>NC_133174.1:60964668-62288903 GCF_040802235.1 Manis javanica
AAATATTATTCCATTTGGATTGGTCACACAGTTCTCTTAATATTTTTTCATTCCTAGAGAACCTTTTATCTCTCTCTGCCTCAGCTCTGTATTCTTGTTCTTTGTTTTATATTCCATTAACAGTCTCTTGCACCTCATCCAGTCTGCTCTTAAATCTTTCCATTTTTGTTTGATTTCTTTTATCTCCCTCCGGAATTCATCCCTTAACTCTTGCATATGTCTCTGCAGCTCCATCAGCATGCTTATGACTTTTGTTTTGAGTTTTTTTTTTTTCAGGGATATTCCTAATTTATGTCTCACCATGCCCTCTCTCTGGTGTTTAATGGATATTGGATTTAAGAAGGTTTTTCTGCCTTTTCATGGTGATTGAAGTGATTGCCAGCATGTGGCATGTGTGCCTGCTTGGAGAAGAGTTCCTTCATGCTTGCTTGTCTCCTTGCCTGTCTTCACTGTATGTGCCAGTCAACTGCACACAGGGAGTAGCCTCTGGGTTAATCCCCTGAGCCTCCATAGGCAGTGTGGCACTGACAGGTGTCACAGGTGAGTTGCATGTGTTCTTACATGAGAATGGCGCCCCCTCATGTTTTCCATACTCTGCACAGATCTCTGCTGCCCGTGCCAGGCAACTGCACACAGGTAGCAGTGTCTGGGTTGATCCCCTGGGCTGCCATGGGCTGTGTGGCCATCGGGATATCCTTGGGCCTTGGTGGTGGTTGCTCATGAGCAGCGCATGTTTGCTGTGAGTACAGGGCCCATACATGTTTCTCGGACTCTCTGCCAGTTTTGTCTGCATGTGTAGTGTCAACTGGATGCAGGAGACAGCCTCTGGGCTTACCCTCTTAGCTGCCATGGTCTGGGAAGCTCTTAGGATGGCCTAGGGCACTGGTAGTGGTTTCAGGCCAGCAGCATGTTTTTGCTGTGATAATAAAGCCCCTTTGTGCATTCCAGACTCTGTTTCTGTCTCCACTGTCTGTGGCAGTCAACTGTTTTCAGGGGACAGCCTCTGGGTATGGCCTATTTAACTGCACACTGGAAGAAGCCTCTGTGTGGTTGTTGTGGGCAGGGCTGCTCCCTGGCTGCTGTGCAGCAATGGAAGGTAAGCTGGCTTGTTTGCAGTGCCAATCTGGGGGTAATGAACGGCAGGCTGCTTATAGCTGTGAGGGACTTTGGAGCTGTGTTGCCACCCAGGGGATTAGGGTGCATGAAGTTCCTTAAAGTTCCCAGCCTGCTGGGCTGAATGAGCCAGGATGATTTTGTCTCCCTGTTAAACCCTTGTCCCTCTAAGACTTTTAAAGCACCCACTTTTCTTTTGTCCCAAGGTGGCCCACTGTGGGAACCTGTTTGTAGTCCTAGTCTTGGATTTTGCTTTTCCTTTCCTCGAATATCCTGTATACCATGCAATGTGTGTCTGTGTTCCAAGTGCAGATGACTAGGGCTGGTTATTTAGCAGTCCTGTGGTTTCACTCCCTCCCCACTCTGATTCTTTTCTCCCCACTGGTGAGCTGGCATCAGGGGAGTGCTCAGGTCCCCCTGGGTCACAGCTTTGTATCTTACCCTTTTTGTGAGATGTTGAGTTCTCGCAGATGTAGATGTAGCCTAGCTTGTGTACTGTATCTTCTGGTCACTCTTTTAGAAATAGTTGTATTTGTTGTATTTTCAAAATATATATGGTTTTGGGCAGATATTTCTGCCACCGTATTCATGCTGCCATGTTGAGAATCTCTCCCTAATCTCCTTTTAAAACCCTCCATTGTGTTTATCAATGATTGGATCTCTGTCCTAAATTAATTCCTGTGTTCTTGGATATTTTTCTGTACCTCCAGGAGCATGTTTATGATTTTTATTTTGAAATCTCTTTTAGGAAGATTGTTCATTCTCACTCAATCCTTTTTCTGGTGTTTGTGAGATTTTGCTTTGAACCTAGTTCCTTTAACATTTCATATTTGTATGTGGCGCCCTCTAGTGCCCAGTAGCTCTACTCTCTGGAGCTGCTCAGACCCTGGAGTGACGTCAAGTGTTGCAGGGGAGTGGTGCTGATGCCTGCTGGGAGAAAAGAGCTGTTTCCTGCTTCCCAGCTGCTATGCTTGTTTCCACTGGCAGAACCAGTGGGCTGAACACATGGGTGTAAGCCTCTATGCTTTGTGTTTTAGCTGCTGGTAGATGGGGCTTCCCTCTGGCTGGCCTGATGACAGGGTAGGGTTTGCCAATTTGGTAGCCAGATGCTGTTTGGCTTGAGGATGGTGCAGCAGGTTGCATATCACGGTGGCAGTCTTTGGAGCTGTGTATTCAACCAGGGAGATGGAGTGCCTTTAAAGTCCTGAAAGTTCTACCTGACCTTTCTCCTGTGCAGTAAGCTCTGTGCAATCCTTGTCCATTCACCTGCCCTCTCACTGTTAGGAATTCTCTCAGACTGCCCACCCAGGGCAACTGGATGTGGATCCCTGTTTTCCACAAGCAGCTGTAATCTCAGTCTCTCCAGATGTTCCTCCTGTTTTAGCTTTCCAACCCCACTAATCACCAGAGCACCATGTAATGTACGTTCATACTCCCAGAGCAGATCTCCAGGGCTAGGTGATCAGCAGTCTGAGACCACCACTCCCTCCCTGCTCCATTTCTCTTCCTCCCACCAATGAGCTTGGGTCTCACAGGGTCATGGCTTGGGTGCATTATCCTGTTCTGCTAGGTCTGTTCTTTTCTCCAGGTGTATGCAGTCTTGCACAGCCTTCTTTTCTGTTGTTCTTTCAAGATTACTTGTATTAATTATATTTTTGTATTATATGTGGTTTTAGGAGGAGGTCTCTGCCTCACCTCTCATGCTGCCATCTTTAATCCTCTCTCCTTACTAGTTTCTTTCATTGTAAGTTTAGACTGTTTGTGGTTTTTATTTGAGGTAAATCTCTATTGCTTTGTACTTTCCTCTTAGAACTGTCTGCAATGTCCAACAGATTTTGGGTTGTTGAATATTTATTTTCATTTGTCTCCATGTATTTCTTAATTTTTGTTTTAATTTGATCATTGATCCATTGATTATTTAGAAGCATGTTGTGTAGCCTCCATTTGTTTGTAGGCTTTTTTTGTTTTCTTTGTGTAATGTCGAGTTTCACACCATTGTGGTCTAAGAAGTTGTTTGATAAAATTTCAATCTTTTTGAATGTATTGAGGTATTTCTTTGGCCTATTATGTGATGTAGCATGGAGAATGTTCCGTATATACTTGAGAATAATCTTTATCCTGCTACTTTTGGATGGAGTGTTCTGTAGATGTTGGTTAAGTCCATATGATCTAAGGAATTGTTCAGTGTTTGTTTCCTTATTTATTTTCTGTCTGGTTGATCTGTTTATTGATGTGAGTGGTGTGTTAAGGTCTCCTATGATGAATGTGCTGCAATTTATTTCCCCCTTTAATTCTGTTAGCATTTGTTTTACATATTTCTGTGTTTCTATGTTGTGTGCATATTTATAATGGTTATATCCTCTTTTTGGACAGATTTCTTTATCATCATATGATGTCATTCTTTGTTTCCTTCCTTTGTTTTGAAACCTATTTTGTCTGATATATGTATTGCTACTCCTGCTTTTTTCACCCTATTATTTGTATGAAATATCTTTTTCCACATGTTCCCTTTCAGTCTGTGTATATCTGGGCCTGAAATGAAACTCCTGGAGGCAAACAAAAGTCCCTTCCTTTTGTTCAGTGCTCTCTGCACTTCCATGGTTCTTTTTCTTTATCCATACTACCACCCTATGTTTTTCGATTGATGCATTCAGTCTACATACATTTAACTGTATTATTGGTAGATATGGACTTACTGATAATTCATTAATTGTTTTTGTTTGTTTTTATAGCTCCACTCTGTTTCTTTCTTCCTTGCTTATAGTATTTTTTGTTATTTGATGGTTTTCCTTAGTGTTGTGATTGGAGCAATCCTTAAAAAAATTTTTTTTGGTATCTATTGTAGGCTTCAGTTTTGTGGTAACCAAAGGTTCAAGGGTAGCTTTCTGACTACATAACAGTTTATCTTAAATTGCTGATTACATTACTCTATTTCAAGTACTATCTAAAGGTACTTTTTTCTTCTTCCTCCTCTGGACTTTTTGTATTAGATATAATCTGTACTTTTTGTGTATCCTTTGACTGATTTTGTGTATTGCTAATTTTACTTCTTTTGTTTCATTTTAATTTTATACTTGCTTAGTAATGAATTGATCTACTACCTTTACTGTTAATTTATTTCCACTGGTGAAAGCTATTTAGCCATAGGGACATTTCCATCTGAAGCAGTCCCTCTAACATATCCTGTAAGGCTGGCTTAGTTGTGATGAATTCCTTCAACTTTTTTATCTGGAAATTGTTTAATCCCTGCTTCAAATTTAAATGATAATCTTTTTGGGTGGGGAATTCTTCACTGAAGGTCCTTCTGTTTCAGTATGTTAATATATCATGCCACTCCTTTCTGGCCTGTAAAATTTGTGCTGAGAAGTCTGCTGATAGCCTAATGGGATTTCCTTTATAAATGAACTTTTTTCTCTCTCTGGCTACTTTCAATACTCTCTCCTTATCATTGATCTTTTCCATTTTTATTATTATATGTCTTGGTTTTGTCTTACTAGGGTTCCTTTTGTTAGGTGATCTCTGAACTTCCATGGCCTGAGTGTCTATTTTCTTCCCCAGATTAGGAAGTTTTCAACAATTATTTCCTCAAAGAGACTTTCTATCCCTTTGTCTCTCTTTTCTCCTTCTGGTGCCCCTCTAATGCAAATATTGTATCATTTGGATTGGTCATACAACTCTTTTATTATTCTTTCATTTCTAGAGATACTTTTTTCTCTCTGTTCCTCACCTTTGTGGTATTCCTGTTCTTTAATTTCCATCTCATTTACTGTCTCCTCTATTTGTAATAATCTACTCTTAAATCCTTCCATTCTATGTTTCAATTCAGATACTGTATCTTCAGCTCTGAGTGCTTCATTTTCAGGCATTCCATCTCTTTGTTGAAGTCCTCCATGATAGCTTGAATATTTTTCTGCAAATCTGTGAGCATGTTTATGACTCTTTTTTTGAAATTTTTGTCAATAAGACTGATCTTTGTTGCATTTAACCCTCTTTCTGGTGTCCTGTCCTGTAGTTTTGTTTGGAACATATTTCCTTGCATCCTCAAGTCATCATGGTTTCTGTGCTTCTTCCTTTGTATTAGATGACTCTCTTATGCTTCCTGGCCTATAATGTAATAGCTTTATGAGGGACACCTCTTATGGTGTTTAAAAACCTAACATTATGTACTCTTCAATGCATGGTTCTATTTTGCAGGATCCCTACCTTTTGGTGTGCAGTCAGCAGGACCACCTTTCTGTAGTGGTCTGAGTCTGTGCTAGGAGTTTGCTTCAGTGCTCCCTTTGTGATCAGTGCAGAAGTCTCTGCTGGTATCACTGTGGGTGTGACTGCCCTCTGCCTGCCTTGCAGCAGTGTTGGGGCTGAATGGTTAATGTGATAAGTGGGCTAATGTGTGGTTCGGTCTAATACATATGAGCATCACCAGGCTTGGGCACCCAATGGTAGGAAGGAGCTCTTGGGGCTGTCTCCTGCAGGCATCTTCTTGGTTGGGCTGAAATGGATCCAAGGAAGCTGGGAGAGTCTCCCTCTGCCTACAAGGCCGGAAAGTCTGACACTGCTCCTGGAGAGAGCCAGTTAGCTGCTGGTACTGGGAGCAGGGCAGACCCTCAGGGCTGCCTTGCCACAGAGGGGATTGGAGTGTATGGGGCTCCTGAGATTTTTTTGACATTTTTTACTTAATGAAGTCGGGGGAGGTATCCTCTACCTGTCATTTCTCCTGAGGAGAGAGCTCCTTCCAACCCTTACCCCTCTGGCACCTGCCCACCCACTCTGTCAAGTCTTTCAAACTCCTGCCTCTACTTTGTGTCTAAGCTCTGGTGGAGTGTACCTGTAGTCCTCAAACGGTTAGAGTTTCAGCCTCCCAGAGTGTTTGAGCTTTCCCTGTTTTCCAGCCCCACTAATTACCAGAAACCAATATAATGTGGAGTCGTACTCCCAGAGCAGATCTCTAGGGAAAATTGTGCAGAGTTCCTTGTATCCTATTCCCTCCCTGCTATGTTCCTTTCTCCCACCTATGGGCTGGCATAGGGGGAGGGTTCAAGTCCTGCTCAATCATGATTCTGCCCCTTTACCCTTCTTTGTATGGTCTTTTCTCCTTCCCCAGGTGCAGGTGGTCTGTTCTGTAGTTTTCAGTTCATTTTGAAGTTTAGTTGTATTTGCTGTATTTTCTTTTATGTTTTTGGAAGGTGGTTTCCATCTTGCCTTCATACTCCACCGTCTTTTTCTCCACCCCATACATCCCACATATTTTTTACCATTGTGTTTCTGTTTTCATTCACTCCATGTGTTTGATTTCCTCTTTGATCTGTTCCTTGACCCACTGATTATTTGGAAGCATGTTGTTTAGCCTCCATGTGTTTATTACTTTTTGGCTTTCTTCATGTATTTGATATCTACTTTCATACCATTGTGGTCTTAAAATTGTTGAGATATTTTTCTGTCTTAAATGTGATTTATTTTGGAGAACATTCCATATGTGCACTTGAGAAAAATATGTCTTATGTTGCTTTTAGGTGGTTCTGTAAATATCTGTTAAGTCCATCTGATCTAATATCATTCAATGCCTCCATTTCCTTTTTTATTTTCTGTCTGGATGACCTATGCATTGATGGCATGGGGTGTTATAATCCCTACTATTATCATGTTGCTGTCAATTTTTCCATTTATTCTCTTAGTATTTGGTTTTTATATTTAGGTGCTTCTTGCTGGGTGCATAGATGCTTATTATTGTTATACCTTATTGTTGGATTCCTTCCTTCATCTTTATGTAATGACTTCCTTTTCCTCTTATGTTCTTTTTTCTGAAGTATATTTTGTCTGATATAAATATTGTAGCTCCAGCTTTTTATCCATCTCTATTTGCATTGTATATCTTTTTCCCTTCTCTTCAGTTTTAGTCAGTATGTTTTCTTAGGCGTGAAGTGAATCATTTATAGGCAGGAAATACATGGGTTCTGTTTTTTCATCCATTCTGTCACCCTATGTCTTTTGATTGGAGCATTTAAAACATTTATATTTAAAGTGATTATTGATATATATGTACTTACTGTCATTTTATTAAATGTTTTCTGGTTGTTTTTGGGTTTTTTTATTCCTCTACTTGTCTTTTCTCTTGTGTTTTTTGTCTTTAATTCTCATTGTGTTTGGGTCCCTTCTTTTGTGTGTGTGTCTATTATAAGGCTTTGGTTTGTGGTGACTATGGGGTTCTTATATGACCTTCTATGAATATAACAATTTATACTAAGATGATGATCATGAACATTTGAATGCATTCTAACAGCACTGTATTTATTCGTTCCTCCTCCCCACTGATGTATATAATACCTTCTATTATGCTTTTTTATTAAGTGATCCCCTTAACTATCTTTTAAATATAATTGTTTTTGTTGAGGGGTGTAAAAGATGGCAGAGTAAGCTGGGTACCTCCTGCCACAAAGACACCAAGGAAGCAACTACAGCAAATACAACTAAGCCTTAAAACAATCTGAAGACTGCAGAACAGACCACCTACACCTAGGAAAGAAGAGAAGATCACACAGAAAATGGTGAAGAGGCAGAGCCATGATCAAATGGGACCCAAGCCCTTCTTCCATCTCAGCACACAGGTGATAGGAAGAGGAACAGAGCGGGAAGTGTATAGATACTCAGGAACTCTACTCACCTAGCCCTGGAGATCTGCTCCAGAAAAACAAGTTAACATTGCATTAGGTTCTGGTGACTAGAAGGGCTGGAAACCAAGGACAGTTTGACCATTCTGGGAGGCTGACACTCCAGCTGCTTGATGAGGATGGGCATGCTCTACCAGACCTGAGACCCAAAGCAGAAGCAGCAGTTTGAAAGACTTGCCAGCTGCGGCAGGTAAGCCAGATGGTTGAAGGTTGGATGTAGTTATTTCCTCAGGAGAAAGGTCAGGTTGATGATACCTCCCAAACCCTCTCTGGGCACTACAGGTTTAGAACTCTTGGGAGCCCCAGGAGCTCCATTCCCTTATAGGAAACTCAGCCATGAGGCACTTCCCTGTGCACCACCAGCAAGCCAATCCACTTGGCCTAGCAGCAGCATTAGCCTTTGCTGCCTGGCAGGCAGAGGGAGGCTCCCCCAACTTTCTCAGATCTGTTTTAGCCCAACACCATGGGTGATTGCAGTAGCCAGGTCAATGAGCTCCTTCCTCCCCTTGGGTATCCAAACCTGGTGCTACATATCCTGCCCTGCACCAGACACACACAATGACCCCACCCACCCACTAACTTTGCAGCCCTGCCATTGCTGCAGGGTGGCAGAGGGCAGCCGTGTCCACAATGATCTCAGCAGATGCCTCTGTCCTGATCATAAAAGGACAGCTGAGGCAAACTGAGATAAACATCAGCAGACAGAGATAAACCACTGCTGACAGACAGAAAGAAAGACGACCTCACATTGTCACCAATTGCAACTGGTGCTCCACATCAAAGGAGAACTGGGAAATAGAGAAGAAAGTGTCCTGAGTTCTTGGCATCATAGAATGCCTTCTTCACTAAACCATTACTCTCTAGGCAAGGAAGTAAAGCAGATACATCTAACACAAAGGAAGAAACAAAGAAAACCTGACAAAATGAGGAAACAGAAGAATATGTTCCAAGTAAATCTACAGGATAAGGCACCAGAAAGAGGCTAAATGAAATGGAGATAACCAATCCTCTTGATAAATATTTCAAAGTATAAGTCATAAATATTCTCACTGATCTGCAGAAATGTATTAAAGATCTCAGAGAGGACTTTAACAAAAAGATATAATAGCTGAAAAGTAGAGTAACTGAAGTAAAACATACAATGGTGGGAATGAATAATAGATTGTTTCAAGTAGGGGAGACAATCAGTGAGATGGAAATTAGAAAACAGGAACACAAAAGCTGAGGGACATAGAGAAAAGGGATTTCTAGGCATGAAATAATGATAAGAGATATGTGTGACTAATCCAGTTGAAAAATTATTCACATAATAGGGGTATCAGAAAGAGAAAAGAGAGACAAAAGGACAGAAAGTCTCGATGAGGAAAGAATTTTTGAAAACTCCCCAAATCTGGGGAAGGAATAGACATTCAGGCCATGGAAGCACAGAGAGAACCTAACAAAAGAAACCCCAGGAAGACAACACCAAGATGTGTAATAATTACAATGGCAAAGATTAAGGATAAGGAGAGAGTACTGAAAGTATCCAGAGAGAGAAAAAAGATTGCATATAAGGGAAACACCATCAGGCTCTCAGCAGACTTCTCAGCAGTAACTTTAGAGGCCAGAAGGGAGTGGCATGGAATACTTATTGTACTGAAATAGAAGGACCTTCAGTGAAAAATCCCCTATCCACCAAGATTATGATTTATTAAAGCAGGTATTAAACTATTTCCAGATAAACAAGGGCTCAAAGAACTTATAACAACTAAACCAGCCTTACTGGATGTTAGAGGGGCTGCTATAGATGGAAATGTTCCTAAGGTTAAATAGCTTTCACCAGGGAAAATAAACCCACCGCAAATGTAGTAGAACAATTAATTACCAAGAAAGTATGAAATTAAAAGTAGCAACACCAACTACACACAAAATCAATCAAAGGATACATAAAAAGTGCATATTATGACATCTAATACATATAGTGTAGAGGAGGAGGAAGAAAAAAGTACTTTTAGATTGTGTTTGAAATAGAAGAATGAACAATATAATGTAGACTATTATATAGTAAGAAAACTATCCTTGAAACTTTGGTAACCACAAACCTAAAGCCTAAAATTGATATTTTAAAAATTTGTAAAGAGGAATCCAACTACAACGCTAAAGAAAAACATTAAATAACAACAGAAGAGTATGAGAGAGAAAGAAAGGAACACAGAGGAGTTATAAAAATTAACATAAAGCAATTAATGTGTACATACCTATCAATAATTATCTTAAATGTAAGTGGAATGAATGCACCAATTAAAAGAGATAGGATAGAATGGATTAAGAAATAGGACCCATCTAAATGCTGCCTACAGGATACTCATTTCAAACTCATTTACACAGACTGAAAGTGAGGGTATAGAAGAAGATATTTCATGCAAGTGGTAGGGTGAAAAAAGCAGGAGTAGCAGTACTTAAATCAGGCAAAACATATTTCAATACAAAGAAAGGAACAAGAGAGAAAAAGGACATTACATAATGATACAGGGGTCAGTCCAATAACAGGATACAAACATTATAAATACCTATGCACCCAACAAATGAACACCTAAATATGTGAAAAAATTGCTAACAGAATTAAATGGGGTAATAGATTGCAACACATTCATCTTAGGAGACTTTAACACACCACTCACATCAACAGACAGATCATACAGACAGAAAATAAATAAGGAAACAGAAGCACTCAGCAATACATTAGATCAAATGGACTTAACTGACATCTACAGAACACTCACCTAAAAGTGGCAGGATGCATACTTTTCTCAAGTGTACATGGAACATTCTCCAGAATATATCATGTACTAGGCCACAAAAAGAGCCTCAATACATTCAAAAAGATTGAAATTGTATCAAGCAGCTTCACAGATGGCAGTGGCATGAAACTTGAAATGAATTCACAAAGAAAACATAAAAGCCTACAATACATGGAGGCTAAACAACACACTTCTAAATAATCAATGGATCAATTCATCAAATTAAAACAGAAACCAAGCAATACATGGAGACAAATGAAAATAACAACTCAACAAGAATAATCCCAAATAAACAGTCTAAACTCACGATTAAAGAAACTAGAGAAAAGAAAAAGAAGTGAAATCCAAAGTTAGTAGAAGGTGGGTCATAATAAAGATTGGAATAGAAATAAATAATAAAGAGAAGATTAAGAGAATAGAAAATATCAATGAAAACAATAGTTGCCTCTTTGAGAAAATGAAGAAAATAGATCAACCCCTTGACAAAGGTATCAGGAAAATAAGAGATAGCAGAGAAACAAACAAAATCAGAAATGAAGATGGAATAGTTGCAACAGATATCACAGAAATACATAGAATTATAAGAGAATACTTTAAATAATTATATGCTAATAATTGGACAACCTAGTAAAAATGGACAAATTCCTAGAAAAATGCAACCTTCCAAGACTGACCCAGGAAGAAACAGAAAATCTGAATAGATCAATCACCAGCAAAATAATTGAGTTGGTAATCAAAAAACTCCCAAAATACAAACTCTCAGGTCCAAATGGTTTCACAGCTGAATTCTACAAAACATTTAAAGAAGAGCTAATACTCATTCTTCTTAAAGTATTCCACAAAGGGGAAGAGGAGAGAATGCTGCCAAACTCATTCTATGAGGCCAGCAACACTCTAATACCAAAACCAGGCAAAGACATTGAAAAAATAAACTATAGACCGATATCCTTGATGAACACAGATGTGAAAATCCTCAACAAAATATTCAGAAACCAAATTAAAAAGTACATCAAAAGGGTCATCAATCATGACCATGTGGAATTTATTTCAGGGATGCAAGAAAGGTCCAGTATTCATAAATCAATCAATATCATACACCACATTAAGAAAAAAAAGATAAAAATCATATGGTTCTGAGAAGGTATTTGACAAAATTCAACGTGCATTCATGATAAAAACTCTCAACAAAATCAGCATAGAGACTATGTACCTCAACATAATAAATACCATATACAACAAACTGACAGTTTACATCTACTCAATCAAGTATAGATGAAAGTTTTTCCTCTAAGACCAGGAACAATACTAGGATGTCCACTCTCGCGTGTTTTATTCAACAAAGTACTATAGGTATCAGCCATGGCAATCAGACAAAACCAATAAATGGCATCAAAATTCATAAAGAAGAAGTTAAACTGTCACTATCTTCAGGTGACTTGATATTATACATAGAAAACCCTAAAGTTTCCACCAAAAAACTATTAGAAGTAATAACTGGATTGGGCAAAGTTGTAGGATACAAAATTAATACACATAAATCTGTTGAATTCCTATGTACTAACCATGAACTAGCAGAAAGAGAAATCAGGAAAACAATTCCATTTATAATTCCATTCAAAAAGACTAAAATAAGGGGCGGAGCCAAGATGGCGGCGTGAGTAGAGCAGTGGAAATCTCCTCCCAAAAACACATAGAGCTATGAAAATATAACAAAGAAAAATCTTCCTAAAATAGAGACCACAGGACACAGGACAACATCCAGACCACATCCACACCTGCAAGAACCCAGCGCCTTGTGAAGGGGGTAAGATACAAGCCCCGGCCCGGCGGGACCCGAGCGCCCCTCCCCCCGGCTCCCGGCGGGTGGAGAGAAACCGGAGCGGTTTTTTTTTTTTTTTTTTTGGCGAGCGCTTTTTGGAAGCCTTAGAGGGACGGGCCCCCGTTGCTGGGGAGGCAGGGTGGTGGGACCGGTGAGGAGGTGCCTGGGAACGGCGCAGGAGGACAAAGAATATCCCGCGTTTCTCCCTGCGAGACCTGGGGGCGGGTGCCTGAGACCGGTGCCTGAGGACGGAGGAGGTCGCGCGTTTTTCCCCTTTTTTTTTTTCTCTTTTTGGCAAGCGCTTTTTGGAAGCCTTGAAGGGACGGGGACCCCAGTGCTAGGGAGGCACGGTGGCGGGACTGGTGAGTGGGTGGCTGGGACCGGCGCCTGAGGACAAAGAATATCCCCCGTTTTTCCCTGCGGGACCGGTGGGCGGGTGCCTGAGACCGGCACTTGAGGACAGAGGAAATCGCGCGTTTTTCCCCTTTTTTTTTTCTCTTTTCTGCGAGTGCTTTTTGGAAGCCTAAAAGGGACAGGGACCCCGGTGCTAGGGAGGCAGGGCGGCAGGACTGGTGAGCGGGTGCGTGGGACCAGTGCCTGAGGACAAAGAATATTGAGCGTTCCTTCCCTGCGGGACCGGTGGGTGGGTGCTTTTTGGAAGCCTTGAAAGGACAGGGACCCTGGTGCTAGGGAGACAGGGCAGCAGGACCAGTGAGCGGGTGCCTGGGACCGGCACCTGAGGACAAAAAAAAAAAAAAAATCGCTTGTTTTTTCCTTTTTTTTCCTTTTTTTTTTCTCTTTCTTTCTGTTCCCTCTCTCATTGTTGCTGCTGTTGTTTTGGTTTGGAGAGTGCTTTTTGGAAATCTTAAAGGGGCAGGACAGGTCACTTAGACCAGAAGCAGGGAATCTGGGGATCTCTGGGCACTCTAACCCCCTGGGCAGCAGGGAGCACAGAGACCCCTTACGGAGATAAATAGTCTCCTGGCTGCTCCCCCTCCAATGGGGCTCCACCATTTTGGAGGAACAGCCCCAGCCAGGCCAAGCCCACAGCAACAGCGGAGATAAACCCCAAAGCAACTGGGCGGGAAGCAGAAGCCCTGTCTGCGCACAGCTGCCCAGCACAAGCCACTAGAGGTCGCTATTCTCCCAGGAAAAGGCTACAAACCAACAAGAAGGGAAGCTCTTCCAGCGGTCACTTGTACCAGCTCTGCAAACTATCTCTATCACCATGAAAAGGCAAAACTACAGGCAGACAAAGATCACAGAGACAACACCTGAGAAGGAGACAGACCTAACAAGTCCTCCTGAAAAAGAATTCAAAATAAAAATCATGAACATGCTGACAGAGATGCAGAGAAAAATGCAAGAGCAATGGGATGAGATGCAGAGAAAAATGCAAGAGCAGTGGGATGAGATGCAGAGAAAAATGCAAGAGCAGTGGGATGAAGTCCGGAAGGAGATCACAGATGTCAGGAAAGAGATCACAGAAGTGAAACAATCCCTGGAAGGATTTATCAGCAGAATGAATAAGATGCAAGAGGCCATTGAAGGAATAGAAGCCAGAGAACAGGAACGTATAGAAGCTGACATAGAGAGAGATAAAAGGATCTCCAGGAATGAAACAACACTAAGAGAAATATGTGACCAATACAAAAGGAAAAACATTCGTATTATAGGGATACCAGAAGAGGAAGAAAGAGGAAAAGGGATAGAAAGTGTCTTTGAAGAAATAATTGCTGAAAACTTCCCCAAACTGGGGGAGGAAATAATCGAACAGACCATGGAATTATACAGAACCCCCAACAGAAAGGATCCAAGGAGGACAACACCAAGACACATAATAATTAAAATGGCAAGGATCAAGGACAAGGAAAGAGTTTTAAAGGCAGCTAGAGAGAAAAAGGTCACCTATAAAGGAAAACCAATCAGGCTAACATCAGACTTCTCAACAGAAACCCTACAGGCCAGAAGAGAATGGCATGATATACTTAATGCAATGAAACAGAAGGGCCTTGAACCAAGGATACTGTATCCAGCACGACTATCATTTAAATATGATGGTGGGATCAAACAATTCCCAGACAAGCAAAAGCTGAGGGAATTTGCTTCCCACAAACCACCTTTACAGGGCATCCTACAGGGACTGCTCTAGATGGGAGCACCCCTAAAAAGAGCACAGAACAAAACACACAACATATGAAGAATGGAGGAGGAGGAATAAGAAGGGAGAGACGAAAAGAATCTCCAGACAGTGTATATAACAGCTCAATAAGCGAGCTAAGTTAGGCAGTAAGATACTAAAGAAGCTAACCTTGAACCTTTGGTAACCACGAATCTAAAGCCTGCAATGGCAATAAGTACATATCTTTCAATAGTCACCCTAAATGTAAATGGACTTAATGCACCAATCAAAAGACATAGAGTAATAGAATGGATAAAAAAGCAAGACCCATCTATATGCTGCTTACAAGAAACTCACCTTAAACCCAAAGATAAGCATAGACTAAAAGTCAAGGGATGGAAAAGCATATTTCAGGCAAACAACAGTGAGAAGAAAGCAGGGGTTGCAGTACTAATATCAGACAAAATAGACTTCAAAACAAAGAAAGTAACAAGAGATAAAGAAGGCCACTACATAATGATAAAGGGCTCAGTCCAACAAGAGGATATAACCATTCTAAATATATATGCACCCAATACAGGAGCACCAGCATATGTGAAGCAAATACTAACAGAACTAAAGAGGGAAATAGACTGCAATGCATTCATTGTAGGAGACTTCAATACACCACTCACCCCAAAGGATAGATCCACCGGGCAGAAAATAAGTAAAGACACACAGGCACTGAACAACACACTAGAACAGATGGACCTAATAGACATCTATAGAACTCTACATCCAAAAGCAACAGGATATACATTCTTCTCAAGTGCACATGGAACATTCTCCAGAATAGACCACATACTAGCTCACAAAAAGAGCCTCAGTAAATTCCACAATATTGAAATTCTACCAACAAATTTTTCAGACCACAAAGGTATGAAAGTAGAAATAAATTCTACAAAGAAAACAAAAAGGCTCACAAACACATGGAGGCTTAACAACATGCTACTAAATAATCAATGGATCAATGAACAAATCAAAATAGAGATCAAGGAATATATAGAAACAAATGACAACAACAACACTAAGCCCCAACTTCTGTGGGATGCAGCGAAAGCAGTCTTAAGAGGAAAGTATATAGCAATCCAGGCACACTTGAAGAAGGAAGAACAATCCCAAATGAATAGTCTAACATCACAATTATTAAAACTGGAAAAAGAAGAACAAATGAGGCCTAAAGTCAGCAGAAGGAGGGACATAATAAAGATCAGAGAAGAAATAAACAAAATAGAGAAGAATAAAACAATAGCAAAAATCAACGAAACCAAGAGCTGGTTCTTTGAGAAAATAAACAAAATAGATAAGCCTCTAGCCCAACTTATTAAGAGAAAAAGAGAGTCAACACAAATCAACATAATCAGAAATGAGAATGGAAAAATCACGACAGACTCCACAGAAATACAAAGAATTATTAAAGACTACTATGAAAACCTATATGCCAACAAGCTGGAAAACCTAGAAGAAATGGACAACTTCCTAGAAAAATACAACCTCCCAAGACTGACCAAGGAAGAAACACAAAAGTTAAACAAACCAATTACAAGCAAAGAAATTGAAACAGTAATCAAAAAACTACCCAAGAACAAAACCCCGGGGCCGGACGGATTTACCTCGGAATTTTATCAGACACACAGAGAAGACATAATACCCATTCTCCTTAAAGTGTTCCACAAAATAGAAGAAGAGGGAATACTCCCAAACTCATTCTATGAAGCCAACATCACCCTAATACCAAAACCAGGAAAAGACCCCACCAAAAAAGAAAATTACAGACCAATATCCCTGATGAATGTAGATGCAAAAATACTCAATAAAATACTAGCAAACAGAATTCAACAGTATATCAAAAGGATCATACACCATGACCAAGTGGGGTTCATCCCAGGGATGCAAGGATGGTACAACATTCGAAAATCCATCAACATCATCCACCACATCAACAAAAAGAAAGACAAAAACCACATGATCATCTCCATAGATGCTGAAAAAGCATTTGACAAAATTCAACATCCATTCATGATAAAAACTCTCAGCAAAATGGGAATAGAGGGCAAGTACCTCAACATAATAAAGGCCATATATGATAAACCCACAGCCAGCATTATACTGAACAGCGAGAAGCTGAAAGCATTTCCACTGAAATCGGGAACCAGACAGGGATGCCCACTCTCCCCACTGTTATTTAACATAGTACTGGAGGTCCTAGCCACGGCAATCAGACAAAACAAAGAAATACAAGGAATCCAGATTGGTAAAGAAGAAGTTAAACTGTCACTATTTGCAGATGATATGATACTGTACATAAAAAACCCTAAAGACTCCACTCCAAAACTACTAGAACTGATATCGGAATACAGCAAAGTTGCAGGATACAAAATCAACACACAGAAATCTGTAGCTTTCCTATACACTAACAACGAATCAATAGAAAGAGAAATCAGGAAAACAATTCCATTCACCATTGCATCAAAAAGAATAAAATACCTAGGAATAAACCTAACCAAGGAAGTGAAAGACTTATACTCTGAAAACTACAAGTCACTCTTAAGAGAAATTAAAGGGGACACTAATAAATGGAAACTCATCCCATGCTCATGGCTAGGAAGAATTAATATCGTCAAAATGGCCATCCTGCCGAAAGCAATATACAAATTTGATGCAATCCCTCTCAAATTACCAGCAACATTCTTCAATGAATTGGAACAAATAATTCAAAAATTCATATGGAAACACCAAAGACCCCGAATAGCCAAAGCAATCCTGAAAAAGAAGAATAAAGTAGGGGGGATCTCACTCCCCAACTTCAAGCTCTACTACAAAGCCATAGTAATCAAGACAATTTGGTACTGGCACAAGAACAGAGCCACAGACCAGTGGAACAGATTAGAGACCCCAGAAATTAACCCAAACATATATGGTCAATTAATATTTGATAAAGGAGCCATGGACATACAATGGCAAAATGACAGTCTCTTCAACAGATGGTGCTGGCAAAACTGGACAGCTACATGTAGGAGAATGAAACTGGACCATTGTCTAACCCCATATACAAAGGTAAACTCAAAATGGATCAAAGACCTGAATGTAAGTCACGAAACCATTAAACTCTTGGAAAAAAACATAGGCAAAAACCTCTTAGACATAAACATGAGTGATCTCTTCTTGAACATATCTCCCCGGGCAAGGAAAACAACAGCAAAAATGAGCAAGTGGGACTACATTAAGCTGAAAAGCTTCTGTACAGTGAAAGACACCGTCAATAGAACAAAAAGGAACCCTACAGTATGGGAGAATATATTTGAAAATGACAGATCTGATAAAGGCTTGACGTCCAGAATATATAAAGAGCTCACACGCCTCAACAAACAAAAAACAAATAACCCAATTAAAAAATGGGCAGAGGAACTGAACAGACAGTTCTCCAAAAAAGAAATACAGATGGCCAAGAGACACATGAAAAGATGCTCCACATCGCTAATTATCAGAGAAATGCAAATTAAAACTACAATGAGGTATCACCTCACACCAGTAAGGATAGCTGCCATCCAAAAGACAAACAACAACAAATGTTGGCGAGGCTGTGGAGAAAGGGGAACCCTCCTACACTGCTGGTGGGAATGTAAATTAGTTCAACCATTGTGGAAAGCAGTATGGAGGTGCATCAAAATGCTCAAAACAGACCTACCATTTGACCCAGGAATTCCACTCCTAGGAATTTACCCTAAGAACGCAGCAATCAAGTTTGAGAAAGACAGATGCACTCCTATGTTTATCGCAGCACTATTTACAATAGCCAAGAATTGGAAGCAACCTAAATGTCCATCTGTAGATGAATGGATAAAGAAGATGTGGTACATATACACAATGGAATACTACTCAGCCATAAGAAGTGGAAAAATCCAACCATTTGCAGCAACATGGATGGAGCTGGAGAGTATTATGCTCAGTGAAATAAGCCAAGCGGAGAAAGAGAAATACCAAATGATTTCACTCATCTGAGGAGTATAGGAACAAAGGAAAAACTGAAGGAACAAAACAGCAGCAGAATTACAGAACCCAAAAATGGACTAACAGGTACCAAAGGGAAAGGAACTGGGGAGGATGGGTGGACAGGGAGGGATAAGGGGGGGGGAAGAAGAAGGGGGCTATTAAGATTAGCATGCATGGGGGGGAGGGAGAAAGGGGAGGGTGGGCTGCACAACACAGAGAGGACAAGTAGTGACTCTACCACATTTTGCTAAGCTGATGGACAGTAACCGTAATGTGGTTGTTAGGGGGGACCTGATATAGGGGAGAGCATAGTAAACATAGTATTCTTCAGGTAAGTGTAGATTAAAAATTAAAAAAAAAAAAAAAAGAAAGAAAGAAAGAAAAGGGGGATTACTCCTTAACAGGATAAAATTATTGGTAAATCAAAGATCAACGCATGCTTTAAATATCCTTAATGTTGATCACTTAAAGGGTGTCAGATGATCAGCTATGGAGGTACTCTTTGCTGATAATATTCCTTTCTCTTAATTAAAAAAAAAAAAAAAAAAAGCAGTTCCTGTGTGCTGACCTCCAATGAGTTCTGCACAGTGGTATAGAGGGCATGTCAAAGTGTGGGCAAAGGGTCTGTTTGTTTCTACGCAGAAGATCAAGGCCTAGCTTGGATACCCAGAAAATGAACTAAGATACGATATGAGGAGGAGCTTCCGGCATCAGCACTCTCTGGAGGACTCGTGCCGGGGGATGATCATCAAAAAGCCTCCACAGGGATCCGGACGATGCTGCGGTTGTGGCTGCATCCAGCCCACCGTCTCCTGGACTTGCCATAAGAAGGAGGAGGGAGATGTCTAGGCTGGCATGTGCATACAGTGAGACAACGAATTTGACTGGATCTGTACTGTTGGAACTCAACCAGGGGTTGGGAGGGGTGCAAGTTGTAGCACCCCAAAATCTCATGACTATAGACTATCTATGGTTAAAAGAACATATGGGATGTGAACAGATCCCAGAAATGGGCTGCTTTAATTTGTCTGATGGTTCAAGTACAGTTGGAAAATATCCATCATATCATAGATAAATTTTCACAAATGCCTAGGGTGCCTAAATGGTTTTCTTGGCTTCACTGGAGATGGCTGGTAATTATAGATTTGCTTTGTTTATGTCACCGTATTCCTATTATGTTAATATGTGTGTGCAAATTAGTTAGTAGTTTAAAACCTATACATACTTAAGGTACTATACAAGAAGATATGTCAAAGAAATAATCAATCCTCCCAAGTTTCCTTCATATGCTACATCTATAGCTTTTCTTCTTCCTTCCTAATTACAACCCTTAAATAGAATTCGTGCCTCATATCGAATTTACCGAGTATCATAATTCCTCCAGGTGGTAAAGATACCTCGAGACAAGTGCTGGGCATAGAAGCCACAGGGCATAAATCTGCAAAGAAGTAAAAAGCTAACCTTTGCAAACAATATGGCTTCTCTCTCACTTACCAACTTTACATTTCCCTGTATGGCCCCGGAAGATGACTGGTTAGCCAGAGACGGGTAAGATTCCTCAAGGGAGGAACAACCTAAGACAGGCACAGTCGCAGGGGGGCCATCAGGTGAGAATTTGGGGATCAACAGAGGTGAGGCTCAGAACCTCACCCCCCCTGCTTTGAGAGAAATCTTCTGCATCCGTGGATGTCTTGCTGCCCTTGTCTAGCCTGGATTAATACTTAGTCCATAGGCACACACCTGATCATCTGATCATCTACATTTGCCTTCTTACAGCACTAAACTATGTTTTCTACCTTTATCTTGCATCTACCTACCACTTCAGCATTTTATTAAAAATAAAAATAATAATAATAATAGGAGAAATGTGGGATCAACATATAAATCAAGTACAAAAATCAAATGAATATTCATATTTGACCTGATGGTTTATAGGTCATATTGCATGATCAAAACCGAAAGTTTCTGTGATGAATGCCCTTGTACTGTTCACCATGTAAGAATTTATTCACTCTGTAAGAATTCGTTCACCATGTAAGAACTTGTTCGTTATGCTTCAGAAGATTGGAGACTGACGAGAATTAGGCTTGAGATGGATTAATGATTGTACATTGAGCATTGACCCCCCTATACTGAATTTTATTGTTGTTAACAACCATTTGATCAATAAATATGAGAGATGCCCTCTCAAAAAAAAATAAAAATAAAAATAAAAATAAAAAAAAAAAAAAAAAAAAAAAAAGAATAAAATATTTAGGAATAAACCTAACCAATGTGGTGAAAGACCTATACTTTGAAAACTATAAGACACTCATGAGAGAAATTACAAAACACATGAATAAGTTGAAGTCTATCCCATGCTCATTGATAGGGAGAATTAATATTGTGAAAATGGCTATCCTGCCAAAAGCAATTTACACATTCAATGCATTCCCTATCAAATTCCAACAGCATTTTTCAATTAACTAGAACAAATATTTCTAAAGTTTATGTGAAATTACAAAAGACCCAAAATAGCCAGAGCAATCCTGAGAAAAAAGGATAAAGCTGGGGGGATTATGCTCTGGGCCTCCAAGCTATACTACAAAGCTACAGTGATCAAAACAGTATTATAATGGCACAAGAACAGACTGAAAGTTCAATGGAACAGAATGGAGAGCCCAGATATATACCTTTGCATATATGGTCAATTAATATATGATAAAGGTGCCACAAATTGGAAAAAGACAGTCTCTTCAATAAGTGGTTTTGTGACAACTGGACTACCACATGCAAGATAATGAAATGGGATTACTGCATGACTCCATACACAAAAGTAAACTTTAAATATATCACAGACCTGAATGTAAGACATGAAACCACAAAACTCTTAGAAGAATACCTAGGCAAAATTCCTTTGAACATAAGTATGAGCAACTTTTCCCTGGACACATCTCTTCAGGCAAGGAAGAAAAATAAAAAATGAACAAATGAGGCTACATCAAACTAAAATGTTCTGTTCAGCAAAGAATGCTATCAGCAGAACAAGTAGCCAACCTATAGTATGGGAGAATATATTCATAAATGAATTATCTGATAATGGGTTAACATCCAAAATACATAAAGAGTTCATATGCCTCAACAGCAAAAGAACAAATAACCCAGTTAAAAATGGGTAGAGGACCTGAATAGACATTTCTCCAAAGATAAAATATAGGTGGCCAATAAACACACTAAAAGATGTTCCATGTCACTAATGATCAAGGAAAATTCAAATCAAAACCACAATGAGATATCACCTCATACCAGAAAAATGGCCACTATCCCAAAGACAAGCAATAAAAGTGTTGGTGAGGATGTGGAGAAATGGGAAACCTCCTATATTGTTGGTGGGAATGTCAATTGGTGCAGCCACTATAGATAGCGGTATGGAGGCTCCTCAACAACTAAAAACAATAATACCATTGAAGACTGTAATTAAAATTCAAGGAATTTACCTGATGAAAACAAAATCCCTGATTCAAAAAGATATATGCACCCCTATGGTTACTTTTACATTTTTTACAATAGCCAATATATGGAAGCATCCTCAGTGTCTATCAGTAGATAAATGGATGCGGAGGTGGTACATAAACACAGTTGTATGTTATTCAGCCATGAAAAAAGAAACCATGCATTTACAACAATATGGATGGATCTAGAAGGCATCATGCTCAGTGAAATAATCCAGGCAGAGAAAGACAAACACCATACGATTTAACTTATCTGTGTCATATAAACACAAAGCAAAACAGAAGGAATGAAACAGCAGTTAGACTCATAGACACTGAGAAGTGACTGATGGTTACCATTGGTGAGTGTTTGTGGTGGGTGTATGGGGAGGGGTAGTGGGGTAAAAAGGCTCAAAAAAATTCTCAGTCATAAGGTAGGATGGTCGTGGGGATAGTAGAAAAGCATGGGGAAGATAGTCAATGATTCTGTAACATCTTATGTTGACAGTCGCTGTACTAGTGTGTGTGGGGTATTTAGTAATATGGGTGACTGTTAAGCATTTTGAGGAACATTCATACTGCTTTCCACAATGGTTGAACTAATTTACATTCCCACCAGCAGTATAAGAGTGTTTGCCTTTCTCCACAACCTTGCCAACATTTGTTGTTGTTTGTCTCTTGGATGGTAGCCATCCTTACTGGTGTGAGATGATATCTCATTGTAGATTTAATTGCATTTCTCTGATGACAAGTGATGTGGAGCATCTTTTCATGTGTCTGTTGACCATCTGAATTTCTTTTTTGGAGAACTGTCTGCTCAGTTCCTCTGCCCATTTTTTAATTGGATTATTTGTTTTTGTTTGTTGAGGTGGGTGAGCTCTTTATATATTTTGGATGTCAAGCCTTTATCGGATCTGTCATTTACAAATATATTCTCCCATACTGTAGGGTTCCTTTTTGTTCCATTGATGGTGCCTTTTGCTGTACAGAAGCTTTTCAGCTTAATATAGTAGCACTTGTTCATTTTTGCTTTTGTTTTCCTTGCCAGGGGAGATATGTTCAAGAAGAGGTCACTCATGTTTACGTCTAAGAGATTTTTGCCTATGCTTTTTTCTAAGATTTTTATGGTTTTATGACTTACATTCAAGTCTTTGATCCATTTTGAATTTACTTTTGTGTATGGGGTTAAACAATGGCCCAGTTTCATTCTCTTACATGTAGCTGTCTAGTTTTGCCAGCATCATCTGTTGAAGAGATGGTCATTTTGCCATTGTACGTCCATGGCTCCTTTATCAAATATTAATTGACCATATATGTTTGGGTTAATGTCTGGAGTCTCTAGTCTGTTCCACTGGTCTGTGGCTCTGTTCTTGTGCCAGTACCAAATTGCCTTGATTACTATGGCTTTATAGTAGAGCTTGAAGTTGGGGAGTGACATCCCCCCCCACTTTATTCTTCTTTCTCAGGATTGCTTTGGCTATTCGGGGTCTTTGGTGTTTCCATATGAATTTTTGAACTATTTGTTCCAGTTCATTGAAGAATCTTGCTGGTAGTTTGATAGGGATTGCATCAAATCTGTATATTGCTTTGGGCTGGATGGCCATTTTGACAATATTAATTCTTCCTACCCGAGAGCATGGGATGAGTTTCCATTTGTTCATGTCCCCTTTAATTTCTCTTAAGAGTGACTTGCAGTTTTCAGAGTAAAAGTCTTTCACTTCTTTAGTTAGGTTTATTCCTAGGTATTTTATTCTTTTTGATGAAATTGTGAATGGAATTGATTTCCTGATTTCTCTTTCTATTGGTTCATTGTTAGTGTATAGGAAATCTACATATTTCTTTGTGTTAATTTTGTATCCTGCAACGTCGCTGTATTCTGATACCCATTCTAGAAGTTTTGGAGGGAGTCTTTAAGGTTTTTTTATGTACAATAGCATGTCATCTACAAATAGTGACAGTTTAACTTCTTTACCAATCTGGATTCCTTGTATTTCTTTGTTTTGTCTAATTGCCATGGCTAGGACCTCCAGTACTATGTTAAATAACAGTGGGGAGAGTGGGCATCCCTATCTTGTTCCCGATCTCAGAGAAAAAGCTTTCACTTTCTCAGTATGATGTTGGCGGTGGGTTTATCATATATGGCCTTTATTATGTTGAGGTACTTGCCCTCTATACCCATTTTCCTGAGAGTATTTATTATGAATGGATGTTGAATTTTGTCAAATGCTTTTTCAGCATCTATGGAGATGATCATGTGGTTTTTGTCCTTGTTTTTGTTGATGTGGTGGATGATGTTGATGTGTTTTCGAATGTTGTACCATCCTTGCACCCCTGGGATGAATCCCACTTGATCATGGTGTATGATCTTCTTGACGTACTGTTGAATTCTGTTTGCTAATATTTTTTTGAGTAATTTTGCATCTACATTCATCAGGGATATTGGTCTCTAATTTTCTTTTTTGATGAGGTCTTTGCCTGCTTTTGATTAGAGTTATGCTGGCTTCATAGTATGAGTTTGGAAGTATTACCTCCTCTTCTATTTTTTGGGAAACTTTAAGGAGAATGGGTATTATGTGTTCTCTATATGTCTGATAAAATTCAGCGGTAAATCTGTCTGGTCAGGGGGTTTGTTCGTGGGTAGGTTTTTGATTACTGATTCAAGTTCATTGCTGGTAATTGGTCTGTTTAGATTTTCTGTTTCTTCCTTAGTCAGTCTTGGAAGGTTGTATTTTTCTAGGAAGTTGTCCATTTCTTCTGGGTTATCCAGCTTGTTAGCGTATAGATTCTCATAGTATTCTTTAATAATTCTGTATTTCTGTGCGGTCCATAGTGGTTTTTCCTTTCTCATTTCTGATTCTGTTTATGTGCATAGATTCTGTTTCTCCCTTAATAAGTCTGGCTAGGGTATTATCTATTTTGTTTACTTTCTCAAAGAACCAGCTCTTGTTTTTATTGATTTTTTCTATTGTTTTTTCTATTGTTTTCTCTGATATTTTATTATGTCCCTCCTTCTGCTGACTTTGGGCCTCATTTGTTCTTCTTCTTCCAATCTCAGTAATTGTGATGTTGAACTATTCATTTGGGATTGTTCTTCCTTCTTTAAATAGGCCTGGATTGCTATATACTTTCCTCTTAGAACTGCCTTCGCTGCATCCCACACAATTTGGGGCTTGTGCTGTTGCTGTCATTTGTCCCCATATATTCCTTGATCTCTATTTTAATTGGTCATTGTTCCATTGATTATTTAGGAGCGTGTTCTTAAGCCCCCTTGTGTTTGTGAGCCTTTTGGTTTTTTTGTACAATTTATTTCTAGTTTCATACCTTTGTGGTCTGAGAAATTCGTTGATAGAATTTCAATGTTTTTGAATTTACTGAGAATCTTTTTGTGGCCTAGTATGTGGTCTATCCTGGAAAATGTTCCATGTGCTCTTGAGAAGAATGTGTATCCTGCTTCTTTTGGATATAGAGTTCTGTAGACATCTTTTGGGTCGATCTGTACTAGTGTGTTGTTCAGTGCCTCTGTGTCCTCACTTATTTTCTGTGTGGTGGATCTGTCCTTTGAAGTGAGTGGTGTGTTTATGTCTCCTAGAACGAATGCATTGCATTTAATTGTATTTCCTGCTTTAATTCTGTTAGTATTTCTTTCACATATGTTGGTGCTCCTGTATTGGGTGCATATATATTTATAATGGTCATATCCTGTTGTTGGACTGAGCCCTTTATCATTATGTAATGTCCTTTATCGCTTGTTACTTTCTTTCTTTTGAAGTCTATTTTGTCTGATACAAGTACTGCAACACCTGCTTTTTTCTCCCTGTTGTTTGCATGAAATACCTTTTTCCATCCCTTCACTTTTAGTCTGTGTGTGTTTTTGGGTTTCAGGTGAGTCTCTTGTAAACAGCATATAGATCAGCCTTGCTTTTTTATCCATCCTATTACTCTTTGTCTTTTGATTGTTGCATTCAGTCCATTTATGTTTAGGATGGTTTTTGAAAGAGATGTACTTATTGCCATTGCAGGCTTTAGACTTGTGGTTACCAAAGGTTCAAGGGTAGCTTCTTTACTATCTAGTCATCTGGCTTAACTTGCTTATTAAGCTATTATAAACACTGTTGATGATTCTTTATGTCTCCCCCTTCTTATTCCTCCTCCTCCATTCTTTATATGTTAGGTGTTTTATTCTGTCCTCTTTGCATTTCCTTTGACTGCTTTTGTGCATAGTTGATTTTATTTTTTGTCTTCAGTTAGTATTTGGTTGGTCTGCTTTCTTTGGTGTGATTTTATTTTCTCTGGTGACATCTATTTAGCCTTAGGAGTGCTTCCATCTAGAGCAGTCCCTTTAGATATCCTGTAGAGGTGATTTGTGGGAGGCAAATTCCCTCAGCTTTTGCTTGTCTGGGAGTTGTTTAATCCCTCCTTCATATTGAAATGATAATCGTGCTGGATACAGTATTCTTAATTCAAGGACCTTCTGTTTCATCACATTAAATATATCATGCCATTCTTTTCTGTCCTGTAAGTTTTCTATTCAGAAGTCTGATGATAGGCTGATGGGTTTCCCTTTATAGGTGACCTTTTTTCTCTCTCTGGCTGCCTCTAATATTTTGTCTTTGTCTTTGATCTTTACCATTTAAATTATTGTATGACTTGGTGGTGTCCTCCTTTTGTCCTTTGTGTTGGGAGATCTGTGTGCTTCCATGGTCTAAGAGAGCATTTCCATCCCCAGTTTGGGGAAATTTTCAGCAATTATTTCTTCAAAGCACTTTCTATCACTTTCTTTCTCTCTTCTTCTTCTTTTACCCCTATAATGAGAATATTGTTCTGTTTGGATTGTTCACACAGTTCTCTTAATATTCCTTCATTCCTGGAGATCCTTTAACTGTCTCTGCATCAGCTTCTCTGTGTTCCTGTTCTCTGATTTCTATTCCATTGACAGCCTCTTGCACCTCATCCCGTCTGCTCTGAAGTCCTTTGGGAGATTGTTTTATTTCTGTATTATCCCTCCCAACTTCATCCTTTAGCTCTTGCATATTTCTCTGCAGGTCCATCAGCATGGTTATGACATTTATTTTTATTCTTTTTTAGTAAGATTGATTAAATCTATCTCCCCAGGGCCTCTCTCAGTGGTTGTCTGGGTGATTCTGGATTGGAACAAATTATTCTGCCTTTTTTTGGCAATAGAGGTAGTTGTAGGCAGGTAGTGTGTGTGTCATCTGGGAGAACAAAGTCCCTTTGTGTTTGCTGGTTGCCCTACCCTTCTCTGCTGCCTGTGCTGCCTACCTGCACACCAGGAGCAGCCCTTGGGGCAGCCTAGAGCATTGCGGGGAGTTGCAGGCATGCCAGGTGTGGTCTCCTGTGAGAACAGCACCCCTTCATGCCCTTCCCCAGCCAGCTGCTCGCCGACGTCAGCCCCGGGTCTGGCCTGGGCGCATTCCCACCAGGAGGAGGCTCTGGGCAGCTGCTCTGCATGTGGCCACTGCCAGGCTGCTCTTCTGGGGCCATGCCTGAGAGGGAATGAATGGCAGACTGCTTATCACCATGAAGGGCTTCAGAGCTGTGTTGACACCCAGGGGGTTAGAGCACCTGAATTTTCCCAGGATTCCCAGCCTGCTGGGCTGAGTGTGCTGGAATAATTCCATCCAGTGGTGAGGCCCCTCTCCCTTTAAGACTTCCAAAAAACAGTCGCTTTCCTTTTTTCCCAGGGAAGCTGGCTTTGGGGACCCGCTCACAGATTTGACTTTTCCATTTCCCTACTGTCCAGCACACCATGCAATGTCTCTGTGCTCCTGGTGCAGATTACTAGGGCTGGTTATTTAGCAGTTCTGCACTTGCACTCCCTCCCCGGTCTGACTCCTCTCCTTCCACTGGTGAGCTGGGGTCGGGGGAGTCCTCAGTATCTGCCAGGCCGCGGTTTGTATCTTACCCCCTTCGTGAGATGCTGAGTTCTCACAGATGTAGATGTAGCCTGGCTGTTGTACTGTATCCTCTGGTCTCTCTGTTAGGTATATAGTTTTATTTGTTGTATTTTCAAAAATATTTATGGTTTTGGGAGGAGATTTATGCTGCCCTATGCACACTGCCATCTTACCAAAATCTCTCTGCTCCTGTCTTTTTTGTTCCTCTCTTATACTCTTCTTTTGTTATTTGACTTTCTTTATTGTTGTGATTAGATTTCTTATATAGTTCATTTTAATATTTTTTAACTTCATAGTTATTTTGTAAGTTATTTCACTACTTATTTTACTGCAAGTTTATTTTCACTGGTGGAAGATATTTAGATATAGAACATTTCCCTCTAAAGAAGTCTTTTCATCATATTCTGTAAGGCCGGTTTAGCAATGGTGAATTCTTTTGACCATTCATCCAGTAATCTTTTAATGTATCCTTCAGTTTTGCATGATAACTGTGTTGGGTAGAGGATTCTCAGTTGTAGGTTCTTCCATGTTAATGCAGTATATATTTCATGCCACTCCTTTGTGACTGTACAGTTTCTGCTAAGAAATCTGCTGATAGCCTTATGGAGTTTCCCTTATAGGTAACTGTGTGACTTTCTCTTGCTGCTTTTAAGATTCTCTTCTTTTCTTTAAACTTTGCCTTGTTAATTATTATATGTCTTGGTGTTGTCTTCCTGTGTTCATTTTCTTAGGGGATCTCTGTTATTCCATGATCTTGGTGTCTATTTCCTTCCCCAGCTGGGGAATTTTCCAGCTATTATTTTTTCTAATAGTCTTTCTACTACTTTGTATGTCTATTCTCCTCTGGGACCCTTATTATTTGAATATTATTTTATTTGGAGTTGTCACACAGCTCACCTAGCATCTTCTCATTTTTAGAATTTCTTTTTTTCTCTCTGTTCCTGAGCTTAGTTACTCTGCTATTCTCTGTCTTCCATCACACAGATTCTCTCCTGTACTTTTAACAATCTCCTATTCATTCCCTCTACTGTATTTTTTATTTCAATTGTATTCAGTTCTATGTTGCTCTTTTCATATTTTCTATCCCTGTTGAAATTATGTCTGAGATCATAAGTTATTTTCTGTATTTCAGTGAGCATCTTTATGACTCTTTGAATTATTTATCAAGAAGACTGTTAATCTCTGCTTTATTTAGGCCTTTTTCTGCCATTTCATCTTGTTCTATTGTTTGGAACATATTCCTCTGCTCCTCATTTTGTCCATGTTTCTGTGATTTTCCCCTTCATATTAGATAGAGCAGCTTTACCTCCTTGTTTGAAAGCAATGGCTTTATGAAGTGCTCAAGACTCTGCTTATTATTATGTCTGACTTTCTTTTGTGGCAGAAGTGCCATTGCTGTTGTTGGGCTATGTGTGGAGCCTGCCTTTCTGGTAGCAATGGATGATCCCCACAGGTAGCCTTTGTGTTCCCTTTATTTGACGTGAGGTGCCTCTGCTGGGATCCATTGTGTGTGTGTCTGTCTTTTGCTTAATGGTCAGCAATAGTGGACTGATGCTGGGCTAAGTGTGCAGGGTTTGTTGGGCATGTCATAGGGTGCTGAGCTTGAGCCACTGGGGCAGGTGGGATGTTTAGAGCTGGGTCCCACAAACATCTGGCCAGCTGAGGTAAGGGAGTGTCAGGAGAGCCAGGAATGATGAGATGCCAGTAAAGGAGATGGAGTTTCATAACCAGCTCCCATAAGCCCCTGACCAGTTTGGTTGAGGGATGTCCAGGAAATCCAGAAAAGTGTCATGTACCCTCTGCCAGGCAGTCAGCAATATCAGGCTACTTCTGGGTGAAGTAGGCTGGGTGCTGTGATTACATAGGGGAATGACTCTGTGGGGATGAGCAACTTGTTTTGGAGATGGCTTTTACAAGCTCCTGGCAACATGGACTGAGGGAGGGCTGGGAAAGTGTCATCTGCTTGCCCCCCTTTCTCCTTCAGAGAGAGCTACCTATGACCCCCTTCCCCTCTGGCACACTTCACTGCTGGTAAACCTTTCACACTACCACCTCTGTTTTGGGTCTCAGCCCAACTGACAAAGTGCCTGTGTCCTCCACTAGTAACAGGAGTGTTTGGCCCCCAGAACACTCCAATTATCCTCAATGTTCAACCCCATTAATCATCAAAGCCCAGGGTAACATGTACTCATGCTCCCAGAGGAGATCTCCAGGGCCAGGTATGATGGATTCCTAGTGTTTATCCCCTCCTCACTCTGTTCCTCTCTCTCCTGCTTGTGGGCTCAGATGGGGGGAGGACTTGGGTCCTGATCAATCATGGCCCTGCACCTTTTTCCTTCTCAATATGGTCCTCTCTTCTTCACCAGGTGTAGATGGCCTGTTCTGCAGTCTTCAGGTTATTTTCAGTGTTAGTTGTATTTGCTGTAGTTACTTCTTCAGTGTGTATGGGGGAGGAGGTTTTTGCCTTGCCATCCTACTCCACCATATTTTTCTAACCAAGCAGTCCCATTCCATTTGCATTCAGGGTAATTATTGATATGTCATGACTTACTATTGCCATGCTATTAATTGTTTTCTAGTTGTTTTGTTTTTCACTTGTTTCCTTTCATTCAATTTTTGTCTGACTCCTAAATTGGTGATTATCTGTGGTGTTATTCTTTGGTTCTCCTTTAACTTCTGTAAACCTACTTTACATTTTTCTTTTGTGGTTATCATGTTGCTTACATAAAACACATGATAGATAAAAGAGTGCATTTTAAATTGATAGCATCTTTACTTTGGTTACAAAACTTCTGTCCATTTCATCCCTCTTTTATATTTTTTACATTTTCTTTCTTTTTAAATTTTGTATTTTTTATAAATTATAGTAGCTATAGTTATTTTTTTAAATGCTTTTCCTTTAATTTTTATATATAGTTCAATGGCTAACACACCATCCATTACAAAAATAAGATTTCTCTAAATCTGTCTGTATATTTAACTTTGCCAGTGTGTGTGTTATATACTTTCATGTTTTCATGTTATTAGCAGTGCTTTTTATTTCAGCTTGAAGAAATCCTTTCAGCATTTCTTGCAATATTGATACGATAGTATTGAGCTCCTTCAGCTTTTGTTTGTTAGGTGAAGTCCTTATTTATCCTCATCTGAATGATAACTTTTCCAGCCATAGTATTCTTGGCTAGAAAAAATTTTCTTTCAACAATTTGAATATGTCATTCCATTCTCTCCTGTCTTGTAAGGTTTCTGCTGAGAAAACCCCTAATAGCTTATTGGGGGTTACTTTTTAAGTTACATTCTTCTTTCCTCTGGCTGCTTTTATGATTCTCCCTTTATCTTCAATTTCTGCCAGTTTCATTATGATAAGTCTAGTAGACGGTCTTTTTCCATGAGATAATAGGGTGGTCTATTAGCTTCACGAATTGGATGTCCAAATTTCTCTCCATTTGGGGGAAGTTCTCAGCAATTACTTCTTTAAGTAAACTTTCTACCCACGTCTCTCTCTCTTCTGGAATCATGCTTATTCCAATAGCTATGCTTTGGAAGGCATCCCATAGATCACGTTAGTTACCTTTGCTTTTTTTTGTTCTTTCCCCTTTGTTCTCTTATTAGGTAATTGAAAAGTCCCCCACCTATTTTGTGTTCTATTTGTTCTACTCTGTTGAGGATAATCTTTATTGCAATTTTCACTTCACTCATTGACTTCCTTAGCTCCAAAATTTCCACTTGGTTCTTTTCATTATTTCTATCCCTTTGCAAATTTCTCATTTTCTTCATTTTTGCCCCTAATTTTACTGATTTGCCTTTCTGTGTTTTCTTGTAGCTCATTGAGTTTCCTCATAAAAGTTTTTTTGAATTCTTTATCACCTGTATTGCAAATTCCGTGCCTTTGGGCTCAGTTGTTGGATGAATTTTGTCATCTCTGGTGATTATATGTTTCCCTGATTGTTCATGTTTCTTGTAGTTTTGCAATGCTGCTTTCACATATGAAGTAGCAGGCACCTCCTCAAATTTTTACTAGTTGTCTTAAGGTGGGATATATTCTTAGTTGTTCCTCTTATATGCACCTTTCTATGGATTCACCTGTTCTAGACTTCTTGCTCTCTCCTGTGGCAGAATACTTCAGGTTTTATATCCTCTCTGGTTCTTACAGTTAATCAGGCTGGCTGGTGGAAGCCTCTTTTTTGTTTTCCATTATAGCTCAACTTTGAGGTTTCTCCGTTGCCCACAGGTCCTGGTCTTTTCTGATAGTAGCACTCCATTTACCAGATTTTCTTAGTGCTGCACATGGGAGCACATGCAAGAAGCCAGCTGCAGTATATGGGGAAATTTAGGTTTAGCACATTTTTCTCCACAGTGGCTGGACTGGTTTACAATCATACCAAAGTGCATAAGGGTTCTGTCATCCCCATCTTCACCAAAAATTGTTATCTCTTGTCTTTTTGATAATCATCTTTTTATAGGTCTGAGGTGATATCTCATTGTGGTTTTGATTTGCATTTCCCTTATGATTAGAGATGTTGAGTACCTTTTCATGTAACTGTTGGCCTTTCATACATCTTCTTTGGAAAAATATCTACTCAGGTTCCTTTGCATATGTTTAAATTGGGTTATTTGTTTTATGTTTTTGCTATTGAGTTGATAATAACCATTCTAACAGGTGTGAGGTGATATGTGATGTTGATTTGCATTTACCTGATGATTAATGATATTGATTATTTTTTCATGTATCTGTTCGTCATTTGGATGTCTTCTTTGAAAAAATGTCTATTGTCTTCCTCTATTTTTTTGGTATCATTAATCTACAATTACAAGAGTGACATTATGGTTACTAGACTCCCCCCATCATCAAATCCCCACCACATACCCCATTACAGTCACTGTCCTTCAGCATAGTAAGATGCTTAGAATCACTACTTGTCTTCTCTGTGTTGTAAAGCCCTCCCTGTGGCCCCCAACCCCTACATTATGTCTGCTAACTATAATGCCCATTTTTCCCCCCTTGTCCCTCTTGTCCCTTCCTTCCCACCCATCCTCCCCAGTGCCTTTCACTTTGGTAACTGTTAGTCCATTCTTGGGTTTTGTGAGTCTGCTGCACCTCAACAAACTAAAAGCAAATAATCCAATTAAAAAATGGGCAGAAGATCTGAACAGACACTTCTCCAAAGAAGAAATTCAGATGGTCAACAGACACATGAAAAGATGCTCCACATCCTCTATCTATTTTTAAGTCATATTGTTTATTTTCTGTTACTGAGTTTTATGAATTTTTTAAATAAATCTTGGATACAAACCCTTTATCTGCAAATTTTTTGTCTCATTTTGTACATTGCCTTTTCATTCTGTTGCCTGTTTATTTTTCTGTGTGGAAACTTTTAATTTGATATAGTCCTACCTGTTGTAATTTTCTTTTATTGTTTCTGCTTGTCATATCCAAAAAGTATTTTTCAGGACCAATGTCTAGGAGCTTCTTCCCTATGTTTTCTTCTAGCAGTTTTATGATCTTAGGTCTTATATTTAAGTCTGATTCACTTTGAGTTAGTTTTTGTGAGTGGTGTCAGAAAGGTGTCCAATTTCATTTTTCTGCACATGGTTGTCTAATTTTCCCAACACCATTTGTTGAAGAGATTATCCTTCACTGGATGTTCCTAGCTCCCTTATCAGATATTAGTTGACCATATATGCAGGGGTTAATTCCGGGCTCTCTATTCAATTCCATTGGTTTATGTATCTATTTTTATGCTATTGTTATATTGTTTTACTTACTATATCTTGTAGTATAGTTTGAAACCAAGAAGCTTGATGCCTCTGGTTATGTTGTTGCTTCTCATGATCGCTTTTACTGTTCAAGGTATTTTGTAGGCAACTTATAGTTGGGGTCTTGCTACTTAAAAAAAAATCAATCCAGCCACTTTGTGCCTTTTGATTGCCGAATTCAATCTATTTACATTTAGAGGAATTATTGATATGTAAGGACTTAGTATTGCCAATTTTTTTTCTTTCTAGTTGTTTTGTATTTCCCTTATTTCTTTTTCCCTTTATTTTTGCCTACTTTACTCAATGGCTAATTTCCATGATGGTGCTTCATTTCCCTTTTCTTTGTCTTTTGTGAACCTACTGCAGGATTTTGCTTTGTGTTTGACTTGTTAATTACACAAACGTCTTATATGTATATAATTCTATTTTAGGCTGATAGGAACTCATCTTCAAATGCTTTTCTTTTACAAGTTCTGCCCTTTTACACCTCCCTCTACCTTACTGATACTACAACTTATCTCTTTTTATGTCATGTATTCATTAACTTATTGTAGTTATAGTTGTTGCTTCTTTTTACATTATTTATTTATTTATTTATTTTAAAAATTTTTTATTAAGGTATGATTGATATACACTCTTATGAAGGTTGCACATGAAAAACAATGTGGTTACTACATTTACCCATATTATCAAGTCCCCACCCATACCCCAATGCAGTCACTGTTCATCAGTGCAACAAGATGCCAGAGATTCACTATGTGCCTTCTCTGTGATGCACTGTTTGCTCCATGATCCTCCATACCATATGTACTAAACATAATACCTCTCAATCCCCTTCTCCCTCCCTCCCGACACACCCTCCTACACCCCTCCCCTTTGGTAAGCACTAGTTCATTCTTGGAGTCTCTTAGTCTGCTGTCACTTTGTTCCTTCAGTTTTGCTTCATTGTTATACTCCACAAATGAGGGAAATCATTTGGCATTTGTCTTTCTCCACCTGGCTTATTTCACTGAGCATAATGTCCTCCAGCTCCATCCACGTTGCTGCAAATGGTAGGATTTCTTTCTTTCTTATGGCTGAATAGTATTCCATTGTGTATATGTACCACCTCTTTATCCATTCATCTACTGATGGACACTTAGGTTGCTTCCATATCTTGGCTATTGTGAAAAGTGCTGCAATAAACATAGGGGTGCATATGTATTTTTGAATCTGAGAAATTGTATTCTTTGGGAAAATTTCAAGGAGTGGGATTCCTGGGTCAAATGGTATTTCTATTTTTAGTTTTCTGTGGAACCTCCATATTGCTTTCCACAATGGTTGAACTAGCTTACATTCCCACGAGCAGTGTAGGAGGGTTCCCCTTTCTCTGCATCCTCACCAGCATTTGTTGTTCTTACTCTTTTTGATGCTGCCCACCCTTACTGGTGTGAGGTAATATCTCATTGTGGTTTTAATTTTCATTTCCCTGATGATTAGTGATGTGGAGCATCTTTTCATGTGTCTGTTGGCCACCTGAAATTCTTCTTTGGAGAACTGTCTCTTCATATCCTCTGCCCATTTGTTAATTGGGTTATTTGCTTTTTGGGTGTTGAGGCATGTAAGTTCTTTATATATTTTGGATGTTAACCCCTTGTCGGATATGTCATTTACAAATATATTCTCCCATACTGTAGGATGCCTTTTTCTTCTGTCAATTATGTCCTTTGTTGTACAGAAACTTTTAGTTTGATGTAGTTCCATGAGTTCATATTAGCTTTTGTTTTGCTTGCTTGAGGAGATGCGTTCAAGAAGAAGTTGCTCATGCCTATATTCAGGAGATATTTGCCTATGTTGTCTTCTAAGAGTTTTATTGTTTCATGACTTACATTCAAGTCTTTAATCCATTTCGAGTTTACTTTTGTGTATGGGGTTAAACAATAATCCAGTTCATTCTCTTGTATGTAGCTGTCCAGTTTTGCCAACACCAGTTGTTGAAAAGACTATCATTTCCCCACTGTATGTCCATGCCTCTTTTATCATATATTAGTTGATCATATATGATTGTGTTTATATTAGGGCTCTATAGTCTGTTCCATTGGTCTATGGGTCACTTTGTTCCTTCAGTTTTGCTTCATTGTTATACTCCACAAATGAGGGAAATCATTTGGCATTTGTCTTTCTCCACCTGGCTTATTTCACTGAGCATAATGTCCTCCAGCTCCATCCACGTTGCTGCAAATGGTAGGATTTCTTTCTTTCTTATGGCTGAATAGTATTCCATTGTGTATATGTACCACCTCTACCAAATTGTGCCACTACCAAATTGTGTTGATTACTGTGGCTTTGTAGTAGGGCTTCAAGTTGGGGAGCATAATCCCCCCTGCTTTATTTTTCCTTCTCAGGATTACATTGGCTATTTGAAGTCTTTTGTGGTTCCATATGAATTTTAGGATGGTTTTCTCTAGTTCGTTGAAGAATGCTGTTGGTATTTTGGTAGGAATTGCATTGACTCTACAGACTGCTTTAGGCAAGATGGCCATTTTTACAATATTAATTCTCCCTGTCCATAAGCACAGGATGTGTTTCCATTTATTGGTATCTTATTTAATTTCTCTCATGAGTATCTAGTAGTTTTCAGGGTATAGGTCTTTCACTTCTGTGGTTAGGATTATTTCTAGGTATTTTATTTATTTTGATGCAATTGTGAATGGAATTGTTTTCCTGATTTCTCTCTCTGCTATTTCATTGTTGGTGTATAGGAATGCCACAGATTTCTGTGTATTAATTATGTATCCTGCAACTTTGCTGAATTCAGATATTAGATCTAGTAGTTTTGAACTGGAGTCTTTAGGGATTTTATGTACAATATCATGTCATCTACAAACAGGGACAGTTTCACTTCTTCCTTGCCAATCTGGATGCCTTTTATTTCTTTGTGCTGTCTGTTGGCTGTGGCTGTGATCTCTAGTACTATGTTGAATAGAATTGGGGAATGTGGGCATCCTTGTCTTATTCCCCATCTTAGAGGAAAAGCTTTCAGCTTCCCCCTGTTAACTATGTTGGCTATGGGTTTTTCATATATGGCCTTTATTGTGTTGAGGTACTTTCCCTCTATACTCATTTTGTTGAGAGTTTTTATCATGAATGGATGTTGAACTTTGTCGAATGTTCTTTCAGCATCTATGGAGATGATCATGTGGTTTTTGTCCTTTTTGTTGATGTGGTGGATGATGTTGATGGATTTTCGAATGTTGTACCATCCTTGCATCCCTGGAATAAATCCTACTTGATCATGATGGATGATCTTTTTGATGTCTTTTTGAATTTGGTTTGGTAATATTTTGTTGAGTATTTTTGCGTCTATGTTCATCAGGGTTAATGGTCCGTAATTTTCTTTTTTGTGTGTTGTCTACCTGGTTTTGGTATTAGAGTGATGATTACCTCATAGAATGAGTTTGGAAGTATTCCTTCATCTTCTATTTATTGGAAAACTTTAAGGAGAGTGGGTATTGGGTCTTCACTAAATGTTTAATAAAATTCAGCAGTGAAGCCATCTGGTAGAGGAATTTTGTTCTTAGGTAGTTTTTTGATTAATTCAATTTCATTGCTGGTAATTGGTCTGTTCAGATTTTCTGTTTCTTCCTTGGTCAGCCTTGGAAGGTTGTACTTTTCTACAAAGTTGTCCATTTCTTTCAAGTTATCCAGTTTGTTAGCATATAATTTTTCATAGTATTCTCTAATAATTCTTTGTATTTCTGTGGTGTCCATAGTGATTTTTCCTTTCTCATTTCTGATTCTGTTTATGTGTGTAAACTCTCTTTTTTTGATGAATCTGGTTAGCAGTTTATCTATTTTGTTTATTTTCTTGAAGAACCAGCTCTTGCTTTCACTGATTCTATTGTTTTATTCTTCTCAGTTTTATTTATTTCTGCTCTAATCTTTATTATGTCCCTCCTTCTACTCACTTTGTACCTCATTTGTTCTTCTTTTCCTACTTTCGTTAATTGTGAGTTTATAGTGCTCATATGGGATTGTTTTTATTTCCTGAAGTAGGCCTATATTGCAATATACTTTCCTCTTAGCACAGCTTTGGCTGTGTCCTACAGATTTTGCGGTTTTGAATTATTATTGTCATTTGTCTCCATATATTGCTTTATCTCTGTTTTTATTTGGTCATTGATCCATTGGTTATTTAGGAGCATGTTATTAAGCCTCCATGTGTTTGTGGAATTTTCATTTTCTTTATGTAATTTATTTCTAGTTTCATACCTTTGTGGTCTGAGAAACGGGTTGTTACAAGTTCAATCTTTTTGAATTTGCTGAGGCTTTTTTTGTGGCCTACTATATAATCTAGTCTTCAAAATGTTCTATGGCACTTGAGAAGAATGTGTGTTCTGTTGCTTTTGGGTGTAGAGTTCGTAGATGTCTCTTATGTCTATCTGTTCTATTGTGTTGTTCAGTTCCTCTGTTTCCTTACTTATCTTCTGTCTGGTTGATCTGCCCTTCAGAGTGAGTGTAGTGTTGAAGTCTCCTAGAATGAATGCATTGCATTATATTTCCCCTTTTAATTCAGTTAGTATTTGTTTTACATATGTATGTGCTCCTGCATGGTGAGCATAGATATTTAAATGGTTATTTCTTCTTGTTCATTAATCATTATGTAATGTTCTTCTTTTTCTCTTGTGACTTTCTGTACTTTGAAGTCTATTTTGTCTGATATAAGTACTGCAACTCCTGATTTTCTCTCTGTTAGTTGCATGAATTATCATTATACATCCCTTCACTTTTAGTCTGTGTATATATTTGGGTTTAAAGTGAGTTCTTGTAAGCAGCATATAGATGGTTCATGTTTTTTTATCCATTCAGTGACTCTATGTCTTTTGATTGGTGCATTCAGTCCATTTACATTTAGGGTGATTATCGATAGGTGTGTACTTATTGCCATTGCAGGCTTTAGATTCATGGTTACCAAAGGTCCAAGGTTAACTGCCTTACTCTCTAAGAGTCTAACTAAACTCACTTAATATGCTATTAGAAATACAATCTCAAGTTTCTTTTCTTTTTCTCCTCCTTTTTCTTCCTCCTCCATTCTTTATATATTAAGTATCATATTCTGTACTCTTTGTATATCCCTTGATTTACTTTGGGGATAGTTAATTTCATTGTTCATTTGCTTAGTAATTAACTGTTCTACTTTCTTTACTGTGGTTTTATTACTGCTGGTAATAGGTATTAAACCTTAGGAACACTTCCATCTATAGCAGTCCCTCCAAAATAGACTGTAGAGATGGTTTGTGGGAGGTAAATTCTCTCAGCTTTTGCTTATCTTAAAATTGTCTAATCTCTCCTTCAAATTTAAATGATAACCTTGCTGGATAGAGTACTCTTGGTTCAAGGCCCTTCTGCTTCATTGCATTAAATATATTATGCTACTCCCTTCTGGCCTGTAAGTTTTCTGTTGAGAAATCTGATGAAAGCCTGATGGGTTTTCCTTTGTAGGTGATCTTTTTCTCCCTCTCGCTGCTTTTAAAAGTCTGTCTTTATCCTTGATCTTTGCCATTTTAATTACTATATGTCTTGATGTTGTCTTCCTTGTGTCCCTTGTTTTGGGAGATCTGTGCTTCTTGATGGCTTGAAAGACTATCTCCTTCCCCATATTAGGGAATTTTTCATCAATTACCTCCTCAAAGACACTTTCTATCCCTTTCTCTCTCTTCTTCTTCTGGTACCCTTATAATGCGAATATTGTTCCATTTGGATTGTTCACACATTTCTCTCTATATTCCTTCATTCTTAGAGATCCTTTTTTCTCTTCATGCCTCAGCTTCTTTGTATTCCTCTTCTCTAGTTTCTATTTCATTTATCGTCTCATCCACCATATCCAATCTCCTTTAATACCCTCCATTGTGCTCTTCAACAATTGCATCACTGACCGGAATTCATTCCTGAGTTCTTGAATATCTTTCTGTACCTCCATTAGCATATTAATGATTTTTATTTTGAACTTCCTTTCAGGAAGAGTCATGAGGTCCATATCACCTTTCTCAGGAGTTGTATTAATAATTTTATTCTGAACCAGGTTCCTTTGGCATTTCATATTTGTATATGGCACCCTCTAGTGCCCAGAAGCTCTGCTCTCTGGAGCTGCTCAGTCCCTGAAGCAATGTCAGGGATTGCAGGGGAGTGGTTTTGGTGCCTGGGGGGAGGAAAGAGCTCTTTCCTGCTTCCTGGCTGCTGTGCCTTTCTCCTCTTCCTGAACCAGTGGGCCAAGCACACAGGTATAAGCCTCTATGCATTGTGTTTGTAGTTGCTGTAGACAGGTCTTCCCTCTGGCTGGCCTAATGCCAGGGTAGGGTTTGCAGGTTTGTGAGCCAGGTGGTTCTGGCTGGAAGAAAGGTGCAAAAGGCTGCCTATCACAGAGAGGGTCCTTGGAGCTGTGTAGCCATCCAGGGAACTGAAGCACCTGGAAATCATGAAAGCTCCCAGCTTGCTGAGCAGAGTGCACCAGGACAATTTTGTCTACCTGTCCTTTCTCTTGAGCAGTAAGCTCTGTGCAATCCCTGCCCCTTTAGCAACCCTGTTGCTAAGGGCTTCCTTATTAGGAAGTCTCTCAGACTGCCCTCCTTTCTTTTGACCCAGAGCAGCCGTACATGGATCCCTGCTTTCCACAAGCAGCTGGAATCTCAGTCTGTCCAGTTCTGCCTGTCTTAGCTTTTCAATACCCTAGTTACAAGAGTATAATGAAAGCACCTTGAAATATAGGTTTGTGCTCCCAGAGCAGATCTCCTGAGTTAGGTATTCAGCAATCCCAGGCCTCCACTCCCTCCCTGCTCCATTGTTCTTCCTCCAGCCAGTGAGCTGGGGGTGGGGGATTGGCTTGGTTCCTGCTGGGCCACAGCTTTGGTACATTACCCTGCTCCATCAGGTCTGCTCTTTTCTCCAGGTGTATGCAGTCTGGTGCAGTCCTCTTTCATGTTGCTCTTTCAAGATCAGTTGTATTAATTATATTTTTGTATTATATGTGGTTTTAGGTGGAAGCCTCTGTCTCTCCTCTCATGCCACCATCTTTAGTCTTTCAGAGTTGTTTTTATCACTCTTTTCCTTTGGCTTTTTCACTGTTGTTGAGTGTTGATACATCATTTTAATATAGACTTACAGTTTACTATTTCTATTTTTTCATTTTTGCCAGTGTGTTGTGTACTTTTTATAAGTTTTCATGCTGCTGATTAGCATATTTTCATTTCAGCTTAAGAAATGCTTTAAGAATTTCTTACAAGGCAGGTCTAGTGGTGGCAAAGTCTATTAGCTTCTGTTTGTCTGGGAAAGCCTTTATTTCTCCTTCATATCTGAAAGATAACTTTTCCAGATAAAGTATTCCTGGCTGGGAATTTTATCTTTCAACAATTTCAATGTCTCATTCCACTCTCTTCTGGCCTGTAGAATTTCTCATGAGAAATCTGCTGAGTGGCTAATGGGCATTCCTATTCCTTTGCAGGTTACTTTCTTTTTTTCCCTAGCTACCTTTAATTCCTTTTATGATTGATTTTAACAGTGTCATTACAATGTGTCTGGAGAAAGTCCTTTTACATTGAAATAACAGGATATTCTATTAGCTTTGTGGATGTGTATATCTGAGTCCTTCCCCAGTTTTGGGGATTTCTCAGCTTTTGTTTCTTTAAAAAAACACTCTGCCTCCTTTTCCCTCCCTTCTCATTCTGGAATCTCATTTGTTCAGATATTTGCCTTTCTGATGGAATCTGATGTCTCTCATAGGCGTTCTTCACCTCTTTTGAAAGCTTAGTGCCCTCTTCTCTTGTAGCTTTATTATTTCTATTATCCTAACATCCATTGTCCTCTATTCTTTATTCCCTGTGGTCTATCCTGCTACAGATACCCTCTGTTGTACTCTTCATCTCATTCATGGTATTGTTTTGCCCAGAACGTGTTCTTTTCTTTTATAATTTAATATGTTTTGTTAAAGATCTTTGGTTCATTAATTTTCTTCCTGATTTCATTAAATTGTCTTTCTGAGTTTTCTTGTAGATTATTGAACTTCTTCATAACAGTTATTTTGATTTCTATGTCAGCTAGATTGCAATATTCCATGCCTTGCATTTGGTTACTGGACAGTTATATTATTTTTGTGATGCTATGTTTCCTTATTTTTTCCTATTGTTTGTATCTTGTACTTCTGCTTTCACATTGGAAGTAACAGATACTTCTCTAACAAAGATTTTATGTCTTGATTCGTTCTTAAAATTCATCAGACTCTCTATTTGAAACTTTTCTTTTGTATTTCAGAAAGTAACGATACAGCTTAAGTTTCCTTCTTGAACTTTCTTACTCACTGACTGGCCTACTTCTGAGCATACTCCCTATCCTAAGAGCTCTGCTTTCCTGGAAGTGGTATGGAGCAGGTCCAAGAAGCTGACAGCAGAGTGCTGGGTGGTGTGGTTCTAGCATTATGTGCATTTTGGGCCTCATGGACCTAGTGGGAAAATTTCCAGAGTAGGCATGTGGATGGACTTTCTGTGGAGAACAATCCTGTCAAGTCTGTTTGAAATATCTGTCTCTTTCTCAACGTCCTCCCTCCCTGCAGTTGCAAATCTCCCATGTTATTACTCCAGTGACTGGTGGAGAGAAATGGGTTTCTCCAGCTACATCTTGCCCAGCTGCAGTAGCTGGTGTGCTCTCACCATCCTCCTCTTTCCCAAAAGGAGAGGTCACCACTGCCAGATATATTAGCCCCAATCAGTGACTTTTTGATGGTTGGGTAGTACTAGGAAAGTTTCTCTTACTCCCTTTTCTGAGACCCGACATTATTATTTTCCCCAGTGCTATTTTGGATTCTCCCTTCAGGATGACTGGACTTCTGCAAGCTCTTTATCATGGGTGAGTGCCTGTCCAATTCAATACTCTATTCAAGAAATGTTCCTTAAATGTTCAATTTGTACATCTTATTTCCTCTTTTTTTTTTTTTTGGCCTTTTTTGCACTGGCAAGAACTTCCAGCATTATGTTTAAAAAAAAAGTGGTGAGAGAGTGGATATCCTTGCCTTGTTCACAGGAGAAACTTTCAAGTTTTTCACCATTAACTATGATTATTCCTGTAGATTTAAAAATTTGTTCTGTATGAATGGAGATAATTCATTCATATTTCTAACTTGAGAATTTTAACATGAATTGGTACTGTTTTTGTGTAATGCTTTCTGTGTCATTTGAAATGATAATATGCTTTTCTTCTGTAGCTTGTTGATAAGATGTATTATAAATTGATTTTCAAACGTTGAGCAAGGCTGACATGCTTGACATAAATCATGCTTGATTATGGGGAATAAGTACTTTTTAACATTATTGAATTCTGTTACTAATAATTTTGAGAAATTTTGCATTTACTTTGAAGAGTAATATTGCTTTGTAGAATTTTTTAGTCTATCTGGTTATCTACATAATACTGATCTTCTAAATTGGTAAGTTTTCCCTTTTCTTTTTTCAGGAAGGGATTATGTAAAATTGGCATTGTTTCCTCTTTAACTGTTTGATGGAATTCTCCAGTGAAACCATATGGGACTGGAGATCTTATTTTCAGGATTATCTATAAATTACAAATTTAATTTCTTTGATAGCCATTGAGTTATTCTGACTGTCTATTTCATCTTGATTGAGCTTTGGTAGTTTGTGGCTTTTGAAGAACTGGCCCATTTCTTAGAAGTTGTCAATTTACTATCTGTACTACAGATCCCCAAGCATCTGCGACATATCTTTTGAATTTATTTTCTTTCTGTTGCTCAGATTTGGCGAATTCTGTGTTTTGTTTTGTTTTGTTTTTGTCCTCAGCTACACTGGTTCTGTCCTCTATCATCAACTGTTGAGTCTATCTAGTGAGTTTTATATTTCTGTTATTGTATTTGACAGTTCTAAAATTTCTACTTTTTATAACATACCTTGTTTTTTTGAGATTTTTCTCTTTTTTCATTAACTTGAATTAGTTTTCAGATGGCTACTTTAAATCCTTGTCAGATGATTTCAACATCTTATTCATCTAAGTATTCACATCAACTGATTATCTTTTCTTATTCAAGTTGTGATTGATTTTCCTGGTTCTTGGTATGATAGGCGATTTTTTATTTTATGATGAACATTTTTTCCTATTATGTTAGGAAACTTTGGATCTTGTTTAAATATTTATTTTGACAAGAAGTTACCCTATTTAGGTTTATTATTCAGATCTTGGCTGATATTTGTGGCTGTGTTTTCCAAAGGGAAGTTTAATTTTAGAGCCTTGCAATATTATATTTTATTGAAGTATCATTGATATACAACCTTATATTGGTTTCAAGTATACAACCCAGTGGGTTATTCCCCATATCATTAAATCCTCATCTGCACTAGTGCAGTTACTATCAACACAGGAAGACATTACAGAGTCATTGACTATATTCTCCATACTGTACTACCATCCCTGTGACCAACTTATATTATGATTGAGAATTTTTCTGGCCCTCTATCCCCCTCACTCTTCCCACTCACCCACTCTAACCCCTCCCTCATGGTAAATCATATTGTGTTTGTCTTTGTTCACCTGGCTTATTTCACTTAAAATAACACCCTCTAGACCCATCCATGTTGTTGCAAATGACAGGATTTCATTTTTCTATGGCTCTATACTATTGCATTGTGCATATGCATCACCTCTTCTTTATCCAATCCCCTATAGAGGGACACATAGGTTGCTTCCATATTTTAGCTATTGTAAATAATGCAGCATTAAACAAAGGGGTGCATATGTCTTTCTGAATCAGAGATTTTCTTTGGATTAATTCCTAGGAGTAGAATTATTGGGTTACATGGTATTTCTATTTTTAGTTTTTTGAGGAACTTCCATGCTACTTTCCATATTGGCTTCACGAATTCACATTCACACCAACAGTGTAGAAGGGATCCCTTTTCTCCTCATAATCACCAACACTTGTTATTTCTTGTCTTTTGGATAGTGACCATTATAATTGGTATGAGGTGATATCTCATTGTTGTTTTGATTTGTATCTCCCTAATAATTAGTGGTGTGAAGCATCTTTAATGTGCCTGTTGGCCATCTGTATGTCTTCATTAGAGAAATGTTTGTTCAGGCCCTCTGGTCATTTTTTAAATTGTGTTATTTGGTTTTGCTGTTGAGATGTATGAGTTCTTTATATATTTTGGATGTTTACCCTTTATCTGATGAATTGTTTATGAATATATTCTCCCATACTGTAGGATGTTGTTTTTGTTTTGCTGATAGTGCCCTTCACTATACAAAATCTTTTTAGTTTGATGTAGTCTCATTTGTACATTTCTGATTTTGTTTCTCTTGCCTAAGGAGATGTTTCCAGGAAAAAACTGTTCATGCTTATGTTCAGGATATTTTTGCCTATGTTTTCTTCTAATAGTTTAATGGTTTCATGTCTTCCATTTAGGTTTTTTATCCATTTCGAGTTTGCTTTTGTGCATATAGTTAGGCAGTAAGCCAGTTTGATTCTCTGCCATGTATCTGTCCAGTTTTCCCAACACCAGTTATTGAAGAGGCTGTGTTTTCCCCATTGTATATTCATGGCTCCTTTATCATATATTAGTTAACCATACATATGTGGGTTTCTATCTGGGATCTCTATTCTGTTCCATTGATCTATGGGTCAGTTATTGTGCCAGTACCGGGCTGTTTTGATTACTGTAACTTTGTGTATAGTTTGAAGTCAGGGAGCACAATACTCTCAGCTTTGTTCTTCTTTCTCAGAATTGCTTTGGCTATTTGGTATCTTTTGATCATCTTAATTTTAGGATTCTTCTCTCTAGTTCATTGAAAAATGCCATTGATATTTTGATACAGATTACAATGAGTCTGTAGATTGCTTTGAAAGTTTGGCTTTGAAAGTTTGAAAGCTTTCAAGATTTTCTCTGTTTTTAGCTTTTGAAAATTTGACTATCAAATGTAGATCACTTTCCATTTACCCTACTTGGAATTAATTAGGATCCTTGGATCAATAGATGAAAGTTTTTCATCAAATTTGGAGTTTTAGCCATTACTTCATTAAGTATTTTTCTGTTCATTTTTCTTCTCTTTTTACACAGATTTGCTTATTACATGTCAGAGTATTTGGTGGTGTCTTACAGGTCTCTGAGTATCTGTTTTCATTATTTATTCTTTGTATTCTACAGACCCTATGATCTCACTTGACTTATCTTCAAGTTCCCTGACTCTTCCTTCTGACAATTCATATCTTCCTAGTGGCTTTTTCTTTACTGTTACTATATTCTTCAACTTTAGAATTTACATTTAGTTCTTTTTTTTTTGACATGGCATCTGTCATATTTATTGATCAAATGGTTGTTGACAACAATAAAATTCTGTATAGGGGACTCAATGCACAGTCATTAATCAACCCCAAGCCTATATTTCAACAGTCTCCAATCTTCTGAAGCATAACAACCAAGTTCTTACATGGTGAACAAGGTCTTACATAGTGAATAAGTTCTTACATGGTGAACAGTGCAAGGGCAGTCATATCACAGAACCTTTCGGTTTTGATCACGCATCATGAACTATAAACAATCACGTCAGATACGATTATTCATTTGATTTTTATACTTGATTTATATGTGAATCCCACATTTCTCCCTTACTATTATTATTATTTTTTTAAATAAAATGCTGAAGTGGTAGGTAGATGCAAGGTAAAGGTAGAAAACATAATTTAGTGCTGTAAGAAGGAAAATGTAGATGATCAGGTCTGTGCCTAAAGACTAAGTATTAATCCAAGCTAGACAAGGGCAACAAAACATCCACAGATGCAGAAGATTTCTCTCAAAACGGGAGGGGGTGAGGTTCTAAGCCTCACCTCTGTTGGTCCCCAGTTTCTCTCCTGATGGCCCCCCTGCGACTGTGCCTGTCTTAGGTTGTTCCTCCCTTGATGAATCTTACCCGTCTCTGGCTAACCAGTCATCTTCCGGGGCCATACAGGGAAATTTAAAGTTGGTAAGTGAGAGAGAAGCAATATTCTTTGAAAAGGTTAGCTTTTTACTTCTTTGCAGATTTATGCCCTGTGGCTTCTATGCCCAGCATGTGTCTTGAGGTATCTTTACCACATGGAAGAATTATGATATTCGGTAATTTTCAATATGAGGCACGAATTCTACTAAAGGGTTGTAATTAGGAAGGAAGAAGAAAAGCTATAGAAGTAGCAGATGGAAGAAAACATGGGAAGATTGATTATTTCTTTGACGTATCTTCTTGTAGAGTAACATAAGCATGTATAGGTTTTAAACTACTAATTAAATTGCGCACATACGTTAACATAATAGTAATACAGCTACATAATAAAAGCAGACCTACAATTACCAGTCATATCCAGTGAAACCAAGAAAACCAGTTAGGTACCCTAGGCATTTGTGAAAACTTATCAATGATATAATCGATATTGTCTAACTGAATTTGAATAGTTTGAGAAAAATCAGACAAATTAAAACAACACATTCCTGGGAACTGTTCACTTCCCATGTGTTCTTTTAACAGTAGATAGTCTATAGTCGCACGATTTTAGAGCACTGCAACTTGCACTTCTCCTAATTCTTGGTTGAGTTCCGACAGTATAGATCCAGTCAAATTTGTTGTTTTACTGTATGCACATGCCAGCTCAGATATCTCCTTCTTCATTCCAGTGGCAAGTCCAGGAACCGGTGGGGTGACTGCAGCTACAACTGGAGTAGTGCCAGGATCTTTGTTGAAGTGTTTTGATGTTCATCTTCTGGAGTGACTCTTCCAGAGGATGTTGATGTTGGGAGTTCTTCTTCATATCGTATCTTAATTCGTTTTCTGTGTAGTCAAATTAGGCTTTGATCCTCTGTATAAACACAAACAAATCCTTTGCCCACACTTTGATATGACCTTTATACCATTGTGAAGAACCTATTGGAGATCCCCACACAGGAACTGCTTTTTTTTTTAAGAGAAAAGAATATTATCAGAAAAATGTACTTCCATAGCTGATCATCTGACACCTTTTGAAAGATCAAAATTAAGGATATGTAAAGCATGCATTAATCGATTTAGTTCTTTTTTAATATATTTTCTACCTGCTTGATATTCTGCATTTGGTGAGGTATTGTTTGCATACTTTCCTTAGTATTTGAAGGTCTTTTTAGTCCCTTAGCATATTTATAATTGTATATTTCATATTTTTGTACTAACTACAATGTTGAGGTTTCTTCATGGACAGTTTCTATTGACTGCTTTTTTTCCTATGAGTTGTCCATACTTTCCTGTTTTCTAATGTCTTAAAAGTTTTTATGAAAATTGGACATTTTAAATAATATAATGTGACAACTCTGCAAACCAGATTCGCTGTAACTTCAGGGTTTATTTTTGTTGCTGTTTTTGTTTTTATTGTTATTTTGTTGCTCTTTTTTGACTCCCCTGTACTAGTTCTGTAAAATCTGTATTCAAATTTTGTCCACTTAAGTCTCTGCTTGGTTAGCTTTGTGGTCAACTAATGCTTGGACAGATATTTCTTTAAATGTCTAGAATCCTATCATTTGCAGAAACTACCTTTTGTCAAAGTGCTATGTGTGTTGCACATACCTTTAATGCTCCAAATTTGGAGCTTTTCCTTAGCATCATCTTCTGTTTACACAGTGCCTGAAGGTGAGCCAGAGGTAGGAGATTAGAACCTTCTCAGTCTTTATAGGCATATTCAGAGTTGAGTATGTATGCATAGTCTTTTAGAACTCTGGGTATATATCAGAGGTCTTCAAGTCTCATTATTTTGCCAGCCACTTGTTTACTTTAACTCATGTCACTTCTTCAGTCAGCTGTGATGTCAACACACATCATGTTTTACAACTGTTTACAATTACTGCTACTAGTTTTGAATAAATGCCCTATAACAATGCTTTTTCAACTGAAAGTGCTGAGTCACATCAGATGTTAATAAATTCTGCAAACAGGTTTTTACCATGGAGTTGCCCAAATGTCAAATAGTGACAATCTCTGAGGGTGAGTCTTTTAAAGGCGTTCCTAATCTTGTTTGCTGCATCTAGTTGATACTAGGTTCCTATTTTACACAGGCAGCATGGTTTTGAGCCTACTGGTTTCTAAGCCTACTCTAGAGCTATATACATACTCTAGAGAGTAGGGAACCTAATAACCACAAAATCATGGTTATTACTGAGAATTGAACATTTTTCTTGAATAATCTCTCCTTATGTTGTTGCAAGCTTTGGTTATTTTTCAGAATTAAGAAGAGATTGATTTTGAGTATTTTTGCCAGTGTTCTCATCATTTTTTTGTTGAAGTGAATTTTTGGAAATATTTTTCTACCATTCTTCAAACCCTATCCTTTGCAGAAACAGTTTTTGAACCATTAGTAGGTAGAATGAACTCATAGAGACCCTAAAAAACGGGTTGAACTTCCCAGTTACTGAGTTACATGGCATATAGGCCAAATAGTACAGTGGAAAGAGCACAGACTTTGAAAAAAGACAGGACTGGGTTTTATTTTTGTTCACCATTTACTAGGTGAGCACCATGAGACCCAGTATTGCTAAAACCCTCGGAGAGTTTTTTATCAGTAAAATAAGGCTGATCCTACCTCATAAGTATGTTTTGTAGGATGCAAATGGATACTGCACATGAAGGGCTCACCTCAGTTTTCCTGTGAAGCAAACATCCATAAAAATTCTTTGCTCTCCCTTCTGGCTACAAATCAGAACTTGATTTATTCTGTTGATTGCCTGGATTTAAGGAAGATACAGAAATTATTAATAATGCAGATTAAATTTCAAATTTTATGTCTGTAGATGTTATATTTTAAATATCATAAAATATTGTGTAAATGTTCTTCCAGTATTTAATAGCTATTAGTTAATTCAGCAAAGGAGCCACTTGCATCATTGAAGGAGCAAAGTTCTGATATATCTCTTGTTTTACTTTTGTTTTTCTCTTTAATGTAAATGAAAAATATCAACTAATATTGATTGTTGTACCGTCCTTGCATCCCTGAGATGAATCCCACTTGATCATGGTGTACGATCCTCTTGAGATATTTTTGAATTCTGTTTACTAATATTTTCTTGAGTACTTTTGCATCTATGTTCATCACGGATATTGGTCTGTAGTTTTCTTTTTTTGTGGTATCTTTGCCTGGTTTGGTGTTACAGTGATCCTGGCTTCATTGAATGAGTTTGGAAGTATTCCTTTCCTCTTCTATTTTTTGGAAGACTTTCAGGAGAATGGATATTATGTCTTCTGTAAAAGTCTGATAAAATTCAGTGGTGAATCCACAGGTTTTGTTCTTGGGTAGTTTTTGATTACTGATTCAATTTCGTTGCTGGTAATTGGTCTGTTTAGATATTATGTTTATTCCTGGGTCATTTGTGGAAGGTTGTGTTTTTCTAGAAAGTTGTCCATTTCTTCTAGGTTATATAAAGTTTGTTAGCATATAGATTTTAATAGTATTCTCTAATCATTCTTTGTGTTTCTGTGGTGTCGAGATTTTTCCTTTCTCATTTCTGATTCTGTTTATGTGTGTAGATTCTCTTAATAAGTCTGGATAGGGGTTTATCTATTTTGGTTACTTTCTCAAAGAACCAGCTCTTGTTTTCTCTGAGTTTTTCTATTGTTTATTTTTCTCAATTTTATTTATTTCTTCTCTGATCTTTATTATGTCCCTCCTTGTGCTAACTTTGGGCCTCATTTGTTATTCTTTCTCCAGTTTCAATAATTATGACTTTAGACAATTTATTTGGGATTGTTCTTCCTTCTTTCAATAGGCCTGGATTGCTATATACTTTCCTCTTAGAACTGCCTTTGCTGCATCCCACTGAAGTTGGGGGATTGTGCTGTTGTTTTAATTTGTCTCCATATATTGCTTGATCTCTGTTTCAATTTGGTCATGGATCTATTGATTACTTAGAAGCATGTTGTTAAGCCTCCATGTGTTTGTGAGCCTTTGTGTTTTCTTTGTACAATTTATTTCTAGTTTTATACCTTTGTGATCTGAGAAGTTGGTTCGTAGAATTTCAATCTTTTTGAATTTACTGAGACTCTTTTTGTGGCCTAGTATGTGGTCTATTCTGGAAAATGTTCCATGTGCACTTGAGAAGAATGTGTATCCTGCTGCTTTTGGGTATAGAGTTCTGTAGATGTCTATTAGGTCCATCTGTTCTATTGTGTTGTTCAGAGCTTCTGTGTCCTTACTTATTTTCTGTCTGATTGATCTGTCCTTTGGAGTGAGTGGTGCGGTGGTCTCCTAAAATGAATGCATTGCACTCTATTTCCTTGTTTCACATAAGTTGGTGCTCCTTGGGTGCATAGAAATTTATAATGGATATATCCTCTTGTTGGACTGAGCCCTTTATCATCATGAAATGCCCCTCTTTGTGTCTTGTTACTTTACTTCTTTTGCAGTCTATTTTGTCTGATACAAGTACTGCAACACCTGATTTTTTCTCTGTATTGTTTGCATGAAATATCTTATTCCATCCCTTCACTTTTAGTCTGTGTATGTATTTTGGGTTTGAGGTGAGTCTCTTGTAAGCAGCATATATATGCATCTTGCTTTTTTATCCATTCAGTTACTATGTGTCTTTTGATTCATGCATTCATTCCATTTACATTTAGGGTGATTATTGATAGATATGTACTTATTGCCATTTCAGGCTTTGGATTCATGGTTACCAAAGGTTCAAGGGCAGCTTCTTTACTATCTAACTGTCGAACTTAACTCACTTATTATGCTACTATAAATACAGTCTGATGATTCATTTCTCTCCCTTCTTTTTCTTCCTCCCCCACTCTTTATACATTAGTTGTTTTATTCTGTACGCTTTTGTATTTCCCTTGACTGATTTTGTGGATAGCTGGTTTTATTTTGCACTTGGTTAATATTTGGTTGGTCTGCTTTCTTTGCTGTGGTTTTATTTTCTCTGGTGACATCTATTTAGCCTTAGGAGTGCTTCCATCTAGATCAGAACCTTTAAAATACCCTGCAGAAGTAGTTTGTGGGAGACAAATTTCCTCAAGTTTTGCATCTGGAAGTTGTTTAATCCCTCCTTCAAATTTAAATGATAATCTTGCTGGATACAGTATTCTTAGTTCTGGGCCCTTCTGTTTCATTGCCTTGAATATATCATGCCATTCTCTTCTGGCCTGTAAGGTTTCTGCTGATATGTCTGAAGATAGCCTGATGGGTTTTCCTTTGTAGGTGATCTTTTTTTCTCTCTTTGACTGCTTTTAATACTCTGTCTTTTTCTTTCATCTTTGCCATTTTAATTATTATATGTCTTGATGTTGTCCCCCTTGCATCCCTTGTGTTGGGGATCTGTGGGCTTCCATGGCCTGAGAGACTATTTCCTTCCCCAGATTGGGGAAGTTTTCAGCAATTATTTCTTCAAAGACACTTTCTATCCCTTTTTCTTTTTCTTCTTCTGGTACCCCTATAATATGAATATTGTTCTGCTTGGATTGGTCACACAGTTCTCTTAATAGTCTTTCATTTTTATCTCTCTCTTCCTCATCTTATCTGTATCCCTGGTCTCTGATTTCTTTTCCATTAACAGTCTCTTGCACCTCATCCAGTCTGCTCTTAAGTAATTCCATTGTTTGTTTCATTTTTGTTATCTCCCTCTGGAGTTCATCCCTTAGCTTTTGCATGTCTTTCTGTAGTTCTATCAGCATGCTTTTGACTTTAATTTTGGATTCTTTTTCAGGAAGATTGGTAATTTTGTTCTCATCAGCCCCTCTCTCTGGTGTTTGAAGAATTTTGGACTGAACAAGCTTCTGTCTTTTCATGAGGATGGAAGTGATTGCCGGCGAGTGGCACGTGTGTCAGCTGGTAGAACACAGTCCCTTCCTGCTTTCTGGTCTCCTTACCCATCTCTGCTGCCTGTGCTGGTCAACCACAAAGAGGGAGCAGCCTCTTGGTTAATACCCTGACCTGCTGTGGGCAGCCTTTGGGATGGCCTAGAGGACTGGCAGGGGTTGCAGGTGATTGGTATGTGTTCTCCCATGATAACAGCACCCCTTTGTGCTTTCCTGACCCTGTTCCAGTCTCTGCTGTCTGTGAAGGGCAACCACACACAGGGAGCAACCTCTGTGTTGATCCCCTGAGCTTCCGTGTTTGGGGCAGCCCTTTGCATGGTCTAGGGCACTGTCAGTTGTTGTAGGTGATCAGTGTGTGTTCATCATGAGAACAGAGTCCCTATGTGCTTCCCGGAATCTGCACCAGTTTCCTCTGCCTTTGTCAGTCAGCCACACACAGGAGCAGCCTCTGGATTAATCCCCTGAGCTGCTGTGGGCAGCAGGGTCCTTAGAATTGCTTAGGGTGCTGGTGGGTGTTGTTGAAGAGCAGTGCTTATTCACCATGAGAATAAAGCCCTTTTGTGCCATCTGGACTCTGCACAGGCCTCCGCTGTCTGGGGTGGTCAACTGTAGTCAGAACGCTGCCTCTGGATCTGGCACAGTTAGCTGCATGCTTGGAGAAGCCTCTGTGTGGTTGCTAGGGGTGGGGTGGTTCCCCTGCTGCTCTGCAGCAATACGGGTCAGCCCATTCACTTGCAGTGCTGCTGGGGGTAGTGAACGGCAGGCTGCTTATCACCTTAAGGGGATTTGGAGCTGCATTGTCACCCAGGGGGTTAGGGCACCTAAACTTCTTAAAAGTTCCCAACCTGCTGGGCTAAGGGTGCCAGGACGATTTTGTGCACCTGTTAAACCCTTGTCCTTTTAAGACTTTTACAGCACCCACTTTTCTTTTGTCCCCAGGAAGCCAGTTGTGGGAACCTGTTCACAGTTTTAGTCTCGGATTTTACTTTTCTATTGCTCTAATATCCAGTACACCAGGCAATGTGTGTTTGTGCTCCTGGTGCAGATTACTAGGGCTGGTTATTTAACAGTCCTGTGCTATCACTCCCTCCCCACTCTGATGCCTTTCCTCCAGCTGATGAGCTGGGGTGGGGGTGTGCTCAGCTCCTGCTGGGTCACGGCTTTGTATCTTACCCTTTTCATGAGACATTGAGTTCTCACAGATGTAGATGTATCCTGGCTGTTTTACTGTATCTTCTGATCACTCTCTTAGGAATAGTTGTATTTGCTGTATTTTCAAAATATATATGGTTTTGGGAGAAGATTTGGCCACCCTACTCATGCCTCCATCTTGAGAACAACCCCTCAGAAATAGATTCTTTTAATTCTAAAATTACCATTTAAAATCACTGTAGAAACGATTGTTTTCAAAATAACACTTACCCACTTGGTAAAAATTGATTAAAAAATAAATATCACCTCTTGTGGAGTATTTACTGTGCACTGGCATTTGCAAAGTCTGTTACGTGTGTTATTTCATTTAATCACAAATACTCTTTGCAATAGGGTATATCATCAACATTCTGCAAAGGAAGAATCTGAATGATTATGAAGAGCATAACCTACCCGAGTACATGTAGACAGTAAATACCTGAGCTAGAATATATTCAGGGTATGCCTTTTATTATATTGTGCATGAAGGATATATGAATTCATGTGGTAAGTAAATGCAGCCCTCTTATCCCAAGGAGATATAGGGTCTCAATGATCACCATCAAGATTAGCTACTGTTAAATGAATGGTAACACAGATGTGCATGACCCATTAAAGGATAATTAAATCCTTTTTACTAATATGAAATAACTGTCTATGAGACTTGTGTCTTAGTTACACAGATAGAGTATGAGCCATGACAGGGAGATGTAGGGGAGTGCAAAATCTTTTACAACTGTGTCTAGGTCTGTGGGGCTAGGTGTTCATGGAAAAGAGACAGCTGGGTCTTTTTGGTCTACAATAGTACTAGGAGTCATCTATGGTACATGTGGATGTCACAGCAAAAGGGACAACTTATTGGGACAAGTGTAGTACAGTAAAACTTGCCTTTTGAGGGTTTCACAAAATATTTGCCTAGATGCCATATTAGAAATCTTGGAAAATAGGAGTGTTCCAGGGGGTATCCAAGTCTACTCACACATTCAGTGATCACTATAAGAACTAATAGAACTTAACATATCATTGTAGTCATGGCTAAATTTTATTACAGTGAAATATATAATACACAATATCAACAAGAGGAAAAGACACAGATGGAATTTGAAGAAATCCATTCATAGGCTTCTGTATACTCTTTTCATTCTGTGAAATTGGACACCAGTTGTACTTCTTTCACCAGCAATAAAAGTACAAAAACATTTATGTGATGACTCTGTCCAGGGAAGCTCAGGACTTGGTGCTCAAGGTTTTAATAGAGAGATGGTCACATAGACACGCTCAGCCTAATATGAACCAAAAGTCCAGGATATTAAAAAGAAGGCAGGTTTTCAGGATAAACCATGTTAATTCTTTACTGGAAAAACTTCGAGATACATATTTCCAGATGAAAGGCAAATGCCAACCTTGAACAAAAGTCTTTTCATGAATTAGTGGTGTCCAGCATGCTATGTTAACTCTTTTCTACACAATCCATTCCTTTAACCCATTGACAAAGCATGATTAAGTAGGACTCCACACTGTAGGGTAAAAGAAACCTGAACTATTGATCTGAGTGTATGCTTTTTAGGGGTTCTGGATTTACCCAGTTTTTAAAAACCCATGAACCATAGAGGTTTATTTGAGAAAGCCATGTGGCTTCCTATTTGTTTTTGTATCATCCATTTCTACCTGGTGTGAATCATCAATTAAAACAGCATAACTCTAGCCAGTAAGTTGAAGGTGACCTGAATGTCTTCCAAGGCTGTTTAGGAATGTCTTTACGAACTTCTGGGTCTGAGTCACAGGGAGCAGTGTCATTATAGTCAGCCATATACACAAGAAGTACAGGCAGAGGGCACATGTGGTACCCCTGGCATTCAAAACAGGACTTATGTTACTCAGGCAGGATAGGTTAACAAGATCCCAGTGTTGTATCCACCATACGTCCTCCTCCTCTAGGGTTCCCAGTACAGTTCAAATAGTTCGGTTTAGCTTTTGATTTCAGAGGGATTGCCTGAAGCCAGTCAGTTCCAAACAGTCTTATTTGCTTATGATATCAGTTAATCCATCTTATGAGTGTGTGTCACATCTTGAGGTATTGTGTATGGAAAGTGCAATAGATAGGACCACCCGGTGCTGTCTTGTGGTCAGAACTGTTAGGCTTTCATTAGTAGCTCAGCCATCAATTTGAATACAAAGTGCTCCTGCTCACAGCAACTTGGAAAGTAGCTTTGAAATATGTGACATTTTTCTTCTGGTATAGGAGAAAACTTTCAGGAGTAGTTATGAAAAATAGAGATAATTAGTACCTTACCTACTCCCTATTCCTCTCAAGGTACCAAGTTTTTAATTTTACTCCATTGTCACAAAATCAACGTATCCCATTCAGTAGTGATAACATTTTATTTTTTCCTAATACATTTTTGTTCTTCTCCAGACATTTTGTACACAAGGTTGGGTACAAAAGGGACAAAAGCATTTTCATAGAAAAACATTTTTATACAACTTAAGCAGAAATGCATATTACGTTCAGGAATCAGTTACAAAGAGTCTCTCTCTCTTTCTTTTTTATTAAGGTGTCATTGATATACACTCTTGTGAAGGTTTCATTAGAAAAACAATGTGGTTACTATATTCACCCATATTATTGAGTCCCCCTGATACCCCATTGCAGTCATTGTCCATCAGTGTAGTAAGACGCCACAGAGTCACTACTTTTCTTAACTGTGCAACACTGTCTTCCCCATGCCTCCCCCCACACCATGTGAACTAATCATAATACCCCTCAATCCCCTTCTCACTGCCACTCCAACAACCCTCCCCCAACCCTCCCCTTTGGTAACCCTGGTCCCATCTTGGAGTCTGTGAGTCTGCTACTATTTTGTTCCTTCAGTTTTGCTTTGATGTTATACTCCAAAAATGAATGAAATCATTTGGTATTTGTCTTTCTCTGTCTGACTTATTTCACTGAACATAATACCCTCCAGCTCCATCCATGTTTTTGCAAATGGTACAATTTGTTTCTGTCTTATGGCTGAATAGTATTCCATTGTGCATATATACCACTTCTTCTTTATCCATTCACCTACTGATGGCACTTAGGTTGCTTCCGTATCTTGTTTATTGTAAATATGCAGCAATAAGCATAGGGGTGCATATGTCTTTTTAAATCTGAGATCTTGCTTTCTTTGGGTGAATTCCTAGGAGTAGAATTCCTGGGTCAAATGCTATTTCTATTTTTGTTTTTTGAGGAACCTCCATATTGTTTTCCACAAAGGTTGAGCTAGTTTACATTCCTACTAGCAGTGTAGGAGGGTTCCCCTTTCTCCACATCATCACCAACATTTGTTGTTCCTAGTCTTTTTGATGTTGGCAATCCTTACTGGTGTGAGGTGACATCTCATTGTGGTTTTAATTTGCGTTTCTCTGGCGGTGAGTGATGTGAAGCCTCTTTTCATCTGTCTGTTGGCCATCTGAATTTCTTCTTTGGAGAACTGTCTGTTCAGCTCTGCTGCCCATTTTTTGATTGGATTATTTTCTTTTTGTTTGTTGAGGTGTGTGAGCTCTTTATGTATTTTGGATGTCAACCCTTTATTGGATCTATCATTTATGAATATATCCTCCCATACTGTAGGATGCCTTTTTGTTCTATTGACAGTGTCCTTTGCTGTACAGCAGCTTTTCAGCTTGATATAGTCCCACTTGTTCATTTTTGCTTTTCTTTCCCTTCCCTGGGGAGATATGTTCATGAAGAATTTGCTCATGTTTATGTCCAAGAGATTTTTGCCTATGTTTTTTCTAAGAGCTTTATGGTTTTATGACTTACATTCAGGTCTTTTATCCATTTTGAGTTTACTTTTTTGTATGGAGTTAGACAATAATCCAGTTTCATTCTCTTATGTGTAGCTGTCCAGTTTTGCCAGCACCAGCTGTTGAAGAGGCTGTTATTTCCCCATTGTATATCCATGGCTCCTTTATGGTATATTCATTGGCCATAGACACTTGGGTTTATACCTGGGCTCTCTAGTCTGTTCCATTGCTCTATAGGTCTGTTCTTGTGCCAGTACCAAATTGTCTTGATTACTGTGGCTTTGTAATTAATTGTTCTAATTTCTTTACTATGGTTTTATTTCTTCTGGTGATAGCTCTTTACCCTTAGGAGCACTGCCATCTAGAGAAGTGCCTCTAAAATACACTATAGAGATAATTTGTAGGAGGTAAATTCCTTCAGCTTTTATCTGGAAATTGTTTAATCCATCCTTCAAATTTAAATTATAATCTTGCCAGATAGAGTATTCTCGGTTCAAGGCCCTTCTGCTTCATTGTATTAAATATATCATGCCACTCCCTTCTTGCCTGTAGGTTTTCTGCTGAGAAGTCTGATGATAGCTTGATGGGTTTTCTTTGTAGGTGATGTTTTCTCTCTCTCTGGCTGCTTTTAATACTCTGTCCTTGTCTTTGATCTTTTCCATTTCAATTATTATATGTCTTGATGTTGTCCTCCTTGGGTCCCTTGTGTTGGGAGATCTGTGCACCTCCATGGCCTGAGAGTATTTTCTTCATCAGATTGGGGGAGTTTTCAGCAATTATCTCCTCAAAGACACTTTCTATCCCTTTTTCTCTCTCTTCTTCTGGTATCCCTATAATTCAAATATTGTTCCTTTTGTATAGGTCACACAGTTCTCTCAATATTCTTTCAGTCCTAGTTATCCTTTTTTCTCTCTGAACCTCAGCTTCTTTGTGTTTCTCTCCTGTAATTTCCATTCCATTTACCATCTGCTCTACCACACCTAATCTGCTTTTCAATCCCTCCATTGTATGTTTCATTTCAGATATTGTATTCCTTAATGATTGAATCTCAGTTCTGAATTCTACCCTGAGTTCTTGAATATTTTTCTGTACCTGCAGGTGCATCTTTACGATTTTTCTTTTGAAACCTCTTTCAGGAAGATTGATGAGGTTAATCTTATTTGACCCTTTTTCTGGTGTTTTTGCAATTTTGGTTTGAACCAGGTTCCTGTTATGTTTCATATTTGCATGTGGTGCTCTCTAGTGCCCAGAAGCTCTAGTCTCTGGAGCTGTTCAGCCCCTGGAGTGATGTTGGGGGTCACAGAGGAGCAGCACTTGTTCCTGGTGAGGAAAAATCTGTTTCCTGCTTCCCAGCTGCTGTGCCTATCTCCACTGCTAGAACCAGTGGGCTGAGCACACAGGTATAAGCCTCCATGCTTTTCATTTGCAGGTGCCATAGGCGGGACCTCCCTCTGGTTGGCCTGGCACCAGGACAGGGGCCTCTGGTTTGCAAGCTGGTGCCTGTGGGGAGGAAGGCACAGCAGGCTGCATATTACAGTGGGGTCCTCAGAGCTGCATAGCCATCCAGGGATATGGAGTGCCTGAAGCTCCTGAATGTTCCCAACCTGCTGGAAAGGGTTTGACTGGGAAATTTTATCCACTTGTTCTTTTTCCTGAGCAGTAAGCTCTGTGTAATACTTATCCCTTTAGCAGCCCTCTCACTGTTTGTAAGTCTCTTAAACTGTCTGCCTTTCTTTTTTTCCAGAGCAGTTAGATGTGGATCCTTGTTCTCCACAAGCAGTTGGAATCTCATTCTCTCCAAGTGTTTGGCCTGTCTTAGCTTTCCAACCCTATTAATCTCCAGAGCACCATGCAATATAGGTTCATGCTCCCAGAGCAGATCTCCACAGCTGGTTGTTCAGCAGTCCTAGGCTTGCACTCCCTCCTGGCTCTGTTTGCCTTCCTCCCACTGGTGAGATGGGGTAGGGGAAGGGCTTGAGTCCCACTGGATCAAGGCTTTTGTACATCACCCTGTTTCATGAGGTCTGCTCTGTTCTCCAGGTGTATGCAGTCTGGCACATCCTTATTTTCTGTTGCTCTTTTAGGATTAGTTGTATTAACTATATTTTCGTATTATATGTGGTTTTGGGAGGAGGCCTCTGTCTCATCTCTCATGCCACCATCTTTAATCTCCTCTCTCATCAAGAGTGTCTCTTTGATCAAACTTTAGTCAGGCTCCTCTGAATATTCTTACCAACTAGGCCTTGACTCTAGGGCTTCTATGTCCATCTTTGCATTGCTGAATTTGAGCAAGAATTCTGCTATGTTGGTTTCACCAGGATTACTTCACCCTCATCCTCCACCTTCCCCCAAGTGATATCTGGTCACCCTGACCTGGTTTAAGAAAAAAATCCTATTAGATATTAGATATGTTTAGTTTCCTTGTAGTACTTTTTCACCCACTGACCCCATCCTGTTCCACAGCTATAAATCCCTACTTTTCTTTGCTGTATTTGGAATTGGGCTCGGTTCTATATTAAAGTTCCCTTGCAATAGTTTTTCTGAGTAAAATATATTTTTATCACTTTTATTGTCCAGCTCTGGTTCTTCCTGATATTGGCCATAGGGAAACCATGAATTTTCTAAGCTTTCCAAGGAAGGTATCCTTGTATGTATTTGGCCATCATAGTTTTCAGTAAACATCCTAGAAAGATCAGTTCCTTTCTGAAGGTAGCCTATATTGCCTTACTAGGATATGTATACTGAAAATATGTCAAAGAAACACAGTCCATTGTAGTTAGGTCTGGTAAATAAGAGGGAAATCCAAACACAACAATTAATAGCAGTGTCACATCCTTAAGAGGAATTGTTAGGAGAGTTTGATTTCTTAGGAATAAGCATAGTCACATTCCTCAATTTGTAGCTTTCAGCAGGAATCATAAATTAGTAATCCAACCAGTCTTTGCCTCAAAAATATAGTGCCAATCAGAAGCTCAATTTTAGAATATCCCATCATAGAATATAACTTCCCATAGGCATCTGTATGTAACCCAGATGTTCCAGCCAGTATCCAGCATGTTTTCACAGTTTATGGGCCCCTTGCCAAAGCCCTAATTCTGTGTTCATTGAACAGAGTAAAGTCATTTTGTTCCAGTCAACACAGCTAGTGCTGAGGATGGACCAGTCCATTGCAGATAGTATAAGGTTTCACTTTAGAATTAGGATTTCAAAAAACCAGCAGTTTTCTTTGGTAGCAGTAAAACCGAGAACACTGAAGAACCAGAAAATATTCTGAGTCTAAGTTGTAAGCCAAGTATGCCTTTTCAGTCTTAGTGTAGAAACTGACCCAATCAGTAATATGTGCATCACATTAGAAAATTATGTTTCTAAGGGTCAGACATTTGATTTTAACAAGTTAATTCACTAACTATAAGCTGTATATGACAAAAGCTAACTTAATAACATTTTTGGTAGTTAAATGTCTTAGAAATTTTTGCAAGTTACAATAGAGATTTAGTATCTAAGTCATTTTATTTTATTTTGTCATAGAGAAATTAATGGGATTTAATATTCCATAGGAATAGTTTTAGGAAAAACTTTTATTGAAATATACCTGATATACAATATCATATTGGCTTCAGGCATACAACATAATGATTTGACAATTATATATATTTGTAAGTGCTCATCATGAAAAGTATTGTTGCCATCTGTCAATATACAAAGATACCAAATTATATTGATTATATTCCCTATGTTGTATTTTCATCCCCATAGTAATTTATATTAAAATTTTAAGTTTTTACTTCCTTATCCCTTCACCTGTTTCATCCATCACCACACCACTCTCCCTATGACAGCTATCTGTTGGCTGTGTTTGTGGGTCTATTTCTGTTTTGTTTGTCTGTTCATTATCTGTTTAGATTCCACACATAAGTGAAATCAAGCAGTATTTGTCTTCCTCGGACTTATTTTATTTAGCATTATACCCTATAGGTCTATCTATTCTTTAATGAACAGCAATATTTCATTCATTTTTATGGCTGAGTCATATTCCATTATATATATAACTTCTTTTTTATTAATTTATTTCTCAGTGGACATTTAGATTGCTTCCATTTCTTCGCTATGATAAATAATGCTGCAATGAACATAAGGATGCATATAACTTTCTGAATTAGTGATTGTGTTTTGGGGTAAATTCTTAGATGTAGGACTACTGGGTAGTATGGTATTTCTACTTTTTATTTTTGGAGAAATGTCCATATTGCCCTTCCACAGTGGCTGAGCCAATTTACATTCCCACCAATAGTGTATGAAAGGTTCTATTTTCTCCTCATTGTGGTTTTGATTTGAATTTCTCTGATGATTAATGATGCTGAGCATCTCTTCATGTGTCTGTTAATCATCTGTAAGTCTTCTTTGTAAAAATGTCTGTCCTGCCAGTTTTTAATTGGTTATTTATTTATATTTTTGGTGTTGAATTGAATGGGATTTTTTATATATTTGGATATTAACCCTTTGTCAGATATATAATTTGCCAATATAATCTACCCTTCAGGTTTCTTTTTCATTTTGTTGATGGTTTCCTTTGCTGTGCAGAAGCTTTTTAGCTTGATTTAACCTCCTTTATTTATTTTTGCTTTTTTCCCTTGCTTGGGAAGATATATCCAGAAAAAATGTCTAATACTGATGTTCAAATGTTTATTCCCTATGTTTTCTTCTCAGAGTATTGTGTTTTCAGGTCTTTAATCAATTTTGGTCTTTATTTAGGTCTTTAATCCATTTTCAGTTTATTTTTGTGGATGGTGTAAGATAGTGATCCAGTTTCATTCTTTTGCATTTGGCTGCATAGTTTTTCAAATACCGTTTTTTGGAGAGACTGTCATTTCCCCATTGTATATTCTTGCATCCTTTGTCATATTCTAATTGATTACGTATGTGTGGGTTTATTTCTGGGCTTTTATTCTGTCTTATTGATCTATGGGTCCGTTTTTGTGCCAGTACCATACTGTTTTGATTATTGTAGCTTTATAATATTGCATGAAGTCAGGGAGTGTAATACCTCCGGCTTTGCTCTTCTTCCTCAGGATCCTTTGACTATTCAGGGTCTTTTGTGGTTCCATGAAACTTTTAGGATTATTTGGTCTAGTTCAATGAAAAATGCCATTGATATTTTGATAGGGACTGCACTGAATCTGTAGGTTGTTTTGGACAGTATGGCCATTATAACAATACTAATTCTTCCTACCCATGAGGATGGACTATCTTTTCATTTATTTGTGTCTTCAACTTCTTTCATCTATGTATCACTTTTCAGAGTACAGGTCTTTTGCCTCCATGGCTGGATTTATTCCTAGGTATTTTATTCTTTTTGATACAACTGTAAAAGGGGTTGTTTTCATAATTTTTCTTTCTACTAGATTGCTGTTAGCATATAGAAAGGCAACATATTTATGTATATTGATTTTATATCCCAAAACTTTACTGAATTCACTTATTAGTTCTAATAAATTTTTAGTGGAGCCTTTAGGGCTTTCTGTATATAGTATCATGTCATCTTCAGATAGTGACAATTTTACTTCCTTACTGATTTATATGTCTTTTATTTCTTTTTCTTGCCTTATTGCTGTGGGTAGGACTTCCAGTACTATGTTGATAAGAGTGGTGAGAGTGGCCATCATAGTCTTGTTCCTGGTTGTAAAGGAGAAATTTTCAGCTTTTTACCACTGTGATATTGGCTGTAGGTTTGTCATATACGGTCATTATTATACTGAGAGATATTCTCTCTATACCCACATTGTTGAGACTTTTTATCATGAATCGATGTTGAAAATTGTCAAATCTCTTTTCAGCATCTATTGAGATAATCATATGATTTTGATCCCTCCTTTCATTAATGTGGTGTATCACATTGATTTAGGGATATTGAAACATCTTTGCATACCTGATATAAATTACTTGTTCATGGGAAATGATCATTTTAATGTGTTTTTGAATTCAGTTTGCTAATATTTTGTTGAAGATTTTTGAATCTGTGTTCATCAGGGATATTGCTCTGTAATTTTTTATTTGTAGTGTCCTTTTTCTAGTTTAGTATCAGGGCAATGCTGGCCTCATAGAATGAATTTGGAAGCTTTCCTGCCTGTTCAGTTTTTTGCAATTGTTTGAGAAGGATAGACATTAACTCTTCTTAAATCTTTGATAGAATTTTCCTGTGAAGCATCTGGTCCTGCATTTTTGTTTGTAGAGGATTTTTTGATTACTGATTCAATTTTGTAACTACTAATGGATCTGTTCATATTTTCTATTTCTTCCTGGTTCAGTCTTGGGAGATCTCATATTTCTAGGAATTCATCCATTTCTTCTAGGTTGTCTAATTTGTTAGCATATAATTTTTCACATTAATTTCTTACAGTCTTTTGTATTTCTATCAGTTGCAACTTCTCTTTCATTTCTGATCTTATTTATATAAGTCTTCTTTTTTATCCTTGATTCTGGCTAAAGGTTTATCAATTTTGTTAATTTTTTCAAGGAACTAACTCTTATTTAATTTTTTTCTCTTTTTTTTAGTCTGTATTTCATTTAATTCCACTGTGATCTTCAATATTTCTTTCTTTGTACTAACTTTGGGCTTTGTTCTTTTTCTCATTCATTTAGATGTTGGATTAAATCATTTATTTGAAATATTATTTGCTTTTTGAGGTACACCTATATAATTGTAAATTTCCTTCTCAGAACTGCTTTTACTGCATTCTAAAGATTTTGGACTCTTTTGTTTGTATGTTCATTATTCTCCAAGTATTTTTTATTTTCTCTTTGTTTACTTCATTTGCACATCGGTTGTTTAGTCTCATGCTGTTTAATCTCCATATGTTTGTGTTTTTCCCATTTTTTTTTGGTAATGAATTTTCCATTTTATACCATTGTGGTCAGAAAAGTTGCTTCATATAATTTCAATTTTCTTAAATTTATTGGGACTTGTTTGGTGGCCTACCATGTGATCAATCCTGGAGAATTTTCCATCTGCACTTGAAAAGAACATGTATTCTGCTGCTTTGTATGGAATGTTCTGTATATCTGTTAAGTCCGTTTTGTCTAATGTGTCACTCAGAACATTGTTTCCTTATTGATTTTCTGTCTGGACCACTGATTCAAGTACTGTGTTAAAGTCCCTTGCTCTTATTATATTACTGTCAATTTCTCCCTTTATGTCTGTTAATATATTCTTTATATATTTAGGTCCTCTTCTACTGGGCATGTAAGTATTTACAATTGTTAACTCTTCTTCTTGGACCAAGTCCTTAATCATTATATAATGTCCTTCTTTTTCTTTTCTTACAGTCTTTGCTTTAAAGTGTATTTTGTCTGATATATGTACTGCTATTTTAGTTTTTTTTTTCAGTTCTATTAGTGTGGAATATCTTTTTCCATCCCTTCACTTTCATTCTGCATGTGTCTGTAGGTCTTAAGTGAGTCTCTTGAAGGCAGCATATAGATAGATGTGTCTTATTTTTTTTATCCATTCAGTTATCCTATGTCTTTTGATTGGAGCATTTAGCCCATTTACTTTTAAAGAAACTATTGATAGATATGTACTTACTGCCATTTTGTTAAATATTTTCTGGGATGTTTTTGTCATTCTCTGATCCTTTCTTTTCTTGATTTCTTATGTATGATAACTTTCTCTAGTGTTATGGCTGGATTTATTCCTCTCTATTTTTTGTGTATCTATTATAGGTTTTTTTGTTTATGATTATTGTGGTTTTCATATATGACATATATATAGCAGTTTACGTTGATGGTTGCTTAAATTTGAACACATTCTAATAGCACTGTGTTTTTTACTCCCCTTCCTCCACACTTAATGTATATGTTTTCTATTGTGCTTTTTTATTTACTGAGTCCCTTTACTAGTTTTTAGGTGTAACTCGTTTTTACTAATTTTGTGTTATAACCTTCACACAGCTTTTAAGTGACTGATCTAGTACCTTTGCTATATGTTTGCCTTTATCCATTCTTCTGTGTCCTCTAATCTGCTCTTGATTTCCTCTACTGTGTTTTTCATCACATTTATTTTACTCTTCACCTCTGGTTCTTTTTTCTTTTCTGTCTCTTTGCTGATGTCCTCCCTGAGTTTATCCATTCTTCTCTCAAGCATGATGGGCACCTCTATAACCATTTCTTTGAGCTCTTTATCAGTTCGATTGCTTAATTCTGTTTCATTTAGTTCTTTTTCTGATGTTTTGTCTTGCTCTGTCCTTTGGAGTATATTCCTTTGTCTCTGTCATTTTGCTTGACTTGCTGTGTTTGTTTCTATGAATTAGGTAAAGGGCTACCTCTCCTAGTCTTGGAAGAGTGGCTTTTTGTATGAAGGTCCTCTGTGTAGCCTGTGCGTGTATGGTGGTTTTGGCTGCCTGATTGGAGGCCAGGCAGGTGTGGGTCATGAGTGTCTTTTGCTGGGACTCCTGGATCACAGTCCAGGGTTCACAGCTCAAGGGGCTCCAAGGTGGGCTCTAGGTTGGTACCACACTGGCAGGGCTGTCAGATGTGGAGGGCCCTGGTCTGGGGTTTACATGGGTAGGTGGTGGCCAGGGTCTTTGGGGGCATGGTCTGGGGGTCTCCCAGGGTTGCACTGAATAAACAGCCAGGGGCATGGTTCAGGATAATCTGGGTGAGTGCTGTGCTGGTGCTACCTTAATGCAACTGCTAGATATCCAGAAGCATGTTTGTGCTCAGGTGGGGAACAGGACACTGCCTCCATTATGTCTGGAGCTTGTGTGTACACCCAGACCCTGTGCCATCCACAGTGTCTATGTACAAGGGGAATGTAAATAATGGCACTTACCAGCACTTCTAATCCTAGAAAGAGTTCTAGCAGCTCCCATGCCATTTGGTGGGTGCTTTAGTCCTGAAAACCCCCTTCCTACACTTATTGTCTAGTTTGCCTTTTAAACTGCATTTTTTTCCTGTGCACAAGGGCAGACAATATACATGTGCAATGTTGGGGCTGAGGTCTGACATTACCATGTCTCCATGTCTCCTACTGTTTTTTATGTGGTCTTTCCCTCCTTGTGTAGAGGGTGCTCACTAAGCCCTCAGTTCTTCCTTAGGAAGAATTGCTCTGTATGTAGGTGTAGATTCTGCGTGTATGTGGATGAGGTAAATTCAGGCTCTTCCTATACTTCCATCTTGGACCTCCCTCCAGTTACTTTATAACTTTACCTGGAGATTGCTCCCTTTTATTCCAGAGTCTTATTAAGTAAGTTAAAATCTTAGCAAAAATCATCAGTTAATGAGCTTTTTAATCTTCAAAGAATTTAAATTTCAATTCAACCAGCTGTGCCAGAAAACAACAGAGTGTTGCATCCCACTAACAGTTTTTCCTTGGAGCTTTCCATGATTGTGATTATTCATGGTATTTATGAAAATACAAGTATATAATATTTTATGTAAATTTTGATCATTCATACAGAAGGAAGAGCCACAAAATACAAAGCCATGTTTAAAAATTCAATTTTTAACCTCATGACAAGTTTACACAATCTCTAGCAATAAATTCAGGACATATGTAATTAACATCAACTACTGAGAAATCCTGGATGAAATGTTGAGGGAGGGGGTAGCTTACAGCAGCACTTGTACCTATGTTCTGAAGAGGGGGTGTTTCTTTGATTCCTTTCTCTTGATCACCTAAGGTTTTCATAACGGACAGCAACACAAAATTCAAATAATTTTGTCCACTCAAATCCCACCTATGAGAACTTTTGAAGTCTTTCTCTCCCCACCACCTGAGATGGTGAGGAAAAAACCCCAAAGGCTTTTCACAGGCTACTCTTCTTTTCTCATATTAACTAACACTGCCACAAACAACCAGGGAAACAATGAGGCAACTTTCCAAAGGTTGGATCTCTTATTTTTAAATTCCATAGGTAAATTTTACCTCTCAAAATAGATAGCAGCTCACCCACAGTTTTATACTATGTGAAACTTCATAGCTGCTAAGGCACTAGGTATTCATTATCCTACACTCATTTTTCTTATTCCCAAATAACTCTAGCCATATTTCAGTATGTTGAGGTCATGCTAGTCCATCCCACTGCTGTCACCATTGTTTGGGAGGGTCTCCAAGACTGCACACATATTCTGTGATTCGCTAAAAAGACTCATGGAACTCAGAATATGGTTGTATTCATGGCTAAAGCTTATTAGAGTAAGGGATATACATATGATAGATTCTGAAAGAAAAAAACACAGGTAGAGTCAAGAGAAATCTATGCACAACTTCCTTATGATCTCTTCCATCTGTGAATGGGCACAGTGAGCTTGCTTCTTTCTCCAGCAACAACAAATATATCAACATGTGTGCAATGTTTTTACCCAGGAAAGTCCATTTCAGAATCAGCATCAAAGGTTTTTATTGGAGCTGATCATCTAGGCACCCTCTGTGTAACATGTATCAAAATCTCAGACTTCCAGAAGGAAAGCCATGTGCAATATAAATCACATTGTTTGTGCTCACAGTTTAGGCACAATAAACCACTCTTATCAGCAAGAGAACAGGTAAACTGACAATTTCCAAGATCTCAACCAAGGGCCAGTCTTTCAAACAAGACCTAAAATAAGCAGCTCCAAATCTGCTATGTTAAGTGTTTTCACACAGAAGGAAACAAATTGTCTTTGAAGATCATTTCCATTTATTAGAGATATGACAGTTTGGAATTCCAACTCTGCTATTTATTGTTCTCTCACTGATTATCCTCAAGGTAAAGAGAAGAACTGGGCCCATATTAAGCCTTCAGCAAATGTGAACTCTCTTCCTATACATCCCAAGTCCTTTACTACTCTACATTTTGATGGAACTTCTAGACAGTGCATTATGATGGCAAACATTGCCTCTCTAAGTCCAAGTGCTACAACCATTATTAATTGTAGTATAAGGGGTAAGAAGCTGCAGTATAATGATTTATAAGAATTGTATATTTGGTCATTCAAATGACCAAAATATGTTTCTCATATATATTTGGACTTCATCCACAGTTTCTGAAAACACGTTAGAGCCATAATAGTGAAACAGATGCTTGCTATGTTAATGAAGAGACTTTGAGATCCCACTCAAGGGTAGGGCTGATTGCCAGGAGGACCAACCATGTGACTAGAGGTGGGAATTTTTAGCCCCTGCTGACCTCTTGGAAGGTGAAAAGGAAGAGGGGCTGGAGGTTGAATCAGCCAATGGCCAATGGCTTTCAATCATATCTATGCAATGAAGCCTTCATAAAAACCCATCAGAAAATTTTGGCCATTAAAAATCATCCTGTTTCCCTGTTCTGAGAGGTACCATGCTTGGGGAACCAGAACACTTCCTTCCACTCAGTGTCGCTGAGCTAGGCCCCCAGCTTCATGAGGAGAGAAGCTCCTTTATTCAGGACCCTATGTATATCTTCATCAGGCTGCTGGTTTGTGTCCTTTATTAATGGGTAAACCTGTTTCCCTGAGCTCTGTGAACCACTCTAGCAAATTAATTAAACCTGAGGAGGTTGTTGGAACCTCTTAATCTGTAGCTTGTTGGTCAGAAGTACAGATAAAAGCCTGGTTCTTGCAACTGATGTCTGGACTAGGGGATAGAAGGCATTGTTATAGGAATGAGCTCCCAATCTATGGAATCTGATACTATCTCTGAGCAGATAATGTCAGAATTGAGTTGAATTCTCAGACACATTACTGATGTCTGAGAACTACATAGTGTCATGCATGGGGGAACACTTCCCCCTCCCACACACATTGGAATTGGGTCCAGGAACCCTAAAAGAGTCACTGACATTCTTTTCTCATTTACAAGAGAAGATAATAGCACTTAGTCCAACTAACAAACCATATGTATTATTGTGATTATGGAATTGCACTGTGGGATATTAAACTGCACTCTAAAGTTACATAATTAAAGCAATGAAATCTCAGCACAAGAGGAGATTAGCATATTAATGAATATGGTTTCTAGAAGCATCCAAGTTCACAAAAGTGTCTATTAGTTGGTAAATACAGCTTTCAATACTAGTAGGATAAAATGCTTTATTCTGGAATAATTGGTCAACTATTTGGGTAAAAATTGCATTGAGTCTCAGGTTGTATTATATAAGTAGAATAAATAAGGTATGAACTTTTAAAAAAGTGTCCTTTTTTGATTAAAGTATCATTGATATACAATCTTATGATGGTTTCACATACACAACATAGTGGTTCAACATTCTCCTGTATTATCAAGTTCCCACCTTCTCCATTGCAATCACTCTCTATCAGCATAGTAAGATGTTACACAGTCATACAACGTTACACAATTATATTCTCTGTGCTGTGCTACCATCCCTGTGACCTACATATATTGTAGTGTGAATTGTAGTGCCCATTAATCCCCTTCTCTCTCCCCCGCCCACCCTCACTTTTGGTAACCACTAGTCCCTTCTCGGTGTTTATGAGTCTACTGCTATTTTGTTCCTTCAGTTTTGCTTTGTTTTTATACTTCACAAATGAGTGAAATCATTTGGTATTTGTTTTTCTCCAGCTGGCTTGTTTCACTGAGCATAATACCCTCTAGCTCCACCCATGTTGTTGCAAATGGCAGGATTTCTTTTCTTTTTATGGCTGAATAATATCCCATTCTGTATATGTACCACCTCTTCTTTATCCACTGATCTACTGATGGACACTTAGATTGCTTCCATATCTTGTTTATTGTAAACAGTGCAGCAATAAACATAGGGGTGCATTTATCTTTTTGACTGAAGGATCTTGTTTTCTTTGGGTAAATTCCTAGGAATGGAATTACTAGGTCAAATGGTATTTCTATTTTTAGTTTTTTGAGGAACCTCCATATTGCTTTCCACAACAGGTGCACAAATTTACATTCCCACCAGCAGTGTAGGAGGGTTCCCCTTTGTCCACATCCTCACCAGCATTTGTTGTTTCCTGTCTTTTGGATAGTAGCCATCCTAACTGGTGTGAGGTGATATTGTGGCTTTAATTTGCATTTCCCTGATTAGTGATGTGGAGAATCTTTTCATGTGCCTGTTGGCCATTCGAATTTCTTCTTTGAAGAAGTGTCTGTTCAGGTCCTCCACTCATTTTTTTAATTGGGTTATTTGTTTATTTGGATGTTGAGGTGTATGAGTTATTTATATATTTTTGATATTGACTCCTTGTCAGATAAGTCATTTATGAATATATTCTCTCATACTGTAAGATGCTTTTTTGTTCTGTTGATGGTGTCCTTTGTTGTATAGAAGGTTTTTAGTTTGAGTCCCACTTGTTCATTTTTTATTTTGTTTCCCTTGTCTGAGGAGATGGGTTCAGGAAAAGGTTGCTTATGTTTATATTTGGTATGAACTTTTATATGTATCTACGTTATATGCATGTATGCTACATATGTAACCTACATAAGTAGCACATGTATCTTATATGTATGTAGGTACATGTGTATATATATATATATCAGAATATTGGTTAAAATATGAATCCATTTCTATGAATACATAGATAATACTTTAAGGATATGAAACATAAACTTAACAATAATTATATTTCTTATGATGTAGTAATGGATTATTTGTGATTTCCTCTTTATAATACACTATATTTTCCTAATAATATAGAAAGAAGGCAGTGTTATATACATTTTTAAGTGAGAACCAAAGGACTCTCTGGGAGGTAGAATCTAGGTGACTTTGATATTCCTCATATTTTTATGTATTTTTTCTTTGTTTTTCAGTACAAGTGGATTTGTGTACCAGATCATGAGTAACACTTGGCCTTTTGGGTAACTAATTTCCTCTATCATGGAATTTTCTGGAGAACAGAATAGCAATGTTCAGCTACCGTACAAAGTAGGAAATATATGGGGTTTCTCCACTATAAAGTTACCCTTTGTAACTAAGAAGTATTTTGTGGGGTGGCACTTTGAAACTATGTGAATATCCCATTTTTCATCAAATTTTATTCATTTATTTATACCTATATAGACTCATAGTTTTCTGTTTGAATTCACTTAGTTATAGTCCATTACTGTCATTACATATTTTGATTCTTAACTTGGTTTAAATTAATTTGGTAGAAGTCCCTCAGGCTAATGTCTGTGTCATTCTGACAATCCCCATCATTCTTTGAGTATTTCCTTGTTTCTAGAACAAGATGCCTCAGACTACAATCACTCATTCCTTCAATGAGTTCCAATTTCTTTTATTGAGAATGCTATTTAGAAACCAAGATCTGAGCATACATGTGTTCATTGTTATTGAGGTCTTGCTACTTCCAGCCCTTCTCAGTGTACAGAGTTTATAAGCTAAGGAATATATCCATATCTTTGTTTATCTATCCATCCTTATCTATACACATATATATACACAGAGAGAAAATTACATGTATATCTATAGTTTTTATATGTTCATATATATTGAAATATTTGAGTTCTAGTATCTTTAATTCCAATCTAGTATACAACATAGTTCTTCTGACACTTATGAAATAAAACTAAAAACCAAAAGAAGGAAAAGTATAAAAGTCACTAATATGAAGAATTAAGTAACATGCTCTTAGATAACCAATAGGTCTAGGAATAAGTCAAAAGAGAAATTAGAAAATACCTTGAAACAAATTAAACAAAATACAAAATACTAAACCTTATGTAAAGATGCAAAAACAGTGCTAAAGAGAACATTTATAAATGTAACCACATACATTACAAAAGAAGAACTCTCAAGTGAACAAACTATATTTATACTTTATATATCTAGAAAAAGAATACAAAAACAACCCAAAGCTATCAGAAGGAGGGAAATAATAAAGATTGAAGGGGATAAATAAAATAGAGAATAAAATAACAATTGAGAAAATTCAGCAAAACCTGAAGTATTTCTTCAAAATACATGAACATAATTGGCAAGTCTTTACCTACACTGACTACTTTAAAAAGCTGGAATACTTTATCAAAATTAGAAATGAGATTGGGGACATTACTACCAATTTTACAAAAACAAAAATTATTATAATTCTGTGAACATTTGTATGTCAACAAATTGAATAACCTGGGTGAAATGGACAAGTTCATAGAACCACACAACCTACCAAACTTGAATCATACAGAAATTCAAAATAGAAAAAGACTATTTAAGTCATAAGGACTTTGAATTGGTAATTAAGAAATTCCCAACAAATCAAAGCCCTGGACCAGAGAGCTTCACAGTTGAATACTAGGAGACATTCATAGAATTAACAGTCTGCTCAAATTTTTCAAAATAATGAAAGAGGTTGAAATACTTCTTAACTCGTTAGCTGAGTTACCCTCATACTAAAACCTGACAAAGACAAAAAAGAGAGAAAATACTTAAGACTACAACCCCCTATGACTGCTCAGACAAAAAGCCTCTACAAATAATGGGATTTAGCAAACATAGTGTTAAGTGGGAAAATTTATAGCTATAAATGCCTACATTAGAAAAGGAAGCCTCAAACCTACAACCTAAATTTACAATTTAACAAACTAGAAAAAGAAAAAGACCAAAGTTAGTGAAATAAAACTACTGAAATGGGTATAAAGTGTTATCTCACTGTAGTTTTGATGTGCATTTCCCTAATTAGTGATGTTGAGTATCTTTTCTGGTACCATTTGTATATTTTTCTTGTAAAAATATTTATTCAATTTTTACCTGTTTTTAATTTGTTGCTGTTAAGTTTAGGAGTATTTAATATATTCTGGTTGTTAATTTTGTATCAGATATATGATTTGCAAATATTTTCTCCCACTTCATTGGGTTGCCCTTTTAACTCTGTTGCTAATACCCTCTGATAAACAAATATTTATAATTTGAAGAAGTCCAAATTGCTTATTTTTTTTGTTGCCTGTGCTTTTGATGTCATATACTTCTGTTTTATGTAATGAAACGCATCATTCTCTTTCTGGTTTCTGTGACTGCACGTACGACTATGAGGGACTTGTCAATTGTAAAATTAGATTACCACACTTTTTCTCTGTGCTTTCATAATTTAGTTTAACTACATAATATATTTAAGTAATAATGGATTTTCTTTTAAAATTATATTTTTGGAAGCTATTTGAGAACATTGGAATATATTCATGAGAGAAAACATTTTATAAAATCCTCTCCCAGTTTTATTTCTAAAAACCTCCAGCTTAAAAACAACCTATATATAAAAAACTTAGAAAGAGATTTTGGGAAGATGGCAGGGTGGGTAGGGCAGTGGAAATCTCCTCCCAAAACCATATATATTTTTGAAAATACAACAAATAAAACTATGCCTAACAGAGAGACCAGAGAATACAGTACAACAGCCAGGCTACATCTACATCTGTGAGAACTCAGGACCTCATGAAGGGGGTAACATACAAGCCGTGGCCCAGCGGGATGTGAGCGTCCCCACCCCCCAGCCCACTAGCAGGAGGAAAGGAGTCACGCAGGGAGGGATTGGAAGTGCAGGACTGCTAAATAACCAGCCTTAGTAATCTACACTGGGAGCACAGACACACATTGCATGGTGTGCTGGATATTAGGGAAACGGAAAAGTAAAATCTATGAGGGGGTCCCTGCAGCCGGATCCCCTAGGAGAAAAGAAAAGCGAGTGCTTTTTGAAAGTCTTAAAGGGACAGGGACTTCACAGCTGGATAGAATCATCCCGGCACATGCAGCCCAGCAGGCTGGGCATCCTGGGGAACTTCAGGTGCCCTAACCACCTGGGTGGCAATGCAGCTCTGAAGCCCCTCACAGTGATAAGCAGTCTGCTCTTCATTCCCACTCAGGCACAGCCACAGCAGAGCAGCCTGGGAGCATCCGCACCCACAGCAGCCTACCAGAGCCCCTTCCCAGCACGTAGTCTCCCAGGGCAGACCAAGGCCCACTGCCAGGGAGCAGTTGGCCAGGTCAGGGGGTGAAAGGGTGCCGTTCTCGCAGGAGAGCACACGCGACATGCATGCAACTCCCGGCAGGGCTCTGGGCTGCCCCGAGAGCTGCTCCTGGTGTGCAGGTAAAGGGCACAGGCAGCAGAGCAGGGTAGAGCAACCAGCAAGCAGGAAGGCACATTGTTCTCCCAGTTAACACATGCGCTACCTGCCTACGACTACCTCTATCACCATGAAAAGGCAGAAGAATCTGGTCCAGTCCAGAATCACCCAGAAAACCCCTGAGAGAGGACCTGGGGAGATAGATTCAAACAATCTTCCTGAACAAGAATTCAAAATAAAGGTCCTAACCATGCTCATGGACCTGCAGAGAAATATGCAAGAGCTAAAGGATCAGGTTGGGAGGGAGAATATAGAAATAAAACAATCTCTGGAAGGACATAAGAGCAGACTGGATGAGGTGCAAGAGGCCATTCATGGAATAGAAATTAGAGAACAGGAACACACAGAAGCTGAGGCAGAGAGAGATAAAAGGATCTCCAGGAAAGAAAGAATATTAAGAGAACTGTGTGACCAATCCAAATGGAACAATATTTGGATTATAGGGATACCAGAAGAGGAAGAGAGATAAAAAATGATAGAAAGTGACATTGAAGAAATAATTGCTGAAAATTCCCCAAAAGTGGAAGAGGAAATAGTCTCTCAGTCCATGGAGGCCCACAGAACTCCCAACACAAGGGAACAAGGAGGACAACACCAAGACATATAATAACTGAAATGGCAAAGATCAAAGACAAGGACAGAATATTAAAGGCAGCCAGAGAGAGAAAAAAGGTCACCTACAAAGGAAAACCCATCAGGCTATCATCAGACATCTCAGCAGAAAAGTTACAGACCAGAAGAGAATGGCATGATATAGTCAATGCAATGAAACAGAAGGGCCTTGAACCAAGAATACTGTATCCAGCACGATAATCATTTAAATATGAAGGAGGGATTAAGCAATTCTTAGACAACCAAAAGTTGAGAGAACTTTGCGCCCACAAACCACCTCTATGTGGTATTCTAGAGGGACTGTTCTACATGGAAGCGCTCCTAAGCCTAAATAGATGTCACCAGAGAAAATAAAACCACACCAAAGAAAGCAGACCAACCATATACTAAATAAAGGCAAAAAACAAAATCAACTATGCACAAAAGCAGTCAAAGGAAACCTAAAAGAGTACAGAATAAAACACCTAACATATAAAGAATGGAGGAGGTGGAATAAGAAGGGAGAGAAATAATGAATCAGTAGACTTTGTTTATAATAGCTTAACAAGTGAGTTAAGCTAGATGATTAGATAGTAAAGAAGCTACCCTTGAACCTTTGTTAACCACAAATATAAAGCCTGCAATGGCAATAAGTACATACCTTTCAATAATCACCCTAAATGTAAATGGACTGAATGCACCAATCAAAAGACAAAGAGTAATAGAATGGATTAAAAAGCAAGACTCATCTATATGCTGCTTACAAGATACTCACCTTAAACCGAAGACACAAAGATTGAAAGTCAAGGGATGGAAAAAGATACTCCATGCAAACAATATGGAGAAAAAAGAAGATGTTGCAGTACTTGTATCAAGCAAAATAAACTTCAAAAAAAGACAGTAACAAGAGATAAACAAGAACATTACATAATGATAAAATGGTCAGTCTAACAAGAGGATATAACCATTATAAATATATATGTACCCAATACAGGAGCACCAACATATGTGAAAGAAATACTAACAGGATTAAAGGAGGAAATAGAATGCAATGCATTCGTTCTAGACACTTCAACACACCACTCCCTTCAAAGGACAGATCCAACAGAGAGAAAATAAGTAAGAATACAGAGGCACTGAATTACACACTAGAATAGATGGACCTAATAGACATCTATAGAACTCTACACCCAAAAGCAACAGGATACACATTCTTCTCAAGTGCACATGGAACATTTTCCAGAATAGACCACATACTAGGCCACAAAAAGAGTCTCAGTAAATTCAAAAAGATTGAAATTCTACCAACCAACTTTTCAGATCACAAAGGTGTAAAACTAGAAATAAATTGTACAAAGAAAACAAAAAAGCTAACAAACACATGGAGGCTTCACAACATGCTCCTCAATAATCAATGGATTAATGAACAAATGAAAAGAGAGATCAAGCAATACATGGAGACAAATGACAAAAACATCACAAAGCCCCAACTTCAGTGGGATGCAGCAAAGGCAGTTCTAAGAGAAAAGTATATACCAATTCAAGCTATTTAAAGAAGGAAGAACAAACTCAAATGAATAGTCTAAAGTCACACTTATTGAGACTGGAAAAAAAGAAAAAATGAGGCCCAATGTCAACAGAAGGAGGGATATAATAAAATCAGAGAAGAAATAAATAAAATCGAGAAGAATAAAACAATAGAAAATATCAGTGAAACTAAGAGCTGGTTCTTTGAGAAAATAAACAAAGCAGATAAACCCTTAGTCAAACTTATTAGGAGAAAAAGAGAATCTATACACATAAACAGAATCAGAAATGAGAAAGGAAAAATCACTATGGATCCCACAGAAATACAGAGTTATTAGAGGATACTATGATAATCTATATGCTAAGAATCAGAAAAAACCTAGAAGAAATGGACAACTTCTTAGAGAACTGCAACCTTCCAAGACTGACCAAGGAAAAACATAAGATCTAAACAGACCAATTAGAAGCAACGAAATTGAATCGGTAATCAAACACTACCCATGAACAAAAACCCCGGGCCAGATGGATTTACCACTGAATTTTATCAGACATATAGAGAAGACATAATACCCATTCTCCTTCAAGTTTTGCAGAAAATAGAAGAGGTGGGAATACTTCCAAACATTCTATGAAGCCAGCATCACCCTAATACCAAAACCAGACAAAGGCCTCACCAAAAAAGAAAATGACAAACCAATATCCCTGATGAATATAGATGCAAAAATACTCAAAAATATATTAGCAAACCAAATTCAAAATTACATCAAGAATATCATACACCATGATCAAGTGGGATTCATCCCAGGGATGCAAGGATGGTACAACATTCAAAAATCCATCAACATCATCCACCACATCAACAAAAAGAACAAAACCGTATTATTATCTCTGTAGACACTGAGAAAGCATTTGACAAAATTCAACATCCATTCATGATAAAAGCTCTCAACAAAATGTGTATAGAGGGCAAGTGCCTCAACATAGTAAAGACCATATATGACAAACCAGCAGCCAACATCATACTTAGCAGCAAGAAGCTGAAAGCCTTTCCTCAGATCAGAAACAAGACAGGAATGCCCACTTTCCCCACTGTTATTCAACATAGTACTGGAGATCCTAGCCATGGCAATCAGACAAAATAAAGAAATACAAGGCATCTAGATTGGTAAAGAAGAAGTCAAACTGCCACTATTTGCAGATGACATGATATTGTACATAAAAAAAACCCTAAAGATACCACTCCGAAACTACTAGAACAAATATCTGAATTCAGCAAAGTTGCAGGATACAAAATTAGTACACAGAAATCTGTTCCTTCCCTATACACTAGTGATGAACTACCAGAAAGAGAAATCAGGAAAACAATTCCATTCACAATTGTTTCAAAAGGAATAAAATATCTAGGAATAAACTGAACCAAGTGACAGACCTATACACTGAAAACTACAAGACACTCTTAAGAGAAATTAAAGAGGACACTAAGAAATGGCAACTCATCCAATGCTCTTGGCTAGGAAGAATTAATATTGTCAAAATGGCCATCCTGCCTAAAGCAATCTACAGATTCAATGCAATTCCTATCAAAATACCAACAGCATTCTTCAACGAACTGAAACAAATAGTTTTAAAATTCATTTGGAACCACAAAATACCCCAATAGCCAAAGCAATCCTGAGAGGGAAGAATAAAGCAGGGGGATCTCGCTTCCCAACTTCAAACTATGCTACAAAACCACAGTAAAATCAAGATAATTTGGTACTGGCACAAGAAAAGACACACAGACCAGTGGAACAGTATAGAGAGTCCAGATATTAACCCGAACATATATGGTCAATTAATATATGATAAAGGACCAATGGACATACAGTGGGGAAATGACAGCCTCTTCAACTGCTGGTGTTGGCAAAACTGGACAGCTACATGTAAGAGAATGAAACTGGATCATTGTCTAACCCCATACAAAAAGTAAATTCAAAATGAATCAAAGACCTGAATGTAAGTCATGAAACCATAAAACTTTTAGAAGAAAACATCGGCAAAAATCTACTGGACATAAACATGAACAACCTCTTCATGAACATGTCTCCATGGGTAAGGGAAGCAATAGCAAAAATGAACAAGTGGGACTATATCAAGCTGAAAAACTTCTGTACAGCAAAGGACACCAACATTTGAACAGAAAGGCATCCTACAGTATGGGACAATATATTCATAAATGACAGATCCAATAAAGGGTTGACATCTAAAATATCTAAAGAGCTCATGCACCTCCACAAAGAAAATGGAAATCATCCAATGAAAAAATAGTCAGAGAAGCTGAACAGACAGTCCTCCATAGACGAAATTCAGGTGGCCAACAGACACATGAAAAGATGCTCAACATTGCTAGTCATCAGAGAAATGCACATTAAAACCACAATGAGATATCACCTCACACCAGTAAGGATGGCCACCATCCAAAAGACAAACAACAACAAATGTTGGTGAGGTTATGGAGAAAGAGGAACCATCCTACACTTCTGGTGGGAATGTGAATTAGTTCAGCCATTGTGGAAAGCAGTATGGAGGTTCCTCAGAATGCTCAAAATAGAAATACCATTTGAACCAGGAATTCCACTCCTGGGAATTTACCCTAACACTGCAGCAGCCCAGGTTGAAAAAGACATATGCACCCTTGTGTTTATCATAGCACTATTTACAATAGCCAAGAAATGGAAGCAACCTACATGTTCATCAGTAGATGAATGGATAAAGAAGATGTGGTACATATACACAATGTAACATTATTTAGCCATAAGAAGAAAACAAATCCTACCATTTGCAACAGCATGAATGTAGCTAGAGGGTATTATGCTCAGTGAAATAAGCCCAGTGGAAAAATACAAGTATCAAATGATTTCACTCATCTGTGGAATATAAGAACAAAGAAAGAACTGAAGGAGGAAAACAGCAGCAGACAGATAGAACCCAAGAATTGACTAAGTTACCAAGGAGAAAGGGACTGGGGAGGATGGGTGGGAAGGGAGGGATAAGGGGGTGGACAAAAGAAAGGGGGCATTATAATTAGCATGTATAATGAGGGGGGACACGCGGAGGGCTGTACAACACAGAGAAGTCAGGTAGTGACTCTATAGCATCTTAGTACGCTGATGGACAGAGACTGTAATGGGGTATGTTGGGGGAGACTTGGTGAAGGGGGGAGTCTAGTAAACATAACATTCCTCATGTAATTGTAGATTAGTGATACAAAAAAAAACTTAGAAAAGAAATGAAATGTTCCCATTGGTTCTCTTGGGGTTGAAAGATTAGTAGTGATTTCTGTTATACTCTAGAATTTTTCTCATTTTCAAATTTTGAAAGTACACATATGTTGTATTTATGATCACAACTACAAGGAATGTTACACCTACAGAACCAGAAAAAGAAAACTTGGAATGCATAGGAAATGTAACTAGGACTACTGGATTGATACTTGAGCCTGAAATTTGAATTGTATAATGCTGTAGAGGTACAGAGAGACAAAAGTAGTAAAAAGGAAAAGTTACCTACACATTGAAAGCAATTGTAAAGAAATATATGTAAACAGTGTTTATCTTTGTGGAAATAACACAAATTATTGTTTCAATCTGAAAACTAACAGTCAAAATTCTAAAAATTGTTCAATTAATAAATGGTCAGCATTGGAAATATGGACAAAATAAATAGCACCAATGATTCCTATCTAGAGGAAAAATTTTAATGGTTGTATAGTACTCTATCTTGTGAATATACTATCACATAACCATGTCTTTAATGCTGAGATTTAGATTACTTTCAATAACTCAGAAGTGTTATGTAAATGTTATTATTAAAAATAAATAAATATTAAATTACTCTTGAGGATTTCTTTTTTAAATTCCCAATGACTTTTAAAGTCCCCATCTAACCCTCCCCCCACTCTCCTAACCCGCCATCCATCTCAGGAAATGTTACAAGGATTTTGCAACATAAAATTAATCCTCAAGCATATTGCTTGTGAAAAATACAGAGAAACAGAATATAGCATGTCTAATCACTAGTTTTACACCATACTGAGATCAGCATTGCTAATTTATTTTTATTTATTTTTTTATTTTATTTTTTTTGTGGTATTAATAATATATATATATATATATATATATATATATATATATATATATATATATATATATAGGTATCATTTATCTACAATTACATGAAGAACATTATGTTTACTAGGCCCCCAACTTCACCAAGTCCCCCCACCATACCCCTTCACAGTCACCGTCCATCAGCGCAGCAAGATGCCACAAAATTACTATTTGTCTTCTCTGTGTTGCAAAGCCCTCCCCATGCCCCCACACACACTATACATGCTAATCATAATGCCCCCTTTCTTTTTCCCCACCCTTGTCTCTCCCTTCCCACCCATCCTCCCCAGTCCATTTCCCTTTGGTAACTGTTAGTCCGTTCTTGGGTTCTGTGATTCTGCTGCTGTTTTGTTCCTTCAGTTTTCCTTTGTTCTTATACTCCACATATGAGTGAAATCATTTGGTACTTGTCTTTCTTCGCCTGGCTTATTTCACTGAGCATAATACCCTCTAATTGATAATTTTTAAAAATGTTTTTCTTTCAGCCTTTCCTTGTAATTTCCTCCACCACCCACTTCTACCCATCCCAGAGCCCAGGGGTAAATTGAAAGGGGAACATTTCGGATGGGTGAGTGCCATGTCCTCTCCCCTTGTCCGACATTTTAGTTACCAATTTCTTTTGAAATTAAGATTATAATAAAATTTGAAAATTGAAATAATATACTAATAAAATGTAGGTTTCTAGAAAACTCGGGGATCGAGGAGGATGAATGGGAGATGGAAGAATCAGCCACATTAGAAAAACCTGAGGTGAGTAAGGTTGGAAACTTGGTAGAATAATTTATTGGTTCAGCATTTGTCAGTCACTACAGCCCAGCAAATAAGATTAGAGTAGAGTTATGAGGGGTGGGAGAGAGTGACGCAACAAACTATTAGCATCAAGACAATCAAGCCCAGAATGCTGCGTAATCGTATTGCAGCACCGGATTTTATTCCAGCAGCTGCTGTTTGTGGAGGAGGTCTGCCCACTGCAGCTCTCTGCAGTCCCTGGCCCACTTCTGTAGGACGGGTCACGGCGGCTATCCCGCCCTCAGTACCCAAGCCCAGGCTACCACTATTTCTGTCCGGTTCTTAGAGCCTCAGCACCGCCTTCATCCCAACAGCTGAATCAACTGTTGCTACAGCAGACCTGTCACTACCGGTCGGTCTACCTCTACTCCAGCCCTTGCAGCTTCTGATATTCCAGTGAGTCTTTTCCTGTGGTGGTCAGGTTTCCTGATCTTGTTGGTAGCCACCTTAGGCGTATACAGTCCTTTGAAAAATGGCCAAATCAGCCTACGACAAAGAACTATTAGAACCTAGTCAAGAAGAGACTGGTAATAAGGTAATGATGGAGGGGCCCTGGGAACAGCCGAAGCGCAGTGAAGATGCCGCAGCTGGGCCTGGAGATGATAGGGAGTGCGGTGAAGAAGCCGCCGCTGGGCCAGAGGAAGAAGGGGAAAAAGGTGAAGATGCTGATGCTGGGTCAGGGGAAGGCAGGGGAAAAGGTGAAGATAGTGATGAGGACTCAGACCCAGACGGTCCAAAAGGACTTATTGGCTATCTTTTAGATACAGACTTTGTTGAAAGTTTACCTGTGAAAGTTAAGTACCGTGTCTTAGCCCTCAAAAAACTTCAAACTAGAGTGGCCAATCTAGAATCCAAATTTCTAAGGGAATTTCATGGCATTGATAGAAAGTTTGCTGAAATTTATCAACCCTTACTGGAAATAAGACATCAGATCATCAATGCAATCTATGAACTTACACAAGAGGAATGTGAATATAAAGCAAACTCTGAGGACTATGATGAGATGTGTGATGAAGAGATGTATGGTAATTAGGAGGGTCTTGTACATGAATACATGGATGAGGATGATGGTTATGAGGAAGATTATTATGATTATGCTATTGATGATGATGATGACGACGACAATGATGATGACACTGAAGCTACCGGAGAAGAGAATAAAGAGGATCCTAAAGGAATTCCTGATTTTTGGCTGTCTTAAAAAACATTGACACACTCACTCCTTTGATTCAGCAGTATGATGAGCCTATTCTAAAGCTCCTGAACGATATTAAGGTGAGGCTTTCAGATCCTGGTGAGCCCCTCAGTTTTACTCTAGAATTTTATTTCAAACCCAATGATTATTTCAAAAATGAGCTGTTGACAAAGACTTATGTGCTGAAATCAAGGCCAGCATTTTATGATCCCCATCCCTATAGGGGAGCTGCAATTAAGTATTGTACAGGCTGTGAGATAGACTGGAATGACAGAAAGAATGTCACTTTGAGAACCATCCAGAAGAAGCAGAAACACCGAGTCTGGGGAACAATCTGAACTGTGACTGAAGATTTTCCCAAGGATTCGTTCTTCAATTTCTTTACTTCTCATGGTATCAGCTCAAATGAAAAAGATGGAAATGATGATTTTTTACTGGGTCACAATTTACATACCTACATAATCCCAAGATCAGTATTATTTTTCTCAGGTGATGCACTTGTATCTCAGCAGGAGGGGGTAGTTAGGGAAGTTAATGATGCAATTTATGACAAAATTATTTATGATAATTGGATGGCTGCAATTAAGGAAGTTAAAGCCTGTTGCAAAAATCTTGAGGCAATGTAGAAGACATTGATCGCTAATGCAAAATGTTATTGGCCCTGAAATTAACTGCCCTAGATCTAGTTACTCAAGATATAAGAAGTTAATTATAATCTTGTGTTCTGATATTTTTATTGTAGTGTCTGTTAAAACATGCCTCAGAAACATAAGAGAAATTCAAATACTAATTCATTAAATCTTGCATTACAAGAAATGTACACTGTGGTAAATGATTTAAGATATATTAATATAGTGTTGTGTAGTTTAATCCTAAAATCCTTTTGTCATATAGCTATTGATCTTTGGCTGTGAATATTATCAGAACTGCTAAATGAGACCAGTAATTATTTGGAAGGAAAATCTTGGAGAACCAACCCAAGGTTTTTTGCTTTTGTTTGCTTTTTGTCTTTGTATTTTCCTAGTGCCTGCTTCATTTTGCAATAAAAATACAGTAGAATTTAAAACTTGAATGCTTGAAAGAGGACTGCAATGGCTAAGAATTTTAGGCGAAACACCATTTATTATTAATAAGAGCTTGTTCACAGGCTCTTGTATATTATATGACTATGACAAATAGTGGAACTTAGTCATATAGAGGTTATTTCTTATCAGTCAAATGTGAATCACAGTATCTTCAAAAGATTGCCACATATTGTTCTGTGTAACTGTGTAAACTGTAATTACAGCATATAATTTCTCTTTTCCTAAAGTTCATTTGGTCATTCATTGAAGGTGAACACTTTACCATTTTGAAAAGACTTTTCATGTTCTTTTACTGCAAAATAAAATGAATAAAAATTTCAGTGTTTCATGTTTTAAAACTCATCTTTTTGTGTGATTATAAAATAATATATTCATTGGAGGACATTTGGAAAGTAGTAAGAAATACATTAATTAAAACAGAAAACCATGTACGCACTCCCCAAAGAAAAGCACTGCTAATGTTTTGATTTATTTTCTACTATTCTTTTTCTATGTGTTTGTATATACATGCAAATTTACATTATACTTAGATGTGCAAAGAAAGTATTTTTTTATTGCTTATAAATGATCTAATCTTGGTCCCAAATCCACCTCCACCCCCCCAGGGTTATAGGGAAACAAAAATCTCAATTTCAATCAATCCGGAAACTTATTGCTATTTTAAACACTGTATAAATAACAGCCTCCTATGTGTTGGTCTATATTTCAGATTTGATAATTTAAATACTTTGTAAATAACAGGCCCCTGTGTATTAGTCTATATGTCAGATTTACCTACCCTTCCACAATGTTATCTGGATGTATATGGCCTTATACTGCTTTATGACATTGGGAGCAGGGATGCACTTACTGGGGAAAATGAGATGTGGTTGGTCAGTGAGCTGACTTTGCCTTCCTCATATGTGGAAACCCACAGGTTTGGCTTCCTCCTTGGCAAAGTCTATGAAGGTCACATCAATTCCTGTGACAACAGGAAACTACTTAATCCCTTCCATGCCATGTGACCTGAGAGTGGCTAGGAAGTGCTAACTATCTCGTTATTGCTGCCTATCCACTCTTCCATCCCCAATCATTGTGATGTGATTCCACAGAATTATAAAATGAAAATGAAACAAAAGTTCCTCTGCTTGTGACTTATTCTTCCACTGTTGAACATGGCTCCTCCTTTGGATTTTGACTCAAAGAGGTAAGTTTCTAACACTCCTTGCTTTTCTTACATCTGTCTCATCTCTGTACAGTCAACTGGGGAGGAAGGTATGGGCTTTTTTACCACTTCCTGTCTGGACAGGACCCTCCTCTAATATATCTTTCTTAAAAATAGAGTGGTATATGCTCACTTACTTTTCTCTGGGTTTGCAATAGTTGACAGTTTATAGGGAAACAAGGACAACTTTTTATTATAGGGGAATCTAAATCAGGAAACACTTCCAATGAATGCTTGGTAAATGTAGACCTTTTCACACTTTTCACCACTGTTAACCTTGACCTTTATTAAATTCCTGACCCACCCCAAACCCCTCCCATACAAAGATTGGGCTCCTTTTAATTTGAGTTACTGTGCATTAAAAAGTTAGAAACATGGGTGTATTTCTCCTGCTATTTATTTTATGGAGAAGAATCAGGCATCTTGAAGTCCCTCCTGTCCCTTTCTCTTGTATCCATGAGATGGAACAGTAAAGCTGCTTCTGGACTTTATGTAAGGGCAGACCAGGCCCTTTTTCTGTATCTTTCATGTCAATGGCCTATAGCCAGAGACCCCCGGGGACATACCCACAGTTGAATAAATTGAGTTTTTAAGTCATTGCTGTGAGGAAGAACACACATGATGGGGAACTGTTGTATGTTATCAGTAAGTGGCTGTGAGAAAACATTGCAGTATTTGAGCTTTGTGTGATCTGGTGGAGGGTCTAAGGAAGTGGGGGTTTATACTGTGAGTGGTATCTCAGTAAATTTTATCTATAAAGAGAAGAGACTGGAACAAAGATAAGGAAATAATTGTTAAAAAGGTTATAGTCACTCGTTTTAACTAGAATGGCAGGGGTGTTTTGTGTTTTGTGGGTGGTACAATGATCTTTTTTTGTCTATGCTTAGACAAATTTAAGTGGTCTTGCTGTATCTCATTTTATTGTGATTCCAGAGTAACCTTGTCTGAGGTTGGTATTCCATGAGATGATTTATATCCAATAGAAGAATAGCATGGCTTAGCTGTTAGTACCAGGTCAGCTTCCTGATTGTCAGCGACTGCTTTATATTTCCTTTTACCCCTCTCAGGGATGCAGCCTGTGGCTGTCATCTCTCCCATAGCTCGTGGTGGGATGGAGGTTCATTTGATTTGGGTTTAGACTAGTATAAAGGCACTTTAGCTTTGGGAGTAGGTCATCATCATCAGTGTATATACCAAAGAGCCCGGTACTAGGGTTTTGGGCCCAAGTGTGACTAAAAATAGAATTTTACCTTATTCTTTTTCTAATTGTTCTTTAAAAATAGACCATTCATATGGACCTGGAGGGGTTATTGAGGTAGGTGTTGGCCCTTGTTAAAACTTTGGACCTTGGTAGAATCCATAAAATACTCAAAACTGGAATACAACAGTAAATTGTTGTTAAATTATTAATAATTGTCCTCCTAATTCATTTCTAATTTAGAAAATGTGAAAGCACATTTTGCATTTCAATAACAGATCTCTAAGATTTCTGCAAGCATTAGGAAGAGCTAAGTGGTAGCTTTAATAGCAGTACTTAAATTACTGACAAGACTAGTAAATGAAGAGGAAAAAGAGGAAAATATAGTGACTATGGTGTTAACTTCCTCACCACAAGTACATTCATTAGTCTTAAAGCTGTGAACAAGCTCAAGGCTCATCAAAGGACTTTTGTTCATGGGCCAGTAAGCACATCATTAAATTAAAATATTTGGAAAGCAAAGAAAAATAGAATATAGAAAATAAAAATAACATGAAATTATGTATCATCCATAGGTATAAAACATTCAATTTTCCAGTTACCACATGGACATGTGCAACATATAGCTGATTACATTAAAGCAGAGAATCTTTTAAAAAGAAATATAAAGAATACATGGAACACATTTCTGAAATGTATTTTCTCTGAATTCTTTGCCAAATAATACAGTTTTTTAAATTGAAAGGGAGTTGAATGTCCAAAAATGAAACTACCTCTACCTGTTTTTAAAACCACATTCATGATCTGTTTGTTGCTCTATTCTCAGGGTGTTTTAAACAGGCTCCCTGGGTGTGCACGCGAGTGCTTGAGCAAAAGATGGGGGATGAAATTGAATGGAAGTGCTCTGGCTGTGCGGAGGCGGAGGAAGGAAGGAGTAAGTGATTGGAGTGGTGGTCACTCGTCATAAAGGGCCATAACCTTAACCCTTGTAAAGCTTATTTCACTGGGCACGTGCGAGTGTACGCGGAGAGGAGGCGGGGAGGAGGAACACGGGGTTGAATCTTCGTGGAGACCCATAATATAAGTGTCCTCTTTGGCCTTTGTGTACGCGGGCTTACAGTGAGCGCATGCGCTGGTCAAAAGAAATGGGAAAAATTCAGGTTCTGGTGCTTTAGGAAACCATATTGTACGTGTAGGGTTATCTGTGGCAGGTAAAAACGAAGGCAATTCTGGCTGAGGCATACAGGGGTCGGGTGCCAGAAGCAGCTTTGAAGGAGGCTGGGCGTGAAGATGCATTCGCCCACGTTAAAATCAAGGTCAGATTGGCTGCCTGATAAAGCAAAGGTATCCATGGGGAAGGAAAAGATAGGCGGTGTCATAGAGGAAGGGTCCTGACCTGGTCTGACAGACACCGGGTGAAAAGAGAAACTCAAGTGGATGTTGAGCGAGAGTCCCAGAACCAAATCGTGTGGGAGACTTTGGATGAATTCAGCCTTGGGGCGACTCAAGTTTCAAATATATGCATATCACAACACAGGTCATGTACGTGTATACAAGAAGAAGTGGTGTCTATAAAAGGCATATTACTGGTTCTGATGCCTTCTGAGCGCTTCCATTTCAATACAGTGTAGGTGTATTTGGAAGAAGAAATCAGTAATATGTTAATTATCTAGTTGTAATTCACTGCTCCTATAAAAAGTAGAGAATCCAGGTATTAATTTAAACCTCATACAAAAGGTTCTGCATTCCAAGTAATTGTGTCAGTTGGCTATGAGGAAAAGGCTTTCCAAGTCGTCTTATTTGGTAATATTGGTACTGAAATAAAAATTTCACAAGGCAACTTCATGAAGATAGCAAAAAGTGGCTGTATTTTTATTAAATTTTCTATTTCATGTATAACATGCTCTCAGTAACACATGCATGCACACACTCACACGAAAGACTGAATGATTCAGTGTGTAGAAACTCGTCAGAAGGACTCATGGCAGGCGAGATCAATATGGAATGCTTTATCATTTGAAATTTCTCCATCAGTTACCAAGATGAAAGCAGGTATTAAAAATGGATATTGTGTGCGTGTGCATGCTCACATCTGTGCATTTACGTGCATGTTTTAATGTAGATGTGTCAGTAACAAGTGAAAATGATATTTAGACAACAATCCTTGTTGTCCAAAATATCGACTAGAGTTTGCCAGGAATCCTATGGATAAGGGAAGAGTGAGTATTTTGTGATGACTTCCCTTCCTCTGTATGATGAGATTCTTTTTATTTTACAGCTTAGAGGAATGGAAAAGGTGCTTTAACTTGACAAAATCCATATCAGCTAGTTTAAGACATTTACATTTCATGGTGAAGTATTAAACTTGCATATTCTTACTGTAACAACATGGTGCTGTGGAACATTTAATCACTATTGTCCTTACTAGAGTTTGTATAAGGATGATTATATTCATTTTTCTCAGATGAGAGATCTGAGTTATAGACATTGTGATTTGCCAGAAACATTCAACTGGTGGAGCAAGAATTCAGATCTGATCTCATTGCTTATGCTCTTTTTATCGCACTGTGCTGCCTTCAATGAAACTGAATGACTTTGCTAGTTTGCTTAATATTAAAATGCCTCTACCCATATTAAACCTGCTTGGCACTAGCACAGGAGTAGATATTAACATATTCCTTTGTCAGGTTTGTTTCCTCATTGACTCAATATGTGGTAACATCTAGGCTGAAGCTTTTGAGGTGAACTTCCTAATATAGCTTAACAGTGTAAATGTATTATGGGAATTAAAGTTCATTTTCTCTTAACTATTCAATAATTCAGACTTTGCTAGTGTGACCTATTCTTTCTCACATAATCATAGATTAAATTTATTGCCTTTTTAAACCTCAGTTTTTTTACCTTGGTTTTTGTCCCTGTTGTGAAACTTGAATATTATGTAACCTGGGTCAAGCTAAAATCCCATTTATCTGCAGTGGTGATAACTAGTAGCACCTAGGTCATAAGATTGTTTTGGTGATTCATTGTTATAATGACTGTGAAGGACTTAGCACAGTACCTGGCACATAATAAGCCTGAAAACATTAAGTGATTATACCATCATCATTATCACCTCTTAGGATTGTCTGTGGGGATCAAATTGTAAGATAATGGTATATAATAACTACTTAAATTATAACTACTCTTTTACAGCTTTATGTCCCTGAGGTGATTAAAAATAGGAGAGTATATAATGCAGGATTTGAGGTGATCAAGTGTCGTTTTCTCTTGTATTAAGTTTTATTTGAAATAATTATAGACTAACAGGTACAAAAAAAGAAAATAGAATCACATGAGCTTTGTTGATTTATGCTTTTTGCCAGATTTTGGAAATTTTCAGTTTCTATTTTCTTGAATATTTTTTCAGCCCCACACTCTTCTCACTTTCTGGGACCCAGATGATATGAATGTTAGATCTTTTATTGTCACAATTATTATGGTTCTGTTAATTTTTTTTCAGGCTATTTTCTTTTTGTTGTTTAGATTGGGTCAATTCTATTCATCTGTCTTCAAATTCACTGATTCTTTGCTGCCACCTGTATTCTGCTATTGAACCCATCTAGTGTTTTACATTTTGGTTATTTTAATTTTTCAATTTTATAATTTATATTTGGTCCATTTTTATAACTTGTAATTCTTTGACGAGATTTCCTATTATTCATTTGTTTCAGGAGTGTTCATAAATTACTTGCTGTTGGCATCTGTTAATTGTTTTTGCTCATTCAACTTGTGATTTCTTTGGTTCTCGATATGATGAGTGGTTTTCTATTATATTCTGGACATTTTTAGTTATTGTGTTATGAAACACTGGGTTCTATTTAAATTTTACATTTTATCAGTCACCCTGGTTAGGTTTAATGTGCAGGTATTTTTGTTTTTGATGACCTTGACAGCTTGAGGAGAATCAGTCAGGTACTTTGTAGAATGCCCTTCAATTTAGATTTGGCTGATATTTGTCTCATTCTTAGACTAGGTTTATGGGTTTTTGAAAGGAAGACTGTAGAGTAAAAGTGCTTTTCTCATCACATCACATTGAGGGACAATGCTGTCAACATGGCATAACTGTTGATATTAACCTTGATCACCTGACTAAGATAGGGTTTGCCAGGTTTCTCCACTGTAAAGTTACATCCCCCTCCCCGTCTACTTTCCATAATGTTATTCTTTGAAGCAAGTTACTAAATGTAATCCACGCTTAAGGGGTGGGATTTATGCTACACCTCCTAAATTACATAAATTACTATTTTATTAAATAGTTACATAAAAATTTTAGTAACTACTTCAGAAACTAAGATCTCTTTTAAAGTCTCTAAATTGGTCCAAATACCATAAATGATAACTCTAAAGAAAAAAGAATTTAAAAAATCACATAAATTATTATTTTATTACATTTAGTAATTTATTTGGAATTCTTTATGGGAGATTTATTTCTTCTTTCACTAATGTGTATATGTATGTAGGTATGTATGCATGTACTCATGGATATGTATTTGGTGATTTGTATTGTAACCTAAAATTACATTATTTCTTTTGTTATGCAATTGTTCCAGCTTTGGCTATTGGTACCGCTTTTAGTTGGTTCCTATGTCCGTTAGGCATAACCACATCTTTGTATGTGTGCCTGGTGCTACAAGATACTACAGGCTCTTTTTGTATATTCTTATCTCAGTCTTAGAAGCCATTTCTCGAAGGAGGCTTTGATTCTTATTTTTGGAGAATGGTGTCCGAAACCTAGACCTGAGCACTAGGTGTGCTCATTGCTACTGGAATGTCATTGCTTCTACAACTTCTCAGCAAGCAGAACTAGTAAATTTATGTATTATATACCAAATACTGTAAACACACACCTCTATAATTATTTCTATTTCTATCCATCAGTATCTATATTAAACTAAACATGCTTTTGTATTGATTTCTTTGACCCTAATCCATTACCTTCTGGATCATTCTAGACCCATCCCCTTGTTTTTCTGTAACTTCTCACTCCAACAGTGAAAAATCTGGTTCTCACCCTCCACTACCTATTTCCTCAGTTCCATTATACATGCATAACTGTTTCAGAATTGTTAACCCCTATGCCAGGAGAAACAGCTTTATCAACTACAGTACATTACTTATGTACAGTCTCAGCAATTATATTTCAGTAAAAACCATTCATGTAACTTGAGCAACCTGTGGGCAATCCAGATTTATGTCATGGGTTTTCTAGAACATGAGTGCTTATTTTTAAAACTGGTGCTTCTATCTTTTCCAAATCATAATCCATTTATATATCTTATCTCTAGATATTTCATTCAATCATACTGAGGATGTGTCTACTTTGTTCTTGGTGTGGTCATATAAAGAAGAATGAGATTTGATTTCTGTCATGACAAATGAATTAAAGAGATTGGTCTATGAAGGAGACTGCACACCTCAAGAGTCTCAACAGTACTAAGAAAACCAAACTGAAAAATGAAGTACAGAGAGTAGAATCTGATATTCACTATGAGTACTACTGCCATTGAATTTTTCTAGAAATAAGGCTGTCCTTAAGGCATCTAAATTATAAGAAATTTTAAAAGAATGTATAACCTTACAAGACACTCTTAGGAGAAATTAAAGAGGACACTAACAAATGGAAATTCATCCCATGCTCTTCGCTAGGAGGAATTAATATTGTCAAAATGGCCATCCTCCCTAAAGCAATCTACAGATTCAATGCAATCCCTATCAAAATACCAATATCATTCTTCAAAGAACTAGAAAAAATAGTTTTAAAAGTCATATGGAACCACTAAGACCCCAAATAGCCAAAGCAATCCTGAGAAGGAAGAATAAAGCAGGGGGATCTCACTTACAAACTTCAAACTCTAATACAAAGCCATAGTAATCAAGACAATTTGGTATTGGCACAAGAACAGACCCACAGAACAGTCGAACAGAATGGAGAGTCCAGATATTAACCAAACATATATGGTCAATTAATATATGATAAAGGAGCCACGGACATACAGTAGGGAAATGACAGCCTCTTCAACAGCTGGTGTTGGCAAAACTGGACAGCTACATGTAAGAGAATGAAACTGGATCATTGTCTAACCCTATACAGAAAAGTAAATTTGAAATGGATCAACGACCTGAATGTAAGTCATGAAACCATAAAACTCTTAGAAAAAAACATTGGCAAAAATCTCTTGGACATAAACATGAACAACTTCTTCATGAACATATCTCCTTGGGCAAGGGAAACAAAAACAAAAATGAACAAGTGGGACTATATCAAGCTGAAAAACTTCTGTACAGCAAAGGACACCACCAATAGAACAAAAAGGCATCTTACAGTATGGTAGAATATATTCATAAATGATAGATCCAATAAAGGGTTGACATCCAAAGTATATAAGATCTCATGCACCTCAACAAACAAAAAGTCAATAATCCAATTAATAATGGTCAGAGGAGCTGAACAGTTATCTAACGAAGGAATTCAGATGGCCAACAGACACATGAAAAGATGCTACACATCACTAGTCACCAGAGAAATGCAAAATAAAACCACAATGAGATATCACCTCACACCAGTAAGGATTGCCACCATCCAAAAGACAAACAACAACAAGTGTTGGCGAGGTTGCGGAGAAAGGGTAACCGTCCTACACTTCTGGTGGGAATGTAAATTAGTTCAACCATTGTGGAAAGCAGTATGGAGGTTCCTCAGAAAGCTCAAAATAGAAATACCATTTCATCCAGGAATTCCACTTCTAGGAATTTACCCTAAGAATGCAACAGCCCAATTTGAAAAAGACATATGCACCCCTATGTTTATCGCAGCACTATTTACAGTAGCCAAGAATTGGAAGCAACCCGAGTGCCATCAGTAGATGAATGGATAAAGAAGATGTGGTACATATACAAAATGGAATATTATTCAGACACAAGAAAAACAAATCCTACCATTTGCAACAATACAGCTGGAGCTAGAGCATATTATGCTCAGTGAAATAAGCCAGGTGAAGAAAGACAAACATCAAATGATTTCACTCATCTGTGAAGTATAAGAACAAATAAAAAACTGAAGGAACAAAACAGCAGCAGACTCACAGAACCCACGAATGGACTAATAGTTCCCAAAGAATAAGGGACTGGGGAGGATGGGTGGGAAGGGAGAGATAAGGGTGTGTGTGTGAAAGGAACGGGGCATTATGATTAGCATATATAATGAGGGGGGCATGTGGATGCCTGTACAACACAGAGAAGACAAGTAGTGACTCAATAGCATCTTAGTATGCTGATAGAGACTGTAATGGGGTATGTGGGGGGGTACTTGGTGATGGGGGGGGGTGTCTGGTAAACATAATGCTCCTCATGTAATTGTAGATTAATGATACCAAAAAGAAAATGGATAGTAGCCATGTAAACCTGTTCTACACCATGCACTTAGATAAAATTTTTTCACTCCTAAAAAAAGAATGTGCAAACTATTTTCTGTATTTATAAATTTGATTTTTAGAACAGTTGTATATATATATATACATAAAAATTAAGCAGATAGTATAGAAAGTTCCCATAGACTCCCAAAAAGCTCGCTCCAACAAATATTCACAGTGTCCTCCATTTTTTTTCTTGTGGTAAGGTACACATAATAAAAAATTTATAATTTTAAGTACTTAAATGTACAGTTCAGTGTCATCACTAAGTTCATTCACATTATTGTGAAACAATCACCACCATTCATCTCCAGAAGTTTCATCTTCCCAAACTGAAATTCTATTCACTCTACAGTAAATCTCTATTGCCTCCAACCTCTGGAAACTACCATTTCCTCTCTGTCTCCACGAATTTAACTGTTCTAGGTATCTCATATAAGTGGAATCATACAGTATTTGTCCTTTTCTGTATGGATTATTTTGCTTAGCATAACGTTTACAAGTTTTATCAATGTTGTATCATGTGTCAGTTTCTTTCCTTTATAAAAGGCTGTATAATATTAGATTGTAGGTATAAACCACATTTTGTATTTTTTATTGAAATGTGGTCTATATACAGTATTATATTGGTTCCAGGTGTACAACATAGTGATTTGACAGTTATATACATTACTAAATGCTCACCATGATAAGTGGAGTTGCCATCTGTCAACATAAAAACATAGTACAATAATATTGACTATTTATATTCCCTATGCTGCACTTTCATCCCTGTGAATGATTTATTTGTAACTGGAGTTTTGTAGCTCTTTATCCTCTTCACCTTTTTGCCCACCCTTCCATGTCCCTTCTCATGGCAACTACCCATCTGTTCTCTATGTTAATGAGTCTATTTCTGTTTTGTTTGCTTGTTTTTTAGATTCCACATATAAGTGAAATAATATGGTATTCATCTTTCTCTGTTTTAGTGATTTTTTATTCTTTGGATAAGTTTCCAGAAGTGGAATAACTGGGTCATATGATATTTCTATTTTTAGTGTTTTTGAGAAACCTCCATACTACTTTCCTTGGCTACACCAATTTACAGTCCCACCAACAGTGTATGAAGGATCTCTTTTCTCCATATTCTGACCAACACTTGCTGTTTCTTGTTTTTTGATACTAGCCAATGCAAAAAGATATATGCATTCCTATGTTTATTGCAGCATTATTTACAATAACCAAGATATGGAAGTAACCTAATTGTTCATTGTTAGATGAATAAAGTATATATGGTGTATACTTTCACTCATACACACACACACTCATGCACACTAGAATATTACTCAGCCATAAAAAGTAATGAAATTCTGCTGTATGCAATAACATGGATGAACTTGGAGAGTATTATGCTAAGCGAAATAATATACATCTTTGCTTATACATTCAACCATCCATGGACATTTGCCATTTTTTCCCTCCATATGGCTATTGTGAATAATGCTGCTATGAAGTTAGGTGTACAATTATATGTTTCAGACCCTGCTTTCAATTATTTGGGGTGCATATCCAGAAGTGGATATGTTGTTTGATTACAGTAGTACTGTAGTAACTTTTGATTATAGTATGTCTTACTGTGGGCCTATTCAAAGTTTATTCTATTTGGAGTTTATTAAACATTTTAGATATTTAAATTCATGGAGAATTTCTGCCATTATTTCTTCAAATATTCTTTCTGTTCCTTTATCTCTCTTTCCCTTCTGAAACTCCCATAATACATACCATTGGTCTGCTTAATGTTCTCCCATACATCCCTTTGGCTGTGGTCACTTTTCTTCTTTTCAATTTTTCCCTTCTGATCATCAGAATTCATCTACCTTCACAATAACTGATTCTTCTGCCCACTCAAATCTCCTATTTGTAAGATAAATTCCAATAAATTCCGACCAAAGTAAGCAGGTGAAGAGAGGCAACAAAGGGCCAGGTAATTTATTTGAATGCCACCCCCAGGTGATGTTCCCGCAGCCTGGGTACTACAGGCCGGAGAAGTCACACCCAGTAGGGCAGGCAGCAAGTTTTTAAAGAAGGCAGGAGAGGGAGAGCAAAGGTGTACATTGGTGCAAGGATTGGCTCGTTTGGGGTACGTGGGGTCTCTCATTGGCCTTTAGCCAGGTACTGGAAAGTTACCACTAGTCCTTTAGCTTGGGGGAAGGGCTCTAGTAGGGAGGGTTATCTGATCAGGCTCTGGAATGTTGTCAGACTGGAACCTGTTGGTCTCTTTGCCTCAATTGGTAAGGCCTGAGCTTGTCCATCAGGCTCATCCCTTCCCCTGATGCCTGCAGCCTAACACTATTGAATTTCTCTAGTAAACTTTTATTTCAGTTATTTTACTTTTTGGCTACAACATTTGTGTTTGGTGCCTTTTTACTATTTGTATCTCTTTATAAGCATTCTCATTTTGTTAATGCATCATTTTTTCTGATTTTCTGTAATTCTTGGTCCATGCTTTCTGCTCCTTAAACATACTTAAGGCAGTTTCTAAAAATGCCAATTTCTGGCAAATCCAATGTCTGGATTTCTTTAGGGAAAGTTTCTGTCATCATTTTTTTAAATGGGTAATACATTCCTGTGTCTATATATGCCTTGTGATCATGTGTTCATAAAAGTAGATATTTGAATAGTATAAAATGGTAACTTTGTAATCAGGTCCTTCCCATTCACCAGGGTTTGCTCTATTTTTGTTTTTGGATAAGAGTTGAAAGTTGTCCATTTATTTAGTCACTTCCCCTAAATATTTTTGCAAAGACTGTATTTATTGTTATTTGTAATCACTGAACTCTCTGGTCATTAGATTGTGTTCAGCTCATGTTTTGACAAAGATCTTTTTGAATGCCAGGAGCTGAAAAATGTAAAAAATGGAACAAATGGTTGAAAAGAACCTCTCTAAATCTTTACAAATTGGATCTTTGTGAAGCATTCCTTCAACACTTAGCCAGGTTTGCAGTGACCCTAAGGATCAGCCTACAGTGAAAGCTTAGGGTCCTCTTGGGTCTTTTCTGAGCCTGTGTCTTGTGTCTATCCTTGGTTATCTGTGTAGTCATCTAAATTCTCCCATACACATTAATGCTTTTGAGTATCTTATTTTCCCAAATAACTTTCTAACTTTTGTTACTGGGCCTTAACTGGTCTGTCGTTTTTCAACTGTAATCTTTTGTCTCAGGCACCTGCAAGTCATTAGTTCAGCTTTCAGTGTATTTGAGCAGTATCAGCTGCTTTTCTGACCTGAGTTCCAAGATATGTAAAACAGAGATAAGAGGAAGGCAGAGCCAAGATGGTGGCATGAGTAGAGCAGTGGAAATCTCCTCCCAAAACCAAATATATTTTTGAAAATACAACAAAGACAACTCTTCCTAAAAGAGAGACCAGAAGACACAGGACAACAGTCAGACTAAATCCACACCTGTGAAAACCCAGCGCCTCATAAAGGGGGTAAGATACAAGCCCCGGCCTGGCAGGACCCAAGCGCCCCTCACCCCAGCTCCCTGCTGGGAGGAGAGGAGTCAGAGTGGGGAGGGAGAGGGAGTCCAGGACTCCTAAACACACAGCCCTTGCATTCCTCACCAGAGCACAGACACAGTGCATGCGTGGGGTGCTGAAAACTAGGGAAACAGGACAGTAGGACCTGTGAGTGGCTCCCCATAGCTGGCGCCCCAGGAACAAAGAAGAGCGAGTGCTTTTTGGAAGTCTTAAAGGGACAGGGACCCCACAGCTGAATGGAAGTGCCCCAGGACACCTATCCCAGCAGCAGAGAATCTGGGGAACTCCAGGCACCCTAAGACCCTGGATAGTAGGGCAGCTCAGAGGCCCCTAATGGAGATGAACAGCCTCCCAGCCGTTTCCCATCTGAAGCAGCTCTGCCATATCGGAGCAGGACCCTGAGGCAGGCTGTGCCCACAGCAACAGTGGAGATAAACTCCATAGCAGCAGGGTAAGAGTCAGAAGCCCCATCTGCACACAGCTGCCCAGCACAAGCCACTAGAGTCACTGTTCTCCCAGGAGAGGAAGGCCACAAACCAACAAGAAGGACAAGAAGGGACGTTCTCCCAGCTGTCACTCGTGCCAGCTCTGCAAACTATCTCTATCGCCATGAAAAGGCAAAATCTGAGGCAGACAAAGATCACAGAGTGAACACCTGAGGAGACAGACCTAACCAGTCTACCTGAAAAAGAATTCAAAATAAAAATCATAAACATGCTGACTGAGATGCAGAAAAATATACAAGAGCTAAGGGATAAAGTCCAGAGGGAGATTGCAGGCATCCAGAAGGAGATTACAGAAGTGAAACAATCTTTGGAAGCATTTATAAGCAGAATGGATAAGATGCAAGAGGCCATTGATGGAATAGAAACTAGAGAACAGGAACGCATAGAAGCTGACACAGAGAGAGATAAAAGGATCTACAGGAATGAAACAATATTAAGAGAACTGTGTGACCAATCCAAAAGAAACAATATCTGCATAATAGGGGCAACAGAAGAAGAAGAGAGAGAAAAAGGGATAGAAAGTCTCATTGATGAAGTAATTGCTGAAAAATTCCCCAAACTGGGGGAGGAAATAATTGATCAGACCACAGAAGTACACAGAACTCCCAACAGAAAGGACCCAATGAGGACAACACCAAGACACATAATAATTAAACGGCAAAGATCAAGGAAAAGGACAGAGTTTTAAAGGCAGCTAGAGAGAAGAAAAAGGTCACCTATAAAGGAAAACCCATCAGGCTATCATCAGACTTCTCAACAGAAACCTTACAGACCAGAAGAGAACGGCATGATATATTTAATGCAATGAAAGAGAAGGGCCTTGAACCAAGAATACTGTATCTAGCACGATTATCATTTAAATATGAAGGAGGGATTAAACAATTCCCAGAAAGCAGAAGTTGAGGGAATTTGCCTCCCAAAACCCAGCTCTACAGGGTATTTTAGAGGGACTGTTCTAGATGGGAGCACTCCTAAGACTAAACAGATGTCACCAGAGAAAATAAAATCATAGCAAAGAAAGCAGACCAACCAAATACTAACTAAAGGCAAAAAATAAAATCAACTACCCACAAAAAACAGTTAAAGGAAACATGAAAGAGCACAGAATAAAACAACCAACATAAAAAGAATGGAAGAGGAGGAATAAGAAGGGAGAGAAGAAAAGAATCTCCAGACAGTGTATATAACAGCTCAATAAGCAAGCTAAGTTAGGCAGTAAGATACTAAAGAAGCTAACCTGGAACCTTTGGTAACCACGAATCTAAAGCCTGCAATGGCAATAAGTACATATCTTTCAATAGTCACCCTAAATGTAAATAGACTCAATGCACCAATCAAAAGACACAGAGTAATAGAATGGATAAAAAGCAAGACCCATCTATGTGATGCTTACAAGAAACTCACCTCAAACCCAAAGACATGCATAGACTAAAAGTCAAGGGATGGAAAAACATATTTCAGGCAAACAACAGAGAGAAGAAAGCAGGGGTTGCAGTACTAGTATCAGACAAAATAGACTTCAAAACAAAGAAAGTAACAAGAGATAAAGAAGGACATTACATATGATAAAGGGCTCAGTCCAACAAGAAGATATAACCACTATAAATATATACACTCAACACAGGAGCACCAGCATATGTGAAACAAATACTAACAGAACTAAAGGAGGAAATAGAATGCAATGCATTCATTTTAGGAGACTTCAACACACCACTCACAGCAAAGGACAGATCCACCAGACAGAAAATAAGTGAGGATATGGAGGCACTGAACAACACACTAGAACAGAAGGAACTAATAGATATCTATAGAACCCTACATCCAAAAACAACTGAATACACATTCTTCTCAAGTGCACATGGAACATTTTCCAGAACAGACCACATACGAGGCCACAAAAGAGCCTCAGTATATTCTAAAACACTGAAATTCTACCAACCAACCTCTCAGATCACAAAGGTGTAAAACTAGAAATAAATGGTACAAAGAAAACAAAAAGGCTCACAAACACATGGAGGCTTAACAACATGCTCCTAAATAATTAATGGGTCAATGAACAAATTAAAATAGAGATCAAGGAATAAATGGAAACACATGACAACAACACAAATCCCCAACTTTTGTGGGACACAGTGAAAGCAATCTTAAGAGGAACGTATATAGCAATCCAGGCATATTTAAAGAAGGAAGAACAATCCCAAATCAATAGTCTAACATCAAAATGATCGAAACTGGAAAAAGAAGAACAAATGAGGCCTAAAGTCAGCAGAAGGAGGGACATAATAAAGATCAGAGAAGAAATAAAATTGAGAAGAATAAAACGATAGAAAAAAATCAATGAAACCAAGAGCTGGTTCTTTGAGAAAATAAACAAAATAGATAAGCCTCTAGACAAACTTATTAAGAGAAAAAGAGAATCAACACACATCAACAGAATCAGAAATGAGAATGGAAAAATCACGACAGACTCCACAGAAATACAAAGAATTATTAAAGTCTACTATGAAAACAATATGCTAACAAGCTGGAAAACCTAGAAGAAACAGACAATCTCTTAGAAAAAATACAACCTTTCAGGACTGACCACGGAAGAAAGACAAAAGTTAAACAAACCAAATACTAGCAAAGTAATTGAAGCAGTAATCAAACATCTACCCACGAACAAGCTCCTCAGGCCAGACTGATTTACCTCGGAATTTTATCAGACATACAGAGAAGACATAATACCAATTCTCCTTAAAGTATTCCAAAAAATAGAAGATAAGGGAATACTCCCAAACTCATTCTATGAAGCCAACATCACCCTAATACCAAAACAAGGCAAAGACCCCACCAGAAAATAAAATTACAGACCAATATCCCTGATGAATGTAGATGCAAAAATACTCAATAATATATTTGCAAACCGAATTAAAAAATATATCAAAAGGATCATACACCATGACCAAGTGGGATTCTTCCCAGGGATGCAAGGATGGTACAACATTCGAAAATCCATCAACATCATCCACCACATGAAGAAAAAGAAGGACAAAAACCACATGATCATCTCCATTGATGCTGAAAAAGCATTTGACAAAATTCAACATCCATTCATGATGAAAACTCTCAGCAAAATGGGCATAGAGGGCAAGTACCTCAACATAACAAAGGCCATATATAATAAACCCACAGCTAATATCATATGGAACAGCGAGAAGCTGAAAGTCTTCCCTCTAAGATCGGGAACAAGACAGGGATGCTCAATTTCCCCACTGTTATTTAACATGGAACTGGAAGTCCTAGCCATGGCAATTAGACAAAATAAAGAAATACAAGGAACCCAGATTGGTAGAGAAGAAGTTTAACTATCACTATTTGCAGATGACATGATACTGTGCATAAAAAAACCCTAAAGACTCCACCCAAAAACTACTAGAACTATTATCGGAATACAGCAAAGTTGCAGGAAACAAAATTGACACACAGAAATCTGTGGCATTCCTATACACTAACAGTGAACCAATAGAAAGAGAAATCAGGAAAACAATTCCATTCACAATTGCATCAAAAATAATAAAATACCTAGGAGTAAACCTAACCAAAGAAGTGTAAGACCTATACCCTGAAAACTAGAAGACACTCTTAAGAGAAATTAAAGAGGACACTAACAAATGGAAACTTGTCCCATGCTACTGGATAGGAAGAATTAATATCGTCAAAATGGCCATCCTCCCCAAAGCAATGTACAGATTTGATGCAATCCCTATCACATTACTAGCAGCATTCTTCAATGAACTGGAACAAATAGTTCAAAAATTCATATGGAAACACCAAAGACCCCGAATAGCCAAAGCAATCCTAAGAAAGAAGAATAAAGTGGGGGGATCTCACTGCCCAACTTCAAGCTCTACTACAAAGCCATAGTAATCAAGACAATTTGGTACTGGCACAAGAACAGAGCCACAGACCAGTGGAACAGACTAGAGACTCCAGACATTAACCCAAACATACATGGTCAATTAATATTCGATAAAGGAGCCATGGACATACAATGGGGAAATGACAGTCTCTCTTCAACAGATGGTGCTGGCAAAACTGGACAGCTACATGTAAGAGAATGAAACTGGACCAATGTCTAACCCCATACACAAAAGTAAATTCGAAATGGGTCAAAGACCTGAATGTAAGTCACGAAACCAGAAAACTCTTACAAAAAAAAATAGGCAAAAATCTCTTGGACATAAACATTGGCGACTTATTCATGAACATATCTCCCCGGGCAAGGAAAACAAAAGCAAAAATGAACAGTTGGACTATATCAAGCTGAAAAGCTTCTGTACAGCAAAGGACACCATTAATAGAACAAAAAGGTTCCCTAGAGTATGGGAGAGTATATTTGTAAATGACAGATCCGATAAAGGCTTGACATCCAAAATATATAAAGAGCTCATGCACCTCAACAAACAGAAAGCAAATAATCCAGTTTAAAAATGGGCAGAAGAACTGAACAGACAGTTCTCCAAAAAAGAATTTCAGATGGCCAACAGACACATGAAAAGATGCTCCACATCGCTAGTTATCAGAGAAATGCAAATTAAAACCACAATGAGATATCACCTCACATGAGTAAGGATCCCCATCATCGAAAAGGCCAACAACAACAAATGTTGGCGAGGTTGTGGAGAAAGGGGAACCCTCCTACACTACTGGTGGGAATGTAAATTAGTTCAACCATTGTGGAAAGCAGTATGGAGGTTCCTCGAAATGCTCAAAATAGACTTACCATTTGACCCAGAAATTCCACTTCTGGGAATTTACCCTAAGAATGCAGCACTCCAGTTTGAAAAACACAGATGCACCCCTATGTTTATCACAGCACTATTTACAATAGCCAAGATATGGATGCAACCTAAATGTCCATCAGTAGATGAATGGATAAAGAAGAGGTGGTACATATACACAATGGAATATTATTCAGCTATAAGAAGAAAACAAATCCTACCATTTGTAACAACATGGATGGAGCTAGAGGGTATTATGCTCAGTGAAATAAGCCAAGCGGAGAAAGAGAAATACCAAATGATTTCACTCATCTGTGGAGTATAAGAACAAAGGAAAAACTGAAGGAACAAAACAGCAGCAGAATCACAGAACAAGAATGGACTAGTAGTTACCAAAGGGATAGAGACTGGGGAGAATAGGAGAGTAGGGAGGGATAAGGGTGGGGAAGAAGAAAGGGAATATTATGATTAGCATTTATAATGTGGGGGGTGGGAGAAAGTGGAGGGCTGTGCAACACATAGAAGACAAGTAGTGATTCTACAACATTTTGCTATGCTGATGGACAGTGACTGCAATGGGGTTTGTGGGGGGGACTTGGTGTAGGGGAGCACCTAGTAAACATAATATTCTTCATGTAATTGTAGATTAATGATAACAAAAAAATGGGGGGGCATTACTCCCTGGTATGATAAAATTAATTGCAAATCAACGATTAATGCATGCTTTACATATCCTTAATTTTGATTTTTTAAAGGGTGTTGGATGATCAGTTATGGAAGTACATGTTTCTGATAATATTTCTTTCTCTTAAAAGAAAAAGCAGTTCCTGTGTGATGGTCTCCAGTAGGTTCTTCACAATGGTATAAAGGTCATATCAAAGTGTGGGCAAAGGGTTTGTTTGTGTTTATCCAGAGGATCAAAGCCTAATTTGGCTACACAGAAAATGAATTAAGATACGATATGAAGAAGAACTTCGAAGCAACATCAACATCCTCTGGAAGAGTCACTCCAGAAGATGATTATCAAAAAACTTCAACAAAGATCCTGACACTGTTGCAGTTGTAGCTGCATTCATCATTCATCCCGCTGGTTCCTGGACTTGCCATTGGAATGAAGAAGGAGATATCTGAGCTGGCCTGTGCATACAGTAAAACAACAAATTTGACTGGATCTATATTGTTGGAACTCAACCAAGAATTAGGAGGAGTGCAAGTTGCAGTGCTCCAAAATCATGTGACTGTAGACTATCTATTGTTAAAAGAACATATGGGATGTGAAGAGATTCCAGGAATGTGTTGTTTTAATTTGTCTGATTTTTCTCAAACTATTCAAATTCAGTTAGACAATATCCACCATATTACTGATAAGTTTTCACAACTGCCTAGGGTACCTAACTGGTTTTCTTGGTTTCACTGGATATGGCTGGTAATTGTAGGTCTGCTTTTGTTATGTATCTGTATTCCTATTCTGTTAATGTGTGTACGCAATTTAATTAGTAGTTTGTTAAAACCTATACATGCTTATGTTACTCTACAAGAAGTTATGTCAAAGAAATAATCAATCTTCCCATGTTTTTTTACGTCTGCTACTTCTATAGCTTTTCTTCATCCTTCCTAATTACAACCCTTTAGTAGAATTCGTGCCTCATATTGAAAATTACAGAGTATCATAATTCTTCCAAGTGGCAAAGATACCTCAGGACAAATGCTGGGCATAGAAGCCACAGGGCATAAATCTGCAAAGAAGTAAAAAGCTAACCTTTTCAAACAATATGGCTTCTCTCTCACTTACCAACTTTACATTTCCCTGTATGACCCCGGAAGATGACTGGTTAGCCAGAGACTGATAAGATTCCTCAAGGGAGGAACAACCTAAGACAGGCACAGTCACAGGGGGGCCATCAGGTGAGAAATTGGGGATCAACAGTGGTGAGGCTTAGAACCTCACCCCCTCCCGTTTTGAGAGAAATCTGCATCCGTGGATGTTTTGTTGCCCTTGTCTAGCTTGGATTAATACTTAGTCTTTAGGCACAGACCTGATCATCTACAGTTGCCCTCTTACAGCAGTAAATTATGTTTTCTACCTTTATCTTGCATCTACCTACCACTTCAGTATTTCATTAAAACAAAAATGGAGAAATGTGGGATTCACATATAAATCAAGTATAAAAATCAAATGAATAATCATATCTGACTTGATTGTTTATATTTCATGATGCGTGATCAAAACCGAAAGTTTCTGTGATATGACTGCCCTTGCACTGTTCACCATGTAAGAACTTATTCACTATGTAAGAACTTGTTCACCATGTAAGAACTTGTTCATTATGCTTCAGAAGATTGGAGACTGTTGAGAATTAGGCTTGGGGTTGATTAATGACTGTGCATTGAGTCCCCTATACAGAATTTTATTGTTGTTAACAACCATTTGATCAATAAATATGAGAGATGCCCTCTCAATAAAAATAAGCAAAAAAAAAACATAGATAAGAACCTCATGGCAGTCCTTCAGGTAGCCCCAGTATAGGTTAAAACAGGGATGCACAATCATTTATTAATAAGATTGGCTCTACTCTCTCTGGATCCAGGGCCCATGGTCCCACTCTGGAAATCTGGGATGCCACTCCTTTAAGACTACTACTACACTGGGGATGGTGTAGAGCAAAGGTAAGTAAAAATTCCCCAAAGCTTGTAGGTGTGACTCTTCCTTGGTATCTGGGAACTTGACATCTAAAGTGTTCTGTAACTGGAAAGGTTGTTTCATTGTTCATAGTCTATTTACAAATAATGTTATTTATGGTGAGTACCTGATTTCCTTCTGAAAGTCTAGAATTATTAGTAATATAGAGAATGCCTACATAACCAGTCTTGTTGTGGTCTGATGTGTGTATCTCCTTAAAATTTACATGTTGGAATGCTAGTACCCATTGTGATGGTGTTAGGAGATAGGGCCTTTGGGAGATGAGTGGTTTATAGAGGTGCAGTCTTCATGAATGGGATTAGTGCTCTTATGAAAGAGATCCCTCAGAGCTTCCTAGCCCTTTCCATTATGTGAGGATACAACAGGAATTTTGAAAACTGGGAGAAGGCCTTTATCCAACCATGCTGGCACTCTAATCTCATACTTCTAGCCTCCAGAACTGTGAAAAATAATGTATGTTTCTTTATAAGCCTCCCAGTCTGCGGTGTTTTGTTATAGCAGTCAAAAGAGACTAAGGCAGGCCTTCATTAAGAACCTTATATGTCTCAAAATGACTTCCCTATATAGAAATATACATGTTTGACAGCATTTCATTTAGTTGTGGCAAAGTGTGTTTTTTGTCATCCCTCATGGAAGTGGGCCAGCATAGGAAATCTATACATGGATTCTTCTAGATTCCACCAGTGTCTTTTTCTCTCACTGGTTTAGCTGTGTATCTTTTCTGTCACTTTGATACATCTTAGTCATGATATGTGAGTCCCATAAGTCTCTTCAGTGAATCATCAAATGTATGGGTCGCCTTAGGGACACCCCTCCAAATCAGTGTAATAACTGAAACTCACTAAAATATGGCCATATTTTTAATTGAGAAAAAGGAGGAATGGATCAAGGATGACAAAGCCTGATGCTGGGTGGCTGTGAAGTTAATATGTGTGTTATGAAACAGTAGCTGATCTGAAGTATGTTAGTGGAGGTAAAAATTACCAATTGCATTTTAAAATGATACATTCAAACCAGGAAAGTTAGCATATTGGATTCTCTGACTGATAAGATTGTGCCTGCTTAAGTTGAAGAAGATCCAGCCCTGATTGTCCCTTTGGTTTTAGCTCTCTCTTCCAGGTTGGAGGGAAAAGGGCCCAAGATTTTGGGCTTCAGGTGAGACAAAGATAGTAAAAACTATTTTGTTAGTTGCTCTGTCCTCCATGTGGGAGATTAAAATGTTAAATCTCTTTCTAGGGCTGGAATAAGGCACTTAGAGTTATTTCTCTAGTCCATCTGCAACCCCATCAGCACCCAGCAGGTAATACAGAAGCTGTACTATTATTATTGCTGTAAGTACTGAATTTTTTTAATTTGGTATCATTAATGTACAATTACATGAGGAATATTATGGTTACTAGACTCTCCACATCATCAAGTCCCCACCACATACCACATTACAGTGACTGTCTATCAGCATACTAAGATGCTATAGAATCACTACTTGTCTTCTCTGTGTTGTACTACCTTCCACGTGCCCCTCTGACATTATGTGTTCTAATCAAAATGCCCCTTTCCCCCCCTTATCCCTTCCTTCCCACACATCCTCCCAAGTCCCTTTCCCTTTGGTAACTGTTAGTCCATTCTTGGGTTCTGTGAGTCTCCTGCTGTTTGGTTCCTTCAGCTTTTTCTTTGTTCTTATACTCCACAGATGAGTGAAATCATTTGATACTTGTCTTTCTCCACCTGGCTTATTTCACTAAGCATAATACCTCTAGTTCTATCCATGTTGCTGCAAATGGTAGGATTTGTTTTCTTCTCATGGCTGTATAATATTCCATTGTGTATATGTACCACATCTTCTTTATCCATTCATTTACTGATGGACACTCGGGTTGCTTCCATTTCTTTGCTATTGTAAATAGTGCAGCAATAAACAGAGATGTGCATGTGTCTTTTTCAAACTGGGCTGCTGCATTCTTAGGGTAAATTCTTAGGAGTGGAATTCCTGGTTCAAATGGTATTTTTATTTTTAGTTTTTTGAGAAACCTCCATACTGCTTTCCACAATGGTTGAACTAATTTACATTCCCACCAGCAGTGTAGGAGGGTTCCCCTTTTCTCCACCTCCTCACCAACATTTGTTGTTGTTTAACGTTTGGATGGTGGCGATCCTTACTGGTGTGAGATGATATCTCATTGTGGTTTTAATTTGCATTTCTCTGATGATTAGCGATGTGGAGCATCTTTTCAGGTGCCTGTTGACCATCTCAATTTCTTCTTTGGAGAAGTGTCTGTTCAGATCCTCTGCCCACTTTTTAATTGGATGATTTACTTTTTGTTTTATGAGGTGGTTGAGCTCTTTGTATATTTTGGATGTCAAACACTTATCAGATATGTCATTTATGAATATATCCTCCCATAATGTAGGATGCCTTTTTGTTCTACTGATGATGTCCTTTGCTGTACAGAAGGTTTTCAGCTTGATATAGTCCCACTTGTTCATTTTTGCTTTTATTTCACTTGCCCAGGAAGATATATTCATGAAGAAGTTGTTCATGTTTATGTCCAAGAGACTTTTGCCGATGTTTTTTCTAAGAGTTTTATGGTTTCATGACTTACATTCAGGTCTTTGATCCATTTTGAATTTACTTTTGTGTATGGGGTTAGACAATGATCCAGTTTCATTGTCTTATATGTACTTGTCCAATGTTGCCAACACCAGCTGTTGAAGAGGCTGTCATTTCCCCATTATATGTCCATGGCTCCTTTATCATATATTAAATGACTGTATATGTTTGGGTTAATATCTGGGCTCTCTATTCTGTTCCACTGGGCTGTGGGTCTGTTCTTGTGCCAGTACCAAATTGTCTTGATTACTGCAGCTTTGTAGTAGAGGTTGATGTTGGGAAGTGAGATACCCCCTGCTTTATTCTTCCTTCTCAAGATTGCTTTGGCTATTCACGGTCTTTTGTGGTTCCATATGAATTTTATAACTATTTGTTCCAGTTTGTTGAAGAAGGTTGTTGGTATTTTGATAGGAATTGCATTGAATCTGTAGATTGCTTTGGGAAGGATGGCCATTTTGACAGTAATAATACTTCCTACCCAAGAGCGTGGGATGAATTTCCATTTATTAATTTCTTTTTTAATTTCTCTTAAGAGTGTCATAGTTTTCAGGGTGTAGGTCTTTCACTTCCTTGGTTTGGTTTATTCCTAGGTATTTTATTCTTTTTGATGCAATTCTGAATGGAATTGTTTTCCTGATTTCTCTTTCTGCTAGTTCATTATTAGTGTATAGGAATGCAACAGATTTCTGTGTATTAATTTTGCATTTTGCAACTTTGCAGAATTCAGATATTACTTCTAATAGTTTTGGGGTGGATTCTTTAGGGTTTCTTATGTACAATATCATGTCATCTGCAAACAGTGACAGTTTGGCTTCTTCCTTACCAATCTGGATGAATTTTGTTTCTTTGTTTTGTCCAATTGCTGTAGCCAGGACCTCCAGTTCTATGTTGAATAATAGTGGGGCGAGTGGGAATCCTTGTCTTGTTCCTGAACTTAGGGGAAATGCCTTCTCCTTCTTGCTGTTAAGTATGATATTGGCTGTGTATTTTTCATATATGACCATTATTATGTTGAGGTACTTGCCCTCTATATACATTCTGCTGAGAGTTTTTATCATGAATGGATGTTGAATTTTGTCAAAAGCTTTTTCAGTGTCTATGGAGATGATCATGTGGTTTTTGTCCTTTTTGTTGATGCGGTGAATGATGTTGATGGGTTTTCAAATGTTGTACCATCCTTGCACACCTGAGATAAATCCCACTTGATCATGGTATTTGATACTCTTGATAAATTTTTGAATTCGGTTTGCTAATATTTTGTTGAGTATTCTTGCATCTATGTTCATCAGGGATATTGGTCTGTAGTTTTCTTTTTTGGTGGGGTCTTTGCCTGGTTTTGGTAGTAGAATGATGCTGGCTTCATAGAATGAGTTTGGAAGTATTTCCTCCTCTTCTATTTTTTGGAAAACTTTAAGGAGAATGGGTATTATATCTTCTCTAAATGTCTGGTTAAATTCAGTGGTGAACCATCTGGCCAGGGGGTTTTGTTCTTGGTTAGTTTTCTGATTACTGATTCAATTTCATTGCTTGTAATTGGTCTGTTTCAATTTTGCGTTTTTCTAGTGTTAGCCTTGGAAATTTGTATTTTCCTAGAAAGTTGTCTATTTCTTCTAGGTTATCCAGCTTGTTAGGATATAGATATTCATAGTATTCTCTAATAATTTTTTGTGTTTCTATGGTGTCCATCATGAGTTTTCCTTTCTCACTTCTGATTCCATTTATGTGTATAGATTCTCCTTTTCTCTTAATAAGTCTGGCTAGGGGTTTATCTATTTTCTTTATTTTCTCAAAGAACCAGCTCTTGGTGTCATTGATATTTCTGTTGTTTTATTCTTCTCAATTTTATTTATTTCTTCTCTGATTTTTTTATGTCCCGCCTTCTGCTGATTTTCAGCCTCATTTGTTCTTCTTTTTCCAATCTCAGTAATTATCTTCCTTCTTTAAATAGGCCTGGATTGCTATATGCTTTCCTCTTAGAACTGCCTTCACTGTTTCCCACAGAAGTTGGGGCAGTGTGCTGTTGTTTTTATTTTTCTCCATATATTTCTTGATCCCTGTTTTAATTTGGTCATTGATCCATTGATTATTTAGGAGCATGTTGTTCATCTTCTATGCGTTTGTGAGTCTTTTTGTTTCCTTTGTACAATTTATTTCTAGTTTTCATACCTTTGTGATCTGAGATCTTGGATGGTAGAATTTCAATCTTTTTGAATTTACTGAAGCTCTTTTTTTGGCTTACTATGTGGTTTTTCTGGAAAATGTTCCATGTGCACTTGAGAAGAATGTGTATTCTGCTGCTTTTGGGTGTACAGTTCTGTAGATGCCTGTTAGGTCTATCTGCTCTAGTGTGTTGTTCAGTGTCTCTGTGTCCTTACTTACTTTCTGTCTGGTTGATCTGTCCTTTGGAGTGGGTGGTGTGTTGAACTCTCCTAAAGTGATACATTGCATTCTATTTCCACCTTTATTTCTGTTAGTATTTGTTTCACATATGCAGGTGCTCCTGTGTTGGGTACATAGTTATTTATAATGGTTATGTCCTCTTGTTGGACTGACCCCTTTATCATTTGTAATGTCCCTCTTTGTCTCTTGTTACTTTCTTTATTTTGAAGTCTATTTGATCTGATACAAGTACTGCAACACCTGCTTTTTACTTCCTATTGTTGGTATGAATTATATTTTTCCATCCCTTCACTTTTAGTCTGTGTATGTCTTTTGGGTTTGGGGTGAGTATCTTCTAGGCACCATTAGATGGATCTTGCTTTTTTATCCATTCAATTACTGTGTGTCTTTTGACTGGTGCATTCATTCCATTTACATTTAGGGTGATTATTGATAGATATGTACTTATTGCCATTGCAGTCTTAGAATTTGTGGTTACCAAAGGTTCAAGGGTAGTTCCTTTACTATCTAATTCTCTATCTTAACTCACTTATTACACTCTTATAAACACAGCCTGATGATTCTTTATTTCTCTCCCTTCTTTTTCTTCCTCCTCCACTCTTTATGTCTTGGGTGTTTTATTCTGTGCTCTTTTGTGCTTCCCTTGACTGATTTTGTGGATAGCTGATATTATTTTGCATTTCATTATATTTGGTTTGTCTATTTTCTTTGCTTTGGTTTCATTTTCTGTGGTGACATCTGTTTACGAGCATTTCCATCTAGAGCAGTCCCTTTAAAATACACTGTAGAGATAGTTTGTGGAAGCAAATTCCCTCAACTTTTGCTTACCTGGGAATTTCTTAATCCCTCGTTCAGATTTAAATTATAATCTTGCTGGATACAGTATTCTTGGTTCAAGGCCCTTATGTTTCATTGCATTGAGTATATCATGCCATTCTCTTCTGGCCTGTAAGTTTTCTGCTTAAAAGTCAGATGATAGCCTGATGAGTTTTCTTCTGTAGATGATCTTTTTTCTCTCTCTGGCTGCTTTTAATACTCTGTCATTGTTTTTGATCTTTGCCATTTTACTTATTATATGTCTTGGTCTTGTCCTCCTTGGGTCCCTTGTGTTGGGAGATCTGTGGACTTTCATGGTCTGAGAGACTATCTCCTTCCCCAGATTGAGGAAGTTTTCAGCAATTATTTCTTCAAAGACACTTCCTATCCCTCTTTCTCTCTTCTTATTCTTCTGGTACCCCTAAAATGCAAATATTTTTCCATTTGGATTGGTCACACAGTTCTCTTACTATTCTTTCATTCCTGGACATTCTTTTATCTCTCTCTGCCTCAGCTTCTCTGTATTCCTCTTCTCTGATTTCTATTCCATTAACTGTCTCTTGTACCTGATCCAGTCTGTTCTTAAATCCTTCCATTGTTTGTTTCATATGTTATCTCCCTCCATAATTCATCCCTTAGCTCTTGCATATTTCTCTGAAGCTCCATCAGCATGCTTATGACTTTTATTTTTAGTTCTTTTCAAGGAAGATTGGTGATTTAGGTCTTACCAGGCCCTCTCTCTGGTGTTTGAGGGATTTTGGACTGAACAAGGTTCTTCTTCCTTTTCACGGTGATGGAAGTGATTGCTGGTGAGGTGCGCATGTGTCAGCCAGTGCACATGTGTCAGCCAGGAGAATAAAGTCCCTTCCTGCTTGCTGGTCACATTGCCCATCTCCACTCCCTGTGTCAGTGAACTGCACACTGAGAGCAGCCTCTGGGTTAATCCCCTTAGATGCCATGGGTGGGACATCCTCAGGGTAGCCTACGGTATTAGCAGTGGTTTCAGGTGAGCAATGCATGTTCATCATAAGAATGGAGACCCTACATGCTTTGCGAACTTTGCACCATGTCAGTTTCCTCTGCCTGTTCCGATCAGGTGGATGCAGGGGGTAGCCTCTGGGTTAATCTCCTGAGCTGCTGTGGGCAGGGAAGCCCTCAGGTTGTCCTACGGCACTAGCAGGGGTTGCAGGTGATCAGTGTGTGTTCACTGAGAAGAGAAAGCTCCTTTGTGCCTTCTGGACTGTGCACAGGTCTCCGCTGTCTGTGTCTGTCATCTACTGGCAGGGGGCAGCCTTTGGGTCTGGCCCAGTTAGCCACATATTGGGAGAAGCCTCTGTGTGGCTGCTGTGGTGGGGGTTGCTCCCTGGTTGCTTTGCCAAAATGGTGGGTTAGCTGGTTCACCTGCAGTGTTGGTGGGGTGGAATGAATGCAGGGTGCTTATCACTGTGAGGGGCCTTAGAGCTGCCTTACCACCCAGGTGGTTAGGTCATCTGAAATTCCTTAAAGTTCCCAGACTGCTGGGCTGAGGGTGCCATGACAATTTGTCCATCTGTTAAGCCCTTGTCCCTTTAAGATTTTTAAACACCCACTTTTGTCCAAGGACAACCAGCTCTGGGAAAATGTTTGCTGTCTTAGTCTCAGATTTTGCTTTTCCATTCTTCTAATATCCAGTACACCATGCAATGTGTGTCTGTGCTCCCAGTGCAGATTACTAGGGCTGGGTATTTAGTATCCTGTGCTTCCACTCCCTCCCCACTCCAACTCTTTTCCTCCCACCAGTGAGCTGGGGTGGGGGTAGTGCTTGGGTCCTGCTGGGTCATGGCTTTTTATCTTACCCTTTTTGTAAGATGTTGAGTTCTCGTAGGCGTACATGTAGCCTGTCTATTGTACTGTATCTTCTGGTCACTCTTTAAGGCATATTTGTATTTGCTGTATTTTCAAAATATATATGACTTTGGGAGACTTCCTCCACCCTACTCATGCTGTCATCTTGAGAAATCTGATGGAGACATTTAAAAAAGTTGATGTAATGTATAAGTCAAAGGGCCTTGAATTAAGAGAAATTAATTAGAGTGAAAGAGAATCCCATTCAGGGGTCCATTTACTGGACTGGAATTTGAAAAGGAATTGTTTGCAGAGACCATTATGTCTCTCAGTTAAACTGATGCCTGGGGCTTCACAAAGAGGTTTTATTGAATGCCTCTTTTCAGAGTCCAGCATTTTATATTTTGAGATGTGTGCCTTGGCTATTGTCAATAATGTCTGTGACTCCAAAAGTGATAAGGAGGGTCCTTGTATATGTAGTAACATATGCCATTATTATTTATATTTTTGGTGTCTATGAGGAAAGAGATTCCCACAGTTGTTTACCCTGACAAGAGCAACTCTTAGGCAGTGGCTTACTCATTTGCAATAAACATGAAGTGGAGCCATTTCTTGGCCAGGGCAGCCATTACTGAGATGATTGCCCAATGTATGAGCAACTGTGTTGATGCTTGGATCCTGTGTTTTATCAGCATCATCCTGGCTAAGGGAAGGAAAGCAGAAACATTCCACTGAGCTCAACAATTTATGATGGTGGCATTGCCATTTATGGAGTCTACAAACTCCCATTGCTATTCACTCACTTTATCCCAAGAGATTCTCCAGGTAGCTGAGGGACTGGGGTAAGGGTGACATTTTCCAGAACCATGGCATCTGGCAAGGGACTGAGGACAGAAGAGGCCACCACCTTCTGCAAGGTGGAATATTCTAGAGGGCCTAGGTTGGGCTCTGTCCTGTGTTAAGGAAGCTTCAGTAGTGATGCCAAGCTTCTGTGGTTGCTGATTCTATGACCCAAAGCATAATGAGCAGCTGAGCATGGAGAGTCACAGGCTCAAGTTCTGTGAAAGCCTCATTTCCAGAAAATCTCAGTATGTAGCTAGCAATTTTTGTTTTAATGGTATATCACATGGGGCAGAGAGGTGCAGTTTTTACACCAGAATGCTTTGGGCAACTTACAGCCATCATAGTTTGTCTAGAGAGTCCAGAGGGCATGAGAAGAAGTTGCCAAAGCCTCTACGGTGAAGGAATCTCCTAGGGCACTAGTGTGAACACCTGTTGATTTTAATTTGGACAGATTTTAGAGACTTTTATTGGAGGAAGCCCCATCTAAGTGGGCTGATTTGAAAGTAACAGCATTAATGAGAAAAGTAAAATTTGCAAATGAAGAATATGTAGCCAATGGAACCAAAAAAAGTTAAAAGATATACTTATATGTCCTTAATGAGTTTGCTTAATGAATCCCCATGGAAGAGGATGTCATCAGTGTAATGTTAGACCTGTACTCCTTGAGAAAGGTAGATACAGTTACCTTGTCTGCATAGATTTTGTGTGATAACACAGCTGTTGGGGTACCCCACATGTAGCCTAGAAAAAGTGTACTGTATCTCTTTGGAGGTAAAGTCAATCTGAAGCAGAGATGCTGTTAAAATAGGGACTGAATAAAACATATTAGCCAAGTCTGTAATAGCAAGTACTTACCAGTTGTTGCTATGGTGCAGCTTGTAATTTTGATAGTATTTGGATATGGTGGCCTTAATTGAACCACAGCATCCACAATGGATTGTAGAAATCTACCAGGAGCTATTTACTTTTTCCATGTTTAATAACTGGTAATTCTGGGCTGCTAAATGGAGAAGCAGTGGTGATAATCATCTCTTTCGATTTTACTTTTTTTGATATCATTAATCTACAATTACATGAGGAACGTTACGTTTACTAGACACCCCCCATCACCAAGTCCCCCACACATACCCCATTACAGTCTCTGTCTATCAGCGTACTAAGATGCTATAGAGTCACTACTTGTCTTCTCTGTGTTGCACAGCCCTCTCCATGCCCCCCTCATTATATATGCTAATCATAATGCCCCTTTATTTCCCACTCCCCCTGTATGCCTCCCTTCCCACCCATCCTCCCCAGTCCCTTACTCTTTGGTAACTATTAGTCCATTCTTGGGTTCTGTGAGTCTGTTGCTGCTTTGCTCCTTCAGTTTTTTTCTTTCTTCTTATACTCCACAGATGAGTGAAATCATTTCATACTTGTCTTTCTCCACCTGGATTATTTCCCTGAGCATAACACCCTCTAGCTCCATCCGTGTTGTTGCAAATGGTAGGATTTGTTTTCTTCTTATGGCTGAATGATATTCTATTGTGTATATGTACCACATCTTCTTTATCCATTCTTCTACTGATGGACACTTAGGTTGCTTCCATTTCTTGGCTATTGTAAATAGTGCTGTGAAAAACATAGGGGTTCATCTGTCTTTTTCAAATAGGGCTGTTGTGTTCTTAGGGTAAATTTCTAGGAGTGGAATTACTGGTTCAAATGGTATTTCTATTTTGAGCACTCTGAGGAACCTCCATACTGCTTTCCACAATGGTTGAACTAATTTACATTCCCACCAGCAGTGTAGGAGGGTTCCCCTTTCTCCACAACCTCGCTGACATTTTTGTTGTTTGTCTTTTGGATGGTGGTGATCCTTACTGGTGTTAGGTGATATCTCATTGTGATTTTAATTTGCATTTCTCTAATGACTAGCTATGTGGAGCATCTCTTTACATGTCTGTTGGCCACCTGAATTTCTTCTTTGGAGAATGGTCTGTTCAGCTCTTCTGACCATTTTTTAATGGATTATTTGCTTTCTTGTTTGTTGAGGTGCATGAGCTCTTTATATATTTTGGATGTCAACCCTTTATCAGATCTGTTATTTATGAATATATTCTCCCATACTGTAGGATGCCTTTTTGTTCTATTGGTGGTATCCTTTTCTGTAAAGAAGCTTTTCAGCTTGATATAGTCACACTTGTCCATGTTTGCTTTGGTTTCCCTTGCCCAGGGAGATATGTTCATGAAGAAGTTGTTCATGTTTATGTCCAAGAGATTTTTGCCTGTTTTTTTCTAAGAGTTTTATAGTTTCATGGCTTACATTCAGGTCTTTGATCCTATTCAAATTTACATTTGTGTATGGGGTTAGATAATGATCCAGTTTCATTGTCTTACATGTAGCTGTCCAATTTTGCCAACACCAGCTGTTGAAGAGGCTGTAATTTCCCCATAGTGAATCCATGGCTCCTTTATCATCTACTAATTGACCATACATGTTTGGGTTAATATCTGGGCTCTCTATTCTGTTCCACTGGGCTGTGGGTCTGTTCTTGTGCCAGTACCAAATTGTCTTGATTACTGTGGTTTTGTAGTAGAGCTTCAAGTTGGGACAAGATATCCCCAGTGTTTTATCCTGCCTTCTCATGTTTGCTTTGGCTATTTGACATCTTTTGTGGTTCCATATGAATTTTAAGACTATTTGTTCCAGTTCATTGAAGAATGCTGTTGGTATTTTGATAGGAATTGCATTGAATCTGTAGATTGCTTTAGGCAGGATGGCCGTTTTGACAATATTAATTCTTCCTATCCAAGAGCATTGGATGAGTTGCCATTTCTTAGGGTCTTCTTTAATTTCTCTTAAGAGTGTCTTGTAGTTTTCAGGGTATAGGTCTTTCACTTCCTTGGTTAGGTTTATTTCTAGGTACTTTATTCTTTTTGATGCAATTGTGAGTGGAATTGTTTTCCTGATTTTTTTTTTCTGCTAGTTCATCATTTGTATATGAAAGCAACAGATTTCTGTGTATTGATTTTGTATCCTGCAACTTTGCTGAATTCAGATATTAATTCTAGTAATTTTGGAGCAGAGTCCTTAGGGTTTTTTATGTTCAATATCATGTCATCTGCAAATAATGACAGTTTGACTTCTTCTTTACCAATCTGGATACCTTGTATTTCTTTGTTTTGTCTGATTGCCATGGCTAGGACCTCCAGTATTATGTTGAATAACAGTGGAAAGAGTGTGCATCCCTGTCTTGTTCCCTATCTTAGAGGAAAGGCTTTCAGCTTCTCGCTGTTAAGTATGATGTTGGCTGTGGGTTTGTCATACATTACCTTTATTATGTTGAGGTACTTGCCCTCCATACCCATTTTGTTGAGAATTTTTTATCATGAGCGGATGTTGAATTTTGTTGAATGCTTTTTCACCTTCTTTGGAGATTATCATGTGGTTTTTGTCTGTCTTTTTGTTGATGTGGTAGATGATGTTGATGGATTTTCAAATGTTGTAACATCCTTGCATCCCTGAAATGAATCCCACTTAATCATGGTGGGATCTTCTTGATGTATTTTTCAGTTCGGTTTGCTGATATTTTGTTGAGTATTTTTGCATCTATGTTCATCAGCGATATTGGTCTGTAATTTTCTGTTTTGGTGAGGTTCTTGCCTGGTTTTGGTATTAGAGTGATGCTGGCTTCATAGAATCAGTTTGGAAGTATTCCCTCCTCTTCTATTTTTTTGTAAAACCTATATGTCTGATAAATTTCAGTGTAAATCCATCTGGCTCGGGGGTTTTGTTCTTGGGTAGTTTTTTGATTTCTGATTCAATTTCGTTCTTTGCAATTGATCTGTTTAGATTTTCTGTTTCTTTCTTGGTCAGTCTTGGATAGTTGTATATTTCTAGGAAGTTGTCTATTTCCTCTTGTTGGGCTGACACCTTTATTATTATTTAATGTCCTTCTTTATCTCTTGTGATTTTCTTTGTTTGAAGTCTATTTTGTCTGATACTAGTACTGCAACACCTGCTTTTTTCTCCCTATTGTTTGAGTGAAATATCTTTTTCCCTCCCTTGACTTTTAGCCTGTGCGTTTCTTTGGGTTTGTGGTAAGTCTCTTGTAAGCAGCATATAGATGGGTCTTGCTTTTTTATCCATTTTATTACTCTGTGTCTTTTGATTGGTGCATTCATTCCATTTACATTTAGGGTGATTATTGAAAGATACGTACTTAGTGCCATTGCAGGCTTTGGATTCATGGTTACCAAATATTCAAGGGTATCTTCTTTACTATCTAACCGTCTAACTTAACTCACTTATTAAGCTATTATAAACACAGTCTGATGATTCTTTATTTCTCTCCCTTCTTATTCCTCTTCCTCCATTCTTTATATGTTAGGTGTTTTAATCTGTACTCTTTTGTGTTTCATTTTGACTGCTTTTGTGCATAGTTGATTTTATTTTTTTGTCTTTAGTTAGTATTTGGTTGGTCTGCTTTTTTGGTGTGATTTTATTTTCTGTAGTGACATCTATTTCACCTAAGGAGTGCTTCCACCTAGAGCAGTCCCTTTAAAATGTCCTGTAGAGGTGGTTTGTGGGAGGGAAATTTCCTCAACTTTTGCTTTTCTGGGAACTATTTAATCCCTCCTTCAAATTTAAATGATAATCATGCTGGATATAGTATTCTTGGTTCAAGGACCTTCTGTTTCATTACATTAAATATATTATGCCATTCTCTTCTGGCCTGTAAGGTTTCTGTTGAGAAGTCAGTTGATAGCCTGATGGGTTTTCCTTTGTAGGTGACCTTTTTTTCTCTCTCTGGCTGCCTTTAATACTCTGTCTTTGTCTTTAATCTTTGACATTTTAATTATTATATGTCTTGTTGTCTTCCTCGGTTCCCTTGTGTTGGGAGATCTGTGTGCTTCCATGGTCTGAGAGACTATTTCTTCCCCCAGTTTGGGGAAGTTTTCAGCAATTATTCCTTCAAAGACACTTTATATCCCTTTTTCTCTCTCTTCTTCTTCTGGTACCCCTATAATGCAAATATTATTCCTTTTGGATTTGGCACACAGTTCTCTAAATATTCTTTCATTCCTGGACATCCTTTTATCTCTCTCTGCCTCAGTTTCTCTGTATTCCTCTTCTCTGATATCTATTCCATTAACTGTCCTTTGTACCTGATCCAGTCTGCTCTGAAGTCCTTCCAAGGATTGTTTCATTTCTGTATTCTCCCTACCAACTTGATCCTTTAGCTCTTGCATATTTCTCTGCATGCCCATCAGCATGGTTATGACCTTTATTTTGAATTTTTTTCAGGAAGGTTGGTTAAATCTATCTCCCCCTGTCCTCTCTCAGGGTTTGTCTGTCTTATTCTGGACTGGACCATATTCTTCTGTCTTTTCATGGTGAAATAGGTAGTTGTAGGCAGGTCGTGCATGTGTCAGCTGGGAGAACAAAGTCCCTCCCTGCTTGTTGGTCACCTTGCCCTTCTCCGCTGTGGGTGCCAGTTACCCGCACACCCAGGAGCAGGCTCTGGTTAATTTCCTGAGTTGTGGTGAGCGGGGCAGCCCAGTGCCCTGTGGGGAGGAGCAAGCACGCTGTGTGTGCTCTCTTGTGAGAACAGCACCCTTTTGCGCCTCTGCCTGAGCTGGGCAAGCTAGTTGCCAGCAGCAGCTCCAGCTCTGGTCTGGGAAGCTGCATGCTGTGAGTATACTCTGGGCAGCTTCTAGGGGCACAGTCACTCCCAGGCTGCTCAGCTGCTGTAGCAAGGCCATGCCAGAGGGGGAATGAATGGCAGGCTGTTTACAGCAATGAGGGGCTTCAGAGCTGCATTGCCACCCAGGGGGTAGGGCGCCTAATGTTCCCTGGGATTCCCAGCTGCTGAGCTGATTGTGCTGGCATGCTTCTGTCCAGCTGTGAAGTTCCTGGTCCCTTTAAAACTTTCAAAAAGCACTCGCTTTTCTTTTGTCCCAATGGAACTGGCTGCAGGGACCCACTCACAGATTTTACTTTTGCATTTCCCTAATATCCAGCACACCATGCAATGTGTGTCTGTGCTCCTGGTGCAGATTACTAGGGCTGGTTATTTAGCAGTCCTGCACTTCCACTTCCTCCCCACTCTGACTCCTCTCCTCCCACCGGTAGGCTGGTGTGGGGGGAGCGCTCAGGTCCTGCTGGGCCGCGGCTTGTATCTTATCCCCTTCATGAGGTGCTGAGTTCTTGCAGGTATAGATGTAGCCTGGCTGTTGTACTGTATCCTCTGGTATCTCTGTTAGTAGTAGTTTTATTTGTTGTAATTTCAAAAATATATGTGGTTTTGAGAGGAGATTTCCACTGCCCTACTCATGCCACCATCTTCCCCTCCCTCTCATCCCTTTAGATTTTTATATACTGTTTGATCCATGAAAATCATGTTTTAATCTATATTAGGCCATATTAACTATTTTAACTAGGGATTCGTGGGGCCCCATCTTATCAAGTCAATTTGTAAATACCAAAGCCTTATTTAATTTTAATCTATTATTCATTGTGGTAAAGCTGCTATGCCTACTACAGAATATTTTAGGGTAGTGTAGTAGTATAACTATGGGAAATGTACATATTATATATACATTTTATAATATGTACTATACATTATACCTTAAAATATATAAAACTAGCATATATATACTTTCCTTTTCCTTGGGCTTCTAGCCTCTTAAAGCTATGGTTTTTAGTTTCTGTTTCTGATTGATAACTCATAGTGTGGACCTTCTGAAGTGGTTATAGGAAGAGACTTGGTGGCCTGCCTCATAGGCAGCTGTTTCTTGTTCCAAGGCTTCCCAGTCCACTTCCCAGAGGTTGATGTTTACAGTTAAAAAGCTATAACAGTTTGCCCTTGGGACATGAAGTTCGCTCCCTTGTCTAAAGTATCAGTCCTTTCCATTGTCTTTTTTTTAAAATCTTTTACAGTGTCTTGTATCTCTAGGCAGGGAAAAATATTTTTTAGTCTTCCGTCTGTACCCAACTATTTTTACCATTTGAGTGTTTATAAAATAAACTCCTGGTGGCCCCATGTGGCTCTAACTCAGATGGAATCTTCCTCTCTAGGATTTCCCAACCAACTGGAATTGGGTCCACATCTAGGAGAGCTATTGTAGCCTTGTCATAATATTTTAGACTCTGGATCTTGAACGTAAGGCCCTTGGTATATTAATAGGTAAGACTCAATAGGGTCCATTAACACTGTTTAAGTGTTTTTCATTCCTGAATTAATTGTATGACCCCATCCTGGGTTCTAGAAGGAGCTGAAATAAAATGCTCTTTGCCTTCCTCCTTTTTTGATAGATGTTATGCCACATGTCTCCAAGGGTGGCATCCCTTATGTCCTTCTGGGTCAAGAGACAAATCACAACAGCAGCAAGGCAAATGACAACACAAGAGTTTATGTTCCTAAAAACGCATTCTGTGGGGTGACATGGCAGGGTAGTTTGGCCTCAGACTGGAATGCCATGCCACTAGACTGCCCTTGGTTTATTAATTGGCTTCATTAGATGGCAGCAACAGCCTGGGAAGGCAGGTGTATACTCTCATATTGGCTCTGTGTATGGCTCACAACACATGGGCACCTTGAAAAAACACTCTCCTGTACTCGACAAGGAAGGATGAAATGTATAGGAAGATAGCAACTCAGCCCCAACTTGTCATTGTTGCCCTGTTGGCTATCAGGTCTATTTCACAGCACTTGGAGTCACAACATGTTCCCTTCAGAGGAGCCTTTTGTAAGCTTAACTAGGCAATATAATGTGGGGCCCTGGGAATCTTGTCCTAGAATCTAGGCAGAACTTAGGTTGTGTGATTGGAGCAACTCAGGTAGGTGTATAGTATCACAGAGTATGAGAACCTGATAAAAGAGATAGTTCGGGATATGGACTCTGGATTGTTTAGTTTGCATTTGAAAAGCACACGTCTGGAAGGAGGTCTCTAGTAGAGGGGAGTAGAGGGGCCAGAAAGGAGGCAATAGGCAAGGCAAGTTGACTCAGGCATATTATCAGGTTGTCCAGAGCAAGATGTGTCTGGCATATCCAAGTAGGGCAAATGTTAAAGCATCAAGTTTACAGAGGCTAGAAACATGGTTAATATGCCAGGCACAAAACAAAGCAAGAAATAAAGCCTTTAGATCCCAGGAGGGGGGAGCAATTATGATCTCTGTTTTTCAAAAGTACTACTGGAGATTTTCCCCTCCTTTTAAATAAAAAATGACCTTTATTGTTTTACCAACCTGGTGGAGGACTCAGCATTCAAACAGATAGCTGAGCTTCTTTCTCCCAACAGCTCTTAACCACAAAACAGCAGAGGGTGGCCACAGCTCTTACATTTCCAAGCAGAATACCTGCAGGTGTTGTCCACACTCATAGGACAAATGAGTTCATGCTATGGGAAAAACATGACTATTTGAAAGTGACCACTTCATGTAGTCCTAAAACCAAGGAGTGAACTAAATTATTTAGACTAAACTGGGGTGCTTTGTTAGCCTTCACTGCCTGAGTAATATATGTACCACTGGGGACTATAAGAATTGTATACTCTTTGTTTCTAGGGATATCATGTTTGCCCTCTGGCACTGTGCTTCTTGTGTTTGTGCCTTGACTATCATCACACTGCATTATGGCTGAAAGACATTCAAATCAGTTTCAACTTACTGGCCTGAGTTTTGCTGTGCTTTGATTCATGCCACTGGCTGAATTAAAAAAATTAATAGAAAAACTTGAGGAAATCAACTGGGTTTCAAAGACAGACCTTTAAGATTTGTTTTATATGGCCATATCCACTTCCCCTAAAAGGCATGTCTGAAACTAATACTGCAGGTTGGTTTCACTTTGCCATATAGAGAGCTACTGATAATAGTTCTTTTGTAAAGCCAACTTGGCCAAAAGTCAGTGGGCTGAGTCATACAGATAGGAGATAACATGCCAGGTCTGAGTCTGCTATCTTTAGTAGGGTTTGCTTGTAAGGTTGGCCCTTGGCTGGTGTCTGGAAACTTCTAAAACATTTTCTAACAGATACAGTTGTTTTGTTGTACCTACATTGTACAAACATTGTGGTTGATTATGAACACATGCTTTCCTCTGCCTAACTAGAATTTTGGGAGTTGCTTGGTAGAGAATGTCTAAGTGCTGCCTCAAGAAAAATTCTAATCTCTGAGTCTCCAACTAACTACCCTGGACATAAATGCTATATATGCAATGCTGCATTTTCTCTACTAGAGGGATGCATACTCTCTGTTACCTTTTAAGAGAGGTAAAGAGCATAGGAGGCCTGCATATGGACCCCACCAGACACCACCTGTACCTTTTTCTGTTACTTATTCAGTTGTGTACCCTTACTGTGTCACTCCAGTACATCTTAGCCATGAACATGATAGTATGCTGCGTCTCGTGAATCCTTTTACCAAGTTTTTGACTGTGTAGGTGGTCTTGAAGATCCCCTCAACAGGGCTTTAGTCTACCAAATTTTTATTTATTTTCTGTCATTTCATCTGTTTTTCAATCCTTTCTTTTCCTATTTCTGTCTTGCATATTAATACAACACTTTTATAATTCCATTTTGATTTACCTATAGGTTTAAAACATGTATTAAACATGCATCAGTTATTTTGTGGTTGTTCTAGACATTACAGCATATTGTAGTCTATTGGTATTTCCTTTTTCTTTACATTCATTCACCACCACTTTCGATGTTGTCATATATTTTGCCTCAACTATCTAACATAATTTTTAAAACTCATGAGGAGAAGGATAATCTGTTATGTTTACATCTACATTTACCCAATCCTTTGTTCTGCTTTTTTTCTTCTTGAATTCACAGGCCCCTTCAGTTAATCTTTCTTTTCTGTTTAGAGACATTTCTGTAGCCATTATTTCATTATAGATATGCTGGTGGCACATTCTTTTAATTTTCTTTCTTCTGTAAATGTCTTTATCTGTTTCATTGAAAGACTCTTTTGATGCATATAGAATTCAAGATTGACAGTTCTTTTCTTTCAGCTCCTGAAAAATGTTGTGGCACTTCCTTCTGGATTCTGGTTTTACATGAGAAATCCACTATCAATTATATTGTTATACGCCTATAGGTAATGCACAATGTTTCTCTAGCTTTTTTCAAGATATTTTTCTCTGTCTTTTCTTTTCAAAAATTTATGGAAGGTCTTCCTGTGGATTTTTATTGGTTTTTCCTGCTTGGGATTCATTAAACATCTTGAACCTCTATGTTTGTGTTTTTCCAAATACGGTAAAATTTTAGCTATTGTTTCTTGAAACATTTGCTTCAGTCTCACACTTTCTCCTCTCCTAAAACTCTGATAAAGTGAATATTAATTCTTTCATAGTTGTCTGACATGTCTCTGGAGCTCTGTTTAATTTTTTTAGTCTATTTTGTCTGTGTTGTTTAGATGAGGTAATTCCTATTGATTTTTATTCTACTTCACCGATTCTTTCCTCTGTAGTCTCCAACCTGCTATTGATCCAGTCCAGTGAGTTATTCTGGGGTGTGTTTTGTTTTTGTGTTTGTTTTTAGTTTGTTTTAGCATTCAGGCCTAAAATTTCCATTTGGTTCTTTTTTTGCATCTTGGTTCAAGAGTCTTCCTAATTGGCTATTGAAGCATTTTTATTATTACTGCTGTCAAATCCTCGTCAGATCATTTCACCATTTGGTTTGTCTCAGACTTACTATGTGCTGATTTTTTTTTCTCATTCAACTTTTGATTGTCCTAGTTCCCTTTATTAGATGAGTCATTTTCAAATATATCCTGAACATTTTGGGTATTGGGTGTGAGACTCTGTATTTTCTTCAATTTTCTTTTTTTATCAAGCAATCACTGTTTAGATGTAGCATGCATTTTTGTGTTGTGATGAATGAGTCCCAGATGTGTCCATTGATATTAACCCAACAAAGGTGGAGAGCTGACTCACATCCTCATTGCAGATGGGTATGCAGAAGTTCAAGTTCCCAACTGAGACCTTCCTGGTGGAAGTGGAGCACCAACTTTACACCACCCCATTGCTTCCAGTGGGGCTATAAACTCAGTGACCCAATGGGTCCCATTGACACTGGGGTGTGGGTAAATAGAGTTCTGGGTTATATTCCCTCATATTGCTTTGTACTATCTTACTGATACTGAGTGTGGAAAGAAGTTCAGTTACTCACTGGGCTCCATTGATACTAGATGGGGGGGATTGGAGTGCCAACTAACCTTGACTCACAATGTTTCATTGATACCTGGTTGGGAAAGAGGCTTAGTTCCCTGCAGGGCCCTGTTACCACTACCTGTTCTCACACAGAGAAATCGGTGTGTTACCTTCTTCTGCTAGGCTGGATTGGATGGTTAGCTCCTTTGGCCCTGTCAATCAATATCATCATGGTGAGGGAATCAGGAGGAGGAAAAATGGAAGATTCCATCTTACCTCTCTACCAACACTACTGTACAAGGGAATTTTGGTATTGCCACAGAGAGACTGTCAAAAATGTTCAGCAGCTATTGTTTATAATCTAAGCTGCCTGAGGCTACAGTGAGCCCCAAGGAGGGTAAAACAAAGAAAACAGCACCAAAGCATATCATAATTAAATTACAGATAAACAATGAAAAGGACATTGTCTTAAAAATAAGTAGAAGAAAAGACATATTACATATGGGGGACAAAAACAAGAATTACCACCAACTTCTCATGAAACAATGTAAGACAGAACACAGTGGAACAACACCATTAAAGTGAGGAAAAACAAAATCAATTTGTCAATGTATTATTCTGTACCAAAAGAAAACTCCTATCAAAATGAAGGTGAAATAAGATGCTTCTAGAGAAAATCTGAGATAATTGTTTGTCTATAGACCAGCTCTACAAGAAAATTAGAAAATAAACTTACAAAGTAGATACAGACCCAAACATACAGAGTCCATGAATTTCAACAGAGGTGCTAAGGCAATTCAATGAGGAAAGAGAAATATCTTTAACAAATAGTACTGGATAAAATAGATATCTATATTAAAATGATGACCAGCAATTCCTTACCTCACGGTATTCACAAAACATAATTTAAAATGGATCACAAATCTAAATATAAAATCTTAAGTTATAACATATCTAGAAGAAAAAATAGGAGAAAATATTTGTTACCATGGGGTAGTTAATAGTTAATAGAACAAATAAAACAAGAAATATAAAAGAAAAAATGATAAATTATCTTTCATCTAAAGTAAAATGTTTTTAATAGTGTCAAACACACTTAAACTGTCCCCCCCCAAAAAAAGGGTAGAAGATTCAAAACTCATTGAGAATAAACATGAAAATAATACATGGTCTTTGATACTCTGGAAAGAGGGATAGGAAAGAGAAGGGGTAGGTCTTAATTTATATCTTACATACTATATCTTTTAAAATAAGAGGGAAACCAAAAACAGTTATAAAACTCTCTAACATCTATTCACTCTTTGTGACAGGAACATACCCTTCTGTTAAATCATTCTCTGTGCTTTTTTTATGTTTGCAATGTTTCAAGACTATATATAGTCTTGGATGAATAAGTGGGTATGAACATGCACAAACATATACATATATTTACTTCCTCTAATATACTATGTACATATATAATATAAAGCAAATTATGCATAATATATTTTTCCTCAGATACACTATACACACATACACACGTACACACATCTTCTATATCTCTGTCTATATTTATTCTATCTAGTGTATCTGAGGAAGTAAATGTTCCCAATAACATTTGCTATATAAAAAGGAAACAGTAGCCTGTCTAGTCTATGTGGAGAACAATATTGCCAAGAAATCTCAGACCTGATCAGACAACAAAGTGGAGTCAGAACCCTGGTGGATTTTACTAGAAAATTGTTTCCTATCTCTGTTCCCTATACCTGCTACCTTATAGCAGTTTTTAAAAATTGTATTTGCTTTTGAAATTGCCCATAAACACAAGGCCATATAGAGAAGCACAGAGCATATTCTAGGCACACTGCTGGACTAGTTGGGTTTAGAACAGAGGTTCATATAATGGAATTGAAAGGTCAAGAAAAAGAGTCAGTGATTCCTCCTGAAGGGTAGATTTGGCCCCAGAGGATTGTGAGATGGACAGTGATCTAACAAAATGCCTTATGTTTAAAAGATCAGGCTGGTGTCAGTGTGTAGGTGTAAGGAGCAGAGGTGCCTACAGTCAGAAAAACCCATCTGAAGGCTGTCACAGGATTCTAGGCACCAGAGTAGCTAAGCCTTCAGAAAAGTGTTGATGATTCCTCCTGGATATCCTATATTCATAAGATGTAATGCTATAACAGAAGTTCACTGACTCCCTCTAGCATTATGAACCAAAGATCTAGGAAAACAAAACTATTGCAACTGGAGTCTACTCAAATCATTTTGTCTATCAAGGGCATTAGAGTCAAAATACCGAATATCTGATGGGAAATAGGCACAGAAGAGAGCTTTCTTGAATATGAACCTATTTACAAAGTATTTCAGTCTGGAGACATTATTTTCTCATGATAAATATAAAGGGATAGATGAATGGAGGGAGAGAGGGAGAGAAAGAGCATATGAGTATGCACAATAATGTGACTTGAGCCCTGATAGTGAAAGCACCTTACAGCTTGCTTACAGGTGTTCCCACCAATCTGTTCTCTATCCACTATGAACTTCTGATTCTTAAGGTTGACTCTTCTGGTAGGAAGGGTTCGTATTGTTGCTCCAAAACTTTGTACAGACAGTACCTATCATGCAAATAATGATCCTTAATTAAAGAAGTCTGTGTTAGATTCAGTATCCTGGACATTCTGAGATGTGACTGAGAGCATGTGATGACGTCATAAGCCTTAAGTCTATTACAAACCACAGTTTTGATGAAGAAACAAGTGAACTTGTTTCTCACTAGAGAAAGACTTCAAAATCTACTTCCTGGAACAGTTATTAAAGTAGACATTACAGAAAGGAATGATAAGTTCTCATTAGGAAGAAAGAGGGTAGACTGGGAAAATCTATAATGTAGACAATCAAATTATTCTTTGAAAAGGCTCAATTACTTTGTTAAATTCATTGCAGATTGATAAATTCATTTTTTAATCCATACAGTTTCACCTAACTGGTTAAACACTCTTTTTGTATGTGGGCTTCTTAACATCAATTTGAGACCTGCATGTGAATTTCAAGGGAATATACAAATTCTCTGAAATTATGCAAAACTGTATGTGAGCAGTTTGTGGTCCAAGCTTTAAACAGAATCTTCTTGGAGTACATGTTCTAAGATAACCTTACATACAAGTATTCACAAGTATTTCAATTGTTATGTTTCAGCATCAAGCCCGTCTTTCTTTGGGAATCTTCTTTGAATAAATGTAAACGCAAATAGGTGATAGGATACTAAGTTTCACTGATAACAACATAGCTTTGGAAATATCTGAGAAAACAGAATTTGCTTATTTCTCCAACCTTCAAAGGAACAAATGGTCCTGTTTTGTCTAGTACACAAAGTACGTGTCAGTGTTTGTCAAAAGGGGTGGGTTAAGGAAGATGACAAAAACAGTTATCTTTTTATCTCTCCCCTTGTGGTTCAGTATCTAGGGAGGCATAGTTACTGAAAAGAGTGTTGTGTTCCCCAGGTGTGTCCTTCAAGTAGAGTTTTAGATCCCAGTATGTAATCTAGTTATTTCCGGCCATGTCAGATGTTTTAAATATATTATACTTCTGCCCACTGCATAAGTGGATTAAATTTTAACAGAATGTCCACAAAAGCTCTTCCTGTGTTGGTGAGTCAAGTTTCTTTTGATATTTGTTTTATCAAATCATCCCCATTGATTATATATTATTCCAAAAGGTGGTAATGTATATTAAAAAAGGGCTCCCGTCCTAGGAAAGAGGATTCCTTTGCACTAGAGTATTCAGCATTTTCACTTTATAAGTTAGTTCATCTCATTTTTGAATGTCCGTAAGATAAATAAAGTATCTCTGTGTTTTCAAGTTCCCAGTAGGAGTTCTTTATCATGATGCAGGGTATAAAACAGGCTACTCCTTTACCCACACATTATATAATGTCATCCATGATAGAAATGCTCTGAATGCAGACTCTACATGGAGATAATATTCAATAACTGCCTATGTCTTCTAATCGACAGGTAAGTGGGTTTTCATCTTTATTTGTGTCCAAATCAGTGATATCTACTGTACAAAGATGACTTTCCAATGTTTTAAACCTTTGACTTTATACCAGTGTAATGTAAAATCTAATGAAACTTAGAAAGTAAAGAAGATATTATAATTTTCCCATTGTATTAAAGGGTGTGATTAGCATTCATTCTAATTCCTTGTCCATATGCCCATAAACTGGATTTACTCCTAGGCTAGGGTATTTATTTCATTAGAGAAGGCAAAATATAATTCTTTAAAGATTTCCAATGTTCCCCAACCCAAGGCCACCAGGAATATACCTGTAGTTGAAAAAGTTGGTTTTATTAGTTGCTGCAGCAAGGGAGAAGAACACCAAAGGGTACCTACCATGAGTCATGTCAGTAAGTGGATGTGAGGAAAGGGTTAACATAGCAGGTCTGAGGCTTCCTAACCTTCGAAAGGCCTGCTTACAAAGCTGGGCCTTGGCTGGCTTTTGGGAACTTGGCTGTTATATAGTTTCTTACATTGAAAGAAGACTTTAACTGCTAAGTTTGGCTCACTGAACATAAGCTGTTTGTACAAATATTGTGGTATATGCTGAACATCTACTTTCCTTCTGGGTGTATGGAATTTTTTACATATTAGGCAGATGTGGGAGACCAGCCCCAACAAAAAAAATAAAAACAGGAAACGCCTGAGCATTAGTCTCTAATGAGTTTTCTGGGTAGAAAACACTTTGTAGGTACTGTCACAACTCTTCCCTGGAGGAAATAAGTGCAATTAGTCTATGTGAGAAACAGAGCTATTCAACAGCTCTAATTTAAAGAGTCCCATTAAAAATAATCCTTTTTCTGTAGACACCTGTGTGTGACCCAGATAGCCCAGCCAATATTCAGGATATTTTCACAGTTTTTGGTTCCACAGAGGGGTGTCCTGAATCTGCAACCGTCTGAGAGTCTCTGTTCTGCTTACTGAGTGGAGCAATTTCATCCAGTTTCAGTGCAGCATAGTTAGTCCTTAAGATAAAATGGTTCACAGCAAACAATATTAAGTGGATTGCAACAGTTGCAACAGTTCCAACTATGCAACTCCGCTGGGAGAGGACTCTTGGAAGTTTGTCCTTGTTTTTTCTAGACCTCATTCCTTGTGCCTTTGACTTTTGCTGATTTGCTTTATATCCTTTCACTGTAATAAATCTTAGCTGTGAATATGACTGTATGCTTAGTCATGTGAGTCATTCCAGCAAATTGCTAATCCTGGCAGTGATCTTGGGACTCCCTGACTCAATTGGCTTCAGAAGTAGGATTCTAAAGAAGGACTTGATTCATTGAAATATGGCAGAAACATTGTTTGGAAAAGGAAGGATGAAGGGACAGGGACAAAGAACCTTTGATAATTGGATGCCACAGAGTAATTCATAGTATGAAATACCAGCTCAGCTGCTCTCTGTGGTAAAATTAGAAGTTACCTGCAGAAATTTAAGATGACATGTCCAACCACAGCAAGGTTGATTTTCTGGATCAATGGCTCCTTTGACCTTGCAGGCTTAAGTGAGAAAATGAAAAGTGCATCTTGACTGATGCCTTTGTTTATTGCTGTTTTCCAACAGGGAAAAGAAAGAATCCAAAACTCCCAAAGGGGAGCATTATTTGGACCCAAAATGTTTAAAGTAAGTGTTGTGCTCCATTCTTCAAATGGTAGAGAAGGAAGTTAGTAAGTTTCCAAGACTGGAGCAATGCTTTAGATAAACCATAGGAAAAGGAAACAGTTAAAAAATAAAAGACAACCACCAATGTAATATCCTCCAACCACCCTCTGCACTCCACCTGTCATTCCATTCAGGATCTCCCCAAAACTGTTATTTACACTACAAGTGCTGAAATTTACTGATAGAGATTTGAATAAACTTTTGCAATGACTGGAAAAAGAAAAGGAATTAAAAAACCCAGCTTTCTATTTTGTGGCTGTTGCATCTGGATGTATAATAAAAATAATGTAAAATTTATATGCTTGTAATTTAATAAATGTTAGAGGGATTCTCTCCATCAAGGATGAATTCACAGATGCTAATTGCCTATATCTGACACTAATATAAAACTTAATATTGTTTGGTGTGAACCATTTTATCTTAAGGACTAACTATGCTGCACGGAAACTGGATGAAATTGCTCCACTCAATAAGCAGAACAGAGACTCTGAGACAGTTGCAGATTTAGGACACCCCTCTGCAGAAACAAAAACTATGAAAATATCCTGAATATTGGCTGGGCTATCTGGGTCACGCACAGGTGTCTACAGAAAAGGGATTATTTTTAATGGGACTCTTTAAATTAGAGCTGTTGAATAGCTCTGTTTCTCACATAGACTAATTGCACTGTTTTTTAAAGAAACCACTTTATTGAGGTATATTATTGTAGCACACACACAAAATAATTGCATTCTTACCTTGTGATTCCAGCTGAAAGCTGCAAGTTGAAGGAGGGCACAGCACAGGGCCACGACTCTTCTACCTGTTCATGACAGATTGGACACTTGACCCCTTTTTGGAGATAACTGGATGCTACTGACTTGCTGTATTTGGCTCTCTGTATTAGTTGCACTTTCCAACAGTAGACTGAGGGCCTGATTCTACTTTCCTCACCTTTCTACTGGCACGCACCCACACCTTAGTAAGCTATTTTGTTTATTTAATACAGATGTCTCCAGAATGGCATTGTTCTTTTTGTGGCTTCTCATTTGATAAATGCCAAGACACAAGGAGTAAGGGTTATATAAACACATGCTGAAATTTTTTTGAAATTGAGGATTGTTCAGAACATGATCTGGTTAAGTCACGTAAAATTGTTTTACAGTACAAATGCTTTCATCCCTCTTTCATAAAACTCATCCAGCTGAATGGTCTTGATGAAACAGAAAATATGGGAAAGTGTAAATTGGGATTACTAAGTAAGATACACTGATCTTGTAAACAATAAGAAATAAAAACAAAACAAAACAAAAAACAGGTACCCAGGAGGTACTGGCAGGGACTGGGCAGTAAGGCGTTAGAGACCTTGGTTTTTCAAAACTATTCCTTGAAGCTTTTTCCTCCTTCCCCATAAAAGCACCAGTGTTATCTTCCAAGCTGCTGAGAGTGTTTTGAATTCAAACTAACTACCCAGTCTAAGATTACACTTGACTATGCTAACTATGAGACAGCAGGAGGTGTCCTGTCATGCTTTCTATGCAGAGCATGTCCAGATGTCATCCACACTCACAAAGTAGATGATTTGATGACATGAACAAGAAAAACTGTTGGGAACTGATTACCTTCAGGCAGTTTCTCTAAATAACAAAGGACTAAATCTAATTAAATGGACCAGACTGGGGACCCTGGGACAGAAGGTCTGCTGGTGGGAGGCCACATTAGGTGTTCATGTGCCCAGACCCTGATAAAAACCTTGGGCACTCAGTCTTTTATGAGCTTCCCAGTGGACAACACATATCTCAGGTGTTGTCACGACTCATTGTTCCAGGAATTAAGTGTTCACAGTGTGATATTTCTCAGAGAGGATTCTTGGAATCTTGTACCTGGTTTCCTTTGGCTTTTAACCCATGCGCCTTTTCCTGTTGCTGATTTTGCTTTGTAGCTTTTCACTATAATAAATCCTGGCTGTCAGTAGGACTATATATCAAGTCCTATGATCAGTAGTGAATCTCTGAATTTTGATGTACTCTTGGGTGCCCCCATACAGTGTATGTTCAAAAGGACTTATTGTACTATTTGTCTCACCAATGGGTTTCAGCCCCAGGCAAGTTCACTCTTGATTTGGTGAGGCCGAAAAATGACAACGGAACTTGGGATAAAAGTGTTTTCACCCAACTTTATTCTCACAGTGGCAGGTCAAGCACTAGAATCCTGTCTGCCTCAGGGCAAATCTGCATGCAGCGAGGCAATCTCTGCCTCTGGGCCTCTCTGCCCCTACAGCCGTCTCAGTCTCTGTTCTAAGCACTGCCACCACTCCAGCCTCTGCTCTCCTGTAGCCATGCAGTCCAGAGCACTGGGCAGAGTTCTTTATATAGAGTCAGTAATGTATTGCTCACACATGTGCAGTGTGCAAGCGGACCAGGTTCAAGTGAGAATCCCAGCCACAGGAACTTTAATTTTCTCTACACTCAACCCCTCCAGGATTCTTGCCTCACAAGCTATGCTCCCTCAATCTTGCATGATCGTCTCTGTGTGAGAAAAATGGAACATTGTAACCAAACTCCACAATAACAACAGAGACTACAACAATTTACAAATAACAAAAATTATGATACAGATAACAGAAATTACAACAACCCTCGAGCCTGAGGAGATCAATTACCACCAAGTGGTCATTCCAGCTGTATTCAAAAAGCAGTTCTACTCAGATGAGTTCATGACTTGCACTTTCTGTGCACACCCAGCAAGCAGCAGTTTTTTTTGCTAGGGTTTGTGCCCAGTCCACATAGGCATTAGGGGAATTTAACCTGTTTCAGTGACACCAACATAAGCAAATAGGGGATGGCAGCATGTGGAGGAGGCATGAGTCCACTCAGCTCTCTACAATCAATTGTCACACACCAGGAGCCATCTGGATCTTCCACTGGCCACACCAGCAGACCAAAAGGACCATGAATGGGCCTTACTATACCCACCTTCTCCAATCCCTGGAGGGCTTCTCCACCCTCTCCAGCAGAATGCCTTGCAGACACACAGGCCAGTCTTGTGCCTTGTCCGCAGCTTCCATTTATTGGTCCTCAGCTGCTGAAACCATTGCTCTGCCTTCAATTGTTACCACAGCTCCAGTAAGATTTTGTTTGATTTCCCAACCAATTTCTGTCTGTCTGCTCCTGCCCCTGTTAAATCAACCCACATCTGGGTCCTCCTGACCTTCACAGGGCTATTTAAATTCTTCCTCTGAGTAACGGACCATATTTCCTTATGTGCTCTCATTGCTTCAGCTTCTCCCAAGTCTGCTACCATACAGGTAACCTCACTTTGGGCTACCCTAACTGGGGGACAAGAATGGCTACTAGGGGCCACAAGTGGGACATGGGGGGAGGTGTTTGAAGCACATTTCTCATTCCCACAGTAAAAGGCTCCTCATCTGGGCCATAATTCTCTGGACTATAAATGGCATTTTTCAATCCTAACTCCTATAACACCTGTTGGAGCTCAGCATACATCTGCCATCTAGTGGGGAGAAAGATCATATATCACCCTGATTGGGCCATACATCATGAACTGTGGCCATAATCCAGTTCAGAAGGGAGTGATTTTCTGGGGTCCAATGAGCATGTTTTAGTAATTGTCTCAGGGCAGGGTGAGTCATCAGGGAAGTCAGTTTTCCCATTTCTAACCTGGGCAGAATAATTCCATCAACACTTACATCCCAAAGATGCAGGAGCCAATTCGGTATTGACTCCTAGGGCTTCTGCTGAAACTGGAAGCTCAAATTCCCCAGATCAGCCTGAGTATTGGAGTGGAGCATAGAGTGCTCCATGACCTGAAGAAGGGGCTGCACCTCTCCTGGAGGAACCTGCAGTTGCTGCATCTTTATTTTCTTAACTACAACTGGATGAGCTTTCAACAGAGAAGAGGCCAATGCTTCTGGCACCAGTACCGGCACCACCTCCACCCCAACCTGCTTGTCAAACCCCAGCTCCTCCTCTGTTTCTGGGGCTGATAGCACCACTACATCCTTCACCTCCCCCACAGCACCTCATAGCCTGCATTGTCATGCCGCTGCTTCTTTTGCTACCATTGCATCCTTTACCATTTCCAGAGCACCTTGCAGTGATATCTCAGTCATCAACAAATATTTTAGCTCCTCTACAGCATCTAGCAGTTCATGTTCTTGTGCTGCCTCTTCTCATGCTTCTTGCAAGAGTACGCCCATCTCACTTATGGCCTTTCTTAACACAGTAAGAAAAAGCCAACCTACTGTTCCTGTCACCTTGTACACACCCTATTTCTTTAAGGAATTCCCTATGTTGCTGAAGGCCAACTCTACTGCCTCAGGCATCATCTCCACCTCTTCCCAGTCTTGGGGTAGGGCCCAGTTCTCTAGGAGGCAAGCCACCTCAGACGACATGCCACTGGGGGTCACTTGAATATCTCCCGATCCATAGAGGCAGCCCACTGAAGCACCCTTCCCATGAGAGCAGCCTGTTCCATTGTTTGGTCTACAGTGATTCCTGCTGACATCACCAGTTGTCTCATCAATGCGTTTCAGCCCTGGGCAAGTTCACTCTTGATCTGGTGAGACTGAAAAATGACAATGGAACATTCTTGGGGTGAAAAAGTTTATACTCAGCTTTATTCTCCTGGTGGCCCATCGAATGCTAGAATCCTTTTCACCTCAGGGTATGTGTGCATGCAGCAAGCTGGTCTCTAGTTCTGGGCCTCTCTGCTCCTGCAGCTGTCTTTATCTCTGTCCTTAGCACTGCCACAACTCCAGCTTCTGCTCTCCTGCAGCCATGCAGCCCAGAGCCCTGGACGGAGCTCTTTATATAGAGTCAGTAATAACGTATTGCCCACACATGTGCAGTGTGCAAGCGGACCAGGGTCAGGTGAGAATCCTGGCCATAAGAACTTTCATTTACTCTACAAAATGCCTATTTGTTTATTTTTAGGGGATGTTATTGGAAGATTGGTCAGTGGGTTAGTTGCTTTTGTTGGTGAAGTAGTAGGAGTATTTTGGGATTTAAAAGTCCAGTGAAAATACTTGACATCTATGCATAAAGAAATCTAGAGCTGCATTTTTTGCTGCTTCCTTAATTCTATTATATAAATTCCAAGGAGGACATTTTGTATCAGCTACGTTGTCATAAGAAGGCAATTTGGTCAATTCATTGGAGATTTTGTTTTTTTGGAAACCTATGGATTAATTTCTCTGTAACTTAATATCATGAAATAAAACAATGTGATTTAAGTTGCTCTGTGTTTGAAAAGTCTACTTCCACGTACCACACAGCTTAAAGATGTGTCTAGATAGATAGATAAATGATATAGAGGTAGATAAAAACAATCTGCCAGAAAGTGTACATTCAATGCTAGTGTCACTGTTTTAATTTAGAGGATCAACCTGTTTCTCTGTTTTTATTCCATTGTTTTAAAATCAGAAATATTGTGGGACTTTTATTGTCAACTAATTAAAGTTCTCTGGTATTTATAATATGGGCAACAATTTCTAGAGTTCAGTGCCATTAAGGCTAACGCTACCTGCACTGCTTGGAAATTGGTTATGTGTATTTGTGCTTATGGAAGTTTAGGGGGAAAAAAACTCTTGCTAGGAAAAAGCAGTAGTTATTGAATTGACACTGCCTGCCAAGTAAATTTTTTTTACCTATTTTGTATAATTGTAATGTGCACAAGTTACATTTTCATTAAGGACAATATATTAATTACAACTAGAATGTAAGCCTAAACAGAAGTAGTTCAATAGTGTTATTTGTGTTTCTGTCATTGTATTTGGATCTCATGAGATTTTTGTGTCAGTCGTAGCCTTCTTAATTCTCTGAAAACCAGTCTTGTTTCTCAAAACTGAAGCCACTTGGTAACACATTTCTATGATGATAAATGTCCAAAAATTTTAGTCTGCTTGGAAATTAGATGATGGCAATGACTGTTTTGAAATTCTTAGGGTGTACAAGATACTTAAGCCACATTTTCCAAGAAAAAGTATAAGCTAAGTGGGGCCTCCTAGTGAACAGAAGACACTGAATGTAGCAGATTCTTTTTCCTGTGACCAAACTAGCTGAAACTCTCTCATGAATTGGTCTCCTGCAGGCAGATGAGTTCTTTACTATTGGAAAGATTGGGTCTTTTCTTTATTCTCCCTTAATTAATTCATTCATGTCCCTGATTATGCAACTCTTGCATATGAATTGTAAAAACATAGGAAATAGTGACAAAAGAACAGAAGGAAAAGGGATTAAAATTACCCTAAATTCCACAACTCCAGATGTAGCAACTATTAGCTTTGTGTTATTTAACCTTTGTTAAAAAATTTTTTCTGACTCTTGTTAAAATGGTAGGGAAGACTTTATTCAGAACAGTTTTGATAGCTGTCACAGTATGGGAGCAAGATCTGGCTCAACTCTGAGTGTAACAAGTGGGGATTTATAGCTGAGGAACAGGTTGGAGAAGTAGATGGAAAATTACCAGGAGAAGACATCAAGGATAGGGGGAGTTTTTGCTAAACTGATCTAACAAAATTCTTGCTGATGGCAGACCAGGGTGATCAGATATTACCTATCACCTGGGGGATAGTGGTGGGAGGGGGGTGTCGAAAAATTTGATCAGGTATTAAGGGTGAGTAGATATCAAGGGTAGGAGGGTTCTTAACGGGCTTAGCAGGATTCTTACTAAAATTAGACAAGGTAGGCTTGAAGACAAAGTCCAAATTGGGAAATGGTGTAATTGAAAAGATGGCTTAGAAAAGCCTGTCTCAAGTTTGGTCAAAGATACTTTTTTTTTCATCTTTTATGCTTTGTCTATACAAATTAAGGGTGTGTGTGTGTGTTTGTATGTGTGTAGACAGCTAGATGAAAGGAGATACTAGAAAAAAATTGCGGTCCTAGTATGTATGTCTCACTTCATGGTGATGTTTAATTTTGTGTAATGTAATCAAGTGTTTCCCTTTTGGTTTGAAAGCTGCTTGTATGGCTATAAGGATAAATTTGCAAACTTAAAGTCACATGAATGAATCCTTTATTTTTATTCATTTATTATTAAAGTAATCAATTCACTTAAATATCAATAAATAATATTATAAATCATAATTTTGATGACTATTTGTTGTCATTGTGAGATACTCTTGATAGAAACCTAAAAGGGGGAAAAGGGTGTGCATGGAAGAGTCAATATGATATATCAATTTTTAAAAATCTCTCTTTGTTGTTCATGCCCAAAGAAGAAAAGATATCAATGTGTTCTATTAATTATCTCAGATTCCACATTTTCCAAATTTTCTAAAATGTGCTTTTATTGTATTTATCAGAAAAGGGAAAATAATTTTCTAATTATAGTATTAAGAAAAAGAAAACAAGCAGTGTAAGACTCCTAACTATGGAATCAAGGGACTGACACATAAGCCTAAAACTTCATATATTATTTGAGCTTTCTGCCTTCAGTCTATTTTAAATGAGATGTTTTAATCAAATACAAGAATATGTGCATCACACACACACACACACACACACACACACACACACACACACATACACATAATCAGAGTGGTTAAATATTTAGCCAGTATTCACTGAGGGAAACATCTTTTCTTTATATTCTGCTTAAGCCCCTTGATCCATCCTCTATACGAGATAGCTCCAGAACCTTTCGATTTGTGTGATTCCCTAACAGGGATTTTTTAGCCCAATAAGAAGAATTTTATTCTTGTTCTCTTCTCCTTTTTACTCCCATTTCTTTTCCTTTCCCCTTCACCTCCTCTTCCTTTTCCCCATAATCATCAAGAGGGTGTGTTAAGGGGAAATTTGGATGTGTAGAAGTAGCACAGGTACTGTATCAAATATAAAACAACCACTTACCCACCCCTAGAAACCTATCATCTAAAAGAGAGGCTGTGTGGTAGTGAGAAGCATCACTGAAATAGTACCATTTACAGTTTTCTAAAATTAAAATACACACATACATCTAAAAACCTGGAAAGAAATACACTAACATTCTATTTCTGTGAGGATGAAACTAAATAGTGAACTGCTAAATCTGGAATATAACAAACCTTTAAAAATAAAAATCTTTACATTATATGTAATCTGTATTGAAATATGGACAAGAAAAATCTAGCTATTTTAAAAGCCCCCAAATTTTAATGTCACATGACATTCTATCTTTTTACTTTAACTTTTCCCCTAGTGTTGTATCATTGAATATTTCTAGTTTATTCAGAATTTCAAGGCAAATGTTTTGCTTTTCAGTAATATGATGTCACATTTGAGTACCCTTGTTTTACTTCCAAAAGAGCCAGCATGGAGAACAGGTAATGTGGGATTCAGCAGCAATACTCCGGGATATTGTTAATCCAGATATAAAGTGTTAAGTAGTCATAAATATAACTGTGGGCCCTGGTCATCATAAGGCCTCCCTTTACTCCCACCCCATTTTTATATAATCTCACTCTTCCCCAGGAAATGTTATCAGAGGTGATCCAGTTTAAAAAGAATGCATGCTCTTCATAGAGATTTTGAAAATCTATAATTGGAAAATAAAAAATGGGGAGTCACATCACCTAAAGATCTTCATTGTTAATATTTTGGTATTTTTACTTATTTTTTATTTGTGTATTTGAATATAAAAAAGCTGTTTTTTATTGTGCATCCTTATTGTAGGAGCTAAAATAATAAGGTGAAAGGGCTAAGGGCATTCTTTTTTATGTTTCTGGTAATTACAGTTGACAATATGGCAGCAAACAGGCTCTTTTAGAATGTAACTGTAATATTTGTTAAACATGGATAAAAAAGAAAACAGAGACATTGCCGAAAAGATTCTTGAATAACAGTCCACTAGTGGTCATCAGTATTAGATCTATTACTTTTCTATCTAAGACAGGCTTAGAAGTCACGTTTCTGGCCTCAAAAAAGTCCCTTCACCTGCATTCTTCACTTCACTAGGTTAAGGTTTTCTCAGGCTCACTTAAAAACTATGTTAAGGTAGTTTCAATCTGCTCCTCCCTCACTACAGTGTCTTTGGTAAACCTCTCCTGTCTAGAAATTTGGGAGCCGCTAACACAGGGAAGGTGGGTGGTGCTGGACATATGCTGGATCTAATCATCCATTGGACAAGGGTGTATCAATCACAGTTACTCAAGTGCTCCTTGAAGCAAAAGAGTTTAGAGGGTTATCTTATGCTCTGTTGGCTTGTGGCACCTACTCCTTTTGCCAGGGCAGAGCTTGTGTGGAAGGCTGTTTAGTGAGCTGCTCCTGCCGCAGCTTTAGGCCTGCTCTGGTATTGCGGCCGCCTACCCTTCCTCCACCTCAGGCCAGCTTTCACAGCAGCTGCAGCCGCTTCCGCTTCTGCTTCTTGTCTCCATTTTAGTCCCCGCTGGTGCCGGAGGCCCAGGCCACAGCTGCCTGTTTTACTTCAGTGAGCCTTCCTGTCAAAAAGTTAATGATGGAAGGGCTTGGGTAACATGGCGCTGCGGGTGAAGTGGTCCCATTCATCAGCGCTGTGGCAGTCACAGCCTCTCCACAGGCCTTGATGGGGTTAGACAAGAATCTTACTGAGAGCCTGCCTCTGGCAGTTAAATACCGAGTTTAAGCTATCAAGAAGCTTCAGGACCCATCCGCAGGCCTAGAGGCCCGTACCTGAGGGAATTTCATTTTGCCGGCACATTATTGGAAAAGACGCCAGATTATCAGTGTGCTGTAGGAGCCTATGAAAGAGTGTGAGATGCAGTCCAAGGCTGTGGACTATGATTACAATGAGGTGAAGATGAAGCTGATACTCAGATGCAGGGTCTAGAGCAGTATCCGGGGTATGAAGACTTGCGAAGAAGAGTATTGCGAGGAAGATTTAGAGGATGTGAAAGAACTGTTTGGGGAATATGGGGAATCGAGGGACAGAATATGGATGAAGAGAAAGAGGAGCCTACAGGGATCTCCAGTTTCTTGCTCACGGTTTTAAAGAACGTTGAGGGAGTCACTCCATTGATTGAGAAATATATCGAGCACATTCTGAAACTTTTGTGAGATGTGAAAAGCCAAGTTTTCAAAACCTACTGGGCCACTCACCTTCCCTCTGGAATTTCACGTTGAACCCGATGACTACTTCACAAATGAGGTGCTGACCAAAACTTACACACTCAAGTCTAAGCTCCATTACTCTGATCCCCACTCATTAGGGGATCTGCAGTGGAGCATTGCATTGGCAGCAAGATGGAATGCAAGAAGGGAAAGAACTCACTGTGAAAACAGTCCTGAAGAAGCAGAGGCACAGGTTTTGGGGACTGATGGGCACAGTGACCCAGGAATTTCCCCAGAGTCCTTCAACTTCTTCAATACTTTTTGGTGGGGCCTGGATGTCAGTGAAAATAAGGAGGAGTCTTCACCATTCACATTTTGTGTACCTTGGTCATTCCAAGAGCTGTCTTATACTTCAGAGGAGAAACTCTTGAGGTTGAGCAAGAGGGGATGGTCAGGGAATATAATAACCCAGTTTCTGACAGTCAACTCATGAGAACGGGTAGCTGCTGTTGGTGCCAACAAATAAACCTTAGGGTTGGTATTTTCTTACTCAGCATGCATAACAAATCCTTTGCCTTCTCCCTGCACCAAAATTTTTTCATATTTTTCACACATTTTTTGAACATGCAAGGCACTGAGAAATAAGAGTTCTCTTGACCATTTTAAGGAGAATGATAAACTTTAGGCCACCAAAAAAACTGAATGGAGGATCTAGTGCAGAAGCTCCAATGGCAAGTGTTATATCAACTGTAGGACTAAGACAAAAAAACATTGTACTGTAGCTAAACAGAAAACAATTTAAACATTATGAACACAATCAATATAGATGATGTAACTAGCAAAAGTTGGGAATAGAAGGGAGATTTCTTCTTTTATAGCTGGAGATCAAAAAAATTTTCAAAAAAAGTGATAAACACATTGTATATATTTAAAAAATGCCCTCAGAAAAACAGCATAATCAACAAAAGTTGAATGGTGTTTTTTACCTATCATTATTCATGGTAGTGAGTCAGTAGATACATTTCAAAGAAATCAGTAATTAAACATTAAATACAATTGTGGCTATAAATGTAACAACTAAAAAAATAAAGACAAACTTTCCAAATTATCAAAATAAAGATCTGAAACTAAGAAAATAAAAACTATGTAATACATAAGGAGAGAAAAGAAATAAAAACAGAAAGCTTAATACAGATATGGTTAGAGAAATAAGATGTAACATTTGACTATTCCCTACATCTGAGAAGTGCTTCCTTAGATGTCCTTATGGATATTTCTCACTTCTTTCGAGTCTTTACTCAGACACCCTGTCTCAATGAGGCCTCCTCTGACCACCCTGTTCTAAATTATATGGGTTTGTTAGGCAGAAAAATAGATATAAGTGGAATGGAGAGAGAATAAGTCCAGTAAAGGCCCCTAAAAGGGACTCAAAGAATTAACCAGATAAAACTAGAGAGCCAGAAAGGACTCAGAGTTAATGAGTCAATCAGTTGAAGCTCCAAAGGACAGGAGTAAATTGGAATGTCCAAATATTCCCCAGATAAAGAAAACCATCCAAGTACAGTCCATGTCTTCATTGTGTCAATTAGATCATATCATTGTAAGATTTACTTTAGCTTGCTAAAAGGCCCAGCTTATTCTTTAACTTAATCTATATATATTTTTTCCTCCTCCAGCCCCTAATAAAGTAATTTGCAACCTGGGAAGGAGATAAGCATCATGAATAATTTTCCAAACAAGCCAAGATATAAACATCATAGTAAGAACAGGAAAGATACCATATTGAAGGTAAGAGTCCATTCCACCTTGGGAGCAGGGCAGGTGGTCTTGTTTGATATGTTCCCAGAGGGAAGCTGCTATCCTGGGGAGGAACCAGATCAGTAAATCTCTTGTGTTAAATTTGCATAATTACCTAGAAGTCTAATAATAAAATAGAAGAGACTTAATATCTCTCACTAAAGATAAACATCTTGAGATCACTTAACAAATCTACACCCCCTAGCCCTTTGTCACATTCCTGAAAAATCCTTAAAAGGAGGAACCCCCAACCTTTTAGGATGCCTTCTTTCTGAGGATGCCCTCACTTTCTCTAAGTGTGTAACTTCAAATAAAACTTTTATGCTGCTTCACTACTGCGTCCCCACTTTTCAGTTCTTTGTTGTGGCATGGACAAGAACTGAGGAAAATAAACTCAACCCCTCTAATGGGTTCACACATGTACTCATAATTTTCCCTTACCCAGCTTTGACTTACCCCGTAGAAAATAGCACTTTCTAACTCACTATGATTCACTTTTTATTTGTAGAGTTGATTGTCCTTTCACAGTAGAATGCAAGCTCTGTAACAGCAAGGGTCTTTGTTTATTAATGCTCATTGATCTGCGATTCTTCTATATTAATGTGTCCCAAGCACCCATAATGGTGCCTGACACAAGGTAGATGCTCAATAAATATTTGTTTAACATATTAATCAATAACTTAACAAGTATAAATGGGATAACTCTTATGGGAATTCATCCTACAAATATACTTTTGCAAAATAACATTATCAAGTATATTTATTGTAGCACTGCTATACCAAAATAATGGGAAAAATTACAACTCCTTGGTAACAGACCATTTATATACATTATAGTCCATCTATACAACAATAATCTTAAACACTATGTGACAGCTATACATATACCAATGAAGAACAATCTCTACAGTAAAATGTTAAGTGAAAATAGCAAGAGGCCAAACAAAATATTACGCTATCATTTTTGCAAAATTTAAAAGAACATAAAGGGGTCTGATCACATGTTGATTAGATATTGATCCTGTACTTTTCTGGAAAGATACATGACACTAGTAGTGTTGATTGCCTCTGTTGAAGGGAATGGGGAGGCAAAGGTGGGAAGGAGACTTCCTCACCAATTATGCTTCTATCCCTTTTGAATTTGTTGTCACATGCATGCAGATTTATTGGGCATAAAAAACTGGGCTTCTGGAAGGCATTGGAAAGAGAGCTTAATAAGGAAGATTGGATTGTTCTACCAAAAATACTGGAAGAAATTTGTTTCTCCTATAGGTGCTTTGTTATTACTGTTTGCATTAATGGCTAGTTGCTTCCAAGAGATAAATAAGAAATAGGGTCAATTAAAGGTAAAGAGACTGGAGCCTGAATTGGCAGAAATATATGACAGGCTTTTAAAAACAAAAATGTCTAATAACCAATTTTAAGTGTTTTTATTATTGTAGTGTCTCAAATCATATTATTGTTTGTCTCAAAATCTGTTATACATACAAAGATCTTATGTGTATGTTCCCAGGGGAAATCAAGTAATGGAGTATTATTCATATCTAAGTCCATATAGCTTGTAGAGATAATGGGATAGCAGAGTGTCTACTAAGCTAACTTATTCAGCAAAAACTATAGCTAGGAGTCACAAGTAAATGGAAATGCCAAAAGCCATTTTCCTTCACAACTGGTTCTCAAAAATTGGCTGGGCTAGTTTGATTCTTTGATTTTCAAAGATCTAGTACTGAAGTGATATATTGGAATATTGGAGTATGTGTGCATGTGTAGCCCTTTTAAAGCAGTACTTTATATATAATTTATTTAACTCATCTTTCCCTGGCAGAATTCCATGAGTTTTGTAATGAGAAGAAACTGCATGATTCTTACCCTATTCCATCACTTAAGAGTTGAGTGATTTCTTCAGCAAGTACTTAAGTTACTAAATTCAGGTTTCCTTATGTGTAAAATAGGTATAACAATACCTATTCTTATGTACATATATTTAGTATTCCTAGGACACCTGCCTCCTAGCAAACATCCTTTCTTTTGAAAGTTCCTCTTCCCATTCGTAGAATTTTGGTTCTAGTGGAGATGGTGTCTCTGGCCAAAGGAGTGGTCATGTGACTCAACCTGGTAAAATCTGAGTTCATCCCTAGAAGTTTCCCAATTATATATAAGGAAAACAATTTTGTTGTCTCAAGGACTGGACTAGGATGAAATTATTCCAAGATGTGCAGCTAACCACAGCTCCATCTTCATTAAACTTAAGTTATTCAGATTCCTCGGGTTTCTGCTTTCCTGCAGCTTCCAAATTCATATGTAAACTCTTCCCTTCATATAGTTAAGTAGTTTTAAAATATCTTTTCCCTACATAGAGTTATTTTTCTCTCGCGGTTTGACAAATTATATCTACCTCACTAAATTGCATCTAAGTTCACAGAGGTGTCAAATGTTATTCAATGAAATGTATGGTAAATGTTTATCCTAATGCACTACAAAGAGTAGACCCTCAGTGATATTGTATCATGTTACAGGAATAAAAAAATAGTTATTGCTACTTACAATCTCACACTACTCTCTAGGTGTGGAAGACTAACTACAGGGCCTGCTGCTTATTGGTAAAATTGAGTATGTACATTTGATGGAATTAGGACCTAAATTACTTTACACATGAATGGAGTGCTAATTTAGAACCAGTTGAGCTGATGTTTTTTTGGGACAGAGGAAGAGAGGGCTCTGGTTTAAGATGTAAGGGAGAGGAGATGCATTGAATAGGTTATGTTATCTCCAAGGATAATTTCATATGAGGACAAATAATAAAAATAAATAGAATATATCTAAAATGATTACTTGATGCATAGTTTAGTAATTTATTGTGATTAAATTAATTACAGTCTCCTACCTCAGAACTGTGAACATTTATGTCTTATACTTTGATCAGCAAAGTATATTTGGGCATATTTGAGCAAAATCTCATCTATTGCATTATAAAAAGTCATATCTTCTGCCAATCAGTTTTTTTTTCATTTCTAATTAGGAAAAATTAATAGTAAAGAAAACAAAGTTTCTAAAGTTATTATTTTATTTTCTTTACTTTCTTTTGGTATCATTAATCTACAATTACATGAAGAACATTATGTTTACTAGGCTCCTCCCTTCACCAAGTCCTGCCCACAAACCCCATTAGTGTCACTGTCCATCAGCGTAGTAAGATGCTGTAGAATCCCTACTCATCTTCTCTGTGTTGTACAGCCTTCCGCATGACCACTCCACTACACATGCTAATCGTAATGCCCCCTTTCTTTTACTGTGCCCTTATCCCTCCCTTCCCACCCATTCTCCTCAGTCCCTTTCCCTTTGGTAACTGTTAGTCTATTCCTGGGTTCTGTGATTCTGCTGCTGTTTTGTTCCTTCAGTTTTTCTTTGTTCTTATACTCCACATATGAATGAAATCATTCGGTACTTGTCTCTCTCCACCTGGCTTATTTCACTGAGCATAATACCCTCTAGCTCCATACATGTTGTTGCAAATCATAGGATTTGTCTTCTTATGGCTGAAAAATATTCCATTGTGTATATGTACTACACCTTCTTAATCCATTCATCTAGTGATGGGCACTTAGGTTGTTTCAATTACTTGGCTACTTTAAATAGTGCTTCTATAAACATAGGGGTGCATATGTTTTTTGCAAACTGGGCTGCTGCATTCTTAGGGCAAATTCCTAGAAGTGGAATTCCTGGTTCAAATGGTATTTCTATTTTGAGCTTTTTGAGGAACCTCCATACTGCTTTCCACAATGGTTGAACTAGTTCACATTCCCACCAGCAGTGTAGGAGGGTTCCTGTTTCTCCACAACCCCATCAACATTTGTTGTTCGTCTTTTTGATGGTAGCAATCCTTACTGGTGTGAGGTGATATCTCACTGTGGTTTTAACTTGCATTTCTCTGATGACTAGTCATGTGGAGCATCTTTTATGTGTCTGTTGGCCATCTGAATTTCTTCTTTAGAGAACTGTCTATTCAGTTCCTCTTCCCATTTTTTAATTGGATTATTTGCTTTCTGTTTGTTGAGGTGTGTGAGCTCTTTATATATTTTGGGTGTCAGCCCTTTGTCAGATCTGTCGTTTATGAATATATTCTCCCATACTGTAGGATACCTTTTTGTTCTATTGATGGTGTCCTTTGCTCTACAGAAGCTTTTCAGTTTGATATAGTCACACTTGTTCATTTTTGCTTTTGTTTCCCTTGCCCAGGGAGATATGTTCATGAAGAAGTCGCTCCTGTTTATGTCTAAGAGATTTTTGCCTATGTTTTTTTCTAAGACTTTTATGGTTACTTGAATGTAAGTTCATTTCGAATTTACTTTGGTGTATGGGGTTAGACAGTGATCCAGTTTCATTCTCTTACACGTAGCTCTCCAGTTTTGCCAGCACCATCTGTTGAAGAGACTGCCATTTCCCATTGTATGTCTATGGCTCCTTTATCGAATATTTAATTGACCATATATGTTTGGGTTACTGTTTGGAATCTCTATTCTGTTCCACCGGTCTGTGGGTCTGTTCTTGTGCCAGTACCAAATTGTCTTGATTACTGTGGCTTTGTAGTAGAGCTTGAAGTTGGGGAGTGAGATCCCCCCACTTTATTCTTCCTTCTCAGGATTGCTTTGGCTATTCGGGGTCTTTGGTGTTTCCATATGAATTTTTGAACTATTTGTTCAAGGTTGTTGAAGAATGCTGATGGTAATTTGATAAGGACTCCATCGAATCTGTATATTGCTTTGGGCAGGATGGCCATTTTGAAGATATTAATTCTTCCTAGCCAGGAGCATGGGATGAGTTTCCATTTTTTAGTGTCCTCTTTAAGTTCTCTTAAAAGTGTCTTATAGGTTTCAGGATATAGGTCTTTCACTTCCTTGGTTAGGTTTATTCCTAGGTATTTTATTCTTTTTGATGCAGTTGTGAATGGAATTGTTTTCCTGATTTCTCTTTCTGTTAGTTCATTGTTAGTGTACAGGAAAGCCACAGATTTCTGTGTGTTAATTTTGTATCCTGTAACTTTGCCGAATTCTGATATTAGTTCTAGTAGTTTGGTGTGGAGTCTTTAAGGCATTTTATGTACAATATCATGTCATCTGCAAATAGTGACAGTTTAACTTCTTCTTTACTAATCTGGATTCCTTGTATTTCTTTGTTTTGTCTAATTGCCATGGCTAGGACCTCCACTAGTATGTTAAATAACAGTGGGGAGAGTGGGCATCCGTGTCTTGTTCCCGATCTCAGAGGGAAAGCTTTCAGCTTCTGGCTGTTCACTATGATGTTGGCTGTGGGTTTATCATATATGGCCTTTATTATGTTGAGGTACTTGCCCTCTATACCCATTTTGCTGAGAGTTTTTATCATGAATGGATGCTGAATTTTGTTGAATGCTTTTTCAGCATCTATGGAGATGATCATGTGGTTTTTGTCCTTCTTTTTGTTGATGTGGTGGATGATGTTGATGGATTTTCGAATGTTGTACCATCCTTGCATCCCTGGGATGAATCCCACTTGGTCCTGGTGTATGATCCTTTTGATATATTTTTGAATTCGGTTTGCTAATATTCTTTTAAGTATTTTTGCATCTACATTCATCAGGGTTATTGGTCTGTAGTTTTCTTTTTTGGTGTGGTCTTTGCCTAGTTTTAGTATTAGAGTGATATTGGCTTAATAGAATGAGTTTGGGAGTATTCCCTCCTCTTCTATTTTTTGGAAAACTTTAAGGAGAATGGGTATTATGGCTTCCCTGTATGACTGATAAAATTCTGAGATAAATCCATCTGGCCTGGGGGTTTTCTTCTTGGGTAGTTTTTTGATTACTGCTTCAATTTTGTTGTTGCTGATTGGTTTGTTTAGATTTTCTGTTTCTTCCTTGGTCAGTCTTGGAAGGCTATATTTTTCTAGGAAGTTGTCCATTTCTTCTAGGGTTTCCAGCTTGTTAGCATATAGGTTTTCATAGTACTCTCTAATAATTCTTTGTATTTCTGTGGGGACCGTTTGATGTTTCCTTTCTCGTTTCTGATTCTGTTGATGCGTGTTGATTCTCTTTTTCTCTTAATACGCCTAGCTAGAGGTTTATTTATTTTGTTTATTTTCTCAAAAAATTACCTCTTGTTTCATTGATTTTTTCTATTGTTCTATTCTTCTCAATTTTTTAAATTTCTTCTCTGATCTTTATTATGTCCCTCTTTATGCTGACTTTAGGCCTCATTTGTTCTTCTTTTTCCAATTTTGATATTTGTGATGTTAGACTAATCATTTGGGATTGTTCTTCCTTCTTTAAATATGCCTGGATTGCTGTATACTTTCCTCTTAAGTGTGTTTTCTCTGCGTCCCACAGAAGATGGAACTTTGTGCTGTTGTTGTTATTTGTTTCTGTGTATTGCTTGATCTCTATTTTAATTTGGTCGTTGATCCATTGATTATTTAAGAGCACGTTGTTAAGCCTCCATGTGTTTGTGAGCCTTTTTGTTTTCTTTGTACAATTTATTTCTAGTTTTATACCTTTGTGGTCTGAAAAGTTGGTTGGTAGGATTTCAATCTTTTTGAATTTATTGATGTTCTTTTTGTGACCTAGTATGTGTTCTATTCTGGAGAATGTTTCCTGTGCACTTGAGAAGAATGTGTATCCTGTTGCTTTTGGGTGTAGAGTTCTATAGATATCTATTAGGTCCATCTGTTCTAGTGTGCTGTTCAGTGCCTCTGTGTCCTTACTTATTTAACGTTTTGTGGATAAGTCCTTTGCAGGGAGTGGAGTGTTGAAGTCTCCCAAAATGAATGCATTGCGTTCCATTTCCTCCTTTAATTCTATTAGTATTTGTTTCACATATACTGGTGTTCCTGTATTGGGTGTAAATATACTTATAATGGTTATATTCTCTTGTTGGACTGATCCCTTTATCATTATGTAATGTCCTTCTTTATCTCTTGTTCCTTTCTTTGTGTTGAAGTCTATTTTGCCTGATACTAGTACTGCAACACCTGCTTTTTTCTCCCTGTTGTTTGCATGAAATATCTTTTTCCATCCCTTGACTTTTAATCTGTGCATGTCTTTGGGTTTGATGTGAGTCTCTTGTAAGCAGCATATAGATGGGTCTTGCTTTTTTATCCATTCTATTACTCTGTGTCTTTAATTGGTACATTCAGTCCATTTACATTAAGGGTGATTATTGAAAGATATGTGCTTATTGGCATTGCAGGCTTTAGGTTCGTGGTTACCAAAGGTTCAAGGTTAGATTCTTTACTATCTTATTAAGTTAACTCACTCATTGAGCTATTATAAACACTGTCTGGTGATTCATTATTTCTTTCCCTTCTTATTCCTCCTCCTCCATTCTTCATATCCTGGGTGTTTTGTTCTGTGTTCTTTCGTGTTTCCTTTGAGTGCTTTTGTGCATAGTTGATTTTATGTTTTGTGTAGTTAGTATTTGGTTGGTCTTCTATCTTTGATGGGATTTTATTTTCTCTGGTGACATCTATTTAGCCTTAGGAGTGCTCCCATCTAGAGCAGCCCCTCTAAAATACCCCGTAGAGGTGGTTTGTGGGAGGCAAATTCCCTCAACTCTTGCTTGTCTGGGAATTGTTTAATCCCTCCATTATATTTAAATGATAATCGTGCTGGATACAGTATCCTTGGTTCAAGGCCCGTCTGTTTCATTGCATTAAATATATCATGGCATTCTCTTCTGGCCTGTAAGGTTTCTGTTGAGAAGTCTGATGATAGCCTGATGGGTTTTCCTTTGTAGGTGACCTTTTCCCTCTCTCTAGCTGCCTTTAATACCCTGTCCTTGTCCTTGATCTTTGCCATTTTAATTGGTCTGTGTCTTAGTGTTGTCCTCTTTGGGTCCTTTCTGTTGGGAGTTCTCTGTGCTTCCATGGTCTGAGCAACTATTTCCTCCCCCAGTTTGGGGAAGTTTTCAGCAATCATTTCTTCAAAGACACTTTCTATCCCTTTTTCTCTCTCTTCTTCTTCTGGTACTCCTATAATGCGAATATTGTTCCATTTTGATTGGTCACACAGTTCTCTTAATATTGTTTCATTTCTGGAGATTCTTTTATCTCTCATTATGTCAGCTTCTCTGTGTTCCTTTTCTCTGATTTCTATTCCATTAATGGCATCTTGCACCTTTTCCAGTCTGCTCTTAAGTCCTTCCAAAGCTTGTTTCTTTTCTGTAATCTCCCTCTGGACTTCATCCCTTAGCTCTTGCATATTTCTCTGAAGATACATAAGATGTTTATGACCTTTATTTTCAATTCTTTTTCAGGGAGATTGGTTAGGTTTATCTACCCTGGCCCTCTCTCAGGGCTTGTCTGGACTATTTGGGACGGGACTAAATTCTTCTGCCTTTTCATGGTGATAGAGGTTACTGTAGGTGGATAGTGTGTGTGTCAGCTGGAGAACAAAGTCCTTTCCTGCTTGCTGGTCACCTTGACCTTCTCCACTGCCTGTGTCGGTTACCCGAACTTCTGGAGTAGCTTCTGGGTTAATCCCCTAAGCTGCTGTGGGTGCGGTCTCCATCAGAGTCACTCAGAATCCTATAAGGAGTGTCAGGCATGCCTGGTACACTCTCCCATGAAAGCGGTGCCCCTACTGGGCAGTTGTGTGCTGACAGTGGCCTTTGGGTCTGGCCCTGGTGGCTGTGCACCAGGCTGAATGGTTGCTGGTGGCGCGGCTGCTCCTGGGCTGCTCCTCTGCCACTGCCACTGGCACCCGTGGGCCACTCCCAGGCCCCTCCTGCACTGCAGTGAGCTTGCGCAGGCCTCTCCCGTGCCCGTCTGGTGCTGCCAGAGGCACTCCCGGACTGCTCCCGGGCCACTTGGTCGCCGCTGCCATTGGCTCGTACAGGCCACTCCCAGTCCTCTCTGGCACTGCTGCCATGGGCTTGCACAGGCCACTCTTGGCCCCCTCCAGTGCTGCCACCACAGGCTCATGTGGGCTGCTCTGTCGCCACCACTGACAGCCACGTGGACCGGTCCCGGGCTGCTCAGGTGCCACCACTACGGGCTCGTGTGGGCTGCTCTTTTGCTGCCACCGCTGCTGGCCCATGTGGGCTGGCCCTGGACCGCTCGGATGCTGCTGCCATGTGTTCACACAGGCCACTCCTGGGCCCTTGCGGTGCAGCCTTCCCTGGCATGCGCTGCCACTCTCACACTACGGGGCCAGTGTGTCAGGGTCCATGCCGTTTGGAAGAATGAGTGGCAGGCTGCTTATTGCCATGAGGGCCTTCAGAGCTGTGCTGCTGCCCAGGAGGTTAGGTCACCTAGAGTTCCCTGGATTCCCAGCTGCTGGGGTGTGTGTGTCAGGATGACTTCGTCCAGCTGTGTGGTCCCTGTCCCTTTTAGACTTGCAAAAAGCAGTTGCTTTTCTTTTGTCTCAGGGGCACCGGTTGTAGGGGCCTGCCGGCAGGTTTTGCTTTTCTGTTTCTCTAATGTCCAGCACCTTGTGCACCATGTGTCTGCGCTCCTGGTGCGGATTTCTAGAGCTGGTTGGTTAGCAGTCCTGGGCTTTCACTCTCTCCCTACTCCAACTCCTTTCTTCCCACCAGGGTCTGGGATAGGGGGACGTTCAGGTTCCACTCGGCCGCAGCTTATATCTTACCCCCTTTGTGTGATGCTGAGTTCTCGCAGATGTAGATGTAGCCTGGCTGTTATACTGTATCTACTGGTGTCTCTTTTAGGAATAGTTGTATTTTTTGTATTTTCAAAACTATATATGTTTTGGGGAGGAGATTTCCGCTGACATACTCATGCTGCCATCTTGGCTCCTCCTGCTGTCTAAAGTTATTTTTAAGGGGAAATGGATTAAAGATAACTGGACATTTGAAAAAGTATATGAAACATACTTTGCCATATTATTAATAAAATTTTTTCAGTTCATCAAAAGTTTTTCTAGTAATTGCTGTCATCTGCCTTTTTAATGTGAGCTCTACACAGTGTCAGTATTTAGTTTTCTAGTTATCTGATTTACACTAAGACATGCACTTATATCTGTATTACTTGAATTATCAATATCAATTCTGTTTATTCTACTGATTCCCTGCTGTGAAAAATGAGGAATTTAGCTCTCACTCCTCATGGATGCATATTTGAAGAATCCATCTCCAAATATCAGCCCTTTGAAATTTTTAATGTTCATATGAGTTACATTTATAACTTTACATATATTTAGAGGTTTAGTTCTCAAGTAATAACTTTAGACAGTATTTCTTGATTTACCACTCTTTAAGATATGTTTTCTTTACTTCTTATTTTCCTTTGAATTCCAAAAAGTATATAATACATTTTATATTTATAGTTACTGCAATAACTTTCAACCCTGTAATCAACAATATGCTCAGTTAAGTACAGAGTTTATGCAAAATGCACAATGCTAAAGGACATCTGTCAGTATATTTTTCAGAGGTTTCGTGTGTATTAAACTTTCTGAATCCTTGTTTATTTGAAAATATCTGTTTTCTTTAAACATGATGGATACCTTAGTAATATAGAATTCTATCCCCTTCTTCTGAATCTGAACTGCTCTACTGTAAAATTTCTATTCATATTTCCTGCACACTTTATAATTTGATTTTTTATTGTGAGAAGACATGTATGATACAATTTTCCACTATCCATTTTCAGAACGTTTTCATCATCCCAAACAGAAACTCTGTGCCCATTAAACAACTCCCCATTACCTCTCCCCCTAGCCCCTGGAAAGCTCTGTTATACCTTCTGTTTCTGTGAATTTATCTACATTTGTACCTCATATAAATGGAATCATACAATATTTTTCTCTTTGTGTCTGGCATATTTAACTTAGCATAATGCTTTCAAGATTCATCCATGTTGTAGCATATATCAGAATTTAATTTCTTTTTAAGACTGTATAATATTCATTAATATGTATGTACTACATATTAAATTAAATACCAAGGAGTGTGATTTCTTGATTATATGGTAAGGGTATATTCAGTTTTAAAAGAAACTTCCAAACTACCTTCCAACATAGCTGTGCCATTTTACATTCCACCAGCAACAACAAGTGAGAGTTCTATTGCACTACATCCTCACTAACATTTGGTGGTGCCATTATTCTAGACTTTGACCATTCTAATAGACACATCTAGGTATCTGACTGTTGTTCTAACATGTGTTTTCCTCGTATAATGTGGAGCAAAAAACTTCCCAAATATGGAAAAAAAGAATATCCATACCAGTAAAGCTCCCCAAGCCTCAAATAAACGAAATATAAAGAGATCTTCACCAAATGTTAAAATCAAACTGTCAAAAATCAAAGACAAAGAAATAATTTTGAAAGAAGCAAGAGAAAATATATTATTTTATACAAGAGAACCCCTATGAAAGTATTAAGGAATTACTCATCAGAAACCTTGTAGGGTAGGAGACTGGGATAATATATTCGAACTGTTAAAAGAAAAAAAAAACCACCATCCAAGAATACTGTACCCAGAAAAGATGTTCTTCAGAAATGAAGGAGAGATAATGACTTTTCCAGACAAGCAAAAGCTGAGGGAGTAAATTGCCTCTAGAACTCTTTATAAGAAATGTTTAATAGAGTCCTTCACACTGAAGAAAAAGATGCTAACAACTTTAAATCATATGAAAGTATGAAACTCACTGTAAAGTGAGAACATAGTCAAATTCAAAATATTCTGATTCTGTAAGGTTATCATAGAAATCATTTTTAACTCATATAAAAGTTAATACACAAAAAGTATTAAAAATAACTATAGTTATGAATTTTGTTAATGGATAAATAATATAAATAGATAAAATTGTGACATCAATAACATAAAATGTGGGGGAAGGAGAAGCTAAAATGTGGAAGTTTGAATGCAGACTAAGTTAGGCTGTTACCAGCTTAAAATAGCCAGCTTTAACTGTAACATGTTTTGTATAAGCCTCATGGTAATTACAAAGAAAACACCTGTATTAGAACTGATATCAGATAATAGAAAGAGAAACCAGGAAAACAATTCGATTCACAATTGTATCAAAAAAATTAAATACCTAGGAATGAACCTAAACAAGGAAGTGAAAGACCTACACTCTGAAAAGTACAAGACATTCTTAAGAGAAATTAAAGAGGACACAAACAAATGGAAACTCATTCCCTGCTCTTGGCTAGGAAGAATTAATATTGTCAAAATGGCCATCCTGCCCAAAGCAATCTACAGATTTAATGCAATCCCTATCAAATTACCAGCAGCATAATAAAAACAATTACCAACAGCATTCTTCAATGAACTGGAACAAATAGTTCTAAAATTCATATGGAAGCACCAAAGACCCCAAAGAGCGAAAGCAATCCTGAGAAGGAAGAATAAAGTGGGAGAGATCTCGCTCCCCAACTTCAAGATCTACTACAAAGCCACAGTAATCAAGACAATTTGGTACTGGCACAAGAACAGAGTCACAGACCAGTGGAACAGAATAGAGTCTCCAGACATTAACCCAAACATATATGGTCAATTAATATACAATAAAGGAGCCTTGGACATACAATGGGGAAATGAAATCCTCTTCAACAGCTGGTGTTGGCAAAACTGGACAGCTACATGTAAAAGAATGAAACTGGATCATTGTCTAACCTCATACACAAAAGTAAATTTGAATTGGATCAAAGGCCTGAATGTAAGCCATGAAACCATAAAACTCTTAGAAAAAAACATAGGCAAAAATCACTTAGACATAAGCATGAGCAACTTCTTCATGAACATATCACCCCAGGCAAGGGAAACAAAAGCAAAAATGAACAAGTGGGACTATATCAAGCTGAAAAGCTTCTTTACAGCAAAGGACACCATCAATAGAACAAACAGGTATCCTACAGTATGGGACAATATATTCATAAATGACAGATCCGATAAAGGGTTGACATCCAAAATATATAAATAGCTCATGTACCTCAACAAACAAAAAGTGAACAATCTAATTTAAAAATGGGCAGAAGAGCTGAACAGTTATCTAGAGAAGAAATTCAGATGGCCAACAGACACATGAAAAGATGCTCCACATTGCTAGTCATCAGAGAAATGCAAATTAAAACCACAATGAGATATCACCTCACACCAGTAAGGATGGCCACCATCCAAAAGACAAACAAACAACAACAAATGTTGGCAAGGTTGTGGAGAAAGGGGAATCCTCCTACACTGCTGGTGGGAATGTAAATTAGTTCAACAATTGTGGAAAGCAGTATAGAGGTTCCTCAAAAAGCTCAAAATGGGAATACCTTTTGACCCAGCAATTCCATTCCTAGGAATTTACCCTAAGAATGCAGCAGCCCAATTTGAAAAAAGACAGATGCACCCCTATGTTTATTGCAGTACTATTTACAATAACCAAGAAATGGAAGCAACCTAAATGTCCATCAGTAGATGAATGGATAAAGAAGATGTGGTAGATATACACAATGGAATATTATTCAGCCATAAGAAGAAAAAAAATCCTACCATTTGCAAGAACATGGACGGAGCTACAGGGTATTATGCTCAGTGAAATAAGCCAGGGAGAGAAAGACAAATAGTAAATGATTTCACTCATATGTAGAATTATAAGAACAAAGGAAAAACTGAAGGAACAAAACAGCAGCAGAATCACAGAACCCAAGAAAGGACTAACAGTTACCAAAGGGAAAGGAACTGGCGAGGATGGGTGGGAAGGGAGGGATAAGGGAGGGGGGAGAAGAAAGACCACCTTACAATTAGCAAGTATAATGTGGGGGGAGGGCCATGGGGAGGGCTGTGCAACACAGAGAAGACAAGTAGTGATTTTACAGCATCTTACTACGCTGATGGACAGTGACTAATGGAGTATGTGCGGGTGACTTGGTGAAGGGGGAGTCTAGTAAACAATGTTCTTCATGTAATTGTAGATTAATGATACCAAAAAAAGTGTAGGACTGTTTTTTCCCATTATTCTTTAGAAAGTTTTGTGTAGGATTGACATATGTCATCCTTATAGAAAAAAAAAGAAAACACTTGTAATAGATACACATAGGTAAAGAGAAAGGGATCAAGGAATATTACTATTACAAAAAATCATCACTCAAAGGAAAATAGCAAGAAAGGAACAGAACAAAGGAAGTACAAAAGAGTCAGAAAACAACAGAATGGCAGTAATAAGTCCCTACCTACCAACAATAAAATAAATGGGTTAAATTCCCAATTGAAATTTTGTACAGTGGCTGAATAGATCTTTAAAAAAAAACCTAACAATACATTGCCTACAGGATAAACAATTAGCACTAAGGACATACATAGGCTAAAAGTAAAGGGGTAAAATAAAGGTATTTCTTGTGGATGATAACCAAAAGAGAGCAAAGGTGATTATACTTAGAAAAAATAAACTAAGTTAAAAACTGACAGAAAATACAAAGATATTCATTATAAATGTAAAGGGGTCCAGTTCACCAATAGGATATAACAATTATAAATATATATGTACCCAACATTAGAGCACTCAACTGTATTAAGCAGATACAAATATTAAGCAGATACAAAATAACAGATTCAAAGGGAAAAATACACAATATACAATAATAGAAGGGGATTTAAATATCCCTCTCTCAACAATGGATAGATCATCCAGGCAGAAAATCAACAAGGAAACATTGGATTTGAACTATATGTTAGACCAATTGTACCTAAAAGACATGTGTAGAACATTCCATCTAACAACAGAATACACATACATCTCAAGAGCACTTGGAATATTCTTCAGGACAGACCATATTTTAGGTCATAAAACAAGCCTTAACAAATTTAATAAGATTAAAATCACACCAAATATCTTTTCCACCTTAATGGTATGAAACTGAATACCAAAATAGGAGGGATGCTGGAAAATTCACAAATATATGGAAATTGAACAAGATGCTCTTGAACAACCAGTGGGTCTAATAAGAAATGAAATGAGAAATAAAAATATTTCTTGAAACAAAGAAAAATGGAAACACAACATACCAAAATATACAGGATGTAGCAGAAGCAATTCTAAGAAGAAAATTTACATCAAGAAATGTCTACATTAAGAAAAAAGAGAAAAATTTCAGATAAACTACCTAATTTTACACCTCAAAGAACTGGAAAAAGAAGAAAAACCTGAACCCAAAATTACCAGAAGAAATCAAGTAATGAAGGACAGAGCAGAAATTAATGGAATGGTGAGAAGGAAAACAATAGAAAAGATAAATGAAACTAAAAAAAATTTTTTTAAAGAACAACAAGTTTGATAAACATTCACCTAGACTAAGGGAAAAAAAGGAAGACTCAAATAAGTAAAATCAGACATCAAGGAGGAGGCTTTACAACTGATGCCACCAAAATACAAAGGATCATTAAAGACTACTCTATACAATGATACACCAACAAATTCGATGAACTAAAAGAAATGGTTAAACCTTCCAAGACTGAGTCATGAAGAAATAAAAGGTTGGACACACCCATAAAAAGTAAGGTATTGAAGCAGTAGTCAAAATCCTCCCAAGAAAAGCATGGGATTTGATAGCTTACCTAGTGAATTTTACCAAACATTCTTTCAAAAAATTGAAAACAAGGAAACACTCCCAAATTAATTTTATGAAACTATCATTACCTGAAACCAAATCCAGATTAAGTGCACTAAAATAAAAGAAAATACAGGCAATATTCCTGATGAATATGAATATAGCTGCAAAATTCTAAATAAAATATTAGCAAACTAAATTGAACAGAACAGTAAAAGGATCACATAACCTGATAAAGCAGGATTTATCCCTGGGATGCAAAAATAGTTTAACATCTCCAAATCAATAAATATTATACTGCACACTAATAGAATGAAATATAAAGATAATTATCATTAAAGGGTGCAGAAAAAGCATTTAACAAAATTTAACAGTGTTTCATGATTTTTAAAACTCTCCACAAATTATATGTGGAGAATGTAGAATTGGAAGGAATGTATACCTCAACCTAATAACATTCACATACAACAAGACCACAGATAACTTATACCCTGATGAAGAGCTAAAAGCTTTTCCTCTGAGATCAGGAAAAATACAAAGATGCCAAAGATACGAAAATTGCCTGCACTCAGGACCCTGCCAGACCTCATCCTATGTATATCTTTTCATCTGGCTCTTCCTGTATTCTTTATTATATCCTTTAATAAATTGATAAATGTTACTGTTTCCCTGAGTTGTGTGAATCACTCTAGCAAATTAATCAAACCCAAGGAGGGTGTCTTTGGAACCTCCAATTTATAACTGGTTGGTCTGCACAAGTGATAATTTGGGCCTGAGACTGGCATCTGAAGCATGTATGTGTATGTAATGGGGTCACTATTGTGAGACTGAGCCCTTAATATGTGGGATATGATGCTATCTCTGGGTCGATAGTATCAGAATAGACTTAAATTGAAGGACGTCCAGCTGATGTCAGAGACTTGCTTGTTGTTTTGGGGAAAAATTCCTACATATTTTGTGACCCAAAATGTCAGAAGTAAAGCATTTGTTTGAGTAGTAAAAGAAACATGTAGCAGGGGGTGGAGCAATATCGCGGCATGAGTAGAGCAGCAGAAATCTCCTCCCAAAACCACATATATTTATGAAAATATAACAAAGACATCTCTTCCTAGAATAGAGACCAGAGGACACAGGAAAACATCCAGACCACATTCACACCTGAGAGAACCCAGCACCTCATGAAGAGGGTAAGATACAAGCCCCGGCCTGGTGGGACCTGAGAACCCCTTTCCCCAGCTCCTGGCGGGAGGAGAGGAGTTGGAGAGAGGAGGGAGAGGGAGCCCAGGACTGCTAAACACCCAGCCCCAGCCATACGCAGAAGAGTGCAGACAGTGCATGCGGGGGGGGGGGGGTCCTGGATATTAGGGAAACAGGACAGCAAGACCTGTGAGCAGAACCCTGAGGCTGGTGTCAGGGGACAAAGAAAAGCGAACGGCTTTTTTTTTTTTTTTTTTTGCGAGTGCTTTTTGGAAGTCTTAAAGGGACAGGGACCCCAAAAACGGATGGAAGCGTCCTGGGACACTTAGACGGCAGCAGGGAATCTAGAGATCTCTGGGCACTCTAACCCCCTGGGCAGCAGGGAGCATGGAAGCCGCTCATGGAGATAAATAGCCTCCCAGCCACTCCTGCTTCAACGCAGCTCCACCATATGGGAGCAGCAGCCCGAGGCAAGCCATGCCCACAGCAACAGTGGAGATAAACTCCATAGCAGACGGGCAGGAATCAGAAGCCCTTTATGAGTGCACCTGCCCAGCACAAGCCATTAGAGGTCGCTGTTCTCCCAGGAGAGGAAGGCCACAAACCAACAAGAAGGGAAGTTCTTCCAGCTGTCACTCATGCTAGCTCCGCAAACTATCTCTATCACCATGAAAAGGCAAAATTACAGAAAGACCAAGATCAAAGAGTCAACACCAGAGAAGGAGACAGACCTAACCAGTCTTCCTGAAAAAGAATTCAAAATAAAAATCATAAACATGCTGACAGAGATGCAGAGAAATATACAAAAGTTAAGGGATGAAGTCCAGAGGGAGATTACAGATGCAAGGAAGGAGATTACAGAAGAGAAACAAATTCTAGAAGGATTTATGAGCAGAATGGATAAGATGCAAGAGGCCATTGATGGAATAGAAACGAGAGAACAGGAACGCATAGAAGCTGACACACAGAGAGATAAAAGGATCTCCAGGTATGAAACAATATAAAGAGAACTGTGTGACCAATACAAAAGGAACAATATCCACATTATAGGGGTACCAGAAAAGAAGAGAGAGAAAAAGGGATAGAAAGTGTCATTGAAGAAATAATTGCTGAAAACTTCCCCAAACTGGGGGAGGAAATAATCGAACAGACCACGGAAATACACAGAACTCCCAACAGAAAGGACCCAAGGAGGACAACACCAAGACACATAATAATTAAAATGGCAAAGATGAAGGACAAGGAAAGAGTTTTAAAGGCAGCTAGAGAGAAAAAGGTCACCTATAAAGGAAAACCATCCAGGCTATCATCAGACTTCTCAACAGAAACTTTACAGGCCAAAAGAGAATGGCATGATATATTTATTGCAATTAAACAGAAGAGCATTGAACCAAGGATACTGTATCCAGCATGATTATCATTTAAATATGAAGGAGGGATTAAACAATTCCCAGACAAGCAAAAGTTGAGAGAATTTGCTTCCCACAAACCACATCCACAGGGTATTTTAGAGGGACTGTTCTAGATGGGAGCACTCCTAAGACTAAACAGATGTCACCAGAGAAAATAAAATCATAGCAATGAAAGCAGACCAACCAAATACTAACTAAAGACAAAAAATAAAATCAACTACCCACAAAAAGCAGTTAAAGGAAACACGAAAGAGCACAGAATAAAAAAATCAAGATAAAAAGAATGGACGAGGAGGAATAAGAAGGGAGAGAAGAAAAGAATATCCAGACAGTGTATATAACAGCTCAATAAGCAAGCTAAGTTAGGCAGTAAGATACTAAAGAAGCTAACCTTGAACCTTTGGTAACCACGACTCTAAAGCCTGCAATGGCAATAAGTACATACCTTTCAATAGTCGCCCTAAATGTAAATGGACTAATGCAACAATCAAAAGACACAGAGTAACAGAATGGATAAAAAAGCAAGACCCATCTATATGCTGCTTACAAGAAACTCACCTCAAACCCAAAGATATGCAAAAACTAAAAGTCAAGGGATGGAAAAACATATTTCAGGCAAACAACAGAGAGAAGAAAGCAGGGGTTGCAGTACTAGTATCAGACAAAAAAGACTTCAAAACAAAGAAAGTAACAAGAGATAAAGAAGGACATTACATAATGATAAAGGGCTCAGTGCAACAAGAGGATATAAGCATTCTAAATATATATGCACCCAACACAGGAGCACCAGCATATGTGAAAAAAATACTAACAGAACGAAAGAGGGAAATAGATTGCAAAGCATTCATCTTAGGAGACTTCAACACACCACTCACTCCAAAGTATAGATCCACCGGGCAGAATATAAGTAATGACACACAGGCATTGAACAACACACTAGAACAGATGGACATAACAGACATCTATAGAACTCTACATCCAAAAGCAACAGGATATACATTCTTCTCAAGTGCACATGGAACATTCTCCAGAATAGACCACATACTAGCTCACCAGAAGAGCCTCAGTAAATTCCAAAATATTGAAATTCTACCAACCAATTTTTCAGAACACAAAGGTATAAAACTAGAAATAAATTCTACAAAGAAAACAAAAAGGCTCACATACACATGGAGGCTTAACAACAGGCTCCTAAATAATCAATGGATCAATGAACAAAGCAAAATAGAGATCAAGGAATATATAGAAACAAATGACAACAACAACACAAAGCCCTAACTTCGGTGGGATGCAGTGAAAGCAGTCCTAAGAGGAAAGTATATAGCGATCCAGGAACACTTGAAGAAGAAAGAACAATCCCAAATGAATAGTCTAGCATCACAACTATCAAAACTGGAAAAAGAAGAACAAATGAGGCCTAAAGTCAGCAGAAGGAGGAACATAATTAAGATGAGAGAAGAAATAAACAAAATTGAGAAGAATAAAACAATAGCAAAAATCAATGAAACGAAGAGCTGGTTCTTTGAGAAAATAAACAAAATAGATAAGCCTCTATCCAAACTTATTAAGAGAAAAAGAGAATCAACACAAATCAACAGAATCAGAAATGAGAATGGAAAACTCACAACAGACTCCACAGAAATACAAAGAATTATTACAGACTACTATGAAAACCTATATGCCAACAAACTGGAAAACGTAGAAGAAATGGACAACTTCCTAGAAAAATACAACCTCCCAAGACTGACCAAGTAAGAAACACAAAAGTTAAACAAACCAATTATGAGCAAAGAAATTGAAATGGTAATCAAAAAACTACCCAAGAACAAAATCCCGGGGCCGGATGGATTTACCTTGGAATTTTATCAGACACAGAGAGAAGACATAATACCCATTCTCCTTAAAGTGTTCCAAAAAAAAGAAGAGGAGGGAATACTCCCAAACTCATTCTATGAAGCCAACAACACCCTAATACCAAAACCAGGCAAAGACCCCACCAAAAAAGAAAATTACAGACCAATATCCCTGATGAATGTACATGCTAAAATACTCAATAAAATATTAGCAAACAGAATTCAACAGTATATCAAAAGGATCATACACCATGACCAAGTGGGATTCATGCCAGGGATGCAAGGATGGTACAACATTCGAAAATCCATCAACATCATCCACTACATCAACAAAATGAATGACAAAAACCACATCATTTCCATAGATGCTGAAAAAGCAGTTGACAAAATTCAACATCCATTCATGACAAAAAGTCTCAGCATAATGGGAATATAGGGCAAGTACCTCAATATATAAAGGCCACATATCATAAACCCACAGCCAACATTATGCTGAACAGTGAGAAGCTGAAAGCTTTTCCTCTGAGATTGGGAACTAGACAGGGATGCCCACTCTCCCCACTGCTATTTAACATAGTACTGGAGGTCCTAGCCATGGCAATCAGAAAAAACAAATAAATACAAGGAATCCAGATTGGTAAAGAAGAAGTTAAACTGTTACTATTTGCAGATGACATGATATTGTACATAAAATACCATAAAGACTCCACCCCAAAACTACTAGAACTGATATCGGAATACAGCAAAGTTGCAGGATACAAAATTAACACACAGTAATCTGTAGCTCTCCTTTACACTAACAATGAACCAATAGAAACAGAAATCAGGAAAACAATTCCATTCACAATTGCATCAAAAAGAATAAAATACCTAGGAATAAATCTAACCAATGAATTGAATGACCTATACTCTGAAAACTACAAGTCAATCTTAAGAGAAATTAAAGGGGACACTAACAAATGGAAACTCATCCCATGCTCATTGCGAGGAAGAATTAATATCGTCAAATTGGCCATCCTGCCCAAAGCAATATACAGGTTGATGCAATCCCTATGAAACTACCAGCAACATTCTTCAATGAACTGAAACAAATAATTCAAAAATTCATATGGAAACACCAAAGACCCCGAATAGCCAAAGCAAACCTGAGAAAGAAGAATGAAGTAGGGGAGAACTCACCCCCCAACTTCAAGCTCTACTATAAAGCCATAGTAATCAAGACAATTTGGTACTGGCACAAGAACAGAGCCACAGACCAGTGGAACAGACTGGAGACTCCAGACATTAACCCAGACATATATGGTCAATTAATATTTGATAAAGGAGCCATGGACATACAATGGCGAAATGACAGTCTCCTCAACAGATGGTGCTGGCAAAACTGGACAGCTACATGCAGGAGAATGAAACTGGACCATTGTCTAACCCCATATACAAAAGTAAATTCAAAATGGATCAAAGACCTGAATGTAAGTCATGAAACCATTAAACTCGTGGAAAATAATATAGGCAAAAACCTCTTAGTCATAAACACGAGTGACTTCTTCTTGAACATATCTCCGCGGGCAAGGAAAACAACAGCAAAAATGAACAAGTCGGACTACATTAAGCTGAAAAGTTTCTGTACAGCAAAAGACACCATCAATAGAACAAAAAGGAACCCTGCAGTATGGGAGAATATATTTGAAAATGACAGATCCAATAAAGGCTTGACGTCCAGAATATATAAAGAGCTCACACACCTCAACAAACAAAAATCAAATAACCCAATTAAAAAATGGGCAGAGGAACTGAACAGACAGTTCTCTAAAAAAGAAATTCAGATGGCCAACAGACACATGAAAAGATGCTCCACATCACTAATTATCAGAGAAATGCAAATTAAAACTAAAATGAGGTATCACCTCACACCAGTAAGGATGGCTGCCATCCAAAAGACAAATAACAACAAATGTTGGGTAGGCTGTGGAGAAAGGGGAACCCTCCTACACTGCTGGTGGGAATATAAATTAGTTCAACCATTGTGGAAAGCAGTATGGAGGTACATCAAAATGCTCAAAACAGACTCACCATTTGACCCAGGAATTTCACTCCTAGGAATTTACCCTAAGAACGCAGCAATCAAGTTTGAGAAAGACAGGTGCACCCCTATGTTTATCGCAGCACTATTTACAATATCCAAGAATTGGAAGCTACCTAAATGTCCATCGATAGATGAATGAATAAAGAAAATGTGGTACATATACACAATGGAATACTACTCAGCCATAAGAAGAGGGCAAATCCTACCATTTGCATTAACATGGATGGAGCTGGAGGATATTATGCTCAGCGAAATAAGCCAAGCAGAGAAAGAGAAATACCAAATGATTTCACTCCTCTGTGGAGTAAAAGAACAAAGGAAAAACTGAAGGAACAAAACAGCAGCAGACTCACAGAACTGAAGAATGGACTAACAGGTACCAAAGGGAAAGGGATTGGGGAGGATGGGTTGGTAGGGAAGGATATGGGGGGGGGAGAAGGGGGGTGTTAAGATTAGCATGCATGGGTGGGTGGGAGAAAGGGGATGGCTGTAAAACACAGAGAAGACAAGTAGTTATTCTACAACATTTTGCTATGCTGATGGACAGTGACTGTAAAGGGGTTTATAGGGGGACCTGGTTATACAGAGGATCAAAGCCTAAGTTGGCTACCCAGAAAATGAACTAAGTTACGATATGAAAAAGAACTTCCAACATCAGCACTCTCTGGAAGACCTATGCTAGAAGATGATCATCAAAAACCCCAACAAATATCCATGCGCTGCTACACGTGTAGATGCACTCATCCCACCAGTTCCTGGACTTGCCATGGGAATGAAGAAGGAGATATCTAAGCTGGCCTGTGCATACAGTAAAACAAGAAATTTGACTGGATCTATACTGTTGGCACTCAACCAAGAACTAGAAGTGCAAATTGTAGTGCTCCAAAATCTTACAACTACAGACTATTTACTGTTAAAAGAACATATGGGATGTTAACAGTCCCAGGAATGGGCTGTTTTAATTTGTCTGATTTCTCTCAGACTGTTCAAGTTCAGTTGGACAATATCCACCATATCATAGATAAGTTTTCACTAATGCCTAAGGTGCCTAACTGGTCTTCTTGGTTTCACTGGAGATTGCTGGTAATTATAGGTCTGCTTTGGTTATGTAACTGTACTCCTATTATGTTAATGTGTGTGTGCAATTTAATTAGTAGTTTAAAACCTATACATGCTTATGTTACTCTACAAGAAGATATGTCAAAGAAATTTTCAATCTTCCCATGTTTTCTTCTGCCTGCTACTTCTATAGCTTTTCTTCTTCCTTCCTAATTACAACCCTTGAATAGAATTCGTGCCTCATATCGAATTTACCATGTATCATAATTCTTCCACATGGTAAAGATACCTCAAGACAAACGCTGGGCATAGAAGCCACAGGGCATAAATATGCAAAGAAGTAAAAAGCTGACCTTTTCAAACAATAAGGCTTCTCTCTCACTTACCAACTTTACATTTCCCTGTATGGCCCCGGAAGATGACTGGTTAGCCAGAGACGGGTAAGATTCCTCAAGGGAGGAAAAACCTAAGATAGGCACAGTCGCAGGGGGGCCATCAGGTGAATAATTGGGGATCAACAGAGGTGAGGCTTAGAACCTCTCCCCCTCTGTTCTGAGAGAAATCTGCTGCATCCGTGGATGTTTTATTGCCATTGTCTAGCTTGGATTAACACATAGTCTACAGGCACACACCTGATCATCTACATTTGCTCTCTTACAGCACTAAACTATGTTTTTTACCTTTATCTTGCACCTACCTACCACTTCAGCATTTTATTAAAAATAATAATAATAAAGAGAGAAATGTGGTATCCACATATAAATCAAGTATAAAAATCAAACGAATATTCATATTTGGACTGATTGTTTATAGTTCATAATGCATGATCCAAACCGAAAGTTTCTGTGATGATTACCCTTGTACTGTTCACCATGTAACTTATTCACTATGTAAGAATTTGTTCTCCATGTAAGAACTTGTTCGTTATGCTTCAGAAGATTGGAGACTGACGAAAATTAGGCTTGGGTTGGATTAATGATTGTGCATTGAGCATTGACTCCCCTATACAGAATTTTATTGTTGTTAAAAACCATTTGGTCAATAAATAGGAGAGATGCCCTCACAAAAAAAAAGTACACACTTCCAATTTTAAAATAAATAAGTAACTGGGATGTAATGTATAGCATAAGGAATATAGTCAAAATATTGTAACAAATTGGTGTGGTGATAGCTGGTACCTAGAATTATCATGTATATAAATGTTGAATCACTGTGTTGTACACCTGAAACTAATGTAATACTGTGTGTCAACTACCCTTCAATAAAAAATAATTATCTACAAAAAAAAGCCACCTGATGATCTTAATTCATGATAAAACCTTTCGAGAAAATGGGTATAGAGGGATATGCCTCAACATAATAAAGGCCATAAATGACAAACCCATAGCCAATACTGAATATCAGAAACCTGAAAGCTTTCCCTCTAAGATCAAGGAACAAGACAAGGATGCCCATTCTCACCACTTTTATTCAACATAGTACTAAAGGACCTAGCCACAACAATCAGACAACACAAAGAGATAAAACGCATCCAAATTGGTAAGGAAGAAGTTAAATTCTCACTATTTCAAGATGACATGATATTATACATAGAAAACCCTAAAGACCCCACCAATAAACCATTAGAACTAATAACTGAATTCAACAAATTTTCAGGATACAAAATTAGTACACAGAAATCTGTTGCATTCCTATATACTAACAGCAAACTAGCAGAAAGAGATATCAGGAAAATAATTCCATATATAATTGCATCAAAAGTAAAATAAAATACCTAGGAATCAACCTAACCAAGGGGGTGAAAGACCTATACTCTGAAAACTATGAAATACTCATGACAGAAATTCAAGAAGACACAAATAAATGGAAATATATCCAGTTCTTGTGGATAGGAAGATTTAATATTGTCAAAATGGCCATCCTGTTCAAAGCAATTTAGAGATTCAATGCAAATCCTCTCAAAATACCAACCCCCATTTTTTCAATTAACTTGAATAAATAGTTCTCTAAAATTCTTATGGAACCACTAAAGACCCCGAATAGCCAAAGCAATCCTGAGAAAGAAGAGCAAAGCTGTGGATATTATGTTCCATGATCTCAAGCTTCTACAAAGCCACAGTAATCAAAACAGCTTGGTCATGCACAAGAACAGACACATACAAGAGTGAAACAGTATAGAGAGCCCAGATATGCACCAACACATATATGGTGAATTAATCCACAATAAAGGAGTCATGAATATACAATGGGAAAAGACATCTTCTTCAATAACTGGTGTTGGGAAAAATGGACAGATATATGCAAGAGAATGAGTCTAATTCCATACATAAAAGTAAACTTGAAATGGATCAAAGACCTGAATGTAAGATATGAATCCTTAAAACTCTTAGAAGAAATTATAGGCAAAAATCCTTTGAACATAAGTATGGACTTATCTCTTTATGAAAAGGAAACAAAATAAATATGAACACTAGGACTACATCAAACTACAAAGGTTCTGTACAGCAAAGGACACCATCAGCAGAACAAAAAGCAACCTCCCATATTGGGGAATATATTCATAAACTCATTCAGTAAAGCACTAACATCCAAAATATATAAAGAACTCCTATGCCTCAACACCCAACAAATAACCTGGTTAAATAATGGGCCAAGGACCTGAATAGACATTTCTCCAAAGAAATACAGATGTTCAAAAGGAACATGTAAAGATGATCCATATCACTAATAATCAGGGAAATACAAATCAAAACCACAATGAGATGCCACTTCACACCAGTTACAATGGCCACTGTGCATAAGACAAGAAATAACAAAAATTGGCAAGGATGTTGAGAAAAGGGAACCCTCCTACATTATTTGTGGGAATGAAAATTGCTACAACTAACAACCACTGTGGAAAGCAGTATGGAGGTTTCTCAAAAAAGTAAAAATAGAAATACCATTTGATCCAGTAATTCCACTTCTAGGAATTTTCCTGAGGAAAAAATCTGTGATTCAAAAAGAAATACACACCCCTATGTGTATTCTTGCATTTTTTTTTTTACAAAAGACACTATATGGAAGCAATCTAAGTGTCCATCAGTAGATGAATGGATGATGGAACATATGCACAATGGAAATTATTCAGCCGTAAAAAAGAAATTCTGCTGTTTCAGCATGGATGGATCTAGAGCGTATTATGCCCATTGAAATAAGCCAGGTGTAAAAAGACAAATACCATGTGATTTTACTTATTTGTGAAATATAAAAACAAAGCAGAACAGAGTTAACAGCTGTAGACTCATAGACAGTAAGACGTGACTAGTGGTTACTGCAGTGGAAGGCTTGGGGGGATGGAGAGGTTGAGGGGGGAAAGGGGCAAAAAAATTCTCAATCATAATATAAGTTGGTCACAGGGATAGTAACACAACATGAGCAATATAGTCAATGATTCTGTAATATCTACATATGTTGACAGTAATCGCATTAGTATTGGTGAGGATTTAATAATACAGGTAACTGTTGAACCACTGTGTTGCATGCAACACAGTGGTTCAACAGTTATCCATATTAAAAATACTACAATTTTTAAAAGTAGTAAAATCATTTACTTTGAAAAATTGTGAGACTCACTATATCATGTGTAAAGGAAGACATCAAATAGATAAATCATGAAATGGGGAGTTAAAAATATAGTGCTGTTAGAATGTGATTGAATTTAAATGACCATTAACTTAATATAGGCTGTTATAAATGTAAGCTATCTCTAAAGTCCTTGTTCACAAGGGAAGAGAGCAAGAGAAGAAGAAAGGATCATAAAATGTATTAAAATGTATTAAATGTGTTAAAATGTATTAAAAGGGTCATTCATCACAATGAAGTAGGATTTATTCCATGGGTGCAATGATGGTTCAATAGCCACAAATCAATATGAGACACTACATTAATAAAAGACAGGATAAAAACCATGTGATCATCTTAATAGATGCTGAAAAAGCATTTGACAAAAATAAACCACCATCCTTATATGACAAAAATTCTCAATAAAGTGGGTATAGAGGAAAGAATGTACCACAACATAATAAAAGCCATATATGAAAAATCAAAGCTAACATTATACTCAATGCAGAAAAACTAAAAGCTTTTCCTCTAAGATCAGGAACAAGACTAGGATGCCCACTCTTGCCACATTTATTCAACACAGTACCATAGGTTCTAGCCATAGCAATGAGACAAGAAAAAAATAAAAGGCTTCAAAATAGGTAAGAAATAATAAAATTGTCACTATTTACCCGAAGACTATGCCTAAAACTATCAGTGCTAATAAATTAATTAAGTGAAGTTGCATATTACATATACTAACAGAAAAAGAAATTAAGAAAACAGTCCCATTTACGATTGTATCAAAAAGTATAAAATACTTAGCAAGAAATTTAACCATGGGCAAAAAATACCTCTACTCTGGAAACTATAGGACACTGATAATAGAAAATGAGGACACAGGTGCCTTGCCCTAGTATTATGGTAACAAGGAGTGGTTCCTGGCTGTTCCTGGAACTGCAGTCCAGGGATGCGCCCCAGCTGCTTGTTCTAAAATGGCATCTTTAAACAAAATAGTTTCATTTTAGCTGGTTTTGGAGGATCACCTATGCTACAGAGGCATCTGCATATCATATTTATGTCTATGAGACTAGATGAGTGCCGGGGGCTGGAGTGCAGATAGAAAATTCCTTTTCTGCATTTAAAGGTAGGGAAGAGGAAAAAGAGTGGCAAAGAAGAATTGGAAAGAGTATCTACTGAATGAAGAGGAAACCCAGGTGAGGGTCTTTAATGGTCATCATTTTGTTTCAAGGAAGTTATTACAGGGGAATTTGCTTGGTGAAAGCTTGGAAGGTGGACAGAGCAGGAAATGTGATTTTCAGGAAAAGTACAAGTTATTTCAATCTGCTGACATGAAAAGCTACCGCAATCACAGTGGTAGAGGTTGAAGAAATTGTGGATATTGGATCACTTGCCCCAGGAGACATTCATATTCCTAGGATTTATGTACATCACCTTATAAAGGAAGAAAAATATGGGAAAAGAATTGAGTGTTTATCAATCTGGAAAGAGGGAAATGTAAAAACCAAATCCAGTAAACCTGAAGATAATGTAAGCTCTTGAATTTGAGGATGGTATGTATGCTAATTTAGGCATAGGAATCCCACTTCTGGACAACAATTATCAACCCAAATATCAATGCTTATCTGCAAAATGAAAATGGAGGCCTGGGTTTGGGTCCATATCCATTACAAAATAAAGTATATGTAGAGCTAATCAATGCAGGCAAGAAAATGGTTACTGTTCTACCAGGAACCTCTCATTCCTCAGGCAATGGATCATTTGTGATTATTAGAGGGGAATGTGTCAATCTCACAATGGTAAGAGCAATGCAGGTTTTGAAATATAGTGACCTGGCTAACTGAATGATACTGGGAAGATGGTGAAAAGAATCGGAGGTGCTATGGATCTGGTGTCCAGTGCTAAACCAAAGTGGTGGTCACCATGGAGCATTCTGCAAAGGGAAATGCACATAATATCATGGAGAAATATACATTTGGAAAGCAAAGTGTCCACCGCATCATTATTGAAAAGGCTGTGCTTGACATGGACAACCAGAAAGGGCTGACTCTGATTGAAATCTGGAAAAGTCTGACAGTGAATGACATAAAAAAAAGAGCACTGGGTATAATTTTGCAGTTTCACCAAAATTCATACCAGTGCGGCAGATCTCAAGTTGAAATGTGGAATAGACATTTGTCCTAGGTTATGTGTTTTTCATTTTAACCACATAGGGTTTCATTGAAAGGCCGTCAATAATTATAATTGTATATTTAACAAGCAGCTTTTGATATTTCCTTCTGCCATTTTATGCTTTATGCAGCCATATAGACTTTTTTCTCTTGAAAATGATGTGACATTTTAATGAAAAACAAAAAGAAAAAATATAAGTAAATATCTTTTTGTTTCATAAGTGTTGAGAAGTCTGTCTTTACAATTTGTGCTCACATTGGATTTATCTTCATCTTCTTTGGTACGTACACTAAATTGTGCTCAGTTTGTGTCAAAATGGGTCCTTAAGAAGAGTTTCATTGATGTGTTTTCTCTCCTAACTAAATCATGACATGTAGAAAAAAAAATGAATGACGGAAAAAATTACTCCACTCAGAGTATATCCAGGGTAGCTTTATACTAGTCCTGAAAGATAACATATGTGAGTTTTGATTAGGAGAAAAAAATGTTTAACAATTATGTTTTTCCTTCAGCCTTCTCTGAGTTTTCTTTTGGAGATTTTGTTATAACATCTTGTTTCCCTAGAACATCTCTCCTCCTCCTGCACTTTTTGTAACTAAATAGAACTAAATTCCATGAAAACAAGCAGGAATATCTGTGTGAGAGGAGTAGCTGGTTTGTGGGAGAGACTGAAGGGTATAAGGTCTATAGGGGCTGACATCCTACCATGAGGTTGCCTTTATAAACCAACCATCTGTGCTTTGCCAAATAAGGTTTATTGTAGGAAAGGGCTATAAGCCTAACTGATCTAGTCAGTTTTCTCATTTAAAAATAGTGCTGCATTCCTATGTATGTAGAAGGTCTTTAAGATTCTTTCTCTATATTATTAAGGCCCATTGGGCTACTTGTACAATACCTCCTCTTATCCAAGAAAGACTGTAGGATAATTTATCCATAGTCACAATGACAGTAGATTTTTTAAAGGCTTTCTTATTTATGCTCAGAAAAGTTTTGTAATAATGAATGCCTTTTTCTACAGAACAGTGTTCTTCTGCCTAGGCTACTTCCTTGAACAAAGTACTTTTAATTTAGCTTTATCCTATCAGGGGAAATAATGGTAAGTAAATCCAGGATTTAAAGAACTGTGAACTTTCATTGTTAGAAAACATGGTAGATTGGGTTTTGTAAGGAGTTTCTCAGTGGTATCCTCAGTACCAAACATTTCCCCAGAAGGTATACCAAGTATCTTGGATATCAAGTGGAAGAAAAGTTCAGTTACCTGAAAACAGTCCAGGCAGCTGCCCTCTACACAGAGGTAAGCATGGTACAGTGTAATATATCATACTTTGGGTACCAGGTTTAGGAAGTTACACATGTTCTTATGTGATGGTTTACATTGACACTTTCTCTTTGAGTACAGCTACGTTTGTGTCATATACAGTATTAGAAGGAGGAGAGAGGTTTTTTTGTAAGTATCACACTCTATATATAAAATATTCTTTCTGTCTGGCTGCATGCTTGAAAGTATATTCTCCTGATACTGGTAAAAAGGACTCTTAGAATTTGTGAGGACAGGAGAGTAATATATATCTATGTTGGAGTTATGATTTGGAAAAATGTATGTTATTGATGGTTACTATATTTGCAGACTTACTTGCTTGTCATTACAGTCTGTTACTTTAAGGTAATGTGATTCTAAGAATGTTTCCAACTTTGAGTGGCAAAGTCAAAATAGATGACTTTATAATATTTCTGATCAAAGAGTACCATGGATGTTAATAAATGCATTAATAGATATAGTAAATATTTCAAAGTAAAAAAATGAAGACACACATAAATAGAAAGATATATTGTATTCACAGATTAGAAGAAATAATGTTAAAATACCCATGCTACCCAAAGAAATCTACAGATTCTTTGAAATCCCTATCAAAATACCAATGGCATTTTTCAATGAACTAGAGCAAATTACCCTAAAATTCATATGGAACTATGTTTAGTACACATGGTGTGGGGGATCATGGGGAGAACACTGTATCACAGAGAAGGGACATAGTGGATCTCTGGCAAGTTGCTGCACTGATGGACAGTGACTGCATTGGGGTATGGGTGGGGACTTGATAATATGGGTAAATGTAGTAACCACATTGATTTTTCATGTGAAACCTTCACAAGAGTGTATATCAATCATACCTTAATAAAAATTTTAAAAAATTCATATGGATCTACAAAAGACCCCCAATAACCAAAGCAATCCGGAGAAAGAAAAAAGTTGGCAGTATTACACTCCCTGACTTCAAATTATATTACAAAGCTACAGTAATCAAAACAGTATGGTGCTGAGACAAAACATACCCATAGATCAATGGAACAGAAAAGAGAGCCCATATATAAACTCACACATGTATAGTCAATTAATGTATGATAAGGAAGCCATGAATATACAATGTGAAAAAGACAGACTCTTCAATAACTGATGTTAGGAACACTGGACAACTTTATGCAAAGGAATGAAACTGGATTACTGTCTAATTCCATACACAAAAGTAAACTTGAAATGGATTAAAGACCTAAATGTAAGACATGAAAGCATAAAACTCAGAGAAGAAAACATAGGCAAAAATCTCTTGAACGTAAGTACGAGCAATTTTTTTCTGGACACATCTCCTCAGGCAACAGAAACAAAAGCTCTGTACAACAAAGGATACCATCAGCAGAACAGAAAGCCATCCTACAGTATCGGAGAATATATTTGTAGATAACTCATCTGATAAGGAGTTAACATCCAAAAGATATACAGGAACTCACACACTTAAACACCCAAAAAACAGATAACCTGATTAAAAAATGGGTGGAGGACCTGAACAGACATTTCTTCTCCAAAGAAGAAATACAGATGGCCAACAGGAACATGAGAAGATGCTCCAGATCACTAATCATTAAAAAAATGCAAATAAAAACCACAATGAGATATTATCCCACAACAGTTAGAATGACCAATACCCAAAGAAATGAGAAATAACAAGTGTAGGCAAGGATGTGGAGAAAAAGAACCCCTCCTACAGTGATGGTTGTAATGTAAATTGGTGCAGTCACTATGGAAAGCAGTATGGAGGTTCCTCAGAAAACTAAAATTAGAAATACCATACCACCCAGTAATTTCACTTCTAGGAAATTAACTGAAGAAAACAAAATCCCTGATTCAAAAAGATATATGCACTCTTATGTTTATTCTATGTTTATTGTTGCATTATTTACAACAGCCAAGATATGGAAGCAACTGAAGTGTCCATCAATAGAAGAATGGATAAAGATGTGGTACTTATACACAATGGAATACTATTCAGCCATAAAAAAAGAAATTCTGCCATTTGTGACAACATGGATGGACATAGAGGATATTATCCTATGTGAAACAAGCCAAGTGAAGAAGGACAAATACCATACGATTTCACTTATTTGTGGAATCAAAAACAAAACAAAACAGAATAGTAGCAGACACATAGACACTGAGAATTGACTGGTGGTTACTGCAGGGGAGGGGTTGGGGTGGATTGGTAGGGAGGGTGAGGGAGATAAAGGTACAATAATATTCTCAATTATAATATAAGTAGGTTACTGGGATGATAGTATAGCATGGAGAATATAGTCAGTGATTCTGTAACATCTTCCTATGTTGACAGATAGTAACTGCATTAGTTAGGGTGAGGATTTAATCATACAGGTAACTATTGATGCATTGTGTTGCATATTTGGAACCAATATAAGATTGTATATCAACTATACTTCAATAAAAACTTTTAATATTCACACTCCCCAAAGAAATCTACAGATTCAAAACAATCCCTATCAAAATACCAATGGCATTTTTCACTGAATTGTTACAAATAATCCTAAAATTCAATCACAAAGGACCGTGCAGTGTATATAAATATAAACCCTGAAAACCAAAGCAATCTTGAGAAAGAAGAACAAAGCTGAAGCTGATTTCAAGCTGTACTACAAAGATATAATATTTAAAACAGTGCTGTACTGGCACAAAAATAGACACATAGATTCATGGAACAGAATAGAGAGCACAGAAATAAATGTACACTTATATGGTCAATTAATATATGACAAAGTAGAAAAGAATTATACAATGGGTAAAGTCTCTTCAATAAATGGTGCAGGAAAAAACTGGACAGCTACTTGCAAAATAATGAAACAACCACTTCTTATACCAAATACAAAAATAGTCAAATGTATTAAAGATGTAAATGTCATACTTGAAACCATTAAACTTCTAAATAAAACATAACCAGTAAACTCTGGTGCATCTGCCTTAAAATTTTTTTTCTGCATACATCTCCCCAGGCAAGGGAAACAAAAGCAAAAATAAACAAATTAGACTTCATCAAACTAAAAAGCTTCTACACAGCAAAGGATGCCATCAACAGTACAAAAAGGCAACATGCTGAGTAAAAGAATGCATTTACAAATCATATATCTGATGAGGAATTGACACCCAAAATATAAAAGGAAATCATACGTCTCTACTCCAAAAACAAACAAATAATCCAATTAAAAAATGGACAGAGGACCTGAATAGACATGCTTCCAAAGAATACATACAGATGGCCAACAAGCACATGAAAAGATATTCAACATCATTAACCACTGGGGAATTGCCAGTAAAAAAAATAACAGGTCATCACCTTACACCAGTAGGAATGGTGAATATCAAAAAGACTCGAAATAACAAGAACTATCAGGGATGTGGAGAAAACAGAACACCTGTGTACCCTTAATGGGAATGTAAACTGGCCAGCCACTATGGAAAACAGTACAGAAGTTCCTCAAAAAAATAAAAATAAAAATACAATTTGATGCAGCAACTCTGTTCCTTGATATTTACCCAAAGAAAACAAAAACACTAATTTGAAAAGATAATTGCCCCCCTATGTTTTTCACAGCATTATTTACAACAATCAAGATTTGGAAGCAACCGAAGTGTTCACTGATAGGTGAATGGATTATGAAGATATCTTTATACACAATGGAATATTTCACAGCTACAAAAATAATGAAATCTTGCCACTTGCAGCAACATGGATGGACCTAAGGGTATTATGCTAAGTACATCAGAGAAGAAAACTACCATATGGTTTCATTTATATGTGTAAAATGAAAAATGAAACAAAGAAATAAACAAGCAACAAAAAAGCAGAAATAGACTCATAAATACAGATAACAAATTGGTGGTTGCCAAGGGGTGGATGATGAGCTATAGACAAAATAGGTGAAGGGGATCAAGAGGTCCAAACCTCCAGTTATAAAATAAGTCACAAGAATGAAATGTGCAGCATGGGAAACATTATCCATAATATTATAACTTGGTATGATAACAGTGCTTACACGTTCATGGTGATCATTTTGCAGTGTATACAAATGTTGAATCACTATGTTCTACACCTAAAGCCATAATGTCAAGTATACTTCAATTAAAAAAAATACTTAAATGTAAGACCTGAAACCATGAAACTCCTATAAGTTTAGAGGGGCAGTAAACTATTGGACATCTATCCTAATGATATATTTTTTGTTCTGTCTTATCAGGCAATATTGACAAAAGCAAAAATAAAGAAATGGGGAGTACATCAAGCTAAAAACGCTTTGCACAGTGAAATATACCATCAACAAAATAAAAAGGGTACTGACTGCATAGGAGAAGATATTCACAAATAACATTCAATAAGGAGTTAACATCCAAAATATAAAAATAACCCATACAAATCAATATTTTAAAAATCCAGTTAAAAATAGAGGGCCTGTATAGATACTTTTTCAAAGAAGACATACAGATGGCCAATAGGCACAAGAGAAGATGCTAAACATCACTAACCATCAAGGAAATGAAAATCAAAACCATAATGAGATACAATCTCACAACTATCAGAATGCTATTATCAAAAAGATAAGAAATAACAAGTCTTGGCAAGGAAGTGGAGAAAGGGAAACCCTGGTGCACTGTTGGTGGGAATGTAAGTTGGGGAAGCCCCTATGGAAAATAGTATGGAGGTTATTCAAAAGATTAAAGATAGAAATACCATATGATCCAACAATTTCACTTCTAAGTGTTTATCTGAAGTTAACAAAAACACTAATGTGAAAAGACATATGCATCCCTATACTCATCACAGCATTATTTATAGTAGGCAAGATTTGGAAGCAACTTAAATGTCCACTGATAGGCAAGTGGATAAAGATATGGTGTATATATAATGGAATATCACTCAGCCATAAAAAAGAATGAAATCTTGTCATTTGTGATAACATGGATGGATCTAGAGGGTGGTATGCTGAGTGAAATTAAGTCAAACAGAAAAACAAGTACTATATGATTTCACTTGCATATGGAACCTAGAAAACAAACAAAACAAAACATAAAGACTCAAAGATTCAGACAACAACCTGATGGTTGCCAGAGGGGCTGAGGGTGGGTGGGTTGACGAAATAGGCAAAGGGAATTAAGAGGTAATCTTCCAGTTATAAAATAAATAAGACATGGAGATGTAATATACAGGATAGGGAATATAGTAAGTAATGCTGTAACTTTTTATGGTGACAGATGGTAACCATTTATTGTGTGGACTATTTCATAGTGTTTATAAATAGCAAATCACTGTGTTGTACATCTGAAACTAATACTGTTTGTCAATTATTCATTAATAAAACTAAAAGAAGAATCTCCAAGCAGTTGATAAGCATATGAATAGATATTAAACATCATTAGTTATTAAGAAAATGTATAAAACTACAATATAAAAAAACACATACCGAAGAATGGATAAAATTTGAAATAATGGGAATATAAGGTATTGGTAATACACCAACTAGAACATTACTGACAGAAGCATAAACTGGTGCAACCTTTTTGGAAATCTCATTTGCCATCTATTAAATTTCAACATATTCCCTCAAAATGACTCAGTAATTTCATTCCTAGGTATAGTTCCAAGGGAAATGAATGAAATTATCCACCAAAAGATGTGTACAAGAATTTTTCATAGCAGCTTTATTCATAATAATCAAAATCTAGGAGAAAAATCATCAAAAGAATAAATACACATTTTTTTATTCATACAATGGACTAATACTTACCAATAAAAAAGAGTGAATGATTCTTGTACTCAACAAGATTGATGTATCTCACAGACACTATGTTGACCAAAATGAGCCAGACATAAAGCTTATTTACTGTATAGTTCCATTTATCACATGTAAGAAAGGCAGATTATATCTATGATGATAGAATTCACATCTGGAGTAGGTATTAATTGGGTAGGAGTATGAGGACGACTTCTGCAGTGATAGAAAATTCTATATCATTCTGTAAATGGTGATCACATTGGTGTATACCTATATTAATAATTTATTGAGCTGGACACTTAAGATTTGTGGACTTAACTGTAAATTCTATCTTGTGTTTAAAAACTGACTAGATACTAAAAGAAGGGGAAAGTAGGAGTTAGGAATGTTCTTACTAAGGTAATATAATGATATATTCTCTGCAGTCAAGTCTCTAATACAAGAAAAGGTGAACAAATGGTGACTGCCCATATCTCCCTAGGTGAACTGTATCCAGACAACTTATTATCTCAAATACAATACACAGTACACAAGGTTTCAAGACATAACCACAATAGCTGCAGCTGTTTCTGGAAATCTTTTTCCCTAGGAACATATCTTTCTCAGGATCATTTTTCTAAGGAATTTTGTCTTTGGAACATTCTTTCTTGGAGTGTTGATTCTGGGAACATTATCCCTCAAAGCAGTGTTTCTAGAAGGTGTACCACTAGGTTGTTGCTGGGAATGTTGGTCTGGGAACATTTCCTATAGGAGTTTTATCTTTATGAGTATTTCTGCTTGGAGTGTTGACCTGGGAGAATAAGCTTGAGAGCTTTGTTTCTAGGATTGCTCCTGTCAGAATAAGATTGCCAGATAAAATAGAAAACACCTAGTTAACTTTGGATTTTAGAAAAATATATGTGGAACCAGACTTTCCTTTGTAAAGAAATAGAAGAAATAACTTTCCTGCAATATCTCTGGTGGCTACCCTAAAGTACAGATAGAAAGAAAACTGCAGGGACATAAAGATAGCAAGATGCTGTTTGGTTTTTTTTTTAAGGCAGATATTCTGATTTACTGGGGCTCAGGTGGGGCCCAGGAATTTGTACTTTTATAAAATTTGTACATTTTATACCCAAATGCAAGTTTTAGAATCCCTAAATCCCTCATAAAATACAGCACATATAAATTTTCCAAATGGCTAAGACTCTCCTCTTTTTAAATGATTGCATGGAAGATTTTACACTGTATTTCAATGTTTACCCATGCTATTATGATAACTCTTCACATATTTAAAGATTGCTATTAATGTTCTCCACTCACATCAGTCTTCTGTTAATTCCCCAATGAAAAGTGTTATGAAACTGAAAGAGAAATCCTGTTTTTATTCTACATGCTTCTCTCAAAACCATAGAACACCTAGTTCAGCCATCCTTGGCTTCCTTGGTGTATGTCTACAACCTGTTTGGAGATGTAAGCACATCTGCATTTCTAATACATCCATTTTTATTTACACTGGTTTCTCATTTTCTTCACAAATTTCACACCCTAATCAGAATAATAAATTCAGAGAGCATCTAAACTGGAATGTTCCTTGAAATCCAACTTTCTAGCTAAGATGAGAACACTGTTATCTGGATGAAAATGCAATTGCCCAGATGGCAGAGTTTGGACTAGACTTTCTCTTTGGAGCACCAGGAGGAAGTTAGCAATACTGAGCCACATTCCTGACATAAATTTGGGGTTAAACAGGGGAAAGAAGGAAAAGAAACAAAAGAAAATTAATGGGAGACAGGAAAGATAACAGAGAAAGCTAAAAGAAAGGATTGTAAAATTGAAGAATCACCAACTCCTGCATTAAATGAGGTGACCTTCCTTCTGTCACTTTCCTTTCTTCCCTCCATTTCCTAAGCCATTAACATGAGTCCCTTTCAGATTAATAAAGATACAGTAAGTAAAGTTCCAAGTCAACTAGCTGAACTCAGGGGTTTTTAGTCCCTGGGACTATAAAGTATTTATTTAGACACTGAGGGTGTTATATTTCTTCTTTAGATTCCCCCATCAACCCTTTTGATGTAGGAAACACTTTTTGATTTTGAATAAAATCCCTGGTCTGTCCCCTGAATCTCCCCATTTTTAAATTATGTATACACACCTTTTAAGTCAGACAAGCAAATTCAGAACACTACTCACAGAAACTCACTTGCACAGGTAAACATCACTAGTTTCAGCCCCTCCCCACCAAAGCACAAAGGTGGGAATAAGAGTTGTCAACATATAACAGATAACATCGTTAACCAACTCTTCTTCACTAATCTGAGGAACTTCCTCCCAACCAATCCACCCTCCCTCTACTCTGTGCTCCTCAGATACAGTGGAGGAGAGTCCATTTCTTCTGCAAAAATTATTACGCCTTCCTCAATTATATATCTACTTGAGGCCAGACTCAAATTGATGAGGGAAAAGAGCTGGTAAGGTTTATTCCACTATAACACCATGGGTCATAAACACCTCCCTTTTAACAGTTTTTTTTTTCTGAAAACAATAAAGACCAGGACAGCACTTTTTATTTGCTGTGAAAATTCTCACCTTTTCCTGTAATATAACCAAAGAAAGGAGGAGTGAGAAGGAACCCTGCTGCATATCAAAGCCATGTGAAATGCTAAAAGAATCTGTTGCTCCAATATGAAACATAAAACCTCAAATCCCCTAGACAAAGTAGTAGCTCAGAGGAAGCTATTTCTTAGACCTCATGATTCTTGGTTAAAAAGATAAATATTAGCATTCAAAAGAATCTTAGTTTTGGGCTTGTCTCTCAGGGCTCTTTAGGGCACAAGGGTAATAGTGTCAACTTCAGACTGGATAAATAAGGAGATCAGAAGTGCAAAATAATGAACATCCCAGTGGGGAGTGCACCTTCTTCCCACCAGGGGGCCACACGGTGATGGGCAAAGACTCCTCTGAAGAACGAAAATTTGACAACAGAACCATTTGGAAGCTGAAGAAGTTGAAATCCTAAGGAACAGATGTGACCTGTTGCCAAACAGTAAACATTAAGATGAACACCAAATTCTCTTGAATCCAATACTAAATTGAATTGAGAGCTCTATGACTGGGATGCCAGCGTTGTGAGTTCAAACTTCAAATAGGCTCACTGACTTCAAACTGACCCCAAGCTTCTCTTAACTCAGAAGAGAGACCTCACAGAATCTCGGTAATAGGGGAGGTCTTAAAATGACTAATTACCCTTGTGCCTAATTTTAAGAACTGAATCCTTAGGTTTGACATTACACCATCCTGTGATCTCAGAGTATCAGTTTCTTGAAGACCACTAAACTTTTACTGACAAACTATTCCTTGCTCCACACACACCCACAACTTAAAGCGCACACACACACACACACACGTACACTCACAGACGCATGCACACACTGCTTCCCTGGCAAACTCCTACTACTTCTAACATACCTAAAAAGATAAGATAAAGCAACCAAATATCAGTACCTAATAGTTAAACTTGCAATATAGCTCTCTCCTGATTTTGATGGTATTCCATCTCATAATCAAAGTTAAATGATCACCAGTAACATAGGGAAATCCCTTAGAGAAAGCTTTTTAAAATTCAAAGAACAAGAATATAGACCAGAACATAAGTATAGTTTCTAAATGCAATCTGTTTGGCAGTGGTAGTATTTCTATTGTTTGTGGGATTTTTAAAACACATTTCAATCATCAAAAATGTTTTCTTATTTTTGATCTGCAAAAAAGAAAAATAACTCCAATCCTTTGTGGTGTTGACAGATAGTAACTTCTCTGAGGTCCATTTAGTGTCCAAAAGTGCATTTCAAATTTTAGAAATTAAATTATACCTCCAAAGAGAGCCAAGCTATATCCTGAGAACTGAATAGGAAATAAGTTACATAACTGATGGTAATAGATTCAGGAGTTTAAGAGTGTTGTTCTACAATTTAAAAAATTTAAATACCTGTGTCCCTATACACTAAATCTGATTACTAGTCCTCTTCTCAGTTTTTAATCCCCAATTTTGTTATAGTGAAAACTGCTTTTGTATTTGAAGTTAGATTTGATAACTAAATTTGTCATAAAGACTTTTGGTCAATTCTACATATTCCTATGCATGGAAAATTTTCAGTTTCCATAAACAATATTTATGCAAGTAAATCAAATTAGAAATCATTATGCACTGTATTGATATATATTACTTTGACTATTTCACAATCTATATTATTTGAATTTACCTAAATACTGGAAATTAAATTATAGATGATGTTTTAACAGAAAATGACCACTGTCTAGAGCATGCAGGCTTTAGTTTTCTGGCAAGCCTTCCATCCCCACATGGACTTTCAGGACTGTTGGGAAGATGTAATGAGGTGATATAGTGTTACTTTGAAAAGAATAAAGTGATATACAAATCTGAGGGGTTGTTATTATTATGATTTATTATGTCATAATAATTACTGCTTATTGTTATTGACTGCAATTTATTATTATTGATTATGATTATGGTAATGTTTTGGTTAAAATTAAGATTATTATTATGATCAAGATTATTCTGGAACATAGTTTAAGAAATCATCAGGATTTAGTTTGAAAAGTTTCACCACACTATCAAAAAAAACCCTTTCTAGAATTCCTGCCATTTGCAACAACATGAATGGACTTAGAGGATATTATGCTAAATGAAATAAGCCAGGTGGAGAAAGACAAATACCATATGATTTCACTTATATGTAAATCTAAAAACAAAACAAAATGAACAAAGCAACAATAGACTCATAGATACTGGTTGTTACCATGGGGGAGGTGTTGGGGTGGGTACATGAAATAAGTGAAGGGGATAAAGTGATACAAAATCTCAGTCATAAATTAGCCATGGGGATGAAATCACAGCATAGACAATGTAGTCAGTTCTGTAACATCTTTCTATGTTTACAGTAACTACACTAGTTGGGGTGAGCATGTAATAATGTATACAACTGTTGAATCATTATGTTGTGTACTTGAAACCAATATAATATTGTATGTCAACTATCCTTCAATTTTAAAAATAAAAAATTGAAAAAATTAAAGATGTTAAAAAGAACTCTTTCTTTTAAATGTTATTTTAATAACATTTTACTTAAAAGGTCCATGTTCTTATAAATAAGAAAATTTCATGTCAGTCCCCCATGACCAATAATTTCCCAACTACACTTACACATAAATGCATATTTACATATACTCACACATGCAGTAAAACCAATTTTAGGCTAAACGTTTAAGGATTTCATATATGAAAAGTTATCCTGAGGAGAAATCCCCTCCCAAGCAAGAAGCATATCCAGGGTAGGAAGAGAAACTTCTTTTAGCCATCAAAAATAAGTCTGCTTTTCTGTAGTTGCGGGTGTGAGTCTATTACTATCTATTTTAAAGATATCCATCTATTTCTACTGGTAGCCTTTAACTTTTTAGCCATGTGGCAGTTGTAAAGAGACCAATAGCAGAGATGAAGTGTTTTCTAGAGATAAGAAAGTCGCCAGGCTTATGCAGAGAATTTAACTATTGGAAAATAAACTGAATTCCTATGGAGAAACCACACAAGTTTGGAGAGAGAATTGACTATCGGGGCAGAGAACTCCCACCAACCAGAGAGGAGAATTCACCTGTCTGAGAGAGGAAGGATTTCCTGCAAGGGAAGAATCCACTAGCTTGTAGTAGATAACCATCTTCCCTGGGGTAATAATGCATCAATTGGGGTAGGAAACTTCCCTAGTAGGCAAAAAACCTCACTTTCTGGGGGTGGAAGGGGGTAACCCATTGCAGTCTATGAGGACCTGATTGCTGAAAGAGAAACTCCAAAAGCTCTCAAAGAAAATCAGGCTAAAAATTATCTCCCTACTCAAAATTATTCTGGCATCCTGAAGCCTCTTTGCTAAGAATGACCTACTCTGAATACTCTGAAGAGTAGAATTTGCAATAAATACTGTCTGATCTCACAGGCTCTATTTGAACTGCAGTGAAGGGACAGAAGATTTATAAAGCTGCAACTCAGATTTATCTTACTTCTCTTCTGATCCTACTCTTATAAATTATTTTTTTATCTGACACAAAAGGGCTCAAAGATTGGAGAGACAGAGTCTTCCATCTAGTTAGTCTCATCCAGCTAGGACATGTTAGAGCCCACACCTTGGTCCACAGGGTAACAGGAGGACATTTTCCTCAGATTCACATGCATACTTAAATAAAACCCCATCACCCAAAAATAGTGATCAGGCTCGGGACAATCTAAAAACTGAGAAAAGAAAAACTGTTTATAGTGCTTTGCTTTCCTCTGTTTCTTCATAGCTAAGGGTGTCTCTGAAATTTTACCTGGCTTGAGAGGTCCCAACAGTTGCCAGAAGAAATTGATATCCAGGGGCTCAGGCTCAGTAGATTGCTTATAATGTAAGGGGATTTGATTTTCTTCACTCCCATCATTAACGACAGACCAGCACAAGGAATTAGGGATGAAACAAAGAAACTCGTATCCCACAAATTGTTTACAAATAGCAAGAGATAATGCATTCACTTAACTTGAATAGCACTGTGCTTCTAATGAAGTAATAGTTGCACAGTTATTGATAACTGATAAGAGTACAAGATCTCTGGAATAGCTATGTAAAAAACTCAACAGACCTTCTCCTTAGTGAAAAAACCACTTAATTTGTGAAAATGTTTATAAAAATATTTTTTTTTAATTCTGGAAATTGTTATAAAGACATACATCAGATGGTAAAAATTTATTCAAGAAAATCTACAAATCTCAGTTAGAACAATGAGAATCTGTGATATTGGAACCAGAAACTACTCCCAATCCTGCCCTCCTCAGCTCCCTATGATGAAAATTCTTTCTACTCCAGGAAATCTACTTAAGGTAAGTGTATTAAAAAAGATAGGGTTTTTGTCTCCCTCCAGTTCTTAGTTTAGGGCTAGTTTCACACTGGGAAGAGAGGCCAAAAAGAACTGCTTATTGCCCAAGCTGCACACTCAGAAAAATATTCTGGGTGGGAACAATAAAAAGTACAGATGTTGGGGGCAGAGCCAGGATGGCGGCGTGAGTAGAGCAGTGGAAATCTCCTCCCAAAAACACATAGAGCTATGAAAATATAACAAAGAAAAATCTTCCTAAAATAGAGACCACAGGACACAGGACAACATCCAGACCACATCCACACCTGCAAGAACCCAGCGCCTTGCGAAGGGGGTAAGATACAAGCCCCGGCCCAGCGGGACACGAACGCCAATCCCCCCGGGTCCCGGCGGGTGGAAAGAAACCGGAGCGGGTTTTATTTGGCGAGTGCTTTATGGAAGCCTTAAAGGGACGGGCCCCCGTTCCTAGGGAGGCAGGGTGGCGGGACCGGTGAGCAGGTGCCTGGGACCGGCGCCTGAGGACAAAGAATATCCCGCATTTCTCCCTGCGGGACCGGCGGGCTGGTGCCTGAGACCGGCGCCTGAGGACGGAGGAAATCGTGCGTTTTCCCCCTTTTTTTTCTCTTTTTGGCGAGCGCTTTTTGGAAGCCTTAAAGGGACAGGGACCCCGGTACTAGGGAGGCAGGGCGGCGGGACTGGTGAGCGGGTGCCTGGGACCGGCACCTGAAGACAAAGAATATCGAGCATTCTTTCCCTGCGGGACCGGTGGGCGGGTGCCTGAGACCGGCACTTGAGGACAGAGGAAATCGCGCGTTTTTCCCCTTTTTTTTTTCTCTTTTTTGCGAGTGCTTTTTGGAAGCCTAAAAGGGACAGGGACCCCGGTGCTAGGGAGGCAGGGCAGCGGGACTCGTGAGCGAGTGCCTGGGACTGGCACCTGAGGACAAAGAATATCGAGCATTCTTTCCCTGCGGGACCGGTGGGTGGGTGCTTTTTGGAAGCCTTGAAAGGACAGGGACCCTGGTGCTAGGGAGACAGGGCAGCAGGACCAGTGAGCGGGTGCCTGGGACCGGCACCTGAGGACAAAAAAAAAAAAATCGCGTGTTTTTTCCTTTTTTTTTCGTTCTGTTCCCTCTCTCATTGTTGCTGTTGTTGTTTTGGTTTGGAGAGTGCTTTTTGGAAGTCTGAAAGGGGCAGGACAGGTCACTTAGACCAGCAGCAGGGAATCTGGGGATCTCTGGGCACTCTAACCCACTGGGCAGCAGGGAGCACAGAGGCCTCTTACGGAGATAAATAGCCTCCCGGCCGCTCCCCCTCCAAAGGGGCTCCACCATTTTGGAGGAACAGCACAGGCCAGGCCAAGCCCACAGCAACAGCGGAGATAAACCCCATAGCAACTGGGCATAAAGCAGAAGCCCTGTCTACGCACATCTGCCCAGCACAAGCCACTAGAGGTCGATATTCTCCCAGGAGAAGGCCACAAACCAACAAGAAGGGAAGCTCTTCCAGCGGTCACTTGTACCAGCTCTGAAAACTATCTCTATCACCATGAAAAGGCAAAACTACAGGCAGACAAAGATCACAGAGACAACACCTGAGAGGGAGACAGACCTAACTAGTCCTCCTGAAAAAGAATTCAAAATAAAAATCATGAACATGCTGACAGAGATGCAGAGAAAAATGCAAGAGCAATGGGATGAGATGCAGAGAAAAATGCAAGAGCAATGGGATGAGATGCAGAGAAAAATGCAAGAGCAGTGGGATGAGATGCAGAGAAAAATGCAAGAGCAGTGGGATGAAGTCCGGAAGGAGATCACAGATGTCAGGAAGGAGATCACAGAAGTGAAACAATCTCTGGAAGGATTTATAAGCAAAATGGACAAGACACAAGAGGCCATTGAAGGAATAGAAGCCAGAGAACAGGAACGTATAGAAGCTGACATAGAGAGAGATAAAAGGATCTCCAGGAATGAAACAACACTAAGAGAACAATGCGACCAAGCCAAAAGGAATAATATTCGTATTATAGGGATACCAGAAGAAGAAGAAAGAGGAAAAGGGATAGAAAGTCTCTTTGAAGAAATAATTGCTGAAAACTTCCCCAAACTGGGGGAGGAAATAATCGAACAGACCATGGAATTACACAGAACTCCCAACAGAAAGGATCCAAGGAGGACAACACCAAGACACATAGTAATTAAAATGGCAAGGATCAAGGACAAGGAAAGAGTTTTAAAGGCAGCTAGAGAGAAAAAGGTCACCTATAAAGGAAAACCCATCAGGCTAACATCGGACTTCTGGACAGAAACCCTACAGGCCAGAAGAGAATGGCATGATATACTTAATGCAATGAAACAGAAGGGTCTTGAACCAAGGATACTGTATCCAGCACGACTATCATTTAAATATGATGGCGGGATTAAACAATTCCCAGACAAGCAAAAGCTGAGGGAATTTGCTTCCCACAAACCACCTCTACAGGGCATCCTACAGGGACTGCTCTAGATGGGAGCACCCCTAAAAAGAGCACAGAACAAAACACACAACATATGAAGAATGGAGGAGGAGGAATAAGAAGGGAGAGAAGAAAAGAATCTCCAGACAGTGTATATAACAGCTCAATAAGCAAGCTAAGTTAGGCAGTAAGATACTAAAGAAGCTAACCTTGAACCTTTGGTAACCACGAATCTAAAGCCTGCAATGGCAATAAGTACATATCTCTCAATAGTCACCCTAAATGTAAATGGACTTAATGCACCAATCAAAAGACACAGAGTAATAGAATGGATAAAAAAGCAAGACCCATCTATATGCTGCTTACAAGAAACTCACCTTAAACCCAAAGATAAGCATAGACTAAAAGTCAAGAGATGGAAAAACATATTTCAGGCAAACAACAGTGAGAAGACAGCAGGGGTTGCAGTACTAATATCACATAAAATACACTTCAAAACAAAGAAAGTAACAAGAGATAAAGAAGGACACTACATAATGATAAAGGGCTCAGTCCAACAAGAGGATACAACCATTCTAAATATATATGCACCCAATAGAGGAGCACCAGCATATGTGAAGCAAATACTAACAGAACTAAAGAGGGAAATAGACTGCAATGCATTCATTGTAGGAGACTTCAATACACCACTCACCCCAAAGGATAGATCCACCAGGCAGAAAATAAGTAAAGACACACAGGCACTGAAAAACACACTAGAACAGCTGGACCTAATAGACATCTATAGAACTCTACATCCAAAACAACAGGATGTACATTCTTCTCAAGTGCACATGGAACATTCTCCAGAATAGACCACATACTAGTTCACAAAAAGAGCCTCAGTAAATTCCAAAATATTGAAATTCTACCAACCAATTTTTCAGACCACAAAGGTATGAAAGTAGAAATAAATTCTACAAAGAAAACAAAAAGGCTCACAAACACATGGAGGCTTAACAACATGCTACTAAATAATCAATGGATCAATGAACAAATCAAAATAGAGATCAAGGTATATATAGAAACAAATGACAACAACAACACTAAGCCCAACTTCTGTGGGATGCAGCAAAAGCAGTCTTAAGAGGAAAGTATATAGCAATCCAGGCACACTTGAAGAAGGAAGAACAATCCCAAATGAATAGTCTAACATCACAATTATCAAAACTGGAAAAAGAAGAACAAATGAGGCCTAAAGTCAGCAGAAGGAGGGACATAATAAAGATCAGAGAAGAAATAAACAAAATTGAGAAGAATAAAACAATAGCAAAAATCAACGAAACCAAGAGCTGGTTCTTCGAGAAAATAAACAAAATAGATTAGCCTCTAGACAAACTTATTAAGAGAAAAAGAGAGTCAACACAAATCAACATAATCAGAAATGAGAATGGAAAAATCACGACAGACTCCACAGAAATACAAAGAATTATTAAAGACTACTATGAAAACCTATATGCCAACAAGCTGGAAAACCTAGAAGAAATGGACAACTTCCTAGAAAAATACAACCTCCCAAGACTGACCAAGGAAGAAACACAAAAGTTAAACAAACCAATTACGAGCAAAGAAATTGAAACAGTAATCAAAAACTACCCAAGAGCAAAACCCCGGGGCCGGACGGATTTACCTCGGAATTTTATCAGACACACAGAGAAGACATAATACCCATTCTCCTTAAAGTGTTCCACAAAATAGAAGAAGAGGGAATACTCCCAAACTCATTCTATGAAGCCAAAATCACCCTAATACCAAAACCAGGCAAAGACCCCACCAAAAAACAAAATTACAGACCAATATCCCTGATGAATGTAGATGCAAGAATACTCAATAAAATTTTTGCAAACAGAATTCAACAGTATATCAAAAGGATCATACACCATGACCAAGTGGGGTTCATCCCAGGGATGCAAGGATGGTACAATATTCGAAAATCCATCAACATCATCCACCACATCAACAAAAAGAAAGACAAAAACCACATGATCATCTCCGTAGATGCTGAAAAAGCATTTGACAAAATTCAACATCCATTCATGATAAAAACTCTCAGCAAAATGGGAATAGAGGGCAAGTACCTCAACATAATAAAGGCCATATATGATAAACCCGCAGCCAGCATTATACTGAACAGCGAGAAGCTGAAAGCATTTCCTCTGAGATCGGGAACCAGACAGGGATGCCCACTCTCCCCACTGTTATTTAACATAGTACTGGAGGTCCTAGCCACGGCAATCAGACAAAACAAAGAAATACAAGGAATCCAGATTGGTAAAGAAGAAGTTAAACTGTCACTATTTGCAGATGATATGATACTGTACATAAAAAATCCTAAAGACTCCACTCCAAAACTACTAGAACTGATATCGGAATACAGCAAAGTTGCAGGATACAAAATTAACACACAGAAATCTGTAGCTTTCCTATACACTAACAACGAATCAACAGAAAGAGAAATCAGGAAAACAATTCCATTCACCATTGCATCAAAAAGAATAAAATACCTAGGAATAAACCTAACCAAAGAAGTGAAAGACTTATACTCTGAAAACTACAAGTCACTCTTAAGAGAAATTAAAGGGGACACTAATAAATGGAAACTCATCCCATGCTCATGGGTAGGAAGAATTAATATCGTCAAAATGGCCATCCTGCCGAAAGCAATATACAGATTTGATGCAATCCCTCTCAAATTACCAGCACCATTCTTCAATGAATTCGATCAAATAATTCAAAAATTCATATGGAAACACCAAAGACCCCGAATAGCCAAAGCAATCCTGAAAAAAGAATAAAGTAGGGGAGATCTCACTCCGCAACTTCAAGCTCTACTACAAAGCCATAGTAATCAAGACAATTTGGTACTGACACAAGAACAGAGCCACAGACCAGTGGAACAGATTAGAGACCCCAGAAATTAACCCAAACATATATGGTCAATTAATATTTGATAAAGGAGCCATGGACATACAATGGCAAAATGACAGTCTCTTCAACAGATGGTGCTGGCAAAACTGGACAGCTACATGCAGGAGAATGAAACTGGACCATTGTCTAACCCCATATACAAAGGTAAATTCAAAATGGATCAAAGACCTGAATGTAAGTCATGAAACCATTAAACTCTTGGAAAAAAACATAGGCAAAAACCTCTTAGACATAAACATGAGTGACCTCTTCTTGAACATATCTCCCCGGGCAAGGAATACAACAGCAAAAATGAGCAAGTGGGACTGCATTAAGCTGAAAAGCTTCTGTACAGCAAAAGACAGCATCAATAGAACAAAAAGGAACCCTACAGTATGGGAGAATATATTTGAAAATGACACATCTGATAAAGGCTTGTCGTCCAGAATATATAAAGAGCTCACACGCCTCAACAAACAAAAAACAAATAACCCAATTAAAAAATGGGCAGAGGAACTGAACAGACAGTTCTCTAAAAAAGAAATACAGATGGCCAACAGACACATGAAAAGATGCTCCACATCGCTAATTATCAGAGAAATGCAAACTAAAACTACAATGAGGTATCACCTCACACCAGTAAGGATAGCTGCCATCCAAAAGACAAACAACAACAAATGTTGGCGAGGCTGTGGAGAAAGGGGAACCCTCCTAAACTGCTGGTGGGAATGTAAATTAGTTCAACCATTGTGGAAAGCAGTATGGAGGTGCATCAAAATGCTCAAAACAGACCTACCATTTGACCCAGGAATTCCACTCCTAGGAATTTACCCTAAGAACGCAGCAATCAAGTGTGAGAAAGACAGATGCACCCCTATGTTTATCTTAGCACTATTTACAATAACCAAGAATTGGAAGCAACCTAAATGTCCATCGGTAGATGAATGGATAAAGAAGATGTGGTACATATACACAATGGAATACTACTCAGCCATTAGAAGTGTAAAAATCCAACCATTTGCAGCAACATGGATGGGGCTGGAGAGTATTATGCTCAGTGAAATAAGCCAAGCAGAGAAAGAGAAATACCAAATGATTTCACTCATCTGAGGAGTATAGGAACAAAGGAAAAACTGAAGGAACAAAACAGCAGCGGAATTACAGAACCCAAAAATGGACTAACAGGTACCAAAGGGAAAGGAACTGGGGAGGATGGATGGGCAGGGAGGGAGGGGGGGGAGAAGAAGGGGGGTATTAAGATTAGCATGCATGGGGGGGAGGGAGAAAGGGGAGGGTGGGCTGCACAACACAGAGAGGACAAGTAGTGACTCTACAACATTTTGCTAAGCTGATGGACAGTAACCGTAATGGGGTTTTTGGGGGGGACCTGATATAGGGGAGAGCATAGTAAACATAGTATTCTTCATGTAAGTGTAGATTAAAAATTTAAAAAAAAAAAAGAAAGAAAGAAAGAAAGAAAGAAAGAAAGAAAGAAAGAAAAAAACAAAAAAAAAAAGAAAGAAAGAAAGAAAGAAAGAAAGAAAGAAAGAAAGAAAGAAAGAAAGAAGGAAAGAAAGAAAGAAAAGGGGGATTACTCCTTGACAGGATAAAACTATTGGTAAATCAAAGATCAATGCATGCTTTAAATATCCTTAATGTTGATCACTTAAAGGGTTGTCATTTGATCAGCTATGGAGGTACTCTTTTCTGATAATATTCCTTTCTCTTAATTAAAAAAAAAAAAGGAGTTACTGTGTGCTGACCTCCAATGAGTTCTGCACAGTGGTATAGAGGGCATGTCAAAGTGTGGGCAAAGGGTCTGTTTGTTTCTCTGCAGAAGATCAAGGCCAGCTTGGATACCCAGAAAATGAACTAAGATATGATATGAGGAGGAGCTTCCGGCATCAGCACTCTCTGGAGGACTTGTGCCAGGGGGATGATCATCAAAAAGCCTCCACAGGTATCTGGACGATGCTGCGGTTGGGGCTGCATCCAGCCCACCATCTCCTGGACTTGCCATAGGAATGAGGAGGGAGATGTCTAGGCTGGCATGTGCATACAGTGAGACAACGAATTTGACCGGATCTGTACTGTTGGAACTCAACCAGGAGTTGGGAGGGGTGCAAGTTGTAGCACTCCAAAATCTCATGACTATAGACTACCTATGGTTAAAGGAACATATGGGATGTGAACAGATCCCAGAAATGGGCTGCTTTAATTTGTCTGATGGTTCAAGTACAGTTGGACAATATCCATCATATCACAGATAAATTTTCACGAATGCCTAGGGTGCCTAAATGGTTTTCTTGGCTTCACTGGAGATGGATGGTAATTATAGATTTGCTTTGTTTATGTCACCGTATACCTATTATGTTAATATGTGTGTGCAAATTAGTTAGTAGTTTAAAACCTATACATACTTAAGGTACTCTACAAGAAGATATGTCAAAGAAATAATCAATCCTCCCATGTTTCCTTCATATGCTACATCTACAGCTTTTCTTCTTCCTTCCTAATTACAACCCTTAAATAGAATTCGTGCCTCATATCGAATTTACCGAGTATCATAATTCCTCCAGGTGGTAAAGATACCTCGAGACAAGTGCTGGGCATAGAAGCCACAGGGCATAAATCTGCAAAGAAGTAAAAAGCTAACCTTTGCAAATAATATGGCTTCTCTCTCACTTACCAACTTTACATTTCCCTGTATGGCCCCAGAAGATGACTGGTTAGCCAGAGACGGGTAAGATTCCTCAAGGGAGGAACAACCTAAGACAGGCACAGTCGCAGGCGGGCCATCAGGTGAGAATTTGGGGATCAACAGAGGTGAGGCTCAGAACCTCACCCCCCCTGCTTTGAGAGAAATCTTATGCATCCGTGGATGTCTTGCTGCCCTTGTCTAGCCTGGATTAATACTTAGTCCATAGGCACACACCTGATCATCTGATCATCTACATTTGCCCTCTTACAGCACTAAACTATGTTTTCTACCTTTATCTTGCATCTACCTACCACTTCAGCATTTTATTAAAAATAAAAATAATAATAATAATAGAAGGAGAAATGTGGGATCAACATATAAATCAAGTACAAAAATCAAACGAATATTCATATTTGACCTGACTGTTTATAGGTCATAATGCATGATCAAAACCGAAAGTTTCTGTGATGAATGCCCTTGTACTGTTCACCATGTAAGAATTTATTCACTATGTAAGAATTCGTTCACCATGTAAGAACTTGTTCGTTATACTTCAGAAGATTGGAGACTGACGAGAATTAGGCTTGAGATGGATTAATGATTGTACATTGAGCGTTGACCCCCCTATACTGAATTTTATTGTTGTTAACAACAATTTGATCAATAAATATGAGAGATGCCCTCTCAAAAAAAAAAACAAAAAACAATGTGGTTACTACACTTATCCACATTATCAAGTCCCCAGCCATACCCCAAAGTAGACCCTGTCCATCAGTGTAGTAAGATGCCACAGATTCACTGCTTGCCTTCTTTGTGCTACACTGTATTCCCTGTGATACCCCACACCATGTGTACTAAACATAATACCCCTCAATCCGCTTCTTCCTCCCTACCCACCCACCCTCCCATACTCTTCCTCTTTGTTAACCACTAGTTCCTTCTTGGAGTCTCTGAGTCTGCTGCTATTTTGTCCCTCAGTTTTGGTTCATTTTTATACTCCACAAATGCGGGAAATCATTTGGCACTTGTCTTTCTCCACCTGGCATATTTCACTGAGCATAATGTCCTCCAGCTCCATCCATGTTGTTGCAAATGATAGGATTTGTTTGTTTCTTATGTCTGAATAATATTCTGTTGTGTATATGTACCACCTATTCTCTATCCATTCATCTATTGATGGACACCTAGGCTGCTTCCATATCTTGGCTGTTGTAAAAAGTGCTATGATAAACATAGGGATGCATATGTCTTTTTGAATCTGAGAAGACGTATTCTTTGGGTAAATTCCGAGGAGTGGGATTCCCAGGTCAAATAGTATTTCTATTTTTAGTTTTCTGAGGAACCTCCATATTGCTTTCTGCAATGGTTGAACTAGCTTACATTCCCACCAGCAGTGTAGGAGGGTTGCCCTTTCTCCACATCCTGGCCAGCATTGGTTGTTCTTAGTCTTTTCAATGTTGGCCATCCTTACTGGTGTAAGGTGATATCTCAGTGTGGTTTTAATTTGCATTTCCCTGATGAATAGTGATATAGAGCATCTTTTCATGTGTCTGTTAGCCATCTGAAGTTCTTCTTTGGAGAACTGTCTCTCCATATCCTTTGCCCATTTGTTAATTGGGTTATTTCCTTTTTGGGTGTTGAGGCATGCAAGTTCTTTATATATTTTGTATGTTAAACCCTTGTTGGATATGTCATTTACAAATATATTCTCCTATACTGTAGGATGCCTTTTCTGTTCATGGTGTCTTTTGCCGTACAGAAACTTTTTAGTTTGATGTGGTCCCATGAATTCATTTTTGCTTTTGTTGCCCTTGCTGAAGGAGATGCATTCAGGAAGAAGACGTACATGCTTATATTTATGAGATTTTTGCCTATGTTGTCTTCCAAGAGTTTTATGATTTCATGACTTACATTCAGGTTTTTAATCCATTTCTAGTTTGCTTTTGTGGTTGGGGTTAAAAAATAATCCAGTTTCATTCTCTAGCATGTAGCAGTCCAGTTTTGCCAGCACCAGCTGGTAAAGAGACTGTCATTTCCTGATTTTATGTACATGGCTCTTTTACCACATATTAATTGACCAAATATGGTTGGGTTTATATCAGGGCTCTCCACTCTATTTCATTGGTCTATGGGTCTGATCTTGTGCCAGTACAAAATTGAGTTGATTACTGTGGCTTCATAGTAGAGCTTGAAGTTGGGGAGCATAATCCCCCCAGGTTTATTCTTCCTTCTCAGGATTGCTTTGGCTATTCGGGGTCTTTGGTGGATCCATATGAATTTTAGAATGATTTTCTCTATTTCTTTGAAGAATGCTGTTGGTATTTTGACAGGAATTGCATTGAATCTGTAGATTGATTTAGGTAGGATGGCCATTTTGACAATACTAATTGTTCCTATCCATGGGCACAGGATGTGTTTCCATTAATTGGTATCTTCTTTAATATCTCTCATGCATGTAATGTAGTTTTCAGAGTATAGGTCTTTCACTTCCTTGGTTAGGTTTATTCCTAGGTATTTTATTCTTTTTGATGCAATTGTGAATGGAATTGTTTCCTGATTTCTCTCTCTGCTAGTTCATTGTTAGTGTATACGAATGCCAAACAATTCTCCGTATTAATTTTGTGTCCTGCAACTTTGCTGAATACAGATATTAAATCTAGTAGTTTTAGAGTAGATTCTTTAGGGTTTTTTATGTACTATTCATGTCATCTGCAAACACGGACAGTTTGACTTCTTCTTTACCAATCTGGATGCCTTTTATTTGTTTGTGTCATCTGATTGCCATGGCTAGGACCTCCAGTACTATGTTGAATAGAAGTGGGGAGAGTGGGCACCCTTGTCTTGTTCTAGATCTTCAAAGAAAAGCTTTCACCTTCTTGCTGTTAAGTATGATGTTGGCTGTGGGTTTGTCATATATGGCCTTTATTATGTTGAGGTACTTGCCCTTTATACCCATTTTGCTGAGAATTTTTATCATGAATGGATGTTGAGTTTTGTCAAATGCTTTTTCAGCATCTATGGAGATGATCATGTGGTTTTTGTCCTTCTTTTTGTTCATGTGGTGGATGATGTTGATGTATTTTCGAATGTTGTACCATCCTTGCATCCCTGGAATAAATCCTACTTGATCACGATGGATGATCTTTTTTATGTATTTTTGAAAATGGTTTGCTAATATTTAGTTGAGTATTTTTGCATGTATGTTTATAAGGGATATTGTTCTGTAATTGTCTTTTTGTGTGGTCACCTTGCCTGGTTTTGGTATTAGAGAGATGCTGGCCTCATAGAATGAGTTTGGAAGTATTCCCTCTTCCTCTACTCTTTGGAAAATTTTAAGGAGGATGGGAATTAGGTCTTCACTAAATGTTTGATAAAATTCAGCATTGCAGCCATCTGGTCCTGGTGTTTTGTTCTTAGGTAAGTTTTTGATTACCAGTTTAATATTGCTGGTAATTGGTCTGTTCAGATTTTCTGTTTCTTTCTGGGTCAGCCTTGGAAGGTTGTATTTTTCCAGAAAGTTGTCCATTTTTTCTAGGTTATCCAATTTGTCAGCATATAATTTTCATAGTATTCTCTAATAATTCTTTGTATTTCTGTGGTTTCCATAGTGATTTTTCGTTTATCACTTCTGATTCTGTTTATGTGAGTAGATTCTCTTTTTTTTCTTGATAAGTCTCTCTAAGGGTTTATCTATTTTGTTTATTTTCTCAAAGAACCAGCTCTTGCTTTCATTGATTCTTTCTATTGTTTTATTCTTCTCGATTTTATTTATTTCTGGTCTAATCTTTATTATGTTCCTCCTTGTACTGACACTGGCCCTCATTTGTTCTTCTTTTCCTACTTTAGTTAACTGTGAGTTTAGACTGCTCATATGGGATTGTTCTTTCCTGAGGTAGGCCTGTATTGAAATATACTTTCCTCTTAGCATGGCCTTTGCTGCATCCAATAGGTTTTGTGGTGTTGAATTATTGTTGTCATTTGTCTCCATATATGGCTTGATCTCTGTTTTTATTTGGTCATTGATCCATTGGTTATTTAGGAGCATGTTCTGAAGCTTCCATGTGTTTTTGGGGTTTTATTTCTAGTTTCATACCTTTGTGGTCTGAGAAACTGGTTCGTACAATTGCCATCATTTTTAATTTACCAAGGCTCTTTTTGTGACCTAGCATATGATCTAGTTTTGAAAATATTCCATGTGTACTTGAGAAGAATATGTATTCTGTTGCTTTTGGGTGTAGAGTTCTGTAGATGTCTGTTAGATCCATCTGTTCTAATGTATTGTTCAGTGCTCTGTCTCCTTACTTATTTTCTGTCTGGTTGATCTGTCCTTCAGGGTTAATGGAGTGCTGAAGTCCCCTAGAATGAATGCATTGTATTCTATTTCCCCTTTTAATTCTGTTAGTGTTTGTTTCACATATGTGGGTGCTCCTGTGTTACACACATAGATATTTATAATGGTTATTTATTCTTGTTGGATTGACCCCTTTATCATTATATAATACCCTTCTTTGTCTCTTGTGACTTTCTTTGTTTTGAAGTCTGTATTGTCTGATACAAGTACTGCAACACCTGCTTTTTTTCTCCATATTAGTTGCATGAAGTCTCTTTTTCCACCCCTTTACTTTTAGTCTGTGTGTCTTTGGGTTTAAAGTGAGTCTCTTGTAGTCATCACATAAATGGGTCTTGTTTTTTAATCCATTCAGTGACTGTATATATTTTGATTGGTGCATTCAGTCCATTTACATTTAGGGTGATTATCTTTAGGTATGTACTTATTGCCTTGTAGGCTTTAGATTCATGGTTACCAAAGGTCACGGTTAACTTTCTTACTATCCAAGTGTCTAACTTAACTCACTTAATCTGCTATTACAAACACAAAGTAAAGGTTCTCTTTTTTTTATCCTCCTTTTTCTTCCTCCTCCACTCCTTATATATAAGGTATCATATTCTGTACTCTTTGTCTATCCCTTAATTGACTTTGGGATAGTTACTTTGATTTTGCATTTGCTTAGTAATTAACTGTTCTACTTTTTTGCTGTGGTTTTATTACCTCTGGTGATGGCTATTCAACCTTAAAAACACTTCCATCTATAGCAGTCCCTCCAAAATATACTGTAGAGATGGTTTGTGGGAGGTAAATTCTCTCAGCTTTTGCTTATCTGGAAATTGTTAAATACTTCCTTCAAATTTAAATGATAATCTTGCCAGATAAATTAATCTTGGTTCCAAGTCCTTCTGCTTCATGGCATTAAATACATCATGGCACTCCCTTCTGGCCTGTAAGGTTTCTGCTGAGAAGTCTGATGACAGCATGATGGGCTTTCCTTTGTATGTGATCTTATTTCTGTCTCTGGTTGCTTTTAACAGTCTACCCTTATCCTTGATCTTGCCATTTTAATTATCATATGCCTTGGTATTGTCTTCCTTGGGTCCCTTGTGTTGGGAGATCTTTGCACCTCCATGGCCTGAGAGACTATCTCCTTCCCCAGATTGGGGAAGTTTTCACCAATTACCTCCTCAAAGAAACTTTCTACCCTGTTCTCTCTCTTCTTCTTCTTTTGGTAGCCCTATAATGAGAATATTGCTCTGTTTGGATTGGTCACACAGTTCTCTCAATATTCTTTAATCCTTAGAGATCCTTTTTTCTCTCTGTGCCTCAGCTTCTTTGTATTCCTCCTCTCTGGTTTCTATTTCATCTATTGTCTCCTCCACCTTATCTAATTTGCTTTTAATACCCTTCATTATGCTCTTCAATGATTGGATCTCTGACCAGAACTCATTCCTGAGTTCTTGCATTTATTTCTTTACCTCTATGAGCATGTTAATGATTTTTATTTTGAACTCCCTTTCAGGAAGATTCATGAGGTCGATGTCATTTAAATCTCTCTGAGGAGCTGTATTAAAATTTTTACTTTGAACCAGTTTCCTTTGACTTTTCATATTTGTATATGGCTCGCTCTAGTGTCCAGAAGCTCTACTTTCTGGGGCTGCTCAGCCCCTGAAGCAATGTGGGGGCTCACACGGGAGTGGTATTGGTGCATTGGGGGAGTAAGGAGCTGTTTCCTACTTCCTGGCTGCTATGCCTGTCTCCACTGCCTGAGCCAGTTGGCCAAGCATGTAGGCATAAGCCTCTATGCTTTGCTATTGTAGTTGCTGTATTGCTGTAGACAGATCTTCCCTCTGGCTGGCCTAACACCAAGGTAAGGTTTGCCGGTTTGGGAACCAGGCAGGAGAAAGGCACAATAGGCTGCATATCACAGAGGGGGTCCTTTAAACTTTGTAGCCAGCCAGGGAGCTGGAGCACCTGAGGACCGTGAGAGCTTCCAACCTGCTGGGCAGAGTGCACCCAGACAATTTTGCCTACCTGTCCTTTCTCCTAAGCAGTAAGCTCTGTGCAATCCTTGCCCCTTTAGCTGTACTTTTGTCCCAGAGCAGATGTAATTGTTATATTAAGCCATATTTGTTTATTTGTACTTCCAAATCCACCTTGTCCTCTTTCATAAGGTGTTGTTGAAGGTGGGAGATAGGGAAGTAAAAGTAATTGAGCAATTCTTTCTCCTTAAGGTATATATAATTGATTATCAGATTATAACATTATTTCAATCTCACCCATATAATCCTGATCAATAACTCCAGGACTTACTATTAATCCTTTTAGTGCCCAACTACTTTGGCCTATAAATAATTGGCTGGTAAAGGGCCAAAAATTCCTGTACTAAGTAATTGGAATCTTTGTGATGGGTGTAAATATACAGGTTGAGAAGAGCAAGATCTACAGCAGTGATTGCTTTAGTTGCTGTTTGTAAATCATGCAACATCCTTTTAACTGGAGAAGATGCTTCTGTATAATTTTCTAGGGCCTCAGAGGCTGGCCTGGTTGAAGGTTTAAAGACTGAGACTCATTGATAGGATTACCATCTTTATCAAATTTTGAACAACATTCATTAGACCAATGCCTCCCTTTTAACATTTTGGGCAAACAGACAGCGGTTTATTTTTAAAATTTGACTCTCTTGTTCTCTTTTGTGATCTGCAGTCCTTTTTCATGTGCCCTTGTCTGCCATAATCAAAACACTTCAAATATTTTGAATTTCCCTTTGACTTTCCCCTCATTTAAGTTGCTAGTAAATTAGCTTGGTATGTAGAGGAACCTACATTGGCACAAGCCTTGATATAATCTTCCATTCTCGCTTCTGCACCTTTCAAAGGTCTAAGAACACTTTGGGACTCTGTATGTGCATTATCATAAGCTAGAATTTGCAACATTTCTCTTAAATCTGGATCTGGTACTGTACTTCTCAAGTTCTCCTGTAATCTCTCAACAAAGTCAACATATGGTTCATTAAGTCCCTGATTAAATTTACTGAATGGTAGGGTAGGCTTTCCAAATGCTTGTATTTTTTCCCAAGCTTTCAGAAAACACAGACGCACCTGTGTTACTGCTGTGTCCTTGTAACCATCTTGACTTTATCACTGCAGCCAATCTCCTTTTCCTGCCAGCTGTTCAGCAGTTATAAGAATTGGAGACTAGGCCACAAAAAGAGCCCTAGTAAATTCAAAAGGATTGAAATTCTACCAACCAACTTCTGAGACCACAAAGGTGCTAAGCTAGAAATAAATTGTACAAAGAAAACAAAAAGGCTCTCAAACATATGGAGGCTTAACAAATGCACCTAAATAATCAATGGATAAATGACCAAATTAAAATAGAGATCAAGCAATATATGGAGACAAATGACAACAGCACAAAGCCCCAACTTCTGTGTGATTCAGCGAAGGCAGTCATAAGAGGAAAGTATATAGCAATCCAGGCCTATTGAAAGAAGGAAGAAAAATCCCAAATCAATAGTCTAATGTCACAATTATCGAAATTGGAAAAAGAAGAACAAATGAGGCCTGAGGTCAGCAGATGGAGGGACATAATAAAGATCAGAGAAGAAATAAATAAAATTGAGAAGAATAGAACAATAGAAAAAAATCAATGAAACCAAGAGCTGGTACTTTGAGAAAATAAACAAAACAGATAAGCCCCGAGTCAGACTTATTAAGAGAAAAAGAGAATCTACTCACATCAACAAAATCAGAAATGAGAAAGGAAAAATCATGACAGACCCCACAGAAATACAAAAAACTAATAGAGAATACTATGAAAATCTATATGCTAACAAGCTGGAAAACCTAGAAGAAATGGACAACTTCCTAGAAAAATACAACCTTCCAAGACTGACCAAGTAAGAAACAGAAAATCTAAACAGACCATTTAACAGGGATGAAATTGAATCACAAATCAAAAAACTACACAAGAACAAAACCCCTGGGGTAGATGGGTTCCTGGCTGAATTTTATCAGACATATAGAGAAGACATAATACCCATTCTCCTTAAAGTTTTCCAAAAAATAGTAGAGGAGGGAATACTTCCAAACTAATTCTATGAAGCCAGCATCACTCGGATACCAAAACCAGGCAAAGACACCACCAAAAATGAAAATTACAGACCAATATCCCTGATGAATATAGATGCAAAAATACTCAACAAAATATTAGCAAACCAAATTCAAAAATACGTCAAGAAGATCATACACCATGATCAAGTGGGATTCATTCTCAGGGATAAAAGGATGGTACAACATTCGAAAATACAGCAACATCATACACCACATCAACAAGAAGAACAGAAACCATAGATCATCTCCATAGATGCTGAAAAAGCATTCGACAAATTCAACATCCTTTCATGATAAAAACTCTCAAGAATATGGGTATAGAGGGCAGGAACCTCAACATAATAAAGGCCATATATGACAAACCCACAGCCAGCATCATACTTAACAGGGAGAAGATGAAAGCTTTTTCTCTAAGATCAGGAACAAGACAAGGATGCCCACTCTCCCCACTGTTATTCAAAATATTATTGGAGGTCCTAGCCATGGCAATCAGACAAAACAAAGAAATAAAAGGCATCCATACTAGTAAAGAAGTCAAACTGTCACTATTTGCAGATGACATGATATTGTACATAAAAAACCCTAAAGACTCCACTCCAAAACTACCAGAACTAATATCCGAATTCAGCAAAGTTGCAGGATACAAAATTAATACACAGAACTCTTTTTCACTCATTTACACTAACAATAAACTAGCAGAAAAAGACATTAGGAAAATAATTCCATTCACAATTGCATCCAAAAGAATAAAATACCTGGGAATAAACCTAACCAAGGAAGTGAAAGACTTATATCCTGAAAACTACAAGACACTCTTAAGAGAAATTAAAGAGGACACACTAAGAAATGGAAAGTTATCCCATCTTCTTGGTTAGGAAGGAGTAATATTGTCAAAATGGCCATCCTGCCTAAAGCAATCTACAGATTCAATGCAATCTGAATCAAAATACCAACATCATTCCTCAACGAACTGGAACAAATAGTCCTAAAATTCATATGGAACCACAAAAGACCCCAAATAGCCTAAGCAATCCTGAGAAGGAAGAATAAAGCTGGGGGGATCTCGCTTCACAACTTCAAGCTCTACTACAAAGACACAGTAATTAAGACAATTTGGTACTGGAACAAGAACAGATGCACAGACCAGTGGAACAGAATAGAAAGTCCAGATTTTAACACAAACATATATGCTCAATTAATATACAATATAGGAGCCATGGACATACAATGGGGAAATGACAGCCTCTTCAACAGCTGGTGTTGGCAAAACTGGACAGATACACGTAAGAGAATGAAACTGGATTATTGTTTAACCCCAAGCACAAAATTAAACTCAAAATGGATCAAAGACATGAATGTAAGTCATGAAACCATAAAACTCTTAGAAAAATACATAGGCAAAAATATCTTGGACATAAACATAAGCAACTTCTTCATGAACATATCTCCCTGGCAAGGGAAACATAAGCAACAATGAACAAGTGGGACCTTATCAAGTTGAAAAGCTTCTGTACAAGAAAGCACACCACCAATAGAATAAGGCATCCTGAGGTGCCAAGAGGGTGGCGTGAGTAGTTCAGTGGAAATCTCCTCCCAAAAATATATATATCTTTGAAAATACAACAAATGCAACTATTCCTAAAAGAGAGACCCAGGCAACATCTACATCTGTGAGAACTCAGCATCACATGAAGGGGGTAAGATACAAGCCATGGCCCAGCAGGACCTGAGCATACCCCACACCCAAGCTCCCCAGTGGGAAGAAAGGATTTGGAGCAGGGAGGGAGTGAAAGCCCAGGACTGCCAAGCAACCAGCTCTACTAATCTGCACTGGGAGCGTGAACACACAGTGCATGGTGTGCTGGATATTAGAGAATTGGAAGAGCAAAATCTGAGAGTGGGTCCCTGCAACCGGCTCCCCTGGGACCAAAGAAAAGCGAGTGCTTTTTGAAAGTCTTAAAGGAACAGGGACCTCATGGCAGGATGGAATCATCCTGGCACACTCAGCCCAGCAGCTGGGAATCCAGGGGAACTCCAGGCAACCTAACTCCCTAGGTGACAGCATAGCTCTGAGGCCCATGATGGTGATAAGCAGCCAGCCAGTCATTCCCCTGGCTGGCACAGACCCTGACACACCCGCCCAGGAACATGCGAGCTGGAGGCAGCGGCGACCAAGTGAAGGTCCTGGGAGTGGCCCGCACAAACCGGTGATGGCAGCAGAAGAGGCCAAGCACGGAGCCTGGGAGGAGCCCAGGAGTGGCCTGCATGACACTGAAGTGGTGGCAGCTGAGCAGCCCAGGAGTGACCACGCACCCAGCAGCCACCCAGAATCACCTCTCAGCACACAGCGGCCTGGGCCAAACTTAAAGGCTGCTGCCAGCAGCAGGAGAGCACACCCAGAGCTCTCACAGGAGAGCACACCCAGAGCACCTGCCACTCCCCACAGGATGTTCCCCTACCCTGATGGAGACCCTGCCCACAGCAGCTTAGGGGATTAATCTGGATGCTGCTTCAGGTGTGTGGGTAACTGACACAGGCAGCAGAGAAGGGAAAGTCGACCAGCAAGCAGGAAAGGACTTTGTTTTCCCAGCTGACACATGTGCAACCTGCCTACATCTACTTCTAACACCATGAAAAGGCAGAAGAATTTAGTTCTGTCCAAAATAACCAGACAACCCCTGGGAGAGGGCCTCAGGAGACATATTTAACCAATCCCACGAAAAAGAATTCAAAATAAAGGTCATAACCATGCTGATGGATCTGCAGAGAAATATGCAAGAGTTAAAGGAGAAAGTTGGGAGAGAGAATACAGGAATAAAACAATCTCTGGAAAGACTTAAGAGCACACTGGATGAGGTGCAAAAGGCCATTAATGGAATAGAAATCAGAGAACAGGAACACAGAGAAGCAGAGAGAGACAAAAGGATCTCCAGGAATGAAAGAATATTAAGAGAACTGTGTGACGAATCCAAATGGAACAAAATTCGCATTATACAGATACCAGTAGAATAAGAGAGAGAAAAAGGAATAGAAAGTGTCTTTGAAGAAATAATTGCTGAAAACTTCCCCAAACTGGGGGAGGAAATAGTCTCTCAGACCATGGAGGCCCACAGAACTCCCAACACAAAGGACCCAAGGAGGACAACACCAAGGCACATAATAATTAAAATAGCAAAGATCAAAGACAGGGACAGAGTATTAAAGGCTGCCAGAGAGAGAATAAAGGTCACGTACAAAGTAAAACCCATTAGGCTATCATCAGACTTCTCAACAGAAACCTTACAGGCCAGAAGAGAATGGCATGATATATTTAATGTAATGAAACAGAAGGTCCTTGAACCATGAATACTATATCCACCATGATTGTCATTTAAATATAAAGGAGGGGTTAAACAACTCCCAGACAAACAAAAGCTGAGGGAATTTGCCTCCACAAAACACCTCTACAGGGTATTTTAGAGGGACTGCTCTAGATGGAAGCACTCCTAAGGCAAAATAGGTGTCACCAGAGAAAATAAAATCACAGCAAAGAAAGCAGACCAACCAAATATTAAGTAAAGGCAAAAAATTAAATCAACTACTCACAAAAGCAGTCAAAGGAAATGCAAAAGAACACAGAGTAAAACACCTAACATATAAAGAATGGAGGAGGAGGAATAAGAAGGGAGAGAAATAAAGAATCACCAGATTTTGCTTATAACAGCTTAATAAGTGAGTTAAGTTAGACAGTTAGATAGTAAAAAAGTTAACTTTGAACCTTTGGTAACCACAAATCTAAAGCCTGCAATGGCAATAAGTATATATCTCTCAATAATCACCCTAAATGTAAACGGACTGAATGCACCAGTCAAAAGACACAGAGCAACAGAATGGATAAAAAAACAAGACGCATCTATATGCTGCTTAAAAGAGACTCACCTAAAACCCAAAGACATACACAGCCTAAAAGCCAAGGGATGGAAAAAGATATTTCATGCAAACAATATGGAGAAAAAGCAGGTGTTGCAGTACTTGTATCAGACAAAACAGAATTCAAAACATAGAAAGTAACAAGATATAAAGAAGGACATTACATAATGATAAAAGGGTCAGTCCAACAAGAGGATATAATGATTATAAATATATATGCACCCAATACAGGAGCACCAACATATGTGAAACAAATACTAACAGAATTAAAGGAGGAAATAGAATGCAATGCATTCATTCTAGGAGACTTCAACACACCACTCACTCCAAAGGACAGATACACCAGACAGAAAAATAAGTAAGGACACAGAGACACTGAACAACACACTAGAACAGATGGACTTAACAGACATCTGCAGAACTCTACAACCAAAAGAAGCAGGATACACATCCTTCTAAAGTACACATGGAACATTCTCCAGAATAGACCACATACTACGCCACAAAAAGAGCCTCAGTAAATTCAAAAAGATTGAAATTCTACCAACAAACTTCTTGGACCACAAAGGCATAAAATTAGAAATAAACTGTACAAAGAAAAAAAAGCCTCACAAACACATGGAGGCTTAACAACATACTCCTAAATAATCAATGGATCAATGACCAAATTAAAACAGAGATCAAGCAATATTTGGAGACTACTGACACCAACAGCATAAAGCCCCAACATCTGTGTGATGCAGTGAAAGCAGTTCTAAGAGGAAATTATATAGAAACCCAGGCCAATCTAAGGAAAGACGAACATTCCCAAATGAATAGTCTAAAGTGACAACTATTGAAACTGGAAAAAGAAGAACAGATGAGGCCCAAAGTCAGCAGAAGGAGGGATATAATAAAGATCACAGAAGAAATAAATAAAATTCAGAACAATAAAACAATAGAAAAAAATCAATGAAACCAAGAGCTCGTTCTCTGAAAAAATAAACAAAATAGACAAGCCCCAAGCCAGACTTATTAAGAGAAAAACAGAACCTACACACATCAACAGAATCAGAAATGACAAAGGAAAAATCATGACGGACCCAACAGAAATACAAAATATTATTAGAGAATACTACGAAAAGCTATATGCTAACAAGCTGCAAAATCTAGAAGAAATGGACAACTTCCTAGAAAAATACAACTTTCCAAGACTGCCCAAGGAAGAAACACCAAATCTAAACAGACCAATTACCAGCAACGAAATTGAATTGGTAATCAAAAAACTATCCTAGAACAAAATTCCAGGGCCAGATGGATTCACGACTGAATTTTATCAGACATATAGAGAAGACATAATATCCATTCTCCTTAAACTTCTCCAAAAAATAGAAGAGAAGGAAATACTTCCAAACTCATTCTATGAAGCCAGCATCACTCTAATACCAAAATCAGGCAAAGACCCCACCAAAGAAGAAAATTACAGACCAATATCCCTGGTGAAATCAGATGCAAAAATACTCAACAAAATATTAGCAAACTGAATTAAAAAATACGTCAAGAGGATCATACACCTTGATCAAGTGGGATTCATCTCAGGGATGCAAGGATAGTACAACATTCGAAAATCCATCAACATCATCCATCACATCAACAAAAAGGACAGAAACCACATGATCATTTCCATAGATGCTGAAAAAGCATTCAACAAAATTCAACATCCATTCATGATAAAAACTCTCAAGGAAATGGGTATAGAGGGCAAGTATTCAACATAATAAAGGGCATATATGACAAACCCACAGCCAACATCATACTTAACAGGGGGAAGCTGAAAGCTTCTCCTGTAAGATCTGGAACAAAACATGGATGCCCTCTATCCCCACTGTTATTCAATATAGTACTGGAAGTCTTGGCCACAGCAGTCAGACAAAACAAAGAAATACAAGGTATCCAGATTGGTAAAGAAGTTAAACTGTCACTATTTGCAGATGACATGATATTGTACATGAAAAACCCTAAAGACTCCATTCCAAAACTGCTAGAACTAAAATCTGAATTTAGCAATGTTGCAGGATACAAAATTAATACACAGAAATCTGTTGCTGTCTTATACCCTAATGATGAATTAAAAGAAAGAGAAATCAGGAAAACAATTTCATTCAGAATTGCATCAAAAAGAATAAAATGCCTAGGAATAAACCTAACCAAGGAAGTGAAATACCTATACCCTGAAAACTACAAGAAACTCTTAAGAGAAATTAAGGAGGACACTAACAAATGGAAACTCTTTCCATGCTCTTGGCTAGGAAGAATTAGTATTGTCAAAGTGGCCATCCTGCCTAAAGCAATCTACAGATTCAATGCAATGCCTATCAAAATACCAACATTCTTCAATGAACTGGAAGAAATAGTTCTAAAATTCATATGGAACCACCTAAGAACATGAATAGCCAAAGCAATCCTGAGAAGGAAGAATAAAGTGGGGGGGGATCTCGATTAGCAACTTCAAGCTCTACTACAAAGCCACGTAATCAAGACAATTTGATACTGGCACAAGAACAGAGCCACAGACCAGTGGAACACAATAGAGAGTCCAGATATTAACACAAACATATATGGTCAATTATTATATGATAAAGGAGCCATGGACAAACAATGGGGAAATGACAGCCCCTTCTACAGCAGGTGTTGGCAAAACTGGACAGATACATGTAAGAGAATGAAACTAGATCACTGTCTAACCCCATACACAAAAGTAAATTCGAAATGGATCAAAGACTTGAATTGAAGTCATGAAACCATAAAACTCTTAGAAAAAAACATAGGCAAAAATCTCTTGGACATAAACATGAGTGACTTCTTCATGTACATATCTCCCCAGGAAAGGGAAACAAAAGCAAAAATGACCAAGTCAGACTGTATCAAGTTAAAAAGCTTTTGTACAGCAAAGGACATCATCAGTAGAACAAAAAGGTATCCTACAGTATGGGAGAATATATTCATAAATGACAGATCAGATAAAGTGTTGACATCCAAAATATGTAAAGAGCTCATGCACCTCAACAAACAAAAAGCAAGTAATCCAATTAAAAAATGGGCAGAGGAGCTGAACAGACAGTTCTCCAAAGAAGAAATTCAGATGGCCAACAGACACATGAAAAGATGCTCCACATTGCTAGTCATCAGAGAATTGCAAATAAAAACTACAATGAGATATCACCTCACACCAGTAAGGAATGACACTATCCAAAAGACAAACAACAACCAACGTTGGTGAGGTTATGGAGAAAGGGTTACCCTCCTACACTGCTGGTGGGAATGTAAATTAGTTCAACCATTGTAGAGAGCAATATGGAGGTTCCTCATTAAGCTCAAAATACAAATACCATTTGACCCAGGAATTCCACTTCTAGGAATTTACCCTAAGAATGCAGCAGCCCAGTTTGAAAAAGACAGATGCACCCCTATGTTTATCACAGCACTATTTACAATAGCCAAGAAATGGAAGCAACCTAAGTGTCCATCAGTAGCTGAATGGATAAAGAAGATGTGGCACATGAACACAATGAAATATTATTCAGCCATAAGAAGAAAACAAATCCTACCATTTGCAACAACATAGATGGAGCTAGAGGGTATTATGCTCAGTGAAATAAGCCACACGGAGAAAGACAAGTACCAAATGATTTCACTCATATGTGAAGTATAAGAACAAAGAAAAAACTGAAGAAACAAAACAGCAGCAGAGTCACAGAATCCAAGAAAGGACTAACAGTTACCAAAGGGAAAGGGACTGTGGGAGGATGAGTGGCAAGGGAGGGATAACGGGGGTGGGAAAAGAAAGGGGGCATTTCAATTAGCATGTATAATGTGGGGGAAGGCATGGGGAGGGCTGTGCAACACAGAGAAGACAAGTAGTGATTCTCCAGCATCTTACTATGCTGATGGACAGTGACTGAAATGGGGTTTGTGGGGGGAGGGGACTTGGTGAATGGGGGAGCCTAGTAAACATAATGTTCCTCATGTAATTGTAGTTTAATGATAAAAAGAAATCAACCAGGTGAGCTGGTAACTTCATGGAACACAATTCAAGTATATTTCTGCCAAAATAAAATCAGTCTTTACAAATGAAAATAGAATTTTGGAAAACTTGTATTTGCTGCTGTGAAGTTTGCAGTTTCCCAATACTTAAGATTAATGGCAACATTAATAAGTATGATTTGTCATATTGTATAATGCAATATGTCAGCATCTGAATCCTCTGCATACGTCAGTGAAGCAGGATTTTCCAAATGACCAATGCATGATGTTATATTAAGATATATGATACAATAGAAAAAGTTCCCCTGAAAGGTTCCAGATCATACACTAAAACTAAACTATCCCTTGTTTACCTTTTACTAAGAATATCCACAATTACCTATTAAGTATATTAAAACACCCTGTCCTTTTCCAGCTAAAAAACAAAATCGTACTCAGTGGCAAAAAGTTGGAATATTGTCCTCTAAGATCATGAACAAGATAAGGTTACCTATTCTCATCACTCTTATTCAACATTTTACTGGAATTCCTACCTAGAACAATCATGCAAGATAAGGAAATAAAAGGAATCAAAATCACAAAGAAAGAAGTAAAATTGTTATTTACAGGGGTGGAGACAGGATGGCGGCGTGAGTAGAGCAGTGGAAATCTCCTCCCAAAAACACATAAAGCTATGAAAATATAACAAAGAAAAATCTTCCTAAAATAGAGAACACAGGACACAGGACAACATCCAGACCACATCCACACCTGCAAGAACCCAGCGCCTTGTGAAGGGGGTAAGATACAAGCCCCGGCCCGGCGGGACTCGAGTGCCCCTCCCCCCAGCTCCCGGCGGGTGGAAAGAAAACGGAGCGGTTTTTTTTTGGCGAGGGCTTTTTGGAAGCCTTAAAGGGACAGGGCCACCGTTGCTAGGGAGGCAAGGTGGCGGGACTGGTGAGCGGGTGCCTGGGACCGGCGCCTGAGGACAAAGAATATCCCGCGTTTATCCCTGCGGGACCGGTGGGCGGGTGCCTGAGACCGGCACCTGAGGACGGAGGAAATCACACGTTTTTCCCCTTTTTTTTTTTCTTTTTGGTTAGCGCTTTTTGGAAGCCTTAAAGGGACAGGGACCCCGGTGCTAGGGAGGCAGGGCGGCGGGACTGGTGAGCGGGTGCCTAGGACTGGCACCTGAGGACAAAGAATATCGCAAGTTTTTCCCTGCAGGATCGGTGGGCGGGTGCTTTATGGAAGCCTTGAAGGGACAGGGACACTGGTGGTAGGGAGACAGGGCAGCAGAACCAGTGAGTGGGTGCCTGGGACCGGCACTTGAGGACAAAAAAAAAATATCGCGTGTTTTTTCCTTTTTTTTTTTTTTTTTTCCATTCCCTCTCTCATTGTTGCTGTTGTTGTTTTGGTTTGAAGAGTGCTCTTTGGAAGTCTTAAAGGGGCAGGACAGGTCACTTAGACCAGAGGCAGGAAATCTGGGGATCTCTGGGCACTGCAACCCCCTGGGCAGCAGGGAGCACACAGGTCCCTTACAGAGATAAATAGCTTCCCGGCTGCTCCCCCTCCAATGGGGTTCCACCATTTTGGAGGAGCAGCCCCAGCAAGGCCACACCCACAGCAACAGTGGAGATAAAACCCATAGCAACTGGGCAGGAAGCAGAAGCCCTGTCTGCACACAGCTGCCCAGCACAAGCCACTAGAGGTCGCTATTCTCCCAGGAGAGGAAGGCCACAAACCAAAAAGAAGGGAAGCTCTTCCAGCAGTCACTTGTACCAGCTCTGCAAACTATCTCTATCACCATGAAAAGGCAAAACTACAGGCAGACAAAGATCACAGAGACAACACCTGAGAGGGAGACAGACCTAACTAGTCCTCCTGAAAAAGAATTCAAAATAAAAATCATGAACAAGCTGACAGAGATGCAGAGAAAAATGCAAGAGCAATGGGATGAGATGCAGAGAAAAATGCAAGAGCAGTGGGATGAGATGCAGAGAAAAATGCAAGAGCAGTGGGATGAAGTCTGTAAGGAGATCACAGATGTCAGGAAGGAGATCACAGAAGTGAAACAATCTCTGGAAGGATTTATAAGCAAAATGGACAAGACACAAGAGGCCATTGAAGGAATAGAAGCCAGAGAACAGGAACGTATAGAAGCTGACATAGAGAGAGATAAAAGGATCTCCAGGAATGAAACAACACTAAGAGAACTATGTGACCAAGCCAAAAAGAATAATATTCGTATTATAGGGATACCAGAAGAAGAAGAAAGAGGAAAAGGGATAGAAAGTCTCTTTGAAGAAATAATTGCTGAAAACTTCCCCAAACTGGGGGAGGAAATAATCGAACAGAGCATGGAATTACACAGAACTCCCAACAGAAAGGATCCAAGGAGGACAACACCAAGACACATAGTAATTAAAATGGCAAGGATCAAGGACAAGGAAAGAGTTTTAAAGGCAGCTAGAGAGAAAAAGGTCACCTATAAAGGAAAACCCATCAGGCTAACATCAGACTTCTGGACAGAAACCCTACAGGCCAGAAGAGAATGGCATGATATACTTAATGCAATGAAACAGAAGGGCCTTGAACCAAGGATACTGTATCCAGCACGACTATCATTTAAATATGATGGCGGGATTAAACAATTCCCAGACAAGCAAAAGCTGAGGGAATTTGCTTCCCACAAACCACCTCTACAGGGCATCCTACAGGGACTGCTCTAGATGGGAGCACCCCTAAAAAGAGCACAGAACAAAACACACAACATGTGAAGAATGGAGGAGGAGGAATAAGAAGGGAGAGAAGAAAAGAATCTCCAAACAGTGTATATAACAGCTCAATAAGCGAGCTAAGTTAGGCAGTAAGATACTAAAGAAGCTAACCTTGAACCTTTGGTAACCACGAATCTAAAGCCTGCAATGGCAATAAGTACATATCTCTCAATAGTCACCCTAAATGTAAATGGACTTAATGCACCAATCAAAAGACATAGAGTAATAGAATGGATAAAAAAGCAAGACCCATCTATATGCTGCTTACAAGAAACTCACCTTAAACCCAAAGATAAGCATAGACTAAAAGTCAAGGGATGAAAAAACATATTTCAGGCAAACAACAGTGAGAAGAAAGCAGGGGTTGCAGTACTAATATCAGACAAAATAGACTTCAAAACAAAGAAAGTAACAAGAGATAAAGAAGGATACTACATAATGATAAAGGGCTCAGTCCAACAAGAGGATATAACCATTCTAAATATATATGCACCCAATACAGGAGCACAAGCATATGTGAAACAAATACTAACAGAACTAAACAGGAAAATAGACTGCAATGCATTCATTGCAGGAGACTTCAATACACCACTCACCCCAAAGGATAGATCCACTGGGAAGAAAATAAGTAAGGACACACAGGCACTGAACAACACACTAGAACAGATGGACCTAATAGACATCTATAGAACTCTACATCCAAAAGCAACAGGATATACATTCTTCTCAAGTGCACATGGAACATTCTCCAGAATAGACCACATGCTAGCTCACAAAAAGAGCCTCAGTAAATTCCAAAATATTGAAATTCTACCAACCAATTTTTCAGACCACAAAGGTATGAAAGTAGAAATAAATTCTACAAAGAAAACAAAAAGGCTCACAAACACATGGAGGCTTAACAACATGCTACTAAATAATCAATGGATCAATGAACAAATCAAAATAGAGATCAAGGAATATATAGAAACAAATGACAACAACAACACTAAGCCCAACTTCTGTGGGATGCAGCAAAAGCAGTCTTAAGAGGAAAGTATATAGCAATCCAGGCACACTTGAAGAAGGAAGAACAATCCCAAATGAATAGTCTAACATCACAATTATCAAAACTGGAAAAAGAAGAACAAATGAGGCCTAAAGTCAGCAGAAGGAGAGACATAATAAAGATCAGAGAAGAAATAAACAAAATTGAGAAGAATAAAACAATAGCAAAAATCAACGAAACCAAGAGCTGGTTCTTCGAGAAAATAAACAAAATAGATAAGCCTCTAGCCCAACTTATTAAGAGAAAAAGAGAATCAGCACAAATCAACATAATCAGAAATGAGAATGGAAAAATCACGACAGACTCCACAGAAATACAAAGAATTATTAAAGACTACTATGAAAACCTATATGCCAACAAGCTGGAAAACCTAGAAGAAATGGACAACTTCCTAGAAAAATACAACCTCCCAAGACTGACCAAGGAAGAAACACAAAAGTTAAACAAACCAAATACGAGCAAAGAAATTGAATCAGTAATCAAAAACTACCCAAGAGCAAAATCCCGGGGCCGGACGGATTTACCTCGGAATTTTATCAGACACACAGAGAAGACATAATACCCATTCTCCTTAAAGTGTTCCACAAAATAGAAGAAGAGGGAATACTCCCAAACTCATTCTATGAAGCCAAAATCACCCTAATACCAAAACCAGGCAAAGACCCCAACAAAAAACAAAATTACAGACCAATATCCCTGATGAATGTAGACGCAAAAATACTCAATAAAATTTTTGCAAACAGAATTCAACAGTATATCAAAAGGATCATACACCACGACCAAGTGGGGTTCATCCCAGGATGCAAGGATGGTACAACATTCGAAAATCCATCAACATCATCCACCACATCAACAAAAAGAAAGACAAAAACCACATGATCATCTCCATAGATGCTGAAAAAGTATTTGACAAAATTCAACATCCATTCATGATAAAAACTCTCAGCAAAATGGGAATAGAGGGCAAGTACCTCAACATAATAAAGGCCATATATGATAAACCCGCAGCCAGCATTATACTGAACAGCGAGAAGCTGAAAGCATTTCCTCTGAGATCGGGAACCAGACAGGGATGCCCACTCTCCCCACTGTTATTTAACATAGTACTGGAGGTCCTAGCCACGGCAATCAGACAAAACAAAGAAATACAAGGAATCCAGATTGGTAAAGAAGAAGTTAAACTGTCACTATTTGCAGATGATATGATACTGTACATAAAAAATCCTAAAGACTCCACTCCAAAACTACTAGAACTGATATCGGAATACAGCAAAGTTGCAGGATACAAAATTAACACACAGAAATCTGTAGCTTTCCTATACACTAACAATGAATCAATAGAAAGAGAAATCAGGAAAACAATTCCATTCACCATTGCATCAAAAAGAATAAAATACCTAGGAATAAACCTAACCAAAGAAGTGAAAGACTTATACTCTGAAAACTACAAGTCACTCTTAAGAGAAATTAAAGGGGACACTAATAAATGGAAACTCATCCCATGCTCATGGGTAGGAAGAATTAATATCGTCAAAATGGCCATCCTGCCGAAAGCAATATACAGATTTGATGCAATCCCTCTCAAATTACCAGCACCATTCTTCAATGAATTCGATCAAATAATTCAAAAATTCATATGGAAACACCAAAGACCCCGAATAGCCAAAGCAATCCTGAAAAAAGAATAAAGTAGGGGAGATCTCACTCCGTAACTTCAAGCTCTACTACAAAGCCATAGTAATCAAGACAATTTGGTACTGACACAAGAACAGAGCCACAGACCAGTGGAACAGATTAGAGACCCCAGACATTAACCCAGACATATATGGTCAATTAATATTTGATAAAGGAGCCATGGACATACAATGGCAAAATGACAGTCTCTTCAACAGATGGTGCTGGCAAAACTGGACAGCTACATGCAGGAGAATGAAACTGGACCATTGTCTAACCCCATATACAAAAGTAAACTCAAAATGGATCAAAGACCTGAATGTAAGTCATGAAACCATTAAACTCTCGAAAAAAAACAGGCAGAAACCTCTTAGACATAAACATGAGTGACCTCTTCTTGAACATATCTCCCCGGGCAAGGAAAACAACAGCAAAAATGAACAAGTGGGACTATATTAAGCTGAAAAGCTTCTGTACAGCAAAAGACACCATCAATAGAACAAAAAGGAACCCTACAGTATGGGAGAATATATTTGAAAATGACAGATCCGATAAAGGCTTGACTTCCAGAATATATAAAGAGCTCACACACCTCAACAAACAAAAAACAAATAACCCAAATAAAAAATGGGCAGAGGAACTGAACAGACAGTTCTCCTAAAAAGAAATACAGATGGCCAACAGACACGTGAAAAGATGCTCCACATCGCTAATTATCAGAGAAATGCAAATTAAAACTACAATGAGGTATCACTCACACCAGTAAGGATGGCTGCCATCCAAAAGACAACAACAAATGTTGGTGAGGCTGTGGAGAAAGGGGAACCCTCCTACACTGCTGTTGGGAATGTAAATTAGTTCAACCATTGTGGAAAGCAGTATGGAGGTTCATCAAAATGCTCAAAACAGACTTACCATTTGACCCAGGAATTCCACTCCTAGGAATTTACCCTAAGAACGCAGCAATCAAGTTTGAGAAAGACAGATGCACCCCTGTGTTTATCGCAGCACTATTTACAATAGCCAAGAATTGGAAGCAACCTAAATGTCCATCGGTAGATGAATGGATAAAGAAGATGTGATACATATACACAATGGAATACTACTCATCCATAAGAAGAGGGCAAATCCTACCATTTTCAGCAACATGGATGGACCTGGAGGGTATTATGCTCAGTGAAATAAGCCAAGTGAAGAAAGAGAAATACCAAATGATTTCACTCATCTGTGGAGTATAAGAACAAAACAAAAACCTAAGGAACAAAACAGCAGAGGAATCACAGAACCCAAGAATGGACTAACAGGTACCAAAGGGAAAGGGACTGGGGAGGATGGGTGGGTAGGGAGGGTAAGGGGGGAACAAGAAGGTGGGTATTAAGATTAGCATGCATGGTGGGGTTGGGAGAAAGGGGATGGCTGTACAAAACAGAGAGGACAAGTAGTGACTCTACAACATTTTGCTATGCTGATGGACAGTGACTGTAAAGGGGTTTATAGGGGGGACCTGGTATATGAGAGAGCCTAGTAAACATAATATTCGTCATGTAAGTGTACATTAATGATAATGAAAAACAAAAAGAAAAAAGAAAGAAAGAAAAGGGGGATTACTCCCTGATAAGATAAAACTAACTGTAAATCAATGATTAATGCATGTTTTAAATATCCTTAATTTTGATCACTTAAAGGGTGTCAGATGATCAGCTATGGAGGTACATTTTTCTGATAATATTCCTCTCTTAAAAAAAAAAGCAGTTCCTGTGTGGTGACCTCCAATGAGTTCTACACAATGGTATAAAGGGCATATAAAAGTGTAGGCAATGGGTCTGTTTGTGTTTATACAGAGGATCAAAGCCTAATTTCGCTACCCAGAAAATGAACTAAGATATATGAAAAAGAACTTCCAACATCAGCACTCTCTGGAAGACTTATACCAGAAGATGATCATCAAAATACCCCAACAAAAATCCACGCGCTGCTACAGCTCTAGATGCACTCATCCCACCTGTTCCTGGACTTGCCATGGGAATGAAGAAAGATATCTAAGCTGGCCTGTGCATACAGTAAAGCAACAAATTTGACTGGATCTATACTGTTGGGACTCAACCAAGAATTAGGAGAAGTGCAAATTGTAGTGCTCCAAAATCTTACAACTACAGACTATTTACTGTTAAAATAACATATGGGATGTTAACAGTCCCCAGGAATGGGCTGTTTAATTTGTCTGATTTCTCTCAGAGTGTTCAAGTTCAGTTGGACAATATCCACCATATCATAGATAAGTTTTCACAAATGCCTAAGGTGCTAACTGGTTTTCTTGGTTTCACTGGAGATTGCTGGTAATTATAGGTCTGCTTCGGTTATGTAACTGTACTCCTAGTATGTTAATGTGTGTGTGCAATTTAATTAGTAGTTTAAAACCTATACATGCTTGTGTTACTCTACAAGAAGATATGTCAAAGAAATAATCAATCTTCCCATGTTTTCTTCCGCCTGCTACTTCTATAGCTTTTCTTCTTCCTTCGTAATTACAACCCTTAAATAGAATTCGTGCCTCATATCGAATTTACCGAGTATCATAATTCTTCCACATGGTAAAGATACCTCAAGACAAATGCTGGGCATAAAAGCCACAGGGCATAAATATGCAAAGAAGAAAAAGCTAACCTTTTCAAACAATATGGCTTCTCTCTCACTTACCAACTTTACATTTCCCTGTATGGCCCTGGAAGATGACTGGTTAGCCAGAGACAGGTAAGATTCCTCAAGGGAGGAACAACCTAAGACAGGCACAGTCACTGGGGGGCCATCAGGTGAGAAATTGGGGATCAACAGTGGGGAGGCTTAGAACCTCTCCGCCCCCCCCCCCCCGTTCTGAGAGAAATCTGCTGCATCCGTGGATGTTTTATTGCCGTTGTCTAGCTTGGATTAACACATAGTCTACAGGCACACACCTGATCATCTACATTTGCTCTCTTACAACACCAAACTATGTTTTATACCTTTATCTTGCATCTACCTACCACTTCAGCATTTTATTAAAAATAATAATAATAAAGAGAGAAATGTGGTATCCACATATAAATCAAGTATAAAAATCAAACGAATATTCATATTTGGACTGATTGTTTATAGTTCATAATGCGTGATCAAAACCGAAAGTTTCTGTGATGACTGCCCTTGTACTGTTCACCATGTAACTTATTTACTATGTAAGAATTTGTTCCCCATGTAACAACTTGTTCGTTATGCTTCAGAAGATTGGAAACTGATGAAAATTAGGCTCGGGGTGGATTAATGATTGTGCATTGAGCATTGACTCCCCTATACAGAATTTTATTGTTGTTAACAACCATTTGATCAATAAATATGAGAGATGCCCTCTCAGAAGAAAAAAAAGTAGAGACTTCCAATTGTAAAATAAATAAGTAACCGGGATGTAATGTATAGCATAAGGAATATAGTCAAAATATTGTAACAACTTTGTATGGTGATAGCTGGTAGCTAGAATTATCATGTATATAAATGTTGAATCACTGTGTTGTACACCTGAAACTAATGTAATACTGTGTGTCTACCACCCTTCAATAAAAAAAATGAACAAATAGGACTACATAAAACTAAAAAGACTTCTGTGCTTTACTGTAAAGGACACCATCAAAAAAACAAAGAGGTAACCTACAATATGGGAAAATGTATTCAAAAGTGATTTATCCATTAAAGGGTTAACATCCAAAATACATAAAGTCATATACCTCAACACCAAAAATAAATTAAAATAATCCATTAAAAATGGGTAGAGGACCTGAATAGACATTTTTCCAAAGAAGAAATACAGATGGTCAACATGCACATGAAAATATGCTCCATATTGATAATTATATGGGTAATGTAAATGAAAAGCACAGTGAGATATCATCTCACAGCAATCAGAATGGCCACTAGCCAAAAGACAAGAAATAGGAGCACTGTGGAGAAAAGGGAACACTCCTACACTATTGGTGGGAATGTAAATTGGTGCATCCACTATGGGAAACAATACAAGTGACCCTCAAAAAGCTAAAAATAAAAATGTTATATAATACAGTACCTCCACTTCTAGGAGCTCACATGAAGAAATAAAATCCCTGATTTAAAAAGATATATGCATCCCTATGTTTATTATCACATTATTTACAATAGCCAAGATAATGGCGGCAACCAATGTGTCCTCCAGTAGATGAATGGATAAAGAAGATGTAGTACATATACACAGTGGAAAATTCTTCAGCCATAAAAAGGAAAGAAATCCTGCCATTTGTGACAACATGAAATGACCTAGAGCATATTATGCTAAGTGAAACAAGCCAGGCAGAGAAAGACAAATACCATATGGCTTCATTTATATGTGGATTCTAAAATCAAATCAACATGAAGTGAACAAAACAACAGTAGACTCATCAACACTGAGAAGTGACTAGTGGTTACCATAGCGGATGGGTTGGGGTGGTTGGGTGGGGTGGGTGAGGGGGAAAAAGAAGCACAAACTTCTCAAACATAATGTAAGTTGTCACAGGGATGGAAATGCAGCATGGAATATACAGTTAATGGTTCTGTAATATCTGTTTGTGTTGAAAGATATTAACTACATTAGTTGGGGCAAGGATTTATTAATATATGTAACTGTGAAACCACTCTGTTGTATACTTTAAACCAATATAATATTGTATATAAACTATATTTCAAATAAATACACTTAAAATATATGACAGAATTTTAAAGGCACATTACATGCAAAGTAACAAAGAGAATTATAGCAGATTTCTTAGAAAATGAGCAACCAAAATACTGTCAAGTAAAAATTGGGGGTTTTTTTTCTTATCATTTATATCCAAACTTACATTGGTTTGAAATATACAACACAGTGGTTCAACAGTTACCCATATTGTTAAATCTTTTCCCCCTCTACTGCAATTACTATCTATCAACATAGAAAGATGTTAAAGAATCATTGACTATATTCTCCATGCTGTACTACCATCCCCGTGACCAACTTATAAACTTACTTTGTGATTCTAAATTATTGTGCCCTTTTATCCCCTTGATAACCACTAGTCTCTTCTCAGTGTCTATCAGCATACTGTTATTTTGTTCCTTCAGTTTTCTTTTTTTATTCCTCAAATAAGTGGAATCATATGATATTTGTCTTCCTCCACCTGGCTGATTTCACTGAGCATAATACCTTCTAGATCCATCATGTTGTTGCAATGTCAGGATTTGTTTTCTTTTTGTGGCTGAATAATATTCCATTATGTATATATACCACCTCCTCTTTATCCTTTCATCTTTTGATGGACACTGAAATTGCTTCCATCTCTTGGAGGTGCATATATCTTTTTCAGTCAGGTATTTTGTTTTCTTCAGGTAAATTCCTAGGAGTGGAATTCCTGGGTCAAGTGGTATTTTTATTTTTAGTTTTTTGAGAAACTTCCATACTGCTTTCTACAGTGGCTGTGCTAATTTACATTCCTGCCAACAATGTCAGAGGGCTCCCATTTCTCCACATCTCCATGAACACTTGTTATTTTTTGTCTTTTGGTTAGTAGGCTTTCTAACAGGTGTGAAATGATATTACATTGTGGTTTTTACTTTCATTTCCCTGATGATTGGCAATGTGGAGAACCTTTTCATGAGCATGTTGGCCATCTGTATTTTATCTATGGATAAATGTCTATTCAGGTCCTCTGACCATTTGACAATCAGGTTATTTGGTTTTGGGGTGTTGATGTTACAGGATAAATTATGAAAAAATATTTGATGTAAAATAATGTGATTTAAAGATATACATTGTAGGTAGCATCTGCATCATAGCAACATAAGACACACCTCATATTTGTCTCCATTTCAACAAAAAAATTGTCAAGAATTCATCTATAAACAAAAATACCTCTATAAGAGTTGTGAGATCCAGCACAACATGTCAAGGGAACGGAACTGAAAAGATTCATTTGCACCTGTGCATCAGGTAACAGGCAGGCAGCCCCTGCTGTTGGCAATGTAACCAGTAAAAACCTATATAGTACCTAAAGGCCCTCTTGGTCACAGTCCAGGAACACCTGAATATCACTGGTTTGGGAAGACACCCATGGACAAAAGAGGACTGTGGAAGTCAAAGTTTCTAGAAGAGGAGTTCCAGCACATTGTTGGAGAAAAAATTGTGAGTTTGGGTGCACTGAAGTAGGTGAGAGGAGCAGCTTGACTTTCCCAGGATCAGCCCTCTCCCAAGGTGGAACAGCTTAGGGGTCCACCTAACGAAGGTGATGAGTGTCTATTTTCTCCAGTTGTGCAGAAAAATGCTGAAGAAACTCACTTCTCTCCCACAGCATGCAATTAAGTGGGGAACTCCATGACTGGAAGGAGGGAGAAGACTGGGAAAGAGGAAGATAAGAATATCACAAGATATTCAATGGAAGTAGTTCCTGCTTACTGTGTTTTGTGCTTCAGCAGAAAGCAACCATGAAATTCTGGGAAAATCTTCTGCCAAAGGATCCGCACACTTAGCTTGCAGACTCCTCAAATGCCTCTCATGCCAAACCTAAAACTCCCCCCACTCTATACCTGCTCCCTAGGAGTACTAACAAGGGAGGTGGTGAGAGTCAGCTCAGGTAGACAAGGAGTGTGTGAAAAACACAAACTAGGGTCTGCAGGCGGGGAAGAAACCACAAACTTGAGCTGTAGTGCTACCGTAAGGAAAGCAAAACAGAAGTCATCAGCAGCTGATCTAGAGCATTAGAGGATCAAGAGGTACAAGCTTAAGAATTTTGCCACAAGAGGGAGCAAGAAGCATGGAGCGAGTGTATTCATACAAGTTCAGAGTAAGCTACAGAATGTTTAGCAAAACTGACAAAAGTTATGTCGCTTAAAGGCAGTTAGGATAGATGGGAAGAATAACTGCTGCTACTTTTAATGTAAAAAGAGCAATGCAAAATGCCAAGGAAAATGAAAAATCAGGAAAACACAACATCATCAAAAGATCACAATAATCCTCTAGCAACCAAACCCAAATTCATGGAGACATGGAATTTACCCAATAAAGAATTCTAAATAGCTGTTTGAAGGAAACATAATAAGCTATAAGAAAACACAGAAAGTGAATTCAAAGAAATCATGAAGACAATTCAGGGACAAATGAGAAAATTGTCAAAGAGATAGAAATCATAAAAAAGAAACAAGAAGAAAATCTAAGGCTGAAGAATTAAATGAATGGAGTGAAAACTGCAATAGAGAGTAACACAGCAGAATAGACTAAAAGAAGAAATAATCAACAACATAAAGGATGAGAACTTCGAAATACCCTAGTGAAAAAAAAAACTGAAAAAGAATCAAAAAAGCACACCTGTTCTATGGGATATCATTAAAAAATAAAGACCTTATCTGAATCATTGGCTGTCCAGGAGGAGAAAAGAACAAGGAGGGGACAGAAAGTTTAAAGAAAAAATGCATGAGTACCTGCAAAATCTGTGGAAATACTTGGACATTCAAGTACATGAAAGTAATAGAACACACAATTTGTTACTCCAAAATAATTCTACCCAAGAAACATAATTAAAACATTAAAATAATAGTTTTAAAAAGAGGAAGGCTATAAGAAGCAAGAGAAGAAGATTGTAATGTACAAAGGAACTCCCATTAGACTGTCACTGAATTTCTGAGCAGAAAATTATAGGCCAAGGGACAGTATTACATACTCAAAGCACTGATAGAAAAGAAAAGCCCATCAAGAAAACTCATTCCTGCAAGTTATTCCTCAGAGGTGAATGAAAAATAAATGACTGAGGCAAACAAAAACTAAGGGAGTTCATAACCACTAGACCTATTTTATAAGAAATGATCATAGTTCTTCAAGTAGAAATGAAAAAATGATAATTAATAACATAAAAAACATGAAAATATACAACACACTGGCAAAGGTAAATATATTGCCAAATTCAGAAAACACTAGTGCTATAATAGGATGGTGTATTAACCACGTACTTATCATTTAAAGTTTAAGAGAAAAGAATATTGAAAGTAACTCCACTCTAGCCAGACTTACTAAGAGAAAAAGAGAGTCAACACACATCAACAGAATCAGAAACGAGAAAGGAAAAATCACGACGGACCCCACAGAAACACAAAGAATTATTAGAGAATACTATGAAAACTTATATGATAACAAGCTGGAAAACCTAGGAGAAATGGAAAACTTCCTAGAAAAATACAACCTTCCAAGACTGGCCCAGAAAGAAACAGAAAATCTAAACAGACCAATTACCAGCAACGAAATTGAATTGGTAATCAAAAAACTATCCAAGAACAAAACCCCCGGGCCAGATGGATTTACCTCAGAATTTTATCACACATACAGAGAAGACATAACACCCATTCTCCTTAAAGTTTTCCAAAAAGTAAAAGAGGAGGGAATACTCCCAAACTCATTCTATGAAGCCAACATCACCCTAATACCAAAACCAGTCTAAGACCCCAACAAAAAGAAAACTACAGACCAATATCCCTGATGAATGTAGATGCAAAAATACTCAACAGAATATTAGCAAACTGAATTCAAAAATACATCAAGAGGATCATACACCATGACCAAGTGGGATTCATCCCAGGGATGCAAGGATGGTACAACATTCAAAAATCCATCAACATCATCCACCACATCAACAAAAAGAAGGACAAAAACCACATGATCAGGGGATCACAGGAAGATGGCAGCATGAGTAGTTCAGAGGAAATCTCCTCCCCCAAAAATATATATTTGTGAAAATGCACTAAATACAACTATTCCTAAAAGAGACACCAGTGGATGCAGTACAACAGCCAGGATACATCTACATCTGCAAGAACTCAGCATCACATGAAGGGAGTAAGACACAAGCTGCAGCCAGGGGGGACCTGAATGCTCCCCCACCCCAAAACCCAGCGGGAAGAAAGGAGTCGGAGTGGGGAGGGAGTGAAAGCCCAGGACTGCTAAATAACCAGCTCTAGAAATCCACACTGGGAATGCAGACACAAGGTGCACGGGGTGCTGGATATTAGAGAAATGGAAAAGCAAAACCTGAGGGCAGGTTCCTGCAACCAGTGCCCCTGAGACAAAAGAAAAGCGAGTGCTTTCTGCAAGTCTTAAAGAGACAGGGACCCCATAGCTGGATGAAGTTGTTGCAGCACACATAGCCAGCAGCAGGGAATCTTGGGGAACTTAGGCGCCCTAAGCCCTGGGGAGGCAGTGCAGCTCTGAAGCCCCTCACAGCATTAAGCAGCCTGCCAGCCATTCCTCCAACCAGCACGGACCCCAACACACCAAACCAGTAACAGGAGAGTGGCAGCGCATGCCGGGGATGGAGGCACCAGAAGGGACCGAGAGCAGATCGGTGTGCCAAAGGCACCAGAGGAGATCAGCAGAGGCTTGGGTGAACCCATAGTGGCGCAACCAAACAGTCTGGGTGCAGCTCACGTGCACCAATGGCAGGGGAGCCAGAGGAGCCTGGTAGAGGCCCGTGCACACCTGCAGTGGAGCCAGAGGGAGCAGGCACTTTCCCAGCAGCTGACCGGAATCCCAGGCCAAGGCACACCTGCCCGGGCCAGAACCAAAGGCCGCTGCTGGCATAGAGCTGCCTGGCAGGGTCGCCGCTAGCACAGAGGAGCACACCTGATGTACCTGTCACTCCCTGCAGGGCTCCACGTGGCTCTGACAGACACCCCACCCACAGCAGCTTTGGAGACTAACCCGGTGTCTGCTCCAGGGGTGCGGGTAACCATCACAGGCAGCGGAGAAGGGCAAGGCATCCAGCAAGCAGGAAAGGACTTTTTTTCTCCCAGCTGACACACCCGCAACCTGCCTACAGCCACTGCTATCACCATGAAAAGGCAAAGAAATTTGGTCCAGTCCAAGATACATCAAAAAACACCTGAGAAAGGATTTTCAGAGGCAGACCTAACCAGTCTCCCTGAAAAAGAATTCAAAATAAAAATCATAAACATGCTGACAGTGCTGCAGAGAAATATGTAAGAGCTAAGGGATGAAGTCCAGAGGTAGATTAAAGACCTCTGGAAGGAGATTACAGAGGGGAAACAAATTCTGGAAGAATTTATAAGCAGAATGGAAAAGATGAAAGAGGCCATTGACGAAATAAAAGGCAGAGAACAGGAACGCATAGAAGCTGATGCAGAGAGAGATAAAAGGATCTCCAGGAATGAAACAATATTAAGAGAACTGTGTGACCAATCCAAAAGGAACAATATCTGCATTATAGGGGTACCAGAGGAAGCAGAGAGAGAAAAAAGGATAGAAAGTGTCTTTGAAGAAATAATTGCTGAGAACTTCCCCAAACTGGGGGAGGAAATAGTTTCTCAGACTACGGAGGCACACAGAACTCCCAAGAGACGGGATCCAAAGAGGACAACACCAAGACACATAATAATTAAAACGGCAAAGATCAAGGACACAGACAGAGTATTAAAGGCAGCCAGAGAGAGATAAAAGGTCACATACAAAGGAAAATCCATCAGGCTATCATGAGACTTCTCAACAGAAACCTTACAGGCCAGAAGAGAATGGCATGATATATTTAATGCAATGAAACAGAAGGGCCTTGAACCAAGGATACTGTATCCAGCAAGACTATCATTTAAATATGAAGGAGGGATTAAACAATTCCCAGACAAGCAAGAGTTGAGGGAATTTGCCTCCCACAAACCACCTCTACAGGGTATCTTAGAGGGACTGCTCCAGATGGGAGCACTCCTAAAATGAGCACAAAACAAAACACCCAACATATGAAGAATGGAGGAGGCGGAAAAAGAAGGGAAAGAAATAATCATCAGACTGTGTTTATAACAGCTCAATAAGCGAGTAAGGTCAAGCAGTAAGGTACTAAACAAGCTAACCTTAAACCTTTGGTAACCACAAATCTAAAGCCTGCAATGGCAATAAGTACATACGTTTCAATAATCACCCTAAATGTAAATGGACTGAATTAACCAATCCAAAGACACAGAGTAATAGAATGGATAAGAAAGCAAGACCCATCTATATGCTGCTTACAAGAGAGTCACCTCAAACCCAAAGACATGCACAGATTAAAAGTCAAGGGACAGAGAAAGATATTTCATGCAAACAACAGAGAGAAAAAAGCAGGTGTTGCAATACTAGTATCAGACAAAATAGACTTCAAAATAAAGAAAGTAAAAAGACATAAAGAAGGACATTACATAATGATAAAGGGCTCAGTCCAACAAGAGGATATAACGGTTATAAACATATATGCACCCAATACAGGAGCACAAGTATAAGCAAAACAAATACTAACAATATTAAAGGAGGAAATAGAATGCAATGCATTCATTTTGGGAGACTGTAACACACCACTCACTCCAAAGAACAGATCCACCAGACAGAAAATAAGTAAGGACACAGAGGTACTGAACAACACACGAGAACAGATGGACCTAATAGACATCTACACAACTCTACATCCAAAAGCAACAGGATACACATGCTTCTCAAGTGCACATGGAAAATTCTCCAGAATAGACCACATACTAGGCCACAAAAAGAACCTCAGTAAATTCCGAAAGATTGAAATTCTACCAACCAACTTTTCAGACCACAAAGATATAAAACTAGAAATAAATTGTACAAAGAAAGCAAAAAAGCTCACAAACACGTGGAGGCTTAACAACATGCTCCTAAATAATCAATGGATCAACAACCTAATTAAAATGGAGATCCAGCAATATATGGAAACAAATGACAACAACAACACAAAGCCCCAACTTCTGTGGGATGCAGCAAAAGCAGTCTTAAGAGGAAAGGATACAGCAATCCAGGCATATTTAAAGAGGGAAGAACAATCCCAAATGAATAACCTAATGTCACAATTATCGAAATTGGAAAAAGAAGAACAAACGAGGCCTAAGGTCAGCAGATGGAGGGATATAATGAAGATCAGAGAAGAAATAAATAAAGTTGAGAAGAATAAAACAATAGAAAAAATCAATGAAACCAAGAGCTGGTTCATCAAGAAAATAAACAAAATAGATAGGCCTCTAGCCAGACTTATTAAGAGAAAAAGAGAGTCAACACACATCAACAGAATCAGAAACGAGAAAGGAAAAATCACGACGGACCCCACAGAAATACAAAGAATTATTAGAGAATACTATGAAAACCTATATGCTAAGAAGCTGGAAAAGCTAGGAGAAATGGACAATTTCCTAGAAAAATACAACCTTCCAAGACTGACCCAGAAAGAAACAGAAAATCTAAACAGACCAATTACCAGCAATGAAATTGAATCGGTAAAAAAAAAACTACCCAAAAACAAAACCCCCAGGCCAGATGGATATACCTCGGAATTTTATCACACATACAGAGAGGACATACCACCCATTCTCCATAAAGTTTTCCAAAAAGTAGAAGAGGAGGGAATACAGGAGGGAATACCAAAACCAGGCAAAGACACCACCAAAAAAGAAAACCAGAGACCAATATCCCTGATGAACATAGATGCAAAAATACTCAACAAAATATTAGCAAACTGAATTCAAAAATACATCAAGAGGATCATACACCATGACCAACTGGGATTCATCCCAGGGATTCAAGGATGGTATAACATTCGAAAATCCATCGACATCATCCACCACATCAACAAAAAGAAGGACAAAAAACACATGATCACCTCCATAGATGCTGAAAAAGCATTCGACAAAATTCAACATCCATTCATGATAAAAACTCTCAACAAAATGGGCATAGAGGGCAAGTACCTCAACATAATACATGCCATATATGATAAACTCACAGCTAACATCATACTGAACAGCGAGAGGCTGAAAGCTTTTCATCTGAGATCGGGAACAATACAGGGATGCCCACTCTCCCCACTGTTATTTAACATAGTACTGGAGGTCCTAGCCACAGCAATCAGAAAAAACAAAGATATACAAGGAATCCAGATTGGTAAAGAAGAAGTCAAGCTGTCACTATTTGCAGATGACATGATATTGTACATAAAAAACCCTAAAGACTCCACTCCGAAACTACTAGAACTAATATTGGAATTCAGCAAAGTTGCAGGATACAAAATGAACACACAGAAATCTGTAGATTTCCTATACATGTAACAATGAACTAATAGAAAGAGAAATCAGGAAAACTATTCCATTCACAATAGCATCAAAAAGAATAAAATACCTAGGAATAAACCTAACCAAGGAAGTGAAAGACCTATACCTTGAAAACTACAAGACACTCTTAAGAGAAATTAAGGAGGGCACTAACAAATGGAAACTCATCCCATGCTCTTGGCTAGGAAGAATTAATATCATCAAAATGGCCATCCTGCCCAAAGCAATATACAGATTCGATGCAATCCCTATCAAATTACCAACAGCATTCTCTAATGAACTGGAACAAATACTTCAAAAATTCATATGGAACCGCCAAAGACCCAGAATAGCCAAAGCAATCCTGAGAAGGAAGAATAAAGTGGGGGGGATCTCGCTCCCGAACTTCAAGCTCTACTACAAAGCCACAGTAATCAAGACAATTTGGTACTGGCACAAGAACAGAGCCACAGACCAGTGGAAAAGAATAGAGACTCCAGACATTAACCCAAACATATATGAATTAATATACGATAAAGTAGCCATGGACATACAATGGGGAATTGACAGTCACTTTAACAGATGGTGCTGGCAAAACTGGACAGCTACATGTAAGAGAATGAAACTGGATTACTGTCTAACCCCATACACAAAAGCAAACTCCAAATGGATCAAAGACCTGAATGTTAGTCATGAAACCATAAAACTCTTAGAAAAAACATAGGTAAAAATCTCATGGAGATAAACATGAGTGACTTTTTCATGTACATATCTCCCCGGGGCAAGGGAAACAAAGGCAAAAATGAACAAGTGGAACTATATCAAGCTAAAAAGCTTCTGTACAGCAAAGGATACCATCAATAGGACAAAAAGGTATCCTACAGTATGGGAGAATATATTCAGTAATGACAGATCCAATATAGGATTGACATCCAAAATATAGAACGAGCTCACACACCTCAACAAAATAAAAGCAAATAATCCAATTAAAAAATGGGCAGAGGAGCTGAATAGACAGTTCTCTAAAGAAGAAATCCAGATGGCCAATGGGCACATGAAAAGATGCTCCACATCGCTAATCATCAGAGAAATGCAAATTAAAACCACAATGAGATATCACCTCACACCAGTAAGGATCGCCATCATCCAAAAGACAAACAACAACAAATGTTGGCCATGTTGTGGAGAAAGGGGAACCCTCCTACACTGCTGGTGGGAATGTAAACTAGTTCAACCATTGTGGAAAGCAGTATGGAGGTTCCTCAGAATGCTCAAAATAGAAATACCATTTGACCCAGGAATTCCACTTCTAGGAATTTACCCTAAGAATGCAGCACTCCAGTTTGAAAAAGACAGATGCACCCCTATGTTTATCGCTGCACTATTTACAATAGCCAAGATATGGAAGCAACCTAAATGTCCATCAGTAGATGAATGGATAAAGAAGAGGTGGTACATATACACAATGGAATATTACTCAACCATAAGAAAAAAAACAGATCCTACCATTCACAACAACATGGATGGAGCTAGAGGGTATTATGCTCAGTGAAATAAGCCAGGCGGAGAAAGACAGGTACCAAATGATTTCACTCATACGTGGAGTATAAGAACAAAGGAAAACTGAAGGAACAAAACAGCAGCAGAATCACAAACTGAAGAATGGACTAATAGTTACTAAAGGGTAGGGGACTGGGGAGGATGGGTGGGAAGGGAGGGATAAAGGTGGGCAAAAAGAAAGAGGGCATTACGATTAGCATGTATAGTGCATGGGGGGTACGGGGAGGGCTGTGCAACACAGAGAAGACAAGTAGTGATTTTACAGCATTTTACTACGCAGATGGACAGTGAATTTGAAGGGGTATGTGGGGGGGACTTTTTGAAGAGGGGAGCCTAGTAAACATAATGTTCTTCATGTAATTGTAGATTGATACCAAAATAAAAATAAATTAAAATTAAAAAATAAAAGTAACTCCACTTACTATGATATGTTAACAAGCACACAATATAAAAAGGGGTGAAATGTGATATTAAACGTAAAAGGGGAAGGGGTAGTAGTAAAAGGGTAAAGTTTTTGGTGTGAAAAGTTAAGTTGCTATGAGCACAAAATAGATTTATATCTCTAAAATGTTTCACACAAACTTTGTGCTAACCAGAAAAATAAAAACCCACGGTAGATTCACAAAGGTAAGAATCAGAGTAATCACCATAGCAAATAAGCAATTTCACATATGAAGTCAACAAGAGAGAAAAAATGAGTAAGGTATCAAAACAGCCAAGAAACAATGAATAAGATGGCATTAGTGAGTGCTTCCACATAATTAATTTCTCTAAATATAAATGGATTTCATTCCATCATAAGAAGGTATAGAGCAGAAGCTGAGGTGAAAAGATGGTGGCAAGGTGAAAATCTTCCCCTATATATACAGCAAAGAAGCAACTACAGCAAATACAACTAACCTTGAAAATGACATGGAGCCTGCATAACATAACATCTATACCTAGTTAGGTGCAGAGGACCACATTGGGAAGAGTAAAGTGGCAGATCTGGCTGTGATCAATCAGGATCTTCCCACCATCCCAACACACAAGAAGGAGGGAGAAGAATGAACTCTGGAAGGGATAGATGTTCAGGAACTCTGTATACCTGGTCCTGGAAATATACACCAGGAATATGAGTCCACATTGTCTTGAGCTGTGATGATTAACATGGGTTAACACCAAGGAGAGTTGGAGTATGCTGAGGGGATTGAGATTCCTGTTGCTTGTGGAGGACAGCCATGTTCCATTGGTCCCACAGAGATCCAATACAGAGGCAGAACTTTGAAAGATTTACAATCAATAGGAAGTGTACCAGAAGGGCAGGAGTTGAAGGGAGCCCTCCTGAGAGGAGAAAGGGCAGGAGAACAGCACTTTTCCAGGCAGCCCGCAGCCCAACTGGTGAAGTGCTCAAGGGAGCAAGCTCCAAATGCTCCATCTCCCTCACTAGTAGCTCAATTCTGTCCTGCCCAGCACATTTGGCCCAGCACTGACTATGCTGGCTGACCAGCAACAGAGTACAGCCCCACACACAACAAAACCCAGCAGAAGCACATGTCACACAAAGGGCATGCAAATGCATGCTGTCAGCCTCTGCTAACAGAGATCAGCCATTTCCAGCACACAGGGAGGAAGGCAGGCCCTGACCATAGCAACTGTGGTTCTGGTAGGAAAGAGAACCAGAAACAAGTAAACAAATAGTCTAAAGCTTCTGGGCACCACAGGAGACCTACTTATATTCTCCACAAGAAGGTATAGCTGATCTAATACAAAGAAAGAAAAACAGAAAACCAGACAAAATGAGGAGGCAGAGGAATATGTTACAAATAAAATAACAAGATAAGACACCTGAAAAAGAGCTAAATGAAATGTATATTAGCAATCATCTTGACAAATATTTCAAATAAACAGTAAAAATATGTTCAGTGAACTGGGGAAAAGAACTGTTGATCTCAACAAGAACATCAACAAAAGATAGAAAATATGAAAAAAAGTCACTCAGTTGAAGAATACAGGAACTGAAATGAAAATTACAATAGAGGGAATGAATAATAGACTGCTGGAAGAAGAAGAAAGAATCTGTGGGATAGAGAAGATATACACCAACAAAGTAACCAAGCTGAGGAACACAGAGAAAAATGAATTTCTAAAACTGTGAAGATGCTAAGAGAGCTATGTGACAATTCCAAATTAAACAAAATCTGCATAATAAAGGTCCCAGAAGAAGATGAGATAGAAAAAGGAGTAGAAAGTCTCTTTGAAGAAACAATAACTGAAAACATCCCCAACTTGGGGAAGGAAATAGACACTCAGGTCCTGGAAGCACAGAGAGCCACTAAGAAGATGAACCCCAGGAAGACAACACTAAGGTACATAGTAATTAAAATGGCAGAGATTAACGATAAGGAGAAAATCTTAAAAGCAGCAACACAGAGGCAGACAGGTATCTATAAGGAAACTCCATAAGGTTTTCATCAGATTTCTGAGCAAAAACTTTACAAGCCAGAAGAGAATAGCATGAAGTATTTATTATATTGAAAAGGAAGAAGCTACAACCAAGAATCCTCTACCCAGCAAGGCTATCATTCAAAATTGAAGGAGAGATTAAAGTTTAAAGATAAACAAAAGTCAAAAGAATTCAACACCACTAAACCAACCTTGCAGGATACGTTAAGGGAACTTCTGTAGACCGATATGTCAAGCCTAAAATTTTTCATCAGTGAAAATAAACCTACACTAAAGGTAGTAGAACACTTAAAAGCAAGCATGATGTTAAAAAAAAAAAAAAGTATAAAACTAAGTAAACCCATTGGAAAAAAGATGGTGGCATGAGAACTGAGGCAGAAACCTCTTCCTGAAACCACATATAACACAAAAATACAGCAAATACAACTATTCCTGAAAGAGCGACCAGAAAGAAGACTGCAACAGATGGCTTACATCTGTGGAAAAGAGAAGTCCTCACAGTAAGTGTAAAGCAGCAAAGCCATGATCCAGCAGGACCCAAGCCCACTGCCCCACCCCATCTCACTGGCTGGAGGAAGAGAAATGGGATAGGGAGGGAATAGGAGCACAGGAATGCTAAATACCCACCCTTGGAGATATACTCCATGAGGACAAACACACATCACATACTGCTCTGGAGATAAGAGGGATTGGAAAGCAAAGACAAGCAGAATACTTGAAGAGACTGAGATTCCAATCACTTGTGGAGAACAGCTACCCACAAATGGCTGCACTGGGCCAACAGAGGCTGGCACATTAGAAGACTTCCCAAAAGTGAAAGGGCTGCTGAAGGGGAAAGGATTGCACACAGCTTGCTGCTCAGGAGAAAGGACAGTTGAACAAAATCATCCCAACACACTCAGCCCAGCAAATTGGAAACTTTCAGGAGCTTCAGGGGCTCCATCCCCCTGGCTGGCAACACAGCACCAAGAACCTACATTGCAATATGCAGCCTGGCAATCCTTCCTCCTGGCCAGCACCTATTCACAAACCTAGTGCCAACACATTGTGCCATGCCAACTGGAGGGCAGCCCCACCTAAAGCAGCTACAGGGCCTAAGACAGAGGCTCCTTCCAGCATGGTGGGCCTATTGTCCCTTGCAGTGGAGGCAGGCACTGAGGCCAGGAAGCAAGAAAGAGCTCTTTGCTCCAGGCAGGCAATAGCACTGCTTGCCTGTGACCCCGATCATCACTCCAGGTGCTGGGAAGCTCCAGAGAGAAGAACTTCTGGGCACTAGAGGGCGCTGCCAACACAAAGTTATTATTCCATATTATTCCTTAGAAATATGAAACGGTAAAAGAACCTTGTTCAGACTAAAATCCTGCAAACACTAGAAAAAGAGTTCAGTAAAACTGAAATCACCAATCTTCTTGATAAAGATTTCAAAATAAAAATCATAAACATGCTCAAATGGCTACAGAAAACATTCCATATGTCAGAGAGGAATTCAAGTAAGATAGAAACTTTGAAAAATACACTCTCTGAAATGAAACACAGAATGGAGTGATTTAAAAGCATGGAGAAGATGGTAAATGGAATAGAAATTAGAGAACAGGAATACAAAGAAGCTGAGCTAAAGAGAGAAAAAAGGATCTCTAGGAATGAAAGAATATTGAGAGAAATGTGTGACCAATCCAAATGGAACAATAATTGCATTATAGGGGTACCAGAAGAAGAAGAGAGAGAAAAGGGAATAGAAAGTGTCTTTGAGGAGGTAATTGCAGAAAACTTCCCAATCTGTGGAAGGAAACAGTCTCTTAAGCCATGCAGGTGCACAGATCTCCCAACACAAGGGACCCAAGGAAGACAACACCAAGAGAGATAATAATTAAAATGGTAAAGACCAAGGAATAGCACAGAGTATTAAAAGCAGCTAGAGAGAGAAAAAAATCACTTACAAAGGAAAATCCATCAGGCTATCATCAGACTCCTCAACAGAAACCTTACAGGCCAGAAGGGAGTGGCATGATATATTCAATGCAATGAAACAGAAGGACCTCAAACCAAGAATACTCTACTCACAAAGATTATCATGTAAATTTGGATGGATTAAACCATTTCAAAAGAAGCAAAAGCTGAGAGAATTTACCTCCCACAAACCATCTCTACAGTGTATTTTAAAGGGACTGCTCTAGATGCAAGTACTCCTAAGGATAAATACTTGTCACCAGAGGTAGTAAACCCACAGAAAAGAAAATAGAACAGTAAATTACTAAGCACATGGAAAATTAAATCAACTAACCTCAAAATCAGGCAAGGAATAGACAGGGAGTACAGAATATGATACCTAATATATAAATAATGGAGGAGGAAGTAAAAGGAGAAGAAAAAAACACATTTACATTGTGTTTGTAATAGCATAATAAGAAAGGTAAATTAGACTCTTAGTAAGGAAGTTACCATTGAACCTTTGGTAACCACGGTTCTAAAGCCTGCAATAGCAGTAAGTACATACCTATTGATAAGCACCCTAAATGTCAGTGGACTGAATGCACCAATCAAAAGACATAGAGTCATTGAATGGATAAAAAAAAACAAGCCCCAACTGTATACTGCCTACAAGAGACTCACTTCAAACCCAAAGACATTCACAGGCTAAAAATGAAGGGAATGGAAAAGATATTTCATGCAAACAATATGGAGAAAAAAGCAGGAGTTGCAGTACTTGTATCAGACAAAATAGACTTCAAAACAAAGAAAGTAACAAGAGCCAAACCAGGACATTACATAATTAAAAAGGGGTCAATCCAACAATAGAATATAACAATTATAAATATCTATGCACCCAACACAGGAGCACCTACATCTGGGAAACAAATACTAACAGAATTAAAGGGAAAAATAGAAGGCAATGTATTCATTTTAGACGTTGACACACCACTCACTCCAAAGGACAGATCAACCAGAAAGAAAATAAGTATAGAGACAGAGGCATTTAACAACACATTAGAACAGATGGATCTAACAGACATCTACAGAACTCTACACACAAAAGCAGCAGGATACACATTCTTCTCAAATGCACATGGAACATTTTCATGATTAGATGATATACTAAGCCACAAAAAGAGCCTCAGTAAACTCAAAACGATTGAAATTGTACCAACCAGCTTCTCAGACCACAAAGGTATAAAACTAAAAATAAATTCTACAAAGAAAACCAAAGAGCCCACAAACACATGGAGGCTTAACAAAATGCTCCTAAATAACCAACGGATCAATGACCAAATTAAAACAGAGATCAAGCAATATATGGAGACAAATGACAAGAATAATTCAACACTGCAAAATCTGTGGAATGCAGGGAAGGCAGTACTAAGAGGGAAGAATATTGCAATTCAGGCCTACCTAAAGAAAGAAGAACAATCCCAAATGAACAGTCTAAACTCACAATTAATGAAAGTAGAAAAAGAAGAACAAATGAGGCCCAAAGTCAGTACAAGGAGGGACATAATAAAGATTAGACTATAAATAAATAAAATCGAGAAGAATAAAACAATAGAAAGAATCAATGAAAGCAGGAGCTGGTTCTTTGAGAAAATAAACAAAATAGATAAAACCCTAGCCAGGCTTATCAAGAAGAAAAGAGAGTCTACGCACATAAACAGAATAAAAAATGAGAAAGGAAAAATCACTACAGACATCACAGAAATAAAAGAATTTTTAGAGAATACTATGAAAAAGTATATGATAACAAACTGGATAACCTGGAAGAAATGAACAACTTTCTAGAAAAATACAAACTTCCAAGACTGACCCGGAAAGAAGTAGAGAGTCTGAATAGACCAATTACTAGCAGCAAAATTGAATTGGTAATCAAAAAACTACCTAAGAACAAAACCCGTGGACGAGATGGCTTCTCCGCTGAATTTTATCAAACATTTAGTGAAGACATAATACCCATTCTCCTTAAAGTTTTCCAAAAAATAGAAGAGGAGGGAATAGTTCCAAACTCATTCTATGAGGCCAGCATCACCCTAATACCAAAAACAGGCAAAGACACCACAAAAAAGAAAATTACAGACCAGTATCCCTGATGAACATACATGCAAAAATACTCAACAAAATATTAGCAAACCAAATTCAAAAAACATCAAAAACATCATCCATATGATCAAGTAGGATTTATTCCAGGAATTCAAGGATTGTAAAATATTAGAAAATCCATCAACATCATTCACATCAACAAAAAAGACAAAAACCACATGATCATCTCCATAGATGCCAAAAAAAAGCATTCGACAGAATTCAACATCCATTTATGATAAAATCTCTCAACAAAATTGGTTTAGAGGGCAAGTACCTAAACATAATAAAGGCCATATATGACCTACCCACAGCCAACATTATACTTAACAGCAAGAAGCTGAAAGCTTTTCCTTTAAGATCAGGAACAAGACAAGGATGCCCACTATTCCCACTTTAATTCAACATAGTTCTGGAGGTCCTCGCCACAGCAATCAAACAAGACAATGAAATAAAAAGCATCCCAATCAGTAAAGAAGAAGTTAAACTGTCACTGTTTGCAGATGACATGATACTGTACATAAAAAATCCTAAGAATCCATTCCAAAACTACTAGAACTAATATCTGAATTCAGCAAAGTTGCAGGATACAAAATTAATACACAGAAATGTGTTGTATTCCCATACACTAATGATGAACTAGCAGAAAGAGAAATCACGAACACAATTCCATTAACAATTGCATCAAAAAGAATAAAATACCTAAGAATAAACCTAACGAAGTGAAAGAACTATACCCTGAAAACTACAAAATACCCATGAGAGAAATTAAATAAGATACCAATAAATGGAACTACATCTCATGCTTTTGGATAGGAAGAATTAATGTTGTCAAAATGGCCATCCTGCCTAAAGCAATATACAGATTCGATGCAATCCCTATCAAAATACAAACAGCATTCTTCAATGAACTAGAGCAAATAGTTCTAAAATTCATATGGAACCACAAAAGACCCCGAATAGCCAAAGCAATCCTGAGAAAGAAGAATAAACATGGGGGGATTAGGCTCCCCAACTTCAAGCTCTGCCACAAAGCCAGAGTAATCAAGATAATTTGGCACTGGCATAAGAACAGAGCCATAGACCAATGGAACAGACTAGAGAGCTGATATATAAACCCAAGCACATATGGTCAAATAATATACAATAAAGGAGCCATGGACATACAATGGGGAAATGACAGCCTCTTCAACAACTGGTGTTGGCAACATTGGACAGCTACATGCAAGAGAATGAAACTGAATTATTGTCTATCCCCATACACAAAAGTAAACTTGAAATGTATCAAAGACCTGAGTTTAAGTCATGAAACCATAAAAATCTTAGAAAACAACATAGGCAAAAATCTCCTGAATATAAACATGAGCAACTTCTTCCTAAACACATCTCCTCGAGCAAGGGAAACAAAAGCAAAACTGAACACATGGGACTACATCAAACTTAAAAGCTTCTGTATGGCAAAGGGCACCATCAACAGAACAAAAGGCTTCCTACAGTATGGAAGAATATATTTGTAAATGATATATCTGACAAGGGGTTAACATCCAAAATATATAAAGAATTCACACACCTCAACAACCAAAAAGCAAATAACTCGATTAAAAAATGGGCAGAGGATATGAACAGGCAATTCTCCAAATAAGAAATTCAGATGGCCAACGGGTGTATGAAAAGATGTTCCACATCACTAATTATCAGGGAAATGCAAATTGAAACCACCTCACAACAGTTAGGATGGATGGCCAGCATCAAAAAGACTAAGAATAACAAATGCTGGTGAGGATGCAGAGAAAGAGGAACTCTCCTACACTGCTAATGGAAATGTAAACTAGTTCAACCATTGTGGAAAGTAATATGGAGGTTACTCCAAAAACTAAAAATAGAAGTACCCTTTGACCCAGGAATTCCATGCACTCCAAGAATTTACCCGAAGAAAGCAAGGTCTCAGATTCAAAGAGACATATACACCCTTATGTTTATTGCAGTTCTATTTGCAATAAATAAGATACAAAAGCAACCTATGTGTCCATCAGTAGATGAGTGGATAAAGAAGAAGTGATACATATACACAATGGAATACTATTCAGCCACAGGAAATAAACAAATCCTAGCATTTGCAACAACAGGGATGGAGGTGGAGGGTATTATGCTCAGTGAAATAAGTCAGGCAGAGAAACACAAATACCAAATGATTTCCCTCATTTGTGGAGTATAACAATTAAGCAAAACTGAAGGAACAAAATAGAAGCAGACTCACAGACTCTAAGAAGGGACTACAGGTTACCAAAGGGGAGGGATGGGGAAGGATGGATGGGGAGTGAGGGGAAGGGGATTGAGGGGTATTATTAGTTCACACAGTGTGGGGGGTTCATGGGGAAGACAGTATAGCACAGAGAAGGCAAGTAGTGTCTCTGTGCCATCTTACTACACTGATGGACAGTGACTTCAGTGGGGTATGTGGGGAGACTCGACAATGTGGATGAATGTAGCAACCAAGTTATGTTTCTTGTGAAACTGTCACAGGAACGTATATCTATGATACCTTAATTATGAAAAAAAAGATCATCCTCTATAATCAAGTAGGATTTACTCCAGAGACACAAGGATGGTACAATATTCAAAAATCCATCAACATCATACACCACATCAGCAAAAAGGACAAAAATTACATGTTCATCGCAATAGAAGCTGAAAAAGCATCTGCCAAAATTCATCATTCACTCATGATAAAAACTCAACAAAATGGGTTTAGAGGGCAAGTTCCTAAACTTAATAAAGGCCATATACAACAAACCCATAGCCAACATCATACTTAACAGCAAAAAGCTGAAAGCTTCTCCTCTAAGATTGGAAATAAGATAAGGATGCCCACTCTTACCACTTGTATTCAACACAGTACTGGAGGTCTCAGCCATGGCAATAAGACAGCACAAGGGAATAAAAGGCATACAGATTTGTAAGGATGAGGTTAAACTGTCACTGTTTGCAGATGATATAATGCTGTACATAAAAAACCCTAAAGAATCCACTCCAAAACTACTAGAACTAATAACTTAATTCAGCAAAGTCACAAGATACAAAATTAATACACAGAAATCTTTGGCATTCCTATATACTCACGGTGAACTAGGAGACGGAGAAATCAGAAAACCAATTCCATTTAGAATTGAATCAAAAAGAATAAAACACCTAGGAATAAAACTAAGCAAGGAGATGAAAGACCTATACCCTGAAAACTACAAGACATTCATGAGAGAAATTAAAGATACCAATAAAAGAAATGCATCCTGTGCTCATGGATAGGAAGGATTAATATTGTCAAAATGGCCATCCTGCCTAAAGCAATCTATCAGAATTCCAATAGCATTCTTCAATGAACTAGAGCAAATAGTTCTAAAATTCATATGGAACCTCAAAAGACCCTGAATAGCCAAAGCAATCCTGAGAAAGAAGAATAAAGGTGGGGGGAATACAGTTCCCAATTTCAAGTTCTACTACAAAGCCACAAATACCAAGACAATTTGGGTCTGGCACAAGAACAGACCCATAGACCAATGGATTAGAATAGAGGCCCAGATATAAGCCCACACATATATGGCAAAGTAATATATGATAAAGGAGCCATGGATATACGATGGGGAAATGACAGACTCTTCAACAACTAGTGTTGGCAAAACTGGACAGCTGCATGTAAGAGAATGAAACTGGATTGTCTAACTCTCTATACAAAAGACAACTCAAAATGGATAAAAGACCTGAATGTAAGTCATGTAACCAAAACACTCTTAGAAGAAACCCTAGGCAATAATCTCTCGAATATAAACATGAGCAGCTTTTTCTTGAACCCATCTACTCGAGAAAGGGAAACAAAAGCAAATATGAACAAATGGGACTACATCAAACTAAAAAGCTTCCATACAGCAAAGGACACCATCGGTAGAATAAAACGTTTTCCTGCAGTGTGGTAGAATATAGTTGTAAATGATGTATATGATAAAGGTACATATATATATATAAAGAATTTTCTCACCTCAACACTCAAAAAAGAAATACCTGATTAAGAAATGGGCAGAGGATTTGAACAGACACATCATCAAAGAAGAAATTTGAATAGCCAACAGGCACAGGAAAAGATGCTCCACATCACCAATCATCAGGGAAATGTAAATTAAAACCACAATGAGATATCATCTCACACTAGTTAGGATGGCCAAAATCCAGATGACAAGGAACAACAAATGCTGATCAGGATGTAGAGAAAGGGAAACCCTCCTACACTGCTGTTCAGAATTTAAATTAGTTCAACCCTTGTGGAAAGCAATATGGAGGTTTCTCCAAAAACTAAAAATAGTAATACCATTTGACCCAGAAATTCCACTCCTAAGAATTAACCCAAAGAAAACATGATCACAGATTCAAAAATACATAAGCACCCCTATGTTTATCACAGCACGATTTACAATAGCTAAGATATGGAAGGAAAGTAAGTGTCTATCAGTAGATAGATGGATAAAGAAAGGTGGTACATATACACAATGGAATATTATTCACCCATAAGAAGAAAACAAATCTTAACATTTGCAGCTACATGGATGGAGGTAGGGGGTGTTCTGCTCAGTGAAGTAAGCCAGGTGGAGAATTCTAGACATGGACCAAATGATTTCACTCATTTGTGGAGTAAAACAGTGAAAAAAACTGAAGGAACAAGAAAGCAGCAGACTCACAGACTCCAAGAAGGGACTGGTGGTTACCAAAGGAAAGAGGGTGGGAGGCTGTGTAGGGTGGTGGGGAGAAGGGGGTTTAGTGGCATTATGATTAGCACACATAATATAGGGGGGTTACGGGGAAGGCAGTATAGCACAAAGACGAGTAATGATTCTATATCATCTTACTGCGTTGAAGGACAGTGACTGCAATGGGGTGTGGGGGGACTTGATAATATGAGTGAATGTAATAACTACAATGTTGCTCATGTGAAACCCTTATAAGATTGTTTATCAATGATACCTTAATAAAAAAAATACACCTGAAATACAGCAAAAGAACACACACACAAAAAAAAAAACTGGGCAAGGAAACTTTAGAAACATTTTTCCAAAGACATAAAAATAGCCAGCAAATACATGAAAATATGTTCAGTGTCACTAATTATTAGGGAAATGAAAATCAAAACCACAATGAGCTAACACCTCACACCTGATAGGAAGGCTATTGTCAAAAAGACAAGAGACCAGTGTTGGAGAAGAGGGAATCCTTGTGCTGTGTTGGTGGAAATGTAAATTGATACAACCATTATGGAAAATAACATGACAGGTACTCAAATAATTAAAAATAGAACTGCCATATGATATAGAAATTCCATTTTTGTTTTTTTATCCAAGTGAAATGAAATCATGACCTTAAACGAATAGCTGCACTCCATGTTCATTGCAGCATTATTCACAATAGTCAAGACATAGATACAAACTAACTGCCTGTTGACAGAACAATGGATAAAGAAATGTGCACGGTGGAATATTACATAGCCATAAAAAATAAGGAAATTCTGTCACGTGTGAAAACATGGATGGATCTGGTGGATATTTTCCTAAGTGAAATAATACTGTGTGGTATCACTTATGTGTGGAATCTTAAAGGACACAGCAGCAGCAGCAGCTGTCACCAATTTCATAGAAACAGAGAATAGAATGATGGTGGTGGTTGCCAAGGCCTGGGGTGAGGGGAAATGGAGTAATTAAGTCAAAAGGTACAAATTTCAGTTGTATTAAGAATAAATTCTGAGGATGTAATATATAGCATTTTTACTACAGTTAATAACATAGTATTGTAACTTGGAAGTTGCTAAGAGTAGATCTTAAGCATTCTCAGCACCCACACACAAAAAAGTTAACTATGTGAGGTTATAGATGTGTAATTATCTTGATCGTAGTAATCATTCTACAATGTATATGGATATGAAATCATCACATTGTACAATTTAAGTGTATGCAATTTTATTTGTCAGTTATTCACTAATAAAATTAATACAAATTAAGTAGGCAGAAGAAAAGAAATGATAAAATCAGACCATAAATCAAGAAAATTGAAAACAGGAAAACAATAAAGAAAACCAATAAAACCAGAAGCTGGTTCTTTGAAAAGATCTATTAAATTGGTAAGCCTCTACTAAGCTTAGGTTAACTAAGGAAAAAAAGAGAACACAAATTAGTAATATAAAAAAGTGAAAGCAGGAAAATAAATATAGAGCCCATGGACATTAAAGGAAAATAATGTAGTATTAGGGGTAACTGTATGTCCACAAATTTAATAACCCTGAATGAATAAACCAATTCCTTAAAAAGATAATCTGCCAAAACCCGTAAAAGAAGAAATAGACAATCTGAATAGGCTTACATCTATTAAAGAAATGGAATCAATAATTAATAAGCTTCCAAAACATAAAGCACCCGGACCAGACGCATTCTGTGATGAAGTCTATCAAACACTTAAAGAAAATTCTCTACAATCTCTTCCAGAAGATAAAAGCAGATGGAATACTTCCTAACTCATTCTCTGAGGCCAGCATTACCCTAAACCAACACTAGACAAAGACATTACACGAAAACTACAGACTAATGTGTCTCATGAACATAGATGCAAAGATCTTCAACAAAATATTAGTAAATTGAATCCAACCATGTATAAAAAGAATTATAACCACGACCAAGTTGGATTTATTCCAGGTATGCAAGGCTAGTTCAATATTAGAAAATTATTTACTATAATTCATTACATCAACAGGCCAATCACATGATCACATCAATAGATGGAGAAAAACATTTAAGTCCAGCACCCATGCATGATAAAAACTCTCATAAAATAAGAATAAAGTGAAACATTTAAAAATAATTTTAAAAATATACAAAAACTGACAGCTAGTATCATGCTTAATGGTAAGAAACTAAAAGCTTTCCCACAAAGATTAAGAACAAGTCATGGATAACCCCTTTTACAATTGAGTTTCAACATTGGACTGTAAAATCTAGCTAATGCAGAAAGAAAGGAAAAAGAAAAACAAGGATACAAAATGGGAAGGAAGAAATAATTTTTTCAGATGAAATTACTCTATGTAGGAAATCTGAAAGGATAATAATTTTCAAAAACTCAAACTAACAAATGATTGTGGCAAGACTGCAGAAGACAAGATTAATATACAAAAGTCAATCGTATGGCAGCAGTAAACAAGTAGAATTTGAAATTTTAAAATATAAGAGCATTATCATCCAAAGACATAGATACTTAGGTATAAATCTAACATAATACATACAAGAATGTAGAATAAACAAATAATTTTTTTCAGATGGAATTAACTCCATGAGAAAAAAAGATGGAAGAGTAGGAAGGCAAGGCAAAAACCTCCTTCAAAAACACATAAAAGGAGAAAATACAGTAAAAAAACTAAACTTGAAAACAACCTGAAGAATGCAGAAGAGACCACCTTCACGTGCAGAAGAAGAGAAGAACACACAGAAAAGGGTAAAGTGGCAGAGCCAAGCTTTCCCTGAGCCCCAGCCCACAAGTGAGAGAGAAACAGAGCAGGGAGGAGACAGGAGCCCAGGATCTCTGCACACCTGGGCCTGGAATTCTGCTTTGAACCATGAACCCACATTACACTGGGTTCTGGGAATTAGTGGGGCTGGACACCAGGGAGCGGTGGATCACTCTGGGAAGCTGAGACTCCACCCACATGTGGAGAAAAGGCAAATTCCACCAGTCTCCTTGAGACAAAAGCAGAGACTGCAGTTTGAAAGAATAGCCAGTAGTGGGAGAATGCCAGAGGGACAAGGTTTGACGGAGTTCTCTCATCAGGAGAAAGGGCAAGTGAATGATACCTCCACAGCCCTCCATTAGCTGAACAGGTCAGGAACTCTTGGGAACCCAGACACTCTATCCCCCTTGCTTGAAATACAACCCTGAGCAAAGTCTTATGCACACTGCCAGCAAGCCAACCCGCTTGGCCCAGCAGCAGCAGCAGACTTAGCTGCTTGGCAGGCAGAGGGAGACTCTCCTAGCTTTCTTGGCTCCATTTCAGCCAAACAAGAGAGATGCCCACAGGAACCAGCCTTGAGTTCCTTCCTCCCCATGGGTGTCCAAGTCCAGTGCTGTGTGTCAGGCCCAGGCAGAGCTGCACATCAGTATACTCACCTCATTAACCCTGCAATCCCACCACTGCTGCAGGGCAGGAAGAAGACAACTCTGCCCACAGCAATCCCAGCAGAGACTTCTGCTGAGGTCACAAAGATGGAGCTGAAGAAAACTGCTGATGTGGTCTTAGACCACTATAGAAAACAGACAGAAAGGCAACCCTGCCCACTATGTGCCAGCAGCTGGGATCCCCACAAAGTAGAACCAGGTACTTGGGAGTAAAGAATCTTGAGCTTCTGAGCACCATAGGATGCCACCTTCATAAAGCTATTACTCTATAGGCCAGGAAGCATAGCAGAGCCTCTAATACAAAGGAAGAATCACAGAAATCCTGAAATAATGAGAAGCCAGAGGATTATATTCCAAACAAAACTACAGGACAAGACACCAAAAAGAGGGCTAAATGAAACACAGATGACAAATCTTCCTGATAAAGATTTCAAAGTAAAAGTAATAAAAATGCTCACAGATTTCCATAGAGTATCTCAGGGAGGACTTCAACAAAGAGATAAAAGATCTGAAAATGAGCCACGAGCTGATGAATACAGTGTCTGAAATAAAATATACAATGGAAGGATGTAAGAGTAGGTTACTGAAAATAGAGGAGACAGTGAATAAGATCGAAATTAGAAAACAGGAACACAATGAAGATGAAGAACAGAGAGTCAAAAGGATCTCTAGGAGTGAAAGAATGATAAGGGACCTATGGGACCAATCCAAATGAAAAAAATATTTGCATAATAGGGGTAACAGAAGAGAATAGGAAGACAAAGGGATAGAAAGTCTCTTTGAGAACCTCAACATAATAAAGGCCATATACAACAAACCCACAGCCAACATCATACTTAACAGCGAGAAGCTGAAAGCTTTTCCTCTAAGATCAGGAACAAGACAAGGATGCCCACTCTCCCCACTTTTATTCAACATAGTACTGGAGGTCCTAGCCACAGCAATCAGACAACACAGAGAGATAAAAGGCATCCAGATTGATAAAGAAGAGGTTAAATTGTCACTATTTGCATATGACGTGATACTATACATAGAAAACCCTAAAAACTACTCCAAAAATCTATTAGAACTAATAACTGAATTCAGCAAAGTCACAGAACACAAAATTAATACTCAGAAATCTGTTACACATATATATTAACAATAAACTAGCAGAAAGAGAAATCAGGAAAACAACCCCATTTACAATTTCATCAAAATTAATAAAATACCTAGGAATAAACCAAACCAAGGAGATGAAAGACTTTACTCTGAAAATTATAAGACACTGATGAGACAAATTAAAGAAGACACGAATAAATGGAAACACATCCCATGCTCATAGATAGGAAGAATTAATATTCTCAAAATGTCCATCCTGCCCTAAGCAATTTACACATTCAATATAATACCTATCAAAATACCAACAGTATTTTTCAATAAACTAGAACAAACAGTTCTAAAATTCACATAGAATCAAAAAAAACCCTGAATAACCAAAGCAATTCTGAGAAAGAAGAACAAAGCTGGGGTGATTGTGGTCCCTCACTTCAAGCTCTACTACAAAGCCATATTAAACAAAACAATTTGGTAGTTGGACAAGAACAGACCCATACATCAGTAGAACAGAATAGGAAGCCCATTCATAAACCCACGCATATATGGTCAATTCATATACAATAAAGGAGCCTTGAACATACACTGGGGAACAGACAGCATCTTTAACAATTGGTGTTGGGAAAACTGGACAGAAATATGGAAGACAATGAAACTGGATTGTTGTATAACTCCATACACAATGGTAAACTCAAAATGGATCAAAAACCTGAATATAACTTATGAAACCATAAAACTCTTAGAAGAAAACACAGTCAAAAATCTCTTGAACATAAGCATGAGCAATTTTTTTCCTGAAAACATCTATTTGGGCAAGGGAAATAAAAGCAAAAATGAACAAGTGGGACTACTTCAAAATGAAAACTTTTGTACAGCAAAGGGCACCATCAGCAGAACAAAAAGGCATCCTATGTCATTGGAGAATTTATTCACAAATGACTCATCTGATAAGGAGTTTACATCCAAAATATATAAAGAACTCACACACCTCAACACCCAAAGTAGTACATATACACAATGAAATATTATTCAGCCATAAAAAGAACAGATATTCTACCATTTACAACAACATGGATGTATTTAGAGGGTGTTTATGCTCAGTGAAATAAGCCATGCAGAGGAAGACAAATACCATATGATTTATATTCCACTTATTTGTGGAATATAAAAACAAAGTAAAATAGAAGGAAAAAAAAGCAGTATACTTAGACACTGAGAAATGACTCTAGTGGTTACCAACGGGGAGGGGTTGGGGTGGGTGGGGAGTGTGAGGGGGATAAAGGGGCACAATAATTCACAATCACAATATAAGTTGGTCATGGGATGGTAGTACAGGATGGAGAATATAATCAATGATTCTGTAACATCTTTCTACATTGATAGTAGCTGCACTAGAAGGATTGAGGATTTAATAATATGGATAACTCTTGAACAACTGTGTTTTACATTTGAAAATTATAAGATTGTATATCAGTGATACTTTAATTAAGAAAAAAAAGAAATAACCACTATGTAGGAAAACTGAAGGAATCATAATTTTTTAACTCCTGGAAATAATAAATGATTGCAGCAAGATTGCAGGATGCAAGATTAATATACCAAAGTCAGTCATATATCAGCAGTAAACAAGCAGAATTTGAAATTTTTAAATGTATTGCTATTTACATTATCATCCAAAACACTGGATACTTAGGTATTAGACCCACATAAATATAGTCAGCTGATCTTTGACAAAAGAGCAAAGACAATACAAGCAGTGCAAAGAGTCTTTTTAGATTCCTCAAGGGAGGGACAACCTAAGACAGGCACAGTCGCAGGGGGGCCATCAGGTGAGAAATCGGGGATCAACAGAGGTGAGGCTTAGAACCTCACCCCCCCCCCCCTGTTTTGAGAGAAATCTTCTGCATCCGTGGATGTTTTGTTGCCCTTGTCTACCTTGGATTAATGCTTAGTCTATAGGCACCCACCTGATCATATACATTTGCCCTCTTACAGCACTAAACTATGTTTTCTACCTTTATCTTGCATCTACCTACCACTTCAGCATTTTATTAAAAATAATAATAATAATAATAAGGGAGAAATGTGGGATTCACATATAAATCAAGTATAAAAATCAAACGAATAATCATAATTGACCTGATTGTGTATAGTTCATGATGCGTGATCAAAACCGAAAGTTTCTGTGATGACTGCCCTTGCACTGTTCATCATGTAAGAACTTATTCACTATGTAAGAACTTATTTACCATGTAAAAACTTGTTCGTTATGCTTCAGAAGATTGGAGACTGTTGAGAATTAGGCTTGGGGTTGATTAATGATTGTGCATTGAGTCCCCTATACAGAATTTTATTGTTGTTAACAACCATATGATCAATAAATATGAGAGATGCCCTCTCAAAAAAAAAAAGATAGTCTTTTCAACAAATGGTGCTGGAGCAACTGGGCATTCACATGCAAAAAAAAAAAAAAGAGAAGAAATTGACCTTACACACTTCACAGAAATTGCCACAAAATGGATCATAGATCTGAATGTAGAATGCAAAACTCCAGAACTCCTAGAAGATATTGTAGAAGGATACCTATATGACCCTAGGTATGGCAATGACTTTTTAGATACAACACCAAAGGCATGACCTATGAAAGAAAACTTTTGCTTTGCAAAAGACTATGTCAAGATAGTGAGCCAGACCACAAACTGACTGGGAGAAAATACTTGCAAAAAACATGTCTTATAGAGGACTTTTATCTGAAATATACAAAACTTGAACAGTAAGAAATGAAAATCTGATTTTTAAAATGGGCAAGGGATCTGAACAGTTTCCTCAACAAATAAGATATCCAGATGGTAAGTAAGCATATGAAAAGATGCTCAGCATCATTTATCATTAGGAATTTGCAAATTAAAAAACAAATCATTTGCCACTATATACCTATCAGAATGGCCAAAATCCAAAACCAAATGCTGACAAGGACTTGCAGCAAAATGTAGGAACAGGAACTCTCATTCATTGCTGGTGGGAATGAAAAATGGTACAGCCATTTTGGAAGACAGTTTGGCAGCTTTTTTTGAAACTAAATATGCTCTTATCATATGATCCAGCATCCATGCTCCTTGGTATTTACCCAAATGAATTGAAAACTTCTATCCACACAAAACCTGTCCATGGATGTTATAGCAGCTTCATTCATAATTTCCAGAACTTGGAAGCAACCAAGATGTCCTTCATTAGGTGAATGGATAAATAAACCATAGTATATCCAGACAATGGAATATTATTCAGTGCTAAAAAGAAATGAGCAACCAAACCATAAAGGACATGGAGGAACTCTAAATGGATATTAAATTGAAAGAAGGAAATCTAAAAAGGCTACATACTCTGTGATTTCACTATTTGACCTTCTGGGAAAAGGTGAAACTGTAGAGACAGTAAAAATATCAGTGGTTGCCAGACAGTAGCAGCAGGGAGAGATGAATGGACACAGCACATAGGATATTTAGGGAAGTGAAAATATTCTGTGTGATACTACAATAATGGATATATGTCAGTATACACTTGCTAAAAACCCATAAAATATACAAACACTAAGAGTGATCCTTAATGTAAGCTATGGACTTAAGTGATAATAATGTATCAAATTAGGTTCATTGATTGTAACAAATTTAACACTGTGGCAGTGGTTGTTAATAGTGGAGAAGGTTGTGGGTATGTGGGGACAGGAGTATACAGGAATTCTCTATAATATGAATTTTTCTGTGAACCTAAAACTCTAAAATAAATTAATTAATAAAAAATATATTTGTGTGTATATATACACAAATATATGTTTGTTAAATCATGCCATACAAAAATAATTGGAGGACTGGATTTGGCCCAAGGGCCACAGTTCATCAGTCCCTAAACTAAAGCCTCAATGATGTTGTTCTTTGCTCTTGTTTAGGTAAAAGATAATGAATTTGAGATGTTTGGGAGAGTATAAAAATTCAGTGGAGAAATTTTTCAATGAGGAAACAAACAAAAAATAGTAAGGGGAGATTATGTGAAAGGTATTTTTGAGTAGGAGAGAATAAAGAAAATGAGCTGAAGCAAAGTAAAAGTAAAAGCAAACCTTTCAGATTGAAAATGTTCACCACAAAATCAAATGTCAAACACAAAATGTTTTGGCTTCAAAATCAAACTGTTCTGAAACAATCGCTCACAGAGTTCCACCCAGCCTTCTAATAAAGGTCACTCATTTCTTTCATCAACCTGTTCACTCACCCCAGTGCTTCCTGGCCCTCATAATGGGGCATGTTCTTCTTCAGAACTAATGTAAATCTCTCCCTAGTTAGTTTATGCCAATTTTCCCTTTTATCTTGTGTTTAGAGAATATGAGCATAACAACTGGGCCATTATTTTCCAAGTCCTGATGCCCATGACTTATTGGTTGTTCCTTACTGGATGTTTGGCCTTGGGTCATTTACTAAACCTCACTAAGCTTCCAATTCTCACCCTTAACCCACACCACTATAAAATGAATCTGATACCATCTATCCCTTTTGATTGTAGTGAGCTTAATGGGAGTTCACACCAGAACGGAACAAGCCCTGGTCCTTCCCTGGAATACATGATCTGTGAACTGGGTTTGTGATTCTATTTCCCAAAGAAGATGGCTAGGACTTGCATTTCTCTATTTCCTTCAGAGAATCAAACTATCCTCTCCTCTCAGACTCACTCTGAGACTTCCCTTAGGCTAGGGTATTGGGTTTGCAGTAGCGACATTCTTGATTGGTTCTCTGCCTTCCTCCTCCCTCTCTCTTCTGTAAAACCCCTCCCTGACCCATTCTTCCTAAGTGTAGAATCATGGCATTAGGCCCTGGCCCCTACTTCCTTTTTTTTTCTCTAGCTTGCTTTATTGTAAGAATACAATATATAATACATATAAAATATGAAATATGTTTTAATTGACTTTTTGTTAGCTGTAGGACTTTTGGTCCACAATAGGCTATCAGTAGTTAAGTATTTGGGGAGTCAAAAGTTATATGCAGGGATTCTGGGAAAAAGACAGTGGAGTAAGAAGGGAAGGCAGAAACCTTCTCCCAAAAACACTTAAAACAAGAAAATAAAGCAAATACAACTAAACCTGAAAAAGACCTGAAGACTGAGAACTGACCACCTACACTTGGGGAAGAAGAGCAAACCTCACAGAAAACGGTAAAGTGGCAAAGCTGAGAGCCAGCAGGACCCAAGCTCTCCCCCCACCCCAGCCCACTGGCAAGAAGAAGAGGAACAGAGTGGGTATGGAGTAGGAGCCCAGGACCACTGAACACTTGGCCCTAGAGATCTGCTCCAGTAACATGAACCCACATTACATGGTGCTCTGGTAATTAGTGGGGCTGGACAACAAAGACAGGTGGAACACTTGGTGAGGCTGAGATTCCAGCTGCTTGTGGAGAACGGGTATGCTCTACTGGCCTCCTGAGACAAAAGCGAAGTGGGCAGTTTTGAAAGACTTCCCAGCAGTGGGAGGGATGCCAGAGGGCAACTGTTATATGGAGCTCTCTGCTCAAGAGACAGGGCAGGTAGACAGTACCTCCCTAGCCCACCCTCAGCCCAACAGGTTAGGAAATCTCAGGAGCCCCAGAGCTCCATCCCCCTCACTGGCAATGCAGCCCTGAGACTCCTCCCTGACAAATGTGGCTTGTGGACAGCCAGCAGTGGAGTCAGACTTTGCTGGCAGGTAGACAGAGGAACTAGTGGTTACCAAAGGGGAAGGGGGTGAGTGGGTGAGGAAGAAGAGGATTAAGGGGCACAAAATTTCTCAATCACAATATAGGTAGGTCACAGGGATGTAGTACAGCAATTAATGACTCCATAAGATTGATAGACAGTGACTGTAATGGAGGGGGTGAGGACTTGATAATATGCGTGAAAGTTGACCACTGTGTTGTATATTCGAAACCATCATAAGGTTGTATATCAGTGATACTTTGAAAAGTTATATGCAGAGCTTTTTGTTTTTTTAATTGAAGTATCATTGATAAACAATCTTATATTGGTTTCAAATATTCAACACAGTGGTTCACCAGTTACCCATATTATTAAATCCTCACCCCAACGAGTGTGGTTCCTACCTGTCAACATTGAAAGATGTTATGTTATCATTGGCCATATTCTCTATGCCATACTGCTATCCCCATGACCAACTTATATGACTGAGAATTTTTGTGTCTCTTTATCCCTCTCACTTTCTCCACCCACTCACCCCAAACCCTCCCTCATGGTAACCACCAGTCACTTCTCAGCATCTATGAGCCTACTGCTATTTTCTCATTTCATTTTGCTGTGTTTTTATATTCCACAAATAAGTAAAATCATATGATACTTGTCTTTCTCTGCCTGAGCAGAATACCCTCTTGATCCATCCATATTTTTGCAAATGGCAGGATTTGTTTTCTTTTTATGACTGAATAATACCCCATTGTGTATTGAACCACCTCTTCATTATTCATTCATCTACTGATGGACACTTAGATTGCTCCCATATCTTGGTTATTGCAAATAGTGCAGTGATAAATATAGGGGTGTATATGTCTTTTCAAATCATGAATTTTGTTTTCTTCAGGTAAATTCCAAGAAGTGCAGTTACTGGGTTGAATGACATTTCTCTTATTAGTTTTTTGGGAAACCTCCATACTACTTTCCATAATGGCTTCACCAATTTACACTACCACCAACAGTGCAGGAGGGTTCCCTTTTCTGCACATCCTTGTCAGCACTTATTATTTCTTGTCTCTTGGATAGTGGCCATTCTAACTGGTGTGAGGTGATATCTCATTGTGGTTTTGATTTGCATTTCCCTGACAATTAGTGATGTGGAGCATCTTCTCATGTGCCTGTTGGCTGTCTGTATTTCTTCTCTGGAGAAATGTCTGTTCAGGTCCTCTGCCCATTTTTTAATTGGTTTTTTTTTCTATTGAGACATATGAGTTCTTTATATATTTTATTGGATAAATTATTTACAAATATATTCTCCTATACTGTAGGTGGCCATTTTGTTCCACTGATGGTGTCCTTTGCTGTACAGAAGCCTTTTAGTTTGATGTAGTCCCACTTGTTCGTTTTTCCTTTTGTTTCCCTTGCCTGAGGAGATGTATCCAGGAAAACCTCATGTGCTCATGCTCATGTTCAAGAGTTTTTTGCCTGTTTTCTTCTAAGAGTTTTATGGTTTCATGTCTTACATTCAGGTCTTTGAGCCATTTCGATTTGACTTTTGCATATGGAGTTAGACAGTAATCCAGTTTCATTCTCTTACATGTAGCTGTCCAGTTTTGCCAACACCAGCAGTTGAAGAGTCTGTCATTTCCCCATTGTATGTCTATGGCTCCTTTATCATATATTAGTTGACCATATATGCTTGGGTTTATATCTGGATTCTCTATTCTGTTCCATTGATCTATGTGTCTGTTCTTGCAGGCACTGGTCCCAACTTCCTGTTTAAACACACTTCCTAGCTCTGTCAAAATCAAGTATGCCCTTGGATGTCCAAGAAGTCTGTTTCTTCACTATGTATTTTGGATGGCATATCCTAGGACCTTCCTCATTCCTCTCATTCTCCTAACCCAGAAACAGTCATGGTGGCAAGGTGGGCACAGAGGCCTGGCCCTCCACCACCCCAATGGGTACTTGTCCTAACTACTCACATTCCTAAAAAAGAACCTTAATCATTCTTCAAAATATACCTTGGTCGTGCCCCTACCATGATTCTTTGGGACAGCCCTGGAGCATAGCAGTGCTCATTCTCCAGGGTGTCTGGCCCTGGACGTACAAAGCCCATCACAATGATGAAGTTCTGGCATCACTAAGACTGTAAGGAATTCAGAGGATTATATGGGGATGAGTGGGTGGAGGAGGGCTGTTTTTGGAGCCCATGATACAAAGGTTGAGTAGAGAGGCTACAGGAAGGGATGTCCAAACTTCTCTGGGTCTTCTCACTAATCTCTCAGTGATATCTGTGCATGTATGTGGGCTAGTGGAGGCACAGTAGGCCTGACCCTTGTGGAAGTTCCAGCCACTCTGGGGATGACAATAATAATGACCATTTGTTGAGCACACCACTGGTGCACTGAATTCTCCTAAGATCTGTATAGAGTGATTCCTATTGTTAAGCCGTACTTTTCCTGTTGGAAACTGAGGCTAAGATAGGCAGAGTACCTTGTACAATTCCTCAGTTATGCTTGGATTTAATCCAAGTTCCACCGGTCATTTACTACTGTGTGCCTTGTGTAAGTCCCTGCCTTCTCTCAGCCTCAGTTACCATGTCAGTAATAAGGACTTAATCGGCAGTCCTCATCTCCCTCCCAGTAGCAGTAAGCACCCAACCAGTGACTACCAAAGACAGGCTCCATAGCACAAAAATATTCTTTCCCCTCTCATTGTCTCTCTGCAGAGGCTGAACCAAGCTAAAATCTGGACCAGGGAGGCAGAGGGGGGGTTAGAGGGAGTGAAGAGTAGCCCTGGCCTACTCTGAGAGCCCTGAGAGGCCAGACAAGGCTTAGAAAAATATTTATCAGAGAGCCTTCCAAAATAAGCCTCCTAAAGAAAAGGCTTACCCAGACACCCATTGTCCATCACCGGTGAACTGTGTTGTTTACAAAGCAATTTCCCATTCATTATCTCCTTTAAATCTTAAAATTAACCTGGTCTATAAGGGTCAGCCTAGATCTGGGCAGTGTCAGGGAGTCTAACAGAGGCTCCGTTTGACTAAAGTTTCTCTAAGTCTCAGAAAAACTAAAATGACTCCATAGGGACACTAAGTAACCTTTGCATGTCCTGAGCCTTGATCTTCAGCCTGTGGGATTTGACTTCTGCTGCTGGCCACTCTGCTTCCTACAGTAAGGCCTCTTCTCTGGTTAATCTCCAGGTGAAGAAGGAAATCAAAATTTCCAGTCAAATAAACTAGAGGAATTTCCCTACCTGTCTGCCTCCTCCTCCCACCTCCCTTGTCCCCATCTCACTCTCAGTCCCCTGGAAACAAGCAAACAAAAACACAAAACCATAGTAATCCTAAAGCCAAGCCATGCCAACCACTACACAATGTTCTTAGTGACTTCTCTTCCAAGCATCCTGGGACTGGGTCAAAATGCTGATTTCCAATCTGTAGTTCCAAAGTCATTCATTGATTTAGCACACAAATATTTCCTGAAAACCATCCATGTGCATAACTCTGCTGGGCTCAAATGTGCCTCCTCAAACATCTTCAAGACACTCAAATTCCAAAAGATTCAGATAAGACCCCAAATAATTCTAAGATGGAAAAGAATAGTATTAGTGGTGGAGGGGAGTTGATGACAGCATACACACAAGAGGAATTCTCAGATTCACACAAGCGCTTTCTCAGATGAGCATTATCACTTAGGACTATAGAAAGGAGGGTGCATTTGAGCTGAACCTTGAAGAATAGGGAGAATTTGAACAATTCTTATAGAGAAAAACAGTCTAGACAAATGGAAATGCATCAGCAAAGATATACTTTTTAGTGGAAAGAGTGTTGATATGGGAGTCAACAGACCTGAGTTTGATCTCAGTTCTCTTACTCAGTTCCTTAAAGAATACTTCACCAGTAGAAGAGGACGGAATACTTCCAAACTCATTCTATTAGGCAAGAATCACTCTAATACCAAAACCAGAAGAAGACACTACAAAAAAAGAAAATTATAAACCAATATCCACGATGAACATAGATGCAAAAATCTTCAACAAACATTAGAAAACCAAATTCAAAAATATGTCAAAAGGATCATCCATGACAAACAAGTGGGATTTATTCCAGGGATGCAAGGATGGCACTATATTAGTAAATGAACCAATGTCATACACCACATTAAGAAAAGGAAGGATAAAAGCCATATGATCATCTCAAAGGATGCTGAAATAGCATTTGCCAAAATTCAACATCCCTTCATGATAAAAACTCTCAAAAATGTGTATAAAGGGAACATGCCTCAACATAATAAAGGCCGTATATGACAAACCCACAGCTAACATAATTCTCAACGGTGAAAAGCTAAAAGCCTTTCCTCTAAAATCAGGAGCAAGACAAGGATGCCCACTCTCACCACTTTTATTCAACATAGTACTGGAGGTCCTAGCCATGGCAATCAGACAACACAAAGAGATAAAAGTCATCTAAATTGGTAAGGAAGAAGTTAAACTGTCACTACTTGCAGATGACATGATACTATATATAGAAAACCCTAAAGACTCCACTGAAAAACTATTAGAACTAATAACTGGATTCAGCAAAATAACAGGATACTAAATCAATATACAGAAATCTGTTGCATTCCTATATACTAACAGCAAACTAGCAGAAAGAGAAATCAGGAAAACTATTCCATTTACAATTGCATCCAAAACAATTAAATATCTAGGAATAAACCTAACCAATGAGGTGAAAGACTTCTACTCTGAAAATTAAAGACACTCATGAGAGAAATTAAAGAAGACACTAATAAATGGAACTCTATCTTGTGCTCATGGATAGGAAGAACTAATATTGTCAAAATGGCCATCATGCCCAAAGCAATTTACAGATTCAATGTAATTCCTATCAAAATACCAATAAAATTCTTCAATGAACTATAAAAAATAGTTGTAAAATTCATATAGAACCACAAAAGACCCCAAATAGCCAAAGCAATCTTGAAAAAGAACAAAGTTGGGGGTATCACACTCCCTGATTTCAAGCTATACTACAAAGCTCCAGTATGGTGCTGGCACCAGAATAGACTCCGATCAGTGAAAGAGAATAGAGCCCAGAAATAAACCCACATATGTATGGTCTGTTAATATCTGACAAAGGATCCAAGTATATACAATGGGGGAAAAGACAGCTTTTTCAATAAATGGAGTTAGAAAAAATGGACAGCTACATGCAGGAGAATGAAACTGGATTACTCCCTCACATTATGCACAAAACTAGACTGAAAATTGATTAACGGCCTAAATATAAGACATGAAACCATAAATCTCTTAGAAGAAAATAAAGGGAAAAATCTCTTGAACATAATCATGAGCAATTTTTTTCTGGACACATCTCCTGAGGCAAAGGAAACAGTATCAAAAATGAAAAGTGGGACTACATCGAACTGAAAAGCTTCTGTACAGCAAAGGACACCATCAACAAAAGAAAAAGGAAGGCAACCTACATTACTAGAGAATATATTCATAATTGATATATCCAATAAGGGGTTAACACCCAAAATATATAAAGAACTTATATGCCTCAGCACCAAAAAACAAATAATCTGATTAAAAAAATGGACAGAGTACCTGAATAGACATTTTTCCAAAGACAAAGACAGCCAACAGGTGCATAAATGATGCTCCCTATCATTAATCATCAGGGAAACACAAATCAAAACCACAATGAGATATCATCTCACACCAGTCAGAATGGCCACTATCCAAAAGACAAGAAACAACAAGTGTTGGCAAGGATGTGGAGAAAAGGGAAGTCTCCTACATTGTTGGTGGGATTGTAAATTGGTGCATCCACTATGGAAAACGGTATGGAAATTCCAAAAAAAACTAAAAATACAAATACCATATAACCCAGTAACTCCACTTCTAGAAATTTACCTGAAGAAAACAAAGTCTCTGATTGAAAAAGATATATGCACCCCTATGTTTATTGCTGTATTATTTACAATTTACAATTACCAAGATATGGAAGCACCCTAAGTGTCCATCAATAGATGAAATGAATAAAGATGATGTTGTATATATATATATACAATGGAATATTATTCAGCCATAAAAAAGAAAGAAATCTTGCCATTTGCCACAACATGGATCGACCTAGAGGGTACTATGCTCAGTGAAATAACCCAGGCAGAGAAAGACAAATACCATATTATTTCACTTACATGTACAATCTAAAAACAAAACCAAACCTAATGAACAAAGACAACAGAGAAGTGACTTGTGGTTACCATGGGGGAGGGGTTAGGGTGGGAGTGTGAAGTAGGTGAAGGGATAAAGAGGCACAAAATCTCAATCGTAATATAAATTTGTCATAGGGATGAAAGTACAGCATACAGAATATAGTCAATATAGTCAATAATTCTGTAACATCTTTCTGTGTTGACAGTAACTACACTAGCTGGGGTGAGGATTTAATAATGTATGTAACTGTTGAATTTACTATGTTGTATACTTGAAACCAATGTAATATTGTATATCAACTATATTTCAGTTAAAACATTAATATAAATAAAAGAATACCTTCCCCTCTCAGGCCCTCAGTTTCCTCATAAGTGAAAGGATAATATTGGGTTAGCTAACTTTTAAAGATCCTCCATGTGCTTCCATCTGGACATAATTTTTCAAGCATGAAGTAGACCACTTTACTTCAGGATAGAATTGGTGAAAGAGAATAATGCAAAGGTAATTAGATCTGTGTTATGAAGAGTATTGAATGCCAGACTTGGAAGCCTGAGCAGAGAAAGGAAATAGAAGCCCAGCACCAGGTTTAATCACTGAGGTTGCACATTTAGCCTGGTTCCAATTTAAGAACATGAACTTTGCAGTCAAGGAAACCTAGGATGGGACTCTAGCTTTACTACACAGCAGTGGTTTATTTAGATAGTTATGCCACCTCTTTCTAAGCCTCACTTTCTTCATCTTTAAAACAGGAATGATAATATATAAGTCATGGGACTGCTGTGAAGATTACCTGAGACCATGTGTACAAAGTGTCTATAGGCATGTTACTTTCCTACTCCTTAGCCCCTCACTCCAGTGCCAGGCTTTAATTAGTCTTTGCTAAACAATTACTTCTATTCCTTCTCCTTCTCCAAAGAAGGCTTCAAAATATATCCAGAATCCAACTTCTCTCCATCCTCAACACCATTTACCTGAATTATTGCAATAACCCTTTAATTAATTAACCTGATCTATTTTGCCCACTTACATTCTGTTCTTAATCCAACTGCTAGAATGATCCTTTCAAAACTTAAATCATGTCATTCCTCTGCTCAAACCCCTACAATGTCTCCCTATCTCACTTAGAGCAAAGACTAGAATCTTTACAATGTCTCACACCCCCTTAACTCTTGGACCTCCTCTACTCTTTAGCCACATTGTCTTCCTTTAGAAGACATTCTCTTTTCACTTGTTCTCCCTATCTGGATTCTTTCCTCATAGCTCACACCATTACCTCTTCTTTATTTTATTTAAATGTCATTTCTAAGTAAGGTCCTCCCAGATCACCACATTTAAAGTTGGAACACCTCCTTGCATTCCCTATCCTCTTTCCTGCTTTCTTTTCCTTCACAGCACTAATACCATCTGACATACCCCAAAATTTAATTACTTTTTAGTGTCTCCCCATTAGAATATAAGCTTAATAAGGTCAAGGGCTTTGTTCACTATTGATGTCTCCACACATAGTACAGCACCTATCACTCAATAAATATTTGTTGAGGGAATTAATGAATACAATGGTCCCATACTGTGTACCAAGTTAAGGAGTTTGCACACATTCTTAGTAAATCCTGTCTAGTAATGCACTCTTAGGAACCTTATTTTACATAGTGAAAAACCTTGAAACTCCCAGAGATGAAGTGACATTCCCAAAGCCAAAGAGGGATCAGTTAATATGGGTGCCAAGTCAGGTTGGACTTTATAAAGGAGCACATTCCCTGAGTAGGAGCACAGCCTTGGCTAAAGGTTGTGGTAGGTTTGTAGGTTTGGGGAGAGGAAGAAGGGGTGGGAGAGGGTGGAGCTGGGAAGGAACACTGGGTCACAGATTGATTTTGTGGTCAGGAGGTAATCTTAACCCAAAATCTTGAGTTGTTTGGCATCCACTGGCAAGCCCATGTCTTTTTCAAGAATTAGAACTCTACAAAGGAAATCTCAAGTATGAAAGAAAGTTGGAAACTGCAGCTGCCCTGGATTTAAAATTGCAGGAAATTGGCACCTTTGAGCACTAGCTTTTTGAGGCAGAAGCCATACCTAGCAGAAAGAGACACCAGAAATCAGTGAACTGAAATGAAAATAAGAAAGCCCACTACCCACATAGTTCTCTTCTCTCTTTCCTCTCCTCTTTCATAACCTATTCTCTTTAGTTCTCTTTAATTTGTGCATATTTGTAAAACATCGATTTAATCCAGCCTGTCACCTACTAGAATATAACCTTAGGAAGGCAGAGCAGGAATGTTTGTCTCTTGTTCACTGCTCTATACCCAGTGCCTACAACAGTGCCTGACACACAGTGAGCATACAATGTATAGTTGTAAAATGAATATCCTTAGAAACAAAGCCCTCCTCCTGGGGGAAGGGGCAATGAGGAGAAGGTAAAGCACTTTTCGGTGGTATCATGGACCAGTACCATGTGGAGTACCCCTGCCAGAGAATGTGGGAAAAGAGGATACCAGGGATTCAGGCAAGGCAAGATCAGCCAAAAGAGAAAAGGCCCCAGAGTAAGGACTGAATCCCAAAGAGCAGGACTTGGCCCTGCTTCTGCATGTCTCCATCTCACTTTGGAGGGAGCTGGTCAGAAACCCCTGTAGCTTCCTGCCTTCAAAGGCATAAGACTAGCGCTATGTGGACCAGATGGACAAAAGTGAGAAAGATGAGACAGACAGACCTGGCAGCTCTGGGAGAGGGAGCGTAGAGTGAACAAGTCCCTGTGAAAGTGAAATGGCTCTTCATTTGAATGCAAATGTTATGTAAAAGCCTGAAGCTCCTTGACGTCAGCCCAGCCATTGGTGGCCCTTCTATACCGGGCTACCAGTCACCTGGAAACCGTCAGGGTAGGAAACGCTGGATGTAGTCTGAGGTGCACGGGAGAGCGTGCAGTACAACTCCAGACTGACTGATTCCCGGCTGCTTCTCAAAGTCGGTTTGGGGTGTTGCAGGGACTTCAGAATGGCTTAGGGAGCACCTTCCTCATACCCAAGCCACCATGTACAGAAGCTGCCTTTTGGAAAAAGATCCGGGCATGTACCCGGGCACTCTAAGGAGCCCCGTGGGAGGCGGCACCGCTGGGACTGGCGGCTCTGGGGACGGTGGGAATCCCCCAGCCTCCAACTTCTCAGTGGCCCCCGCCTACACTCACTACATGGGGTATCCCCATATGCCCAGCATGGATCTTCACGGGTCATCGCTGGGGGCCTGGGGCTCACACTACAGTGCCCCTCGGGAAGACTGGAGTGCGTACCCTGGGCCTTCCAGTACAATGGGCGCGGTGCCCATGAACGACGTGACTTCGAGCCCCACCGCTTTTGGCTCACCGGAATACAGCAACCTGGGTCCCGCGGGCGGTGGAAGCAGCGGTGGCAGCCTGCCAGCCCCTGCCGGCGGGTCGCTGTTCCCCATAGACGTCGGCGCAGCTGAAGCCAGTTCGCCCAGCAGAAGCCGCCACAGCCCCTATGCATGGATGCGCAAGACAGTGCAGGTGACGGGTGAGTAATCGATTCCAATGCCCTCACACCTTTCCTTCCTTCACTTCTCTACTTTTCTTGGCCCACCCGCCCTCCTACTTCTCAAGGCCTCTCCCGGGGACAGCTTAGCTGAAGAAACTGCGTGGCTGACTGCCCAGGGTCCCCGCCCATTAGTGGCCTCCCTCGAATGTGCCTCTGCTCAAAGCTCGCAGAGTGTGGCGTAGGGAATTATATCCACTCTAGGGGTGATTTTCACAATTCGCTGGATCAGTCGAAGGAGCCAGCTGTGTACAATGGGCATGTTGAACTACAAGGATCAGGATCCAACCCTGCGGTTGGGAAAATAGATGCATGGGAAAGACAGATGATTGAATGAGTCAAGAAGATACAGTGTCCCGATGCTCACTCAGTCACAGCCGCTTGCCGTTTGATTTCAAACCTTTTCCCTTTCTGGGCGGGTCGGCTTCCCCAAAAAACTTGTGATGCTCTATTTAAGTTCACGGTGCTTGGCTGGCAACGGACCCTTCCAGGTTAGCCCCAGTGGCAAAGTGGCCTCATCACCTGGCCTCTCAAGGAAGCTCCAGCTTCCTTCACTCAAGCTGGCATAAGCCAGCTGGACTAGAACCCTTTGCCTTCTTCAAATGTCCTTTCCTCCAATGGAAGGGTTAAGGCAGGTGAGAAGGCTACAGCACGCCCCTGGGACATTATAATCTACTCAACCCTAAAATCCGCTGAGCTCTTACAAGTATCAGCCCCAGCACTAGTAAGTGGTTAAAGCCCTTATGACTACGCAAGCAGGCGTCCCGAGGCGCAGTGGCTAGATGCAGGTCTGTGACGGCGCGCGGAAAGGCCCGGGAATCTCAGCCTAATTCTCACCCACGCTCATACCAGCAAGCCAGTGGGCGACTACTGGGAGTCAGGGCGGGAGAAGTGGGCACTCCGCTTTAGTCTTAGACTGGGGGAGGCGGGGAGATGTTTGTTTTCAGCTGTAGTTGTTCTTTTATCACATTCTTATTATTCCTATCCGTCGCTCCCTGTCATTAGAGAAAATTAGTAAAATTCAACTCTATCACTTTCATCCCTCTGGGGAGGAAATGACATTTCAATAGCGTTTGTCCACAATGATTATGTTTCTTTCAGAGTTCCACACTTTTTCTCCCCTCCAAAAAGCAAAGGAAGCAGCGTGGGAAGGGACCAATTTTTACCAGCAGGACTCTTAACCAGGAGGCAGTTCCAGTTGATTAGGACATTACTAGGGTAGCAGTCCCAGATTTAAAATGGAGTTTAGATACTTGGCTTTAAAGCTTTTGGAAGTAAAGCTGCATTTTTCTTTTTTCTTTTTTTTGAAATATGGGTGAGTCAGCTGGCTCAATAGAATAGAATATGAGGTTAGTACTCCCAAGGCTGTTATTACATCTAATCTTCAGGTTGTAATTAACATCAATTCACTAAACCCTAACTATTAGCAAAAGATACAGTAGCCAGAAAAGTCACTGCTCACAGTCCAGGATTATGTTTTGAAATACTTTAGAAGAGGAAAATCACTAGTATGTTGTTCAGAAGAGAAAATAATAGTGCGGGAGTGGGGAGGGTGGGGGATGAACAAGATAAAAGAAATTTTCCTGAGTCATGAATTTTTGTTTATAAGAAAAAATATGACAGGTTTCTCTGCTTAAATGTCTTCTATCTGCAGTTGCTTTATGAACCAGAGTCTCTTTCTTGGATAATCCCCATGCCAGGAGAAGTTTAGAAAGGGTCTCCTTAGTTTGTAGTATCCTCATCATTAGCTGAGGCTTCAAACCAGGCTGTACAATGCCACTTTCACAAAATTTTTCTCTCCAACTTCTATGAGAAATTTAAAATGAGTGATTTTGGAAACCTTTGACTCCTGGTGGCCTATCCTATAGATGAGGTTTTATTAAATTCCGTCTTTGTTTCATTTTAATGTCTTATAAATTAAAATTACATCTTTGCTATATTTTTGTAGCCCAAGGTACATATTTTAGCAACAACTTAAGAATATGATGAAAAGGATGGACCCTCTACCCAGGAAAAATGGACAAAAATCCACCTACATGCACACACACACACACACACACACACAAGACATGCCCTTAAAAAATGAAAATTGTAGGAGATTCATGAACCCACTGAAGCCCTTCCAGGGATCTCAGATTATAAATGCCACAAAAAAGTTAAGCTGCTTACCTCACTGGATCACTGCAAATGAAAATGCATCCATTTGTATGCTTAGTTCATAATGAGTATTAGACAAATATTTACTTATTAATTAAATGAATGAATGAGTCAGAGCGTCCTAAATTTTCTACTTCACTCTGTAGTATTGTGGGACAACATTTGGCTTATGGCTGAGAAGAAAATAGATGAACTAAAACATTGAAGTAACCCCTCCCTGATTAAGCTTTTTCCATTACTGAAGAATGTTTTAAATAGTTATAGGAAGAAAAATACACATATTAGATGACTATCAGAAAACATTTCATAGTGATTATTATCACATTTGATTTTCTAATGAGAGAAAGGGGACCGACATATGGAGTAAATGACTGTCCCCTAGGTGAATTGATTAAAAAGAGTTTTATTTCCATTTCATTCCCTAAATGGTCTGTTCCAATACACATCAGGTGAGATATTCAATTTAAAGATTATATGAAAGGGAACCTAACAGGAAAGTTGTGAAAAGTTAAGTATTTTCATATTTTAAACATTGTCAGTGCATTACAGCTGAGAATTATTTTTTCATCTTTTCTTTAACCAAAGTTGTAGCCCTGGATGAGTATTGGCAAGGTGGTAACCTAAGCAATATTGGAGAGAGGCTTTATGGTTAGAGGTGGGAAATAGGGAAAGAAGTGACTTTGAGTAATTCTGATTAAGCCACTGGACAAAACACAGAAATTTATACTTAGAAGGTTTTATTCAATTAGGACACTTCAAAAAATGAGTTGCTTAATAATTCTTGAAGCTTATCATTGTCTTCTTAGCTTTGATCATTTCACTGGATAATTTTTATAAATGAATTTGGATGCAATTTTTAACTAAAAGCAGCAAAGGATTACCATAAAATGGAAAGGCATCATGATGAGGTCAACTGCACTGTACTCCCCATAGAAGGAAATTGGTTTCCATCTTTACCCTTACTGTCATCATTATCATAACCCCTAGGTTTGGAGAGTGCTTTTCTGCCTAACAACACTTTCACAGCCAGTCTCTCAAATGAGAACACTTAGAGTGATAAAAGTCATCATATATGATAACATTGGCTTGCAGACTCTATGGGAATACTATCTCCTGGGTAATGAGAAGGAGTCCATCCATCCTGAACTACAGAGGTTTGTATGAGTCTTAGCTGGGGGATGAGGGGGCCGCAGAGTGGTGAGGTAAGGCAATGAAATACCCACTACGGAAGAATAGAAGCAGCCTTTTAATACATGTTAATCTTTGTTACTGTGCTAAATTAGTCCAGAATAGCACCAGAGAAGAAAATCCCTCACCCTCAGAAATGTTGTAGTCTCTAGGAAAAGAGAACAGTTTCAACAATAAAAGCCAGTATTGTTAGTGCTTTGTTGGTGTTTTGGTGTGCGAATATGGACGTTATGCTCTATTAGAAAATGTCCAAATTCCATTTAATCGAATATCATCATTTAAGGGGGAGAGGCAATGAGACTGGAGTGGGGGTTGGGATGGAGAGAAAATAGCTTAGGGGGAAGGACACAAGAGGAGCACCAGCAAATGGGAATTCATTTCTCTTTGTAAACTGTGCAGTCAATATTTTCCCCTAAGCTACATCTTCTTGAGGTTTAAGGTCTTATCTGTCAGATTGGGGCAACAGACCGTTTTTAACACTTCTTATGGCTTTGATATGCAGCCGGGCTCTCCCTCATCCCTCCTTTCTTCAGGGGTTATATTGCCGGAAAGGGTGAGGATTTTCATGGCAAATAAAGAGGCCTGGTCTTGACTTTATTGTCCTCAGAAGAAACTGCAAGAGGGGAATTTATGACCAACGGGGGAGGGGAAGGACTGCATCCTTCCAGAGTTCTTGAAGTCTGGTTATATTTACTGATTACCAAACAGCGGAAAACACAGACACACACTAGTTGAATTTTAACTTCTGCCTCAAGTTAGAATCCAAACGCTCAGCCACTTTGGGATTAGGAAGGCTTTTAGGAAACATTTCTTCAAAGATATATTCTGACCCTAAGATTTGAGGTTCTGGAAATAAACTAAACCTCAGAGTTTTCATTGTGACCTCAAATATTACATTCGGCCTTTGTTAACATACCAAATGCCAGACTCCTGGTTTCCTGGGTTTCTGTTTGGGTTCATAAAACCAGCTCAAAGTTTGGGCCTTTGAGATAGGTTAACTGACTGGGGCTCATCATTTTCCATTTTCAAGGTGGAATGTTTTGTTAGTTCGTTAGTCTATAAGTTATTTAGCTATATAGTTTAATCCTAAACTATACCTCGCATCTAAAATTTGTTTCTACATTCACGTCCCCCCCCCCAACTTTTTTTTTCTTGGAGATGAAAGGGTGTCTGACATTTGTTTAGGGCTTGTAAATTCCAGGCCACTTGGCTGGTGTTCCTGAATGTAAAGAGGGTTCAGGATGGGATCTTATGCTATGTAGCTCCTTTGTTAAGCTTGTGCTGCATCTTAACACCTCAATGGAGTTTAGGGAACTACTTTAAAGAAACCTTTGTCCTACAGATCGCTCCCCAAAACCTTACATCAAAAACAACCAAGGAAGATCAGAAGGAACTTGCCAAAAGCCATAGGGAAAAGGAGGTAGATCCTAGACGGGGTTAGAAAAATTGAAAAGAAGGGGAAACTTCCAAATCACCTTTGGAAAATTTGAAAGAGGAATAAAACTCTATTTGAAGGAGAGCATGAAAAATTAGCTAAATGTTGTAACACAAAGCAAATGTTTGTATATCCTTTCAAAGGATACTAGAATACTTATTTTATTCTTCTAAGTCAATAACTCATCCTTCCCCCATTCATTATCTACTTTGGAATAAAAATTGGTTTAAGATCCCATGAAAAAAACTACACTAGTTTTTTCCAATAAGTAATTGAGCTATCCTAGAACTGAATCTAAGTGACAATAAATGTTTTCTTTTAAAATTACTATCCAAATGAAATTCTTTCTGAAATGTATATACAACTAGAATACATATAACTAAAAATGTTAGGATCACAGGTAGTTTGCCACACTTGGGCCATTCTTATACTTCCCAATATGTTTAAACTGGGAATGACAGTACACAGGACTGGGAGTCAAAGGTATATGTTTGGGTCCCCACTTCTCAGGTTACTAGCATAAGGCCATTTACTTACACTAAGCCTCAGATTCCTTATATGTAAGTGGGGATAAGACATGTTCTGCATAATTTGAAAGGGTAGGTGAGAGGTTCAATATGAAACAGTATGAATGAACTGCATAAAATATAAAGGGAAGTGCATGTGTAATGGATGTTGCTACTATGTGAGTGAGGAAGAAATGAAAATGATGGGTTAAGTGTTTGTTTTAAAATAATTTGGTGTTAAATAAAATAAAATAAAATAAACTTTGGTGTTACAGGAGGTCACTGGTGGTGTGATAGGTGAGTTGGATATATATACATGTGTGTGTGTGTGTGTGTGTGTGTGTGTGTGTGTGTGTGTGTGTGTGTAATAGCCACGAATAACAAAGTATTTAATGGACAAATGGACTTATGGCATATTTGGTTCAAAAAATGTACTTGTTTCATATTTGAAAGTAATAGATGAGGATGGGAACTGTGGCTATGATTCCTTCATCCAAAACAATCTCCAAATAAGCAAAATACTATCTGAATGTACTGCTTTCTCCCCTAATAGGGAAAACCAGGACAAAAGAGAAGTATCGTGTGGTTTACACCGATCATCAAAGATTGGAGCTGGAGAAGGAATTCCACTGCAATAGATACATCACAATTCGAAGAAAATCAGAGCTGGCAGTCAACTTGGGCCTTTCTGAAAGACAGGTACACCACAAGTTCATCCAATATGTCTCATACAGTCATCTCAATAGGCCGAAGTTTTAGGGAAGTCTGTAAGAATGGAAGGTAAACAGAAGACCAAGGTATTTTCCAAGCTCTCCTGAAGCCCACATTCATCCTACTAGACCTCCTACTTTAGTTTCATTGGCTGGTGGGTTTATTAATAATTGAATATGGTGGGCACTGTGTAGTGTGGAAGCAAAGGGGTGGGGACATAGGAGGCACAGGCGGATTAAAAACTCTTATAGGATTGATCAGTCAAGTCAAACCTTGATCTGGTTCCCTCAAGTAATCACAACCAATGTATGAAGTGGAGATTGGCAATTACGGCAATTATCTGGTTCCTATCAGTCAAATTACAGCAGAAAGTGAACAGCAATGTTGCTAAGTGAACCAAGTTTTTATTTTACTCTGGGCAGCAAAATTTAATTTTCTATCGTCTGCATAGTACTACAATGCCTGCCTGAAATTAAGCTGACTGGGTATTCAATGAAGATTAAATCATGGCAAGGATCATTGGTTTCCATTCATCTGATCTTTGACTTTCATAGCTACCTGATATTTTTTCACTTAAGTCTAGGAGTAACCCTAGAATCATAGAATTCTAGAATTGTAAAGCCTATTAATGTATTGCCTTATCCCATGCAGCTTGTATTTCAACCATGTATGAAGGCACATCACTATCACAGCAAGAGATAAAATAGTTCATCAACTTGTTCACCCAGTTCTGTTTCTCTAACCTTACTGTTAGGAAGTTTCTTTTAATGACAGTTCGTAATCACCTTTGTTATTTAAATCCCTCCCTCTTTATCACTACACCTCAGCATCTGTCATTCTATTATTATTTATTTCTACCTGTGCAACAGATATAGTGGGTGAGGTGTAATACAAAGAGTGCTGCATTCAGAATCAGCAGCCCTGGACATGATCTCAGTTTAGTCTCATACAAGATGCTTTCCCTCTCTTAATCTCAGCATTTTTTTAGCCTGTTAAATGAGCATACCTTACAACATCATCGTGAGGCTCAAATGAAGTGATGCATGTGAAAACGTTTTGTAAATGCTTAAAGTCCCTGAACAATATCAGCAGTAACTTAGAAAATTGAATTCAGTATGTTGCCCCATTAAATCCAAAGCATTTTGTGTTTCAGGTGAAAATCTGGTTTCAGAATCGCAGAGCAAAGGAGAGAAAAATGATCAAAAAGAAAATCTCCCAGTTTGAGAACAGTGGAAGCTCGGTGCAAAGTGACTCTGGCTCCATCAGCCCTGGGGAACTACCTAACACTTTTTTCACCACCTCTTCTGCTATCCATGGATTTCAGCCTATTGAGATACAATAGGTCATAGTATCTGAATGAAAGAAAGGCAAAGAGAAATGGAAAGTGTCCTTCCTTTAGCTTTGTCTTTTTGGTCTCTAAGACAATAGCAGAGGAGTTGGGACAGGATGTAATTCCTTCTAAGGCAATACTTAGAACAAGTGGATGCGCAGTTGAAGATAAGTCAGGAGTCACTTACTGTTAGAAATCATCCCCAGAAAATTCTTGTTATGTGCTAAACTATATGTCAGTCATTCAGGAAGCTTGGTGATAAGCTATATAATTAAAAGCTAAAATCAGAGGCCCTTGCAACTCTAGTCACAATTTCAGAAACTTGCTTGTGAACAAACTACAAAAAATAGTTCTGCCAGGAGGCACATTTGTGTAGGTGTTCTTGTGTTTGTTATTTGATGCTGGGTGTGTTCTTATATACTGTCTTTGGGGAATGGGAAAAAGGTAAGAAATTTATCCATTTCTAGCTACCCTTTCAGGTGTTGAATTCAACAGCTAGCAACATTTTCATAATGAAGACAGTTGTTTAAAAATAAGCAGGAGATGATTCTGAATCCATTGTCACTGGCTAATAAAAATAATAAATAAAAAAGACCATTTTTGTCTCTTGATCATACTTGTCTGGCATCAATGATCTTATCTTAGAACTTCCAGCCTGCAGTGTCAATTTCAAATCTTGCCCAAAGAATGAAATCAGACCAGAACAATACAGGTCATCTTAGTGGAGTCATTAGGAAGACAGATCTCCAACATACAGAGTAAATTCTTCCCCATTTCTGTCCTTTTACTCCATTTGCTGCTATAGTTCAATGGCTGTCAGACTTAAGATGAGCACACGGATAGTGTACTACTAGTCTATAGGTTCTCCTTGCCATCACCTTTAACCTGTTCAATTTTACCTACATTAGGTCATGTCAATGCAGTGCGGCCCAAGGAGCTGCAATTTGCAGATTACAAACCCGCAACTTGGACTGCAATGAGCAGAGTTGTCTGGAGTTCTGACTGTTGGTCCAGTGTACTGTTTGCATATCAAAGTGGCTAAAAAGCTGGACTCTGAATCATTTTAAATTGAAATGGTTTAAAAGAAAGTTTCACTAAAATAGGAATGCAATCAGAGTACAACTTTCCTTTCTTTTTCAAGATACATCTTCATATTTTAAAAATTAGGATCTTGAGCATAATTACCTACCTGCCTTTGGGTTGAGAATAAAAAATTTATCCTCCCTTTCCTTGTGAAAATCTCAGAAAGAGGGTTTACTTTATATGGCTGTTCCTGAGGGTACACAATTTAGTCTTCAAAAGATTTTAGGGAAAAACCCTTTTAACTTTGATCCAGCCTCTTGAAATTATATTCTGCCTTTCCTTCATGCATCTTCACAACACTTTTGTGAGAAAGAAATCAACTGTCCCATTTTGCTGATAGGGAATTGGAGATGTAAGCAATCAGATTATTTTCCAGAGACACACAGTGAGCAACCATCGATGCTGATGAGAACCCCTAGTTACATAAGAATGATTATCCTCCGTCTCTAGTGATAGATTCAAACTGAAAGCACCTCTCTCTATTCTATTGATATTTGATTAGTCATTGAAGTTGCACACAGCTCCCTAAACACCAACCAGTAAGTCATTACTAGCTAGGAACGCAGCCTTAACCCTTTGTTTTCCAGCTAACCTACCTTCCTCATCAGTGAATGTGGGCCTTTTACCAATAATCTTAACAATACCTTACATGTGTACAATACTTTATATTTTTCAATGCACTTTCACACCTGTTATATTATTTGACCTAATACCCTCATATATAAGGAAAAGTTGTTATCACCACTTTGTAGCTTAAGAAACTAGAGACTAGAGGGGCTTTAGCATGTTTAATTAACCAGTTCCTTTCTCTTAGCCTAAGTCTATACATTGGGGGATGGTGATAAGTATAGATCAATTTAAGTTCTCTTTCTCTTCAAAAGTTACCAACTTTTCAGTAAGTTAATAGAAAAATTTAGGACTAGAACCCAGGTTTACCAGAATCCTTATTGAGTGCCTACTCTGTGCCAGGCACTGTGCTAGGGTTTGTTGACTCCCAACACTGTACACATTTTATTACACCTCACTGCCTCCAGTAAATATGGGGTGGATACCCTTTTCAGCATCCCCCAATATATAGACCTAGTCTAAGAAAAATGAATTGGTTAATTAAAGATACTTAAGCCCTTCTATAGTTTCTTAAGCTGCAAAGTGGAGACAGCAATTGTTGCTTATATCATGAGAGTATTAGGTCAAATAATACAACAGGTGTGAAAAGGCACTGAAAAACATAAAGTATTACACACATGTAAGACATTATTAAGAATATTGGTAGAAGGCCCACATTCACTGATGTGCAGGGTAGGTGAGCTGGAAAACAAAGGGTTAAGGCTGTGTTCCTAGCTAGTAATTACTCACTGGTTGGTGTTAAGGGAACTGTGTGCAACTTCAAAAGTTAATCAGATATCAGCATGCTAATTGACCAGCAGACTCTCCACCTAGAGTGACTATCTAGAGTGCCAGAGTGCTAAACATAGAAAATCAGCACTAAAATGAGTCCTTCCAATCTAGTGAGGGTAATGTGGGGATTTTAGGAATGAGGAAGCTAACTCTTGAGTGTACATAGACAAGTACAAGCTTCCTTATCCCTAACACCTACCACAATACACACACACAAACATATACCTTTGGCTAAGCCATTGGATTTTCCCAGGGATTGTTCTTTTCTGCTGTAAACTTTTGCTCCACAGAGAAGAAATATTTCTCTATTTTTATAGGTTCAAATTCTCTAGAACCTGCTAACAGAACCACATTATGAAGCTTTTGTTCTTAACATGTTATAGCTACTTTCTCTAAGAAGACATGTTAAGATTGTATATCAATGATATTTTAATAAATAAATAAGTAAAACTAAAAGAAAAAAAAGGAAGACATGTTGATTCTTTCTCTGGGGCCTGAGAAAAATGTACACCCCGTGTTTTCATTGCTATGTTATGGTGGTGCGTGCTGGAGGTATGTAGAGAAAAGGTTAAACACCAAAATTCAAAGCTGTATTCAAAGTAAATTTTAATAAAGTAATTCATTTTTCTGATGAGAGAGGAGGCAGAAGGAAAATATGCAAAATAACTGACAGTGTTCAGATAGGGTAATGGGATTTTCTTTTATTCACCACTTTCCAAATTCATGCTGTTCTATAAAAGAAAAAAATGTTTCCTTAAGAAAGTAATCCCCACCTGGGGATTACTGAATGTACTGAGGAGAAACACTAATAATGAACACGTTTTCACCCAAAATCTATACTTAGTTTATCCTCAAGTACGTTCCCACTTTAAAATCCTCCTTGCAACTTACAGAAGTGTTCCAATCTTCCAGTTCCTTTCTTAAGGCCCTTGATGTAGTCTGGGAATTGTTCTTGTACAGCTACAAAGAAAGGTCCTTGGGAGGATCTGACTTCTTTTCAAAGGAGGAAGCAAACCAGGCTCAAGGGAAGTTTTCTGTTCTTGGCTCAGATGCAAAGAGTCTGGCTGTCTTTTTGGGTTGGAACATTTTAATACTACCAAACCAAGTCAAGAAGAGCAGGAGGAGCCAGCAACGGGGGAGAAGGATAGAAGGAGGAATATATTACAACAGGATATGAGGAAATTTGAGGGGTGGTGAGTATGTTTCTTATCTTAATTCTGGTGATGGTTTCATATCCAGAGTGTATATATATGTCAAAAATCAACTTTTATACTTTAAATAATGCAGTTCCTTGTATGTCAATTACACCTTAAGAAAGCTGCAAACAAATACAGCAGAGTGTTTGCAACTCTGATAACAATACAGAAGGGAGGAACTCACTAGAGGATATAGTCTATGGAGATAGTCACTTCAGATCATTTAGGTTTGGCATCCCCAGGTGGGGATTACTTTCTTGTATATTCATGTTCTGAATGTGCTACTGAGGAGAAACACCAATAATTGATAATCAGTGGGTCTTTTGTACCATGGGAATGGGTTTGGAGGGTAAAGGGAAACCAGGTATATGTGATCATTGAATCAATCTTCAAGTATAAGTACCAATGCAAAGCAAAGAGATACTCTACTATGTGCTTTCAGGACCAATATAGTGAGTTGGTAATAAAAGTAGATATTCACATAGTATGGAAAAAGAAGCATTGAACTGGAAAATAAGATATGACATTCTACTTTTACCTAATTCTACAACTAAATAGCTGTGTAATCTTTGGTTAAGTTACTTTACCAATAAGGTTCTCTGCAATTTCATTTGTACAATCTAGGGGTTTGACTTGGCTTTAGGGGTTTATTCCAGCTCTAATTTCCACATGACATCTCAGAAAGACCCCATATACTTGTCCCCTTCCCCACTACTCACACAAAATAACACACACACACACACACACACACACACACACACAATCTGTCACGGGTTAAAGTATCACTGATACAGTATTCAGTCTTTTTGCTCTCAAAGACTTTTTCTGTCTTTAAGAATTTACCTTACTCTTTACTTACCCTTTCAGAGTCCTCATGTCTCCACCCATAAAATATAGATTTTGAGCTTACTCTCACCAATCTCTGAAATTCTAGGGCTGTGAATATCTAATTAAAATTCAAATGTTGCTGGAAGAGGGAAGGCATTTAAGCTGCTATCAGTCATTGCTCTAAACCCTTTCCAACCAGAAAAGCCTTAGAAAGGCTGGCTCAAAATAGATTGCTTAGAAATGATCCCCTAAATCAGAATAAATCCCCTAAAACAGGAGAAGGAAAGCACAAAATAATAAACAGACATTATTTTGACTTTATAAATTTGTCTTTAGTTGTGCTTGTGCACACATTTCTGATTTGCCTCTATGGATGAGAGAAGTAGCAAGTCAGATGCCTCCAGGAATAAAGTGGAAAATATTTCCCCTCTCTCTTCATCCAGCATAACTTCTGATTCTCTACTAGCCTTGAAAAAAGAAAAGTGGCAATAAAATGCCCCTACAAAAGGTATGTTCACTTTTTAATCCCTAAATTTTCTGAATAATAATACCTTATATGGCAAAAGAATGAATAAACTCTTATATGACAAAAAATGCAATAAAATAAAGGAACTTCATAGGAAGATCTTACCTTGGATTATCTGTGTAGACCCTAAGTGCAATCAAATGTTCCCATATAAGAGGAACAGGGAGATTTCAAATATATCTTAGTCTGTTCAGGCTGCTATAAAAAAAATACCACAGACTGTGTGGCTTCTAAATAACAAAAATTTATTTCTCACAATTTTTGAAATTGGAAATCCAAAATTAAGTTGTCAGCGTGGTTCATTTCTGTTGAAGGTCCTCTTCAGGGTTGCAGACTCCTGACTTCTTGCTATGTCTTCACATGATGGAAGGGGTAGAGGAGCTTTCTCAGTATCATTTTTTTTTGTATCATTAATCTGCAATTACATGAGGAACATTACGTTTACTAGACTCCCCCCATCACCAAGTGACCCCCACATACAGCATTACAGTCTCTGTCCATCAGCGTAGTAAGATGCTATAGAGTCACTACTTGCCTTCTCTGTGTTGTGCAGCCCTCCACGTGCCCCCACTCATTATACATGCTAACCATAATGCCCCCTTTCTTTCCCCCCCCTTATCCTTCCCTTCCCACGCATTCTCCCCAGTCCCTTTCTCTTTGGTAATTGTTAGTACATTCCTGGGTTCTGTGAGTCAGCTGTTGTTTTGCTCCTTCAGTTTTTTCTTTGTTCTTATACTCCACAGATGAGTGAAATAATTTGATACTTGTCTTTCTCCACCTGGCTTATTTCACTGAGCATAACACCCTCTAGCTCCATCCATATTGTTGCAAATGGTAGGGTTTGTTTTCTTCTTATGGCTGAATAATATTCCATTGTGTATATGTACCATGTCTTCTTTATCCATTCATCTACTGATGGGCACATAGGTTGTCTCCATTCCTTGGCTATTGTAAATATTGCTGTGATAAACATAGGGGTGCATATGTCTTTTTCAAACTGGGCTGTTGCATTCTTAGGGTAAATTCCTAGGAGTGGAATTCCTGGGTCAAATGGTATTTCTATTTTGAGCTTTTTGAGGAACTTCCATACTGGTTTCCACAATGGTTGAACTAACTTATGTTCCCACCAGCAGTGTAGGAGGGTTCCCCTTTCTCCACATCTTCTCCAACATTTGTTGTTGTTTGTCTTTTGGATGGTGGCCATCCTTACTGGTGTGAGGTATATCTCATTGTGATTATAATTTGCATTTCTCTGATGATTAGTGATGTGGAGCATCTTTTCATGTATCTGTTGGCCATCTGAATTTCTTCATTGGAGAAGTGTCTGTTTAGATCCTCTGCCCATTTTTTAATTGGATTATGTGCTTTTTGTTTGTTGAGGTGTGAGAGCTCTGTATATATTTTGGATGTCAACCCTTTATTGGACCTGTCATTTATGAATGTATTCTCCCACACTGTAGGATGCCTTTCTATTATTAGGTCTCTGTGTCCTTTGCTGTACAGAAGCTTTTCCACTTGATATAGTCCCATTTGTTCATTTTTGCTTTTGTTTCCCTTGCCTGGGGAGATATGTTCATAAAGAAGTTGCTTATGTTTATGTCCAAGATATTTTTGCCTATGTTTTTTTCTAGGAGTTTTAAGGTTTCATGACTTACTTTCAGGTCTTTGATCATTTCGAGTTTACTTTTGGTATGCACTTAGACAATGATCCAGTTTCATTCTCTACATGTAGCTGTCCAGTTTTGTCAACACCAGTTATTGAAGAGGCTGTCATTTCCCCATTGTATATCCATGGCTCCTTTATCATATATTAATTGACCATATATATTTGGGTTAATATCTGGACCCTCTATTATGTTCCACTGGTCTGTGGGTCTGTTCTTGTGCTAGTACCAAATTGTCTTGATTACTGTGGCTTTGTAATATAGCTGGAAGTTGGGAAGTGAGATCTCCCCTGCTTTATTCTTCATTCTCAGGACTGCTTTGGCTATTTGGGTTTTTTTGTGGATCCGTATGAATTTTAAAACTATTTGTTTCAGTTCGTTGAAGAATGTTGTTGGTGTTTTGATAGGAATTGCATTGAATCTGCAGATTGCTTTAGGCAGGATGGCCATTTTGACAGTATTAATTCTTCCTACCCAACAGGATGTGATAAATTTCCATTTGTTAGTGTCCTCTTTAATTTCTCTTAAGAGTGTCTTGTAGTTTTCAGGGTATAGGTCTTTCCCTTTCTTGGCTAGGTTTATTTCTAGGTATTTTATTCTTTTTGATGCAATTGTGAATGGAATTGTTTTCCTGATTTCTCTTTCTACTAGTTCATTGTTAGTGTATAGAAATGCATCTGATTCCAGTGTATTAATTTAGTATACTGCCACTTTGCTGAATTTAGATATTAATTCTAGTAGTTTTGGAGTGGATTCTTTAGGGGTTTTATGTACAATATGATGTCATATGCAAACAGGGACAGTTTGACTTCTTCCTTATCCATTTGGATGCCTTGTATTTCTGTTTTGTCTGATTGCCATGGCTAGGACCTCCAGTACTATATTGAATAAAAGTGTGGAGAGTGGGCATCTCTGTTTTGTTCCCAATCTTAGTTGAAAAATTTTCAGCTTCTTGCTGTTAAGCATAATGTTGGCTGTGAGTTTGTCATATATGGCCTTTATTATGTTGAGGTACTTGCCCTCTATACCCATTTTGTTGAGAGTTTTTATCATGAATGGATGTTGAATTTTTGTTGGATGTTTTTTCAGCATCTATGGAGATGATCATGTGGTTTTTGTCCTTCTTTTTGATGTGGTGGATGATGTTGATGGATTTTCGAATGGTGTACCATCCTTGCATCCCTGAAATGCATCCCTCTTGATCACGGTGTATGATCCTCTTGATGTATTTTTGAATTTGGTTTCCTAACATTTTGTTGTGTATCTTTGCATCTATGTTCATCAGGGATATTGGTCTGAATTTTCTTTTTTTGTGGGGTCTTTGCTTGGTTTTGGTATTAGAGTGATGCTGGCTTCATAGGGTGAATTTGGAAGTGTTCCCTCCACTTCTATTTTTTGGAAAACTTTAAGGAGAATTTGTATTATGTCTTCTCTATATGTCTGATAAAGTTCAGCAGTGAATCCTTCTGGTCCAGGGATTGTGTTCTTGAGTAGGTTTTGGATTATCAATTCAATTTCATTGCTGGTAATTGGTCTCTGTAGATTTTCTGTTTCTTCCTTGGTCAGTCTTGGAAGTTGTATTTTCCTAGGAAGTTGTCCATTCCTTCTAGATTATCCACTTTCTTAGCATGTAAATTTTCATTGTATTCTCTAATAATTCTTTGTGTTTCTGTGGTGTCTGTCATGATTTTTCCTTTCTCATTTCTGATTCTGTTTATGTGTATAGATACTCTTTTTCTCTTAATAAGTCTGGCTAGGGATTTATCTATTTTATTTATTTTCTCAAAGAACCAGCTCTTGGTTTCACTGATCTTTTCCTAATGTTTCATTCTTCTCAATTTTATTTATTTCTTCTCTGATCTTTATTATTTCCCTCCTTCTGCTGACTTTGGGCATCATTTATTCTACTTTTTCCACTTTCAATAATTGTGACTTTAGACTATACATTTGGGATTGTTCTTCCTTCTTAAAAAAGGCCTGGATTGCTGTATACTTTCCTCTTAGAACTACCTTCGCAGTGTCCCACAGAAGCTGGGGCTTTATGCTGTCAGTGTCATTTGTCTCCATATATTGCTTAATCTCTCTTTTGATTTGTTCATTGATCCATTGATGGTTTAGGAGCATGTTGTTAAGCTGCCACATGTTTGTGAGCCTTCTTTTTTTCTTTCTACAGTTAATTTCTAGTTTTAAACCTTTGTGATCTGAGAAGTTGGTTGGTAGAATTTCAATCTTTTTTAATTTGCTGAGGCTCTTTTTGTGGTCTAGTATGTGGTCTATTCTGGAAAATGTTCCATGTGCACTTGAGAAGCATGTGTATCCTGCTGCTTTTGGGTATAGAGTTCTGTAGATGTCTGTTAGGTCCATCTGTTCTAGTGTGTTGTTCAGTACCTCCGTGTTCTTACTTATTTTCTGTCTGGTTGACTGGTCCTTTGGAGTGAATGGTGTATTGAAGTCTCCTAAAATGAATGCATTGTACTCTATTTCCTCCTTTAATTCTGTTAGTATTTGTTTCACATATGTCGGTGCCCTGTGTTGAGTGCATAGATATTTATAATGGTTATATCCTCTTGTTTGACTGTCCCATTTATCATTATGTAATGCCCTTCTTTATCTCTTGTTACTTTCTTTGTTTTGAAGTCTATTTTGTCTGATACAAGTACTGCAACACATGCTTTTTTCTCCCTATTGTTTGCATGAATCATCTTTTTCCATCCCTTCACTTTTAGTCTGTGCATGTCTTTGGGTTTCAGGTGTGTCTCTTGTATGCAGCATATAGATGGGTCTTGATTTTTTATTGATTGTATTACTCTGTGTCTTTTGATTGGTGCATTCAGTCCATTTATATTTAGGGTGATTGTTGATAGATATGTACTTATTGCAATTGTAGGCTTTGGATTCATGGTTACCAAAGGTCCAAGGGTAGCTTCTTTACTATCTAACCATCTAACTTTAACTCACTTATTACACTATTATAAATACACTCTGATGATTCTTTACTTCTCTCCCTTCTTATTCTTCCTCCTCCACTCTTTATATGTTAGGTGTTTTATTCTGTACCCTTTTGTGTTTCCCTTGAGTGCTTTTGTGGATAGCTGATTTTATTTTTTGCCTTTAGTTAGTATTTGGTTGGTCTGCATTCTTTGCTGTCATTTTATTTTCTCTGGTGACATCTTTTTAGCCTTAGGTATACTTCCATCTAGAGCAGTCCCTTTAAAACACACTGTAGAGATGGTTTGTGGGAGGTAAATTTGGTCAACTTTTATTTATCTGGGAATTGTTTAATCCCTCCTTCCTTCAAATCCCTCCTTATTCTTGGTTCAAGGCCCTTATGTTTCATTGCATTAAATATATCATGCCATTCTCTTTTGGCCTGTAAGTTTTCTGTTGAGAAGTCTGATGATAGCCTGATGGATTTTCCTTTGTAGGTGATCTTTTTTCTCTCTCTGGCTGCTTTTAATATCCTCTCCTTTTCTTTGATCTTTGCCATTTTAATTATTATATGTCTTGCTATTGTCCTCCTTGGGTCCCTTGTGTTGGGAGATCTGTGGGCTTCCATGGTCTGAGAGACTTTTTCCTTCCCCAGCTTGGGGAAGTTTCATGCAATTATTTCTTCATAGACACTTTCTATCCCTTTTTCTCTCTGTTCTTCTTCTGGTAGCCCTATAATGCAAATATTGTTCTGTTTGGATTGGTAAAACAGTTCTCTTAATATTCTTTCATTCCTAGAGATTCTTTTATCTCTCTGTGCCTCAGCTTCTCTGTATTCCTGTTCTCTGATTTCTATTACAGTAACAGTCTCTTGCACCTCTTCCAGTCTGCTCTTAAATCCTTCCATTGTTTGTTTCATTTCTGTTATCTCCTTCCAGACTTCATCCATTAGTTCTTACATATTTTTCTGCATGTCCATCAGCATGATTATGACTTTTATTTTCAATTCTTTCTTAGGAAGATTGATTATATCATCTCACCAGGCCCTCTCTCTGGTGTTTGTGTGATTTTTGACTGGAGCAGGTTCCTCTGCCTTTTAATGGTGATAGAAGTGATCGCCGGCAAGTGGCACATGTGTCAGCTTGGAGAACAAAGTCCCTTCCTGCTTGCTGGTCTCTTTGCCCTTCTCCACTGCCTGTGCCAGTTAACTGCACACAAGGAGCAGTCTCTGAGTTAATCCCGTGAGGTGCCATGGGTGAGGTGGTCCTTGGGATAGCGTTGGTCCCTGGCAGGGATTGCAGATGAGTGGCGTGTGTTCTCCTGTGAGAACGGCTCCCCTTCTTGCCTTCTGGATTTTGCACCAGCTTCCTCTGCCTGTGCCAGGCAGCTGTGTGCTGAGAGCAGCCTCTGGTTCTGGCCGGTTAGCTGCATGGTGGGAGAAAACTATGTGGTTGCTGTGGGTGGGCTGCTCCCCGGCTCCTCTGCAGCAATAGCAGGTTAGCCAGTTTGCTTACAGTGCTGGTGGGGGGTAATGAATGGCAGGCTGCTTATCACCATGAGGGGCTTCAGAGCTACGTTGCCACCCAGGGGGTTAGGGCACCTGAAGTTCCTTAAAATTCCCAGCCTGCTGGGTTGAGTGTGCCAGGATGATTTTGTCCACCTGTTAAACCTTTGTCCCTTTAAGACTTTTAAATCACCCACTTTTCCTTTGTCCAGGGGAGCCGACTGTAGGGACCTGCTTGCAGTCTCAGTCTTGGATTTTACTTTAACTTTTCTCTAATATTCAGTACACCATGCAATGTGTGTCTGTGCTCCCAGTGCAGATTCTTAGGTTTCAAATATGTCTTCTCTTCCTTTTCTCTTTTGTCTCCTTCTAGCATATGTTATACCTTTTATAGTCTGACAGTACAGTCATACCTTGGAAATATTGTGGGTTCAGTTCCAGAGCACCACAATAACATAAATACCACAACAGTGAATCAAATAAATTTTTTGGTTTCCTTCTGCATATAAAAGTTATATTTACAACACACTGCAGTGCACTGTGTGCAACAGCATAATGTCTAAAAAGAGAGTATATATACCTTAATTTAAAAATACTTTATTGCTGAAAAGTTGTAACCATCATGTGAACTTTCAGTGTCTTAATCACTAATCACAGATCACAATAACAAATATAATAAAAAGATTGAATTATTTCAAGAATTACCAAAATGTGACACAGATGCATGAAGTGAGCCAATGCTATTGGAAAAGTGGCACCAATAGACTCTGATAGAGGGTTGCCACAAACTTTCAAATTGTTGAAACAAAAATACAATATCTTCAAAGCACAGTAAAGTGAAGTGCAATAAAATGTGGTATGTCTGTACTTGGATATTCTGTACTGGTTTCTAGTCTTTGTTCTCTTTGCTTTTTGATTTTCAGTGATCCTGTTGATATACCCTCTAGCTCAGAGACTGTTTCCTTAGCTGTGTTCCATCTGTTAATGAGCCCATCAATGGCATTGTTTATTTCTGTGTTTTTTACCTCTCATATTTATTTTTGTTACTTTGTTTGATATCCACCTCTCTGCTTACCATGCCAATGTTTTTCAGTGCTGTCCATCCATCAGAGCCCTTAGCATATTAATCAAAGTTGTAAATAATTCCTAGTCTGATAATTCAAACATTCCTGCCATGTTTGGTTCTGATGCTTGCTCTGTTTCTTCAAAATATGTGTTTTTGCTTTTGGTATGCCTTACAATTTTTTTTCCTGATAGCTAGACATGATGTACTGAGTGAAAGGAATTGATGCAAATAGACTTTTTGTAATGTGTTGGCCAGGTGAGGGGGAAGTGGAAGTGTTCTACAGTCATATTAATAGGTCTCATTCCTTAGTGACTCTGTGCCTCTGGACCATGAACTTCCCAAGTGTTTCTCAGTCTTGTTCTTCCCCCTTAGATAGGACAGGATGGTCACAGTGGGATGTAGTTGGGTATTTCTCTTCCCCAGGTCAGTTGAGTTCTGATAATACCCCAACAGGTTAGGATCTGATTAACTAGTTTCTCCTGAGGGCAAGAGTTGTTAAGAACATCATTGTTGTGTATTTCAACATGGTTCCTCCAAACCCCCTCCCAACAGAAGCAAGAGGGAATTTTTCTCTGAAATTTTCTACTACATGGATCCTCCAAATCCCTCCCAACAGAAGCAGGAGGGAATTTTTCTCTGGAATTTGCTGTAGGAATCTGGTTTAGCTCTTGGAGATAAATCTTGCAATATTGTGGGCCCCTCCCATAACTGGGTCCCTTGGAGTTCTTAGCTCTTATATTTGTCTATACTGAGACACCAGCAATTCACCAATTATAGTTGTTTTCCCTATCCCAGCGCTGGCCCTCTGGTGGTTGCTATTCATGAGTCTCTCCTTCTGTAAGCTGTGATTCATTTATTCACCTGTCTCTCAAAACTCTGAGGTAGCAGTTTTTCCTGTGTCCTCCTGTCTCTTACAGATCCAGGAAGAGTTGTTGATTTTTCTGCTCTGTTTAGTTTTTCAGTTGAGTTTAGGACAGATGGAAATTTTCAAGATCCTTACATGCAGAATGGGAAACTGCTATCCTTGTTTTTTCCTTGTATGTTTTATTTGACTGTTTCACTTGTAAGAACAGTTATGAGACCTGCCCTCTTAAAATTTTAAGTGTACAATACAGTATTGTTAACTGTAAGTACTATGTTGCATGGAAGATCACAAGAACTTGCTCATCTTACATAATTAAAACTTTCTGTTAATTGAACATAACTCCCCACTTCTCCTTCCTCCACCCCTGCAACCCACCATCCTATTCTCTGCCTTTATGAGTTTGACTATTTCAGAAATATCATATAAATGAAATACTGCAATATTTGTCCTCCTGTGACTGGCTTCTTTAACTTAGCTTAAGAGTGAGGCAAAATGGCAGCAGAAAAATAGCGTGAACTCACCTCCTCCCATGTACACACAGAATAAATACCTGCATAGAGAGCAATTTCTCCTGAAGAAGAACTGAGAGCTGAATGAACAGTTTCTATACAACAAAGTATACAGAGACCACACAGAAAATGATAAGAGAGATCGACATAAAGTAACAATGGGAACCCCACCCTTAACACAGTGACCTGCAATAGGGATGAATATCACTGATGGACCTGCAAGCAGCATAGCCCAGTGGTTCCTGGGGCACTCAGTGCTAGTTTGTCCATAGCAGAACTGCCAGATATCACTCAGACGCCTATGGCACCAGTGGTGCAGGTGCCTTGGGGGATTTCTGGAGCTGGTTTGGGCTATGGATGTGGAGCTTGCAAAGGTAGAGGGGAAACATAAACAATGGCACTTATGACCACCTCTGATTCCAGACAGTTCCAGCAATTTCCATGCCATTTGTCAGAGGTTAAAGATAGTGAGATGGCTTCCTTCACTTATAGTCTAATTAACTTTTAAATCATCATTTTTTCCTGTGATCTTGACCTTGACCATGATCACTCAGACTTTAGCTACCCATACATGGCAACAGCGTGGCAAGCACCCCAGCACCCCACCAGTCCCCAAACAATTGTCATCTGGCCAATCCATCAAAGGTGAAACCAGACTGAAGTCCCAGACCTCTGCTAGCTCAGGCACCAGCACACACTGATGAGGAGGCCCCCAGTAAGCAACAACCAAGACACCCCTTACAGCCTGCATTTTATTAGCCTCTGGTCCCCTGCCTGAGTGCATCCTGCATGAGAAGCCACAGGAAACCCCAGTACATGTCCACGTGGACCCCAGTGAGCAATCCAAAGCTGCACACTCTACCCAGGTGACCTTTCTACACAAGTCCACTATTTCAGGAACAGAAAGATAACTCTCTTTCCTAATTCATAGAAACAAACACAGAAAGGCAAACAAAATGAGGGGGCAAAAGGAATATGTTCCAAACAAAAGAACAAGACAAAACTCCAGATAAAGAAATAAATAAAAGGGATTAAGCAATCTACCTGATAAAGACCTCAAATACTTATAAAGATACATACTGGACTTGAGAAAAGAGTGGGCAAACTCAGAGAAAACTTCAACAATGGTAAAAGAGAAAGAAATTACAGTTGAAGAATACAATATATGAATGAAAAATACAATAGAGGTCATTAACAACCTTAGAGGATTCAGAAAAATGAATCAGTGATCTAATCTGGAAGACAGGGTAGGGGAAACACTCAAGCTGAACAGCAAAAAGAAAATAATTTTAAAAATGAGGATACAGGGGGCAGAGCTGTGTTCCATCTGTTAGGCGGCATGAGTAGGACAGTGGGAATCTCCTCCAAAAAACATATATATTTTTGAAAATACAACAAATACAACTAATCCTAAAAAAGAGACCAGAAGACACAGGACAACAGCCAGACTACATTCACAAGAGCGAGAGTCCAGCGCCTGGTGAAAGGGGTAAGATACAACCCCCAGCCTGGCGGAACCCGAGCATGCCTTCCCCCAGCTCCCAGTGGGAGGAGAGGTGTCAGAGCGGGGAGGAAGAGGGAGCCCAGGACTGCTAAACACCCAGCCCCAGCCACCCGCACCAGAACGCAGACACAGTGCATGCGTGGAGGGCTGGAAACTAGGGAAACAAGGCAGGAAGACCTCTGAGCGGGTTCCGAAGCTGATGCCCCTGTGACAAAGAAAAGCAAGTGCTTTTTGAAAGTCTTTAAGGGACAGGGATGTAACAGCTGGACGGAAACAACACAGGTCACAGCCCAGTGGCTGGAAATTACAGGGAAAACCGGGTGCACTAACCCCCTGGGCAACAGCTCTGAGACCCCTCACGGAGGTAAGCAGCCAAACAGACCCCCGTCCATTGCCCCTCTAGGTGCTGCGAAAGGAGAGAAGCAGCCTAAGGTAGGCCACACCCTCAGGAAGGGAACTTCCTCCTTACCAGCGGGCAAGACACAAAGACCCAGACTACACGCAATTACTCAACACAAGCCACTAGGGGTAGCAGTTGTCCCAGTAAAGAAAGGCCAGTAGCAAGTGAAAAGTTTGGCTCTCCCAGCTGACAGTCAATAGCACCTGTCAACATGAAAAGGCAAAAAAATATGATACAGACAAGACTAACCCAGACAGCTTCGGCATCTGCTACATCTTCCCCTGAGAAGGAACCTGGGGAGATAGATTTAGCCAGTCTTCCTGAAAAAGAATTCAAAACAAAAGTCATAACCATGCTGATGAACTTGCAGAGAAATATGCAAGAACTAAGGACGGAGAATACAGAAACAAAACAAGCTCTGGAAGGACTTCAAAACAGAATGGACGACATGCAAGAGACCATTAATGGACTAGAAAACAGAGAACAGGAAGGAATACAGAGAAGCTGATGCAGAGAGAGATAAAAGGATCTCCAGGAATGAAAGAATGCTGAGAGCTGAGATACCAATCGAAATGGAACAATATCCACGTTAGAGGGGTACCAGAAGAAGAAGAGAGAGAAAAAGGGATAGAAAGTGTCTTTGAAGAAATAATTGCCAAAAACTTCCCCAAACTAGGGGAAGAAATGGCCTCTCAGAACACAGAGGTACACATAACTCCCATGACAAGGGTTCTAAGGAGGGCAACACCAAGACACATAATAATTAAAATGACAAAGATCAAAGACAAGGACAAAGTATTAAAGGCAGCCAGAGAGAAAAAAAAAAGTTACCTACAAAGGAAAACCCATCAGGCTATAATCAGACTTCTCAACAGAAACCCTACAGGCCAGTGGAGAATGGCATGATATACTTAATGCAATGAAACAGAAGGGCCTCGAACCAAGACTACTGTATCCAGCACAAATATCATTTAAATATGAAGGAGGGATTAAACAATTGCCAGACAAGCAAAAGTTGAGGGAATTTGCGTCCCACAAACCACCTCTACAGGGCATACTACAGGGACTGCTCTAGATGGGAGCACTCCTAAGAAGAGCACAGAACAAAACACCCAACATGTGAAGAAGGGAGGAGGAGGAGTAAGAAGGGAGAGAAATAAAGAATCATCAGACAGTGTTTATACTAGCTCAACAAGTGAGTTAAGTTAGACAGTAAGATAGTAAAGAAGCTAACCCTGAACCTTTGGTAACAACAAACTTAAAGCCTGCAATGGCAATAAGTACATACGTTTCAATAATCACCCTAAATGTAAATGGACTGAATAGACAAATTAAAACACACAGAGTAATAGAACGGATAAAAAAGCAAGATCCATCCATATGCTGCTTACAAGAGACTCACCTCAAACCTAAAGACATGCACAGACTAAAAGTCAAGGGATGGAAAAAGATATTTCATGCAAACAACAGAGAGAAGAAAGCAGGTGTTGCATTTCTGGTATCACACAAAACAGACTTCAAAATAAAGAAAGTAACAAAAGATAAAGAAGGACATTACATAATGATAAAGGGATCAGACCAACAAGAGGATATAACCATTATAAATACATGTGCATCCAATAGAGGAGCACCAACATATCTGAAACAAATACTAACAGAACTAAAGGAGGAAATAGAATGCAATGCATTCATTCTAGGAGACTTCAACACACCACTCACTCCAAAGGACAGATCCACCAGACAGAAAATAAGTAAGGACACAGAGGCACTGAACAACACACTAGAACAGATGGACCTAATAGACATCCATAGAACTCTACATCCAAAAGCAACAGGACACACATTCTTCTCAAGTGCACATGGAACATCCTCCAGAATAGACCACATGCTAGGCCACAAAAAGAAACTCAGTAAATTCCAAAAGATTGAAATTCTACCAACCAACGTTTCAGACCACAAAGGTATAAAACTAGAAATAAACTGTACAAAGAAAGCAAAAAGGCTCACAAACATATGGAGGCTTAACAACACGCTCTAAATAATCAATTTATCAATGACCAAATCAAAATGGAGATCCAGCAATATATGGAAACAAACGACAACAACAACAAAAAGCCCCAACTACTGTGGGATGCAGCGAAAGCAGTCTTAAGAAGAAAGTATATAGCAATCCAGGCACACTTGAAGAAGGAAGAAAAATCCCAAATGAATAGTCTAACAACACAATTATCAAAACTGGAAAAAGAAGAACAAATGAGGCTTAAAGTCAGCAGAAGGAGGGACATAATAAAGATCAGAGAAGAAATAAACAAAATTGAGAAGAATAAAACAATAGCAAAAATCAACGAAACCAAGAGCTGGTTCTTCGAGAAAATAAACAAAATAGATAAGCCTCTAGCCCAACTTATTAAGAGAAAAAGAGAATCAACACAAATCAACATAATCAGAAATGAGAATGGAAAAATCACGACAGACTCCACAGAAATACAAAGAATTATTAAAGACTACTATGAAAACCTATATGCCAATAAGCTGGAAAACCTAGAAGAAATGGACAACTTCCTAGAAAAATACAACCTCCCAAGACTGACTAAGGAAGAAACACAAAAGTTAAACAAACCAATTACGAGCAAAGAAATTGAAACAGTAATCAAAAAACTACCCAAGAACAAAACCCCAGGGCCGGACGGATTTACCTCAGAATTTTATCAGACACACACAGAAGACATAATACCCATTCTCCTTAAAGTGTTCCAAAAAATAGAAGAAGAGGGAATACTCCCAAACTCATTCTATGAGGCCAACATCACCCTAATACCAAAACCAGGCAAAGACCCCACCAAAAAAGAAAATTACAGACCAATATCCCTGATGAATGTAGATGCAAAAATACTCAATAAAATATTAGCAAACAGAATTCAACAGTATATCAAAAGGATTATACACCATGACCAAGTGGGGTTCATCCCAGGGATGCAAGGATGGTACAACATTCGAAAATCCATCAACATCATCCACCACATCAACAAAAAGAAAGATAAAAACCACATGATCATCTCCATAGATGCTGAAAAAGCATTTGACAAAATTCAACATCCATTCATGATAAAAACTCTCAGCAAAATGGGAATAGAGAGCAAGTACCTCAACATAATAAAGGCCATATATGATAAACCCACAGCCAGCATTATACTGAACAGCGAGAAGCTGAAAGCATTTCCTCTGAGATCGGGAACCAGACAGGGATGCCCACTCTCCCCACTGTTATTTAACATAGTACTGGAGGTCCTAGCCACGGCAATCAGACAAAACAAAGAAATACAAGGAATCCAGACTGGTAAAGAAGAAGTTAAACTGTCACTATTTGCAGATGATATGATACTGTACATAGAAAACCCCAAAGACTCCACTCCAAAACTACTAGAACTGATATCGGAATACAGCAAAGTTGCAGGACACAAAATTAACACACAGAAATCTGTAGCTTTCCTATACACTAACAACGAATCAATAGAAAGAGAAATCAGGAAAACAATTCCATTCACCATTGCATCAAAAAGAATAAAATACCTAGGAATAAACCTAACCAAAGAAGTGAAAGACTTATACTCTGAAAACTACAAGTCACTCTTAAGAGAAATTAAAGGGGACACTAATAAATGGAAACTCATCCCATGCTCATGGCTAGGAAGAATTAATATCGTCAAAATGGCCATCCTGCCCAAAGCAATATACAGATTTGATGCAATCCCTCTCAAATTACCAGCAACATTCTTCAATGAATTGGAACAAATAATTCAAAAATTCATATGGAAACACCAAAGTCCCCGAATAGCCAAAGCAATCCTGAAAAAGAAGAATAAAGTAGGGGGAATCTCACTCCCCAACTTCAAGCTCTACTACAAAGCCATAGTAATCAAGACAATTTGGTACTGTCACAAGAACAGAGCCACAGACCAGTGGAACCGATTAGAGACCCCAGAAATTAACCCAAACATATATAGTCAATTAATATTTGATAAAGGAGCCATGGACATACAATGGCAAAATGACAGTCTCTTCAACAGATGGTGCTGGCAAAACTGGACAGCTACATGTAGGAGAATGAAACTGGACCATTGTCTAACCCCATATACAAAGGTAAACTCAAAATGGATCAAAGACCTGAATGTAAGTCATGAAACCATTAAACTCTTGGAAAAAAACATAGGCAAAAACCTCTTAGACATAAACATGAGTGACCTCTTCTTGAACATATCTCCCCGGGCAAGGAAAACAACAGCAAAAATGAGCAAGTGGGACTACATTAAGCTGAAAAGCTTCTGTACAGCGAAAGACACCATCAATAGAACAAAAAGGTACCCTACAGTATGGGAGAATATATTTGAAAATGACAGATCCGATAAAGGCTTGACGTCCAGAATATATAAAGAGCTCACACGCCTCAACAAACAAAAAACAAATAACCCAATTAAAAAATGGGCAGAGGAACTGAACAGACAGTTCTCTAAAAAAGAAATACAGATGGCCAACAGACACATGAAAAGATGCTCCACATCGCTAATTATCAGAGAAATGCAAATTAAAACTACAATGAGGTATCACCTCACACCAGTAAGGATAGCTGCCATCCAAAAGACAAACAACAACAAATGTTGGCGAGGCTGTGGAGAAAGGGGAACCCTCCTACACTGCTGGTGGGAATGTAAATTAGTTCAACCATTGTGGAAAGCAGTATGGAGGTTCATCAAAATGCTCAAAGCAGACCTACCATTTGACCCAGAAATTCCACTCCTAGGAATTTACCCTAAGAAAGCAGCAATCAACTTTGAGAAAGACAGATGCACCCCTATGTTTATCGCAGCACTATTTACAATAGCCAAGAATTGGAAGCAACCTAAATGTCCATCGGTAGATGAATGGATAAAGAAGATTTGGTACATATACACAATGGAATACTACTCAGCCATAAGAAGTAGAAAAATCCAACCATTTGCAGCAACATGGATGGAGCTGGAGAGTATTATGCTCAGTGAAATAAGCCAAGCGGAGAAAGAGAAATACCAAATGATTTCACTCATCTGAGGAGTATAGGAACAAAGGAAAAACTGAAGGAACAAAACAGCAGAGGAATTACAGAACCCAAAAATGGACTAACAGGTACCAAAGGGAAAGGAACTGGGGAGGATGGGTGGGCAGGGAGGGGGGGGAGAAGAAGGGGGGTATTAAGATTAGCATGCATGGGGGGGAGGGAGAAAGTGGAGGGTGGGCTGCACAACACAGAGAGGACAAGTAGTGACTCTACAACATTTTGCTAAGCTGATGGACAGTAACCGTAATCTGGTTGTTAGGGGGACCTGATATAGCGGAGAGCATAGTAAACATAGTATTCTTCATGTAAGTGTAGATTAAAAATTAAAAAAAAAAAAGAAAGAAAGAAAGAAAAGGAGGATTACTCCTTGACAGGATAAAACTATTGGTAAATCAAAGATCAACGCATGCTTTAAATATCCTTAATGTTGATCACTTAAAGGGTGTCAGATGATCAGCTATGGAGGTACTCTTTCTGATAATATTCCTTTCTCTTAATTAAAAAAAAAAAAAGCAGTTACTGTGTGCTGACCTCCAATGAGTTCTGCACAGTGGTATAGAGGGCATGTCAAAGTGTGGGCAAAGGGTCTGTTTGTTTCTATGCAGAAGATCAAGGCCTAGCTTGGATACCCAGAAAATGAACTAAGATACGATATGAGGAGGAGCTTCCGGCATCAGCACTCTCTGGAGGACTTGTGCCGGGGGATGATCATCAAAAAGCCTCCACAGGTATCCGGACGATGCTGTGGTTGTGGCTGCATCCAGCCCACCGTCTCCTGGACTTGCCATAGGAATGAGGAGGGAGATGTCTAGGCTGGCATGTGCATACAGTGAGACAACGAATTTGACTGGATCTGTACTGTTGGAACTCAATCAGGAGTTGGGAGGGGTGCAAGTTGTAGCACTCCAAAATCTCATGACTATAGACTATCTATGGTTAAAAGAACATATGGGATGTGAACAGATCCCAGAAATGGGCTGCTTTAATTTGTCTGATGGTTCAAGTACAGATGGATAATATCCATCATATCATAGATAAATTTTCACAAATGCCTAGGGTGCCTAAACGGTTTTCTTGGCTTCACTGGAGATGGATGGTAATTATAGATTTGCTTTGATTATGTCACCGTATTCCTATTATGTTAATATGTGTGTGCAAATTAGTTAGTAGTTTAAAACCTATACATACTTAAGGTACTATACAAGAAGATATGTCAAAGAAATAATCAATCCTCCCATGTTTCCTTCATATGCTACCTCTATAGCTTTTCTTCTTCCTCCCTCATTACAACCCTTAAATAGAATTCGTGCCTCATTTCGAATTTACCGAGTATCATAATTCCTCCAGGTGGTAAAGATACCTCGAGACAAGTGCTGGGCATAGAAGCCACAGGGCATAAATCTGCAAAGAAGTAAAAAGCTAACCTTTGCAAACAATATGGCTTCTCTCTCACTTACCAACTTTACATTTCCCTGTATGGCCCCAGAAGATGACTGGTTAGCCAGAGACGGGTAAGATTCCTCAAGGGAGGAACAACCTAAGACAGGCACAGTCGCAGGGGGGCCATCAGGTGAGAATTTGGGGATCAACAGAGGTGAGGCTCAGAACCTCACCGCCCCTGCTTTGAGAGAAATCTTCTGCATCCGTGGATGTCTTGCTGCCCTTGTCTAGCCTGGATTAATACTTAGTCCATAGGCACACACCTGATCATCTGATCATCTACATTTGCCTTCTTACAGCACTAAACTAAGTTTTCTACCTTTATCTTGCATCTACCTACCACTTCAGCATTTTATTACAAATAATAATAATAATAATAATAATAATAATAATAATAATAATGGGAGAAATGTGGGATCAACATATAAATCAAGTATAAAAATCAAACGAATATTCATATTTGACCTGATTGTTTATAGTTCATAATGCGTGATCAAAACTGAAAGTTTCTGTGATGAATGCTCTTGTACTGTTCACCATGTAAGAATTTATTCACTATGTAAGAATTCGTTCACCATGTAAGAACTTGTTCGTTATGCTTCAGAAGATTGGAGACTGACGAGAATTAGGCTTGAGATGGATTAATGATTGTACATTGAGCGTTGACCCCCCTATACTGAATTTTATTGTTGTTAACAACCATTTGATCAATAAATATGAGAGAGTCCCTCTCAAAAAAAAATAAATAAATAAAATAAAAATAAAAAAATAAAAAATAAAAGTTATAATAATAATAATAATAAGGGATAAATGTGGGATTCACATATAAATCAAGTATAAAAATCAAACGAATATTCATATTTGACCTGATTGTCTGTAGTTCATAATGCGTGATCAAAACCGAAAGTTTCTGTGATGACTGCCCTTGTACTGTTCGCCATGTAAGAACTTATTCACTATGTAAGAATTTGTTCACCATGTAAGAACTTGTTTGTTATGTTTCAGAAGATTGGAGACTGTTGAGAATTAGGTTTGGAGTGGATTAATGATTGTGCATTGAGTCCCCTATACAGAATTTTATTGTTGTTAACAACCATTTGATCAATAAATATGAGAGATGCCCTCTAAAAAAAAAAAAAAAAGTACAGATCTTTTCTTCCTCCACCTAACTCATACCTGTGGGTCTAAAACTTTACCCCCGGTATAGCAACACAAGTACACTGGTATTTTGATTTCCTAAACCTAATTAGATCATGGAGTGGAGAATACTGGGAAGAAGAAATCAAAGAGCCTAAGGGGCCAACAAATGCAAGGGCCATAATCCCTACTCAGTGTCTACTTTTAGAGAATGAGTGTCACTCTGTGAGAAGTGGGCCACTGTCTATGTCCACAGATCCAGTGTAGTGGTACAAGCTTCTTTCCAAGGGAAGGATCTGCCTTAATGATGAACACCGAAGATCTGCCTGACTTTAGAACACAGCAAGGGGATTTCATGCCTTAGGGCTTTTTCAAAAACAGTGGAAATTTTGGAGGAGAGTGATTAAGAGGAAACTGACGTCTCTGTAATACTTGTAACAATTGAAAATGGAAGAGAAACCAGAAGTTTAATGGAAACAGAAATAGTAAGAACTTATAAAATCACTGTAGGGATTGCGCTTAAATCTAGGGGTTATGAAGGCTGTGCACATGTGGTAGGCTTCACCCACACAAAAGGAATCAGAGTGGGACATAGGAAACACTTTAGAGCTTTGTCTTAGACTTAGATTCATTAGCAAAGGATGGAAGCCAGAAGCAATACTAGCTCAAAGTGCTTAAGCACAAACTCTGACCAATCATTGGCTGAAAAATAAGCTACTATGACACAGTGTTAACTCACAGAAATCCAAACTTAAATCACACTCATTCCTGGAATACTAGAAGACTACTTGCAAGCACACTCTCAGGAGTAATTGGACAGTAAATAAATAATGGGCAAAAGTGCAAACTCTATGAACTATAAAAGCCGTCTTTAAGCCACAGACATAATTAATAATAAAGGTAAATTTAACTAGCAAAGGGATCATAAACATAACATTTGAGAAAAAAAAAACTAATGGAGACCCCCTAGGTACCAAGACTAAATGAAAATTACAAGGAAAAAAAGTAAGCATGGAAATAAGAAGCTGGACAATTCAGGAGGAAAAAGAATTCAGAGATTAAGTTCAGCCAAGTCTCTAACAAATAGACATATTGAAACAATAACAAGCATGGGGGTTGTTCAATCAATATAGTAGGGTTCTCTAGAGAAAGAGAATGAATAGGATGGATAGAGAGAGAGAGATGGGAGATTTGTTTTAGGAACTGGATCACATGGTATGGATGTTGAGAAGTCCCATAATGTGCCATCTGCAAACTAGAGAAACAGGAAAGCTAGTAGTATAATTCAGTCCAAGTTCAAAGGCCTGAGAATCAAGGGTCTGATGTGCAAATCAAGATCTAGGTCCAAAAACATTAAAAACAGTGATATCTGAGGACAGCAGAAGATGGATACCTTAGCAAAAGCAGAAAGAGAGTGAATTTTCTTTTCCTCTAGCTTTTTGAACCATACATTTGTCCTCAGTATATAAGTGATACCCACCCTCACTGTAAAGGGTCATCTGCTTTATTAAGTTCACCAATTAAAATGCTAATCTCTTCTGGAAACACACTCACAGACACACCTAGAAATAATATTTTACTACCTATCTATGCATCTCTTAGAGAGTCAAGTGAATTAACTATAAAAATCAGTATCAGATTAGCTAAAATGAACTGTCCAAAAAGCCAGGTATCAAAAAATATTAGAAAACATGCAAAGAAAAAGAGAAATATGACCCATACACAAGAAAAAGAAGACAATAGAAATTTCCTTTTATCAAACCCTTATTCTAGACTGAGTAGACAGGACTAAAAAGCAACTATTATAAATATAGTCAAAGAATTGCAAGAAACCATGTTTAAAGACTTAAAGGAAGGCATCATGACAATACCTTATGAAACAGAGAAAACTAATAAAAAGACAGAAATGATTTTTTTAAAAAATCAAATAAAATTTTGAATTTGAAAAATATAATAACCAGAATGAAAATTTACTAAAGTGGCTCAACAGTAGATTTGAGATCAGAAGAAATAATCAGAAAACTTGAAGAGAGATCAATAGAGATAATGCAACTTTAAGAACAGAAAAAAATTATGAAAATAAACAGTCTCAGGGAGATGTGGGATACCATAAAGTGCACCAAACACATTAAGAGTACCAGAAGGAGAGGAGAGAGAAAAAGGAGCAAAAGCAGTATGTGAAAAATTAATGATTAAAAACTTCCTAAATTTGATTAAAAGCATTAATCAACACACCAAGAGGCTCTATAAACTCCAAGCAAAATAAACACTAAGAGATCCACACCTAGACACACCTAGTGAACATGTTGAATGCCAAAGACAAAGAGAAAACCTTTGAAGTAGTAAAAGAACAATGACTCATCAAGAAAGAAATCTAAGTAAGATTAAAAGCTGCCTTATTACAAATAATTGAAAACAGTTGGTAATAAATGATACATTCAAAGTGCTGAAAGAAAATTTGTTAACTAAGAATCTCATATCTAGCATAACTATTTTTCAAAATGATGTCATCAAAAATGGTGGAATAGGGAACTCCAAAACTCCCATTTCTCCATGAAAGTAATGATTATATTGACAAAAGTCTGTCAAAATCAAGTTTTTGGCATTTTGGAAACTAACCAAAACCTTAAAATAGTTAAGAAAATGGTTAGTGAATAAAGAAGCTCCCAATTTTCAGTAAGAGAGTATTATGATATTATAAGAAACCTACCTAGCACATCCACACCCCAGCTTGGTGGGGGCCTTGAAGATGGTGTCTTGTGTTCCTTTCCTGACTTACTGATGCCAAACTAGGTGATATGGAACTTGTCAAAGAATTTTGATTGCATGTTTTACTTGTCTGGTGGTTCCCTGAGGGATTAACTCAGGCTTGCCTTTGTTTTTCCCATCTCATAAATTTCTCAGGACTAGAGTGGCCTCCTGAGTGGTATTTTCTAAATCTCTTAAAAGCAACTCTGCCAGCTTCAGCCACCTGGAGAAAGGTATAATAGATAAGGCAAGCAGAAAATAGATGGAAAAAGCTAGGAAGAAAGAGGCTAAGGAAGGAGACACATAGTGGAATAAGAGTTTAAGTTCCTGAATTCACTGGGGAATCTACAAGGCCAGGTCATGCCAAGGGATGCATTATTTCTCAAAAAAGAAAAAGATATTAGATGACCCTAAGTTATCACATCCAATTGATCTTTGGGCTCCAAATTAGTATTTTAAAGCGAAGGAAGAGTTTTGAATGGCCTGGCTAAATAGAGGAATACCTAGACACAGAGCCAAAATGAAATGAGCAGAGAAGGATATTTTTATAGACTCCAGTCATTTAAGTAAATCTGTCAAATCACTAGGCAACCACAAAGCAACAAAACAGGGATGTCAGTAACCACACAAAACAAAGTACAGGGTCTTATAAAAATATTTTATAATTGTCACTATACAAACTACAAAACATGACAGACATCAGCAACAAACCTCAGGGAGGGTGGTCTCATTTCCAGATTTACAACATTAAAATCTTCAAAATGTCATTTCAATAAAAAATTATGAGACATGCATAAAAACAAGAAAATAAGCCCCATTCACAGAGAAAAATAAGCTAATAGAAATCATTGCAGACTAAAGCATAGTGTTGGCTACACTAGACAAAGATGTTAAATTAAGTATGTTCAAAAAGCTAAAGAAACCATGGACAAAGAACTAAAGAATCAGGAGAATGACATCTCAAAAAATACAGAATATTAATTAAAAGATAGAAATTATTAAATAAATGAAATAGAAATTCCAGAGATAAAAAGCATAAAAACAGAAATGAAAATTTCACTGGATGTGTTCAACTTCAAATTTGACCAGAAAGGAGAGAGAATCAGGAAACTTGAAGGTAGCTCAATTGAGATTATTCACTGAGGAGAAACAAAGATAATGAAGAAAAATGAACAGAACCTCAGAGAACTATGGTCCATTATAAAGCATACCAAAATTCTCATAATTGAAATTCCAGAAGGATAGAAGGGGTAGAAATAATATTTTATGAAATAATGGCTGAAAATTTCCCAAACTTAATGAAATAGATGAATCTCCAAGCATGATAAAATCAGAGGTGCACAGAGACATATTATAATTAAACTACTGAAAGCCTAACACAAAGAGAACCTTGAAAGCAACAAAAAAGGAGACTTTTCACATATAAAGTATCCTCAGTTAGATAGAAGTCAATTTTTCTTCAGAAACCATAGAGGGCAGAAGGAAGTGGGATGGCATAAAGTACTGAAAGGGAAAAAAAACTATCAACCAAGAATTTTATATCTACCAAAAATATGTTTTAAAAACATAGAGGAAATAAAGATTTCCAAATAAACAAGGACTAAAGGAATTCACCTCTAGTAGAACTGTCTTACAAAAAGTGCTAAAGTAAGTCTTTCAGACTGAAATGAAAGGACACTAGACAGTAACTTGAAGCCACACAAGTAAATAAAGAAGATTGGTGAAAGTAACTACATAGATAAATATAAAAGCCAGTATCAATGTACTTTGATTTGTAACGCTATCCTCAAGAGGATATAACATAACTATATACACACCTAATAATAGTGTGCCAAAAATATACAAAAGTTAACAGAATTAAGGGAGAAATAAAAAGTCCTACAATAACAGTTGGTGACTTCAACAATATGCTTACAATAATAGTTGGAACAACCAGTAAATAGATCATTAAGGAAACAGAGGACTTGAAAGGAACTACAAACCAATGAGACCTAACAGAAATAGACAGACCACCACAAAATAGAATACACATGCTTTTCAAACATACGTAGAACTGTTTCCAGTATGACTGTATGTTAGGGCATAAAACAAGTTTCAGTAAAACTTAAATGTTGAAGTAAAAGTATCTTCTTAAGTACAATGGAAAAAAATTAGAGATTAATAAGAGAAAAACTGTAAATGTCACGAATGTATTATATTAGTCAACGTACTCTTAAAAACATGAGTAAATAAAGTCAAAGCTGTGTTTTTGTAAATAAACACTTTGAAAAACATTAAAACAAAAACACAACATGCCAAAACTAATGGCATGCAATAAAAGCAATGCTCAATGGAAATGTACACTTTGAAATACCCACATTAAGAAAAAATACCTCAAATCAATAACCTAACTTTTCTTTAGGTAATGAACACAGGCAGTGTTGAAAGAAAGAAAGAAAGGAAAGAAAGAAAGAAGAAAGAAAGAAAGAAAGAAAGAAAGAAAGAAAGAAAGAAAGAAAGAAAGAAAGAAAGAAAGAAAAAAAGAAAGAAAGAAAAAAAGAAAGAAAGAAAGAAAGAAAGAAAGAAAGAAAGAAAGAAAGAAAGAAAGAAAGAAAGAAAGAAAGAAAGAAAGCTAGCAGAAGGAAGGACATTATTATTACTTTTTAAAAACTTCTTATTAAGGTATTATTGATATACACTCCTTTGACAATTACACGTGAAAAAACAATGTGGGGGTCGGAGCCAGGATGGCGGCGTGAGTAGAGCAGTGGAAATCTCCTCCCAAAAACACATAGAGCTATGAAAATATAACAAAGAAAAATCTTCCTAAAATAGAGACCACAGGACACAGGACAACATCCAGACCACATCCACACCTGCAAGAACCCAGCGCCTTGCGAAGGGGGTAAGATACAAGCCCCGGCCCGGCGGGACCCAAACGCCAATCCCCCCGGGTCCCGGCGGGTGGAAAGAAACCGGAGCGGGTTTTATTTGGCGAGTGCTTTTTGGAAGCCTTAAAGGGACGGGCCCCCGTTCCTAGGGAGGCAGGGTGGCGGGACCGGTGAGCAGGTGCCTGGGACCGGCGCCTGAGGACAAAGAATATCCCGCATTTCTCCCTGCGGGACCGGCGGGCGGGTGCCTGAGACCGGCGCCTGAGGACGGAGGAAATCGTGCGTTTTCCCCCTTTTTTTTCTCTTTTTGGCGAGCGCTTTTTGGAAGCCTTAAAGGGACAGGGACCCTGGTGCTAGGGAGGCAGGGTGGCGGGACTGGTGAGCAGGTGCCTGGGACCGGCGCCTGAGGACAAAGAATATCCCACGTTTTTCCCTGTGGGACCGGCGGGCGGGTGCCTGAGACAGGCACCTGAGGACGGAGGAAATCACGCGTTTTTCCCCTTTTTTTCTCTCTTTTTGGCGAGTGCTTTTTGGAAGCCTTAAAGAGACAGGGACCCCAGTGCTAGGGAGGCAGGGCGGCGGGACTGGTGAGCGGGTGCCTGGGACCAGCGCCTGAGGACAAAGAATATCGAGCGTTCTTTCCCTGCGGGACTGGTGGGTGGGTGCTTTTTGGAAGCCTTGAAAGGACAGGGACCCTGGTGCTAGGGAGACAGGGCAGCAGGACCAGTGAGCGGGTGCCCGGGACCGGCACCTGAGGACAAAAAAAAAAAATCGCGTGTTTTTACCTTTTTTTTTCTTTCTGTTCCCTCTCTCATTGTTGCTGTTGTTCTTTTGGTTTGGAGAGTGCTTTTTGGAAGTCTTAAAGGGGCAGGACAGGTCACTTAGACCAGCGGCAGGGAATCTGGGGATCTCTGGGCACTCTAACCCCCTGGGCAGCAGGGAGCACAGAGGCCCCTTATGGAGATAAATAGCCTCCCGGCCAGTCCCCCTCCAACGGGGCTCCACCATTTTGGAGGAACAGCCCCAGCCAGGCCAAGCCCACAGCAACAGTGGAGATAAACCCCATAGCAACTGGGCAGGAGCAGAAGCCCTGTCTGAGCACAGCTGCCCAGCACAAGCCACTAGAGGTCGCTATTCTCCCAGGAGAAGGCCACAAACCAACAAGAAGGGAAGCTCTTCCAGTGGTCACATGTACCAGCTCTGCAAACTATCTCTATCACGATGAAAAGGCAAAACTACAGGCAGACAAAGATCACAGAGACAACACCTGAGAGGGAGACAGACCTAACTAGTCCTCCTGAAAAAGAATTCAAAATAAAAATCATGAACATGCTGACAGAGATGCAGAGAAAAATGCAAGAGCAATGGGATGAGATGCAGAGAAAAATGCAAGAGCAGTGGGATGAAGTCCGGAAGGAGATCACAGATGTCAGGAAGGAGATCACAGAAGTGAAACAATCCCTGGAAGGATTTATAAGCAGAATGGATAAGATGCAAGAGGCCATTGAAGGAATAGAAGCCAGAGAAGAGGAACATATAGAAGCTGACATAGAGAGAGATAAAAAGATCTCCAGGAATGAAACAACACTAAGAGAACTATGTGACAAGCCAAAAGGAATAATATTCGTATTATAGTGATACCAGAAGAAGAAAGAGGAAAAGGGATAGAAAGTCACTTTGAAGAAATAATTGCTGAAAACTTCCCCAAACTGGGGGAGGAAATAATCGAACAGACCATGGAATTACACAGACCTCCCAACAGAAAGGATCCAAGGAGGACAACACCAAGACACATAGTAATTAAAATGGCAAGGATCAAGGACAAGGAAAGAGTTTTAAAGGCAGCTACAGAGAAAAAGGTTACCTATAAAGGAAAACCCATCAGGCTAACATCAGACTTCTCGACAGAAATCCCACAGGCCAGAAGAGAATGGCATGACATACTTAATGCAATGAAACAGAAGGGCCTTGAACCAAGGATACTGTATCCAGCACGACTATCATTTAAATATGATGGTGGGATTAAACAATTCCCAGACAAGCAAAAGCTGAGGGAATTTCCTTCCCACAAACCAACTCTACAGGGCATCCTACAGGGACTGCTCTAGATGGGAGCACCCCTAAAAAGAGCATAGAACAAAACACACAACATATGAAGAATGGAGGAGGAGGAATAAGAAGGGAGAGAAGAAAAGAATCTCCAGACAGTGTATATAACAGCTCAATAAGCAAGCTAAGTTAGGCAGTAAGATACTAAAGAAGCTAACCTTGAACCTTTGGTAATCACGAATCTAAATCGTGCAATGGCAATAAGTACATATCTCTCAATAGTCACCCTAAATGTAAATGGACTTAATGCACCAATCAAAAGACATAGAGTAATAGAATGGATAAAAAAGCAAGACCCATCTATATGCTGCTTACAAGAAACTCACCTTAAACCCAAAGATAAGCATAGACTAAAAGTCAAGGGATGGAAAAGCATATTTCAGGCAAACAACAGTGAGAAGAAAGCAGGGGTTGCAGTACTAATATCAGACAAAATAGACTTCAAAACACAGAAAGTAACAAGAGATAAAGAAGGATACTACATAATGATAAAGGGTTCAGTCCAACAAGAGGATATAACCATTCTAAATATATATGCACCCAATACAGGAGCACCAGCATATGTGAAGCAAATACTAACAGAAGTAAAGAGGGAAATAGACTGCAATGCATTCATTGTAGGAGACTTCAACACACCACTCACCCCAAAGGATAGATCCACCAGGCAGAAAATAAGTAAGGACACACAGGCACTGAAGAACACACTAGAACAGATGGACCTAATAGACATCTATAGAACTCTACATCCAAAAGCAACAGGATATACATTCTTCTCAAGTGCACATGGAACATTCTCCAGAATAGACCACATACTAGGCCACAAAAAGAGCCTCAGTAAATTCCAAAAGATTGAAATCCTACCAACCAACGTTTCAGACCACAAAGGTGTAAAACTAGAAATAAACTGTACAAAGAAAGCAAAAGGCTCACAAACACATGGAGGCTTAACAACATGCTACTAAATAATCAATGGATCAATGACCAAATCAAAATGGAGATCCAGCAATATATGGAAACAAACGACAACAACAACACAAAGCCCCAATTACTGTGGTATGCAGCAAAAGCAGTCTTAAGAGGAAAGTATATAGCAGTTCAGGCATATTTGAAGAAGGAAGAACAATCCCAAATGAATGGTCTAATGTCACAATTATCAAAATTAGAAAAAGAAGAACAATTGAGGCCTAAAATCAGGAGAAGGAGTGACATGATAAAAATCAGAGAAGAAATAAATAAAATTGAGAAGAATAAAGCTATAGCAAAAATCAACAAAACCAAGAGCTGGTCCTTTGAGAAAATAAACAAAATAGATAAGCCTCTAGCCAGACTTATAAAGACGAAAAGAGAGTCAACACACATCAACAGAAACAGAAACGAGAAAGGAAAAATCACGACGGACCCCACAAAAATACAAAGAATTATTAGAGAGTACTATGAAAACCTATATGCTAACAAGATGGGAAACCTAGGAGAAATGGAAAACTTCCTAAAAAAATACAACCTTCCAAAACTGACCCAGAAAGAAACAGAAAATCTAAACAGACCAATTACCACCAACGAAATTGAAGCGGTAATCAAAATAATACCAAAGAACAAAACCCCCGGGCCAGATGGATTCACCACGGAATTTTATCAGACATACAGGGAAGACATAATACCCATTCTCCTTAAAGATTTCCAAAAAACAGAAGAAGAGGGGATACACCCAAACTTATTCTATGAAGCCAACATCACCCTAATACCAAAACCAGGCAAAGACCCCACCAAAAAAGAAAACTACAGACCAATATCCCTGATGAATGTAGATGCAAAAATACTCAACAAAATATTAGCAAACCAAATTCAAAAACACATCAAAAGGATCGTACAACATGACCAAGTGGGATTCACCCCAGGGATGCAAGGATGGTACAACATTCGAAAGTCCATCAACATCATCCACCACATCAACAAAAAGAAAGACAAAAACCACATGATCATCTCCACAGATGCTGAAAAAGTATTTGACAAAGATCAACATCCATTCATTATAAAAACTCTTAGAGAAATGGAAATACAGGGCAAGTACCTCAACATAATAAAGGCCATTTATGATAAACCCACAGACAACATTATATTGAACAGCGAGAAGCTGAAAGCTTTTCCTCTGAGATCGGGAACTAGACCGGGATGCCCACTCTCCCCACTGTTATTTAACATAGTACTGGAGGTCCTAGCCAAGGCAATCAGACAAAACCAAAAAAGACAAGGAATCCAGATTGGTAAAGAAGAAGTTAAACTTTCACTATTTGCAGATGACATGATACTGTATATAAAATAACCCTAAAGACTCCACCCCAAAACTACTAGAACTGATATTGGATTACAGCAAAGTTGCAGGATGCAAAATTAACACACAGAAATCTGTGGCTTTCCTATACACTAACAATGAACCAAGAGAAAGAGAAATCAGGAAAACAACTCCACTGACAATTGCATCAAAAAGAATAAAATACCTAGAAATAAACCTAACCAAAGAAGTGAAAGACTTATACTCTGAGAACTACAAGTCACTCTTAAGAGAAACTAAAGTGGACACTAACAAATGGAAACTCATCCCATGCTCGTGGCTAGGAAGAATTAATATCGTCAAAATGGCCATCCTGCCCAAAGCAATATACAGATTTGATGCAATCCCTATGAAACTACCAGCAACATTCTTCAATGAACTGGAACAAATAATTCAAAAATTCATATGGAAACACCAAAGTCCCCGAAGAGCCAAAGCAATCCTGAGAAAGAAGAATAAAGTAGCGGGGATCTCTCTCCCCAACTTCAAGCTCTACTACAAAGCCATAGTAATCAAGACAATTTGGTACTGACAGAAGAACAGAGCCACAGACCAGTGGAACAGATTAGAAACTCCAGACATTAACCCAAACATATATGGTCAATTAATATTTGATAAAGGAGCCATGGACATACAATGGCGAAATGACAGTCTCTTACACAGATGGTGCTGGCAAAACTGGACAACTACATGCAGGAAAATGAAACTGGACCATTGTCTAACCCCATATACAAAAGTAAACTCAAAATGGATCAAAGACCTGAATGTAAGTCACGAAACCATTAAACTCTTGGGAAAAAATATAGGCAAAAACCTCTTAGACATAAACATGAGTGACCTCGTCTTGAACATATCTTCCTGAGCAAGGAAAACAACAGCAAAAATGAGCAAGTAGGACTATATTAAGGTGAAAAGCTTCTGTACAGCGAAAGACACCATCAATAGAACAAAAAGGAACCCTACAGTATGGGAGAATATATTTGAAAATGACAGATCCGATAAAGGCTCGACGTCCAGAATATCTAAAGAGCTCACACACCTCAACAAACAAAAAACAAATAACCCAATTAAAAAATGGGCACAGGAACTGAACAGACAGTTCTCCAAAAAAGAAATACAGATGGCCAACAGACACATGAAAAGATGCTCCACATCGCTAATTATCAGAGAAATGCAAATTAAAACTACAATGAGGTATCACCTCACACCAGTAAGGATGGTTGCCATCCAAAAGTCAAACAACAACAAATGTTGGTGAGGCCATGGAGAAAGGGGAACCCTCCTACACTGCTATTGGGAATGTAAATTAGTTCAACCATTGTGGAAAGCGGTATGGAGGTTCATCAAAATGCTCAAAACAGACCTATCATTTGACCCAGGAATTCCACTCCTAGGAATTTACCCTAAGAACGCAGCAATCAACTTTGAGAAAGACAGATGCACCCCTATGTTTATCACAGCACTATTTACAATAGCCAAGAATTGGAAGCAACCTAAATGTCCATCGGTAGATGAATGGATAAAGATTTGGTACATATACACAATGGAATACTACTCAGCCATAAGAAGAGGGAAAGTCCTACCATTTGCAGCAACAGGGATGGAGCTGGAGGGTATTATGCTCAGTGAAATAGCCAAGCGGAGAAAGAGAAATACCAAATGATTTCACTCATCTGTGGAGTATAAGAACAAAGGAAAAACTGAAGGAACAAAACAGCAGTGGAATTACAGAACCCAAGAATGGACTAACATGCACCAAAGGGAAAGGGACTGGGGAGGATGGGTGGGTAGGGAGGGATAACAGGGGGGAAGAAGAAAGGAGGTATTAAGATTAGCATGCATGGGGGTGTGGGAGAAAGTGGAGGGCTGTACAACACAGAGAAGACAAGTAGTGATTCTACAACATTTTGCTATGCTGATGGACAGTGACTGTAAAGGTGTTTATAGGGAGGACCTGGTATAGGGGAGAGCTTGGTAAACATAATATTCGTCATGTAAGTGTAGATTAATGATAACAAAAAAAAAGAAAGAAAGAAATGGGGGATTATTCCCTGATAGGATAAAACTAACTGTAAATCAACAATTAATGCATGCTTTAAATATCCTTAATTTTGATTACTTAAATGGTGTCAGATGATCGGCTATGGAGGTACATTTTTCTGATAATACTCCTTTCTCTTAAAAAAAAAAAGCAGTTCCTGTGTTGTGACCTTCAATGAGTTCTACACAATGATATAAATGGCATATAAAAGTATAGGCAAAGGATCTGTTTGTGTTTATACAGAGGATCAAAGCCTAATTTGGCTACCCAGAAAATGAACTAAGATACGATATGAAGAAGAACTTCCAACATCAGCACTCTTTGGAAGACCCATACCAGAAGATGATCATCAAAAAACCTCAGCAAAAATCCAGGCGCTGCTACAGCTGTAGCTGCATTCATCCAACTCATTCCTGGACTTGCCTTGGGAATGAAGAAGGAGATATCTAAGCTGGCCTGTGCATACAGTAAAACAACAAATTTTACTGGATCTATACTGTTGGAATTCAACCAAGAATTAGGAGAAGTGCAAATTGTAGTGCTCCAAAATCTTACAACTACAGACTATTTACTGTTAAAAGAACATATGGGATGTTAACAGTCCCCAGGAATGGGCTGTTTTAATTTGTCTGATTTCTCTCAGACTGTTCAAGTTCAGTTGGACAATATCCATCATATCATAGATAAGTTTTCACAAATGCCTAAGGTGCCTAACTGGTTTTCTTGGTTTCACTGGAGATTGCTGGTAATTATAGGTCTGCTTCGTTTATGTAACTGTACTCCTATTATGTTAATGTGTGTGTGCAATTTAATTAGTACTTTAAAACCTATACATGCTTGTGTTACTCTACAAGAAGATACGTCAAAGAAATAATCAATCCTCCCATGTTTTCTTCTGCCTGCTACCTCTATAGCTTTTCTTCTTCCTTCCTAATTACAACCCTTAAATAGAATTCGTGCCTCATATCGAATTTACTGAGTATCATAATTCCTCCAAGTTGTAAAGATACCTCAAGACAAATGCTGGGCATAGAAGCCACAGGGCATAAATCTGCAAAGAAGTAAAAGCTAACCTTTTCAAACAATATGGCTTCTCTCTCACTTACCAACTTTACATTTCCCTGTATGGCCCCAGAAGTTGACTGGTTAGTCAGAGACGGGTAAGATTCCCCAAGGGAGGAACAACCTAAGACAAGCACAGTCACAGGGGGGCCATCAGGTGAGAAATTGGGGATCAACAGAGGTGAGGCTTAGAACCTCACCCCTACCCCCGTTCTAAGAGAAATCTTCTGCATCCGTGGATGTTTTATTGCCCGTGTCTTGCTTGGATTAACACATAGTCTACAGGCACACACCTAATCATCTACATTTGCTCTCTTACAACACTAAACTATGTTTTCCACCTTTATTTTACATCTACCTACCACTGCAGCATTTTATTAAAAATAATAATAATAAAGAGAGAAATGTGGTATCCACATATAAATCAAGTATAAAAATCAAACAAATATTCATATTTGAACTGATTGTTTATAGTTCATAATGCGTGATCAAACCCAAAAGTTTCTGTGATGAATGCCCTTGTACTGTTCACCATGTAACTTATTCACTATGTAAGAATTTGTTCTCCGTGTAAGAACTTGTTCGTTATGCTTCAGAAGATGGGAGACCCACAAAAATTAGGCTTGGTGTGGATTAATGATTGTTCATTGAGCATTGACTCCCCTATACAGAATTTTATTGTTGTTAACAACCATTTGATCAATAAATATGAGAGATGCCCTCTCAAAAAAAAAAACGTACAGACTTCCAATTGTAAAATAAAAGTAACTGGATGCAATGTATAACATAAGGAATATAGTCAAAATATTGTAACAACTTTGTATGGTGATAGCTGGTAGCTAGAATTATCATGTATATAAATGTTGAATCACTGTGTTGTACACCTGAAACTAATGTAATTCTGTGTGTCAACTACCCCTCAATAAAAAATAATTGTCTACAAAAGAAAAATAAGCATACATTAAACTTAATAACATGAAACATAATAACATTTGCATTATAGGAGTCCCAGGAGAAGAGAGAGAGAGAAAGGGGTGGAAAAGTTATTTGAGGACATTATAGCTGAAAACTTCCCTCACCTGGGACAGAAAATAGACATCCAGGTCCAGGAAGCTCAGGGTTTACAAAATACGATGAATCCAAGGAAGTCCACACCAAAACTCATGATTAAAATATCAAAAATTAAAGATAAAGAGAGAACCTTAAAAGCAGCAAGAGAAAAGCATGAATAATGTACAAAGGAAACTCCCATAAGGCTATCAGCTGATTTTTCTCACCAGAAATTGTACAGACCAGAAAGGAGTAGCATGATATATTCAAAGGGCTGGAAGGAAAAAAACCCTACAACCAAGAATACTCTACCTGGCAAGGTTATGATTCAGAATTGATGGAGAGATAAAGAGTTTCCAACAGAAACAAAAATGAAAGTTGTTCACCACAACTAAATTGGCCTTCCAAGAAATGTTATATGACCTCTTTAATTGGAAAAGAGAAGTCCGTAGCTAGAAGTAAGCAAATTATGAAAGGAAAAAATTTCCCTGGTAAAACCAAATCTAGTGTAAAGGTAAATCAATCACTTCAATGCTAATACAAAGGTTAAAAGACAAAAGTAGCAAATCAATTACATCTAAAAATTAGTTAATGGAATCAAAATGAAAAGGTATAAAACATGACATCATATACATACAAAGTGGAGGATGGGAAGTAAAAATGTACTGCTGTTCAAATGTGCTCAAACTTAACCAACCATCCACTTAATATAGTCTGTTATATACTTAGGATGTTAAATATAAACCTCATGGTAACCAGAAACCAAAAACCTATAATAGATACATAAAAAAGTAAAGAGAAAGGGATCAAAGCATAATCTTAAGAAAGTCATGATTCACAAGGGAAGACAGCAAAAGAACAAAGAGAAAACTATAAGAACAACCACAAAACACTTAACAAAATGACATGAATTATGTACGTGTCACTAATTACTCTGAATGTAAATAGTCTAAATGCTCCAACCAAAAGACATAGGGTGACTGAATGGATCAAAAAAAGCTGCCATCTGTAACTCCAGGGGGAAAATCTTTCTTCCAGTCCAGGGCAAATTACCTTTGAAACTGAAATCAATCAAAGGGAGAAATAAAGTTGGAGAAATCCGTTTACTGCTCACAGTCATCCACTTCTGCTCACCCGTGTCTCTCACCACCAGGCTGCAAAAAGGGACCCCACCAAACTTCTCCAGTCCAGTTATACCCTCGCTCCCTCGAGCCTTGTAATGTGGAGATGGACTACTCTCCTCCAATGGAAACACCTACTGATCTGGAGATGTACAAGGTCAGCTGACAGATTCTTGAAATATTGCAATTTTACCTACAGCCCCCTCCTCCAGAAATCTCATCTGACAATCTACTCACTCTCTGTCTTCCACAATGGCCCCTGTGATAGAAAACTGGAGCACTGTAAAAAGAATAATAACATATAGTAACAACAGCAATAAAACCAAGATAATCCTCAAAATGGAGGATTCAGCTATATTCAAAGTCCTATGCAGACTAATTCCAAAGCTCGCCCATTCCACAGGTAGTCAGTAGCTGAATGGGTAGGGAGTTCAGAGCAATTATCAAATGGCAGCGGCAGCAGGGGTTGGGTCCAGGCCATGGGGACTGTAGAGAAAAATAACCTCAAGGGCAATAAGATACATGTTTTAATGACATCAGCATAGGCAAATCATGTCCACCAGATAGGATGCATGCAAGAGAGTGGTCCTGTGATAGGACAGTAGCAGGAATGGGATCTCGTCTTGGTGTAGTATAAGAAACTTTCACCCACCTCCTTGTGGGAGTTACAGATGGGTCAATATATAGGGCTACAGGAGGTACATGAACTGGCCATAAAGACAAAACAAAATTTCCCTGTAAGATGCTCTTCCCTCCCAGATGTTTTGGGTGTACTACAGCGATCTTTGGGGACAATTCTGCTGTTACTCCAGGAACACACAGGACGCTAGCTTCCCGGACTTGCCCCCAAGGCATCAGAAGGGCCAGCTATTACTGGTCTGTGTGTTGAAATGTCCAGGGATATGGCCACTCAACAGAGTCTCCAGGGTTAAGCACAGTAGGTCCTGGCAGCAGGATGTTGATCTGCAAGCCAAATTCCAGCTTCAATATTTCCTCCTTGGTTTGCATGTGCAGTTATATAAGAGAGGTAGCATTGTATATAAGAGAGTCAAGCTTTGATAGATGGCCTGGCTGTCAGTGCAGATAACTATACGGGAGGGCTCCTGGGTGATCACAAGCCATACTGTCCACAACTCAGCCCATTGGCTGCACTTCCCCTCTCTATTCCCCATCCATATTGTCTTAGTATTAGGATAGAAAACCTCCACATTCCACTTTGGGAAATACCCATGACTGGAGCTGTCTGTATGCCAAGCATCCTCAGGTATAGTTTTTCCCTCCTGATAATGCCTCTTGGCTACCAATGGCTCAAAAGCAAGTTCTTCCTGCTTTCCACTGGTATATGTCACTGGCCACAATAAGTGTTGGGGTTTTCCACTTAAGGGGTATTGGAGAGGGTGCTATGCTGCTGTAAGTATGTACCCCATTTGATCAGCATAGGCGTCTTTGCTACACCACTCAACAGCCTTTGGGTCCACTCTCGCACCCACCCTGTGATGGGATAGGTGGGTATTACCTTGGTTGGAGCTATTCTGGTGATGGGTTCCACAGCCAGTAAGGTATGGTACATAGCAGCCATTTGCTTCTCTATCAAGTTGTACTGGACCTCTGCTCCTTTCCAGAGTTGTGACTAGAATCCAATAGGCTGGTGCGTCCATTCAAGCCATTGCCAAAAGCCCCATCCATAGCCATCTTCAGTTACATGAACATCTAATTCCCAGGGTCTTGATGATTCCATTACACTCAAGGCCTGTATGACCTTGACTGCTCACTTAGCAGCAGTAAAAGCAGCTGCACATGTTTCATCCAAGTCCCACTTGATGCCCTTTCATACCAACCAGTATAAGGGCTTCAGAATTTGTGCCAAATGCAGAATAAACACTCTCCAATAGCCCAAAAGTCCTAAAAACTTTTTTTGTAATACTGCCACAGTGGCAGGGATAGGGAAAGCCAGAACCTTGTTTATGACAGCTTCAGGAATAACTAGTTTTACCTGATCAGACAACCCCCAAGAAGTTTACTGACAAACCAGATCCGTGAACCCTGGTGCTGTTCAGAGCCCATTCTTTCTTCTGTAGATGTTGCAGCAGTCTAGGAACTGTCCCTTATAAATCTGCAAGAGAATCAGGCATGAGCATATTATCATCAATGTAGTGATACAGTCACACCATTTGTGGTTTCTTCGTGTGGCCAAGTCTTGGGCTACAAGTCTGTGACAAATGGTGGGACTGTGGAGATATCCCTGTGGAAAGACAGTGAATGTCCACTGCTAGCCTTCCCATGTGAAGGCAAACTGTTCCTGTCTTTCCTGTGCTATGTCAATAGAGAAGAAAGCATTAGCAAGGTCCACAACATCATGACTGAGGGTGTCCATAAAGGCTACTACAGAGGGGACTGCAGCAAGCAAAGGGGGTGTGACTTTATCAATTCCCTGTAATCCACAGTCATAAGCCAGGAGCCATCTGGCTTTTTCATTGGCCACACCGGGAAATTAAAACGACTATGAGTGGGCTTTATGATGCCCACCTTCTCCAACTTCTATAGTGTTTCTCCAATTTCCTTGTGCCCCGCAGGCAATTTATATGGCTTAGTAATTTGTCAGCCACCAAGGTATATGCAGAGCTACAGGTGGGTGTTTCACATGTCCCCTCAAAACTGCCTTTACTACACATACCCTCAGTGTGAACTAACCGCCAGTGGTCTGTAACCACAGGTCCTGCAGGGTATCTACCCCCAAAATATATTCAGGGATGGGAGAAATGTACACAGTATATTCCTATGGGGGTAAATGCCCTATCTCCAGTGGTATTTGGGCTTTCTTCACTCTAATTGCCTTACCCCCAAAGCCACCTATCACAGCAGGGGTCCCCAGAAAATGCTCAGTGTTGCCATAAATCAGAGAACATTAAGCTTCTATGTGCACCAGTACCAGGATATGTACATTCACAGGGGACCAATGAACTGCTAATTCTTCATGTGGCCTCCAGTCCCCAACATGTCCCCCAAGGAGGGGGCCTTGACCCCTTCCACAGTCAAACAACAAAACTCAATCATCCTCCTGTGGGGGTGAGGGCCCCAGTGGAGACTGAGTAGTGACCCCAGGAAGTCCTGCATGGACACAGGTTGAACATGGGGTTTTGCCTCCAGCTTCCATATCCTGGATCTCAGTAGCTGGAACTTCTGCTCTGTCTTTAATTGGTGCCACAGTTCTAACAAGATCCTACTGTGCTGCTGTATCTCTGGTGAGGGGGGTGGTAATCTCTGTCCCAGCCTGGGCCAAGTTACCTTTGAAATCAAAATCAGTCAAAGGGAGAAATTAAGTGGAAGAAACCCATTTATTGCCTACAAGCATCATTCACTTTTGCTCACGCATGTCTCTCACCACCTGGCTGCAAAAAAGGGACTCCACTAAACTTGTCTGGTCCAGTAATATCCTTGCTCCCCCACCCTTGTAATCACCTATTGATATGAAGATGCACTAAGGCCAGGTGAGAGACTCTGGAAATTGCAATTTCACCCACAGCAGACCATCAATTTTTTCTTTCACTACCCCTGCCTTTATCAAATCAGCCCACATCTGGGTCCTTATGACCTTCACAGGCCCTTTGTACCTCTCTTTTCAGTCATAGCCCATACTTCCTTCAGTGGTCTTATTGTTTCAACCTTCCCTAGATCTGCTAAAGTACAAGTAGCCTCACTAATGTGTTGCCCTATGTGGGGGGCAAGAATAGTCACTAGGGACCTAAAGAGAGATGGGGGAGCTATATGGTGCATGAGATTTATCATTCCTATGGTAAACAACTTGTCAGAGCCCTGGGGGCCATATTATAGATGAAATTTTTCATGCCCAACTCTCATAAAACCTGCTGGAGCTCTGCATACATTTTTCAGATAGTGAGCACATATGGGAAATCACTCTGATTAGGCCAAACTGCCTGATGGCTGATGTCAGCCAATCCAGAAGTGCCTGATTTCCTGGGGTGTGACAGGCACTTTGCAACTGCTGCTGGAGGGAAGGGTGAGACATCAGGGAAGCCACTCTACCCATTTAAGAACCCAACATAAAAAAATGTTTTCCACCTCTGTATCTCAAAGATGCAAAAGCCATGTAAGCAGAGGTTCTGATGGCTTCTACCAAAACTGGATGCTCATGTCCACCATCTTATCCTGGTTATAGGAGCAGAGCATGGAGTGCTCCACAACCTAGGGAGGGGGTGACTCTTCCCTTTGAGAAGCCCACTATTGTTGCATTTTTATTTTCTTAATTACAACTAGGCAGGCCTTTCATACAGGAGAGGCTGGTACCTCAGGCAGTGGTCTTGGCAACAGTTCTGCCCTCAGCTTCATCCGCTCATCCTCCCCCAACTTATCCTCCACCATCTCTGCAGCAGAAGGCACCACTCTTTCCTCCCTCTCCCTGATGGCCTCCTGCAGTGCAGATTCTCCTCCTGCCTCCTCCCTCGCTGCTAATTATTCTTCTAGGAGCATGACCATCTTCTCAATAACTGTCTTTCTTAAAGGCATCCCATAGGTCATTGCAAGGCTCTTTCTGGTGACTCTGAAGGGTTTCTCTTTTGCCAAAGTGTATCTTTCCCCTCAACAACCCTTTCTACTATCTTGACAAACAGACATACCAGAATCCTGGCTGCTACTCGGTCACTTGGGGCCTCTAAGAAGTCTTTGATCTCACAGAGGGCTAATTCCACAGCTTCTGGTGCCTCCACCATTCCCCAATTCTGGGTAAGGCCCCACCCTCTAGGAGGGAATTGACTCTAGACCAATTTCCCCCTACGGGCTCCCCAAGATAAAACCCCACAGATAGGGTGCTACCAGGTAAAGCTGCATCATCCATGGCTGCAGCCACTGGGACCTCCCCACAATCCACAGTGGCAGCTGCCCAAGTGTAGCATCAATGAAGACAGATTTCAGGTTCAGAGGTCCTGCTGACTACTTCCAGGTGTATCTCTGGGGGGAAAACCTTTCTCCCAGCCTGGAGCAAATTACCCTTTAAACCAATAGCAGCAAAAGGGAGAAATAAAGTGGGAGAAACCTGTTTAACACTTATAAATAGTCATCCAGTTCTGCTCACCCATGTCTCCCACCACCAGGCTGCAAAAGGGACCCCACAAAACTTCTCAGGCCCATTTATACACTTGCTTCCCCCACCCTTGTAACCATCTGTTAATATAGAGATGGACTACTTCTTTCCAACCTTAGAAACACCTATTGAAATGGAGAAACACAAGGCCAGGTGAGAAATTCTGGAAATATTCCAATTTTACCCACACCATCTTTATGCTGCCTATAAGAGACTCACATTAGACCGAAAGACACACACAGATCAAAAGTAAAGAGATGGAAGAAGATATTCCATGCAAAGACATATGAAAAGGAAGCTGAATAGTAATATTTTAAAAAGGCAAAATAGGGGCGCGGAGACAGGATGGCAGCGTGAGTAGAGCAGAGGAACTCTCCTCCCAAAACCACATAGAATTATGAAAATATAACAAACACAACTTCCTAAAATAGAGACCAGAGGACACAGGACAACATCCAGACCACATCCACATGTGTGAGAACCCAGCGCCTCGCGAAGGGGGTAAGATACAAGTCCTGGTCCGGCGGGACCTGAGTGCCCCTCCCGCCGGCTCCCAGCGGGTGGAAAGAAACCGGAGCGGTTTTTTTCCTTTTTTTTTTGGCGAGTGCTTTTTGGAAGCCTTAAAGGGACAGGGACCACAATACTAGGGAAACAAGGCAGCAAGACCGATGAGCAGGTGCCTGAGAACAGCGCCTGAGGACAAAGAAAATCACGCATTTTTTCCTTTTTTTTTTTTTTTTCCTATTTCGTTGTTGTTTTGGTTTGGAGAGTGCTTTTTGGAAGTCTTAAAGGGGCAGGACAGGACACTTAGCCCAGAGACAGGGAATCTGGAGATCTCTGGGCACTCTAACCCCCTGGGCAACAGGGAGCACAGAGGCCCATTACAGAGATAAATAGCCTCCCAGCCGCTCCCCCTCCAACGGGGCTCCACCATTTTGGAGGAGCAGCGCCAGCCAGGCCACGCCCAGAGCAACAGCAGATATAAACTCCATAGCAACCGGGCAGGTAGCAGAAGCCCTGTCTGTGCAGAGCTGCCAAGCATAAGCCACTAGAGTTCGCTATTCTCCCAGGAGAGGAAGGCAACAAACCAACAAGAAGGAAAGCTCTTCCAGCTGTCACTCATACCACCTCTGCAAACTATCTCTATCACCATGAAAAGGTAAAACTACAATCAGACAAAGATCACAGAGACAACACCTGAGAAGGAGACAGACCTAACCAGTCCTCCTGAAAAAGAATTCAAAATAAATATCATGAACATGCTGACAGAAATGCAGAGAAAAACACAAGAGCAATGGGATGAGATGCAGAGAAAAATGCAAGAGCAATGGGATGAAGTCCGGAGGGAGATCACAGATGTCAGGAAGGAGATCACAGAAGTGAAACAATCCCTGGAAAGATTTATAAGCAGAATGGATAAGATGCAAGAGGCCATTGAAGGAATAGAAACATTAGAACAGGAACATATAGAAGCTGACATAGAGAGAAATAAAAGGATCTCCAGGAACGAAACAACACTAAGAAAACAATATGACCAATCCAAAAGGAATAATATTCGTATTATAGGGGTACGAGAAGAAGAAGAAAGAGGAAAATGGATAGAAAGTCTCTTTGAAGAAATAATTGCTGAAAACTTCCCCAAACTGGGGGAGGAAATAATCAAACAGACCACAGAAATACACAGACCCCCAGCAGAAAGGATCCAAGGAGGACAACACCAAGACACATAATAATTAAAATGGCAAGGATCAAGGACAAGGAAAGAGTTTTAAAGACAGCTACAGAGAAAAAGGTCACCTTTAAAGGAAAACCCATCAGGCTAACATCAGACTTCTTGACAGAAACCCTACAGGCCAGAAGAGAATGGCATGATATATTTAATACAATGAAACAGAAGGGCCTTGAACCAAGGATACTGTATCCAGCACGACTATCATTTAAATATGATGGCGGGATTAAACAATTCCCAGACATGCAAAAGCTGAGGGATTTTGCTTCCCACAAACCACCTCTACAGGGCATCTTACAGGGACAGCTCTAGATGGGAGCACTCCTAAAAAGAGCACAGAACAAAACATACAACATATGAAGAATGGAGGAGGAGGAATAAGAAGGGAGAGAAGAAAAGAATCTCCAGACAGTGTATATAACAGCTCAATAAGCGAGCTAAGTTAGGCAGTAAGATACTAAAGAAGCTAACCTTGAACCTTTGGTAACCACGAATCTAAAGCCTGCAATGGCAATAAGTACATATCAATCAATAGTCACCCTAAATGTAAATGGACTTAATGCACCAATCAAAAGACACAGAGTAATAGAATGGATATAAAAGCAAGACCCATCTATATGCTCATTACAAGAAACTCACCTCAAACCCAAAGACAAGCACAGACTAAAAGTCAAAGGATGGAAAAACATATTTCAGGCAAACAACAGTAAGAAGAAAGCAGGGGTTGCAGTACTAATATCAAACAAAATAGACTTCAAAACAAAGAAAGAAACAAGAGATAAAGAACGACACTACATAATGATAAAGGGCTCAGTCCAGCAAGAGGATATAACCATTCTAAATATATATGCACGCAACAGAGGAGCACAAGCAATTGTGAAAGAAATACTAACAGAACTAAGAGGGAAATAGACTGCAATGCATTAATCTTAGGAGACTTCAACACACCACTAACCACAAAGGATAGATCCACCAGGCAGAAAATAAGTAAGGACACACAGGCATTGAACAACGCACTAGAACAGACGGAACAAATAGACATCTATAGAACTCTACATCCAAAAGCAACAGGATATACATTCTTTTCAAGTGCACATGGAACATTCTCCAGAATAGACCACATACTAGCTCACAAAAAGAGCCTCAGTAAATTTCAAAATATTGAAATTCTACGAATCAATTTTTCAGACCACAAAGGTATAAAACTAGAAATAAATTCTACAAAGAAAACAAAAAGGCTCACAAAAACATGGAGGCTTAAAAACATGCTTCTAAATAATCAATGGATCAATGAACAAATCAAAATAGAGATCAAGGAATATATAGAAACAAATGACAACAACAACACTAAACCCCAACTTCTGTGGGATGCAGCGAAAGCAGTCTTAAGAGGAAAGTATATAGCAATCCAGGCACACCTGAAAAAGGAAGAACAATCCCAAATGAATAGTCTAACATCACAACTATCGAAACTGGAAAAAGAAGGACAAATGAGGCCTAAAGTCAGCAGAAGGAGGGACATAATAAAGATCAGAGAAGAAATAAACAAAATTGAGAAGAATAAAACAACAGCAAAAATCAACGAAACCAAGAGCTGGTTCTTTGAGAAAATAAACAAAATAGATAAGCCTCTAGACCAACTTATTAAGAGAAAAAGAGAATCAGCACAAATCAACAGAATCAGAAATGAGAATGGAAAAATCACGACAGACTCCAAAGAAATACAAAGAATTATTAAAGACTACTATGAAAAACTATATGCCAACAAGCTAGAAAATCTAGAAGTAATGGACAACGTCCTAGAAAAATACAACCTCCCAAGACTGACCAAGGAAGAAACACAAAAGTTAAACAAACCAATTACGAGCAAAGAAATTGAAACAGTAATCAAAAAACTACCCAAGAACAAAACCCAAGGGCTGGACGGATTTACCTCGGAATTTTATCAGACACACACAGAAGACATAATACCCATTCTCCTTAAAGTGCTCCACAAAATAGAAGAAGAGGGAATACTCCCAAACTCATTCTATGAGGCCAAAATCCCCCTAATACCAAAACCAGGCAAAGACCCCACCAAAAAAGAAAATTACAGACCAATATCCCTGATGAATGAAGATGCAAAAATTCTCAATAAAATATTAGCAAACAGAATTCAACAGTATATCAAAGGATCATACACCATGACCATGTGGGATTTATCTCAGGGATGCAAGGATGGTACAACATTCGAAAATCCATCAACATCATCCACCACATCAACAAAAAGAAAGACAAAAACCACATGCTCATCTCCATAGATGCTGAAAAAGCATTTGATAAAATTCAACATCCATTCATAATAAAAACTCTCAGCAAAGTGGGAATAGAGGGCAAGTACCTCAACATAATAAAGGCCATATATGATAAACCCACAGCCAGCATTATACTGAACAGCAAGAAGCTGAAAGCTTTTCCTCTGAGATCGGGAACCAGACAGGGATATCCACTCTCCCCCCTGTTATTTAACGTAGTACTGGAGGGCCTAGCCATGGCAATCGGACAAAACAAAGAAATACAAGGAATCCAGATTGGTAAAGATGAAGTTAAACTGTCACTATTTCCAGATGATATGATACTGTACATAAAAAACCCTAAAGACTCCACTCCAAAACTACTAGAACTGATATCGGAATACAGCAAAGTTGCAGGATACAAAATTAACACACAGAAATCTGTAGCTTTCCTATACACTAACAATGAGCCAATAGAAAGAGAAATCAGGAAAGCAATTCCATTCACAATTGCATCAAAAAGAATAAAATAACTATGACTAAACCTAACCAAAGAAGTGAAAGACCTATACTCTGAAAACTACAAGTCACTCTTAAGAGAAATTAAAGGGGACACTAACAAATGGAAACTGATCCCCTGCTCATGGCTAGGAAGAATTAATATCGTCAAAATGGCCATCCTGCCCAAAGCAATATACAGATTTGATGCAATCCCTCTCAAATTACCAGCAACATTCTTCAATGAATTGGAACAAATAATTCAAAAATTCATATGGAAACACCAAAGACCCCGAATAGCCAAACCAATCCTGAGAAAGAAGAATAAAGTAGGGGGGATCTCTCTCCCCAACTTCAAGCTCTTCTACAAAGCCATAGTAATCAAGACAATTTGGTACTGGCACAAGAACGGAGCCACAGACCAGTGGAACAGATTAGAGACTCCAGACATTAACCCAAACATATATGGTCAATTAATATTTGATAAAGGAGCCATGGACATACAATGGCAAAATGACAGTCTCTTCAACAGATGGTGCTGGCAAAACTGGACAGCTACATGTAGGAGAATGAAACTGGACCTTTGTCTAACCCCATAAACAAAAGTAAACTCAAAATCGATCAAAGACCTGAATGTAAGTCATGACACCATTAAACTCTTGGAAAAAAATTTAGGCAAAAACCTCTTAGACATAAACATGAGTGACCTCTTCTTCAACATATCTCCCTGGGCAAAGAAAACAACAGCAAAAATGAGCAAGTGGGACTACATTAAGCTGAAAAGTTTCTGTATAGCGAAAGACACCATCAATAGAACAAAAAGGAACCCTACAGTATGGGAGAATATATTTGAAAATGACAGATCCGATAAAGGCTTGACGTCCAGAATATATAAAGACCTCACACGCCTCAACAAACAAAAAACAAATAACCCAATTAAAAAATGGGCAGAGGAACTGAACAGACAGTTCTCTATAAAAGAAATACAAATGGCCAACAGACACATGAAAAGGATGCTCCACATCACTAATTATCAGAGAAATGCAAATTAAAACTACAATGAGGTATCACCTCACACCAGTAAGGATAGCTGCCATCCAAAAGACAAACAACAACAAATGTTGGCGAGGCTGTGGAGAAAGGGGAACCCTCCTACACTGCTGGTGGGAATGTAAATTAGTTCAACCATTGTGGAAAGCAGTATGGAGGTTCATCAAAATGCTCAAAGCAGACCTACCATTTGACCCAGGAATTCCACTCCTAGGAATTTACCCTAAGAACGCAGCAATCAAGTTTGAGAAAGACAGATGCACCCCTATGTTTATTGCAGCACTATTTACAATAGCCAAGAATTGGAAGCAACCTAAATGTCCATCGGTAGATGAATGGATAAAGAAGATGTGGTACATATACACAATGTAATACTACTCAGCCATAAGAAGTGGAAAAATCCAACCATTTGCAGCAACATGGATGGAGCTGGAGAGTATTATGCTCACTGAAATAAGCCAAGCAGAGAAAGAGAAATACCAAATGATTTCATCACTCATCTGAGGAGTATAAGAACAAAGGAAAAACTGAAGGAACAAAACAGCAGCGGAATTACAGAACCCAAAAATGGACTAACAGGTACCAAAGGGAAAGGAACTGGGGAAGATGGGTGGGCAGGGGGGGATAAGGGGGGGGGGAAGAAGAAGGGGGGTATTAAGATTAGCATGCATAGTGGGGGGAGGGAGAAAGGGGAGGGAGGGCTGTACAACACAGAGAGGACAAGTAGTGATTCGACATTTTGCTATGCTGATGGACAGTGACTGTAATGTGTTTTTTAGGGGGGACCTGATAAAGGGGAGAGCATAGTAAACATAGTATTCTTCATGTAAGTGTAGATTAAAGATTTAAAAAAATCAGTTCCTGTGTGCTGACCTCCAATGAGTTCTGCACAGTGGTATAGATGGCATGTCAAAGTGTGAGCAAAGGTCTGTTTGTTTCTATGCAGAAGATGAAGGGCTAGCTTGGCTTCCCAGAAAATGAACTAAGATATGATATGAGGAGGAGCTTCTGCCATCAGCACTCTCTGGAGGACTTGTGCCAGGGGATGATCATCAAAAAGCCTCCACAGGGATCCGGGCGATGCTGCGGTTGTGGCTGCGTCCACCTCACCGTTTCCTGGACTTGCCATTGGAATGAGGAGGGAGATGTCTAGGCTGGCATGTGCATACAGTGAGACAACGAATTTGGCCAGATTTCTACTGTTGGAACTCAATCAGGAGTTGGGAGGGGTGCAAGTTGTAGTGCTCCAAAATCTTACGACTATAGAATATCTATGGTTAAAAGAACATATGGGATGTGAACAGATCCCAGAAATGGGCTGCTTTAATTTGTCTGATGGTTCAAGTACAGTTGGACAATATCCATCATATCATAGATAAATTTTCACAAATGCCTAGGGTGCCTAAATGGTTTTCTTGGCTTCACTGGAGATGGATGGTATTTATAGATTTGCTTTGTTTATGTCACCGTATTCCTATTATGTTAATATGTGTGTGCAAATTAGTTAGTAGTTTAAAACCTATACATACTTAAGGTACTATACAAGAAGATATGTCAAAGAAATAATCAATCCTCCCATGTTTCCTTCATATGCTACCTCTATAGCTTTTCTTCTTCCTTCCTAATTACAACCCTTAAATAGAATTCGTGCCTCATTTCGAATTTACCGAGTATCATAATTCCTCCAGGTGGTAAAGATACCTAGAGACAAGTGCTGGGCATAGAAGCCACAGGGCATAAATCTGCAAAGAAGTAAAAAGCTAACCTTTGCAAACAATATGGCTTCTCTCTCACTTACCAACTTTACATTTCCCTGTATGGCCCCGGCAGATGACTGGTTAGCCAGAGACGGGTAAGATTCCTCAAGGGAGGAACAACCTAAGACAGGCACAGTCGCAGGGGGGCCATCAGGTGAGAATTTTGGGATCAACAGAGGTGAGGCTCAGAACCTCACCCCCCCTGCTTTGAGAGAAATCTTCTGCATCCGTGGATGTCTTGCTGCCCTTGTCTAGCCTGGATTAATACTTAGTCCATAGGCACACACCTGATCATCTGATCATCTACATTTGCCTTCTTACAGCACTAAACTATGTTTTCTACCTTTATCTTGCATCTACCTACCACTTCAGCATTTTATTAAAAATAAAAGTAATAATAATAATAGGAGAAATGTGGGATCAACATATAAATCAAGTACAAAAATCAAACGAATATTCATATTTGACCTGATTGTTTATAGGTCATAATGCATGATCAAAACCGAAAGTTTCTGTGATGAATGCCCTTGTACTGTTCACCATGTAAGAATTTATTCACTATGTAAGAATTCGTTCACCATGTAAGAACTTGTTTGTTATGCTTCAGAAGATTGGAGACTGACGAGAATTAGGCTTGAGATGGATTAATGATTGTACATTGAGCGTTGACCCTCTATACTGAATTTTATTGTTGTTAACAACCATTTGATCAATAAATATGAGAGATGCCCTCTCAAAAAAAAAAAGAAAAAAAAAGAACATATGGGATGTGAACATATCCCAGAAATGGGTTGCTTTAATTTGTGTGACTTCTCTCAGACTGTTCAAGTACAGTTGGACAATATCCATCATATCATAGACTAATTTTCACAAATGCCTAGGGTGCCTAAATGGTTTTCTTGGCTTCACTGGAGATGGCTGGTAATTATAGATTTGCTTTGTTTATGTCACTGTATTCGTATTATGTTAATATGTGTGCGCAAGTTAGTAGTTTAAAACCTATACATACTTAAGGTACTCTACAAGAAGATATGTCAAAGAAATAATCAATCGTCCCATGTTTTCTTCCGCCTGCTACCTCTATAGCTTTTCTTCTTCCTTCCTAATTACAATCCTTAAATGGAATTCGTGCCTCATATAGAATTTACTGAGTATCATAATTCCTCCAGGTGGTAAAGATACCTTGAGACAAGTGCTGGGCATAGAAGCCACAGGGCATAAATCTGCAAAGAAGTAAAAAGCTAACCTTTGCAAACAATATGGCTTCTCTCTCACTTACCAACTTTACATTTCCCTGTATGGCCCCAGAAGATGACTGGTTAGCCAGAGACGGGTAAGATTCCTCAAGGGAGGAACAACTTAAGACAGTCACAGTCTCAGGGGGGCCATCAGGTGAGAAATTGGGGAACAACAGTGGTGAAGCCTAGAACCTCAACCCCCCCCCCCCCGTGTTGAGAGAAAGCTCCTGCATCCATCGATGTTTTATTGCCCTTGTCTAGCTCGGATTAGCACATAGTCTACAGGCACACACCTGATCATCTATAGTTGCTCTCTTACAATACTAGGCTATGTTTTCTACCTTTATCTTGCATCTACCTACCACTTCAGCAGTTTATTAAAAATAAAAATAATAACAATAATAAAGGGAGAAATGTGGGATCCACATATAAATCAAGTATAAAAATCAAACGAATATTCATATTTGACCAGACTGTTTATAGTTCATAATACATGATCAAAACCGAAAGTTTCTGTGATGAATATCCTTGTACTGTTCACCATGTAAGAACTTATTCACTATGTAAGAATTCGTTCATCATGTAAGAACTTGTTCGTTATGCTTCAGAAGATTGGAGACTGAAGAGAACTAGGCTTGAGATGGATTAATGACTGTGCATTGAGCATTGACCCCCCTATACAGAATTTTATTGTTGTTAACAACCATTTGATCAGTAAATATGAGAGATCCCCTCTCAAAAAAAAAAAAGATTGAGGTCAGGCACAGGAATGTATCTAATTTTTAGTGGCCAGGTCTCTTTGATACTTGAGTATGATATATAGCTAATTAGTTTGTACAATTGGCCAATACCAAGACTCTAAGTGAAAAAAAAAAGGCAAAATAGGCTTTACAAGAAAGACTTTAACAATAGACAAAGGACATTACATAGTGATAAAAGGTCGATCCAGCAAGAAGATATGGCAATTGTAAATATCAATGTACCCAAAATAGAGGCATCTAAATATATAAAGCAGATTTTAACAGACACAAAGGAAGAAATTGAGATTAATACAATAATCATAGGGGACTTTAACGCCCTCCATTTACATCAATGTATAGGTTATCCAGACAAAAAATTAATAAGGAAACCATAATTTTGAATGACACATTAGACCAGATAAACTTAACAGATACGTACAGCACATTTCATCCTAAAACAGCAGAATGCACCTTCTTTTTCAATCACACATGAAACACTGTTCAGGACAGAGCACATATTAGACCAAAGAATAAATCTCAATAAATTTAAGAACTTTGAACTTGGCATAATGTCTTCTGGTTTCATTCACATTATGACAAATGGCAGGATTCCTTCCCTTTTAAAGCTGAATAAGATTCCATTGTATTATATACCATATTTCCCCTATTCATTCATACATCGATTAACTTTGAGATGGTTTCAACACTAAAGCATCACCACAGGATCTCTTAAAGGAACTGTTCTAGATGGAATTACTCCTAAGGCTAAATAGCTGTCACCAGAGAAAATAAGCCCATAGTAAATGTAGTAGATCAAGTGACTACTAAGCAAATAAGAAATTAAATCAACTACTCACAAAGTTAGTCAAAGGATACATAAAGAGTGTGGAATATGACACCTAATATATAAAGAGTGGAGGAGGAAGAAGAAGAGGAATGGGAGGGAAAAAAAGAAACTTTAGATTGTGTTTGAAATAGAGTAATAAGTGATATAAGATAGACTGTTAGATAGTAAGAAAGCTATCCTTGAAATGTTGGTGACCACAAATCTAAAGCCTACAATGGCAGTAGGTACATTTCTATCGATTATCACCCTAAATGTAAATGGACTGAATGCACCAATCAAAAAATACAGAGTAGCAGAATGGACAAGAAAACAAGATCTATTTATATGCTATCACAGACTTCAAAACCAAAGACATACACACAGACTAAAAGGGAAGGAAGGGAAAAAGATATACCATGCAAACAATAGGGAGACAAAAGTAGGAGTAGCAGTACTTATATCAGACAAAATAGAGTTAAAACAAAGAAAGCAACAAGAGACAAAGAAGGACATTACATAATGATAATGGGGTCAGATCAACAAGAGGATATAACCATTATAAATATCTATACACCCAACATAGGAGTACCTAAATATGTGAAACAAATACTAACAGACTTAAAGGGAGAAATAGAATGCAACTTATTCATTTTAGGAGACTCTAACACACCATTCACACCAAAAGACAGATCAACCAGACAGAAAATAAATAAGGATACAGAGGCACTGAACAACACACTACAACAGACGGACTTAACAGACATCTACAGAACACTCCACCCCAAAGCAGCAGGATACACACTCTTCTCAAGTACACATGGAACATTTTCCAGAATAGATCACATACTAGGCAATAAAAGAACCTCAATAAATTGAAAAAGATTGAAATTGTACCAACCAGCATCTTAGACCACAAAGGTATAAAAGTAGAAAAAAATTATGCAAAGAAAACAAAAAAGCTCAGAAACACATGGAGGCTTAACAATATGCTCCTAAATAACCAATGGATCAATGAAAAAATTAAAACAGAGATCAAGCACTATATGGAACTAATGAAAAAACAACCCAACACTCAAAAACCTGTGGGATCCAGCTGAGACAGGGCTAAGAGGAAAGAAAGTATATTGCAATACAGGCTTACCTCAAGAAAGAAGAGTAATCCCAGATGAACATTCTAAACTCACAATTAAAGAAACTAGAAAAAGAAGAACAAATGAGGCCCAAAGTCAGTAGAAAGATGGACATAATAAAGATCAGAGCAGAAATAAATAACACTGAGAAGACAAAAACAATAAAAAATAAATTAAACCAGGAGCTGGTGCTTTGAGAAAATATACAATATAGATAAACCCCCGGGCAGAGTTATCAAGAAAAAATGAGAATGTAAAAGCATAAACAGAATTAGAAATGAAGAAGGAAAAATCACAAAAATACAAAGAATTATTAGAGAATACTATGAAAAATTATATACCAACAAGTTGGACAACCTAGAAGACATGGACAACTTTCTAGAAAAATAAAACCTTCCAAATTTGACCTAGGAAGAAATAGAAAATCTGAGCAGATCAATTACCAGCAATGAAATCGAACTGGTAATCAAAAAAATTCCTAAGAACAAAACACCTGGGCCAAATTACTTCACAGCTGAATTTTATCAAAGATTTAAAGACAAGCTAATACCCATCCTTTTTTAAGTATTCCAAAAGGTAGAAGAGGAGGGAATATTTCCAAATTCATACTATGAGGCCAGCATCACTCTAATACCAAAACTGGACAAAGACACCACAAAAAAAAGAAAATTACCAACCAATATCCCTGATGAATATTGATGCAAAAATCCTCAACAAAATATTAGCAATCTGAATTCAAAACTATATCAAAAACTTCATCCATCATGACAAAATGGGATTTATTCCATAGATGCAAGGATGGTAGATCATTTGAAAATCAATCAATATCATACATCACATCAACAAAAAGGACAAAAATCACATGATCATATCAATAGATGCTAAAAAAGCATTTGACAGAAGTCAACATACATTCATGATAAAAAACTCCCAAAAAATGGGTATAAAGGTTCTGTAGCTCAACAAAATAAAGGCCATATATGACAAACCCATGGCCAACATCATACTTAACAATGAAAAGCTGACAGCTTTTCCTCTAAGATCAGAAACAAGACAAAGATGTCCACTCTCATCACTTTTATTCAACATAGTACTGGAGGTCCTAACCACAGCAATCAGACAACATGAAGAAATAAAGGTATCCAGACTGGTAAGGAACAAGTTAAACTGCCACTGTTTGTAGATGGCATGATTTTTTTTCTTTGTGAGCCCTCCATCTTCTTTTTTTTTATGTCATTGGGGATCTCCCATGTATGTGCACCAAGGATCCAGATTCTCAGCTTTTGTTTCTTGTGAGCACCTCATGCGGTTCTGGTATCCAGGTGAGGTTGGCCTCATAGGGCACTGAGACCTGTTCCCTCCTCATCCACTTTCTCTAAGAGTTGTGTAGAAGTGGTAAAATCTTCCTCTAATGTTTGCTAGAATTTCTTTCAATAGATATATGGCTATTCCATTTGTGTTCTCGTGTGAACTTTAGTAGTTGGTGTCTTTTGAGGAATTTGCCCATTTCATCGAAATTGTTGGACTTATGGGCATAAAATTGCAATGTTTCCTTAATATCCTTTTAATGTTTACAGGGTCTGTAGTGATAGTCCCTTTTTCATTCTTTTTTTTTTGTATTATTAATCTACAATTGCATGAGGAACATTATGTTTACTAGGCTCCCCTCTTCACCAAGTCCCCCCCACAAACCTCATTACAGTCACTGTCCATCAGTGTAGTAAGATGCTAGAGAGTCACTACTTTTCTTCTCTGTGTTGCACATCCCTCCCTGTGCCTCCCACACACATTATACATGCTAATCATAATACCCCCTTTCTTTTCCCCCTGCTTATCCCTCCCTTCCCACCCATCCTCGCCAGTCCCTTTCCCTTTGGTAACTGTTAGCCCATTCTTGGGTTCTGTGATTCTGCTGCTGTTTTGTTCCTTCAGTTTTTTCATTGTTCTTATACTCCACATATGAGTGAAATCATTTGGTACTTGTCTTTCTCCACCTGGCTGATTGCACTGAGCGTAATACCCTCTAGCTCTATCCATGTTGTTGCAAATGGTAGGATTTGTTTTCTTCTTATGGCTGAATAATATTCCATTGTGTATATGTACCACATCTTCTTTATCCATTCATCTACCAATGGACGCTTAGGTTGCTTCCATTTGTTGGCTATTGTAAACAGTGCTGCAATATACATATGGGTGCATCTGTCTTTTTCAAACTGGGCTGCTGTATTCTTAGGGTAAATTCCTAGGAGTGGAATTCCTGGGTCAAATGGTATTTCTATTTTGAAATTTTTGAGGAACCTCAATACTGCTTTCCACAGTGGTCAAACTAATTTACATTGCCACCAGCAGTGTAGGAGGGTTCCCCTTTCTTCACAACCTCACCAACATTTGTTGTTGTTTGTCTTTTGGATGGTAGCCATCCTTACTGGTGTGAGGTGATATCTCATTGTGGTTTTAATTTGCATTTCTCTTATGACTAGCGATGTGGAGCATCATTTCATGTGTCTGTTGGCCTAGATGGCATGATATTGTACATTAAAAAACCCTAAAGAATTCACCATAAAACAACAAGAACTAATAATTGAATTCAGTAAAGTTGCAGAACACAAAATTAATACACAGAAATCTGTTGCATTCCTATATACTAACAACAAATTATCAGAAAGGGAAATCAGGATAATAACTCCATTTACAATTGCATCAAAATGAATTAAACACCTAGGAATAACCCTAACCAGGGAGGTGAAAGACCTATGCTCTGAAAACTACAAGACACTCATAAGATAAATTAAAGCAGACACCCATAAATGGAAATCTATCCTGTACTCTTGGATAGGATGAATTAATATTATCAAAATAGCCATCCTGCCTAAAGCAATCTATAGATTCAGTGCAATCCCTATCAAAATACCAACAGCATTCTTCAATGAACTAGAACAAATAGTTCTAAAATTCATATACAACCACAAAAGACACTGAATAACCAAAGCAATCCTGAGAAGGAAGAACAAAGCTATGGAGATTATGCTCCCTCACTTTGAGCTGTACTACAATGTGACAGTAATCAAAACAATTTGGTACTGCACAGGAACAGATCCATAGATCAATGGAACAGAAGAGAGAGCCCAGACATAAACCACACACATGTATGGTCAATTAATATACAATAAAGGAGTCATGAATATACAATGGGGAAAAGACAACCTCTTCAACAACTGATACTGGGAAAACTGGACAACTATATTTAAGAGAATGAAACTGTATTATTGTCTAACTACATAAACTAAGGTAAACTCAAAATGGATCAAAGACCTGAATGTAGCTCATGAAAGTAAAAAACTCTTAGTAAAAAACATAGGCAAAAATCTTTTTAATATAAACATGAGCAACTATTTCCTGGACATATCTTCTTGGGCAAGGGAAACAAAATAAAAAATGAACAAGTGGAACTACATCAAACTAAAAAGCTTCTATGCAGGAAACACACCATCAGCAGAACAAAAAGGTATCCTACAGTATGGGAGAATATGTTTGTAAATGATGTATCTGATAAGGGGTTAACATCCAAAATATATAAAGAATTCACATGCCTCAGCACCCACGAAACAAATAACCTGATTAAAAAATGGGTGGAAGTACTGAACAGACACTTCTGCAGAGAAGAAATTAGGAAGGCCAACAGGCACTTGAGAAGATGCTCCACATTGCTAATCATCAGGGAAATTCTAATTAAAACCACAATGAGATATCACATCAAACCAGTTAGGATGGCTACTATCAAAAAGACATGAAATAACAAGTTCTGGCAAGGATTTGGAGAAATGGGAACCCTCCTACTCTGTTGATGGGAATGTGAATTGGTGCAACTGTTGTGGAAAACAATATGGAGGTTCCTCAAAAAACTAAAAATGGAAATGCCATTTGACCCATGAATTCCACTCCTAGGAATTTACCCAAATAAAACAAGATTTCTGATTTGAAAATACATATGCACCCCTAAGTTTATAGCTGCACTATTTGCAATAGCCAATAAATGTAAGCAACCTAAGTGTCCATCAATAGATAAATGAATAAAGAAGAAATGTTATATATACACAATGGAGTATTATTCGGCCATAGAAAGAAAAGAAATCCTACCATTCGCAACCACATGGATGGAGCTAGAGGGTATTATGCTCAGTGAAATAAGACAGGCAGAGAAAGACAAGTACCAAATGACTTCTCTCATTTTGTGGAGTATAAAAACAAAGAAAAACTGAAGGAACAAAATAGCAGCAGACTCACAGACTCCTAGAAGGGACTAGTGTTTACCCAAGGGGAGGGGTTGGTGAGGGTGTGTTAGGTAGGGAGAAGGGGATTAAGGGGCATTATAATTCACAATCACAATATAGGTGGGTCACAGGGAATGCAGTATAGCACAGAGAAGACAAGTAATGAATTTGTGGCATTTTACTGAGCTCATGGACAGTGACTGCAATGGGAGATTCAGGACTTGTTATTGTGGGTGAATGTTGAAACCACAATGTTGCTCATGTGAAAACTTCCTAAAATTGTATATCATTGATACTTTAATTAAAATAGAGAGACACAATAAATCTGTTGGGCATTTGTATGTCTTTTTGGTGAAATATCTCTTAAAGTACTTTGTCCATTTTTAATCGGGTTACCAGTATCTTTGCTATTCAGTTGTAGGAGTTTCTTATGTATTTTGGATGCTAGGCTGTTATAAAACCTATAGTTTGCACATTTTTTCCCCATTCCTGGGGTTGCCTTTTTACTTTGACATAGTTTCTGTTTTTATTGCCTGTGTTTTCAGTGTCACATCCAAGAAATTATTGCCAAGTGCAATGTCATGAAGTTTTCCGTTTTTTTTTAATTTTATAATTTCAGAACTTACATTTAAGTTATTAATCCATTTCACATTGATTTTATGTGTGGTATAAAATAGGTATAGAATTGCTTGTATACTTTTGTATGTGGATATACAGTTTTCCCCATACCATTTGTTGAAGAGACTATAATTTCCTATTGAACATTCTTAGAATCCTTGTTAAAGATCATTTGACCATGAACGTGTGAGCTAATTTCTGGGAACCCTATTCTGTTCTATTGGTCTACATGTCTTTTTGTGCCAGTGGAATACCATTTTAATTACCACAGCTAATTTTGAAATCAGGAAATGTGATGCCTTCAGGTTTGTTCTTTCACAAAATTACCTTGGCTATCCTGGGTTTTTTTTTGTGCTTGCATAAGAATGTTAAGATTGTTTTTCTATATCTGTAACAAAATGCCATTTGAGTTCTGATTGAGATAGCATTAAATCTTCAAATCACTCTGGGTAGTGTGGACATTTTTACTAATATTAATGATTTTGGTCCATGAACACATACATTTTCATTATTTGAGTCTTCTATGACTTCTTTCATCAGTGTTTTATAGTTTACAGTATAAAAACCTTCAGTCTCCTAGGTTATGTTTATCCCAAAGTATTTTATTCTTTTTGTTGCTATTTTAATTCAGATTGTTTTCCTCAATTCCATTTTGTACAGCTCATTGATAATGTATCTGAATTTTGCATGTTGACTTTATATCCTGCAACTTTACTGAATTCATTTACTAATACTAACTGTTTTTTGTCGAGTCTTCTGGGTTTTCTACATATAAGATGATGACATCTGTGAAGAGAAATCATTTTAGTTTCCTTGTGATTTTGATACATCTATTTATTTTTCTTGGCTAATTTATCTGGCTAGGACTTTCACTACTATGTTGAATAGAAGTGCTGTGAATGTGCATCCTTGTCTTGTACCTGACCTTAGGAGACTCTTACAATTTATCACCATTTGAGTGTGATATTAGCTGTGGGATTTCCATATTTTGGCCTTATTATGATGAGGTACATTACTTCTATACCTAATTTGTTGAGCATTTTTATTGTGGGTGTTTAATTTTCTCAAGTGCTTTTTTTTCCTGAATCTATTGACATGATCATGTGAATTTATCCTTCATTTTGTTAATGTGGTGATTATATTGATTAATTTCTGTATGTTGAACCATCCTTACATCCCAGGAATAAATCCCTCTTGGTTATAGTGTATGATTCATTTAATATGCTGTTGAATTCAGTTTGCTATTATTTGGTTGAGGAGATTTTATCTATGCTCATCAGGAATATTGGCCTATAGTTTTCTTTTCTTACAGTGTCTGTCTGGTTGCAGTATCAGTGGGATGTTAGGTTTGCAAAATGATCTTCAGAGTATTCCTTCCTCTTCAATTTGTTTGAAAAGATTGAAAAGGATTGGCACTAATTGTTTTTAAGTGTTTGGTAGATTTTATCAGTGAAGCCATCTGGACCTAGGATTTTCTTTTTTGTATGTTTTTGATAGCTGATTAAATCTCCTTATTCATTATTTGTTTGAATTTTCTATTTATTTTCATGATTTGATATTGGTAGGTTTTATTTTTCTAGAAATTTATCAAGTTCTAGATTATCCAGTTACTGAGGATATAATTATTCATAGTAATCTCTTATGACCCTTTCTATTTCTGTTACAACACTTGTAATGTAGCATATTTTATTTCTAATTTTATTTATTTGAATATTCTACATGTTTTCTTAGAAAATAAGCTGAAAGTTTGTAAATGTCCTTTATATTTTAAAGAAACTCAATTTCTTTGATTTTACTATTGTCCTCTTACCCTGTGTAGCATTGGTTATTGCTCTAGTCTCATTATTTCCTCCAATTTGGGGCTTCAGTTGTCTTTTGCTAATTCTTTGATGTGTAAGGTTTTTTTGAGATCTTTCTTCTTTTTAAATTTAGATATTTACCACTTGAAATATTCTTCTTAATACTATTTTTGAATCCCATAAATTTTGTGATGTTGTGTTCAAATTCTCATGTCTATGAAGCTATTTTCTAACTTTTCTTCCATTTTTATTGTGACCCATTAGTTGGGCAGGAGTGTGTTGTTCATCTCTGACACATGTGTAAATTTTCCAATTTTCCTTCTGTTATTAATTTCTGGTTTCATTTCATTGTTTTCAGAAAAGATATTTAGTATGACCTCATTCTTCTTAAATTTGTTGGACTTGTTTTGTTGCCAAAGATATGACCTGTCCTGAAGAATGTTCTCTGTGTGTTTGAGAATACTGCCTACTCTGCTGCCATTAGGTGGAACATTCTGTATATATCAACTGGGTACATTTTGTCTATAGTGTTACTCAAATCCACTGTTTCATTACTGATTTTTTCTCTGAATATCCTATTATTGAAAGTTGGGTATTGAGGTCTCTGACTAGTATTCTATTGTTCTGTGGCAGACTTGAAAATGGAAGAATGTGTTACCAGTGTGGTACCCTTGTCTTTGGTTCTGGAGGGAGCAGAAGAGTCTTGATTTCCAAAGAATTGTGCTTGTCCTAACTTGGCTGGAGTCTTCCTGAAAGATTAATAAAAGACAATTTTGTTTATTTTGCCTAACATATAACTCACTCAGGGTGGAAAAGTTATGGACACTCCTCAAAACCATTACAAGGTGAATAAACCACAACTAGCTGGTAAAAAAGATTATGGTTGAAGTATACAATAGAATGCCAAGGCCTAGAAGGGATAATTGTGGAGAGAATTTATTTGGGATATTGGGGCATTCGAAATTGCCTATGTATACTGTGGGATTCAGAAAGTGATACAAATTCCCAGGTAAAAATACATGTTCAAAAAATACCTGTCCAGAGACTAAACTTTCACTTCTGGGTGATTGCTAGGCTCAATAAAAAAATAAAGTGAAGGCTAACTCAAAGTTCTTACAGTCTCTCTTCAATACCAAGCAGATCTCACTCAGCTCTGGTTTTAAAGCACTGAGCTGAAATGGGAAAAAGTCAGTAAGAATGTTCTATATATCTTGATCTGGTAATGGCTACATGAATGTATATACATGTCAAAATTCATTGACCTGTACACTAAGATTCATGTATCTTATTGGGTGTACTTCAGTGAAAAAATTACTTTTTTTACACACATAGGGTTGCTGAAAGGATAAAAAAGCGAGGCTCACCTATATGCCTACAGGAGACTCAGTTCAGACATAAAGACACATACAGATGAAAGTGAAGGGAAAGAGAAAGATATTCCATGAAAACTGAGTCCAAAAGATGGTGGTAGCAGTACCTTAACCAAACAAAAGAGACGTTAAAACAAGGACTAAAACAAGAGACAAAGAAGGGCATTCCATAACTAACAAAGGGACATACTAGGTGTACATATCTTCGTGCACAATATAGGAGTACCTAAATATATAAAGGAAATGTTAATACACATAATGGGAAAATTTTGCAGTAATACAATAATAGTACAGAAATTTAACTTCCCACATATATCAGTGGATAGATCATCCAGACAGAATATGACACATTAGACCACATGACCTTAATAGATACATATACAGAACATGGACTCCAAGGAAAGCAAAATACATTCTTTCAATGCACATGGAACATTCTTCAGGATAGATCACATGACAGAAAATTTAAAAGTCTTAATAAATTTAAGATTTACATGTCAATCATCCTGTATGAATACAATAGTATGAAGCTGAAAATCAATAACAAGAAAAAAAGTGGAACAAATAAAAACACATAGAGGTTGAACAACATCCTACTAAACAACCAATGGGTCAATGAAGATATCAAAAAAGAAATTTAAAAAATACCTTAAGACAAATGATAATGGAAACACAATGTTCGGAAAACTATGGGAGACAGCAAAAGCAGTTATAAGAGAGAAGTTTATATTGATAAAGGACTCATAGAAAGCAAGAAAAATGTGATTTAAAAAATATATCTCTGGAGTCCCAGGAAAAATATGACAAAGTAGGAAGGTGAGGCAGAAACTTCCTCCCACACATCACCAAGGAAGCAACAACAGCAAATACAAATAACCCTGAAAATAATCTGAAGACTGCAAACCAGACCATGCACACCTGATGAAGAGAAGACCACATAGAGAATGGTAAAGTGTCAGAGCCACAAACAAGTGGTACCCAAGCCCTTCCATCATCCCAGCCTACCAGTTGGAGGGAAAGGAACATAACAGGGAGGGGATAAGTGTTCAGGAACTCTGCACACCTGGCCCTAGAGATATGCTCTAGGAACATGAACCTACATTGTATTCAGCTTGGGTATTAATGGAGCTGGACACCAGGGAGAGTTGGAGTACTCTGAGAGACTGAGACATCTAACATTTGTAGAAAATGGGTATGCTCCATCAATTCCACTGAGTCCCAACACAGAGATGATGGTTTTATAGATTTACCATGAGCAGGAGGGGTGACAGAGTGGGGAGGGGTGGACAGAGCTCTCTCTGAAGTAAAGAACAGGTGGATGAAAATTCCACAGCCCTCCCTTTGCCCATTGCTCAGAAACTCATGGGAACCAGTACCAAATGCCCAATCCACCTCACTAGTGACTCAGCACTGAGGCACTTCCCTGCATGACATCCTTCCCACCCAACCTGCTTGGCCCATCTGTTGTCTGACTTTACTGTCAGGCAGGCAAAGGGAGGCCTTCCCAGCTTTCTCTGTACTCTCTCAGCCCAACTGTGGAGGCATATATGGGAGCTAGCTCCAAATGCCCCTTTCTTCTTGCTGGAAGCCCAGACCCATGCTGCACTATCCTGCACACCTACCCTGCCCACATCACCCTGCAGTGCTGCCATCACTATAAGGCAGGCAGAGGGCAGACCTGCCCACAACCATCCCAGAAGAAGTACCACTGCACAGCTCAAAAAGGGCTGGCTGAGGAGAGCGGCCACTCACAGCAGACTGAGATAAGCCATTGTTAGCAGACAGGCCAAATGGTGGCCCCACCCACAAAGGTCCCAGAACAAGTGCTGCTGCATGGCTTACAAAGGGACAACTGAAGTGAGGTGTTACCTGCAGCAGACTGAGATCAGCTACTGCCTACAGACAGACATAAAGGCAGCCCCACAGACAGCCCACTAACAGCAACTATGGCTTGACCATAAACAAGAACCAGGCACAGGTGAGCAAAGAGTCTTTTGTTTCCAAGCACCCTGGATACCTTCTTCATAAAGCTAGTACTCTTTAGACTGGAAGGCCAAGCTGATCTATATAATACAATGTAAGAAACATAGAAACTGAGACAAAATCAGGAAGCAGAGAAATATATTCCAAACAACAGAACAGGATAAAACACCAAAAAGAGGACTAAATGAAACAGAGATCACCAATCTTCATGATAAATATTTCAAAGTAACAGTCATAAATGTGCTCACTAATCTACAGAAAAATATGGAAGATATGAGGGAGGACTTCAACCACAAAGAGATAGAAGAGTTGAAAAAGGGCCACTCAGAGGTGAAGACTACAATAACTGAAATGAAAAGTACAATGGAGGGAATGAATAATAGATTGCTGCAATTAGAGGAAACAAAGAGATGGAAATTAAAGGCTATGAAAACAACAAAGCTGAGGAACAGAAAGAAAAAAGAATCTCTAGAAATGAAAGAATGCTAAGAGAGTTCTATAATAATTCCAAACACAACAATATTCACATAATAGGGGTACCAGAAAGTGAAAAGAGAGACAAAGGAGAAAGTCTCCTCGAAGAAATAATAGATAGCTGAAAAATTCCCCAATCTGGGGAAGGAAATAGACACTCAGTTCCTGGAAGCACAAAGAGCCCCTAATGAAAGGAACTGTAGGAGGACAACACCAAGACATACAATATTTTATATGACAAAGATTAAGGATAAGAGAGGATATTAAAATAAGCTAGAGAAAGGCAAATAATTTCATTTGAGGAAAACCACATCAGGCTATCAGAAAGCTCTCAGAAGAAACTTAATAGGCTAGAGGGGAGTGGCATGAAATATTTCATGTATTGAAATGAAAGGACCTTCAACCAAGAATCCTCTAGCCAGCAAGTTTACTATTCAAAAGAGAAGGACAGGTTAAAAGTTTCACAGATTGGAATAAGATTAAAGATGGTGGAATAGGAAGGCAATGCAGACACATCCTCCCAAAAACAAATAAAAGAAGAAAATAGAGCAAAAACGACTAAACGTAAAAATGACCTGATGATTGCAGAACAGACCACCTACACTTGATGAAGAAAAGAAGACCACACAGAAAAGGGTAAAGTGGCAAAGCTGAGATTGAGTGGGACTCAAGCCCTCCCCAAGCTCCAGCCTACAGGCAGGAGAATGAGGAACAGAGTGGGGAGGGGGCAGGAGCAAACGAGCAAAGCACACCTGGCCATGGAGTTCTGCCCCAGGAATATGGGCCCACATTACACTGGATTCTGATGATTACCAGGGCTGGATTCCAGGGACAGATGGAACACTCCAGGAGGCTGAGATGCTAGCCAGTGTTGAGGGCACACACACTGTGCCATTCCTGAGACCCAAAGCAGAGGCAGCAGTTTGAACGAGTTGCCAGCAGTGGGAGTGGTATCAGAGAGGTGAGGGTTGGACAGAACTCTTTCCTCAGGAGAAAAGGCAGTGAACCATACCTCCCCAGCCCTTCCTTGGCCCAAAAGACCAGGAATTCGTGGAACTCACAGAAGCTCCATCCCCCTTGCTGGCAACACAATACTGAGGTTCCTCTCTGTGCACATTGCCAGGAGCCAATGCACTTGGCGAAGTGACAGCATCAAGCCTTGCTTCCTGGCAGGCAAAAGGAGGTTCTCCCAGCTTCCTAGGCTCTATTTAAGCCCAATGGGGAGGTGTCTGCCAAAGTCAGACACAAAAGTTCCTTCCTCCCTGTGGATGGCCAAACCTAGTGCTAGATTTCTGGCTGGGGCAGAGCTGCACATCAGTCCACTCACCCCATTAACCCTTCAGCCCCACCATTGCTGCAGGTCAGGCAGAGGGTGGACCCACCCACAGCCAGCTCAACAGAGACTCCTGAGCTGATCACAAAGGGGTGGCCAAGGCAAACTTCCCACCCAGACATAGACCACTACAGAAGCCAGAAAGGTAATCCCACCCACAACACACAAACATCTGGAGGCACGCAAAAAATAGAACCAGGCAGTAGAAAGTAAAAAATCTTAAGCTTCTGGGTACCGTAGGACACCTTCTTCATGAAGCTATTACTCTGCAGGCCAGAAAGCATAGCAGAGACTTCTAACATAAAGGAAAAAACACAGAAACCCTAAAAAGTCTGTAGGTGGAAGAATATGATCCAAACAAAATGACAAGAAGGAACCCCAGAAAGAGGGATAAATGAAACAGAGATCACCAATCTTCATGACAAAGATTTCAAAATAAAAGTCAATAACATGTTCACAGAATTATGGAAAAGTATACAAGATCTCAGGAAGGATTTCAACAAAGAGACAGAAGACTTGAAAAACAGCCACTCAGAGCTGAAGAATACAGTATCTGAAATGAAACATACAAAGGAGGAGTTTAAAAGTAGATTAGAACACATAGAGGAGATGGTAAATGAAATGGAAATTAGGGAACAGGAAAACAAAGGAGCTGGGGCACAGAGAGAAAAAGGGATCTCTAGGAATGAAAGAGTAATAAGAGAGCTGTGTGACCAATCCACATAGAACAATATTTGCATAACAGGGGTACCAGAAGGAGAAGAGAAAGACAAAGGGATAGAAAATGACTTTAAGGAAACAATTGCTGAAAACTTCCCCAGTGTGGGGAAGGAAATAGACACTCAGGTCATGGAAGTATAGAGATCCCCTAACAAAAGCAACCACAGGAAGACAACACCAAGACTTATAATAACTAAAATGGCAAAGATCAAGGATAAGGAGAGTGTGCTGAATGCAGCCTGAGAAAAAATATTACTTATAAAGGAAATCCCATTAGGCAATCAGCAGACTTCAAAACCGAAACTCTACAGGCCAGCAGGGAATGGCATGATATGTTTAATGTACTGAAACAGAAGGACCTCTGACCAAGAATCCTCTACCTGGCAAGATTATCATTTAAATTTAAAGATATTAAACAATTTCCAGATAAACAAAAGCTCAAGGAATTTGTGGCCACTAAGCAGCCTTACAGGATATGTTAAAGGGACTGCTGTAGATGGAAATGTCCCCAAGGATAAATAGCTTTCACCAGTGAAAATAAACCCACAGTAAAGGTAGTAAACCAACTAATTACCAAGCAACTAGGAAATTAAAAGAAAAGAAGCAAAATTAACTATTCACAAAATCAGTCAAGGAATACATGATAAGTGCAGATTATGACATCTAATACAAAAAAATGTGCAGGAGGAAGAAGAGAGGGAAAGAAGTACCTTCGAATTGTGTTTGAAAAAAGTAATCAGAAATTTAAAATAGACTATTATATAGTAAGGAGTCTATCCTTGAACATTTGCTAACCACAAACTAAAGCATACAATAAATAAACACACACACACATAAAAAATGAATAACTTAAAAAACAACAGACAAATCCAAATACAACACTAAAGAAAACCATCAATAACAAGAGAAGAGTATAAGAGAAGAAAGGAAAAAAGAGGAGCTATAAAAAACAGCGAGAAAACAATTAGTAAAATGGCAATTAGTTCATATCTATCAATAATAACTTTAAATGTAAATGGATTGAATGCAGCAATCTAAAGACATAGAGTGGCAGAATGGATACAGAAATAAGACTCATCCATATGCTGCCTACAAGAGACTCATTTCAGAACCAAAGACATACAAGGACTAAAAGTAAATGGATGGAAAAAAATACTCCTTGCAAATAATATGGAGAAAAAGGCAGGAGTACCAGTACTTATATGAGACAAAATAGATTTCAAAACAATGTAACAAGAGACAAAACAAAGAACATTACATAATGATGAAGGCATCAGTCTAACAAGAAGACATAACCATTATAAATATCTATAAAACCAACATAAGAGCACCCAAATATGTAAAACAAATAATAATAGAATTAAAGTGGGGAAATAGGTTGCAGCATATTCACTTTAAGAGGCTTTAACACATCACTCATATCAATACACAGATTAACCACACAGAAAACAAACAAGGAAACAGAGGCACTGAACAATAGATTAGATCAAAAGGATGTACCAGGTATCTACAGAACACTCTACCCAAAAGGAACAGGATACACATTTTCTCAAGCATACTTGGGATGTTCCCCAGAATATATCACATACTAGACCACAAAAAGAGCCTCGATAAACTCAAAAAGTTTGAAACTGTATCAAGCAGTTTCTCAGACCACAATGGTATGAAACTAGAAATAATAACACAAAGAAAACAAAATACCTACAAACACATGGAGGCTAAACAACATGCTTCTAAATAATTAATGGATCAATGAACAAATTAAAACAGAAATCAAGCAATACATAGAAACAAATGAAAACAAAAACACAAGAACCCAAAATATGTGGAAGGTATCAAAGACAGTTCTAAGCAGAAAGTGCATAGCAATACAGGCTTACCTCAAGAAACAAAAACAATCTCAAATAAAGAATCTAAAATCACAATGAAGACAGAAAAAGAAGAACAAATGAAACCCAAGTCAGTAGAAGGAGGGACATAATAAAAACCAGAGAAGAAATGAATAAAATAAAGAAGAATAAAACATTAGAAAAAAATCAGTGAAACCAGGAGCTGGTTCTTTGAGAAAATAAAAATAGATAAACTCTTAGCCAAACTTACCTGATAAGGGGTTAACATCCAAAACATATAAAGAACTCATAGGCCTCAAAAACCAAAAAACAAATAACCCAATTAAAAAATGTGCAGAAGACTTCAACAGACACTAGTCCAAAGAAGAAATACAGATGGCCAACAGGCACATGAAAAGATGCTCCACATCAATAATCATGAGGAAAATGCAACTTAAAAACACAATGACATATCACCTCACACCAGTTAGAATGGCCACTATCCAAAAGACAAAAAAAAACAAATGCTGGTGAGGATGTGGAATTCTCCCACACTGTTGATGGGAATATAAATTGATGCAACCTTTGTGGAAAGTAGTATGGAGGTTCCTCAGAAAACTAAAAATAGAAATAAATATTTGACACAGTAATTCCACTCAAAGGAATTTACCCAAAGAAAACGAAATCCCTGATTTGAAGAAATATATGCACCTCCATGTTTATTGCCACAATACTTGCAATAGCCAAGATACAAAAGCAACCTAAGTGCCCATCGATAGATGAATGGATAAAGAAGAGGTGTTACATATACACAATGAAATATTATTCAGCCATAAGAAGAAAGGAAATCCTCACTCATCTGTGGAGTATTAGAACAAAGAAAAAACTGAAGGAACAAAACAGCAGCAGATTCACAGAACCCAAGAATGGACTAACAATTACCAAAGGGAAAGGGACTGGGGAGGATGGGTGGGAAGGGAGGGATAAGAGGGAAAAGGGGGCATTAAGATTAGCACACATAATGTAGCGGGGGGGACACAGGAAAGGCAGTATATACAGAGAAGACAAGTAATGATTCTATAGCTTCTTACTATACTGATGGACAGTTACTGTAATGGGGTATGTGGGGGGACTTGATAATAGGGGGAGTCTAGTAACCATAATGCTGTCCAAGTAATTGTACATTAATGATATCAATATATATATATATATAATTTAAAAAAGAAAATAAATCCTGCTATTTGCAACAAAACGGATGAATGGAGAGGATATTGTGCTCAATGAAATAAGAAAGGTAAGAAAGAGAAATACCATGTGACTTCACTTATTTTTAGAATATAAAAGCAAAGCAAACAGAAGGAATAAAACAGCACTTACTCATAGACAATGAGAAGTGACTAGTAGTTACCAAGGGGGAGAGTGCAGGGGTTAAAAGGGCACAATAATTCACAATCACAATATAAATTTTTCATGGAGATGGTAGCACAGCATGGAGAATATAGTCAATAATTCTGTAACATCTTTCTACATTTTAGATAGCAACCACACTAGAGGGTGTGAGGATTTAATAATATGGGTAACTGTTGTACCACTGTGTTGTACATTTGAAATCAATATAAGATTGTATAACAACAGTACTTCAAAAAAAATGGACAGCATAGGGGAAACATAGTCAATATTATAATAAGCTTGTGTGATGACTGAACATATTGTAGGGATCAGTTCATAATGTATATAATTTGTAAATCATTTGTATACCTTAATCTCCTATAATATTGCATGTTAACTATACTTCAATTAAAGACATTTTTTAACACTTTGAAAATAATGGTGACTATTACAAAACTAGGTATATATTAATAACCATTAAATCATACACTTCATGTGTGTGAATTTTGTGGTAGTTCAATTATATCTCAAAACTAGAAAACAAATATGGCTAAATTTTTTCCAAATGTGACAAAAGGTATAAACTCAGAAATTCCAGGTGATAAACCTCAGGCAGAAAAAACATAAAGAAATCTTGAACAAGTCATATCATAATCAAATTCTTTAAAACGATTAAGAAAATCTTAAAATCAGACAGAAATAACAGACACATTACAGTGTAACAAAGACAAGAATAAAAACAGATTATCATTCAAAATATTGCAAGGAAGATAGTGAAACAACTTCATGAGAGTACTAAATCTAAGAAAATGTTTGACCTAAAATTCTCAGTATCTTTCAAAAAGGAAGCCAGAGGAATGTCCACTTCTGTGAAGTCAGAGTAAACATACTTTTCCCTACTAATCCCATTAATAACTAAATCTCCTGGCTATTATGCATAAAACAAATATTCAGAGATGCACAGGGGTGAGAAAAAGTCATACTAGCAGCAATACAATGGTGATTTCCCTTGGGTGTTCTCTCTGCCTCAGATATTCCAAACTTGGAACTGAAAAGCCTGGCAACCTAGAAATTCCAACAAATGCAGACATTTAAAGGCCTTATAAAAAGCTTTCTCGAGTCAAGGAATCAGGATTGGGCGGGCTAAGCAGATAAAAATATTTTAGAAAATAATTTCAACTGCTTCAGCTAAATACCACTCAAAAAATGGCGGCACCACCTACTTCTGTGTCAGAAACGACTAAGAGCCTAGACTTAAACTTTTCAAGATTGTAACAAGGTGCGCTGCTGGGGGTTATGGTAGAAGGCCAAGTCCAAAGCCTTGTTTTATATCCTCCATATGGTAATGAGTCACTCCTTCCACCTGGTGTCACTGTAGACCATAAGAGAGCCTGAACTTCCAACCCAACCAGGTAACAATGAAGTGTCCCTCTTCTTTCCCATGTAGGTGGTGGGAGTAGATGTCTAGGGAGAGACTGACTGAAAAGTGTTGAGTTCTATTATGCCCTGTGATATCAGCAGAGACCATGTAGGGAGAGGAACACTCCTACCAATCTCAGCAAAGGAGGCATCAGTAGAGGCATAGCAGGGAACCAGAAACTCCACATTCACCCAGCAATAATGAGGAGCCTGACCTCTTCAGGTATAAATGGCAAATAAGTGCTAAACTTGAAATTTTAGCTCCACTTAGCAAATATAAAGCTTCCATTTATGTGTCTTCCCTTCTGCTGGAGTTGTGGTCAGAGAAAGCCAGTTAAAGAGGGAATATAAATAAAATCCATTTTCTTAGACAATATAGCTTTACTTCTACCCACCTTTGTGCTGATAGGTGACAAGTATATATTTTATATTTAATAGATACAACAATACAATTATATACAAAATGTTTATGCTATTGCTTTTTCAATCACTTCAGAAGATAATTATGCATTTATATAATCTTTTATAGTTGCATAATTACTTTTACCAGTGACCTTGGTTTTTTCATGTGGATTCAGATTACTATTGGGTATCACCTTCTTTCATCCTAAAGAACTTATTTTGATAAGGTTTGTGTGTTGGCAAATAATTCAATCAGGTTTTAACAAAATAAACAAAAACTATCCTTATTTTGCATTCATGGTTACAATTACATTAAGTATCTAGAATGACCCTTAATTTTCTGTTGTATAAAGTAGTAGTTGCCTAAGGCTAGGAAGTGGGATGAGAAGGTGAAAGCTAATGATATGGGTTTTCTTTGGGGATGATGAAAATATTATAAAGTTCATTGGTGATGGTTGCAACAATCTACAAATATATTAAAAATTATTGAATTGAGCACTGAAAATTTCTAAGTTGTATCACATGTAAATTATATTTCAATAAAGTTGTAAAAAATCCAGACTCATAATATAATAGAAAAACTCAAAAATTTTACTGCAAAATCAAATGCCATGTCAAAAACAAGGAATCTCAACTCAACTGAAAAATGACAAAAAAGATGGCAGCACTTCATCAAACAAATTAAACCTATTAAAACTAAAGAAATTTTTTCAGAACACATTTTAATAAAACTCAAAAATCAAAGAAAATGAAAGTTTGAAAACAACAATAGAAAATATAACCTAAAAGGAATGCCCATTAGTCTTTCAGCGTATTGTCAGCAGAAAACTTACAGGCCAGGAGACACTGGGATGATATGTAAAAAGTGCTGAAAGAATAATGGGATAAAATCAATGAAACCAGAAGCTGGCTCATTGAGAAAATAAACAAAATAGATAAACCACTAGCCAGACTTACCAAGAAAAAAAGAGAGAGAGTACACACATAAACAAAATCAGAAGTAAAGAAGGAATAATCACAGTGGACACCAGAGAAATACAAACAAATAAGCCAATAAGTTGGACAACCTAGAAAAAAATTGACAACTTTCTAGTGAAAAACGACCATCCAAGACTAATGCAGGAAGAAACAAAAAAACTGTATGGACCAATTGCCAGCAATGAAATTCAATTAGGAATCAAAAAACAAAATACAAGGTCCTGATGACTTCACAGCTGAATTCTACCATATATTTAAGTAACAGCTGGTAACCACCCTTCTTAAAGTATTTCAAAAAGCAAAATAGGAGGGGATACTTTCAAACTCATTCTATGAGGTCAGCATCATTCTAATACCAAACCTAGACAAACACTCCACAAAAAAAGAAAATATAGACTAATATCCCTGATGAACATAGATGTAAAAATCCTCAACAAAATATTAGCAAACTGAATTCAAATATACACAAAAAATATCATCCATCATGACCAAGTGATATTTTATTCCAGGAATACAAGAATGGTATATTTATAAATCAATCAGTATCATACATCACATTAACAAAAAGAAAGACAAAAATCACATGATCATCTCAATAGACACTGAAAAGGCATTTGACAAAATTCAACATCCATTCATGATAAAAATTCTTAACAAAAATGATCTGAGAGGGTACATACTTCAACATAATAAAAGCCATGTATGACAAACCCACAGCCAACATCATACTTAATAGTGAAAAGCTGAAAGCTTTTCATCTAATATTGAGAACAAGACATAGATGTCCATTCTCACCACTTTCATTCAACATAGTACTGGAGATCTTAGCCATGGTAATCAGACAACACAAAGAGATAAAACATATCAAATTTGGTAATGAAGAAATTAAACTGTCACTATTTGCATATATCATGATACATACATAGAAAACTCTAAAGACTCCACCACAAAACTATTAGAACTAATAACTGAATTCAGTAATGTTGTAGGATACAAAATTAATACTTAGAAATCTGTCACATTCCTACATACTAACTAAGACCTAGCAGAAAGAGAAATCAGGAAAACAACTCCATTTACAATTGCATCAAAAAGAATAAAATACCTGGGAATAAACTTAACCAAAGAAGTGAAAGACCTTTACTATGAAAACTATAAGACACTCATGAAAGAAATGTAAAAAAGCACCAATAAATGGAAATCTATCCTGTGCTCATGGATAGGAAGAATTAATATTATCAAAATGGCCACCCTGCCCTAAGCAATTTATACATTCAATATAATCCTTATCAAAATACAAAATAGCATTCTTTAATGAACTAGAATATATAGTTCTAAAATTCATATGGAACTTCAAAAGACCCCAAATAGCCAAAGCTGAGAAAGCTTTATTTTATTTCCTGATAAAGAAGAACATGGGGGAATTATGCTCCCTGACTTCAGGCTCCACTAAAAAGCTACAGTAATCAAAACAATTTGGTACTGGCAAAGGAACAGACCCATCGATCAATGCAGCAGACTAGAAAGCCCAGATATAAATCCACACATATATGGTCAACTAATATATGATAAAGGAGCCATGAATATACAATGGGGAAATAACAACCTCTTCAACAACTGGTGTTGGAAAAACTGGGCAGCTACATGTAAGAGAATGAAACTGGGTTACTGTGTAACTCCATACACAAAAGTAAACTCGAAGTGGATCAGAGACCTGAACATAAGTAATGAAACCACAAAACTTAGAAGAAAACACAGGCAAAAGTCTCTTGAACATAAGTGTGAGCAATTTTTTTGCCTGGACGCATCTCCTTGGGCAAGGGAAACAAAATAAAAAATGAACAAGTGGGGGTACATGAAACTAAAAAGCTTCTGTAATGCAAAGGACACCATCAGCAGAATAAAAAGGCACCCTACAATATGGGAGAATACATTTGTAAATAACTTATCGTAAGGGGTTAACACTCAAAATATATAAAGAACTCATACACCTCAGACCCAAAAAACAAATAACCTGGTTAAAAAAATGGGCAGAGGACCTCAACACACAATTCTTTAAAGAAATACAAATGTCCAACAGGCAAAAGAAAAGATGATCAACATCACTAATCAACAGGGAAATGCAAATTAAAACCACAATGGCATATCACCTCACACGAGTTAGAATGGTAACTATCCAAAGGACAAGAAATAACATATGTTGTTGAGTATGTGGAGAAATGGGAATCTTTGTACACTGTTGGTGGGAATGTAAATGGTGCTACTGTTGTGGAAAGCAACATGAAAGTTCCTCAAAAACTAAAAATAGAAATACCATTTGATCCAGTAATTCCACTCATAGTAACTTGTTTTGAAGAAAACAAAATCCCTGATTCAAAAAGACATAAGCACCCCTATGTTTATCACCACACTATTTGCAATTACCAAGATATGGAAGCAACCTAAATGTCGATCAATAGATGAATGGATAAAGAAGAAGTGGTACATATACACAATGAAATATTATTCAGCCATAAAAAGAAAATAAATTCTGCTATTTGCAACATGGGTAGATCTAGAGGGTATTATACTCAGTGAAATAAGCCAGGCAGAGAAAGACAAATACCATATGATTTCACTTATTAGTGGGGTATAAAAAAAAGCAAAACTGAATGTACAAAACAGTATTGGACTTATAGACGTTGAGAAGGAACTAGTGGTTACCAAGGAGTAGGGGTTGGGGTGGGTTGGGAGGAAGGTGAAGGGGATAAAAGGGTACAATAATTCACAATCACAATACAGGTTGGTCATGGGGATGGTAGTACAGCATGGAGAATATAGTCAATGATTCTGTAACATCTTACTATGTTGATAGATAGTAACCACAATAGAGGGTGTTACAATTTAATAATATGGGTAGCTGTTGAACCACTGTGTTGTGTATTTGAAACCAACATAAGATTGTGTATCAATGATATCGTAATAATAAAAAAGTGCTGAAAAAGCTAACCGAGAATACTCTATCCAAAGTTATCCTTCAGAAATGAAAGAGAAATGCTTTCCCAGAGAAACAAAAGCTGAGGCAATTCATCACCACTATGTCTGCCTTATAGGAAATGCCAAAAGGAGTTTTTCAAACTGAAATGAATGGTTGCTAATCAATAACATAAAAATATACAACACACTGGAAAGGTAAGTATATAGTCAGATTCAGAGTACTCTAATACTGTGATGTGTTAACCATTAAACTCTATTATAAATGTTGAAGGAGAATGGTATTAAAAACAACTTCAGCTAAAATAATTTAATGAATAAACAACATGAAAATAAGTAAAATATGACATCAAAAACATAAAATGGGGAAAAAGTTTTTGTATGTCATTGAAGTTAAGCTATTATCAGTGTAAAATATACTGCAATATCTATCGTGTTTATGTATGCTTCAATGTAACCACCAAGCAAAAATGTACAATAGAATCACAAAAGATAGAGATGGCAATCAAATCAAATAGCTACAGAAAATCATCAATTCACAATGGAAGGCAGCAAGAGAGGATAAAGGGAGAAGTGAACTACAAAACAGCCAGAAAAAAATAAGGAACATTACCAATCTTTACATATTGATAATGCTCTAAATGTAAATGTATTTAATTATTCAATCAAAAGGCATAGAGTGGCTGGATGGACTAAAAAGCAAAAACAAAACTCAACTATATGCTGCATACAAAGGACCTTAGCTTGAAGCACACACATAGGCTCAAAGTGAAGAGATGGAGAAAGATATTCCATGCAAGTAGAAACCGGAAGTAGCTATACTTACATCAGACACAATACACTTGAAGCAAAAATTGGTAATAAGAGACAAAGAAAATCATTATATAATGATAAAAGGGTCAATCCATCAAGAAGAAATATCAGTCAAATATATATGCACCCAACACATAAGCACCAAAATAGGTTAAGCAAATACTAACAGATCTGACAGGCAAAATAGAAAACAGTACAATAGGAGGGCAATTTCATACTCCACTTTCAACAATGGATAGACAGTTGAAACAGAAAATCAATGAGAAAAACTGGACTTTAGATCAAATGCACCTAATAAAACATTAACTCTAACAGCAGCAAAATACATATAATTCTTAGTCACAAAGGGGACAATCTGCAGGATAGATAATATGGTAGGTCACAAAAAAAGACAGCAAATTTATGAAGACTGAAAGTATACCAAGTATCTTTTCAAACCACAGTGGTATGAAACCAAAACTCAGTGACAGTGCAAACCTGAAAAATTCACAAATATGTGGAAATTAACACAGTTCAGAACAACCATGAGCCTAAGAAGAAATCAAAAGGGAAATCAAAAAATATCTTAAAACAAACAAAAAAGGAAACACAACATACTAAAAACTGTGAGGTGGTGTAAAGCAGTTCACAGAGGGAAGTTTACTGTGATAAATGCATACATTAAGAAAAAAGATAGCAAATGAACAACTTAACATTATACCTCAAGGAACCAGAAAAAGAACATACTAAACACAAAGTTAGTAGAAGGAATGAAATAAAGATCAGAGGACAGATAAATGAAATAGAGTCAAGAAAAACAACATAAAAGATCAACAAAACTAAGATTTGGCCTTTTGAAGACAAACCAAATTGACAAACCCTCGGTGAGGTTGAGAAAAAATGATAAGACTAAAATAAATAAAATCCAAATGAAAAAGAGATATTATAACTGATAACAGAAATACAAAGGATCAGAAGAAACTACTATAAACAATTAAACACCAAAAACGTAGCTAACCAGGAAGAAATAGATAAATTCCTAGAAACATACAACCTACCAGGACTGAATCACAAAGAAAAAGAAGATAGGAATAGTTCAGTAACAAAAACGAGTAATCAAAAACCTCCCAACAAAGATGGTTTGGCTGGTGGATTCTAACAAACATTTAAAGAATTAAACAGAGAGTAGACATAGTTACCAGGGGCTGGGGGATAGGAGAAATGGGGAGATGTTGATTAAAGGGAAGAAACTTCAAGAATAAGATGAATAGGTTCTGAGGGAATAATGTACAACATGGTGATCATAGCTAATAATATTGCATTATATACTTGAAAGCTGCTAAGTGAGTAGGTATTAAATATTCTCAAAAAAGAAATGGTAATTATGTGATGTGGTGGAGATGCTACCATAGTGGTAATCATTTACAATATATAAGTGTATCAAATAACATTTTGAACACCTTAAACTTACACAATATTATATGTCAATTCTGTTTCAATAAAGCTGGGAAAAAATCACTAGTCCTTCTAAAATCTTCCAAAAAATAGACGATGACGGAATACTCCCAAAGTCATTATACAAGGCCAGCATTACCCTGGTACCAATGCCAGATAAGGACACTACAAAAAAAAAAACTACAGGCCAATATCCCTGATGAATATAAATGCAAAGATTCTCAACTCTATTAGCAAACCAAACTCAGCACTTAAAAAGTATCATATAACATGATCAAGCAGGATATACCCCTGGAATGGATGGACGGTTCAATATATACAAATCAAAAAAAATGTGATACACCACATTAATAGAATGAAAGATAAAGTTTGTATGCTCATTTCAATATACACAGAAAAAGTATGTGACAAATACATTTTTAAGATAAAAACTCTCAGCAAGTTGAGTATAGAAGGAACATACCTGAACATAATAGAGCCATTATGGAAAGCCTATAGCTAACATTATATATTATGGTGAAAGACTGAAAGTTTTCCTCTAAGATCAGGCACAAGACAAGGGTTCTCCTTCACAAAACTCCTATTCAAAATAGTTCTGGAAGTCCTACCCAGAGAATCAGACAAGAAAAAAATATATATAAGTCATCAAAATCAGAAAGGAAGAAGTAAAACTGTTCAGATTATATGACCTTATGTAGATAATCCTACAGACTAAATTTACAACACACAAAAATGGTAGAACCAAAAAATGAATTGTGTAAAGTGGGCAAGATACAGAAATAACTTGCATTTATATGAAATAAAACAAAATAACTGAAAAATTGCATTGCTTCAAAAAATAAAATATATAGGAGTAAACTAAATAAAGGAGTAAAAGACCTGTACTCTGAAAATCATAAAACACTGATGAAAGAAACTAAAGATGACACAAAAATATGCAAAGGTATTCCATTCTCCTGAATTAGAAGAAATAATATTGATAAAACGTCCATACTACCCAAAGCAATACTGATTCAATTCAATCTCTGTCAAAATGCCAATGGAATTTTTCACAGAACTAGAACAAAAAAAACTGTATAGCACCACAAAGACTCCAAATAGTCAAAGCAAACTTAAGGAAGAACAAAGCTGATGTATCATGCTCTCTGATTTCAAACTATACCACAAAGCTATAGCAATAAAAACAGGATGGACTTGGCATTAAAAACAGATTAATTGAATAGAATAGAGAGCTCAGAAATAAATGCATGCATATTTAGTCAGTTAAACTATGACATAAGAGGCAAGAATATACAATGGGGAAGTGCATTGTCTCAATAAATGGTGTTAGGAAAACTGGACAACCACAAGAAAAAGAATGAAACTAGACCACTGTCAAACCATATACAAAAATATTAAAGACTTGAATGTATTATCTGAAACCATAAAACTCCTAGAAGAAAACATAGGCAGTAAGCTCTTTGACATCAGTCTTAGCGATATTTTTGGACCAGGCTCCTCAAGCAAGGGCAAAGAAAGCTAAAATAAACACACTGGATTACATCAAAATAAAAAGCTTTTACAAAATGAATGAAACCATCAACAATAAAGCAACCTACTGAATGGGAGAAGATATTTGCAAATTATACATCCAATAATAGGTTAATATCTAAAATATATAAGGAAATTACACAACTTAATATTAAAAAACAAACAACCCAATGATATGATGGGCAGAAAACTTGAATAGACATTTTTCCAAAGAATACATATAGATAGGCAACAGACATGTGAAAAGATGTTCAACATCACCAATCATCAGAGAAATGCAAATCAAAAGTACAAGGTATCACCTCACACCTGTTAGACTGACTATTATTAAAAAGACAAAAAATAACAACTGTTGGCAAGGATGCAAAGGAAAGGAAACTAACATACAATTGGTGTAGACAATATGTAAAACAGTATGCAGATTCCTCAAAAATGTTGAAATTAGATACTGTATAATCCAAGAATTCTATATAAACCAAGAAACAGAATGGAGACGCCAGGAATAAACCTCCGGCTATATTGTTATCTATGTTTGATAAGGGAGTCAAGTACACTTTGTAATAAAGATGTTTCTAAGAATGCTATATGCTTGGTATATTGAGTACACTTCTTTATCAAGCAGTGGATGTGACTGCCTTTGTGTAATGCATGTTGAGATGTTATTAAGAACAATTATAAAAAATGTGTTTGTAAGAGTGCTACTGCCTTGCTGCATTTTGGTGAGTGGTATATCTGTGAATGGATGAGACAGACATATTGTAATTCATGAACAAAAATGTTTAAGAACACTTGTAATAAGATGTTCCTAATAATGCTTCTTACCTGCTACTTTGAGGACAATGGTATATAAAAGAAAGGCTGTAAGGCCAATCTACAATGCCTGTCAAGAACAGTTGTAATAAAGATGTTTCTAAGAATGTTAGTTGACTGCTACATTGAGAGCAATGTTATAACAGTGAATGGATGTCATAGGCATTCTTTAATGCATATAGAATTCTTTACAAACACACATCAGTGTATTTTAGGAAGATGAAAGAACAGGAGGTTCTTGTGATCACCTCTTCCATGTAAACACTGTGAGAGAAACTACATGTAATGCAACTCTAAATATGACCTGAAGACTGACAGAATAGATCTTCCACAGATAACGACAAAGAGGAGGCCATACTGAAAAGGGTAAAAGGGGCAGAGCCACAATCAGGATCTAAACCCAATCCCTCAACACCAGGCCACAAGAAAGAGTGATTGAGAGATGGAGGAATGAGTGTGGGGAAGACCCACACCTGGCAACCCAAGCCCTGGGAAACTGCACCAAGAATACAGGCCCCTCAATAATGTCTGGCTTTGAAAATCAGTGGGGATTAATTCTAGGACCTCTGAAAGTTGGTGGGAACATAACTACAGGAGTGTTTGAGGGGGGCTGTGGGAAAGTACTCTCCATTCTTATGACTGGAATACTGTATTGACCAGAAAATTTAAAAAAAAAAACAAAAAGGCTTGCAAACACCTGGAAGCTAAACAAAACACTCCAAAATAATCAATGAATCAATGACCAAATTAAAACAGAGATCAATCAATATATGGAGACAAATGACAACAACAGCACAAAGCCCCAAATTCTGTAGGATGCAGTGAAGGCAGTTCTAAGAGGAAAGTATACAGCAATCCAGGCATATTTAAAGAAGGAAGAACAATCCCAAATGAATAGTCTAAAGTCACAACTATTGAAACAGGAAAAAGAAGAACATATGAGGCACAAAGTCAGCAGAAGGGGGGACATAATAAAGATCAGAAAATAAATAAATAAAACTGAGAAGAATAAAATAATAGAAAAAATCAATGGAACTAAGAGCTGGTTCTTTCAGAAAATAAACAGAATAGATAAAACCCTAGCCAGACTTATTAACAGAAAAAAAGAATCTACACACATAAACAGAATCAGAAACAAGAAAGGAAAAATCAAGATGGACCCCACAGAAATACAAATAATTATTAGAGAATATGATGAAAATCTATATACTAACAAACTGGATAACAAAGAAGAAATGGACAAATTCCTAGAAAAATACAATTTTCCCAGACTGACCCAGGAAGAAACAATAAACCTAAACAGACCAATTACCAGCAATGAAATTGAATTGGTAATCAAAATAATACCCAAGAACACAATCCCTGGACCAGATGGAGTAACCACAGAATTTTATCAGACGTATAGAGAAGACATAATTCCCATTCTCCTTAAAGGTTTCCAAAAAATAGAAAAGGAAGGAATACTTCCAAACTCATTCTATGAAGCCAGCATCACTCTAATACAAAAACCAGGCAAAGACCACACCAAAAAAGAAAACTACAGACCAATATCCCTGGTGAACATACATGCAAAAAAACTCAACAAAATATTAGCAAACCTAATTCAAAAATGCATCAAGAGGATCATACACCACGATCAAGTGGAATTCATCTCAGGTATGCAAGGATGGTACAACATTCGAAAATCCATCAACACCATTCACCAAATCAACAAAAAGAAGACAAAAACCACATGATTATCTCCAAAGATGCTGAAAAAGCATTCAACAAAATTCAGCATCCATTCATGACAAAAACTCTCAACAAAGTGGGTATAGAAGGCAAATAACTCAGCATAATGAAGGCCATATATGACAAACCCACAACCAACATCATACTAAACAGCAAGAAGCTGAAAGCTTTTCACCTAAGATTGGAAACAAGAGAGGGATGCGCACTCTCCTCACTGTTATTAAACATAGTACTGGAGGTCATAGCCACAGCAATTACACAAAACAAAGAAATACAAGGAATCCAAATTGGTAAAGAAGTCAAACTGTCACTATTTGCAGATGACATGATATTCCACATAAAAAACCCTAAAGACTCCACTCCAAAACTACTAGAAGTAATATCTAAATTGAGCAAAATTGCAGGATACAAAATTAATACATAGAAATCTGTTGCTTTCATATTCACTGAAGATGACCTAGCAGAAAGATAAATTAGGAAAACAATTTCATTCACAATTGCATCAAAAAGAACAAAATACCTAGGAATAAACCTAAACAAGGAAGTGAGAGACCTATAGCCTGAAAACTACAAGGCACTCTTAAGAGAAATTAAAGAGGACACTAAGAAATGGAAACTCATTCAATGCTGTTGGGTAAGAAGAATGAATATTGTCAAAATGGCCATCCTGCCTAAAGCAATCTACAGATTCAATGCAATCCCAATCAAAATACCAACAGCATTACTCAATGAACTGGAACAAATAGTTCTAAAATTAATATGGATCCAAAGAAGACCCCAAATAGCCAAAGCATTCCTGAGAAGGAAGAATAAAGCATGGGGCCTCTCACTTCCCAACATCAAGCTCTACTACAAAGCCACAGTAATCAAGACAATTTGACACTGGCACAAAAACAGACCCACAGACAAGTGGAAAAGAATAGAGAGTCCAGATATTAACCCACACATATATGGTCAATTAATATACAATAAAGGAGCCATGGATATACAATGGAGAAATGACAGCCTCTTCAATAGCTGGTGCTGGTAAAACTGGACAGCTACATGTAAGAGAATGAAACTGGATCATTGTCTAACCCCATGAACAAAAATAAATTCAAAATGGATCAAAGACCTCAATGTACGTCATGAAACCATAAAACACTTAGAAGAAAACATCGGCAAAAATCTCTTGGGCAGGCGGAGCCAAGATGGCGGCATGAGTAGAGCAGCAGAATTCTCCTCCCAAAACCACATATATCTATGAAAATATAACAAAGACAACTCTTCCTAAAATAGAGACCAGAGGACACAGGACAACATCCAGACCACATCCACACCTGTGAGAACCCAGCGCCTCGCAAAGGGGGTAAGATACAAACTACGGCCTGGTGGGTCCCGAACGCCCCTCCCCCCAGCTCCCAGCGGGAAGAGAGAGATCTGAGCGGGAGGGAGAAGGAGCCCAGGACTGCGGAACATCCAGCCCCAGACATCCGGACCAGAGTGCAGACACAGTGCATGTGCGGGGTCCTGGATACTAGGGAAACAGGGAGGCAGGACCAGTGAGTGCGTACCTGAGGCCAATGCAAGAGAACAAAGAAATGGGAGCGGCCATTTTTTTTTCTTTGTTTTTTTTTTTGGTGAGTGGTTCTTGGAAGTCTTAAAGGGACAGGGACCCCAATACTAGGGAAACAGGGCAGCAAAACTGGTGAGCAGGTGCCTGAGACCGGTGCGTGAGGACAAAGAAAATAGTGCGTTTTCTTTTTTTTATTATTATTTAATTATTTATATATTTATTTATTTATTTTTTGTTGCTGTTGTTGTTTTGGTTGGAGAGTGCTTCTTGGAAGTCTTAAAGGGGCAGGGCAGGACACTTAGTCCAGAGGCAGGGAATCTGGGGATCTCTAGACACTCTAATCCCCTGGGCAGCAGGGAGCACAGAGGCCCCTTACAGAGATAAATACCCACAGGCTTCTGCGGGTCCACCATTTTGCAGCAGCAGCCCAAGCCAGGTCACGCCCTCAGCAACACCGGAGATAAACTCCATAGCAGCCGGGCTGGAAGCAGAAGCCCTGTCTGCGCACAGCTGCCCAGCACAAGCCACTGGAGGTCGCTATTCTCCCAGGAGAGGAAGGCAACAAACCAACAAGAAGGAAAGCACTTCCAGCCATCACTCGTAACAGCTCTGCAAACTATCTCTATCACAATGAAAAGGCAAAACTACAGGCAGACAAAGATCACAGAGACAACACCTGAGAAGGAGACAGACCTAACCAGTCCTCCTGAAAAAGAATTCAAAATAAAAATCATGAACATGCTGACAGAGATGCAGAGAAAAACGCAAGAGCAATGGGATGAGATGCAGAGAAAAATGCAAGAGCAGTGGGATGAAGTCCGGAAGGAGATCACAGATGTCAGGAAGGAGATCACAGAAGTGAAACAATCCCTGGAAGGATTTACAAGCAGAATGCATAAGATGCAAGAGGCCATTGAAGGAATAGAAACCAGAACAGGAACGTATAGAAGCTGACATAGAGAGAGATAAAAGGATCTCCAGGAACAAAACAATACTAAGAGAACTATGTGACCAATCGAAAAGGAACAATATTCGTATTATAGGGGTACCAGAAGAAGAGAAAGGAAAAGGGATAGAAAGTGTCTTTGAAGAAATAATTGCTGAAAACTTCCCCAAACTGGGAGAGGAAATAATCGAACAGACCACGAAAATACACAGAACACCAAACAGAAAGGACCCAAGGAGGACAACACCAAGACACATAATAATTAAAACGGCAGGATCAAAGACAAGGAAAGAGTTTTAAAGGCAGCTAGAGAGAAAAAGGTCACCTATAAAGGAAAAGCCATCAGGCTTTCAATAGACTTCTTGACAGAAACCCTACAGGCCAGAAGAGAATGGCATGATATACTTAATGCAATGAAACAGAAGGGCCTTGAACCAAGGATACTGTCCCCAGCATGATTATCATTTAAATATGATGGTGGGATTAAACAATTCCCAGACAAGCAAAAGCTGAGGGAATTTGCTTCCCACAAACCACCTCTACAGGGCATCTTACAGGGACTGCTCTAGATGGGAGCACCCCTAAAAAGAGCACAGAACAAAACACACAACATATGAAGAAAGGAGGAGGAGGAATAAGAAGGGAGAGAAGAAAAGAATCTCCAGACAGTGTATATAAAAGCTCAATAAGCGAGATAACTTAGGCAGTAAGATAGTAAAGAGGCTAACCCTGAACCTTTGGTAAGCACAAATTTAAAGCCTGCAATGGCAATAAGTACATATCTCTCAAGAGTCACCCTAAATGTAAATGGACTTAATGCACCAATTAAAAGACACAGAGTAATAGAATGGATAAAAAAGCAAGACCCATCTATATGCTGCTTACAAGAAACTCACCTCAAACCCAAAGACATGCAGAGACTAAAAGTCAAGGGATAGAAAAACATATTTCAGGCAAACAACAGTGAGAAGAAAACAGGGGTTGCAGTACTAATATCAGACAAAATAGACTTCAAAACAAAGAAAGTAACAAGAGATAAAGAAAGACACTACATAATGATAAAGGGCTCAGTCCAACAAGAGGATATAACCATTCTAAATATATATGCACCCAACACAGGAGCACCAGTATATGTGAAACAAATACTAACAGAACTAAAGAGGGAAATAGACTACAATGCATTCATTTAGGAGACTTCAACACACCACTCACCCCAAAGGATAGAACCAACGGGCAGAAAATAAGTAAGGACACACAGGCACTGAACAACACAATAGAACATATGGACCTAATAGACAACTATAGAACTCTACATCTAAAAGCAACAGGATATACATTCTTCTCAAGTGCACATGGAACATTCTCCAGAATAGACCACATACTAGGCCACAAAAAGAGCCTCAGTAAATTCCAAAATATTAAAATTCTACCAACCAATATTTCATACCACAAAGGTATAAAACTAGAAATAAATTCTACAAAGAAAACAAAAAGGCTCACAAACACATGGAGCCTTAACAAGATGCTTCTAAATAATCAATGGATGAACGAACAAATCAAAATAGAGATCAAGGAATATATAGAAACAAATGACAACAACAAAACAAATCCCCAACTTCTGTGGGAAGCAGTGAAAGCAGTCTTAAGAGGAAAGTATATAGCGATCCAGGCACACCTGAAGAAGGAAGAACAACCCCAAATGAATACTCTAACATCACAATTATCGAAACTGGAAAAAGAAGAACAAATGAGGTGAAAAGTCAGCAGAAGGAGGGACATAATAAAGATCAAAGGAGAAATAAACAAAATTGAGAGGAATAAAACAATAGCAAAAATCAATGAAACCAAGAGCTGGTTCTTTGAGAAAATAAACAAAATAGATAAGCCTCTAGCCAAACTTATTAAGAGAAAAAGAGAATCAACACAAATCAACAAAATCAGAAATGACAATGGAAAAATCACGACAGACTCCACAGAAATACAAAGAATTATTAAAGACTACTATGAAAACCTATATGCCAACAAGCTGGAAAACCTAGAAGAAATGGACAACTTCCTAGAAAAATACAACCTTCCAAGACTGACCAAGGAAGAAACACAAAAGTTAAACAAACCAATTACGAGCAAAGAAATTGAAAGGGTAATCAAAAAACTAACCAAGAACAAAACCCCAGGGCTGGACGGATTTACCTCGGAATTTTATCAGACACACAGAGAAGACATAATACCCATTCTCCTAAAAGTTTTCCAAAAAATAGAAGAGGAGGGATTACTCCCAAACTCCTTCTATGAAGCCAATATCACCCTAATACCAAAACCAGGCAAAGACCCCACCAAAAAAGAAAATTACAGACCAATATCCCTGATGAATGTAGATACAAAAATACTCAATAAAATATTAGCAAACAGAATTCAACAACATATCATAAGGATCATACACCATGACCAAGTGGGATTCATCCCAGGGATGCAAGGATGGTACAACATTTGAAAATCCATCAACTTCATCGACCACATCAACAAAAAGAAAGACAAAAACCACATGATCATCTCCATAGATGCTGAAAAAGCATTTGATAAAATTCAACATCCATTCATGATAAAAACTCTCAGCAAAATGGGAATAGAAGGGCAAGTACCTCCACATAATAAAGTCCATATATGATAAACCCACAGCCAACATGATACTGAACAGCGAGAAGCTGAAAGCTTTTCCTCTCATATCGGGAACTAGACAGGGATGCCCACTCTCCCCACTGTTATTTAACATAGTACTAGAGGTCCTAGCCATGGCAATCAGACATAACAAAGAAATACAAGGATTCTATCGCGTCCCGCCACCTAGGGCGATGGCAGGAGAACGATCACCGAAGGCCTGGTTCGTTAGGAATCTTTATTATGGGCGTCCGAGCATCCATCTAGCGAAAGGCAAAAGCAAAAAACAACCACCAACACCCACTTCCTCCAGGGCAGTAGCTTATATAGCATATCCCAACCAATCAGCTGACTGATCACGCGCCAGGTTCAGTCTTATTGGAAACATGTGAAAAGCATGCTATGAGCACGAGCATGGAAATGGGGAGAAGCCAATCATGGAGACTTCTTTATGCGCTGAGCTGTAGGGCCAGGAATGGTGGTGTCTAGGAAGCAGGCGCCATCTTTAGGGTGTTTTCCAGCTAGAGTGGGGCTCAGCCTCGGCCGTAGGCCGGGCCCCCACATCTCCCCCTTTATTGTTTTATAACCAAAGGGCTGTCAGGGTCATGCCTGTCTTAGGTCGTCCGGAGTCTGTGGCATTCTTACCTGTCCTCAGGCAACAGACAACTTAGGTCTGCGCCCTGTCTTAGGTTGATATGCGCAGCTCCTGATCTTACCCGTCCTTGACTACTGATCCAGCATATTAAGCCATACTCTAGGGGAGATGCCTTCCTCTAGCGCCACCATGGCCTGCAACAGGACCTTCCATTCTCCCCATTGCTGTTTTTGTATGGAACAGACTTTCCTCCCAAGCAGGAGGAGGCCCACAATTGGCAATATTCCTATGACACCTACACCTGACCAGGCTTTGGTGGCGTTTAACATCTTGCCTAACTGTCTAAAGTTGGCAGCTTTAGAATAATTATGAAAAGGAATACCAGTAATACACCCCCGTATACGCAGCCCACAGACAAAACCTCCCCCAAGAGGTCCAATTGTTCTTGAAGAAGGTTCATGCGTTGGTTGACCAAGGCCATCCCATTCTTAAAATGGCCGTTGATGACGTTCTGTGTTGTCATTGCCGAGGCAGTAGCCTGGGACAGACCATTCAGCATCTCTGCCATAGGAATGGTGATAGTCAGTGTGGCGGTGGCTGCAGCTGCTGCTCGGCTCTGCCATCGCCTGCTGTAGGATCCATGGCAGGAGCAGAAGCAGTGCGATCATCTTGTACCTCCGCTCCAGGATTTTCCACTCTGCATATCAGACGTTCAGCCACCCAAACGGGGTTCTGCTGGTCCTGTGGAAAAACACAAACCAAGCCTCGGGTCCAGATTATCACTGGGTCTGGGCCTTTCCATGTTCCTTCCAACACATCCTTCCACAAAACTTTAGGCATGTGTTTTGGATTGGATTGTTGGCTGTGCCGCTCTGCTGCACTGAGGCCATTTTTGTCCAGTGTTAAAAAGTTTAAAATGAATAATGTGATGTTTAATTTGTCTCTGGGGGATCTAAAGTCTTCTCCTATTCCCCCTTTTTGTTTATATAAGGCATTCTTGAGGGTGAGGTGGGTGCGTTCCACCATACCCTGACCCTAAGGGTTGTGGGGAGTGCCGGTAGTATGTTTGATGTCTAGAGTTTTGACAAAGGTAAGGAATGGTTTGGATGAATACGCTGGCCCATTGTCCGTTTTCAGATGCTTGGGCTTTCCCCAGGCCAAAAATGCTTGCAAACAATGGGAAATGACATCCCGAGATTTCTCCCCCGTGTGGCAGGATGCAAAGATAACACCTGAGCAGGTGTCCAGAGACACATGAACATATTTCATCCTGCCAAATTCGGGGATGTGAGTGACATCCATTTGCCAAATGTGGTTGGGAAGCAATCCTTTTGGGTTAACCCCTATGGGGGTAGAGGGAAGAAGCAATACACATCACTTGCAGCTGACCACTATGGCTCTCGCCTGTTCTCTAGTGATCTGGAACTTCAGGCAGAGGGTGGTGGCATTAGCGTGAAATTTCTTGTGAAATAGATTGGCCTGTTCCGCAGGGTCTGTTACCACAAACATAGTAGATTCCCTAGTCAGGGAATCTGCGCGATGGTTTCCCTCGGCGAGGGGCCCCGGAAGGGAGGTATGAGCTCTTATATGTCCAATGAAAAAGGGGTCTGAATGGTCCCAAATTATCTGCTGTAGGCATCTAAGAATATTTAAGACGGATGAGGAGGGGTTAATGTGACCTGCACACTCTATTGCAGAGACGGCATTCACTACATACTGGCTGTCTGATAGAAGGTTAAAGGGTTCCTTTGGAAAGAGCTCAAATGCTCGCATCACTGCCAATAGTTCTGTCTGTTGGGCTGAGGTAGTCGCAAACTTGAAGATCCATGAGCCATCATCAGTGACTATGGCCCTAATGCCAGTTTTAGAACCATCAGTGAACAGTACTCTTACTTTAGGTATGGGTTTATGTCTGGTGTTTCTCGAGAAAACAACTGGGTTAGACAAGCAAAATTGTAGCCACGGATGCTTTGGGTAATGATTGTCAAAGGAGGCTTGAGAGACGGTGTGTACAATGGCCCATGTGTCACAACAAGAGGCAAGGCACTCTAACTGTGTTGCTGAGTATGGAGTTATGATAATAGAGAGCGCTATTCCAAAGGTTTTGACTGCCACCTTGATTCCCTTGAGGATTAAGTCCGCTATAGACTGTGGGTACCAAATCAACGTCTTTCCTGTTGAATGAGCTAAATACACCCACAGAAAGGGTCCCTCTTGCCAGAGCATGCCTGTGGGGCTATGATTGCTGGGAAGCGTAATAAAGGAAAGAGGTTTCTGATAATTTATTCTATCCACTTGAGCAAGTTCTAAACGGGATTGGACAAGTTCCAATGCCCTTCTTGCCTGATCAGTGAGTGAGCGGGGTGATGTCAGATCTGGGTCACCTCTCAGTATAGCATAGAGAGGTTGGAGCTCTTCATCAGTAAGCTTTAGATAGTGTCGCACCCAATTTATATCACCAAGCAGTTTCTGGAAATCATCAAGATTTTTTAGGTGATCTGTCCTTATAACTATATTCAAGGGTCTGGCCAGGGTGCTTTCTAATCTCATTCCTAAATAACTCTTGGCACTAGTCTTATGGATTTTTTCTGGGGCTATAGCCAGGCCCCATTTTTGGAAGTGCGACTGCAAGAAACAGAGACCTTGCTCTAGCTCCCTGCTGCTCTCATGACACAAAAGGATGTCATCCATATAATGGTAGATGATCATGTTAGGAAACTTTCCTCTGACAACTGACAAAGCCTTACTCACATATAGTTGACACATAGTGGGGCTATTGGCCATTCCCTGCGGTAATACTCTCCATTCATAGCGCTCATCTGGGCGGTCATGGTTAATGGCAGGTATGGTAAAGGCAAATTTGGCACAATCTTCAGGGTGAAGGGGGATAGAAAAGAAACAGTCTGATATCCACAACTATCGTTTCCCAATCCTTAGGCAGGGCCATGGGCAGTGGCAAACACAGTTGTATTGAGCCCATAAACACCATCTGCTTATTTACAGCTCTAAGGTCATGTAAAAGCCTCCACTTCCCTGTTTTCTTTCTTATCACAAAAATAGGTGTGTTCCAGGGGGAGGTAGAGGCCTGAATATGCTTGGCAGCAAGCTACTCCTGTACTAAAGTGTGGGGGCTGCTTCCTTCTTCTCTTTAGTAAGGGGCCACTGAGGAACCCACACAGGATTCTCAGATCGCCACTGAATCTTTATTTGCTGTTCTCCTTCAGTGGCCCCGAGGAAAAACCCAGCCCAGGCTCTCCAAATTGACTGGGCATAATGTTAGACAAAGGAATGGGCTTTTCTCGATCCGACAAGTTCTTCCCAAGTCCACCTGTCCTGGGGTAGCCCTGTCTTTTCATAATGCAGTTAGACTGTTCGCTGTAGAAAGTTTCCGTGGTCAATTTGAGATTCATTTGGGTTAGTACATCTCTTCCCCAGAGGGACACGGGTATGTTTAGCATGAAGGGTTGAATTATCCCCTCGTGCCCTTCTTGGTCCATCCAAGACAGTGAAGCAGCACTACATAGGGGCGCTTGGGCTATCCCGAGTCCTCTTAAGGTTTGTGCAGCTCGATTTAAAGGCCATTCCTTCGGCCATTCATCTTCCTTTATGATACTACGGTCTGCTCCTGTGTCCAGCAATCCTGAGAAATGCCTACCTCTGATCTCTAAGGTGTGCATGGGCCTGGTTCCCAAATCCAATGTAAGACAAGCCAGCGGAGCCCCAGAAGACCCAAACCCTTGCTGTCCTCGAACAGCATTTTTATGAGCATACAAATCATGTTTGCTAGGAAGCATAAGAATTTGAGCAATGCGATCTCCTGGGCTAATAGCCATGATTCCTCGTGGGGAGGAGACCATAATTTTAACTGTTCCTTCATAGTCTGGATCTATAACTCCTGGGTGTACTATTAACCCTGCTTTAGTAGTGGAGCTCCAGCCCAATAAGAGACCCACTACTCCTTTTGCCAAAGGTCCCTTAAAATCTGACTCTACGACTTGAACTCCCATCTCGGGGGTCAATACAAGTCTGGTGGCGGCACAGATGTCCACTCTTGCGCTTCCTGCTGTTGCTCTCCGTGATCCCTCGGTGCTGGGTGAACTCTCTGATCTGTCAAAGGGTGGTGAGTTCTGGGTATCTGTTGAACCACCCCATACATTTGCGGGCCCTGGGGTGGAGGGCCCCTCCTCCTGTTTTTTGGCTCTTGAAGGGGCAGCGGTCGGCCTTCCACATCCACTACTGACCTACACTCACTGGCCCAGTGATTTCCTTTTCTACATCTCGGGCATAATCTTGGTTTGGGCCTGCTAGCAGGTTTGTTGGCTTCCTTCAACTTGGGACAATCTCTTTTCAAATGACCCATTTGTTTGCAGTAGAAACAGGCCCCAGGAGGGGTTGACCTGCCACGAGCATCTCTCAATCCCTGAGTTATGGCTGCGGCCATAACCTGTCCTTGCACCACGCTGTCATTAATGTCCCTACAAACCTTAATATAAGTACTCAGATCTTTGTTCTTCCAGGGTCTTATGGCCTCCCTACACCATTTGTTGGCCTGCTCATAGGCCAGCTGCTTCACAAGGGGCATAGCAGTATCAACATCATCAAATATGCAACCGGCTGTTTGCATCGGTCTGGCTAACATCACCAAATATGCGACCGGCTGTTTTTATCAGTCTGGCTAGAAAGTCTGCATATGGCTCATTAGATCCTTGCAACACCTTTGACAGCTGACCCTGTAGGTCACCTGTGCCTTGCAGCATCTTCCAGGCCCTCACTGCTGCCGCAGCTATTTGCATATATACCGCTGGGGGGAATCCTACCTGATTCTGTTGACCCAAATATGGACCCATGCCCATCAACATGTCTAAGTTCCATTGATGATTACCTGCTGTGGCATTATGCCGAGCCGTGTCCTGTGAAAATTCTTGCCAGGCTGTCTTAAATGTCAGGTACTGACCTCCAGAGAGGGCTGCTCTTGCTACATTGGCCCAATCATCTGGCGTCAGATTAAGAGAAGCTACTGACTCCACTAAAGAAACAGTGAAAGCTGCCTGGGGGCCATACGTGTGGATGCTTCCTTCACACTTTTAATGACCTTGAAATCTAGGGCTTGATGATACCTCTGTTGTGTATTAGGGTCTTCAAATACAGGGAAAGCGGCACTTCCTTGTTCTCTCAGCCACTCCCTCCACCCCCCTCTTTCTAGTCCTTGATTGCAATCACATGTACGACGACAGAGCTGTACGTGATACGGGGGCCATTCTGCAAATGAAGCCAGAGGAAGAGGGGGGTCTGATGGCACCATTTTCAAGGACGGTTTCAGGGTTGTTGAGAGAGGGGTGTCCTCCGACTCCTCTTCCTCTTTCTGTTGCCTCAGCTGTGTTAGGGAGGGATAACTGCGGGGGATAGGGTGTTCCTTCCTCTGGACGATTCTAAGTCTCCTTATATGCTTTTCTAATTCCTCCCCTGATAGCTCCCCTTCCTCATCTGTAGATCCTCCTTGCTCGGACCCCCTCTCTGAGGTCCTAGCGGAGGATCTTTCCTCCCGGACATCTTCCAGGACTTCCTCCCCCTCTCTTATAGCCTCTCTGCAGCTTGGCTTATCCTCCTTAAGGCACCCCCTGACTAGACTTCATATAGGAATCGTCCCTACCGGGAGCGGTTCCACTTGATCTGCTTTGCACAAATCGTTCCCTAGTCTTTCCCACAAGGGGGCAGTGATCCTTTCCTCATCCAAAAACCACTGTGCATGCTTCTCAACAGTATGTAAGAAAGCCCTCGCAGTTTTAGCCTTTAATGGAGTTCCATTAGCCCTTAGGAGTGCCCAGAGTGGTTCCTCTGCCCGCATCCTAGACACCTCTGAACCCATAGTGCAGAGGAAAGGAGGTTGACTCTATTCTAAGTTGAGGTTACGTGCGCCCGTGCTCGTACCCCTGAATTGAGTCTCCTTACAGCCTGAGAGTCCTCGCTAACTGGTTTTCGTCGCTTCCCACGAACTTCAGTCTACGTCGCTTTACCTGTGAACTATCCACAGCGCTCTTATTCTTTCGTGAGGAAACGCAGAAACGTATACAGACTAAGACAGAACAAGACAAGGAACACAAAGGCTAAACACACACACCACAATTGCTTGCATTCCCACGACCTGATGTTGCTTTCACTTTGTCCCTGACCATACTCACCACTCTCCAAAATGTCAGTCACTCGTGTAACTCTTCCAAAGGGTATCCACTCGGATTGCGGCGGGGTGAGAGGTTCCACTCCGTCCTCAGACGCCAGGTTTTCATCCCGGGTTTCGGCACCAGCTATCACGTCCCACCACCTAGGGCGACGGCAGGAGAATGATCACCAAAGGTCTGGTTCGTTAGGAATCTTTATTATGGGTGTCTGAGCATCCAACTAGCGAAAGGCAAAAGCAAAAAACAACAACCACCACCCACTTCCTCCAGGGCAGTAGCTTATATGGCATATCCCAACCAATCAGCTGACTGATAACGCACCAGGTTCAGTCTTATTGGAAACATGTGAAAAGCATGCTATGAGCACGAGCACGGAAATGGGGACAAGCCAATCATGGAGACTTCCTTATGCACTGAGCTGTAGGGCCAGGAAGGGTGGTGTCTAGGAAGCAGGCACCATCTTTAGGGTGTTTTCAAGCTAGAGTGGGGCTCAGCCTCGGCCGTAGGCCAGGCCCCCAAAGAATCCAGATTGGTAAAGAAGAAGTTAAACTGTCACTATTTGCAGATGATATGATATTGTACATAAAATACCCTAAAGACTCCACTCCAAAACTACTGGAACTGCTATCGGAATACAGCAAAGTTGCAGGATACAAAATTAACACACAGAAATCTGTAGCTTTCCTATACACTAACAATGAACCAATAGAAAGAGAAATCAGGAAAGCAATTCCATTCACAATTGCATCAAAAAGAATAAAATCTCTAGGAATAAACCTAACCAAAGAAGTGAAAGACCTATACCCTGAACTACAAGTCACTCTTAAGAGAAATTAAAGGGGACACTAACAAATGGAAACTCATCCCATGCTCATGGCTAGGAAGAATTAATATCATCAAAATGGCCATCCTGCCCAAAGCAATATACAGATTCGATGCAATCCCTATCAAATTACCAGCAACATTCTTCAATGAACTGGAAGAAAAAATTCAAAAATTTGTATGGAAACACCAAAGACCCTGAATAGTCAAAGCAATCCTGAGAAAGAAGAATAAAGTAGGGGGGATCTCACTCCCCAACTTCAAGCTCTACTATAAACCCATAGTAATCAGGACAATTTGGTACTGGCACAAGAACAGAGCCACAGACCAGTGGAACAGATTAGAGACTCAAGATATGAACCCAAGCATATATGGTCAATTAATATTTGATAAAGGAGCCATGGACATACAATGGTGAAATGACAGTCTCTTCAACAGATGGTGCTGGCAAAACTGGACAGCTACATGTAGGAGAATGAAACTGGACCATTGTCTAACCACATACACAAAAGTAAATTCAAAATGGATCAAAGACCTGAATGTAAGTCATGAAACCATAAAACTCTTAGAAAAAAACATAGGCAAAAACTTTTAGACATAAACATGAGTGACCTCTTCTTGAACATATCTCCCTGGGCAAGGAAAACAATAGCAAAAATGAACAAGTGGGACTATATTAAGCTGAAAAGCTTCTGTACAGCAAAAGACACCATCAATAGAACAAAAAGGAACCCTACAGTATGGGAGAATATATTTGAAAATGACAGATCCGATAAAGGCTTGACGTCCAAAATATATAAAGAGCTCACCCACCTCAACAAACAAAAAACAAATAATCCAATTAAAAAATGGGCAGAGGTACTGAACAGACAGTTCTCCAAAAAAGAAATACAGATGGCCAACAGACACATGAAAAGATGCTCCACATCGCTAATTATCAGAGAAATGCAAATTAAAACTACAATGAGATATCACCTCACACCAGTAAGGATGGCTGCCATCCAAAAGACAAATAACAACAAATGTTGGCGAGGCTGTGGAAAAAGGGAAACGCTCCTACACTGATGGTGGGAATGTAAATTAGTTCAACCATTGTGGAAAGCGGTATGGAGGTTCATCAAAATGCTCAAAACAGACCTACCATTTGACCCATGAATTCCACTCCTAGGAATTTACCCTAAGAACGCAGCAATCAAGTTTGAGAAAGACAGATGCACCCCTGTGTTTATCGCAGCACTATTTACAATAGCCAAGAATTGGAAGCAACCTAAATGTCCATCGGTAGATGAATGGATAAAGAAGATGTGGTACATAAACACAATGGAATACTACTCAGCCATAAGAAGAGGGCAAATCCTACCATTTGCAGCAACATGGATGGACCTGGAGGGTATTATGCTCAGTGCAATAAGCCAAGCAGAGAAAGAGAAATACCACATGATTTCACTCATCTATGGAGTATAAGAACAAAGGAAAAACTGAAGGAACAAAACAGCAGCGGAATTACAAAACCCAAAAGTGGACTAACAGGTACCAAAGGGAAAGGGACTGGGGAGGATGGGTGGGTAGCGAGGGATAAGGGGGGGGAGAAGAAAGGGGGTACTAAGATTAGCATGCATAGGGGGGAGGGAGAAATGGGAGGGCTGTACAACACAGAGAAGGCAAGTAGTGATCCTACAACATTTTGCTATGCTGATGGACAGTGACTGTAAAGTGGTTTATAGGGGGGATCTGGTATAGGGGAGACCTTGTGAACATAATATTCTTCATGTAATTGTAGATTAAAGATAAAAAAGAAAGAAATAAAAGAGGGATTACTCCTTATTTGGATGAAACTAACTATTAATCCACAATTAATGCATGCTTTAAATATCTTTAATTTTGATCACTTAAAGGGTGTCAGATGATCGGCTATGGACATACACTTTTCTGATAATATTCCTTTCTCTTAAAAAAAAAAGCAGTTCCTGTGTGGTGACCTCCAATGAGTTCTACACAATGGTATGAAGGGCATATCAACGTGTGGGCAAAGGGTCTGTTTGTGTTTATACAGAGGATCAAAGCATAATTTGGCTACCCAGAAAATGAACTAAGATACGATATGAAGAAGAACTTCCAACATCAGCACCCTCTGGAAGAGTCATACCAGTAGATGATCATCAAAAATCCTCAACAAAGATCCAGGCGATGCTGCAGTTGTAACTACATCCATCCCACTGGTTCCTGGACTTGCCATTGGAATAAAGAAGGAGATATCTAAGCTGGCCTGTGCTTTCAGTAAAACAACAAATTTGACTCGATCTATACTGTTGGAACTCAACCAAGAATTAGGAGAAGTGCAAGTTTGTAGCACTCCAAAATCTTACAACTACAGACTATCTACTGTTAAAAGAACATATGGGATGTGAACAGTTCCCAGGAATGGGTTGTTTTAATTTGTCTGATTTCTCTCAGACTGTTCACGTACAGTTGGACAATATCCATCATATCATAGACAAATTTTCACAAATGCCTAGGGTGCCTAACTGGTTTTCTTGGCTTCACTGGAGATAGCTGGTAATTATAGATCTGCTTTGGTTATGTCACTGTATTCCTATTATATTAATGTGTGTGCACAATTTAATTAGTAGTTTAAAACCTACACATGCTCAAGTTACTCTACAAGAAGATATGTCAAAGAAATAATCCTCCCATGTTTTCTTCTGCCTGCTACCTCTATAGCTTTTCTTCTTCCTTTCTAATTACAACCCTTAATTAGAATTCGTGCCTCATATTAAATTTACCGAGTATCATAATTCCTCCAAGTGGTAAAGATACCTCAAGACAAATGCTGGGCATAGAAGCCACAGGGCATAAATCTGCAAAGAAGTAAAAAGCTAACCTTTTCAAACAATATGGTTTCTCTCTCACTTACCAACTTTACATCACCCTGTATGGCCCCGGAAGATGACTGGTTAGCCAGAGACGGGTAAGATTCCTCAAGGGAGGAACAACCTAAGACAGGCACAGTCGCAGGGGGGCCATCAAGTGAGAAATTGGGGATCAACAGTGGTGAGGCTCAGAACCTCACCCCCCCCCCCTGTTTTGAGAGAAATCTTCTGCATCTGTGGATGTTTTAATGCCCTTGTCTAGCTTGGATTAACACATAGTCTACAGGCACACACCTGATCATCTACATTTGCTCTCTTACACTAAACTATGTTTTCTACCTTTATCTTGCATCTACCTACTACTTCAGCATTTTATTAAAAATAAAAATAATAATAATAATAATAAAGGGAGAAATGTGGGATGCACATATAAATCAAGTATAATAATCAAACGAATATTCATATTTGACCTGATCATTTATAGTTCATAATGCATGATCAAAACCGAAAGTTTCTGGGATGACTGCCCTTGTACTGTTCACCATGTAAGAACTTATTTACTATGTAAGAACTTGTTCACCATGTAAGAACTTGTTCGTTATGCTTCCGAAGATTGGAGACTGACGAGAATTAGGCTTGGGGTGGATTAATGATTGTGCATTGAGCATTGACTCCCCTATACAGAATTTTATTGTTGTTAACAACCATTTGATCAATAAATATGAGAGATGCCCTCTCAAAAAAAAATCTCTTGGACATAAACATGAGCAACTTTTTCATGAACATATCTTCCTGGGCAAGGGAAACAAAAGCAAAAATGAACAAGTGGGACTATATCAAGCTGAAAAGCTTCTGTACAGCAAAGGACACCATCAGTAAAACAAAAAGGCATCCTACAGTATGGGAGAATATATTCATAAGTGATATATATGATAATGGGTTGACATTCAAAATATACAAAGAGCTCATGCACCTCAATAAACAAAAAACAAATAATCCAATTAAAAACTGGGCAGAGGATCTGAACAGACACTTCTCCAAAGAAGAAATTCAGATGGACAACAGGCACATGAAAAGATGCTCCACGTCACTAATCATCAGAGAAATGCAAATTAGACCACAATAAGATATCACCTCACACCAGTAAGCATGGCCACCATGAAAATGACAAACAATGACAAATACTGGTGAAGATGTGGAGAAAGGGGAACCCTCCTACAATGCTGGTGGGAATGTAAATTAGTTTGACCATTATGGAAAACAGTATAGAGGTTCCTCAAAAAACTTAAAATAAAAATACCATTTGACCCAGGAATTCCACTTCTAGGAATTTACCCCAAGAATGTGGCACCCCGGTTTGAAAAAGACATATGCACCCCTATGTTTATTGCAGCACTATTTACAATAGCCAAGAAATGGAAGCAGTCTAAGTGTCGGTCAGTAGATGAATGGATAAAGAAGATGTGGTACATATACACATTGGATATTATTCAACCATAAGAAGAAAACAGATCCTACCATTTTCCACAGCATGGATGGACCTAGAGGGTATTATGCTCAGTGAAATAGGCCAGGCAGAAAAAGAAAAGTATCACATGATTTCACTCATATGTAGAGTATAAGAAGAAAGAAAAAACTGAAGGAACAAAACGGCAGCAGACTCACAGAACCTAAGAATGTACTAACAGTTACCAAAGGGAAAGGGACTGGGGAGGATGGGTGGGAAGGGAGGGACAAGGGGAAAAGGGGGGCATTATGATTAGCAGACATAATTTGAGTGGGGGCACGGGGAGGGCTCTACACACAGAGAAGCAACTAGTGATTCTATAGCATCTTACTACACTGATGGACAGTGACTGTAATGGGGTATGTGGTGGGGACTTGATGATGGGGGGAGTCTAGTAACCATAATGTTACTCATGTAATGGTAGATTAATGATACCAAAATAAAATGAATAAAAAAATAAAAGAATGGATGAGCAATCTGGAAGATCTAGTAATGGCAAGCAACCAAGTTGCAGAGCAAAGAGAAAAATGGATAGGAAGAAATGAAGATAGGTTAAAGGATCGTAATAAACACTTCAATCATTATAACATTCATATAATAGAGGTTCCAGAAGAAGAGGGAAAAAAGGGGGCAGAAAATTTGAAGAAATGATGGATAAAAGCTTACCTAACCTGGAGAAAGAAACAGACGTCCAGACCTAGGAAGCACAGAAATCTCCAAACAAAATGAACCCAAGGAGGTCCACACCAACACAAATAATTAAAATGGCAAAGATTAAAAATAAAGATATAATCATCAGCAGAACAAAAAGACATTCTACACTATGAGAATATATTCATAAATGATTTATCTGTTAAGGGGTTAACATTCACAATATATAAAGATAGTGAAAAGACCATAAAGAACTCATATGCCTCAACACCCATGAAACAAATAACTCAAACAATGAGCAGAGGACCTGAACAGACATTTCTCCAAGGAAGAAATTCAGATGGCTAACAGACACATGAAAATATGCTCCACATCACTAATCATGAGGGAAATGCAAATTTAAACCACAATGAGATATCACCTCACACCAGTCAGGATGGCCACTATCCAAAAGAGAAGAAACAGCAAATGCTGGTGAGGATGTGGTGAAAGGGGAACCCTTCCTCACTGTTGGTGGGAATGGAAATTGGTTCAACTGCTGTGAAATGCAGTATGGGTATTCCTCAAAAAACTGAAAATAGCAATACAATTTGACCCAGTAATCCCACTCCTAGGATTTTACCTGAAGAAAACAAGATCCCTGATTTGAAAAGACATATGTACCCCTATGCTTATTGCTGCACTATTTGCAATAGCCAAGATATGGAAGCAACCTACATGTGCATCAATAGATGAATGTATAAAGAAGTGGTAAATGTACACAATAAAATATTATTCAGCCACAAAAAAAAAAACAGATCCTGCCATGTGGAACAACATGGATAGATCTAAAGGGTTTTATGCTCAGTGAAATAAGCCAGGCAGAGACAGACAAATAATATATATTTCACTTATTTGTGGAATATGCAAACAGTGCAAAAGAGAAGGCACAGAGGAGGTGGAGCCAAGATGGCGGCATGAGTAGAGCAGTGGAAATCTCCTCCCAAAAACACATAGAGCTATGAAAATATAACAAAGAAAAATCTTCCTAAAATAGAGACCACAGGACACAGGACAACATCCAGACCACATCCACACCTGCAAGAACCCAGCACCTTGCGAAGGGGGTAAGGTACAAGCCCCGGCCCGGCGGGACCCAGGCGCCCCTCCCCCAGGCTCCCGGCGGGTGGAAAGAAACCGCAGCGGTTTTTTTTTTGGCAAGTGCTTTTTGGAAGCCTTAAAGGGACAGGGCCCCCGTTGCTAGGGAGGCAGTGTGGTGGGACCGGTGAGCGGGTGCCTGGGACCGGCGCCTGAGGACAAAGAATATCCCGCATATTTCCCTGCGGGACTGGTGGGAGCGTGCCTGAGACCGGCGCCTGAGGACGGAGGAAATCGCGCGTTTTTCCCCCTTTTTTGTCTCTTTTTGGTGAGCGCTTTTTGGAAGCCTAAAAGGGACAGGGACCCCGGTGCTAGGGAGGCAGGGCGACGGGACTGGTGAGCGGGTGCCTGGGACCGGCACCTGAGGACAAAGATTATCGCGCGATTTTCCCTGCGGGACTGGTGGGTGGGTGCTTTTTGGAAGCCTTGAAGGGACAGGGACCCTGGTCCTAGGGAGACAGGGCAGCAGGACCAGTGAGCGGGTGCCTGGGACCAGCGCCTGAGGACAAAAAAAAAAATCGCGTATTTTTTCCTTTTTTTTTTTTTTCTCTTCCCTCTCTCATTGTTGCTGTTGTTGTTTTGGTTTGGACAGTGCTTTTTGGAAGACCCAAAGGAGCAGGACAGGTCACTTAGACCAGAGGCAGGGAATCTGGGGATCTCTGGGCACTCTAACCCCCTGGGCAGCAGGAAGCACAGAGGCCCCTTACAGAGATAAATAGCCTCCCGGCCGCTCCCCCTCCAACAGGGCTCCACCATTTTGCAGGAGCAGCCCCAGCCAGGCCACGCCCACAGCAACAGTGGAGATAAACCCCATAGCAACTGGGCAGGAAGCAGAAGCCCTGTCTGCACACAGCTGCCCAGCACAAGCCACTAGAGATCGCTATTCTCCTTGGAGAGGAAGGCCACAAACCAACAAGAAGGAAAGCTCTCCCAGCTGTCACTTGTACCAACTCTGCAAACTATCTCTATCACCATGAAAAGGCAAAACTACAGGCAGACAAAGATCACAGAGACAACACCTGAGAAAGAGACAGACCTAACCAGTCCTCCTGAAAAAGAATTCAAAATAAAAATCATGAACAAGCTGACAGAGATGCAGAGAAAAACGCAAGAGCAATGGGATGAGATGCAGAGAAAAATGCAAGAGCAGTGGGATGAAGTCCGGAAGGAGATCACAGATGTCAGGAAGGAGATCACAGAAGTGAAACAATCCCTGGAAGGATTTATAAGCAGAATGGATAGGATGCAAGAGGCCATTGAAGGAATAGAAGGCAGAGAACAGGAACGTATAGAAGCTGACATAGAGAGACATAAAAGGATCTCCAGGAATGAAACAACACTAAGAGAACTATGTGACCAAGCCAAAAGGAGTAATATTCGTATTATAGGGATACCAGAAGAAGAAGAAAGAGGAAAAGGGATAGAAAGTCTCTTTGAAGAAATAATTGCTGAAAACTTCTCCAAACTGGGGGAGGAAATAATCGAACAGACCATGGAATTACACAGAACCCCCAACAGAAAGGATCCAAGGAGACAACACCAAGACACATAGTAATTAAAATGGCAAGGATCAAAGACAAGGAAAGAGTTTTAAAGGCAGCTAGAGAGAAAAAGGTCACCTATAAAGGAAAACCCATCAGGCTAACATCAGACTTCTCAACAGAAACCCTACAGGCCAGAAGAGAATGGCATGATATACTTAATGCAATGAAACAGAAGGGCCTTGAACCAAGGATACTTTATCCAGCACGACTATCATTTAAATATGATGGCGGGATTAAACAATTCCCAGACAAGCAAAAGCTGAGGGAATATGCTTCCCACAAACCACCTCTACAGGGCATCCTACAGGGACTGCTCTAGATGGGAGCATCCCTAAAAAGAGCACAGAAAAAAAAACACCCAACATATGAAGAAGGGAGGAGGAAGAATAAGAAGAGAGAGAAGAAAAGAACCTCCAGACAGTGTATATAACAGCTCAATAAGCGAGCTAAGTTAGGCAGTAAGATACTAAAGAAGCTAACCTTGAACCTTTGGTAACCACGAATCTAAAGCGTGCAATGGCAATAAGTACATATCTCTCAATAGTCACCCTAAATGTAAATGGACTTAATGCACCAATCAAAAGACACAGACTAATAAAATGGATAAAAAAGCAAGACCCATCTATATGCTGCTTACAAGAAACTCACCTTAAACCCAAAGATAAGCATAGACTAAAAGTCAAGGGATGGAAAAACATATTTCAGGCAAACAACAGTGAGAAGAAAGCAGGGGTTGCAGTACTAATATCAGACAAAATAGACTTCAAAACACAGAAAGTAACAAGAGATAAAGAAGGATAGTACATAATGATAAAGGGCTCAGTCCAAAAAGAGGATATAACCATTCTAAATATATATGCACCCAACACAGGAGCACCAGTATATGTGAAACAAATACTAAAAGAACTAAGGAGGGAAATAGACTGCAACGCATTCATTGTAGGAGACTTCAACACACCACTCACCCCAAAGGATAGATCCACCGGGGAGAAAATAAGTAAGGACACGCAGGCACTGAACAACACAGAACTGAACTAGAACAGATGGACCTAATAGACATCTATAGAACTCTACATCCAAAAGAAACAGGATATACATTCTTCTCAAGTGCACATGGAACATTCTCCAGAATAGACCACATACTAGCTCACAAAAAGAGCCACAGTAAACCCCAAAATATTGAAATTCTACCAACCAATTTTTCAGACCACAAAGGTATAAAAGTAGAAATAAATTCTACAAAGTAAACAAAAAGGCTCACAAACACATGGAGGCTTAACAACATGCTATTAAATAATCAATGGATCAATGAACAAATCAAAATAGAGATCAAGGAATATATAGAAACAAATGACAACAACAACACTAAGCCCGAACTTCTGTGGGACGCAGCGAAAGCAGTCTTAAGAGGAAAGTATATAGCAATCCAGGCACACTTGAAGAAGGAAGAACAATCCCAAATGAATAGTCTAACATCACAATTATTAAAACTGGAAAAAGAAGAACAAATGAGGCCTAAAGTCAGCAGAAGGTGGGATATAATAAAGATCAGAGAAGAAATAAACAAAATTGAGAAGAATAAAACAATAGCAAAAATCAACGAAACCAAGAGCTGCTTCTTCGAGAAAATAAACAAAATAGATAAGCCTCTAGACCAACTTATTAAGAGAAAAAGAGAATCAACACAAATCAACATAATCAGAAATGAGAATGGAAAAATCACGACAGACTCCACAGAAATACAAAGAATTATTAAAGACTACTATGAAAACCTATATGCCAAAAAGCTGGAAAACCCGGAAGAAATGGACAACTTCCAAGAAAAATACAACCTCCCAAGACTGACCAAGGAAGGAACACAAAAGTTAAACAAACCAATTGTGAGCAAAGAAATTGAAACAGTAATAAAAAAACTACCCAAGAACAAAACCCCGGGGCCAGACGGATTTACCTCGGAATTTTATCAGACACACAGAGAAGACATAATAACCATTCTACTTAAAGTGTTCCACAAAATAGAAGAAGAGGGAATACTCCCAAACTCATTCTATGAAGCCAACATCACCCTAATACCAAAACCAGGCAAAGACCCCACCAAAAAAGAAAATTACAGACCAATATCCCTGATGAATGTAGATGCAAAAATTCTCAATAAAATATTAGCAAACAGAATTCAACAGTATATCAAAAGGATCATACACCATGACCAAGTGGGGTTCATCCCAGGGATGCACGGATGGTACAACATTCGAAAATCCATCAACATCATCCACCACATCAACAAAAAGAAAGACAAAAACCACATGATCATCTCCATAGATGCTGAAAAAGCATTTGACAAAATTCAACATTCATTCATGATAAAAACTCTCAGCAAAATGGGAATAGAGGGCAAGTATCTCAACATAATAAAGGCCATATATGATAAACCCACAGCCAGCATTATACTGAACAGCGAGAAGCTGAAAGCATTTCCTCTGAGATCGGGAACCAGACAGGGATGCCCACTCTACCCACTGTTATTTAACATAGTACTGGAGGTCCTAGCCACGGCAATCAGACAAAACAAAGAAATACAAGGAATCCAGATTGGTAAAGAAGAAGTTAAACTGTCACTATTTGCGGATGATATGATACTGTACATAAAAAACTGCAAAGACTCCACTCCAAAACTATTAGAACTGATATCGGAATACAGCAAAGTTGCAGGATACAAAATTAACACACAGAAATCTGTAGCTTTCCTATACACTAACAATGAATCAATAGAATGAGAAATCAGGAAAACAATTCCATTCACCATTACATCAAAAAGAATAAAATACCTAGGAATAAACCTAACCAAAGAAGTGAAAGACTTATACTCTGAAAACTACAAGTCACCCTTAAGAGAAATTAAAGGGGACACTAATAAATGGAAACTCATCCCCTGCTCATGGCTAGGAAGAATTAATATCGTCAAAATGGCCATCCTGCCCAAAGCAATATACAGATTTGATGCAATCCCTCTCAAATTACCAGCATCATTCTTCAATGAATTGGAACAAATAATTCAAAAATTCATATGGAAACACCAAAGACCCCGAATAGCCAAAGCAATCCTGAAAAAGAAGAATAAAGTAAGGGGGATCTCACTCCCCAACTTCAAGCTCTACTACAAAGCCATAGTAATCAAGACAATTTGGTACTGGCACAAGAACAGAGCCACAGACCAGTGGAACAGATTAGAGACCCCAGAAATTAACCCAAACATATATGGTCAATTACTATTTGATAAAGGAGCCATGGACATACTATGGCAAAATGACAGTCTCTTCAACAGATGGTGCTGGCAAAACTGGACAGCTACATGTAGGAGAATGAAACTGGACCATTGTCTAACCCCATATACAAAGGTAAACTCAAAATGGATCAAAGACCTGAATGTAAGTCATGAAACCATTAAACTCTTGGAAAAAAACATAGGCAAAAACCTCTTAGACATAAACATGAGTGACCTTTTCTTGAACATATCTCCCCGGGCAAGGAAAACAACAGCAAAAATGAGCAAGTGGGACTACATTAAGCTGAAAAGCTTCTGTACAGTGAAAGACACCATCAATAGAACAAAAACGAACCCTACAGTATGGGAGAATATATTTGAAAATGACAGATCCGATAAAGACTTGACGTCCAGAATATATAAAGAGCTCACAGGCCTCAACAAACAAAAAACAAATAACCCAATTAAAAAATGGACAGAGGAACTGAACAGACAGTTCTCTAAAAAAGAAATACAGATGGCCAACAGACACATGAAAAGATGCTCCACATCGCTAATTATCAGAGAAATGCAAATTAAAACTACAATGAGGTATCACCTCACACCAGTAAGGATAGCTGCCATCCAATAGACAAACAACAACAAATAAATGTTGGCGAGGCTGTGGAGAAAGGGGAACCCTCCTACACTGCTGGTGGGAATGTAAATTAGTTCAACCATTGTGGAAAGCAGTATGGAGGCTCATCAAAATGCTCAAAACAGACCTACCATTTGACCCAGGAATTCCACTCCTAGGAATTTACCCTAAGAAAGCAGCAATCAAGTTTGAGAAAGACAGATGCACCCCTATGTTTATTGCAGCAGTATTTACAATAGCCAAGAATTGGAAGCCACGTAAATTTCCATCGGTAGATGAATGGATAAAGAAGATTTGGTACATATACACAATGGAATACTACTCAACCATTAGAAGTGGAAAAATCCAACCGTTTGCAGCAACATGGATGGTGCTGGAGAGTGTTATGCTCAGTGAAATAAGCCAAGCAGAGCAAGAGAAATACCAAATGATTTCACTCATCTGAGGAGTATAGGAACAAAGGAAAAACTGAAGGAACAAAACAGCCCGGAATTACAGAACCCAAAAATGGACTAACAGATACCAAAGGGAAATTAACTGGGGAGGATGGGTGGGCAGGGCAGGATAAGGGGGGGGAAGAAGAAGGGGGGTATTAAGATTAGCATGCATGGGGGGGAGGGAGAAAGGGGAGGGTGGGCTGCACAACACAGAAAGGACAAGTAGTGACTCTACAACATTTTGCTAAGCTGATGGACAGTAACCGAAATGTGGTTGTTAGGGGGGACCTGATATAGGGGAGAACATAGTAAACATAGTATTCTTCATGTAAGTGTAGATTAAAAATTTTAAAAAAAAAGAAATAAATAAAAAAGAAAAGGGGGATTACTCCTTGATAGGAATAAACTATTGGTAAATCAAAGATCAATGCTTGCTTTAAATATCCTTAATGTTGATCACTTAAAGGGTGTCAGATGATCAGCTATGGGGGGGTACTCTTTTCTGATAATATTTCTTTCTCTTAATAAAAAAAAAAAAGCAGTTACTGTGTGCTGACCTCCAATGAGTTCTGTACAGTGGTATAGAGGGCATGTCAAAGTGTGGGCAAAGGGTCTGTTTGTTTCTATGCAGGAGATCAAGGCCTATCTTGGATACCCAGAAAATGAACTAAGATACGATATGAGGAGGAGCTTCCGGCATCAACACTCTCTGGAGGACTTGTGCCAGGGGGATGATCATCAAAAAGCCTCCACAGGGATCCGGACGACGCTGCGGTTGTGGCTGCATCCAGCCCACCGTCTCCTGGACTTGCCATAGGAATGAGGAGGGAGATGTCTAGGCTGGCATGTGCATACAGTGAGACAACGAATTTGACCGGATCTGTACTGTTGGAACTCAACTAGGAGTTGGGAGCGGTGCAAGTTGTAGCACTCCAAAATCTCATGACTATAGACTATCTACGGTTAAAAGAACTTACGGAATGTGAACAGATCCCAGAAATGGGCTGCTTTAATTTGTCTGATTGTTCAAGTACAGTTGGACAATATCCATCATATCATAGATAAATTTTCGCAAATGCCTAGGGTGCCTAAATGGTTTTCTTGGCTTCACTGGAGATGGATGGTAATTATAGATTTGCTTTGTTTATGTCACCGTATTCCTATTATGTTAATATGTGTGTGCAAATTAGTTAGTAGTTTAAAACCTATACATACTTAAGGTACTCTACAAGAAGATATGTCAAAGAAATAATCAATCCTCCTATGTTTCCTTCCATATGCTACCTCTATAGCTTTTCTTCTTCCTTCCTAATTACAACCCTTAAATAGAATTCGTGCCTCATATCGAATTTACCGAGTATCATAATTCCTCCAGGTGGTAAAGATACCTCGAGACAAGTGCTGGGCATAGAAGCCACAGGGCATAAATCTGCAAAGAAGTAAAAAGCTAACCTTTTCAAACAATATGGCTTCTCTCTCACTTACCAACTTTACATTTCCCTGTATGGCCCCGGAAGATGACTGGTTAGCCAGAGATGGGTAAGATTCCTCAAGGGAGGAACAACCTAAGACAGGCACAGTCGCATGGGGGCCATCAGGTGAGAATTTGGGGATCAACAGAGGTGAGGCTCAGAACCTCACCCCCCCTGCTTTGATAGAAATCTTCTGCATCCGTGGATATCTTGCTGCCCTTGTCTAGCCTGGATTAATACTTAGTCCATAGGCACACACCTGATCATCTGATCATCTACATTTGCCCTCTTACAGCACTAAACTATGTTTTCTACCTTTATCTTGCATCTACCTACCACTTCAGCATTTTATTAAAAATAAAAATAATAATAATAATAGAGGGAGAAATGTGGGATCAACATATAAATCAAGTACAAAAATCAAATGAATATTCATATTTGACCTGATTGTTTATGGGTCATAATGCGTGATCAAAACCAAAAGTTTCTGTGATGAATGCCCTTGTACTATTCACCATGTAAGAACTTATTCACTATGTAAAAATTCGTTCACCATGTAAGAACTTGTTCGTTATGCTTCAGAAGATGGGAGACTGACGAGAATTAGGCTTGAAATGGATTAATGATTGTACATTGAGCATTGACCCCCCTATACTGAATTTTATTGTTGTTAACAACCATTTGATCAATAAATATGAGAGATGCCCTCTCAAAAAAAAAAAAAGAGAAGGCACAAAATAGTAGTAAACTCATAGACACTGAGAAGTGACTAGTGGTTACTAAACGGAGGGATTGTGGGGGACCGAGAAGGGTATAAAGGGGCACAATAATTCACAATCACAGATAGGTTAGTTATGGGATGGTAGTACAGCACTGAGCATACAGTTAATGATTCTGTAACATCTTACTACATTGATGAAGAGTGGCCATAGTGTAGGGGGTGAGGACTTGATAATATGGGTAAATGTTGAACCACTGTGTTGTGTATTTCAGACCAACATAAGATTGTATATCAATGATACATTAATAAATAAATAAATAAAGATATAATCTTAAAACCAGCAAGAGAAAAGCAAAGACTTCAGTAAAACGAAAATCTCAAGGTCATCAGCTGATTTTTCAGCAGAAACTTTCCATAACAGAAGGGAGTGGCATGATTTATTCCACGTACTGAAAGGAAAAAACCTACAACCAAGAATGTTCTATCTAGCAAGGTTATCATTCAGAATTGATAGAGAGATAAAGAATTTTTGAGACAAACAAAAGTTAAGGGAGTTCGTCACCACTAAACCAGTCTGACAAGTAATGTTATAGGGACTTCTTTATGTGAAAAATAAAAGCCATATCTAGAAGTAAGAAAATTACAAAAGGAAAACATTTCACTAGTAAAAGCAAACATACAGTAAAGGTAGTAGATCAATCACATAAAAATAGTATGAAGTTCAAAAGAAAAAATAAATCAATTATACAAAATTAGTCAAAGCATAAACAAAATAAAAAGATGTAAATTATTACATCATATATAAAACAGAGGGGAAAATAATAAAAAAGTAGTGCTTTTAGGATGTTCAAACTTAAGTACCCATCAGCTTAATATAGACTGCTATACATATAGTATGTTATAGATGAACGTCATGGTAACCACAAGTTAAAAACCTATAATATATACAGAAAAAAGGGAAAGGAACCCAAAATAACTCTAAAGAAAGTGATCACATCAAAAGGGAGGAGAGCAAGAAGAGAGAAAAACTATAAAAACAATGCAAAAGCAAAAAAATGGCAATAACTACATACCTATCAATAATAACCTTAAATGTAAAGGGACTAAATGCTCCAATGAAAAGGCATAGGGTAGCTGAATGGATAATAAAACAAGACACATCTATAAGCTGCCTACAAGAGACTCACTCCATACATAAAGACACATACAAACTCAAAATATACAGATGGAGCAAGATATTCCATGAAAATGGAAGTGAAAAAAAGACTGGGGTAGCAATACTCATATCAGACAAAACAGACATCAAAATAAAGAATGTAACAAGCCACAAAGAAGAGAATTACATAATAATTAAGGGATCAATCTGTCAAGAGTATTTAATAATTGTAAATATCTATGCACCCCACATAGGAGTACCTAATATATAAAGCAAATATTAACAGATACAATGGGAGAAATTCACCAAAATATAATAGTAGTAGATTATAACCCCACATTTAAGTCAATGGATAAATCGTCCAGAGAAAAATTCAAAAAAGAAACAGTGGCCTTGAATGACACATCAGACCAGATGGACTTAATAGGTACATACAGAACATCTACCCAAAACCAGAAGAATACACATTCTTTTCAACTGCACATCGAATGTTCTTCAGGATAGATCATGTTAGGCCACAATATAAGTCTCAATAAATTTTAGAAGACTGAAATCACATCAAGCATCTTTTCCAATCGAAATGGTATAAAACTAGAAGTCAATTACAAGAAAAAAAATGGAAAAAACACAAACTCATGAAGGCTAAGCAAAATGCTATTAAACAACCAATGGCTGAATATCCAAATCAAAGAGGAAATCAAAAAGTAACTGGAAAGAAAGAAAATTGTTAAAATTTGGGGGACACAAAAAAGTTCTGAGAGGAAAGTCTATACTGATACAGGCCAACTCAACAAAGAAGAGAAATCTCAAATAAACAATCTAACCTTATAACTAAAGGAACTAGATGAAGAACAAAGCGCAAGTTAGTAGAAGGAAAGAAATAATGAAAATCAGAGTAGAAACAACTTAAATATAGAGTAAAAAAATAGAAAAGTTTAATGAAAGTAAGAGCTGGTTCTTTGAAAAGATAAAATAGATCAACCTTTAGCTAGTCTCATCAAGAAAAAAAGAGAGAACTGAAATAAATAAAATGAGAATTGGAAGAGAAGGGACAACCAACACCACAGAAATACAAAGGATGAGAATTCTATGAAAAATTACATACCAACAAATTGGAGAACCAAAAAAAAAAATAGGTAACTTCCTAGAAACATACAATCTTCCAAGACTGAATCAGGAAGACAGAAAAAAACATGAACAGACTGATCACTAGTTAGAAAATTAAAGCAGTAATCAAAAAACTCCCAACAAACAGATATCCAGGGCCACATGGCTTCATGGGGAATTCTACCAAACATTTAAAGAAGAGATGAAAGTTTTTCCTCTGAGATGTTCACTCTCACCACTTTTATTCAACATTATACTAGAAGTCCTAGCCACAGTAATCAGACAAGTACAAGAAAAGGCATCCAAACTGGTAAAGAAGAATTTAAATTGTGATGATTTGCAGGTGACATCTAGGAAGTCCTAGACTCCACAAAAAATTCTACCAGATTTAATTAATGAATTCAGTGAAGTCACAGGATACAAAATCAATATACAGAAATTTGTTACATTTCTATATACAAATAACAAATTAATAGAAAGAGAAATTAAAAAAATAATCCAACTTATAATTGTATAAAAATAATAAAACCTAGGAATAAAAACTATATGCAGAAGAATGAAACTGGGCCAGTTGTACACACAAAAAAAATTTAAATGGCATAAGATCTAAAAACAATAACTGAAACCAGAAAACTCATAGAAGTAAACATATGCAATAAAGTCTTATACACTGGTGTGGTGGTTTCTTTCTAGAAATTACTAGGAAAAATGGGTAGAGGACATAAATAGACACTTTTCCAAATATATGTATATGGCCAATAGATGCATAAAAGATGTTCTATATCACTAATCATCAGGGAAATATAAATCAAAACCACAATTAGAAATAGCTCATACCAGTTAGAGTGGGTAATATCAACAAGAAAGGAATACCAAGTGTTTGGAGAAGATGTACAGTAAAGGTAACCCTCCTAAACTGTTTGGTGAGAATGTAAACTGGTCCAGCCACTATGGAAAACAGTATGGAGGTTTCTCAAAAAACTGAAAATAGAAATACCATATGACCTAGTAATTCCATTTCTGAGTGTTTACCCAAAGAAACCAAAATCACTAATTTGAAAAGTCTAATGCATGCCTATGTTTATCACAGTGCTATTTACAATAACAAGATATGGAAGTAACATAAGTGTCCATCAATAGGTGAATGGAAAAAGAAGAGGTGGTACATATATACAATGGAATATTATTCAGCCCTAAAACAGAATGAAATCTTGCCATTTATAACATGAATAAACCAAGAGGGTATTATGCTGAATGAAATAAGACATGCAGAGAAAGATAAATACCATATAATTTCACTTATATGTGTGTGGGGTAAACTGCAGAGTTTCCAGAATCTCCCGCCCAGCCTTAGTTCATTTACATATGAATGTATTTATTCCTGCATCCTCCTGCAGTCTCAGAGGCAAGGGTTGGAGAGATAATAGCCATTCTCTCTTTCCTTCCACTCTTGGTATGTAATTGGCCTGGTGTCTGCCAGTCACCAAGGACTCACCAATGGAGTTCCTCTTAGAAGGGGTGGCTGGGAAGCACAGAGCACGCTGTGAGGGCCGAACATGAGCAGCAGCCATAGGAGACAAATGGGGCCAGGCTTAACTGGAGAATTCAAGCAAGCTGTAAGCATAAAAATGGTGTCTCCCAATCTACCCTTTCCCTTGACTTATTTCAGTTTCACCAGTTTTACTGGGGATTCGCCCCAGGCTGGGTATACCCTTCCCCATGGAGCTACAATGTGGAATCTCAAAAACAAAAGAACAAACAAATAGAAATAGATTTATAGACACAGAGAAGAGATTGGTGGTTGCCATGGGGGAAAAGGGTAAGGGGATAGGTAAAGGGGATAAAGGGGTATAAACTTTCAATATAAAAAAAATTAATCTTGGGGATGAAAGTAAAGAATGGGGAATATAGTTAATTATGTTATCTTTGTATGACAGATGGCAACCCCACTTATCATGGTGAGCATTTAGCAATGTATATAATTTTCAAATCACTATGTTGTACACCTGAAACCAGTAATATATATTGTATACCAACTATACTTCAATAAAAAATAAATTAAAATTTTAAACAGAAAGCCCTAAAAACTGAAAAAACACCTATTAGAATAAATGAATTCAGTGAAGTTGTAAGACACAAAATCAATATACAGAAATCAGTTGTATTTCTGTATACAAAAAATAAACTAGCAAAACAGAAATTAAGGAAACAATCCCATTTACAATTACATCAAAAAGAATAAAATACCTAGGCATATATTTAACCAAGGAGGTAAAAGACCTGTATTCTGAAAACTATAATCCATTGATGAAAGTAACTGAAGGTGACATAAATGATAAATATCATGCTCATAAATTAGAACAATTAATATTGTTATTATACCCATATGATCCAAAGCAATATTCAGATTCAGTGAAATCCCTATCAAAATATCAATGGCATTTTGCACAGAACTAGAACAGATAATCCTAAAATTTATAGGGAATCACAAGAGACCCCAATATCCAAAGCATTCTTGAGAAATTAGAACAAAACTGGAGGTATTACATGCCCTACTTTCAAATTATACTGCTAAGCTATAATAATCATAACAATCTGGTACTGGCACAAAAATAGACACATAGATCAGTGGAACAGAATAGAGAGCCCAGAAATAAACCTACAGTTATATGGCCAACTAACCTATGACAAAGGAGGCACTGAAATTATTGGGGACAGACAGTGTCTTCAATAAATGGTCCTGGGAAACTGGATAGCAAAAGAATGAAACTGGACTCCTTATACCATATACAAAAATAAACTCAAAATGGACAGAAGACCATATAAGACTTGAAACCACAAAACTCCTAAATGAAAATATGGGCAGTAAACTCTTGGACATTGGCTTTAGCAATTTTTTTTCTGGACATGTTTTCCCAGGCAAGGGAAATGAAAGCAAAAATTAAGTGGTACTACATCAAGGTATAAAACTTCTGCATGCACAGAATTTACCAAGAGAATTTACCAAGAAAACAAAAAGGCAACCTACTGAATTGGAGAAAATATTCACAAGGATACATCCAATAAGAGTTTAATATCCAAAATATATAAAGAACTCATACAACTCAACACCAAAAAAGCAAATAATTGGGTTTAAAAAATGGGCAGAGGAACTGAATAGACATTTTTCTAAAGAACCAATAGGCACATGAAAATATCTCAACATCATTAATCATCAAGGAAATGCAAATCAAAACCACAATGAGATATCATCTCACACCAGTCAGAATGGCTAGTACCAAAAGACAAGAAATAAAAAGTGTTGGTGAAGATGAGGAAGATAGTGTAGCACAGAGAAGACAAGTAGTGACTCTGTAGCATCTTACTATGCTGATGGACAATGACTGCAGTGGGGTGTAGGGGGGACTTGATAATATGGGTGAATGTAATAACCACAATGTTTTTCATGAGAAACCTTCTTAAGAGTGTATATCAATGATACCTTAATTTAAAAAAAGTGTTGGTGAGGATATGGAGAGAAGGGAACCCTTATACACTGTTGGTGGGATTGTAAACTGATCAGCACTATGGAGAACAGTATCAATTTCTTCAAAAAATTAGAACTAGAAATACCACACAATCCAGCATTCCAACTCTAGATATATATCCACAGGAAACTAAAACCCGTTACTGAAGACATATGTGCAGTCCCATGTTTATTGTAGCATTATTCAAAATAGCCAAGATATGGAAACAAACCATGTCCATCAATGAATGAGTGGATAAAGAAGGTGTAGTATATGTATAAAATGAAATACTATTCAACCATGAGGAAAAAGGAAATTCTACTATTTGCTACAACACAGATGGACCTTGAAGATATTATGTTAAGTGCAATACGACAGAGAAAGACAAATACTTATAATATTTCTCATATATGGAGCTAAAAAAACTGAACTCGAAAAAATAGAGAGTGGATAGGGGAGCCAAGATGGCGGCGTGAGTAGAGCAGTGGAAATCTCCTCCCAAAAACACATAGAGCTATGAAAATATAACAAAGAAAAATCTTCCTAAAATAGAGACCACAGGACACAGGACAACATCCAGACCACATCCACACCTGCAAGAACCCAGCGCCTTGTGAAGGGGGTAAGATACAAGCCCCAGCCCGGCGGGACCCGAGCGCCCCTCCCCCCGGCTCCCGGCGGGTGGAGAGAAACCGGAGCAGTTTTTTTTTTTGGTGAGCGCTTTTTGGAAGCCTTAGAGGGACGGGCCCCCGTTGCTGGGGAGGCAGGGTGGCGGGACCGGTGAGGAGGTGCCTGGGAACGGCGCCGGAGGACAAAGAATATCCCGCGTTTCTCCCTGCGAGACCTGGGGGCGGGTGCCTGAGACCGGTGCCTGAGGACGGAGGAGGTCGCGCGTTTTTCCCGCGCTTTTTGGAAGCCTTGAAGGGACGGGGACCCCAGTGCTAGGGAGGCACGGTGGCGGGACTGGTGAGCGGGTGGCTGGGACCGGCGCCTGAGGACAAAGAATATCCCCCGTTTTTCCCTGAGGGACCGGTGGGCGGGTGCCTGAGACCGGCACTTGAGGACAGAGGAAATCGCGCGTTTTTCCCCTTTTTTTTTTCTCTTTTCTGCGAGTGCTTTTTGGAAGCCTAAAAGGGACAGGGACCCCGGTGCTAGGGAGGCAGGGCGGCGGGACTGGTGAGCGGGTGCCTGGGACCGGCACCTGAGGACAAAGAATATCCCGCATTTTTCCCTGTGGGACCGGTGGGTGGGTGCCTGAGACCAGCACCTGAGGACGGAAGAAATCGCGCGTTTTTCCCCTTTTTTTTCTCTCTTTTTGCCAAGTGCTTTTTGGAAGCCTTGAAGGGACAGGGACCCCGGTGCTAGGGAGGCAGGGCGGCGGGACTGGTGAGCGGGTGCGTGGGACCAGTGCCTGAGGACCAAGAATATTGAGCGTTCCTTCCCTGCGGGACCGGTGGGTGGGTGCTTTTTGGAAGCCTTGAAAGGACAGGGACCCTGGTGCTAGGGAGACAGGGCAGCAGGACCAGTGCGCGGGTGCCTGGGACCGGCACCTGAGGAAAAAAAAAAAAATCGCGTGTTTTTTCTTTTTTTTTTCCTTTCTGTTCCCTCTCTCATTGTTGCTGTTGTTGTTTTGGTTTGGAGAGTGCTTTTTGGAAATCTTAAAGGGGCAGGACAGGTCACTTAGACCAGAAGCAGGGAATCTGGGGATCTCTGGGCACTCTAACCCCCTGGGCAGCAGGGAGCACAGAGGCCCCTTACGGAGATAAATAGTCTCCTGGCTGCTCCCCCTCTAACGGGGCTCCACCATTTTGGAGGAACAGCCCCAGCCAGGCCAAGCCCACAGCAACAGTGGAGATAAACCCCAAAGCAACTGGGCAGGAAGCAGAAGCCCTGTCTGCGCACAGCTGCCCAGCACAAGCCACTAGAGGTCGCTATTCTCCCAGGAAAAGGCTACAAACCAACAAGAAGGGAAGCTCTTCCAGCGGTCACTTGTACCAGCTCTGCAGACTATCTCTATCACCATGAAAAGGCAAAACTACAGGCAGACAAAGATCACAGAGACAACACCTGAGAAGGAGACAGACCTAACTAGTCCTCCTGAAAAAGAATTCAAAATAAAAATCATGAACATGCTGACAGAGATGCAGAAAAAAATGCAAGAGCAATGGGATGAGATGCAGAGAAAAATGCAAGAGCAGTGGGATGAGATGCAGAGAAAAATGCAAGAGCAGTGGGATGAAGTCCGGAAGGAGATCACAGATGTCAGGAAAGAGATCACAGAAGTGAAACAATCCCTGGAAGGATTTATAAGCAGAATGGATAAGATGCAAGAGGCCATTGAAGGAATAGAAGCCAGAGAACAGGAACGTATAGAAGCTGACATAGAGAGAGATAAAAGGATCTCCAGGAATGAAACAACACTAAGAGAAATATGTGACCAATACAAAAGGAAAAACATTCGTATTATAGGGATACCAGAAGAGGAAGAAAGAGGAAAAGGGATAGAAAGTGTCTTTGAAGAAATAATTGCTGAAAACTTCCCCAAACTGGGGGAGGAAATAATCGAACAGACCATGGAATTATACAGAACCCCCAACAGAAAGGATCCAAGGAGGACAACACCAAGACACATAATAATTAAAATGGCAAGGATCAAGGACAAGGAAAGAGTGTTAAAGGCAGCTAGAGAGAAAAAGGTCACCTATAAAGGAAAACCAATCAGGCTAACATCAGACTTCTCAACAGAAACCCTACAGGCCAGAAGAGAATGGCATGATATACTTAATGCAATGAAACAGAAGGGCCTTGAACCAAGGATACTGTATCCAGCACGACTATCATTTAAATATGATGGTGGGATCAAACAATTCCCAGACAAGCAAAAGCTGAGGGAATTTGCTTCCCACAAACCACCTCTACAGGGCATCCTACAGGGACTGCTCTAGATGGGAGCACCCCTAAAAAGAGCACAGAACAAAACACACAACATATGAAGAAGGGAGGAGGAGGAATAAGAAGGGAGAGAAGAAAAGACTCTCCAGACAGTGTATATAACAGCTCAATAAGCGAGCTAAGTTAGGCAGTAAGATACTAAAGAAGCTAACCTTGAACCTTTGGTAACCACGAATCTAAAGCCTGCAATGGCAATAAGTACATATCTTTCAATAGTCACCCTAAATGTAAATGGACTTAATGCACCAATCAAAAGACATAGAGTAATAGAATGGATAAAAAAGCAAGACCCATCTATATGCTGCTTACAAGAAACTCACCTTAAACCCAAAGATAAGCATAGACTAAAAGTCAAGGGATGGAAAAACATATTTCAGGCAAACAACAGTGAGAAGAAAGCAGGGGTTGCAGTACTAATATCAGACAAAATAGACTTCAAAACAAAGAAAGTAACAAGAGATAAAGAAGGCCACTACATAATGATAAAGGGCTCAGTTCAACAAGAGGATATAACCATTCTAAATATATATGCACCCAATACAGGAGCACCAGCATATGTGAAGCAAATACTAACAGAACTAAAGAGGGAAATAGACTGCAATACATTCATTGTAGGAGACTTCAACACACCACTCACCCCAAAGGATAGATCCACCGGGCAGAAAATAAGTAAAGACACACAGGCACTGAACAACACACTAGAACAGATGGACCTAATAGACATCTATAGAACTTTACATCCAAAAGCAACAGGATATACATTCTTCTCAAGTGCACATGGAACATTCTCCAGAAGAGACCACATACTAGCTCACAAAAAGAGCCTCAGTAAATTCCACAATATTGAAATTCTACTAACCAATTTTTCAGACCACAAAGGTATAAAAGTAGAAATAAATTCTACAAAGAAAACAAAAAGGCTCACAAACACATGGAGGCTTAACAACATGCTACTAAATAATCAATGGATCAATGAACAAATCAAAATAGAGATCAAGGAATATATAGAAACGAATGACAACAACAACACTAAGCCCCAACTTCTGTGGGATGCAGCGAAAGCAGTCTTAAGAGGAAAGTATATAGCAATCCAGGCACACTTGAAGAAGGAAGAACAATCCCAAATGAATAGTCTAACATCACTATTATTAAAACTGGAAAAAGAAGAACAAATGAGGCCTAAAGTCAGCAGAAGGAGGGACATAATAAAGATCAGAGAAGAAATAAACAAAATTGAGAAGAATAAAACAATAGCAAAAATCAACGAAACCAAGAGCTGGTTCTTTGAGAAAATAAACAAAATAGATAAGCCTCTAGCCCAACTTATTAAGAGAAAAAGAGAGTCAACACAAATCAACATAATCAGAAATGAGAATGGAAAAATCACGACAGACTCCACAGAAATACAAAGAATTATTAAAGACTACTATGAAAACCTATATGCCAACAAGCTGGAAAACCTAGAAGAAATGGACAACTTCCTAGAAAAATACAACCTCCCAAGACTGACCAAGGAAGAAAGACAAAAGTTAAACAAACCAATTACAAGCAAAGAAATTGAAACAGTAATCAAAAAACTACCCAAGAACAAAACCCCGGGGCCGGACGGATTTACCTCGGAATTTTATCAGACACACAGAGAAGACATAATACCCATTCTCCTTAAAGTGTTCCACAAAATAGAAGAAGAGGGAATACTCCCAAACTCATTCTATGAAGCCAACATCACCCTAATACCAAAACCAGGAAAAGACCCCACCAAAAAAGAAAATTACAGACCAATATCCCTGATGAATGTAGATGAAAAAAATACTCAATAAAATATTAGCAAACAGAATTCAACAGTATATCAAAAGGATCATACACCATGACCAAGTGGGGTTCATCCCAGGGATGCAAGGATGGTACAACATTCGAAAATCCATCAACATCATCCACCACATCAACAAAAAGAAAGACAAAAACCACATGATCATCTCCATAGATGCTGAAAAAGCATTTGACAAAATTCAACATCCATTCATGATAAAAACTCTCAGCAAAATGGGAATAGAGGGCAAGTACCTCAACATAATAAAGGCCATATATGATAAACACACAGCCAGCATTATACTGAACAGCGAGAAGCTGAAAGCATTTCCACTGAGATCGGGAACCAGACAGGGATGCCCACTCTCCCCACTGTTATTTAACATAGTACTGGAGGTCCTAGCCACGGCAATCAGACAAAACAAAGAAATACAAGGAATCCAGATTGGTAAAGAAGAAGTTAAACTGTCACTATTTGCAGATGATATGATACTGTACATAAAAAACCCTAAAGACTCCACTCCAAAACTACTAGAACTGATATCGGAATACAGCAAAGTTGCAGGATACAAAATCAACACACAGAAATCTGTAGCTTTCCTATACACTAACAACGAATCAATAGAAAGAGAAATCAGGAAAACAATTCCATTCACCATTGCATCAAAAAGAATAAAATACCTAGGAATAAACCTAACCAAGGAAGTGAAAGACTTATACTCTGAAAACTACAAGTCACTCTTAAGAGAAATTAAAGGGGACACTAATAAATGGAAACTCATCCCGTGCTCATGGCTAGGAAGAATTAATATCGTCAAAATGGCCATCCTGCCGAAAGCAATATACAAATTTGATGCAATCCCTCTCAAATTACCAGCAACATTCTTCAATGAATTGGAACAAATAATTCAAAAATTCATATGGAAACACCAAAGACCCCGAATAGCCAAAGCAATCCTGAAAAAGAAGAATAAAGTAGGGGGGATCTCACTCCCCAACTTCAAGCTCTACTACAAAGCCATAGTAATCAAGACAATTTGGTACTGGCACAAGAACAGAGCCACAGACCAGTGGAACAGATTAGAGACCCCAGAAATTAACCCAAACATATATGGTCAATTAATATTTGATAAAGGAGCCATGGACATACAATGGCAAAATGACAGTCTCTTCAACAGATGGTGCTGGCAAAACTGGACAGCTACATGTAGGAGAATGAAACTGGACCATTGTCTAACCCCATATACAAAGGTAAACTCAAAATGGATCAAAGACCTGAATGTAAGTCACGAAACCATTAAACTCTTGGAAAAAAACATAGGCAAAAACCTCTTAGACATAAACATGAGTGATCTCTTCTTGAACATATCTCCCCGGGCAAGGAAAACAACAGCAAAAATGAGCAAGTGGGACTACATTAAGCTGAAAAGCTTCTGTACAGCGAAAGACACCATCAATAGAACAAAAAGGAACCCTACAGTATGGGAGAATATATTTGAAAATGACAGATCTGATAAAGGCTTGACGTCCAGAATATATAAAGAGCTCACACGCCTCAACAAACAAAAAACAAATAACCCAATTAAAAAATGGGCAGAGGAACTGAACAGACAGTTCTCCAAAAAAGAAATACAGATGGCCAAGAGACACATGAAAAGATGCTCCACATCGCTAATTATCAGAGAAATGCAAATTAAAACTACAATGAGGTATCACCTCACACCAGTAAGGATAGCTGCCATCCAAAAGACAAACAACAACAAATGTTGGCGAGGCTGTGGAGAAAGGGGAACCCTCCTACACTGCTGGTGGGAATGTAAATTAGTTCAACCATTGTGGAAAGCAGTATGGAGGTGCATCAAAATGCTCAAAACAGACCTACCATTTGACCCAGGAATTCCACTCCTAGGAATTTACCCTAAGAACGCAGCAATCAAGTTTGAGAAAGACAGATGCACTCCTATGTTTATCGCAGCACTATTTACAATAGCCAAGAATTGGAAGCAACCTAAATGTCCATCTGTAGATGAATGGATAAAGAAGATGTGGTACATATACACAATGGAATACTACTCAGCCATAAGAAGTGGAAAAATCCAACCATTTGCAGCAACATGGATGGAGCTGGAGAGTATTATGCTCAGTGAAATAAGCCAAGCGGAGAAAGAGAAATACCAAATGATTTCACTCATCTGAGGAGTATAGGAACAAAGGAAAAACTGAAGGAACAAAACAGCAGCAGAATTACAGAACCCAAAAATGGACTAACAGGTACCAAAGGGAAAGGAACTGGGGAGGATGGGTGGGCAGGGAGGGATAAGGGGGGGGAAGAAGAAGGGGGGTATTAAGATTAGCATGCATGGGGGGGAGGGAGAAAGGGGAGGGTGGGCTGCACAACACAGAGAGGACAAGTAGTGACTCTACAACATTTTGCTAAGCTGATGGACAGTAACCGTAATGTGGTTGTTAGGGGGGACCTGATATAGGGGAGAGCATAGTAAACATAGTATTCTTCAGGTAAGTGTAGATTAAAAATTTAAAAAAAAAAAAAGAAAGAAAGAAAGAAAAGGGGGATTACTCCTTAACAGGATAAAACTATTGGTAAATCAAAGATCAACGCATGCTTTAAATATCCTTAATGTTGATCACTTAAAGGGTGTCAGATGATCAGCTATGGAGGTACTCTTTTCTGATAATATTCCTTTCTCTTAATTAAAAAAAAAAAAAAAAGCAGTTACTGTGTGCTGACCTCCAATGAGTTCTGCACAGTGGTATAGAGGGCATGTCAAAGTGTGGGCAAAGGGTCTGTTTGTTTCTACGCAGAAGATCAAGGCCTAGCTTGGATACCCAGAAAATGAACTAAGATACGATATGAGGAGGAGCTTCCGGCATCAGCACTCTCTGGAGGACTCGTGCCGGGGGATGATCATCAAAAAGCCTCCACAGGGATCCGGACGATGCTGCGGTTGTGGCTGCATCCAGCCCACCATCTCCTGGACTTGCCATAAGAAGGAGGAGGGAGATGTCTAGGCTGGCATGTGCATACAGTGAGACAACGAATTTGACTGGATCTGTACTGTTGGAACTCAACCAGGAGTTGGGAGGGGTGCAAGTTGTAGCACCCCAAAATCTCATGACTATAGACTATCTATGGTTAAAAGAACATATGGGATGTGAACAGATCCCAGAAATGGGCTGCTTTAATTTGTCTGATGGTTCAAGTACAGTTGGAAAATATCCATCATATCATAGATAAATTGTCACAAATGCCTAGGGTGCCTAAATGGTTTTCTTGGCTTCACTGGAGATGGCTGGTAATTATAGATTTGCTTTGTTTATGTCACCGTATTCCTATTATGTCAATATGTGTGTGCAAATTAGTTAGTAGTTTAAAACCTATACATACTTAAGGTACTATTCAAGAAGATATGTCAAAGAAATAATCAATCCTCCCAAGTTTCCTTCATATGCTACATCTATAGCTTTTCTTCTTCCGTAATTACAAACTTTAAATAGAATTCGTGCCTCATATCGAATTTACCGAGTATCATAATTCCTCCAGGTGGTAAAGATACCTCGAGACAAGTGCTGGGCATAGAAGCCACAGGGCATAAATCTGCAAAGAAGTAAAAAGCTAACCTTTGCAAACAATATGGCTTCTCTCTCACTTACCAACTTTACATTTCCCTGTATGGCCCCGGAAGATGACTGGTTAGCCAGAGACGGGTAAGATTCCTCAAGGGAGGAACAACCTAAGACAGGCACAGTCGCAGGGGGGCCATCAGGTGAGAATTTGGGGATCAACAGAGGTGAGGCTCAGAACCTCACCCCCCCTGCTTTGAGAGAAATCTTCTGCATCCGTGGATGTCTTGCTGCCCTTGTCTAGCCTGGATTAATACTTAGTCCATAGGCACACACCTGATCATCTGATCATCTACATTTGCCTTCTTACAGCACTAAACTATGTTTTCTACCTTTATCTTGCATCTACCTACCACTTCAGCATTTTATTAAAAATAAAAATAATAATAATAATAGGAGAAATGTGGGATCAACATATAAATCAAGTACAAAAATCAAATGAATATTCATATTTGACCTGATGGTTTATAGGTCATATTGCATGATCAAAACCGAAAGTTTCTGTGATGACTGCCCTTGTACTGTTCACCATGTAAGAATTTATTCACTCTGTAAGAATTCGTTCACCATGTAAGAACTTGTTCGTTATGCTTCAGAAGATTGGAGACTGACGAGAATTAGGCTTGAGATGGATTAATGATTGTACATTGAGCATTGACCCCCCTATACTGAATTTTATTGTTGTTAACAACCATTTGATCAATAAATATGAGAGATGCCCTCTCAAAAAAAAAAAAAAAAAAAAAAAAATAGAGAGTGGTACGGTATCTACCAGGGACTGGGAGTACAGGAAAGGGAGAGATGTTGTTTAAGGGTACATACTAGCAACTAGTAGATAAATAATCCTGGAGATTTAATAATAGTATAATGATTATAGATCACAAAACTGTATTATAAACATCAAACTTACTAAGAGACAAGATCTTAATTGTTCTCATCACTAGAAGAAATGATAATTATGTGGCACGACAGTGATGTTACCTAATGCTACAATGGCAATCTCACTGCAGTATAAATTTATCAAGTCAATATGTTGTACACCTTAAATTTATACAATGTTATGTCATTTATATCTCAATAAAAAAATTAAATAAAGTAAAAATGGAAAAAATATGATGCAAACTAACAATAAGAGAACTAGAGTGTATATATGAATATAAAATATAAACCAATATATTACTTGAGATAAAAAAATGATATTTTATAATGATTAAGGTTGAGTTCATCAGGAAAATATAATATAAACATGCCTGCACCTAACAAAGGAAATCTATACTACATGGAGCAAAAAATAACAAAAATTAATAATAGAAAATTCAACAGTAGCTGGAGACTTCAGTGACTCACACTAAGTAATGGATAACAAAATTAGACAGAATATCAACAAGGATATAGAAGACATGAAGAGTACTATAAGGTAGACCCTACTGACATTTTTTAAACAATCCAGACAACAGCAGACATACATTTTTCTCAAATGTACATGGAACATTCTCAAAATAAATGATATGATAGGCCATAAAACAAGTCTCAGGAAACTTAAAATAACTGATGTCATACAACTTATGTTCTCAAACCATATGGAATTAAGTTAGCAATCAACAACAGAAGAGAATTTTGGAAATCTTCAAATACCTGGAAATTAAACAACATACTTCATAACCAATGGGTCAAAGAAAAATTGACAGTGAAATTAGAAAATATTTTGAGCTGGATGTAAAAAAAATACAACATAGAAAAATTTATCAGCTACAGATAAGGTAGTCCTTAGAAGGATATTTATAGACTTAAGTATCTATACTGTAGATGAAGGATCTTAAATCAGTAGCCTATCTTTCTGTCTTAAAAAACTAGAAAAAAAAGAGCAAATGAAACCCAAAGCATTAGAAGGAAGGAAATAATAAAAATTACTGCACAAATCAATGGAATGGTTAACAAAAAACAGTTAAATTGATGAAACCAACAGTTGGTTCTATGAAAAGATAAATGCAATTGAAAAAACTGTAGCTAGACTGAACAAGAAAAATAACACATAAATTACTAAAGTTATAATGAATGAGAGGATATCACTACCAGCTTTATAGAAATTAAAATGATTTCAAAAACAACACTATAGACAGTTTTAGGTGAGCAAATTAGACACTTATATGAAATAGATAAATTCCTAGAAAGACAAAAAGTACTGAAACATACATGCAGAAATAGAATATCTGAATAGACCTGTAACAAAGAGATTGAATCAGTAATTTAAAAATCTACCCATAAAAAAGCCCAGATCTAGTGAATTCCTTCATTTTAAGAAAAATAACAATTTTTCACAAATTCCCCCTGAAACTAAAGGAAAAAGAGAAAAATCACAAACTTATTCTAAGAGACCAGTATTACACTCATACCAAAGCCAAACCAATATCACAAGGAAAAAAATTGTACACCATTAGCATGCATGAATATAGATGCAAAAATATTAAATATTAAGAAACCAAATCCACCTACACATAAAATGATTATAAACTAAGAACAAGTGGATTTATCTCAGGAATAAAAGTTTGATTAAAAACTGAAAATCAATTTAATAAAACATATAAGAGAATAAAAGACAAAATTTCCCTGATCATTTCAATGCATTTGAGAAAACCTAAGACTCATTCCTGATTTAAAAAAATAATAAATCAACAAACTAAGAATAGAAGGAAACTTCCACAGCCTAATTGAGGTCATTTACAAAAGAAATAAACAAACAACAACAACAAAACTACAGTTAATATCATACACAGACTAAAAGTGAAGGGATGGAAAAAGATATTTCATGCAACTAATAGGGAGAAAAAAGCAGGAGTTGCAGTACTTCTATCAGAAAAAAAATTCAAAACAAAGAAAGTAACAAGATACAAAGAAGGGCATTACATAATGATAAAGGGGTCACTCCAATAAGAGAATATAACCAATTATAAATATCTATGCACCCAACAAAGATATGCCTAAATATGTAAAACAAATACTAACAGATTTAAATGGTCAAATAGATTGCAACTCACTCATTTTAGAAGACATTAACACACCACTCACATTATACACAGATCAACCAGACAGAAAATAATTGAAGAAACAGAGGCACTGAACAAATACATTAGAACAGATGGATTTAACAGATATCTAGAGAACATTCCACCCAAAAGCAGCAGGATACACATATTTCTCAAGTGTACATGGAACCTTCTCCAAAATAGACCACACAGTAGGCCACAAAGAGAGCCTCGATACATTCAAAAAGATTAAAACTGTATCAAGCAACGTCTCAGACCACAATGGCATGAAACTAGAAATAAATTACACAATGAAAACAAAGCCTACAAACTCATGGAGGCTAAACAACATGCTTCTAAATAATCAATGGATCAATGAACAAGTTAAAACACAAATCAAGCAATACATGGAGACAAATGAAAACAAAAATTCAACTGCCCAAAGTACGTGAGATGCTGCAAAGGCAGTTCTAAAAGGGAAGTACATAGCAATACAGGCTTACCTCAAGAAACAAAAACAATCACAAATAAACAGTCTGAACTCACAATTTAGAAAACTAGAAGAAGAACAGATGAAACCCAAAGTTAGTAGAAGTAAGGATATAATGAAGATCAGAGCAGAAATAAAATGGAAAACAATGAAAGAATAGAAAAAATCAATACAACCAACAGCTGGCTCTTTGAGAAAATAAGCAAAATAGACAAACCTTTAGCCAGATTTATGATGAAAAAAAGAGAGAAGACACAAATGAACAAAATCAGAAACAAAAAGGGAAAAGTCACAGTGGGTACCAAAGGAATACAAACAATTATTAGAAAATTCTATGAAAAATTATATGCCAATAAGCTGGACAACCTAGAAGGAATGGACAAATTCCTCAAAAAATACAACTTTCTGAGACTGACCCAGGAAGAAACAGAAAATCTGAACAGACCAAATACCAGCAATGAAATTAAACTGGTGATCAAAAAACTCCCAACAAACAAAATTCAGAACCAGATGGCTTCACTGATGAATTCTATCAAACAATTAAAGAAGAGCTAATACCCACCCTTTTCAAAGTACTCTACCAAGTAGAAGAGGAAGGAATACTTCCAAACACATTTTATGAGGCCAGCATCACTCTAATACCAAAACCAGACAAAGACACCACAACGAAAGTAAATTTTAGATCAATATCCTTGATGAACATAGATGCAAAAATCCTCAACAAAATATTAGCAAACTGAATTCAAAAATATATCAAAAGGATCATCCATCATGACCAAGTGGCATTTATTCCAGGGATGCAGGGATGGTATAATATTTATAAATAATTCAATGTGATACATCACATTAAAAAAACAAGGGATAGAAACCACATGATCTCAACAGATGCTGAAAAAGCATTTGACAAAACAACGTCTGTTGATGATAAAAAGTCTCTCACCAAGATGGGTTATAGAGGGTACTTACCTCAGCATAATAAAGGTCATATATGACAAATGCACAGCTAATATCATAGTCAATATCAAAAAGCTGAAAGGAACAAGACAAAGATGTCCACTCTCACCACTTTTATCCAACAGAATTCTGGAGATCCTAGCTACAGCAATTAGACAAAATGAAGAGATAAAAGGCATCCAAACTGATAGAGAAGAAGGAAAACTGTCACTATTTGCAGATGACATGATATTATATGTAGAAAACCCTAAAGACTCCAACAAAAAAACTATTACAACTAGTAACTGGATTCGGCAAAGTTGTAGGATACAAAATTAATACAGAGAAATCTGCCACATTCCTATATACTAACAACCAACTAGCAGAAAGATAAATCAGGAAAACAACTCCATTTACAATTGGATCAAAAGGAATAAAATACCTAGGAATAAATCTAATCAAGGAGATGAAAGACCTCTACTCTGAAAAGTAAAAGAAATACATGAAAGAAATTAAAGAAGACACCAATAAATGGAAATCTATCCCATGCTCATGGATGGGAAGAATTAATATTGTCAAAATGGCCATCCTGCCCAAAGAAATTTACAGATTCAATGCAATCCCTCTCAAAATACCAACAGCATTTTTCAATGAACTAGAATAGTTCTAAAATTCATATTGAACCACAAAAGATCCCAAATAGCCAAAACAGTCCTGAGGAAGAAGCACAAAGCTCGGGGTACTATGCTCCCTGACTTCAAGCTATACTACAAAGCTACAGTAATCACACGAGTATGGTACTGGCAGAAGAACTGGGGGCAAGGGAGGGATAAGGGGAGTAAGGGGCATTATGATTAGCATACATAATGTAGGGGGCATGGGGAAGGCAGTATAGCACAGAGAAGACAAGTAGTGACTCTATAGCATCTTATTATGCTGATGGACAGTGACTGTAATGGGGTATGTGGTGGGTACTTGATAATGGGGGGATCTAGTAACCACAATGTTACTCATGTAATTGCATATTAATGATACCATAATAAAAAAAAGATATCACTTCACACAAGTTAGAATGGCCATTATCCAAAAGACAAGAAATAACACATGTTGGCATGGGTGTGGAGAAATGGTAACCCTCCTATACTGTTGGTGGGAATGTAAATTGGTTCATCCACTATGGAGAGCAGTATGAAGGTTCCTCAAAAAACTAAAAATAGAAATTCCAGACTCCAAGAAAAGACCGTCAGTTATCAAAGGGAAGGAGATGAGGAGGGTGGGTGGGGAGGGAGGGAGAAGGGGATTAAAAGGAGTTATGATTAACACATAATATAGGGGGGTCACGAGGAAGGCAGTATAGCACAGAGAAGACAAGTAGTGACTCTATAGCATCTTACTACACTGATGGGCAGTGACTGCAATGGGGAGTGGTGGGGGACTTGATAATATGGGTGATTGTAGTAACCACAATGTTGTTCATGTGAAACCTTCGTAAGATTATACATAAATGATACCTTAATTTAAAAAAAAGAAATTCCATTTGACCCAATAATTTCACTTCTAGGAATTTAACCAAGGAAACAAAATCCTTGATTTGAAAGATATATGCACCCCTATGTTTATTGCCGCATTATATGCAATAGCCAATATATGGAAGCAACCTAAGTGTCTATCAATAGATTAACGGACAAAGAGGGTGTTCTACATACACACAATGGAATATTATTCAGCTATAATAAGAAGAGCAATCTTGCCATTTGCAACAACATGGATGGATCTAGAAGGTATTATAATTAGGAAAAAAAGCCAGGCAGCAAAGGACAAATGCCATAAGATTTCACTTATTTTTGGAATATAAAAACAAAGTAAAACAAAATAGCAGTAGGCTCATAGACCATGAGAAGTGAGTGATGGTTACCATGTTGTGTTAAGTGGGTGGGTGGGGAGGGTGAGGGGAATAAAGGGGCACAACAATTCTCAATCATAATATAAGTTGGTCACAGAGATAGTAATACAGCATGGAGAATATAGTCAATGATTCTGTAACATCTTCCCATGTTGACAGATAGTAACTGCACTAGTTGGGGGTATGATTTAATAATATGGATAACTGTTGATTCACTGTGCTGTATATATGAAACCAATATAAGATTGTATATCAACGATACTTCCATTTAAACAAATTGAAATTTTTTTCAGTTCAAAAGACACCATTAACAACTTGGAAAAACAAGCCATAGACTAGGAGACAACATTTGTACACCATATGTCTGATAAAAGACTTCTTGCAAGAATACATACAGAGGATTTTATAACTCAATAATAAGTAGACAACTCAATTTTTCAAGGGCAAAAAATCTGTACACAAATGTTCATAGTGATTTTATTCACAATAGCCAAAATCTGGAAAGAAATAAAAACAAATGTCTTTCTGTGGGTGAGTAGCTAAACAAAGAGCAGTATATCTTTATTGTGGAATACTACACAACAATAAAAAGGAATGAACCATTGATATACCCAATAACTTAGATGATTCTCAGAAGTATGCTGGGTCAAAAAGGCCAAAGGTTTGTACTGTATGATACAATTTACATAATCTGTATTACAACATTTGTAGATGGTAAACAGTTTAATGGTTGCTGGGCGGATGGTTAAAAAAGGGTAACGAGGGATCCTTGTGGTGATGTAACTCTTTTATATCTTGACTATGGTGGTGGTCATAAGAACCTACAGCTGTGATAAAATTGCATGTAACTAAATTCACATGTACACGCACACACACAAATGAGTACACGTACGACTCTGGAAATCTGACAGATAGGTGGATTGCATCAATATCAATTTCATGGCTTCCATAGTGTACTATAGTTTTGCAAGATGTAACCATTGGTGGGTACTAAGTAAAGGGTAAACAAGATGTCTCTGCATTATTTTCTACAACTATTATAAATCTCCAGTGATTTTGAAAAAGAGCTTAATTTAATAATTGGGGCAAAATATTTGAATAGACATTTCATCAAAGAAGGTATACAAATGGTCAAAAAGCACATGAAAAGATGCTCAACATTAGTGATTAGGAAAATGCAAAGTAAACCTACAGTGTGATAGTACTGCATACCCACAAAAATAGCTATAATCAGATAGAAAATGATGGAGAAGATATGGAGAAAAATGGAACCCTTATATATTTTGCTTGTGTGAATGTAAACTGAGTAAGCCACTTTGGAAAAGTTTGGCAGTTTTCTTAAATTCAACATAGTCTTACCATATGACCCAGCAACTCCACTCATTGGTATCCACCCAAAAGAAATTAAAACATATGTTCACACAAATATATTTCATAATATTCAGAAGGTAAAGGCAATACAAATGTTATTAATTGGTGACTGGATTAAACAAAATATATCCTCATAATGGCATACTATTAATTAAAAGGAACAAAGTACTCACAGACACAACATGGACAAATCTCAAAAACATTATACTAAGCAGAAGATAGACAGGAAAGACCACATATTATATGATACAATTTATTTAAATGTCCAGAGAAGAAATCTACAGAGACAGAAAGTAAATGAATTGTTGCCTGGGCCTAGGGGTAAGAATAGGGAATGACTGAAAATGGGACAGTGATTTCTTTTAGTGGTGACAGAATGTTCTAAAATAAGTTTGTGATGATAGTTTGCACAACTCTGTAAATTTACTAAAATCACTGTATCATATGCTTAAATAGATGAATAAATACAGGAAGGTGTCCTTTAAACATTACCCTTCTTTTCAGCTGTTTCAAGTTTGAAACCCCCTCATAAGATGGTTAAACCTGTAACCTCTTGCCTCAGGTCCCCAACCATCAGATGGAAGAATTACCCCTATGCCCTGCTTAGCACTACAGACAGAAAGTTACACGGCCTGCTTTCTTCTCCCACCACTCCGCTTTATTATTCTTGATGGTTGCTTAAGTATCATTTAAAAATCATGCCGTTTCTTGTGTTTACTGCCAAAATGTGTTTTTCTTGGTTTGTCCATTTCCAAATTCTCCTATATTTCAGCAAAACAAATTAACTTTGGAATTATATGTGCCTTTTCAGCACACTCTGTATACCTAAGAAAACAGATAAGCAGATTTGACTACACTTGGGAGTTTCAACAACCACAGCACTTCCCTGAACTGCTTTGTCTTTTTGACTTCTGACTAAATGTCAGGTACCTCTTTCCATTTTGACAATAGAATTTCCCTCTCCCTCTCCTCCCTTCCTATCCACAGCCATCATTTCTTCACACTACCTCATTTGCACTAATCACCCCTTATACTCTTTTCCCTTTTTCTCCTTCAAATATCCCTTCCTAGCCTAACCCCAACTGGTGAAAAGGAGAAAACTGCCATTTAAGCAGTGATCAGCAAAATACTTCCCTTTCTACACACTGACCTAGTGGACATTACAGATAATATGTTTGAAAATTGTTTAGCATCACCTATGGCTTTTTTGTTTTTTGAAAGAGATGAACTGGTGCAGAATACTGATTTGACCTTAAGTGTAAGGTATTTCATTCCCCTAAATGATGTATGGCATTATTTATGAACACCCAAGAAAAGAAGCTATGTGTCTTGCCAGAGGCTATTATAAAATATTTTAAGATTCAATCTTTATCATTTTTGGCTAGTAACTTTCTCTATAGTATAAAAAATTAGACTTTGTTGCTTAGTCATAGTGTTGTAAACTATTTCTGAAAAATAAGCTTTTGAGTACAACAAAAATTTTTTCATTTTAATAACACAAACTCCTTGAATGATGATGGATCAATACCTCTAGTAGAACTAATATCTTTTCCCTCATACATCCTAAATGCTTTGTTTATACTGCTGTACTCCTAATGTAATGCTCATCCTAAAATGTGGCTATGTCTGTTTCCCCAATCTCACCAACTAATTAGGATGCAGCTGTAGTGCAGCAGAAGGAGCAGTGAAGCTCATATTAGAATACCTGGATTGCAGAATTTGTTTCATTACCAAGCAGCTGTGTGACTTTACTTACTGTCTTAATGAGCCCTGAATTATGACATGGATTTTTGTGCTGTTGCTAAGAATGAAATAGTTTAAAACTTGAATGGGAAACTCAAAATATGTGATCTCTCCAACATTTTAGTGGGTATGGAGAAAACAGAATATTTGAAATCGAAAACTTTGGACAAAACATTACCATAGACCTTAATAAATTAAACTTCCTGATACTCAGTTTTATAAAAACTAAGTCAATAAAAGATATATGACAATGCTTACTTCACAGGATTGTTTAAGGGTTAACTGAGATATTGTACGTGAGAAAGTCTAGTTCAGTGTCTGGAAAATGGATAATGTTAATTAATGTTCCTTAGGTTGGAATGTTCCCTCCACTCCCTCTGTTCTACTCCCTACCCCAAATAAAAACCTACAAAATGCAAACACCTTTCAGAAAACAACCCAAAAGGCACCATTCTAACAAAGTCTACTAATAACTTCAGGCCGTATAGCACTTCCGTTAAGAATACTGGACCTTTAGAAGCAAAAGACCCCCAAATTTAAAACCAGGTCTGCCATTTAGTAACTCTATGACCTTGGGCAAATTATCTTCTCTGCACCTATGTTTCTAGTCTGTAAAATGAGATCATCATGTTACATATAAGGTTGTGAAGAATTAAATGAGATATGCACATACAACACAACACAGTCTCTGACACTTAGTATTCCTCTAAGGAGTAGAAGTAGTAGTAATAAAAAGTTTCCTCTTCGGTAAAATATTAATAAAAATGCGTTCCAGGGTGTGGCAAACTGTCGATGCAAAAGTCTTTTAAATTGTAATGCTGAACAAACCTTTTGTCTGGCATATACCTTGGGGATTGGTATACCTTGAGATATCTGGGGCAAAGTTCTAACTTTTACAGAATATGCTTTCTCTGAACTGACGGGGGGCAGCGAGGGGGTGAGGATGAGGGGTAATAATACCCATTATTAATCAATAGCAAAATAAAACCAGAAGATCCGTCCGCAGGATGAAAGCAGCAGAAGGCCGAAAAGCAGTACCAAGCTCAGCCCCTGTAGGGCGGACCTCCGCAACTCGCTGGAGTTCATCTCTAACGCCCCCCTTCTCTTAGAGCCGCGCAAGCGTACACCGATTTGATCCTTTCTCCCTCGTGCCCCCGCCTCCAGCCCCCACTCCTCGTGTGCCCCAGTACGCAGGCGCATCTCCTCAAATCCTGTTCCTACACCCCTCACCCACCTTTTTCTCTACATTTCGTTTCCCCTCCTTTTCCAGCCCCTCAGCAGGTTCAAACTCTCCTCCGAGAGGGTGGCGGTGAGCGAGAGATCACGTGATGAGCATCCTGCTGCCCAACATGGCGGAGTTCGACACCATCTCGGAATTGGAGGAGGAGGAGGAGGAAGAAGCAGCAGCAACGTCGTCGTCGTCGCCGTCGTCGTCTTCGACTGTATCGGGGCCTGACGATGACGAGGAAGATGAGGAGAAGGAGGAGGAAGAAGAGGAGGTAGAAGAAAGAGAGGAGGAGGAGACGCCGCCCCCGCCTCGGGTAGTGAGCGAAGAGCATCTACGGAAATATGCCCCCGACCCTGTATTGGTGCGGGGCGCCGGCCACATCACTGTGTAAGCGAGAGGGGGCCGTGGGGTTTGAAAAAGCTAAGATTTGTCGACAAATGACTTAGAAGGTGATCGAGGGGGCCTGTGGAGTTGGGGAGGGCTGCCTGAGGCATACTGTTAGGAAAGGACACCTGGTGTAGAGAAACGGAGGGAAATAGGTGTAAAGGAAGTGAAAATGCAATTTATGATGCACCAACACCAGGTAAATTGGCAGTTTAGGGCAGAGAAGTTAGGGATTTGGGAGCCAGGGGGATTGGAGTACGGGTGAGTCTCTCTGCTTCTGTGTTTGCTGGAAAGTGAATAGTCTTTAAACTGCAGGATGTACCAGAGATTCTCTAAAATTGGTGTCTAGTAGAACACAGTGACTGTTGTGACATGTGACAAAACCTAGGTTTGGATTCTTCTAAACAGAAACATGATGTGTTTTGTAAATAATAATGTAGACTATGCACCCACCCACATATTCATCTATCCCTTTTTCCTGTCTAATCCTTATGTGAATGAATACAATAATCCTTTCCATGTCTTGATCACTCCTCACTCTGACATTCCTTAAATATCACACAATTAGTTTCACCTTGAGAGACAACTATGAAAAGTAGAAAAAGCAGTGGAGTAAGAGTGAGGGCTCTTGTATTTTAGCCCCAGCTTTGCTTCTTACTGGCCCTATGACCTTGGTCAGGTTACTTCCTATTTCTGGGCTTTGACTTCTCCATCTGTAAAAATGGAGCGTTTGGGATACATTATATCTAAAGCTTTTCACCCCTGAGATAATTTAAGATACCTCCAGGAGATTTTGTATATCCAAACATTAAATACATATGTAAATTAGTCCCCCAGGATCTGAGAATAATTTCTTGAAAACTTATGCAGAGTGACTTTTAAAAAAATTGAAATCTTGCATTGTATGTGAGAAAACAGAAGGGGGAGGGATCTCATAGCATGTAGTTGCACAGCAAAATTTTAGTGGTTCTTTGGGCTTTGCAGAATGCTTTCTCCTTTTCATGTGCTTGGACTGTAAATACTTGGAAGTTTGAGTATTGTGTTCATCCTCTTAACTATGCTTTTTATTAAAATTGAAGTATAGTTGATACACAGTATTATATTGGTTTCAAGAATGTATACAACATAGTGATTCAACAATTATATACATTATTAAATCCTTAACCCCAACTAGTGTAGTTATTATCTGTCAGCATAGGAAGATGGTACAGAACTACTATGTTCTCTGTGCTGTACTTTCATCCCCATGACTTATGCTATCTTTCATTGCATTTTCAAAATAGAACTTTTTTCCCCTACCAAGTTATGCCACCTCTAATTTTGATTATGGCCGGCCCCTTTGACTTTCAATTGAGCTCATATTATCTCAAAGTTACATATAATATGCACCACCTCCCCTCACCATGTTAGCTTTTGATTTTAGCAAATACTGAGTATTTTGATTGTAATACACTTTTGTGATCTTTCCATGGAACCTATTTAGAAAGATTTTGAAATTACGGAAGAGCTGGGGGAGATTTTTAGACCTGCTCTGTGGTTAAGCAATTTCACCAGTTTTTTTTGGTCCAAGAATTTTGCAGATAGCCTACAATGTTTGGATGCCAGCTTACTGTGCTGTTTTACTTCCATTCCTTTTATCACAAGGGAGACAGTTTCTTATTCAAACTAATTATGATTCTGGCACAAAGTTTACTTTCATGCAGATTATGTCACATGATTGAACAGAAGAAAATTTTTTATTCCAGTCCATAATTTTATATTCCAACACTCTTCTCCCTCATTATTTTCTAAACTTCAGAAAACAGAAGAGCAAGGAAACAATTTAAGTTCCCTGAAACTCATTTGTGGTTCCATTCTACTCTTCTCTCATAACCATCATGAAGTACTTACTAACCTATTTTCAATTGATAGGTGTAATGTCCCTGGCTTAAATATTCTGGAATTAGGAATATGAAGTACGGGTGCTGGTAATAACTGTTGGTATTAATTGAAGCCAAAACCTGAAAAGCAGCAAACCAGTGCTTGAATTACCAATCAATGTATATAGTTTGGAAAGTTATTTGGTTGTATGCATTCTTTCACCAAGAAAGCACATTTGATGTTAATAAATGTCTGAGATTTGAAAAAAGATTAAATGATTAAAAGAAACTGATCTGGGAAACTGGTCTTTCTTTGGTAATAAGACTTTTTTTATAGCAGGTCAAGTAAGATCCTTAGGAAATAGTTAATCTGATTCTGAGACATCTAAAATACTAGTTTCTGTGTCATTTTTTTCTGGCATAGGAGTGTTAGAGTTGCCCTATCTAAATGAAATAGTTCTTATTCTCTCCCACCCCTTATTTTTTCTTTCCATTCTTTGAGCAGTCATCTATTCTATTGAGGACTTTGTTTCTTTTCAGAGTTTTAAAATTTGAGAATTATCACCTCAAATTCAATATATCTTAAACCTGATATTTTTCCTCACCACATTGTGCATTCCAGTTGCCCCATTTCTGACCCTAATAACACCATTCTGATCTTTGAAATCCTTGAGTCATTTTAATTCCTCCTTCTTGAATTGTTCTGTGCCAATCTGTCCCAGAATTATGTCATCATGCCTTTTGAAATGTCTTATTAGATTTTTCATTTTCTCCATTTCTACTGGACCACTCTAGTTTGGGTTGCCATCATCGTGCTTGAATGGTTGACACAGTCTGCCACCTCTCCCCACTCCAATCTCCTGCATGCTTGTGCCAAACTGATTTTCTTAAAACAGTTTAATCATGTCACTTTCCTGCTGAAAAACCTGCATTGCATCTTAATTAGGTCTGAATTCTTGTTGCTTTCTTCTTCCAACCTCAGAGATCAATGAGGAGTCCCTCCACTTGTCCAGAGTTTTGTGCCTTCCATACCCTTTTTTTCCAACTTCCTCCTTTGGGCAGCTCCTGTGTCTAATATTGCCTCTCTCTGCCTCTATAGTGGCTCAGCCTGTAAATATAGTCAGAGATACTCTTAATTCTTTAAAAGGAAAACAAAGCCTTCCTAGACCTACATTCCCCTTTAGTTACTGTCTAGTCTTCTTTCCCTGTCCACATTTCTTAAGAATACCTATATTCACCATTTCTGTTTACTCTTCACTGCTTTATAATCTTGATTCTGGTACCATGACCATAGAGGAACTGGCCCCATTAAGATCACCATGACCCTCTTGTTGCTAAATTAGTGGGGAACTTTCATTCCCTATCTTTCTCGTCTTCTCCACTGCATGACACTTAGCTTGACTCCCTGTTGGAGGCTTCTACTCCAGGGGTCACAAACATACCAGGCTGAACTCAGAGGCAAGACAGGTCACAGAAAATGGTGCATCATGAGTAAGGATGGGGCCTTAGTTCAAGTGGAAGATGGTATATGTTTTGCCTAAAGGTATTCAAATTCTGATTATAAAAAAAGTTTTGCCAGCCAAGTAAACGTAGACTTCCTTGGCCACTTTATTCTCCTGGTTCTCCTTATATATTCCTGGCTGGTACTTAACTGTCTCATTCATGGGCTTCTCTTCGTCTTTTGCCCCTTGAATACCAGTGATCTCCAGGGTTTTGTTCTCAGACTGCTTTTCTCATCCTCTACTCTCCCTAGGTGGTTTCATCTTGACTCTCATGGCTCAGCCTAATCTCTTGACATTTCTCCACACTGCTTGTATTTTCCTGTTCATAGCAGGTTGTTTCTTATCTGTTTGACTCTACTCAAACTGGGGCCTACATCTATAATTCCATTACCCACCACCCTCAGCTCAGCTCTTCATGTGTCACCACCTTTTGCAAGTCTTCTCTGTCCCCACTAAATAGTAAGCTGCAGTGGCAGGAATAATTTCTGGTTCCCTCTGAATCCTGAGCGCCCAGCACAGTGCCTGCCTGATGTAGCCAGTCACTGAAAGTGAGTTGAGTGACTATTGGTTCACTTCAGTAACACTCAGTATGCCTACTGTAGTGCATGCTCTATTATAGGCCCTCAACAAATACTAGTTAGTTGAATCATGCTGTGGAGAGTAATTGTGTTTCTGACCATGGGTATATATGGATACAGTAATACCACCAGTCCCACCCAGTATTGGGGGAGTGGCATGGCCTTACCTCTGAAAGCTTGTTAAGCAAGCCTGTATGTGTCAGAATACCCCTGTCTACTTGTATTGTCTTAGCATGTTGGCTTCTAGTTACTTTAACAAGATATTAATCTTTTAACATAAAATTAGTTACAATTTCTGATGAAGCAGAATGACCTAGCCACTCTAATTGTAATTCCAGTTCTAAGATGATGATCATAAATGAATATTTGGGGCTCTTGTTCCAAATTTTATTTTAAAGAGTGGCTAAATTAACTCCCACATATTTGAGGTTACAGAAACAGAAATAATGAAATGTCTCTTGGAAATATTAAATGTTTCAGAAATACTATACATCTGAGTGATATAACTTAGTATCTATCACTTTTCTTTTCTTCTGATATTTTTAGGATAAATATTTGGATCCAGTATATTGAAATACAAGGAAAATTATATCTTATGAGATTTTTTTCATATTTATAGGCATTATCATACTCTTTGTATTACTTAAAATGGGGAGATATTTACCCTTGATAGTACACCTGTAGAGATGAGAGATTATAAATCTCAGAGATTATACAGTAATCTCATTAAAATTAAAAGAGTTGAAGTTATTACATACAGAATTGAAAAAGATGGTCAAATTTGCCAAATAGTGCATTTCTAAAAAAAACCTTAGCACTACAAATATTGATACTTCTCAACTCAGTGAATGGAATGCCTTTTCTGTAAATAACTGTCTTTGAGGAATTACAGTGATGCATTGTTAAATTTGTGTTTGAGGTAAATATAAGATTTTAGGCTTTGAGAATAATGAAGCCATGGTAACTTGCCATTTTACTGTATAGCAAGACATGATTATTCCATATGAAAGATAAAAGAGGTTTATATAATTTTTTTGAAAGTCTCTTTGAATTCTATGGCATAGATATTCCTTTTCCTTGGTGTTAAGTAAAGTTCAGTGCACATGCTTCAGAATTGGCATTGCTATAAGTGCATGATTTTCTAGTAAAATCACATTCCTTGTTGGCAGAATTTTACTGCACTCTTGATCTGTTTTCTTAAACAGCCTGAACCACATGAGCATTAATTTATACAAGGTTTTCAAAGGCTGATGTATAACTATTTCAAAAGTATTAAAAACAGTGAGGAATGTATGGAGGGAAAGAAGAGGTGAGGGCAACTAAGAGGACCCACCCTTCTTTGCCTCAATTTACTTTACTCCAAAGAATTGTCCAAGAAATTAAAATTTGGGGCTTTGAAGACACTTGACAAATAAATACAGTTGCCACTGCCTTTTAGTCAAAATTATGAGTGCATAATAGGCCTAATTTGCTTATCTTTATTACTTTGCTATCTTTACGTAGATATATATAGGCCAAAAAGGAGCATTTTAAGAAGTAAAATGACACTTTCCTTACCATTTCTATTACACGTTTTATATTTAAGAAGAGATAATCTCTTTTTATAATACAGAAGAAAATTAGTAATGTGAATACAGCAAGTAGTTCTTGAGAACTTAAGCACTGGACTATGTGCTGTAAGAATATAGAAAAAAGTACAGACCTTGCTTTACAAAACTAACAGGAAATTTGCCTTTAAATTGTTGACATGGAGCAGCAAAGAATAAAAGAAAATATTTTATCAACTCTTGAATTGTATAGTACAGATTAGAAGTAGCCAGGAGTGTTCAGAGAAAGCAGGAACCTGTGAAGGTTTGAGCATTGGAGGCATTACAAGCAGGGATTGGAATTTAACTGGAGCTTGCATAGGATTTAAACTAAAGAGAGGAAGCAAGAGGAACCACTCAAAGACAAGAGCCAGCATGGCAGTAGGAATGGAAAGGAAGGAATCATTATAAGAATGATTTAAAAGGAACAGGTGACAGGAATTTGGACCAAGGTGCAAAAAATAGGAGAGGGAATGTGCAAAAACAATACTAAGGCCTAGGATAAAGAGAGTCAGTGTTCCATTGATAAGAGAAAAGGAATTTGAAATGGGGAGCCGATTTCCAATAAAAAGGTAACATTTAATTTTAGACATGTTTCACTTGAGGTGTTACTATTTTGTAGCAAGATGTTCAAGTGGAAATTTTCAGTATGCAATTAGGGATGAGAAACTAGAACATGTTGGAAACTATAGAGCTAGAAATATAGATTTAACGGTCATCAGCATGCAAGTGATTGTCAAAGGTGTTAAATGTAGATGCAGTGTTAAAGTTCCCTTAGAGAAGCAAATGACTAAAAGCTAAATTTTGGGAAAGATTTTTAGGGGAGGATTAAGGGGTGAGTGAAAGAATGGGAGATTGTTCAGAACAGAGTGATCAGTATCACATGCAAATTCAAGGGGAAAAGTTCTGAGAAGAGAACATTGGATTTGGCAGTAAGACAAGATGAACTTGTCTTTCTAAATAAATTCACTGAATAAGATTATTTTCAGTAAAGTAACAATATCTGAAGTCAAGTTTCAAAAGGTTAATAAAGGAGGGGATATTAAGGATACAGAAGCAGTAGAAAGGAAAGTTCATTTGTCTGGTGATAAATTCAAAGAATATCAAAGCTAAGAGTTTTTTAAATAATGGAAATATTCCATACATTTTGAGGAATAGATCTGTCTATGTCTTCTACCTATTTTCTATCTAGTAAAAGAGTAGCAGCTAGGAAAAGCTGTAATGGCAGCAATTTCTATGGAGGTAGGAACATGTTATTAACATTTTATCTAAAGACATTGTAGACAAGATAAGGAAATAGAGCTCTACTTTAAAATGTATCATGTCTGTTTTCTAAAAATAAAACCTGTATCTCTTTCTGTGTTACACAATAAGAACAGACTCTTTGTGGAATAATGAATTAAATTATATCTTTTTTGACTAGTGATAGTCACTATTTAGCTAAATATGATTTAAATGAAATGTTTCTTGCTCTATTAAATATTTGTCATGTTATTCATTGCTGAATTAGTACACAATTACAAATAATTTTAATAATAAAGTATCAGTTTCTCAAACAGTACATGAAAGTTGCCATAAAAATTCATGTACTGGGTATACCATCTTGTTTTTAAGTTTGGCTATACTCCTGTGTCAATGTATAGATTTAAAGGCTATGTTATTATGAGAATATATTATGTTCTCATTACATGTGGTATTGACACTTGGAAAAGTAGTGAAGTATTTTTTAAATGAAGTTAAGGTCTTTTTACAATTGCTAATTAATTTTATCAACTATTTTAGAATATATAATTTATTGTTTTAAAATATATCTTAAACATACAAAGTATAGTATATGTATGCACAGATGTGTACTGTGCTGCTAGCTGCTAGGTATAGAGAGTCGTTGTGTTTAAGACTGGCTTGTGTCCTAGAGGAGCTATTAGCATAAATGATATACAAGGATATTCCCACCTAAGGTTTTAATAGGACATTGGATTCTCAACATGTCTTTAAAGTTACCTAAGTCTAAAATGCCAAAATCAGTTGAATCACACATTACACAGCTTATTATTCAACAAACTTTTATTAAACGTCTACTAAATAAGCATAATGGAAGATAGCAAAATGAATAAGCCATAGTTTCTGTTCTTGAGGAACTTAATATAACATAGAAAGAACCTCGGGATCAGCATTTGAATTTTGGTCCCCCTGTTCCCCTTATTAGATATATTTCTTTGGGCAAGACAATTAATTACTTTTTGGAAAAAATATTTTTCTGAGTATCAGCTTCCTTGTCTGTAAAATGGGGATTACTGTACTACTCTTGCAGCATTCAAAGTTTACAAGTAATTGTATTTATCTAGCACAGCATCTAGCCCGTTGTTAAGTACTTACTGGTATCTTACTGTTATTTCCTACTTCACAAGAAGTGCTCAATAAAAGTGTCTTTTCCCTTTTGCTTGGAACCCACCATCTACTAACATAAAATTGTAGTCACATGTCATCTAATATGCAGGAAGTGATCATTGTTATCCCTACTGAAATTAACAAGTAGGTGAATGAAGACTTACAAAATTCACCTTGACTTCTTACTACAGATTTCAGTAAGCATACTTGAAGAGAGTTAGAGCTTTCAAGGCTGGGATCTGTTTTCTGAAAGTTGGTTGGGCATGTACATAAAAACTATTCATAAGGACTACCTTTAAGTCTCTGATAGTAACTAATCATAAATTGTAAAACTATAGTTCAGAACATTATATTAGTTTTTATTAGGAAGATTTTCACTCTTAGAAGAAAACATAGGCAAAAATCTCTTGAACATAAGTGTGAGCAATTTTTTCCTGGACACGTCTCCTCAAGCAAGGGAAACAATATAAAAAATGAACAAGTGGGACTATATCAACCTAAAAAGCTTCTGTACAGCAAATGACACCATCAGCAGAACAAAAAGGCATCCTACAATATGGGAGAATATATTTGTAAGTGACTCATCTGATGAGGGGTTAACATCCAAAATATATAAAGAACTCATATACCTCAACAACCACAAAAACAACCTGATTAAAAAATGGGCAGAGGATATGAACAGACATTTCTCCAGAAAAGAAATACAGATGACCAATAGGCACATGAAAAGATGCTCCACATTGCTAGTCATCAGGGAAATGCAAATCAAAAGCACAATGAGATACCACCTCACACCAATCAGAATGGCCACTATGCAAAAGACCAGAAATAACAAGTGTTGGCAAGGATGTGGAGAGGTGGGAACCCTCCTATACTATTGGTGGGAATGTAAATTGGTACAGCCACTGTGGAAAGTAGTACGGAGGTTCCTCAAAAAGCTAAAAATAGAAATACCATTCAACCCAGTAATTTCGCTTCTAGGAATTTACCTGAAGAAAACAAAATCCGTTGATTCAAAAAGATCTATGCATTCCTATGTTTATTGCTGCATTATTTGGAATAGCCAAGATAGGGAAGCAAACTAAGTGTCCACCAATAAATGAATGGATAAAGAAGTGGCACATATACACAATGGACTATTCAGCCATAAAAAGAACAAATCCTGTCATTTGTAATAACATGGATGCACCTGGAGGATGTCATGCTCACTGAAATAAACCAGGTGGAGAATGACAAGTGCCATGATTTCACTTTCTTGTGGAATATGAAAACAGCAAAACAGAAGGAACAAAACAGCAGTAGACTCTTAGATACTAAGAAATGACTAGTGGTTACCATGGGGCAGGGTTGGTATGAGTGGGTGGGGAGGGTGAGGGCATAAAAGGGCACAATAATTTGCAGTCATAATATAAGTTGGTCACGGGAATGGAAATGCAGCATGGAGAATATAGTCAGTGATTTTGTAACATCTTCCTATGTTGACCGATAGTAACCGCACTAGAGGTGTGAGGATTTAGTAATATGGGTAACTGTTGACCCACTGTGTTGTACATTTGAAACCAATATAAGGTTATATATCAACGATACTCAAATAACAAATAATAACTTTTCACATACACAAAAAAGTAGAAAGAAAAGTATTATATCTACTCTTACATACTACCCTTCAAGCAGTTCCAAGTTACCAACTAAAATAGTTTTTAAAAGAAATATTTCAGTCAAAAATTGTAATATTTCCAGCTCTGTATCAGTGTTAATTTTTTATTTTAAAATCCCATGTTGTGGATCTTGTTAGAATCCTAGTTTAATGATCTCTCAAATTTCTTTGACTAATAATTTGGGTTAATAGTCAGTTATTTATATTCTATAAATACCATAAAATTATTTTTAGGACAAACTTTTAAACCATGTGTCAAAAGAAAAATGAATGGGTTTGTAATTTTTTAAAAGGGGAGGAGTTAAATATGCTGGGTAGAATATATGTTGTCCTGTCTTTGTTTTTAAGGTTTGGCTTGAGCAACAAGTTTGATACTGAATTTCCCTCAGTTCTAACAGGGAAGGTAAGTGGGAATTTGCTTTGAACTTTTGTTTTAAAAGCATTGTTCTATGTATGGTTTATTTATAACAAGTGCTCTGACTCACTGGTAGTGAAGTCTAATAACAAGAGGCCAGGGTACTTGAAGGCTTTGTCATTAGTGACTGAAAGCTATCTCCATGACTACTAGCCTGTAACCAGTTATTTTGTTTATTGTCTGTCCGTTAATGCCAGCCTCTATTTACTAACCTGTTTAGTTTTTCCAGTTTTGTCTTTTTTCTCAGCACTGGTATTTATAATTGTTTTCATTTAGTTCAGTAATTCCAATGTGTAGAGTTAACAAAGTACCATTGTACCATTGTAACTTTGTGTCAGTTATTTTTAAAGCATCCTGGTGGTATGATTTGTACATCAAAAGAATCAAATTTGGGTTAGACATTTTCTGCCTTTTAGATCATTTGAGTTTCTAAAATTGGAATAAATTATTACTACCTTATTGTTCTCTGGTTATTCTAATGAGTATCTTCTGGCATTGAGGCTCAATATTCAAAGACTTCCTAGAATTTAAAACTATTGGAAAATCCTCTTATAACAGTAATGCTAATTTCTAGGCCCAAAGGAAAAGGCTCTAAGCCACAAAGTCATTTACACATGTTTGTTACTTGAGGAAATACAGAAGAAGAAAGAGAAAAGCCATTATAGTACAAAATACTCAGAAGTTTCCAAACGGTTCAATAGCTGAAATGATGATTTGGGATTGAAAGAAGTTAAGTTTTGGTACTTTGAAGCCTATAATTTAATATAATTATGTTTAATTTTATTACTAGAATAATGCTATTTGTCAGTATGGATTTTGGTCATATTTTAAAATGATTCCATTCTTTAAAGGACTTTTATGTTATTTTAGTATTAATTTATCTTATTTAGTGAAAAAGCAAGGTGCAAATCAGTGTGTATGTGTAATAAAGGGGAGAAATCAGCACATTAATAATTGTATAAAAAATTCTAGAAGGATACATATGAAACTAATAGAAGTGATTACCTTGATGGGATAAGGGGAATGGGATGGATGGAGGCCAGGGTAAGGATGAGAGCATTTTCTGATTATCTTTTAGTGTTGTTTTGATTTTTGAACCATGTGACTATATTACCTATTCAAGCTTTAATTTACTTTTAATTTGTCCTCTCATTTTAAACTTGAGAATGGATAAGATACTTGTACTAATATTGGCTCCAAAATTTTTTGTTATGATACATTTTCTAGCTGCTTACTCTCTTCACTTTTGACCTAATCCCAATCTTTTCTCCACCCTCATTATCTGACAGGGGAAAGAGAAAAAGACAGTAAACCTATTTCTTTCTTCTAGGGTTATCTGTGAGAGCATAAGAAATCCTATACAGTTTAACCCTGAAAGGTATTTTATGCTTTATTTGTTTAATTTTCCCTCTGAAGAATGGGAGCTAGCCAGAGATGGTATATAGAGTAGTCAAGCTTTGAAGTCAGATCTGTGTTGGAATACAAGATAAGTCACTTACTGGCATTGTGACCTTGGGCAAGCCACTTCTGTGAGCCTCAGTTCTTATGTGAAAAATAGAGATGATGGTGATGATAGTACCTCATTTCTTGTTGTAAGGATTAAATGAGAGCCATAAATAAAACTCCTAGCATATTGTCAGGTTCTTGTTAGCTTTCCAGTATAAGTTTGTGGTTGCTGTTGACCATTCTTCATCAGTGTATCCAGTTTCACCTTGATTGTTTTTCAATTTTCTGTACTCAACAGCTTTCAATTTTTAATTGCTTTTGCTACTTTTACATTCTTCATCTGAGTAATGGTGTATTCTGTGTTCCCAACAATAATTTGTGCTCTTGGTTACTGATCTTTTCTGTCTGTCCTGAGGTAATAATAAGCAAGTGAAGATAGTCTCTGGCTAAGTTAACATTATAAAATATGTGACTATTTAACTCCCTAGGATACAGAGATCTCTTTGAAGTGAGATTCTGGCATCACTGACTAGTATGTTCTACCTTCCTATCCTGATCATTGAGAATAATTCACCAATTGAAGCAGCAGTTCAGAATTAAATTTGTTTTATATGAATTAATCATAAATGTTTTCTCCAAATGAAAAAAAATAAGCTATGGAAAAGTCTCTTGAATAGTAATATGTTTGTGGAAAGATAGCAAATTCAATATTATAATTAAAAAGAATGTGAGTTAAAACATCTATACAGTGGAAAATATATTCATGTTTCCCTTGATGCTGCTGCATGTATTGTCTGGACAGTTACATCCAGCTTTATTACTGGTTTAGTTTTTAAAAAATCTGAATTACAAGTCCAAGGATTCTAGAAAGTAAATTGACAAAAACTATGTCAGAGAATAGAGTCCCCAGGCACAAGAATTATCTGTCTCTGAAATACGCCAATTTTATGTGCCCAAGGAACCTTCAGAATACTTCTTCACACCTCTTTATTTCTTTCCAACTCTTCTGAAATTAAAACTTCTGTCAGCCCAAAAGATAGTACAGTTTTTTAAACTAGATGAGTGCTAGTTAAGCTGCTTTTGGTATGTATTCACACAACCTAAATGATCAGGATATGAGCTGTTCTTAAAGAAATCCATTCTTTTCCAGTGATCCTTTGTTTTGTAACACATATAATGGCTGGATATTTATTCTAGTGTACATTATTTAAAGAGAACGAAATTTCTCATATATTAGTTAGAGAAGGCATAAGTGATACTGTAATGTTTCTTAGCTTAGTGTTTGGTGATGAAAAAATACTCAAAGGAATTCTGGAAGTCTGGTTTTTAAGTCACATAGTGGTAACATTACCCTTATTTATTTTCTCTTTAGTGAGATAATTTTTCTGCAGTAGGCACTTTTTCATTTGTATAGGTTACTTAGTATTATCAAAATGCTTCTCTGATAACTGCGGGAAGAGGCAAAAAGAATTTACATGCCAGAAAAAAAGAAAGAAAAGGAAAAAAAGGTCCAAATTCCAACCTTTGTGTAAAAATTTAAAAAAATGAATAAATGCAGTAGCTAAAATGGAAAAATAAATCTACCTTTTACAAAATTAGTCTTCTCACATTAATGGTATTCTGAATAGCTTTTATACCTAAAATTGCACGGAGTGAATTGTGAAAACCTAAAAACCCATTTTGACAAGTTCTGTGGCTCAATAATAGTTTTGTACTTATTACGTGTTAATGCTTTGAAAACAAAAAGATAATTTTGTAAAGTACAGAAAATGTTGTTTCCCCATTTCACTAAAGGTAACTCCTCCTGTCATGATAGGACATAGCAAGCAGGTGTATACGCACAGATTCTGGTGAACAGAAAATGAAAGAACCACAGAACTTTAGTAAAGAAATAAAAGCTTCCAGCATTCAGTTTGAAACAATTAAATGGTGTTATGGGGAAATTAGCGTTCAGTGTTAGGAACCGTAAGCCATAAAATCGACCTTTACTGCTGTGATCCAACATGACAAATGATTGATAGGGTTGTGTTCCCCATGATTGAAGAAGGCCAATCAGTCCTGCTGGGTTTTGCTTGGATTTTCTTCAGTTTGCAGAGTCTCTTGTATCCTGTCATAAAATAGTATGACCTATTACCCCACCTCTATGATGTGGTTTTCTTTTTTCTTTCCAAGAAAGTCAAAAGGAATTGACTGTTTCTTTATAACCTGCCATTCAGCTAGAAAGTAAAGGGCTTCTATCTAACCTTCATTACTAGAGATACTCAATTATATGGAAGTAAATGAGTAAAATGTTATTAACTCTGATTCCACACAGTTAACTAAATGTTTCTTTCACATTGTTTAAAATCGGGAGTTAACCAGTTCTCATTTCCTATGTCTTTATTTCTGTTTTATGACTTTACTGTTATTCAAATACAGATTTTTTTCAAAGACAATCCTAGCCTCCTTTAAAAGTCAAAATGCAGATTTTACTTTATTGTTGGAAACTCTAGAAAAAGGTTTCTTTTTGATGTGTTTATTATGACTTCAAAAATCTGAATTCTCATTTTTAGTAACTTGAATATTTTTTGCTCATGGTAGGAGAGTACAGATTGAGACTACTGTGTGTTAAAAGTAGAGAATATTGGTAAGGAAGAAGGAAAATTGCCACATTTTAGAAATGTTTCTGTTAATTCATTTCCAAAAGCATGTAGTGAAAGACAAATTCTATAACAGATTTTGTATTCCTTGGCATATAATTTACTTCATTCACAATGTTTTAAACAAAAGTTATGTTCTACTTTTTGGACTGATTGGTTTCTGGCTTTAGCTTCACTCTTACATCTTTTTAAGTCATTTAAATAAAAAGTTTAAAAACTATACTTCCTAAATAAAAATTCTAATTCTAATTACAAGCACAAACTTATAAATGGACAGATTTAGTAATTTTATGATTTAAAGGACTTTATTTCAAAATTTTCCATGTTTTAAAAATGTGTTGTCTGGATACACAATTTAAAGAAAATTGATAGTAACGTAAAGCTAAATATATATTTTCCTTATTTTGACTTGTTTGTTCAGTCAGTGATTCGCCAGGAAAAAAGTTGAATAATGGGAGGTAAATCTTAAGACAGCAACTTGGCACTTTATTTTTAAAAAGAACGTCTTTTTGTCTCGGAAGAATTAAAGAACTGAGGAGCACTTTGAATTTGCATTCAAAATGTAACAGATTGTCCTTTTGTTCATAATAGAATGTGTAGCAAAGTTGTGGCTTATTATTACCTGATCAAACCTCTTGCCTTCAGGTGAGACTCCTTGCAAAAGAGAGCGTTATCTTTTCTCCAAATCTAGTCGGAGAGATGATTCAGTGACTGACTTTTTCAAGGCATTCCAGTCAGAAGGTTCTTTTTAAAGCATAATTTCCATTACCTGTGAGGTATATAAAGCAAAGGTTATCCTCATTTTATAGATGGGAAACTGAAACTCAGAAAAATTACATGAATTTGCCTAGGATTTTTCAGTTATTATGAAAATATTAAATATTAATGTAACTAGAATCCAAATCTTGATTTATTTTGAACTGTGGTTAGCCTGATAACGTTTACTGTTTTCAGTTATAGGGCATGGTTCCCTGAGTTTACTTTCATATTTACCCCACAAATGTAGTAATTTAATTGGAATTCTTTTTACTCAGTGATTGTTTTTAGGTCATATTGCCCCCAGCAATCATTGACTGATTTTATTTAGATGGAGAATGAAATTAGTTTACTTTCACCACGTTGAGTACTGTTTAGAGCCTTCCGGTTTCACAACTGTTTTTCTCTAACATATGAGGAAGACAGACAAATTTATGGGCTATGCAATTAACCTTACTAGATGCTATGAACAATTCTAATAAGGCTAATATAATTACTTAATGTTTTAGTCCTGATGGTGTTGAATTATGTGATCATATGTCTAACGTCTGCTAATAGATATGTGTTTTGTAGCAAAAATGTAATAAATTGATTCATCTGGTACAATTTTCACTTGGAAGAGTTGTAGAGCTCCATATTTTTTATACAAAATATGCAACAGGGTTTTTATTTTACAGCAGTTTATTATTCCTAACAATTTCATAATTTTTGTATGACCGACACTGAAGTTTTTTCCCATGGATTTTGCACTCTGACAGCTTTATAAATGAAAGAATAATTTTTGTGATCCGGAAATGTGATTTCACTAAAAGTAAACTATTTTTTAGTGTACCTTTGAGTTGTATAACCTTCAAGCAGAATTTTCAGTATAAATTTAATTATGCCTGTCATGCTCTTGCCTTTGAACTGACTTTTGTCATTGTTTACAGAGAGGCACAAGCAGCCACTTCCAGGAATGGAGGTAGTAATTAAAAATATTAAATTTGTATACTTAAGGACTTGCAACTTTCAAAATTTACAGCAGTTATGAGTCCATTTTTTGCTGAATATTAAGACCATCTTTTGAGTATAATTTCTCCTCACTGGCTTTTGTCAGTGTAGCTTTTCCCTACAAACAATGGCAAGTGTTAAGATTTTGCTATGTTGCAAATTTGACAGGGAGAAAAGGTTTGAGAGTTGCCTTTTTAAAAGTAATCCAGGAATATTTCCAAGGTCTAATTTTAATTCCATTTCCTGTGGTATTATTTAGGTTTCTACTGTTAGATGAAGATTCTAGTCTTAACCAACTTTTAGTTAAACTGGAGACCATAAATAATATTACCTTAATAGTGAATATATTTGGTAAGAATACTGCTTGACAGTTGTCTTTTACCACCCATTTTATTATTGGTAATTTCAGAAGATTGTTTTTAAACATCATAATAAATTCTGTAAACATGAAATTATATCCTTTTGCTTTCTAGTATCACCTGAGTGTGTGTGTGTGTGTGTGTGTGTCTGTGTGTGTGTGTAGGGAGGAAGTACATTTAGACATGTAATTATTTGAAGTATTTATAATAAGACAAACGTTTTCTTTCGGTTTAGAGATAAATAATGGAAAGCTTCCCACAAACTGTTAAAGACTATGCCTTTGTTGTAGGTGGCCCCGGAAGAATTTAAGACCAGCATTGGCCATGTGAATGCATGTTTGAAAAACGCTCTCCCAGTCAATGTGAAATGGCTGCTGTGTGGTTGTCTCTGCTGCTGTTGCACACTAGGTTGCAGCCTGTGGCCTGTTATTTGTCTCAACAAAAGAGTGAGTAACCATTTTATTGCATAATAATAGTTAACTTGCATTATTTATTTAATTCTCATAACAATGCTATCATTCTAGATAAAAAGAAACTTGGGGACAAAGAGGTTAAGTCTTTTGTCCAGCTTTTATCAACACTTTAGCACTTAATAGGGGTCCCCATCATTTTAAATAAGTGCAATATAATGGAGTACTTAAGTACATATAAATGTAACTGGGCTACTTATTCTTTTTACAAAACCTGAAGCTGTGATTTTCAATCTATAATGTAGATGGAACAGTTTCTTCTCATCTGAAGAAAGGCAGAGTGAGAGTACTGTACAAAGTTGGGAGGGAAATCCTGCTTAGTTTTGAACACGTTGAAACTTTCTAACATGACATTACTAGTCAAGTCATGGATTTATGACTATCCTAATCTCATCTTTTTTTAAATTTTATTTTAGCCTTTGGAATGTTTTTTTTTCATTCAGTGGGAAGATTTCTTAGAATTTTTGAATTGAAGCCAATGAGGAAAGTTAATTCATTTTACCTAAAGTTCTTTTCCCTGTACCACATTGATGATTTCACTTTTACATAATAATTTTAAACTTTTACATAATAATTAGTCTACTGAACTGTATTCAAAATCACAGCATGTTGTAGAGGTATAATTAATAGTTCTGTAAAGGCCAAAAATATTCCCAAGAAATACTCATTTATATTCCTCTCCATTTTCCTCCTGCCCTCCTTTTTGTCTACTTCAAAAAGACAAATAATAAAATATTGCCACTCCTATGGCTTTTTTAATGGAAATGTTAAACATTTTATTGATTCCTTTGGTAACTACCAGTAGGTCAGAGCTTTACTTTATTTAGAACTTAGTTTATTGTTTGTCAAAGCATGTACAGTATTCTCATATGGCTCTGTATGACTTAAAAGAAATCGACAACATAAATTTCTTTCCTTAGTTGTAATACCTTTTAAAAGTTACAAATCAGTAACTCCTATCCATCTCCATTATTTTTAAAGCCAATGTAACTTAACTATCATTTGGATTTTCCATTACACAAATATAGCCAATTTTAATTACTCAACAGTTTTTTTGGTTTTAATATTATCCAGGATCCATCATTTTTTCGGATGTCCTATTTACTTATTTATTAGTACCTTCACCACAGGTCCTGAAATAGAAGCAACTTTTTTAATCGTGTGATTTTACTATGAGCACTTCTGATAGAATATTCAATGGGAAATTAATGTTGATGTTAAGATTTCTCCCTAGCCCCTATTACTTTGCTTAATTAAGAATTTATACCAAAGTTGAGGTATCAGTGTACAGATCTTTCTCAACTTATGATGGGTTACATCCAGATAAACCTGTTGTATGTTAAAGATACCATAAGTCAAAAATGCATTTAATACACCTAACCTGCCAAACAGCATAACTTAGCTTAGCCTACCTCAGATGTGCTCAGAACACTTACAGCAGCCTATAGTTGGGCAGAATCATCTAATATAAAACCTATTTTGTAATGAAATATTGCATATCACATGTAATTTACTGACTACTGTACTGAAAGTGAAAAACAGAATGGTTGTTTGTATCAGTTGTTTACCTTTGTGATCAGGGAGCTGACTGTCACTGCCCAGCATCACTAGAGAAATTGTACCTACGTATCTCTAGCTTGGGAAAAGATAAAGATTAAAAATTCAAAGTACAGTTTCTACTGAATGCATATCACTTTCATACCATTGTAAAGTCGAAAAATCGTAGGTTGAACCATCATCAGTTGGGGAATGTCTGCATTCTTAACTCATTAATGTGTCGATTTAAAAAAGTTTGTTTAGTACAGATTTGCAAAGTTTTGTCTTGTGGGCCAAATCCAGCCCACTCTGTTTTTTAAACATTTGAATCAGTTGCCAGCATTTAAAAATTGAAATATTTAAAATAAAATTTGAGATATCAGCCTCTCTTATAAAATCTAAAGATTGGCAATATTGGACCCACATGCCTATATTTCAGCACCTGGCCCTAGCTGGTGGGTGCTCCCTTAAAATGGGACGTTCAGTCTTTGGTTCACCACAGAACCACCCAGCATTTGTATTATCTGCCTTGCTCTGTACACTTTATATTCACGGTGCTAGATTTTGTACATGCTATGTTGGTAACACACTAGACAGTGAAACATTAAGCCTATGCTGGTGATATATCCAAAACTCTAGAGACCCAAGAGATTTCTGAAATAAAATGGTTTATTGAACCTTTACAGGTGCTAGCCAGAATAAGGACTGCATCTTGGGATGGAAAGTTTCTGCTTCACCAGCAGCAAGGCTAGTTAAGTTAACAGAGACAACTTATCCACCAGATTCAAGAAACAGAACATTTATGAGGGGTCTTAAAGAAAAAGTTCTTTTCCCTCACATTTATTTTAGTTTCAGGTGTACAATATAATGATTTGATATTTGTATATACTGTGAAATGATCACCACAATAAGTCTAGTTAACACCCATCATCATACAGAGTTGCAAACATTTTTTTTCTTGTGATGAGAACTTTTAAGATTTACTCTCTTAGCAACTTTCAGATATGCAATACAGTATTAATCACAGGAAAAAAACTACTCTAAATTCACTTTGGCTATAGATAAGAAAGGCAGGCTAATGTGAAGCAGGGAAAGTCTGGGGATAGGTGGTTAGTCCATAGAGAAGATTGGTTGTTGATGATGGTCAGACACTGGTCATGTGCACGGGGGATGAGGTGGTCCTGGGGACCTACTAGAATATTGTTGAAATGACTTCATCTCAGAATGTGAAATTTCAGGTTAGCTACATCGTGCAGCTGTTGACTGATGACCTTCTCTTGTTCTCTCCCCCTCATTCTCTGGCCCTTATGTCACTTAATTTAGGACAGTTCAGAATTTTTCCTTGTCACAGGTGACCTTTTGTAAGACACTGTCCTTTTTGGAGCCTCAGTTTCCTCACCTATAAAATTGGGATAATACTATTTTTAAAATGGTTGTGATGATAAAGAGATGTAGAACACCTTAGTGCTTTTTTGTCCACCTGGAGAAATAAAAAATAAAATACCACAATTTAAGAATTTTTATGCCTTCACTACTGCTTCTTAATTTGTAACCTGAGTTGTGTAGACTATAATAGTTTGATTGGAGAAATATTAACATTGCTACGTAGCCCCAATCTCTTATTTTACAGGTATAGAAACAGAGAGAAGAGGTAAAGTGACTGTCTCAGTGTGACACAGTTAATGGCACAACCAGAAAAATAATCTTTAATTTGTTTTGTTTTTATTTTTGTCTCTTAAAACACTGTATTCTCTTGACTACATCATGTTCCTTGAGTCACATTATTTCTGAGACAAGAAGCATTAGAATAAGTAGTATTATAAATAGCCCACTGCGTTTTGATTCTCTAGCAAGGATTGGCAAGCTTTTTCTTAAAGGGCCAGATAGCAAATACTTCATGCTTTTTGGGCCAGATTCTCTGTGGCAACTACTCAACTCTGCTGTTTTAGTGTGAAAGTAGCCATAAACAATATGCAAATGGGTGAGCATTGCTATATGTTACAATTAAATATTATTTTCAGAAACAAGCAGCAGGCCAGATTTGTCCTGGGGGCTATAGTTTGCCATCCTGCTCTAACCATCTCTAATGAGGTATGTAGCTTTATATAAGTCACATCTATGTTTATCTACAAAATAAAATGGAAATGGTATGATTACTCTGCCTTATGTTACAAGTTTTCTGTAAACTAATGACCTTAAAACGTTTCCAAGAAAAGAACTTCTGTGTTTGCCTTTTGAACTTTTTTAGCTAGTACACGTCTAAAAATGGACATTTTTTCTGGCAAATTAAGTGAAAGAAAAGAAAAACAGGTTGAGGGTGTCCTGAGCTCCTGCCAGTCTCTCTGCTCATGTAGGAATCTGTGGCTATGTGATACATGAAATGGAAGTTTTCATTTACCCGTTCTTATATTTACCACTGAAACAACTGTAACATTGTAGTCAATTTTCAAGCCTAGTCAAGCTCTTATCCTTAAATGTGAAATCGCTTTTTTAACTTTTACCTTTTTTTGCTCTAACACTTGCTAAATTGAGAGGGATGTTCAGAGGGGTGTATTCTCAGTCTGGCAACATGAATATGATGTTTTTTTCCTTCTCTTATGATTCTAGTTTCATTTAGTTACTGGAGAAGATTCTTTGTATGATTTTTAATATTTTTAAATTTATTGAGTCTTGTTTAGTAGCATAACATTTGGCTCATCCTGGAGAATCTTAATGTATACTTGAGAAGAATATCTATTATATTGTTGTGGGGTGGAGTGTTATGTATGTATATATATATCTGTCTGTTAGGTCTAGTTCATTGATAGTGTTGTTCAAGTCCTATATTTCTTTATTGACTTCTGCATCGTTGTTCAACCCACTGTTGAAACTGGGGATATTGAAGTCTCTATTATTGTGAAACTATCATTTTTCCTTCCATTTTTCAGTTTTTGCTTCACATACTTTACAACTTCACATAGTTGTTAATTATGTGTATGTTTATAATTGTCATTTCTTGATGGATTATGTTTTTATTAATATGTACTATTATGGAATTAATGTTTGTGTAACCTCTCCCCCACCGAAATTCGTATGTTAGAGAAGAAAGACTTCTTTAACCCTAATATGATGGTATTTAGAGGAGGAAGGTATTTTGGCCTTTGGGAGGTAAGCAGGTTTCGATGAAGTCATGAGGGTGGAGTCCTCATTAGTACCCTTATAAGAGAGGACCATAGAGCTTTCTTTTCTCCACCATGTGAAGATATTGCAAGAAGGCCACTATCAGCAAGACAGGAAGAAGGTACTCACCAGAGCCCAACCAGCTATGCTGGCAACTCTGATCTAAGACTTCTCATCCTCCAGAACTCTAAGAAATAGATGTCTGTTGTTGAAGCCACCTAGTCTATCACATTTTGTTATGGCAGCCTGAGCATATTAAGACATACAATGTCCATCTTTTTCTCTTGTAACACATTTTTTTTACTTAAAATCTGTTTTATCTGATACTATAGTCTAGTCACCCCTGCTTTTTTGGGGGTTACTGTTTACATGGAGTATCTTTTTCCATCCTCTCACTTTGAACCTATTTGTGTCTTTAAATCTAAATTGAGTCTCATGAAGATGGCATATAGATGGATCACATTTTCTAACCCAGTCTGCAAATCTCTGCCTATTAATTGAAAGTTTACTCTATTTATATTTAAAATGATTAATTATAATGTATCAGTTTACTAGGGCTACCTTAATAAATTACTATAGACTAGGTGATTTAGAGAACAGAAAGTTATTTTCTCACAGTTCTAGAGGCTATAAGTCTGAGATCAGTGTATTGGAAAAGTTGATTTTTTTTCTGAAGTTTCTCCTTGTCTAGATGGTCATTTTCTGCTTGGGTCTTCACCTGGTTTCTCTATACATGTCTGTGTCCTAATCTCCCTTCTTTTTGAATTTTAGGTATTAGTTCCTTATTTTATATTTGATTTCTGTAGTGTACCATATACCTTCTCATTTCCCTTTTTTTTTTTGGTATATATTTTAGTTATTTTCTTAGTTGTTACCCCGGGGCTTATAATTAACATCTTAAACTTGTAGTACACTAGTTTGAATTAATACCACCTTAGCTTCGAGTATTTAAACTCTGCCCCTGTACATATCCATACATGTTATTCTCAATATATGTTATTACAAATTATATGTTATATGTTGTGTGTCCATTAACATAGATTTGTAATTATTGTATGCATTTATTTTTAAGTCATATAGGAAGAAAAGAGAACTTATAAAACAAAAACACAGCAATATTGACTTTTTATTTATGCAGTTTATTTTATTGGTGTTCTTTATTCCATCATACAGCTTGAGTTACTATCTAGTATTTTTTCATTTCAGCTTGAAGGACTCTCTTTAGCATTTCTTACAAGAAATTCTAATAGTGATTAACTCCCCAGTGCTTGTTATCTGAGAATGTCTTAATTTCTCTTTTTATTGAAGGAGAGTTTTGTGAGGTATAGAAATTTTGGGTGGCAGTTTTTTTCTTTGACCACTTTAAATATATCATCCCACTGCTTCTGGACCTCATGGTTCTGATGTGAAACTGACAGTTAATCTTATTGAGGATCCCTTGTATATAACAGGGTGTTCCTTTCCTGCTGCTTTCAAGATTTTTCTCTTTGTTTTTGGCCTTCAAAAGTTGATTATAGTTTCTCTCAGTATGGATCTCTTTGAATTTATCCTACTTGAAATTCATTGAGCTTCTTGGAGTTTTTCTTTTTCAGTGTAGGTGTAACTCTAGTGTCTTGTATCCCTTTGTTTCAGCATGAAGAACTTCCCATAATATTTCTTGTATAGTCGGTCTGTAGGCAACAGATGCCCTCAGGTTTTATCTAAGAGTGTCTTCATTTCATCCTCATCTTTTTGTATATGTTTTAATTAATATGCTATTTTTGAGCAATTTCAGGTTTACAGAAAAAAATTGAGAAAAAGGTAGAGTTCCCAAATATCCCCCCTACCCAACCCTCAGTTGCTCCTATTATTAACATCTTGCCCTACTGAAGTACAATTGTTCAAATTGATGAGTCAATATTGACACATTATCATTATTAACTAAAGCCCTTGGTTTGCATTGAGTTCACTCTGTGTTGTACATTCCATGGGTTTTAACAAATCTGTAATACCATGTATCCATGATTACAGTATTGTATAGAATAAGAGTTTCACTGCCTGAAAAAATCCACTGTGCTATATCTGTTCATCCCTTCTCACCCCTAAATCCCAAGCAATCACTGAACTTTTAACTGTCTCCATAATTTTGCCTTTTCCAGAATGTCATGTAGTTTGAATCATACAGGAGATAGTCTTTTCAGATTGGCTTCTTTCACTTACCATATGCATTAAGGGTTTCTCCATATATTTTTGTGCCTTGATAGCCTTTATTTTTTTGCTGAATAATATTCCATTATTTTGGTGTACTACAGTTTGTTTATTCACCTGTTGAAGAATGTTTTGCTTGCTTTCAAGGTTTGGCAATTAATAAATAACGCTGTTATAAACAAACACTATGTTCAGGTTTTTGTGTCAACGTACGTTTTCAAGTCATTTGGATGAATACCAAGGAGTGTAATTGCTGGATCATATGGTAAAATTATGTTTAATTTTATAAGAAACTGCCAAATTATCTTCCAAAGTGACTACTATTTTACATTCCCACCAACAGTGAGTACAACTTCCATGTCCTGTTGTTTCATGTCCTTGTCAGCATTTGGTGGTGTCAGTACTTTTGATTTTGACTGTTCTAAGAAGTGTGTAGTGGTATCTCACTGTTGTTTTACTTTGCATTTCCCTAAAGTCACATAATATTGAGCATCTTCCTGTATGTTTATCTGCTATCTCTATATCTTCTTTGGAGATGTTTCTGTTCCGACCTATGCTCATTTCTTAATTGGGTTTTTTGTTTTACTGTTGTAAAATTCTAAAAGTTATTTATAAATTTGGGTACACATTGTTCATCAGATATGTGTTTTGAAAATACTTCCTACCAGTCTGTGTCTTCTCTTTTCATTCTCTTAGCAGTGCCTTTTGCAGAGTAGATTTTAATTTTAATGAAGCCTAGTTTATCAATACTTTGAATTCATTCCTTGTGTTTTCAATGTTGTATCTAATTATTTGTTGTGGTATAAACATTGCTGTATTTGTTTGATAATGCTTTTTTCAGGATTTTTCTGTGTTCATGAGAAATACTGATGTGCAGATTTTCCTTTCATATAATATCTTTGTCTGGTTTTGGCATTAGGGTAATACTGGCTTCACAGAATGAGTTAGGAAGTATTCCCTCTGCTTCTATTTTCTGGAAGAGATTTTAAAGTATTGGTGTAATTTCTTCCTTCAGTGTTTGGTAGAATATACCAGTGAACCCATTTGGATGTGGTACTTTCTGTTTTCGAAAGGTATTAATTATTGATTCAATTCCTTTAATAGATTTAGGCCTATTCAGATTGTTTCTCCTTGTGTGAGTTTTAATAGATTCTTTCACGTAATTAGTCCATTTCATCTAGCTTATCAAATTCACAGCATAGAGTTGTTAATAATATTCCTTTATTATCTTGCTAATATCCATGGCATCAATAGTGATAACCCCTATTTCATTTCTGATATTAGTAACTTCTGTCTTCTCTCTTTCTCTTAGTTAACCTGACTAGACAGTTATTAATTTTACTGACCTTTTCAAAGAACCCGTTTTTTATTTTGTTCATTTTTCTCTATTAAAGTCCTATAAAAACGATTATTGATGAAGTTGTATTCATATTTACCATGTTTGTTACTCTTTTTTTTTATTGCTCTTGTTCTTTGTTTCTGTTTTTTTCTTCCAGGCTTTTTCTGCCTTCTCTGGTTTTCAGTATTTGTATGATAGCATTTTTTATCCTCCTTTATCATGTCAATAATCTTACTTTTTTATCTTTTTCTTTTTAGTGGTTGCCCACTAAAGTGAGTTTGCAATGTATATACATATACAGTCAACCCAGGTCCACTTTCAAATAACACAATAACACTTCCCAGGAAGTATAAGTACCCATTACAAAGTATTCCCAATTCATCTCCCCATCCCTTATAACATTGCTGCCATTCATTTCACTACTCTGTAAGCTATAATCATTGAATACATTGTTGTTATTATTTTGAACAAACTGTTGCCTCTTAGATAAATTAAGAATAAGAGAAATGAAAGATTTTATTTTACCTTCATTTATTCCTTCTCTAACACCCTTCCTTTATGTAGATCCACGTTTCTTACCTACAGCATTTTCCTTTTCTCTGAAGAACTTCTTTTAATGTTTCTTGCAAGGCAGGTCTACTGGTGACAAGTTTCCTCAGCTGTTTGTCTGAGGATGTCTTTATTTCTCCTTCATATTTGAAGGACAATTTTGCTGAGTATGGAATTCCAGGTTGGTGGTACTTTTAACACTTTATTTCATTTTACTCTCTTATTGACTTGCATGGTTTTTAAAGAGATGCCCAATGCAATGCTGATCCTTGTTCCTTTACATGTAAGGTACTTTTTTTTTTGAGAGGGCATCTCTCATATTTATTGATAAATGGTTGTTAACAGTTAACAACAATAAAATTCTGTACAGGGGACTCAATGCACAATCATTAATCCACCCCAAGTCTAATTCTCATCAGTCTCGGATCTTCTGAAGCACAACAAACAAGTTCTTAACATGTAAGGTATTTTTTTCCCTCTGATTCTTTCAAGATTTTTCCTTCATTTTTCTGCAGTTTGAATGTGAGGTTACTAGATGTAGATTTTGGGGTATTTATACAGCTTTGTATTTGCTGAGCTTCCTTAATCTATGATTTGATGCCTTTGATATTAAGGAAATTCTCATCATTTTTTTTTTCCTGCTCCTTTCTCTTTTTACCTCTTGGTATTTCTATTACGTGTCTTGCTTCTTTTGTAATCATACCATAATTCTTGGATATTCTGTTCATTTTTCTCCTTTTATTTTAGTTTTTGAAGTTTCTGTTGCTGTATCTTCGATCTTCACTGTGGTTTTCCTTGGCCATGTCTGTTGATAAGCCCATCAAAGGCATCCTTTATTTCTATTATGGTATTTTGGCTTTCTGCCATTTCCTTTTGATTTTTCCTTACAGCTTTGATCTCTTTGCTAGCATTAGCCACCTATTCTTTCATGTTGCTCACGTTAGGCATTAAAGCATGCAACATACTCATCTTAGTTGATTTATATTTCCAATATGATAATTTCAGCATCTCTGCCATTTCGGCGTCTGGTTCTGATGCTCATTCTGTCCTTTCAAACTGTTATTTTGTCTTTTAGTATGACTTAAAAGTTTTGTTTGAAAGTTACACATGATGTACGAGGTGAAAGAAACTAGGGAAAATGGGCCTTTAAAATGAGATTTTATGTTTGTCTGGATAGTTTTGCTGTGTTTACTGTTGCTGTAGTTGTCAATGTTGGAGGCTGAACTTTCCTGTGTCATTGTTTTTGTCAGGTGTATTTTCTTTGGGCTTCCCTACAGACTTCTCAGATACTGCCTGAGACAGTTTTTTCAGTTGTATTCCTGTATTATAATGTAGAAACCTTGTTGATATAGTGATATGGTGTTGGGGGACTGGAAGTGTCCTATAGCATTATGATTAGGTCTAAGGTTTTTAGTGAGCCTGTGCTCTTGGGCTGTGCCTCACAAGTGCTTCTCAATTTTGTTTTGTCTTGTTTTGTTTTGTTCTCCCCTTTAAGTGGGACAGGAAGGCTTGTCTTCTCTGTATGTCTGATAAAATTCCGAGGTAAATCCATCTGGTGCAGGGGTTTTGTTCTTGGGTAGTTTTTTGATTACTGATTCAATTTTGTTTCTGGTAATTGGTCTGTTTAGATCTTCTGTTTCTTTCTGGGTCAGTCTTGGAAGGTTGTATTTTTCTAGGAAGTTGTCCATTTCTCCTAGGTTTTCCAGCTTGTTAGCATATAGGTTTTCATAGTATTTTCTAATAATTCTTGATATTTCTGTGGGGTCCGTCATGATTTTTCCTTTCTCGTTTCTGATTCTGTTGACATGTGTTGACTCTTTTTCTCTTCATAAGTCTGGCTAGAGGCTTATCTATTTTTTTGATTTTCTCAAAGAACCACCTCTTGGTTTCATTGATTTTTCTATTGTTTTATTCTTCTCGATTTTATTTATTTCTTCTCTGATCTTTATTATGTCCCTCCGTCTGCTGACATTAGGCCTCATTTGTTCTTCTTTTTCCAATTTCAATAATTGTGACATTAGACTATTCATTTGGGATTGTTTTTCCTTCTTTAAATATGTCTGGATTGCTATATACTTTCCTCTTAGGACTGGTTTTGCTGTGTCCCACTGAAGTTGGGGCTTTGTATTGTTGTCATTTGTTTCCATATATTGCTGGATGTCCATTTTAATTTGGTCATTGATCCATTGATTTTTTTTAGGAGCATGTTGTTAAGCCTCCATGTGTTTGTGAGCCTTTTTGCTTTCTTTGAGCAATTTATTTCTAGTTTTATACCTTTGTGGTCTGAAAAGTTGGTTGGTAGAATTTCAATCTTTTGGAATTTACTGAGGTTCTTTTTGTGGCCTAGTATGTGGTCTATTCTGGAGAATGTTCCACGTGCACTTGAGAAGAATGTGTATCCTGTTGCTTTTGGATGTGGAGTTCTGTAAATGTCTATTAGGTCCATCTGTTCTAGTGTGTTGTTCAGTGCCCCTGTGTCCTTATTTTCTGTCTGGTGTATCTGTCCTTTGGAGTGAGTGGTGTGTTAAAGTCTCACAAAATGAATGCATTGCACTCTATTTCCTCCTTTAATTCTGTAAGTATTTGTTTCACATATATTGGTGCTCCTGGATTGGGTGCATATATGTTTATAGTGGTTATATCCTGTTGTTGGACTGAGCCCTTTATCATTATGTAATGTCCTTCTTTATCTCTTGTTACTTTCTTTATTTTGAAGTCTATTTTGTCTAATACTACTATTGCAACACCTGCTTTTTTCTCTCTGTTGTTTCCATGAAATATCTTTCTCCATCCCCTGACTTTTAATCTGTGCATGTCTTTAGATTTGAGGTGAGTCTCTTGTAAACGGCATATTAATGGGTCTTGCTTTTTTATCCATTCTGTTACTCTGTGTCTTTTGATCGGTCCATTCAGTCCACTTGACATTTAGGGTGATTATTGAAAGATATGAACTTATTGCCATTGCAGGCTTTAGCTTTGTGGTTACCAAAGTTTCAAGGTTAGCCTGTTTACTATCTTACTCGCATATTGAGCTGTGATGAACACAGTCTCATGATTCTTTCCCTTCTTTTTCCTCCTCCTCCATTCTTCATATGTTGGGTGTTTTGTTCTGTGTTCTTTTTAGGAGTGCTCCCATCTAGAGCAGTCCCTCTAAGATACCATATGGAGGTGGTTTGTGGTACGCAAATTCCCTCAACTTTTGCTTGTCTGGGAATTGTTTAACCCCTCCTTCATATTTAAATAATAATCGTGCTGGATACAGTATCCTTGGTTCAAGGCCCTGCTGTTTCACTGCATTAAATATATCATGCCATTCTCTTCTGGCCTGTAAGGTTTCTGTTGAGAAGTCTGATGATAGCCTGATGGGTTTTCCTTTGTAGGTGACCTTGTTACTCTCTCTGGCTGCCTTTAGTACTCTGTCCTTGTCCTTGATTTTTGCCATTTTAATTATTATATGTCTTGGTGTTGCCCTCTTTGGATCCTTTCTCTCGGGAGTTCTGTGTGCCATCATAGTCTGAGCAATGATTTCCTCCCCCTGTTTGGGGAAATTCTCAGCAATTATTTCTTCAAAGACACTTTCTATCCCTTTTTCTCTCTCTTCTTCCTCTGGTACCCCTATAATGCAGATATTGTTCCTTTTAGATTGGTCACACAGTTCTCTTAATATTGTTTCATTCCTGGAGATACTTTTATCTCTCTCTGCATCAGCTTCTATGCATTCCTGTTCTCTGGTTTCTATTCCATCAATGGCCTCTTGAATCTTATCCATTCTGCTTATAAATCCTTCCAGAGTTTGTTTCACTTCTGTAATCTCCCTCGGGATGTCTGTAATCTCCCTCCGGACTTCATCCCTTAGCTCTTGCATATTTCTCTGCAGCTCTGTCAACATGTTTATGATTTTTATTTTGAATTCTTTTTCAGGGAGACTGGTTAGGTCTGCCTCTGCAGATCCTTTCTCAGGTGTTGTTTGAAGTATCTTGGTCTGGACCAAATTTTTTTGCCTTTTCATGGTGATAGCAGTGGCTGTAGGCAGGTTGCAGGTGTGTGTCAGCTGGGAGAAGAACGTCCTTTCCTGATTGCTGGATGCCTTGCTCTTCTCCACTGCCTGTGACGGTTACCCGCACTCCTGGAGCAGCCACCGGGTTAGTCCTATAAGCTGCTGTGGGCGGGGTGTCCGTCAGAGCAGCACGGAGCCCTGTGGGGAGTGGCAGGCACGCCAGGTGCACTACTCAGTGCTTGTGGCAACCCTGCCAGGCAGCTCTGGGCCAGCAGTGGCCTTTGGGTCTGGCCCGGGTGGCTGTGCCTTGGGCTAGGATTCCGGTCAGGTGATGGGAGAACGCCTGCTCCCTCTGGCTCTGCTGCAGGTGCTCACAGGCCTCTACCAGGCTCCTCTGGGTCCCCTGCTGCCAGAGCACGTGAGCCGCACCCGGGCTGCTTGGACGCACCGCCGTGGGTTCACCCAAGCCTTTCCTGGTCTCCTCTGGTGCCGTTAGCACAGGGATCTGCATTCGGTCCCTTCTGGCACCGCCATCCCCAGCACGTGCTTCCACTCTCCCGTTACTGGGTTGGTGTGTCGGGATCCGTGCCAGTTGGAGGAACGACTGGCAGGCTGCTTAGTGCCATGAGGAGCTTCAGAGCTGCACAGCCTCCCCGGGGTTTAGGGCGCCTATGTTTCCCTGAGATTCCCAGCTGCTGGCTATGTGTGCCGCGACAATTTCGTCCAACTATGCTGTCCCTGTCTCTTAAGACTTGCAGAATGCACTCTTTTCTTTTGTCTCAGGGGCACTGGTTGCGGCGACCTGCCCTCAGGTTTTGCTTTTCCGTTTCTCTAATATCCAGCACCCCGCGCCCCTTGTGTCTGCGTTCCAGGTGTGGATTTCTAGAGCTGGTTGTTTAGCAGTCCTGGGCTTTCACTCCCTCCCCGTTCCGACTCCTTTCTTCCAGCTGGGTTTTGGAGTGGGGGAGCATTTGGGTTCCGCCTGGCCGCGGCTTGTATCTTACCCCCTTCGTGTGATGTTGAGTTCTCACAGATGTAGATGTTTCCTGGCTGTTGTACTGTATCCACTGTTGTCTCTTTTAGGAATAGTTGTATTTGTTGTCTTTTCATAAATATATGTTTTTGGAGGAGTCCTCTGAACTACTCACGCCGCCATCTTCCCGTGATCCCGATTTATTCTTTTAAGGTACTCTTACATGACTTAAGACAAATTAAAGCAATCCTTAATCCCATGGGACCTTTACAACAAGGCTTCCCTTCTCCGGCTATGATTCCAAAAGACTGGGACATGGCTATCATTGATCTTAAAGGTTGTTTTTTTACAATTCCTTTAGCTGTGGCAGGTAGGGAAAAGTTTGCTTTTACTGTACCCTCCTTAAATTTACAAGCTCCTTCAGAAAGATTCCAATGGAAAGTACTTCCTCAAGGAATGTTAAATAGCCCTACAATTTGTCAAAATTATGTGCACAGGGCTCTTGTCCACTCCTGGTGTAAGCCAGGAGAGCTGTAGAGGATGTTAGAGTTCTCTGTTTCCCTTCCCCAAAATTGGTAAGGCTCTGAGGCCCTACCTCAGTAGGTTAGGCTCTTAGAGTTACAATAGCTTCTCTTGAGAACAGGCTTTGTTAAGAACAGAATGTTCTGGGCATATTTAAAAGTGGCTGCTCTTCTCCTTCCCATGCTGGAAGAAGGAGGGGATTTTTCTTCAATCACTAAGAACCTGATAAGACTCCTAGTAATAAAATTCATAAATGTGGGAGACTCCCCAAGAGTGGGCCTGCTTGAAGTTTTTACCTCTTAAACTTATCCCCACTGAGCTTCAAGCAATTCATCAATTAAATAAAGTTCAGGTTCTGCTCCCCTAGTCCTGACTCTCCCCAAGTTTCCTTTTTTGCATTTTGACTCAGGTAAATTATTTTTCTGTGTATCCATATGTCTCTCTCTTCAGTTTTGGGGGGGCACTGTGACCTCACTTCTTTGAAGAATCTAAGAGGAATTGTTGATTTTCAAGGTATTCAACTGGCTTTTTGCTTGATAGGCTTTTTGCTTGATGTATGTGTAGGAGAGACAACTCCAACTTCCTTACATGCCTAAATGGATCTCCTCCATTTTTTAAAGTCAGTTTTGATGGACATAAGATTCTTGGTTGACAGTTGTTTTTTCTTTCAATGTTTTCAATTTGTTATCCTGTTGTCTTCTGCCCTATATTTTTTCTAATGAGAAGCCAGCTGTTAATCTTGTTATTTCCTTATAAATGATAAGTAATTTTCATCCATCTGCTTTCAAGGTTTTGTATTTTTCTGTAGCTTTCAACATTTTACTGTGCAGTGTCTGCTATGGATCTCTTTGTGTTTATCCTACTTGGAGTTTTCTTCAGCTTCTTGGATGTGTAGATAAATATTTTTCATTAAATTTGGTAAGTTTTCAGCCATTTTTTCATTAAATATTTCTTACGTTTTATTCTTGCTGTTGTTTTTTTCTAGTACTCCCAATATATGTATGCTGATACGTACACTTAATGATGTCTAACATTTCTCAGAGGCTGTGTTCCTTTTCCTTCATTCTGGTTTCTCTGCTCTTAAAATTGTGTATCTTTTGACATGTCTTCAAGATCACTGATTATACTTCCACCTCAGATCTACTCTTCTACCCTTACACTAAATAGTTCAATTCAGTTACTGTACTCCTCAACTCTAGAATTACATTTGATCCTTTTTAATAATTTCTGTCTCCTTATAGATAGTCTGTAGATAGTGAGGCATTGACATCATAATTTCCTTTCACTTTTTTTTCTTCTAGTCATGGCCTGGCATATTATATTCCTTTTCTGTGAGAATCTGAATTACATTTTTGGTGCATATGTCCTCCTTGTTGTGCACATTTAAAAGTCACATTTGCTTCTTTTCCAGGCTCCTATACTTCCATAATAAGATATCTGCTATCGGACTTAAATTTTTTAGAGTTCAATTCTTTCACTTGAGGGTGGAGTCAACCCTTCTATCATGCAGAAATTCCTTACATTTCTGGTCAGCTGATGACATCCTTTCTTGGTTTCTAGTGTAGGCACTCGATTTTCTTGAATTTTTTTTATTGTGGTAAAACATACATAACAAAATTAACCATTTTTAAGTGTATAATTCAGTGGCATTAATTATACCAGTACCTATTTAAAATCTTTTTCATTACCCCAACAGAAACTTTGTAGCCATTAAGTAATAACTCCTCACCCACCTCCCCTCAGACCCTGGTAACCTCTCATCTACTTTCTGTCTCTATAAATTTGCATATGCTGGATACCTCATATAAATAGAATAATTCCTTATTTGTCTTGGCATTATTTCACTTAGTATACTGTCTTCATTTTCATCAATGTCATAACACGATTCAGAGCTTCATTCATTTTTATGGCTGAATAACAGTCTAGTCTATATATATATATACCACAGTTTGTTTATCCACTCATCTGTTAATGGACACCTGAATTCTTCCCATGTTTTGGCTATTGTAAGTAATACTGTGTTCAACATTACGTACCATACAAGTATCTGTTAAAGTTGCTGCTTTCAATGCCTTTGGGTTACATACCTAGGATTAGAATTGCTGCATCATGTATATGGTAATTGTGCAGCTTGTTGATGAACCACTAAACTATTTTCAATTGGAGCTGCATTATTTTACAGTCTCATCAGCAATATACAAAGATTCCAGTTTCTCCAGATCCTCACCAACATTCATTAGTTTCCATTTTATTGATAACAGCCACCCTAATGGTTGTGAAGAGCTATCTCATTGTGGTTTTGATTTCCATTTCCCTAATGAGCATTTTTACATTTTTACATTTGCTTACTGGCTATTGGTATATTAGTCCATTTTGTAACTAGGTTGTTTATGTATTGAATTGTGGGAATTTTTATGTATTCTGGTTATTAACCTCTTATCAGATACATGGTTTGCAAATATTTCCTCCTGGAGATTATTTTCACTCTCTTGAGAGTGTCATTAATGCGTAAAAATTGTTAATTTTGATGAAGTCAAATTAAACTCTTCTCCTGTTTTTACCTGTGCATGGTGTCATATCCAGGAAATCATTGCAAAATTCAATGTCACCAAGACTGTGTCCTGTGTTTTCTTCTAAAGACTTTTATGGTTTTCACTCTTACATTTAGTTATTTGATCCATTTTGAGTTGATTTTTGAATATTGTGTAAGTTTGGGGTCCAACTTAATTCCTTTGCATGTGGGTAATCAAGTTTTCTTTGCAGCGTTTATTAAAAAGACTGTCCTTTTCTCCCTTTGAATGCTTGGTAATTCCTTTCAAGAATCAGTTGAGTGTACATTTGAGACTTTATTTCTGGGCTTTCTATTCTGTTCCCCTTGTTCTTCCAGTGCTATATATATATATCCTTTTTTTGTCACTGTTGCTTTCTAGTAAGTTTTGAAATTAGGAAATGTGAGTCCTTCATATTTGTATTTGTTACTCATTTTCAAGATTGTTTTGGCTAAAAGGGATTCTTAAGATTCCATATGAATTTTAGGATGGGTTTTTCTATTTCTACAAAACCACTGGGATTCTGATAAGGATTGCATTGAATCTGTAGGTCATTTTATATAATATTGTGATTTTAATATTATCTTCCAATCCATTAACACAGGATATCTTTACATTTATTTAGGTCTGTAATTTCTTTCAGCAATGTTTTGTAAATCTGTGTACAAGTCTTTCTCCTCCTTAAGATTAGTAAGTACTTTATCCTTTTTGACACTATTGTAAATGTAATTGTTTTCTTAATTTCTTTTTCAAATTGCTTACTGTTACTGTACAGAAATGACAACTACATTTTTTGCATGTTGATTTTGTATCCTGAAACATTGCTAAATTTGTTTGAGTTCTAATAGGTTTTTTTGTGGATTCGGTAGGGTTTTCTATGTGTACAATTAACATAACCTACAAACAAATCATTTTACTTTTTTTCCATTTTGGGTGCCTTTTATTTCTCCTGTGTAATTGCCCTATCTATAGAGTTTCTAGTAATAGGTTAATAGAAGTGGCAAACATGGGCTTTCACTGTTTGGTATGATGTTAGCTGTGGATTTTTTTTTAAGCCAGAGCCAAGGTGGGTGGAATCTGCTAATATTCACCATCTATCAAATCTATCCAGAATGTCTGCCCTAGGAAACTGGGAATGTAGGAACTACCACTCAGTTGTCAAGCCAAGTATATCCCCTCTCCCATAATACAGATGTGTGTCCAGAAATGGGATTGCACTTTTCTTCAGTTGTCCTGCCTATTTTGCAGAAGTTGCAGATAGGGAAATGAATGTTGCCCTGCTGCCAACACCCACTTGATACAGGCCTGTGGAATACAGAACTGTGGAAGATAGAATCTGCCTGTTTTCACCATCTGCCAAAACTACCCTAAATAGCTCTTCCACTCCAGGGAGCTACAAAATACTGAAACTGCCTGGTACTTAGCTCCCAAGCTTACTAAAATTATTCTTCCACAAAGCAGAGTAGTAGAGATAGGGGTGTAGTACATGGCTCCAATATCAAGGCCTCCCACTGTTCTTACCTGTTTTCCATAGATTCTTTGAATAAATTCTTTTCATTCTGTTGTAAGACTTTTGGTCAATCTCTGGGTCATTTTAATAATTGTCCCTGGTAATAATAATCTCCTTAATAGTTGTCTGTACAGGAAAGAGATTTCCCTAAGTCTTCACATGGCCATTCTGGAAGAACTCTCACTTTCTTCATGGTATCTTTGAAACACAGAAGTTTTTAATTTTTGATTAAATCAAATTTATCACTTTAGAATATTTCTTGCTTATGTTTTTATATCATATGTAAGAGGGCTTTGCCTAACTCAAGATCACAAAGATTTACTCCTATGTTTTCTTCTAGTTGTTTTAAAGTTTCACCTCTTAAAATTACATATTTGATCCATTTTTAATTAATTTTTGTGCATGGTATGTGATAGAGGTCTGAGTTCATCATTTTGTTTTGGATATCCAGTTGTCCCAGCACCACATGTTGTATGAATTCTGTTACATGAATCTTCTGGTTCATGAACATGGGATATGTTTCCATTCATTTACCTCTTTAATTTATTTTAGTAATGATTTTAGTTTCTACTGTATAAGTCATATACTTCTTTCATTAAATTTATTCATAAGTATTTTATTTTTAATTCTGTGGTGATAGAATTGGTCTTTTACTTTCATTTGCTGATTGTTCATTGCTAGTGTATAGAAATATAATTGATTTTTATATGTTGATCCTCATATTACTTTTCCATCTAGTGTAACAAATTTTCACTAACTTCATGGCTTAAAATAACACTTTATTATTTCACAGTCAGAAGTCGGGCACAGTGTGGCTCAATTGTGTTTTCTTCTTAGGATCTCAAGGTGCTGGCAGGGCTGTATTTCTTTCTAGAGACTCTAGGAAAGGATTTGACTCCAAGCTCATTCAGGTTTTAGTAGAAATCATTTCCTTCCTATTCTTTCTTTATGGCCCTTTCCATCTTAAAGTCATCAATGGTGGTTCAAGTGCTTCTGCTTCAAACCCCTCTGACTATCCTTCCATCAGCCAGAAAATGCTCTCTGCCTTTGAGGACTCATGAGATTATATTGGGTCCACCAAAATAATCCAGGATAATCGCCCTATTTTAAAGTCAAATGATTAGTAACTTTTTAATTACATCTGCAGCATTCCTTTTGCAGTGTAATATAATATATGAATAAGTGTAACTATAGGGGGTGAAGATCTTGGGTGCCAGAATTCTACCTACCACAATCTTGTTGACTGCAAATTCACTGAGTGTTATTAGTTCTAGTAGTGTTTTAGTGGATTTGTTAGGGTTTTCTCTATATGATCATGTTGTCTACAAATAAAGACATTTCAACTTTTTATTTTTCTATCTGGATGCCTCTTATTTCTTGTTTTTGTCTAATTGCCTTAACTATACCTTCTGGTACAATGTTGGATAAAAGTAGTGGAAGGAGATATCCTTGTCTTGTTCCTAAACTTTGGAGGAAAATGGTTAGTCTCTTTCTATTAAGCATGATGTTAGCTGTAGGTGTTTCATAGATGCCCTTATCAGGTCAGGGATGTTCCCTTTTTTTCTTAGATTTTCTTAGGACATTTATCATGAAGTATTTTGTCCAGTGCACTTTCTAAATCTGTAAAGATGCTTATGTGGTTTTGTCCATTATTCTATTAACATAATGTATTGCATTAATTTTTTGTGTGTTCCTGGGATAAATTCCACTTGGTTGTGATTTACCTTTTTCATATATTGCTAAATTCAGTTTGCTTGTATTTTATTGAAAATCTTTTGTTTATATGCATAGCATGATTTCTTCTTTAACTGCTTGGTAGAATTCATCATTGAAGCTATCTGGTTCTGGAGGTTTTTTTCTTTTTTTGTGGAAAGATATATAATTACTAATTCAATTTCTTTATTTATTACCCATCTGGTTTTGTTTAGAGAGATTCTGTCAGGTACAGTGGCCCCATGGTATACTGTAGCTGGCATTGTTGCTAATCTGACCCAGTATAATTAAACTGAATACAGTTGGAATTGATTGTTAGCTTGTATAGTTGAACAGGTAGAAAAGTTTCTTATGTTGGTACTTTGGGAATCATGTCAGATATAGTCAAGTTTATAAATCTTTTAATTTTAGGGAGTAGTGTTAAAATTTAACGATGCCTACTAGCCTTTTTAAAAATCAGAAATCTTGTAAAATTGAAAATGCTTAATAATCTTTAATTTAGTGCTTTCAAAGGTTTTGCAAGCTTTTCTTGATCTCTACAAACTACATTCATTCCACATAAATGCAGCCTCTATCACCCTGTTTACTATAGAGCTGCTTTTCTTGTTTGTATTGTTTCCTCTAAATACAAGTTTTATGACTAGCTGTTTTTAACATGTTTTTTTCAGTGAAAATTCCAGTATATGTTGGCTTTCTTTATTGAACCTGTAGACCTTGATCGACTACTATGTGCTAGGTGTTGGGCTAGGAGTTCTGATAAGAAAATTTCCTATGAGGAGTCAGATTAGCTTGGTGTTTTATATGTATATTGAAAAAGTAACCCTGTGAAAAGAGGTATGAAAATCCAGATTAGGTCCATAAATGGATTGTAGCAGTATTGGTAATGTTTTCACAATTGAATGGACTCAAAACATAGAGTAATTTGTACATACTTCATTTTGAAAAGTGTATACTAAAGTCCCGTGTGTGTGTGTGTGTGTGTGTGTAGATGGGGGGAGAAAGAGATATCTTACTATAATAGTATATTAATCACCCTGAATATTGCTCTTCCTCGGTAGTTTCTGTTAGTTACATTGCTTTTTTTCTGATTTCTAATAGAGAAAATAATGGGATCTTACAAATAAGCAGAAAAATACAGAGATATATAGTTTACAAAGCTCTTTAATTCATCTTCTAACAGATTTTTAATTCTTTCTCTTAGACCAGAAGATCAATTCAAAAGTTATTAGAATGGGAAAATAACAGATTATATCACAAGGTAAGAAAGTTTAAACACATAAATGCCCTACTCATGTATTTGTATTATTAAGTTGAAGAAAAAAATGGGAATTTTTCAGGCCATTATAGAATGAATTAGAGAACTAATACTCAATTTTAATGTATATTCTTCACAAAGTATTTTTAAATGCTGTGTTGTGTGTCTTATACTTAATCCTAGATTGTTTTCAGTGATCTTTCAAATGTGTAAATAATAATTATATAAATTGGTGTCAAAATTCTTAACCAACTATATGCTTTCTTAGCTTGCTTTGCACTGGAAGCTGACTAAAAGGAAATGTGAAACTAGCAATATGATGGAGTATGTAAGTATACAGTTGTTCTTAATTACATTTTTTATTACATCCTAAAACTAAATGTTACATTTTACTATGTTTATCGTGTCAGATCTTCTTTCTGCCTTTTTTCTCCTCAGGCTGAACTTTTGTCAGTTGGAACATCATGTTCTTTAGATTTGTAGCCAAAACAAAATATCCTGAAAGCTGGCAACTATTTTGATCCTAGAAAAATCTCAGCTACAGTATGCTCAGATAAAAACTTGAATATTAATCTTCTTTTAACATAGGTGCAAACCATCGCATATGGCAATGGGCACAACTGCTATTAAAATATTTTTAGATGTAATCTTGACAAAACTTGAATAAAATAAGAATTTACTTCTGAATTCTGAATTCATTTCTTTTTTCTTAGTTGACATTTAACTTGACAGTGAAGAAACTATAGGTTCTAATTTTTTTTTTACTGAAAGCTATACAATCTTGATCATAATACATAAATTCACATTTGGCCAATGTGAAAAATTCAGCATTATTGACATTCAAAAAGAATATGAAATTTATTCAAGCTTCAACTTGCTAACATGTAATATATATAATAAACATTCCATTTCCATTTCGTAAATAAGGGTTCATGCTACCTTTCTCTACTTTGAATAGTCTAGGGGGAAAAATGTGCGAATACCCACAGATCTAAAGTCGATAAAACCTAATATAAACTATTATAAATTTATATATTAAATTTATGTAAGTTTATAAATATCTTAGGATTTTTATTATATTTCCAAATCTTCCTTTAATTAAAATGTTTTAATTAATCTATTTGGACACTTTTATTATTTCTTACAAACAACTTGTAAAAGACAGTAGTACTCAAACAATATCAGCTGCTTTAATTGAAAAATATATGGGTGTAATATAAAGGTATAGCTTCTAATCTGTATAGTGCAGTTTTAATCCCTTCCACTTTGCTAAAATAAAAGGGAAGGAAGGTGGAGAAGGACATAATAATGTAATAGGATTTTCTTTTCTACACCTAAACAGTTATTGTAAATCAGGTAATAAAAACTGTTAGCTGTGATAAGTAATTATGTTTGCCAGTTTAATTGCCAATCTAATGATAAACTTGTGGTATATTCTTTTTATAACTGTTTTATATATTTTACTTACTTTATAGTACAGGACCAAAATATAGTCTGGGAAAAAGGATTATAGACTTTCTGAGTTATATATGTTATAGTAAATGAAAATTATTTTCTCGATGTTCTTACTTGTTTTTATTTTACAGGTAATACTAATAGAATTCTTACCAAAATATCCCATTTTCCGACCTGACTGAGGAATTTTATTCAGTCACTTCTGTGTTACCTGTCATTTCCTACCCTTAGTGCCTTGTAGATGATTTTGGAATGAAGATGGTCTCCTTTGCTGTGTTCAGTTTATTCTTTATAATGGTAGAATATTCTCCTCACTCCTTTATTTGTGTTGGTTTAAGAAGAAACTTTGCACATTTTTTGTTGTTGTTAAATAAGCTTGTGGTTTGCACTCTCAGTTTTTAAGTAAACACACAAACATACACAGATATAGTTGCCACTAAAAAATAAAACCTCACTGCTGGTGTTTAAAAAACAAAAACTTGTTCTGAGCATGCTGCCTTATAATTTTCATACTCACTGTTTCTAAATATGCATAATTTTTCTAGGCTACTTAATGCTCTGTAATCTCTTATTGGACATACGTATATAAGCTTTTGATAGCTTTTAGAAATGGTTTTACTCTTACCGGCTTTTAAAGGACATGTAATTAATAGCACTGGTTTTGTCCTGCACTTTGATAAATTATCACTTACATTAGTGGATAAAATATTTAAACTCCTAAAGACTTGTAAATATTGTCTCTGCATAATGTAAAATGTGCTATGTCATGGTTTACAGAATGTAATACTATTCTTACTGTATTGCCAACAATTCTGCATAGATTTTAATATGAATGAAGTTTGCAAGCATCCTTTTGAATGTAGACTTGTTAACGTGCTGTTTTATGGCAAAGCCATAATAAGTATGTTAAAAATTTCAGGTATAGGGCAGGGTTGCCTTTTGTAACGATTGGATTAAAATTGAAATCATTGTCTGAGATACTCTGCATTGCACCTGAAACCAAGAACTTCCATTTTTTCCATTTAATTCAGTAATTCCCATTTTTGTCGTCTACTCCCCACCCCAGAAGAATTCATTTGACATCTGTCACATTTCACAGCCTCACTGTACTCATTTATTTCCCTTTAAATATCCTTTCTCTCACTTGAAAATATACACAGTTATGACCTCTGAGGAGTGTTTAGGATTTCAAATGTCTTGGAAGGGTCTACATCCCCATAAAAGCCACAGCTAACCCCTTTCTGGAGTTCCTCTAGTCCACTTTGGAAAAGAGAGCTGTGCCTGAAGATTAGTAGTGGCTGAATCATAATTGATATTCTTAATCCTCTTTTTGAAACATTTGAGTATTATTAATGAGGAAACAAATATTTTGAGGAAACAAATATTTAGACAAGTATTTTAGTTTATAAATTCACCACGCATGTAGGCTTTTCATTGATATACACACATTTCTTTATTTCTCTTCACAGTTAAGATGAGTGAGAGCACCACACTGATTCTTCTAGAGTTTGAATTTTTAGCATAATGAAGGGTTCATATTGTCTTAATTCAACTGTAAATGTATGCCTGTATATAGGCACTGCACTATTCGTAATTCCTAGTACTAAAAATAAAACTGTCTGGGACGGAATAGTATCTTATTTATCATCTTACTCTTACTGCTTTCAGTAAACTTTTTAGGCAAACATTCATCCCAGTGAAGAGAACAATCATTTCTTCATACAAGGTCAAGCCTTTTAAGGCCACTTTTAAAATTAATGCCTGATTTGAAAGCTACAGTTTTAGACCAGTAAAAGAAGAGGGGGGAAAAGAGACACTTATTTGTTACGTGACTGTAATTGTTTGCACACTTTTCCACCTCCCTCTGTAGAACCCCATTACCCCCATGTCACCCAGACACCCAGAATCTCTTTTAATATACTGTGTGCCTGCAAATATCATGTGTCTGTCTGCTGCAAAACTAAAGGTGTATTTTTATACACAAGATGGAAACCTCTGAAAATGCATACCAAATGTCTGGTTTTATAGCTGAAGTCAGGTAAGAATTGTATCTGTGGTTTATGTTCCCGCTACTATCATCAGCTTCTTCCAACTGTGACAGTTCAATACCAAAATTGATACCTAGTCTAACACAAAATTTGTAATTATCATGGATCAAATAATTACTTTTAAGTGTCAATCCTTAGTATCTAATTTTTTTGGTAAACTTAAAAATTGGCCATGTGATGGTCATAGTATAATTTTTGAGTATCTTTGCCATGTGTAAATCACACATGGTTTTGCTCAGAGTGGCAGGAAATGGTGAATTGTTTCCATGAAATAAATTTTGAGACAGGAATAGAGTGTATCTGGAGGAGACAGAGTATAATTCAAGTTAAAGTAGTATTTGTCATAAGAGAACATTTGCCAGCATATGTAAACTTTATTTTAAAACCTACTCTAATCAGTTTTAAATTTACTATCTTATTGTTCATTATGCATATTGGCTCATCTTATTTACTTGAGCTACTCATAAAATACCCAATTTTCATTTTTTCTTATATGACTCTTTTTTCAAACAATTTTCCTTTGGAGAGAGCTGATTAGCAGTTGGGTATTTTAGAGTGCTTTGGGGGTTTGTTTTCTTTTCCATGGAATTGGCAGCAGTGAATGCTGAAATGACAGCACAAGATGGTCATTAATTCCTTACCCATTGACCTTTTTTTTTAATCCTCGAGGTAGAACATACTTGGATATTCCCACTAAGTTAGTAAAATATTGTAAGTTGTTTTTAGAATGGATAATTTTGAATTTCTTTGTTATGTAACATTCCTTTTTGAAATCTGCTGTGGTAGTTTCCAGAGAAAAAAATAACATGTTTGCCTAAGTTTATAAATCTCACAAAGCTTTGAGGTTACAAGTTAAAAACTGTTCTCTAACTTTCCCTTATGCATTTTCACCCCCATTGCCCCTATAAACACCTAAATTATGTGTAAAATGAATAAGCTCTAACCTTTTTCAGCTATTCTCTGTTCCCTCTTAACTCCTCTGTTATTTTAGGAAAGTAATCATTGTAGGCAAATGTTAGAAGTAGATAAAGAAGTGCCTTGTCTTTTTTGAACAAAGATAACATTTTATGTTGAAGCAGGATGGGTGAGCTGGTAGATCATTAGATTTAAAACCATCCTTTTCAACCAAGCCCAAGAATATTTGCCATATTATGTCTATTTATTATTTATAACCTGTTTCCTGTTTTCCCCAATCACATGATATATTAGTGACTAAATATTACAGAACAGGACGATCAGTCACATAGAAAACTAGGAAAATTCTAATGCTAGTAAATATGTAATTTAACATGGTTCTGGAAGAACAATGGTCTTTCATTGAAGCTCTGCCAAAACCCACTTAAGTATTTAATGCATACACTATTTCCATTATTATGACTTGTAAACACTAGTGTCTCATCATTTAATCAAACTGTGTTAACATTTATCACTGTCATTTTTTATGAAATTTATTCTTGTTTTTTTCATAATTTGAGTGAAGTTCTGTAACATTTGTAAGCCTTCAGACAAACAGGGTCTTCTCAAATGTTATGAGAGGTTTAAAAAATCATTAGCATCTTAATTTTGTTTACAAATGAACTACCACTTAACAACGATCTAACCTTATTAACTTGAACATAAAGCCCCAAACAATATTTCATTAGAATTGACTGTATTGACCTAGAAGTATACAGAAATTATTTACATCCATTTAACTGGAGCAGTTTCAGATACTGGAAAAACCTTTTGCTAACTGGATTGGAAGATGCTCAAATTCATTGAAATTAACTCCTTTTATGCCTATAAAATTCTGCTTTTAAAAAAAGCCTATTTGCAACAATTGTCAAATTGTTCAGGTTCCTTTAAATCATGAACTATTGGGAAATTTTCCACAGAAAAGGAATAGGCTTTAATAATAATACGTGTTCATGTAATACATGGACTAAAAATGCCCCAAATTTCTCCTTCCTGATTCTGAGCCAACCTTTTCATTTAGATGATGGCAACCTGAGAATATGTTCCATTTTCTGTGGACTTTGTCAGATTAGTACTATATGAAGAAATGATCTAATATGGGCTCCAGGCAAGTCGCTTAAATTACATGTCAGTGTCTTCATCTGTAAAGTCATGAGGTTGAACCTAGAGCTAAACAGAAAATTAGAAATCACCTAACATTCTGTAATTCTAGGAATACTTAGGAAATTTTTACTCTACAGAATCTCAGAATGCTTTTTCTTAGTTCTATTGCCTTTGGTAGGAACTCTCACAGTGCCTTGCTCAGTAAAAGTTTGATTTGCCAACTGACTCCTAGCTGATGTGTGTTCATGTCGCACATACTGAAAGAACCTGATGCCTGCTAGACCTTAGCCCCTCCATTGTGATAAGAATTAATATAGTTTCCCTAGGAACTGAGGACTGGGGTCTGTTGACTTCGCCTGTATGAATCTCGCTATGCAGTTGGCATCCAAGCAAGAATTATAGCTGTGACAACAATAGAGATATGGGAGGATCCACCTTGACATTATGTGAAAAGGTTTTCATATCCTACCCAGTATCTGCTTCAGTGTCTTACTAAGTTCCATATCCTCAAAAAGATTTGTTGGAACATCCTGATATATGGAAAGGAAAGTGGTATGGAATTCAAACCCAAGTCATTTCTCGTTTAATTCTTAGCTTTGCTGCTTAATTCCTCTGTATTCATGTCCTCATTGTTGAAGTGGGGACAATAATCTGGACCTACCTCACAGGGGAATTGAGGATTTTTTTTCACATGTTATTGTGCTTTTAAAGTTGACTGAAAGAGCTACCACATAACAATTATGTTGTAAAAATAGATTCCTTTAAATCCGTGTTACCTTTCTCAGTCAAACCGTACAGAATGAGTGCTGCAGTTCTTTTTTTTCAGTAGTAAATTTTGTTAAAAATCCTCATGGGTTAACCTGAGTAATTGTGCTATTTTAATACTTGATTTAGGGAGGAAAAGCAGGTGGATGTAAACCTGTAGGAGAAAGATAGTAGGGGCATCCTTAAACCTTTTTCAATATTTCAAAAAGTATACTAGAAATCACACCATTTACCCGTAATGTTCCTGCTACACACTTTAACTAAGACATTGACTTCTCATGCATTTTGCTTTTATTTTTAAAACTCTAATGCTGGTTGTCACACACTGATCAGAAGCTACTACTAGCAGTTATGCTTTTGATCAGTAAAGAAAGTGAGAAAGCTATTATTACATGCAGTTTAGTAAATAAAATACTTAAAAACATGGGGATGAATAATAAAGGGATCCTTATGGTGAAAATGTTGGGAGCCACTTTTATGAAGGACCTAAGATTTTTTGACCTTCTCCACAGGTTGCTTACCCAGTCCCTAAATAATGAAATGCTAGATATTTGTGTGTGTGTGTGTGTGTTGACTAGATGGGTCTTTATAAGTTTAGGTTAGAATTTGCCTTCAGTTTTTTTCTGTTTCAGGATGATATGACTGAGCTGATTTATTTGGGTATGTATGTGTAAATCATACGTACACACACATACAGGATTGCAAATGTGGCGAGTACTATACTGTCATGTTCTAGCATTAGAGTAAATACCAATTTCTGAGTCTCAAAGTATTCTGTGTGTCAACTCAACATGCTGAGTCAAGGCAATAATTTCTCAAATGTTCCTTTTTTTCCTGCTTATTTTTGTTGCTTTTGTATCGACTTAATTTTCTTAATTTTCCATTTTTTTAGTAAGCAAATAGCGTAAAATTGTTTTAATGCCTGGACTTTGAAACAAGTGTTTGAAATTATATAATCTACAAGCTAGTTTGCCATCCTCTTGGATTAATCACATACAAATATGAGTCTTGGCTGCAAAAATAGGAAATCCTGGTAGCTAGAAAGCAGGGATTGATCAAAACATGTGTTTGAAAAGGCTAGAATTTCTACTTTTTGGCAGAGGATTCCTGTTGGGACAGCTTTACCAAAAAAGAATACAAGTGGATATGCCCATTCAAACCAGGAACTTTCATGCATCTTGTAGTTACATAGCCTGTGGAATGAATTCATTTTTCTTCCTTGAGTTTGGGAGTGACTCCCCTGGAAGAACTCAACCTATATACAGCTGTGCCAAAATGAAGGATACCTGCCTCTCTGAAACTTACTGCTGCTTCTGTCATTGTTCACTTGTTAGATAAAAAGTTTTATTATCTCAGGATGCAAAATTACAATAAAGTGCAAATCTAAGGTAATGAATTAAATTGTGTGTTCTTTGTTGCATCTTCCTTTCTTCCTTCCCTTCCCTGTTTTCATCACTTTCAAGTGATTACTTAAGGCTTCCTTTTAAAAATTGTATTTTGCATATTGCACCTTTCCACATTTGCTAATGTAATGTCTGATCCTAAGTAATTAAATAATTCATACTAGATACTAGGAGCTTTCATTGTGCCCAATGTTTGGCATTTGGCTGAGTAGGAATCAGTATCTAAATGACTGCATTCACCCTGCATGCCTACCTGTGAACTATAAAATTAAAAGCAAAGTACAAATGTAGTTCCACCTTAGTAAGCATAGTATTTTAGTTGCTAGAAATGTTGAAATGTGAATATACTTGGCAAAAGTTTTGACTCTTTTTGTCAGCAGATCGTATTATAAATTCAAGTGTTAACATTTTCTTCCTGAGTTACTATTTAAACTGGTTAACATGCAGTAATATTAGATTTTTTTAAACTTGTGCCAAACTTGTGCAAATTCAGCAAAACAGCAAAATGTAACATAACAAGAAAAACGTATGTTTCCCAGTATCTTTGGTAATTGTTCTGAATATTTCAAAAAGGCTTTAAATTTCAAAATGTTGAAGTCAGAGATGATACACTTAAGCCTACAGAGAAGTTTCATAATGTTTTGTTTTAAAATTATTCTTTGAAGCTTTACTCTATGGATAGAGCAAAAATCTATACTTTTCATTGCTAACTTCTTGGATGTGGAGTATGATGTGCTATGTGGGAAGTAACTTTTACATTAGATTTTATACTATTAAGGGCAGAAGCCACATGCCTTTAAATCTGCCAGCGTAGGTAAAATTTAACACTTCATGGAATACTTTACTTACATAAATGTAGGAAATTCCCTGGTTGGATATACAAGAATTCTCCAGTTGTGATTATTATAAATCTGAGTTGTAATCCCCATTCTGTCAACTGAGTGGCCTCTAAGAAAAATCAGGGCACTCAGCCTGATTTTATCCTTCATTCTCAAGGTAGGAGGTTGGGTTAGATCACCATGGCAAACTATAGCTAGTCCTTAGATCAGCATGTCTTTTAACCAACAGAATTTTTTCCACACATTTTTAATTAGTTGCCAGCACATAAAATTAAGAGATTTCACACAGAAGTCCAGATTTCTGGCTTCTTTTGAGAAGATACACATGTGAACAATCAGCTTGAGCTGAGTAGCAGCCTGTCCCTTTTTGGTGGAGCATTCATTTATTTTCTATTTTGCTGTAGTCATTACTATTCCCTCTTACCTCCCTGAAACTCAGGTTATGACATTTTTCTTATGGTGTAGTTAAAAAGAAAGCAAAATATTTATTGAACTCATGTCTCTTTCAAAATTGAGAGGAAAATACCGACCATGATAGCTATTTGTATATTTTTTATTAAAGTATCATTGATATACAATCTTAATGATTGTTTCATGTAAGCAACACAGTGGTTTCAACATTCACCCATACTGTTAAGTCCTCAACCCCTCCCTCTGTTGCAGTCACTGTCTATTGGCGTAATAAGATGTTATTGAGTCATTACTTGTCTTCACTGGGCTGTACTGCTTTCCTCATACCTACCTATATTGTGATTGGAAATTATAGTGCCCCTTAGTCCCCTTCACCCTCCCCACCTGCCCTCCCCACCCTCTGTCCTTTGGTAACCACTAGTCCCTTCTCTATGAGTCTACTGCTGTTTTGTTGCTTCAGTTTTGCTTTGTTTTTATACTCCACTGATGAGTGAAGTCATTTGGCATTTGTCTTTTCTCCACCTGGCTTATTTCACTGAGCATAATACCCTCTAGATCCATCCATGTTGTTGCAAATGGGAGGATTTCTTTTTATGGCTCAATAATACTCCATGTGTATATGTACCACATCTTTATCCATTCATCTATTGATGGACACTTAGGTTGTTTCCATATCTTGGCTATTGTAAATAGTGCAGTGATAAACATAGGGGTGCATATGTCTTTTTGAATCAGGAATCTTGTTTTCTTCATGTAAATTCCTAGGAGTGGAATTGTTGGGTCAATTGGTATTTCTATTTTTAGTTTTTTGAGGAACCTCCATACTGCTTTCCACAATGGTTGAACCAATTTACATTCCCACCAACAGTGTAGGAGGGTTCCCCTTTCTCTGCATCCTAACCCATGATAGCTATATATATTTTTAAAAAATTGGTGGGGTTGGGGAGATGGAAAGAGTGCTTTTGGCTTTTTAATTTTTTTTCTGGTGGACGGTTAGTGTTTTCTTACAAATTACTTGCTTCATTCATTGACATTACCTGGTGATTATGGGCACTTGATCTCATGATACTACGCTAGACAATCTTGAAAGCCTCGTTTAATTATAACATTCTGAGTTTCCATGAGATGATTCTATAGCATTGGTGTTTTTCAAATTATTATGCTTTGAAGGCCTGTGTATGAAGATGAGTAGATGATGTTTATGAAACTGGTCAAGCTTTCAGTAGTAGCATCAAAGACTCCACCCAGTGAAACATGCCCACAAGCAGGGAGGACCGACACACTATTTTAGAACTGATCTTTGCTTGGTAACTTACCAACAAAAGTTTGGTCAGCCACCCAAAGCAGTACCTGCCTTTTTATCTCCCAGGGTAAGAATGCCCAAGGTGATACCACCATGATAAGAACTCTAGGTAAAATCAGTCCTATGTTTTGCTGTTTAGATAAGACTATTTTTTCCTCACACTATATTGAACCAAAGTCATATCAATCTAAAAGGAAGTTTAGACAGACTATTTCAAAAATAGGATAGACTCACTGGAACTAAGTTTCTGCTTTAATAGAACCTATAATAGGGTCTGATGGATGAACAGTATTACCATTAAGAGAATTTTTTCTTTATTATAAAAATATTTAACTTCCATCACAAAATATAAGAAATAGAAATAGGAAAAAAACAAAAGTCCATAATCCATATCTGCTGCTGTTTTAATATGTTTACATTGCATAACATTTCTATGCATGTGTGTATAGTGCATTTAAAAAGTTTTAATTATATTGCATTTGATATGCTTTTACACTTTCATATTTTCCCATGTTGCTATGTAATCTTTGAAACTAAATTACGGTTTTATAGCAGTACAGTGTTTGAATATACCATAATTTAGTCACTTCCTGTTGTTTGATATTGTGTGTTTTCAGTGTTTTGCTGTTGTAAATAATGACTTCATGTACATCTTTGCACATAAATCTTTACCTGAAACTGGTAATTTCCTTTGGATGGATTTTCATAAATGGATTATTTGGCGAAAGGGTATAAAGTCTTTATAGCTCTTGATATATATTGCAAAATTGTTTTAGGAGAGGGATAGAAGCTGTGACACCCAGAAACACTATTTCTGTCTTCCTCTGGATATCTGGGGAGAATTAAGAGCAGGATTTAATACAGACTACTTAGAGGTGCTAATTGGGGTGGGGTACTGGCAAAAATTGGATCAAACGCATATCCTCAGCAGCTAAGTATAGAACAGCTCCTTAGCCCTTCAGAGCTGTCCCTAAGTCAATGCTAGTGACCTGATCCCGGCTGATAGCGGCTAGCTCTTAAATTACTGAATTGGAGGAAATTCAGTAATTTAAGAGCTCTGATAGCTCAGTGAAAAGCATCAGCAAATACAATTTGTGTCAGTTGTTAATTATCCCTATCCCGTCTTTCAGTCTGATGGGAAAGCAAGCTGCCTAATTCCCTCTCCCAAACATCAACCACAGGCTTCAATGGCCATATTTGCCTACTGCTTCCCTTGATAGCTTAATTAATTTAACTTTATGAAAGAGACCCTTACATATTTGCCATATTGTGTCCCTATGAGGTTACTTCCCATTCTGCTAAAATGCCTGCTTTTTACCTGTTATACCAATTCTGAGAATCAGCCATGATTCAGGGAAAAAAGCACTGGATTTAGATTATTTATTGTAGACCTAGCTTTATGCTTCCTGCTTCCTGTTGTCCATCTAGACAACCTTGGGAAAGTTGTTTAACTCTTTTAGCCTTCATTTCTGTTGTAAAACAAGAGTAATTCTGTTAGGGTTAAGTAAGATAATGTGAAAGGGCTGGGAAGGTAACCAAGTTGAAGTGTTTTTGTTCCTAGTGAAGAGTAATTTTACAATCTGTGCCTTCTGATAGGTGAATAAATACAATTCCTGTGTCAGGATTATCTACTGCTGCTTATGTTAAACATGTTGACCATTCGAAACTCTACCAAGGTAGAAGTAGTGGGTCCTTTCTCACTTCTTTTTACTTAGAGGCACTCCTCGGATTCTTTTGGCATTCTCTGTACACCTGTCATGTGCATGACCCCTGCCATGTCTGCACAGCATGTGATGCCTACCTTCTGGGTGCTACTTCTAAGGTGGCAGAGTTCATTAAATCATCCTTTCATATTAAGTCAGTCAGCATTTAGTGAGCACTTAATATGTGCCAGGGACAGCATTAAGCATTCTTCCTACACTGTTTTGTTTCTCCAAAACCTATGTTCTTAACTACTATGCTATTCTGATATCATATGCTTCATATGAGTACACACATTACATATTTCTATACATCATCTGTATACACAATATAATACACAAGAGAATTGCAAATACATTATTTCCTGAGATTAGCTTTGCTTCTGCTTTTGGTGTGTATTTTTTTTAATGTTTTAAGCAGTTTGGATTAGAAATGAATTATTTGGTAGGAGGTGGAGGGCAGGAGTAAAGCCAATCAACGGGCAGAACTGTGACATAGCTGGGAGTCCAGTTCTCATTTCTCTTGTCTGAGAAAGTATCCTTGAAATACTTAGTTTGATGAGGAGTTTCATAGATGAAAGGTGGGCAGCAATGCAGATGTTCAGAGTAGCATAGATGATGATGAGAATGGAAGGCAGAGAGAGATCAAAGGAGACCAAATGTTTTCAAATGAGAAGTATTCCATGGTTAGTGATTTTGCAATGAGTTAAGATAGGATAGGAGCATCCATCCAGACAGGATAATAGGGACCAAAACAGCAAGATGAATTATGAACAAGGGCTTGGATGTTGGAGAAATTTTCAGGGACCCTTTTTCCTCCAGCTGATTATTTGAGGTGATTAGAGAAGGGGAAAATTCAAATAAATAAACCGTTTGACCAGATGCTCCTAACACCCATATTTGAAATGAAACCCATCTGCACTCTGAGCCCCATTTTCTATGACATCTCTAATGTCAGTCTGCTATTCTATAGGAGCTAAATGAGCCATCAGTTATAACATTGTCCTTCTGCTTGGCTTTTATCTCTGTTTCAACCTTAGCTTTTATTCATCCCCATCTCAACCTTTTGTTTTCTTGAACTACTGGAAAAAGTCAAATTTGTACTGCCAAGTGAGATTTGGAACTCTACTGACAGCCCTACTGAATTCATCTGAGTCATACTCTTCTTGACATGGCCTTTAAGGTGGATGAATTTGGGCATATTGCGGGCACCAGGTCTCAGTAAAATCTCAGTTGGGAGGAATGAGTACCAGGTTAAATGATACCAGAGTGCCATGCCATAGGACCAAGGGAAGTGGTTTTATCACTCAGAGCAGTCCTGCACTGTCTCTGGAAGTTGTAATGAAGAGAGAAATGGGGTCAAGTCCTGTTACAAAGAATAGGATAGCAACTGGAGGGATGTGTTGTGTTGGATCTGAGTAAGTCAGTGAGAGTGCCACCCCAAAGGTTATCCTCCATATCCTCCTCAGATCAGTGATAGCTGACAATTTATGCTCATATTGTCTAGTTGTTTTAATAGAAAATATTGGCCATGAGAAATGGTTTGTAAAGAGGTTTCTTGACTTGGGCAAAGAATTTATAATTCATGAAATTGAATAGTTCCTCAAGAAATGCTGGCAACTAAGCCTGCAACACACCCTCAATGTACTTTTAAGTCTGTTTTCTAGGTATGCAATGGGTCTTTCCCAATTTTTAGTCTGTTGAGCTATAACAGAATGGAAAGCAGGACTAAAGATAAGGATTAAAGGAGATCATGAACCAGTGAGTAGGAAAAGAAAGAGTAAGTGACCCTTGGAAACTGCTTTGAGACTTTGCACCTGAGGTAGAGGAAAAGTGGTTTTATAGAAAGAGTACTGAATTTGGAATTAAATTATTAGGATTCAAATTCTGGTTCTACCTTTTACTAGCTTTGAGATCTTAAAGTCTTTGTTATACTTATGAAATAGGGAAAATATAATTATCCTTGCCTCAGAGGACTATTGTGAAGATCAAATGAGGTCATGGATATGGGAGAGCTTTCCAAACTATAAGTGAAGGAGAATATTATTGTCTAGGACATCACACATACTAGCTATCAGGGCACAGCTAGAAAAGAAAGGATCCCCCACGCACTCCAACCTCCAACGTAGAGGAGCTGTAGCCAGTGGACTCCTATAGCTATTGGCCTTTTATTTGTTCCCTTGGGATGTTCAAAATTTATATGCAATCCTAGTGGCCTACAGTGCTAAAGATCACACATTAATTTATCTTTCCACTTGCTTTTCCCTTCAACCACAGGCTCTTAAAGGGACCTTGCTTCCTTTCTTCCTTTTATATCTTTCAGATGACTTCCTACACGCTGTCGTAATAGTTCCAAGCAGATCATGCATTGTTTTCCTCATACTCGGTAGCATTATCCTGGTAATTTTTTTACACCAGTTTTGTGAATGTAGCCCAAACACACACTTTCCAGGCCTCCCCATGATCAGTAACACCTATTTGTGAAACTTCTGGCTAGGAAGGTAGTCTGTGATAATAGGACAAGGAGGCATACAGGATCTAAATTTAATTGGCTTGGCCTCATGGGCATGATGTTCTCAAATTTACATTTAAATTTTAAGCCTCCAGGAACCATATTATAGAATGACTAAGTGTTACATGTGGAAAAAGATCTTCAAAGGCATCTACTCAAAAACAAATGTGAAAGCAGAGTCCCAAAGTGGATACAGAGATTTACTTTTAATGGCAGAGTTGAAACTGAAGCTAAGGTTGCCTGACCATGACTGCAGTATTTATTATTTACCCTATTTTTTTAAATTAAGGTATCATTGATATACAATCTTATGAAGGTTTCACATGAGCAATATTGTGTATTCAACATTCACCCATGTTATCAAGTCCCCCCATCCTATTGCAGTCACTGTCCATCAGTATAGTAACATGCTATAAAGTCACTATTTGTCTTCTCCATGCTATACTGCCTTCCCTGTGACCTACCTATATTGTGATTGCGAATTATAGTGCCCCCTAATCCCCTTCTCCCTCCCCAGCCACCCTCCCCAACCCCTTCCTTTTGGTAACTGTTTGTTTATTCTTTTTTTTTTTTTGCGTTATTAGGAACAGGACTACCTCCTTTCTCCACCTCTCCACCCCAACCACCGTCTCTAGATAAATGATCAGGCAAATGATCCAACCAGCACTGTGCAAACTTTAATAATTTAGAGATACCAGACATATTTTAGTGGGCCAAAAATAATAACTTTCCACTGGCTACCATTTTTCTTATCCTTTCATTACATTTTCATAAGAGGCTGTGACTAGAATATTTTACCCATACCTTTTCCTATATTTTATGGTCTTTTTCATGTTTGATGGCTGCAGAACCGTCACTCAGTTGATAGCAGAGTTTTTCAATTGCTTCATCTGAAATATAAGGTGGGGTGGCAAAGAACTGGTGTTTGAACAAAATGATCTCAAAGAGTCTCATTTCAACATCTGGATTACAGGATTTAAACATTTCCCCATTGGAGGCTTTTGAACAACAATTCCCAGTTTTCCACTAGAAGAAATATCAATGGTGTTGTAGAAATATCTTTTAACTTATTCATAAATATTTCCTTAGGATATATCCCAGAAATGGGATTGCTAGGTTTAAAGGCTGACTTTTTTTTATGACTCTTGATGTATAATGTCAAATTGCTCTCTGTAAAGATGTACACTAATTATATCACTACCAACAATATGTAAATGTTCCTGATTCTTGGCAGCCTTTCCAGCATTGGGCTCCTTTATTGTTATTATTAACTTAAGGAGAAGTAAAATGAATCTAATATTAATTCAGCTTAAACTTATTTCTAGTGAGGCCGAGCATCCTTCCAAGTGTTGTTTACTATTTGTAGACAATGTAACATAATTATGAAGATAATGGGGCTTCAGTACTAGACAGACCTCAATTAAGCCACTTTGTAGCTCTTTGACCTAGAACAAGTTATTTAACCTCTCAAAGCCTCAGTTTCCTCATTAGTATCAACATATTAATAGTACTTAGTTCTTAGTATTCTTGTGAGGATTCAGTGAGACAATATATGTAAGGTACTAAACCCAGAGTCTGGCATAAAGCAAAAACTCAATAAACGTTAGGCATTCTTATATGACTTGTGAGTGACAGCACAGTATGAGAGAGAGAACGCTAGACAAGGTTTTTTCTTTAAGCCAGGATTCTAGTCCTGCCCTTTCCATTTTGCTAGGTATGAGATCTTAGGCAATCTGGGATTCAGTTTCTCTGCTGTCAAATGAGAGGCTTCAAGGATCTGTACTATTCTTCCCAGTTCTAAAGTCTTATACCAATATTATTTTATCATCTATGCATTGTAGGACTATGCTATATATCTTTGCAAGTTCTTTATGTGAAACTTTTGTTATTTTATCATCAATAAATTCACTATTCTGTGAAGTAGAAAATCTCCTGGCTCTCTCTTAATTGAACCTGGCATCTTAATCCATCCACTGAGCAACTTAATTTGATAGAAGAAAATAGATCTCTATAAATACAGAGAGAACTACTTGGGGACTCAGCCAGAAACCGCATTGAGAGATGAAGCTTATCTGACCATCATAGGCTATTCTGACAGGATTTGGCATTTTGTATAGGTATCTGTAAGTTGGTATATTTCTGTGCAAGTTGACCTATTTTTGGCGTTTCTGTATCCCCTTCATTAACTGGGGCTTTGCTTTCACTCCATGTGATAGCTACCCTGATGTATTCATCCTAAGGTAGGTAAATAAGGCCTAAAGAAGGTTAATTTCCTGCTCAGGGTAACATGAAGACAGATTAGAACTTTGAGCTATGTGGACTTGGGTTCATTACTTAGACTTCACCAGAAACCTTTTAAGTTGTGACATCAACAGCTGTCCAATTCTGGTTTCCCTCTAATCTAGGACAATTTACTGTTCTGACAACCACAATGCTCATATTTAGAATACTTTCCCCCTTCGCATAAAAACTTGTACATCTTGCCTCTTCAGTGAAGACTTTCCTGACCAACCCATATCAAAGAAATCCCTGCAGCACTTTGTCCCACCCTTTTAACACTTAATTAGTAACTATATAGTATGTGATATTTTTGAATGGGTATCTCCTATTATAACCAAACATCCTGAATTTTTTATTAAGGTACCATTGATATACAATCTTATGATGGTTTCACATGAGCAACATTGTGGTCACTACATCCTGATTTTTTATTATAGTACATATTTCAAATGTTCAGATGTCTCCATAGGCATGTGTACTTGTCAGACCGTGAGTCCCAATTTTTTGTACAGAAAATAGGAAAACTATAGTCTTGTCCACATAGTTAAAACATGATGTCATCAAGGAGGTGGGGGAACATGTTTTAGATAACTCTATTTCTCTGAAGGGTTCCCCAGTACAGGATTTGGAACACAGAAGGCATTAAATAAGGCAGGTTGATCAGCAATTGGATCAACATGAGCCAACCAAATGTACAGATTTCCTGCAAATGAAGAGGACCCCTAGATGTGTGGTGTGCTAAAGGTCTGAGTCCACTAATTCTATTCTACAAATGACTTGTATATAGTTCATATATTGTGGTTTCATAACATACTGTGAAGTGCTCTGTAATCCCATTTGTTCTCATTTCTTTCCCTTTACTAAACTGATCTAACCTAGGACTTTACATATCTAACCACCACTTTACATTTTCAGAAGACTTTAAACACTTTCATAGCCTTTTCTTTCAGCTCTCACCAAAAACTCTGCTAGCTACGTAAATCAGGCATTATTATCTCCACTTTAAAGATGAGGAAATCAGCCCTGAAAGGGAACACCTTACCAGGGGTCACACACCAGAATCTTCTACTAATGTTGTCTTTATGTTGGTATACCTGTTCTGAATTGCTCACTCAATCCTTGCCACCTTCCCTATTCTGAAGCTGTGGTTTTAAGAAGGTAAAAATGCCCTGGTATATCTTTACAATGGTAATTAAGAGTTTTTGACCTAGGGAGGACCTTAGAGATCCTCTAGTCCCACTCTCTCATTGCAAACAGGGAAACTGAAACTTAACATGGTGAAACAACTTTCCCAGCATCAAAACGTTAGGCAACTCTTAATCTGCAAACAAGCTTTGAATGACTGCTTTGCTCTCCCTTACCTATCTCTGCTTACCTAACATCTTTGCAAGCAAATCTCAGACTTGTTTCAGCCTCTTTGGGCTCTAAAACTGATACAACAAATTGAGATCATTTAACGGTAAGTCTCAAGTCAGTGTTGATTTACCATTTTTTCCAGCCTGGGCCAATATGTAGCAGAAGCAATAGAGCCCAAAGGGGAAAAAGAAAACAGAAATTTCTGTGAATTTTTATAGTGTGTAAATATTCATAAAATGACCTGCAATTAGTACTTAGTACTTTATGTTTCACAAAGAGCTTGGATTTTTTTGACAGTCTGTAGTGTAGAACCTGAATCTCAGAAAGATTATAATGGATTCCCCAAAGGGCTGACTGAGACTGAAAATGCTGAGCCATAAGTGATAATATTCTGTAGGCTATTAAAGGGTGAGGAGACCATCCCCTCTTTATCTCTAGTCTGTTCTGGTCTTGGCTTTCAAGTTTTGGAGATCTACCATTATATAAACATGGAAAGCAGAGCTGCAAAAGTTTAGAAAATGGGGTATTATATACAAAGTGAAATGAAAACTTTTGTGAATGAGGAAAGCTGTGAGCCACATGATGGATAATAGTAAGAAAACAATGGAGAATCACTGAAATAATACAGTATTTTCACTCTATCCTCTGCCATACAGTCTGTTCCTAGTGTTACTTTCAGAAGTCCTTTAGAACATACCTTGCTTTATCTTTGAAACTGCTTTTTTGGGAAGGATCAACTCATAGAATAGTGTATAGTACAGTAGTTCTCAACCCGTTTTTTAGATTTACTTGAGAAATGTAGTGAATATCAATGCTTGAGCCCACCCTAAAACAATCAGAATTTCTTGAAGGCAGTGATCAGGCATTTGTGTTTTTTCACCTGTATTTTAGGATTAGGTGATTCTTCATGCACAGAAAGTTGATAACCACAGATCTTATTTAATCTCATTTTTGCAGCTAGGAAAATTAAGGCCCAAAGTGGGGTCGGTTTCAAGCTCAGGGTGATGACATCAGTTAGTGAATGAAGTAGTGACAAAGCCCAGGTTTCCTGACTTCTAGTCTAGTGGACTTTACATTAGACCATGCCAAAGGACACAAGGTATATGAGATTAAGTGACTTAAATAAAAGTCCATGAGGTGTCCCAAAATCTGCTAGATAGTCTGTGTCATTTTTCATCTCTTCATATGCCTCAGGCTTAGAGAAAGGCCAGTAAGGTTGGAGAATGGTGTGTTTCTATCAGCTGCAAAGATCCTTTTCCTTTACCTCATAAGTTCTCACCCTGAATGTAAAAAAATTAAGACAACACTCACATATGTTTTAAGAACCATTATAGGGTGGCAGCATCCCTGTTGCTGATTTGCCAGAGTGCCTGAAGTTTATACTACTAATCATTCTAAGTTAGGGTACTGTTGCCAAAAGGCCAACATGCAGGGATAGAGGAAGGGTGGGCTGTTAACACCTTTGCTGATACCTGGGAAAATAGCAAACAGAGCCCTGGCGAGCTGAACCCAGGGTAAAGACATATTAATGAATGATGAGAGGAAAGGAAAAGCCCAGAATATAGGATAAGCTCCCGGTGAGAACTCCTAGGTAGAGCAGTGCAAAAGACCACGTTTTCCTTTTTCAAACTAGTAACCAGGTGCTTGTCATAGGTGTATTGACAAATCCAGGCGATTTTTATAAACAATGTAATGAAAAGAGCACTGGGTTGGGAGACAGAAAGCCTAAATTCTCTTAGTAGTCCAGGTTGTGTAGCCTTAGGGAGACTCTTTACCGTCTTTTTCCCATAAATCAAACGTGAAAATTAATTAAGATGGTACCAAAAACCTTAACTGTTTCTAAATCTTTGATTCTTACAGTGGATCAGTTCAATTGCCTTGATGTCTTGTGCAGATATTGCATAAGCTAACGCTTTCATTCCTCCCCCTTACTGCTGTGGCTTATAGTATTGATAAAACTTCCAAGAACTCCTTAGCTTAGTAAGAACCCAAGCATTTGGAGCTGTTGTAGTTTGAAGAGGGACCCAAAGAAATCACCTAGGAATTAGAGAAAGTCCATTGAAGTAATTTAAAGAGAAGGAACTGGGAGTGGCATCAGGAAGATGGCTGAATAAGATGTCCCTCACTTGTATACCCCCCTCAACAACAGCAATTTGGAATCCATCCATGGACCAAAGTACCTTTGTTGGAGCTGTGGGATCCAGCACCATATGCCAAGGAGCCTGGAAGGCATCTTGCCCACCCATATGTCAGGTAATAGGCATACAGACCTTGCTCCCAGCTGTGGACCCTGAAATTCACCATGAACTGGCTCCAGCCCCTCTGGGCCATGGTCTGGGAGCCTCTGAAGAAAGGACTTAGTGTATCACCCACAGATAACAGAGCCTTTATAGAAGGACAGGAGTCTAGTGGAGAAGGTCCAGCACATTGTTAGAGACAAAAAAAATTTATCAGATTGGATGCATTGGAGAAGGTAAGAGGAATACCTTGACTTTACCTCTGTCACCCTTTACCCATGACAGCCCAATTCATTGTTAAGAGAGCCCTTCTTGACCCACGATTTATTCAGCACGGAAAACCAAATGTGAGTGAGTGCCCGGCTTCCTCAGCTGTGCAGGACACTGCCAAAGAGGCCCATTTCTCTGGTACTCCATCTAGACTACTGAGTTGTGAGCTGAACAACTGTGGTGGGGGGTGGGCAATGAGTGGCTGAAAGAACAATAGCCAGGGCTCAGAAGGTATCACAGGGATTCAAATCCTACTAACCACGTCATGAACTCCATTAGGAGGCCCACCAATGAATCTCATATGTAGATCTCTCCATGTGGCCCATTGGCACCCCAACACTCTCTGTGCCTGACCCATACAACCCACCACCTCATGGACAGCCCCATCTGGATACTCTCAATAGCAGCGAGAATGAGTTTTGACAGCAGCTGCAGAAAGCTACTCACATTCTGGCCAGGGAGAGCATAAATTTGAATATTTAGCACCACCCTTGGAAAGCAAAAGGGAGGCAGCCAGAACTTGGATTGGTCCATTGCAGGATTGAAAGATGGCACAGAAGTTTAAGATTTCTGCCACAAGAGGGAACACAAAATGTGGAGCTGCCGTACCATAGAAGGTCTGAGAAAGCCTCAGAATCTCTAGCAAGACTGACAGAAGGTATTTCTCTCCTGAAGTCAATAAAGAGTGGAGGAGGGAACTGCTACTTCAAATGCAAAAATAGTTCAAGTCTTCAAGGAGCATGTGAAATCAAGGAAACATGACAAGAAATGCTGAAAGGAGTTGTCATGCTGAAATGGAAGTATGCTCATTAGTAACATGAAAACAAAGTATAAAACATGGATAAAAGTAAGTATATAGTCAAATGCTCTACTGCTGTAATATAGCAGTATTAACCACTTAAATTCTACTAACAAGGTTAGAGGATAAAACTTAAAAACAATTATACCTACAATTATTTTTTAATAAATGCACAATAGAAAAGAGTTAAACTGACATCAAAACCATAAAAGGGAAGAGTGAAAGAGGAGAGACTGTATGTGATTGAAGTTTAACTTGTTAGCTTAAATTAGACTTGTTATATCTATAAAATGTTTTGTATAAACCTTATGGTAACCACAAAGCAAAAAATCTTTAGTAGATGTACAAAAGCTAAAGAGAAGGGAATCAAAGTATACCAATATGGAAAATCATCAATTCACAAAGGAATATAGCACAAGAGGGAGAAAGGAACAAGGAAACTATAAAAAAGCCAGAAACAATTAAATAGCATTACTAAGTCCTTATCTGTCAATAACATTCTAAATGTAAATGGATTAAACTCTCCAGTCAAGACATACAGTGGCTAGATGGATGAAAAAACAAGATCCAACTATATACCATCTATAAAAGATTCATTTTGTCTTAAGAACACTCATAGGTTCAAAGTGAAGGGATGGCAAAAGATATTCCATGTAAGTGAAAACCAAAAGAGAGTGGGGTTAGCTGTACTTACACCAAACAAAATAGAATTTAAGCCAAAAATGTTAACAAAGGAGTTCATAATAAAGTGATAAACAGAATAATTTATTAAGAGAATATAACCATCATAAATATATACACATGCAATACTGGAGAACCTAGATTTTGTAGTCAAATACTAACAGATCTGAAGGGAGAGAAAATAAGAAAAACCTAACAATATAATAGAGGACTTCAGTACCGCACTTGCAGAATGGATAGATCATCCACAACAAAAATAAAGAAACATTGAACTTTGAACTATATTGTGAACAAAATGGAACTAGGGTACAAATAGAAAACATTCCATCCAACAGCAACAAAGTACACATTGTTCTCAAGTACACACAGAACATTGTCCAGGATAGATCATATTCTGAGTTACAAAATAAGTCTTGGAAATTTTAAGAAAATTGAGATCATACCAAGTATCTTTACTGACCACAACAGTATAAAACTAGAAATAAAAAAACTAGGGCAAAATGGAAAATTCAAAAATATATGGAAAGCAAACAACACAATCCTGAACAATCAGTGAGTCAAAGAAGAAGTTGAAAGATCAGGAAATATATTGAATAAACTAAAATGGAAACAAAACGTCAAAACTTATGGGATGCATCAAGAGCAGTTCTGAGGAAAGTTTAGTGATAAATGCTGTTAACCCAAAAATAAAACAGTAAGTGATTTTACCAGCAAAAGTGGGCTCATTCAGGAATAGCACAGAATTATGATTTGGGACATGCAAGCTGTAATAACAAAACCATAGGCAATTACAACAAACAAAAAAGAGGAACATTATTTTGTGGAGAAGAAGGAGGAAGTTGGTATGGGTTGTTCTGAGTGAAAGTCCATTGGAGGAAAGAGAGAGTCTAGGGGGATGATGTTTTCTCATTGGCTGAGTTGCAGGGGTAGTTGATTTCTTGTAGGAGATACAATGTACAATTTTTTTTCCTTGTCGGAGTTGTCGTTGATGATTCCTGTTGATGATTCTTCTGGTGGGGTCTGTAATTGACAATTCTTGCTGTAATTAACACTGAGTGGTATGGCTCCCCCTTCTGGCCTTCCAACTCCATTTTAGTGAGGTTTCCCCTTATTTTCAAAATCCCTACATTAAGAAAAAAGAAAGATCTCAAATAAACAACCTAACTTTAAACCTCAAGGAACTAGAAAAAGAACAAACTAAGCCCAAAGTTCGCAAAAGGAAGGATAAGCAGAGATAAGCAAAATAGACATAAGAAAAATAATAGATCAACAAAGCTAAGAGATGGTGTTTTCAAAAGGTATAATTGACAGGCCTTTAGGAACACTAAGAGACAACACTCAAAATCAAAGTGAAAGAGGAGACATTACAACTGATGGAACAGAAATACAAAGGATCACATTTATTATAATGAATATATGCCCACAAAATGGATAATCTAGAAAAAACAAATTCCTAGAAACATACAACCTACATGACTGAATCATGAGGAAATAGGAAATCTAAACAGATAAATAACAAGATTTAATCAGTAATCAAAAATCTCCCAACAAAGAAAACCCCAGCACCATATTGTTTCACTAGTGAATTTTACCAAACAATTAAAAAATTAACACAAGTTCTTCTCAAAACTCTTCCAAGAAATTGAACAGGAAACACTACCAATCTCAAATTAGAAGGCCAGCATCCTGATACCAAACCCAAGTAAGAACACTACGAGAAAAAGCCAATATGCCGTATATGAATATAGATGCAAATTCTCAACAAAGTATTAGCAAAGCAAATTCAACAGCACATTAAAAGGATCATACACCATGATTAAGTGGGATTTATCCCTGGGTTGCAAGTATGGTTCAATATACACAAACCAAGAACGTGATCACTACATTAATGGAATGAAAGATAGAAAACATTATCATCTTAATAGATGCAGAAAAAGAATTTGGCAAAATCCTTTTATATAAAAACTCTCAACACACTGGGTATAGAAGGAACATACCCCAACTTAATAAAGAAAAACCAATAGCTAACATACTCAGTGGTGGAACACTGACGGATTTTCCTCTAAGACCTGGAACAAGACAAGGGTGTCCCTTCTCACCACTCCTATTCAACATAGTACTGAGAGTCCTAGCCAGAGCAGTTAAGCAGGAAAAATAAGTGAATCCAAATTGAAAAGGAAGAAGTAGAACTGTCTATTTGCATATGATAACAATCTTACATAAACGAACCTAGAGATTCCACCAAAAAACTGTTAGTGGTAATAAAAGAACTTAGTAAAATTTCAGGATGCAAAATCAACATGCAGAAATCAGTTGCATTTCTATACACTTAACAAAATCTCTGAAGAAGAAATAAAATAATACCATTCATGATAGCATTAAAAACAGTAAGATGCTTATAAGATTGTATATCAATGATACTTTAGTAAAAAAACAACAACAACAACAACAAAAGAAACCCAATAAAATGCTTAGGAACAAATTAACCCAAGGAGGTGGAAGATCTGTATACTGAAAACTTCAAGAATTGATGAAAGAAGAATCAAATAAATGGAAAGATACCCTTTGTTCATGAATTGATAGAATATGCTTAATCATCCATACTATACAAAGCCATCTATAAATTCAGTGCAATCCCTATCAAAATTCCAATTGCATTTTCACAGGAATAGAAATCTTAATACTCACACAGAATGATAAAAGACTACAAATAGCCAAAGCAATCCTGAAAATGAACAAAGCTGGAGTTATCACATTTCAAACTATTACAAAGCTCTAGTAATCAAAATAGTATGGTTTGGTACGAAAATAGACATATAGGTCAATGGAACATAACCAAGAGCCCTGAAATAGACCTTCATATAGACAGCCAATTAATATTTGAAAAAGGAGCCATGAATACTCAATGGGTATAGGATCTTTTCTTCAATAAATGGTTCTGGGTGAACTGAATAACATTCAGAGGAATGAAATTGGACCCCTATCTTACATCACTCACAAAAATTAACATGACATGGATTAGCAAATTTAAATGTTAGACATGAAACCATAAAACTCCTGGAAGAAAAGAAGAAAAATCTCAATGACATGACTCTTAATGATTTTTTTTATTATATGACACCTTTTTTTATTGTATGATACCTATTATAAAAGTACAGGCAATGAAAGCAAAAATAAACAAGTGGAACTACATCAAACTAAAAAAATTCTGCCCAGGAAAGGAGTCAACAAAATGAAACAGCAGTGCACACAATGGGAGAAAATATTTGCAAAACATATATCTGATGAGGGGATAATATCCAAAATATATAGCAATTCAATAGGAAAGAAATAATCCAATTTAATAATGGGCAGAGGTCTTAAATTCACATTTTTCTGAAGAAAACATACAAATGGCCAGCAAGTGTATCAAAAGATGCACATTACTAGTCATCAGGGAAATAAATACAAATCAAAATTACAGTGAGCTATCACTTCATACCCGTTAGAATGGCTGTTATGAAAAAGATGACAAATGCTGGTGAGGGTGTGGAGGAAAGGCAACTTGTGCACTGTTGGCAGGAATATAAACTGGTACAGCCCCTAGGGAAAACAGGAGGTTCTTCAAAAAATAAAAATAGAACTACCATATGATTCAGCAATCCCACTCTCTGAGTGTATATGTAAATAAAATTAACCCCAATGTTCATTGCAGCATTATTCACAATAGCCAACATATAGAAAGAGCTTTAATGTCTATCTCTGGATGAATGGATAAGGAAGAGATGGTATATATATATGTAATTTTTATATATATCACTAATGTGTATATGTATATATACAATGAAATATTCAGCCATGAGAAAGAAGGAAATCCTGCCATTTACAACAACATGAATGGAACTTGAGGGCATTATGCTAAGTGAAATAAGTCAAAGAAAGACAAATACTATATAATATCACTTGAATGTGAAACCTTAAAAAGCTGAACTCAGAAACAGACAAATGCCAATTGCCAGGGACTAAAGGGTTGTGGGAATAGGGTGGTTGGTCAAAGGGTACAAACTTCTGAGTGTCTAATATACAGCATGAGTACACTAAATTATATACTTGAAAGTTGCAGAGAGTAAATCTTAAATTTTCTCAACAAAAAAATGGTAAGTATGTGTTGAAATGGCGGTATTAGCTAATGCTATGGTGGTATAATCATTTTGCAATATATAAATGTGTCACTTCAACACATTGTGTACCCCAGCCTTATACAATGTCATATATCAATTCAGTAAAGGTGAAAAAACTCAGAGTCAAAAAGTAGAATGTAGTTGCTCGGGGCTTAGTCACGGAGGACAGGGAGTTGTTTAATGGGTACAGAGTTTCAGTTTTACACCATGAAGAGTTCTGTGGGTGGATGGAGGTGATGGTAGCACAACCACCATATTTTTCTTAGAAACACCTTATTTAACCAAAAAAAGGGTGGAGGAAAGGGTTAGGAAAACACAATGAACCTACAGAGAACTATTTTCTTTTACAATTCTGTTTTCTTAAATAAAAAAGAAGAGAAAAAGAGAAAACACAACACAAAGCTTGTAATTTCCAGCCACTATTATCAGGCTTTTACAACATCTATAAAGAACAAGCATCTGCTTCAAAGCTCTGTGGGGGAGGGAGGAAGCAGGGGAGAGAGAAATGTGAATGGACTTAATGCTGCTAAACTGTACACTTAAAATGATAAATTTTATGTGTATTTTATCACAAAATTTTTTTAACTTTACATTAAGAGTAGGAGTTGGTGCTAGAATTCAGGTCTTCAAGAACAGAGGCCTTATAGTCCTTTGTATTATAATCCTGCTTTTTAGAGATACTGCACTTCCATCAGATTTTCCTCAAATATTTTGATGCTGTTTTATTTTATTAATTTAATTTTTATTGGCATATAATTGATGTGTAATATTATATTGGTTTCAGATGTACAGCATAGTGATTTGGCAAGTATGTACATTACTAAATGCTTATTCCCCAGTAACTGTAGTTGTCCTGCCTCTATACCAAGATATTCCAATATTATTGGGTATATCTGTATGCTGTACTTCCATTCCAGTGATTAATTTATTTTGTAATTTGAAGTTTGTACCTCTTTTTTGCCTTCATCTGTTTTTAGATACATACACATTAAGAATTGTTACGTCTTCTTGGAGAACTAACCCCTATCATTATGTAATCTCTCTCTTAATCCCTGATACTTGCTCTGAAGACTGCTTTAACTGAAATCACATAGTTACTCTAGTTATCTTTTCATTAGTGTAAGCATGGTATATCTTCCTCCATCCCTTTACATTTAATCTCTCTCTCTTTATATTTACATTGCTTTCTTGTCAGCAGCATATATATGGGCCTTGTGCATTTTTTCTAACTGTAACAGTTTTGTTCTGTTAACTAATATATTTATACCATTGCTGTTAAATAATTATTGATATATATTATTAATAAAATCATTATTGATATGCTTGGAATATCTATTATATTGTTTTCTATTCATTGACCTTGTTTTCTTTTTTCTTTGTCCTCGTTTTCTGTATTCTCTAGTTTAATTGAGCTTTTCATATGACCCCATCTTTCTCTCTTCATATATCAAGTATATTTCTTTGTAAAATGTTTTTAGCATGCAAGCTCCTTTGAGTTTGTAATACACTTTTAAAACTATTTCATGTCCACTTTCAAATAACCCATTCCACTTCATGAGTAGTGCAAGTACCTTACTACAAAGTATCTCCAATTTCTCCCATGCCTTGTAACAATGTTATCATTAATTTCATTTTTCCATTCACAGTGTTGCTATTATTATTTTGAAGAAAGTATTACATTATATCAATTACGAATAAAATTAAAGAATTTATTTGACCTTCATTTATTCCTTCTCTAACACTATTCCTTTCTCTATCTAGGTCTCAGTTTCTGAATTGGAAAATTTTCCTTTTTCATGAAGAACTTTTACCATCTCTTAGAAGGCAGGTCTACTGGCAATAAACTCCTTCAAGTTTTGTCTGAGAAAGTCTATTTATCCTTCACCTTTGAAAGATAATGTTGCTGGATACATAATTCTAGATTGGTAGATGTTTTTTCTATCAGTGCTTTAAATATTTCACTGCAATTTCTTCTTGCTTGCATGGTTTCTGAAGAGAAGTCCAATGTAATTCATATCCTTGCTCCACTATAAGTAAGGTGTTTTGTGTTTCTGAATATTTTGAAGATTTTTCCTTTGTTTTTTATTTTTTCCAGTTTGAATATGATATGCTAAGATACAGAAATTTTAGTATTCTTTTTGTCCTTTGAGCTTCCTGAATCTGTGGTTTGGTGCTTATCAGTTTGGGCAATGTGTCAGTCATAATTTCTGTAAATGTTTCTTCTGTTCTCTCCTTTCTTCTCCTTCAAGTATTCCCACTAAATGGCTGCTAACAACTTTTGTACTTATCTCAGTTCTTTGATATTCTGCTGTGTTTCTTTTGTATTTCTCTTTGCATATCAGTGCATATCAGTTTTGGGTGTTTCTATTGGCATATCTTCAAGCTCACTGATTCTTATCCATATCCATGTCCAATCTATTCATGAGCTCATCAAAAGCATTCTTTATTTCTGTTATAATGTTTTCAATTTCTCCATTTCCTTTTCTTGCATAGATTTTTCATGTCTTTACTTATATTATCCATGTGTATTTTTACTATTGTGTTATCATTTATCATGAAATCTGACTTCTTAAAATGTTAAGTGTACAATTGAGTATTGTTAACTATGGGCACAGTACATTACAGAAGACCTCTAGAATTTATTCATCTTGCATAACTGGAATTTTATATCTGTTGAATAGCAACTCTGCATTTCCCCCTCCCTCAGGCCCTGGAAACCACAATTGAAGTCTCCTCTTCTATGAGTTTTACTTTTTTACATACTTCAGAGAAGGAGAATCATGCAGTATTTGTCCTTCCATGACTGAAATATTTCACTTAGTATAATGTTCTCACTATTCATCCATATATTATTGTATATGGCAGGATTTCCATAATTTTTAAGGTTGAATGGTATTCCATTATAGATATATACCACATTTTCTTTATCACTCATCTGTTGATAAATATTTAGATTGTCTCAACATCTTAACTATTGTTAATAATGCTGCAATGAATATGGACATGCAGATCCCTTTGAAATCCTGATTGCAATTCTCTTGAATATCCAAAAGTGGGATTGCTGGATCATATGAAGTTCTATTTTTTAAACTTTCTTGAGAAACCTTTGTACAGTTTTTTCCATAGGGGCTGTATCATTTTACATTCCAACCAGTAGTGTAGTAAGGTTCTGATTTCTCTGTATCTTCACCAACACCCATTTTATTTTCTTTTGTTTTTTTAAAAATCATAGCCATCCTAACAGATGTGAGGTGACGTCTCACTGTGGTTTTGATTTGAACTTGGCTGGTAGTGATGCCATTAACCTTTTTATATACCTGTAAACCATTTGTATGTCTTTGGATAAGTTTTAACTCCTTTGCCCATGTTTTAATCAGGTTGGTTGTTTTTATGCTGCTGAACTGCAGGAGTTCCCTAAATATTTCAGGTATTAACCTATTATTATATATATGGTTCATCAATATTTTCTCCTGATCCATGGGTTGCCTTTTCACCATTTTTTCCTTAAAACTTTTGACTGTTGTGAGCAATGCTGCTATAAACATGGGTTTACAAATATCTTTTTGTGTCCCTTGTTTCAATCCTTTTAGGTACATACTAAGAAGTGGAATTGCAGAATCATGTGGTCATTCTATTTTTTATTTTCTGGAAGAAATGTCATACTATTTTCCACAGCAGCTGCATAATTTTTCATTACATTGATTAATGCAAAATTGTTCCTATTTCTCCACATCCTTGTCAGTACTTGTTACTTACTTTAAAAATAAGTCATCAAAATGGTTGTGAAGTGGTATCTCACAGTGATTTTGGTTTGCCTTTCCTAATCATTAGTGATGTTGACTATCTTTTCATTGGCTTATTTGATATTTGTATATATTCCTAGGAGAATTGTCTATTCGATCTTTTTCCACATTCTTTTTTAAACTTGGTTGGTTTTGTTTGTTTAGTTGTAGAATTTCTTTATATATTCTCAATATTAGCCCTTTCTAAGCTATATGTGCATATATTTCTCCCACTCTATGGGTTGCTTCATTACTCTTGTTAGTCTTTGATACACAAAAGTTCTTTATTTCAATGTAGTTCAATTTATCCTGTATTTTTTTTGCCTATGCGTTCAGTGGCACATCCAAGAAATCATTTCCAAATCTAGTATCATGAAGATTTTACTATTTTTTTATTGTAGAAGTTCTTTATATATTCTTAATATTCTTCAATATTTTCGCCTGAAAGTTTTACATTTTTATCTCTTACATGTAGGTTTTTGATCCATTTTGTTCATTTTCGTATATGATCTAAGGGTCCAATATCATTCTTTCTCATGTGCATGTGGATATCCAGTTTTCCCAAAACGCTTTGTTGGAAAAATGTCCTTCCCCATATGGTAGTCTGGGCACCCTTTTGGAAAATCATTTGGTCATATATATAAGACTTTATTTCTGGTCTTTCTATTCTGGTCCATTGAGTTCTTATTTCTGTCTTTATGCCATTACCACACTCTTTTGATTATTGTAGTTTTGTAGTAAGTTTTGAAATCAAATTTTCTATCAGGAAAAAATTTTCCTGCATTTTCTACCAGGAGCCTTATATTTTTAGCTTTTATTTTTATGTAATAACCCACCTCAAATTAATTTTTGTGTGTGATATAATGTGGGGATCAAAGTACTTCTTTTTCTGTTTTCCATTGAATTTATTTGGTACCATTGACAAAATTTTTTGATTGTATATTTGTGGGTCTATTCCTGAACTCACCATTCTGTTCCATTGAGTTCAGTTCACGTTTGTTTGTGGGCTAATGAATATCCAAGTGATTGTTTTGGTCACTAGGTTAATAGTTTTAATGTCAGGTAAAGTGCTCCATATTTGTTCTCCTAATTGAAGGTTATTATGGAAAGCACAGGTCTTTTGCATGTCCAAACAAATTTTCAAATCACTTTGGTCATTTGCAATAAAGACCCTGCTTGGATTTTTTTTTTTTTTTTGTAATTCAATTTAATCTACAGTTCTCTTTAGGGAAAATTAACAATAGTGAGTCTTCCAATTCAAGAACTAGTATACTTTTTAATTGATTTAAGCTTTCTTTAATTTCTTTCAACAGTATGGTGTAATTTTTAGGATGTTTCATAAATTTTGTTTTAACTTATCCCTCAATATTTTATGTTTGCAGATATTAGAAGAGGTATTATAGTTTAATTTCATACTAAATACAAGTCAATATTTTCAGTTCTTTTTTGCACTGTTTTGTAAACAAGTAAATGCACAGATTTTAATTGTATTCTTCAATCAGTTTTGATAAATGAATATACTGATGCAACATGAACTCTACCAAGATAGAGAACATAACTGTCATCCCTGCAAGTTCCCTCATGACCCTGCAAATCCCCACCACTACTCTGATAGAGTAACCACTGGTCTGATTTTTTCCCACTATAGATTATATGGGTGTATACATATGCCTATATTCCCCAAATTGTACACTTTTAAATAGATGCAGTTGAATTTATATAACTATACATCATTGAAATTCACAAAATCTATGCTGAATCAAAGATGTTTTACACAACAGTGAATGACAAGATTTCATTGAATTTGGGGAAATGTGACATTCATTAATATTGACCCTTCCAAATCCTAGTGACTACATTCTCTACATTTATTTTGCTTTCTTTAATATTTTTTAGAGGCTTTTTTTGTTTCAACATACAAATCTTGCACATATTTTCTTAGATTTATACCAAACTTGCTCACATTTTGGAGTAATAGTCAGTTTGTTCATTGCTATTTTTTAGACATAATCTTGATTTTGTGTGTTAATTTTGCATTCTGTTCTCTTGCTAAACCTCCTTATTAGAGCTAATAGCTCTATGTAATTTGTATGGAAATTTCCACATAACAATCATGTCATCTGTGCATAAAGACCATTTTATTTTTCTCTTGTACTATATATGCTTTTTATATTTCTTGTCTTATTTCACTGACTGAAATGGCCAATAAAATGTTGATTAGAAGTAATTTGAAAGGACATCATTGCCATCAATTTTCTTCAAGAGTAATAAAATGAGTAAAAATATCTTTTAAATTTGTCTCCACTTGATCAATTTCTGAAGATTAATTTCTTTGCATAGATTCAAGGTTCTGTCTGGTATCATGGCCCTTCTTCCTGAAGAAATTCCTTTAATATTTCTTATAGTGCAGTTTTTCTAGTAAAGTCTCTCAAGCTATTTTTTAGATATCTCTATCACTTTGAAAGTTTTACCGTATAGAAAATTTTTTCTTTTGGTGCTTTAAAAATTCTGCTGCATTGTTTTCTGGCTTGCATGATGTCTGATTAGAGTCTGCTATAATTCTTATCTTTGTTCTTCTGTAATATCATTTTCTACCTGAATGCATTCAGGTATTCTCTGTCTTTGGTTTTCAGCAATTTGAATACAATGGACCTATGGTTTGGGCTTTTTTTTTTAATCCTGTGCTTGGTTCATAATTTTTTTGTTTAGTTTTTTGGTCCTGTGGATTGAGGCATTTCATTATCTTTCGGGGAAATTTTTAATCATATGTTAAACTGTTTTACTTTGTCCCACAACACTTAGGTGCACATTTCTGTGGTTCTTTGTTGTTGTTACTGTTTCTCTTTGTATCAGTTTCTGTAATTTTCTGTTAACCTATATTCAGGTTCACTGATTTTTTTGTCTATATCTAGTCTACTGATAAGCCCATAAAAGGTGTTCTGCATCTCTGTTCCTACATGTGTTTCTGGCATCATTAGAAACTTTCTAATAGTTTCCACCTGTCACCTATTATTCTCCTTTTGTCCATGATGCCTTCTTCTTCCACCAGACCCGTTAACATTGATTATAGCACTTTTAAAATTGTGGGTGTTCTCTGAATCAGGTTCTGTTGAGAGTTTTGTCCTTTAGTGGTTTCTCCTGCTTTTTTGCATCTTTTTAATTTAAATTTATTGCTGTGCATACTGTATAGAACTATAGATATGGAGGTGAGGATTATTTATCAAGAAATTGCCTGCCTCTTATTCTATTAGGCCATTAATGTTACATGTTGAGTCAATTTAATAGGGAGTTGACTTGGTTTTGGGTTTTGTTACTATTTTAGTTACTTGCAGTTTACCACCAGTTGCAAATTTCTCTAGCATTACATTGTGCCCAAGGTGGGAACTGGTTTACCAGATTTTTCTGTGCTCCTACTCCTCCAGCTTTAAGTCTTCCTGATGTGCCTTTCCCTTGGTTAAGTCTCTTGCATATTCTTGCCCCTCTGCCAGAGGTAGATTGTTGCTTTTTGTTGCTTAGTGTTTCCTACTTTGTTGAGGATAGAAGGTGAGGGATTTTTCCATTGTCATGGTCTAGCCAGTGTTGACAGATCCTGTATCCCCTTTTCTTGAAAATGGTGCCTTCTTGGTAATCCTGACATTTTTCCAATGGTAGGAAAAACCTCTGATGCTTTGGTCCTAGAAGTGTCTTTTGGTCCTCAGTAGTGAAGGTTTTTTTCTTCCTGTAGCTGCAGTGCGTCCTTACTTGTACCCTAGAGGCAATAGAGCTTACTCATCTTCCCCAGTGTCTTAAAGGTTTTTCTTTCTCATATACATGTCTGCTACTCTGTGAGTCTTTACCCAAAGGTAATTATTTTCATTCTGTTGCCCTTTCCCTAATTCTCATAAAGTCTCAATGAGGTTTACAGAGGAGAACCTGCAAGGGTGTGAATTCCCCTTGGGTCTGTGGTTCCCTTGGACTTTATGCTCTCATACAGCCCACAGTTGACCTTCAGAAACTTGTTGAAACTTTTAGTCAAATTCTTACCTGCTTATATAGAGGCTTCGTGTTCTTTCCATTGCCACAGTTCAGACACTGCCCATATTCTGTCTTTCATGGATGCACACATCTTTCCCCGCATTCCAGTCTAACTGGTTGCTGTGAAACCTCAGCTGTGTAATGCATTTAAGCTCTGATTTTATAGTTTATCTGGCTTTTTTCTTATTGCTGTGGTAGGAGTGATGCCTTGTCCATCTTTCTGTATCCTAGCCAGGAATCTAGAAATTCCTGATGTCTGTGTTTTATTTTAGTTTTTCCTAGCTGTTATGGTGGGAATAATGGTCTTTCACTATCTTCTACATTATGATTTAAAGTCAAATGTCAGAATTTTCCTTAAACAAAAATTGGGTCATGCCATTCCTTTCCTTCCTATTTTTCAGTGGTTTCCTATTGTACAGCAAAGCTTTTAAAATAATACAATTTAGAACTAATTCTCTCTTCCTTTTTGCCTATCAGGTCCCACATGATCTAGTTCTTTCCTACTTTTCCAACCTTATCTCATGCCATTATCCTTTCTACAGTCTAGCACAGGGGTTGGCAAACATTTTTGTAAAAGGCCAGAGAATAATTATCTTACACTTTTGGGCCATATGGTTTCTGTGATAACTGTTCAACTATGCTGTTCTAACAATAAGCAGCTGTAATAGACAATACACAATTAAATTATCTTGGCTTTATTTTTTTAAAAAAACTATATATGGACATGGACACTTGAATTTCATATAATTTTGATATGTCTTAAAATATTATTATTCTTTAGTTTATTATCCTTCTATCTGTGTACAAACCACTCTCAGGATGCAGGCCATATCAAAATGATGCAGGAGGTCAGATTTATTCCGTGAGCTATAGCTTGCTGACCTCTACCTAGCCACAATACTTATTTACATTACATGGCAAGTACAACCCGTTCCCTTTGTGTCTGACTTCTTCATCCTGAGATTTGGCTTTAAATGCAATCTTTTTACAGATTCCTTCTCTCCCTACCCTTTCTAAAATAAATATGCCCATCTCCCTTTGTCACTACATTTCTATTTTGCTTCAATTTTATTACAATTTATAATTATGTGTATTTATATTTCCTTATTTTTTCTCTGTCAATAGATTTTTAAGTTCCATTTGGTCAGAAATAATATCTGTTTGGATTTTATTCACTAGTGCCTAACACTTACTTATAACCTCATTTAACCTATCTCCAAATACAGTCACATTGGTGGTTAGGGCTTCAACATGAGAATTTGAGGAAGATACAATGCAGGCCATAACACCTAGATAAAAGATAATTACAACCTCATTTTTTTACCCAGAAGACAAAGTCTATGACAGCACAGTAGCTAATGTAAATCACATCCCCTGATTCTAATCTTAAGAGTATTTCCTAAGCCAGCAATCCATGTGTGTGAAAAAGAAATATTGTTCAGTTCTGCCTTTGCTGTACTGCTTTTTTTTTCTTTTTTCAGACTCAGATAAGCAATGCGAAAAGGAGCCTGATAACATCTTGGGCAAAGAGCTTAATACAGTATTCATTCCCTTTGTGGATGAGCAATTAAAGGTGGAACCACTACCCAACATGTAAGTAGAGTCAGCAGTTGTTGTGGGGAATTTTAAAAGACACATAAGATGTAGCATAAATGGTAGACTGTTACGGATAGAAAGACTGTTCTACATATCACCTGATTAAGGTTCTAGCTTCTAGCCAAAAAGCTAAACTTACCCAGACAAAAGTTTTCATTAAATTGGTAAAGTATACATTCCTCTTTATCTAGGTAGTTTTTTTCTTAATTTAAGTATATAGTTGATGTAGTCTTATATGAGTTTCAAGTGTACACACATTGGTTCAACAGTTACCCATAAATAAAATCCTCCCCTGCAACTAGTATGGCTATTGTCTGTCAATATAGGAAGGTGTTACAAAATCACTGATTGTATTCTCTATGCTGTACTACTATCCCTCTCACCAACACCTTCCTTATCCATTCATCTATTGATGGACACTCATGGTGCTTCCATATCTTGGCTGTTGTAAAAAATGCAGCAATACACAGAGGGGTGCATATATCTTTTTGAATAAGGAATTTCCTTTTCTTTGGGTAAATTCCTAGAAGTGGAATTTCAGGGTCAAGTGGTATTTCTATTTTTAGTTTTTTTGGGACCCTCCATTCTGCTTTCCACAGTAGCTGTACAAATTGACATTCCCACCAACAGTACAGTGCAGGAGGGTTCCCTTTTTTCCACATCCTTGGCAACAATTGTTATTTCTTGTCTTTTGGCCATTCTGGCTGGTGTGAGGTGGTATCTCATTGTGGTTTTGATTTGCATTTCCCTGAAGGTTAGTGATGTGGAGCATCTTTTCATGTGCCTGTTGGCCATCTGTACTTTGGAAAAGGATCTGTTTAGGTCCAGTACCCATTTTTTAATCAGATTATTTGTTTATTGGGTGTTGAGGCATATGAGCTCTTTATATATTTTAGATGTTAACCCCTTACTGGATAAATCATTTATGAATATATTCTCCCATACTGTAGGTTGCCCTTTTGTCCTGCTGATGGTGTCCTTTGCTGTACAGAAACTTTTTCGATTGATGTAATCCCATTTTTTCATTTTTGATATTGTTTCCCTTGTCCAAGGACATGTGTCCAGGAAAAAATTGCTCATACTTATGTTCAAGAGATTTTTGCCCATGTTTTCTTCTAAGAGTTTTATGGTTTTATATATTATATTCAGGTCTTTGACCCATTCTGAGTTTACTTTTGTATATGGAGTTAGGCAGTAATCCAGTTTCATTCTCTTGCATGTAGCTGTCCAGTTTCCAAACACCAGTTCTGGAAGATGTGCTTTTCCCCATTGTATATTCATAGCTCCTTTGTCATATATTAATTGACCATATATGCATGGGTTATATCTGGGTTCCTATTCTGTTCCGTTGATCTATGGGTCTGCTCTTGTGCCACTGCCACATTGTTTTGATTACTATAGCTTTGTAGTGCAGCTTGATGTCAAAGAGTATAATCACCCCAGCTTTGTTCTTCCTTCTCAGGATTGCTTTGGCTATTCAGGGTCTTTTGTGATTCCATATGAATTTTAGAACTATTTGTTCTAGTTAATGGAGAAATGTTGTTGGACTCTTCAGAGCGATTGCATTGAATATGAAAATTGCTTTGGGCAAGATGGCCATATTCACAATGTTAATTTTTCCTATTCATGAACATGGGATATATTACTATTGATTTGTGTCTTCAGTTTCATTCATGAATGTCTGATACTCTTTGGACTACAGGTCTTTCATCTCCCTGGTTAGGTTTATTCCTAGGTGTTTTATTAAATTTGTGTGTGTGTGAGTGTCTGTTGTATAGTTCTATGGGGTTTTTTTCTATTAAGATACTACTGATATACAATCTTACAAAGGTTTCACATGTGCAACATTGTGGTTATTATATACACCCATATTACAATTCCCCCACACACGTACCCCATTGTAGTCACTGTCCATCAGCATACTAAGATGCTATAGTCACCACTTTTCTTTTCTGTGCTATACTGCCTTCCCTGTGACCCCTCTACATTATGTGGGCTAATCATAATGCCCCTTGATCCCCTTCTCCCTCTCTCCCTATGCAGCCTCCCACCCCTTTCCCTTTGGTAATCCCTAGTCCCTACTTGGAGTCTGTGAGTCTGCTGTTGTTTTGTTTCTTCAGTTTTGCTTTGTTGTTATACTCCACAAATGAGTGAAATCAATTGGTACTTGTCTTTCTCTGCCTGGCTTATTTCAATGAGCATAATTCCCTCTAGGTCCATCCATGTTGTTGGAAATGGTAGGATTTGTTTTCTTCTTATGGCTGAATAATATTCCATTGTGTATATGTACCACCTCTTTATCCATTCATCTACTGATGAACATTTAAGTTGCTTCCATATCTTGGCTATTGTAAATACAGCTGTGATAAACATAGGGGTGCGTATGTCTTTTTGAATCTGTGATTCTTGTTTTCTTTGGGTAAATTCCTTGTAGTGGAATTCCTGGGTCAAATGGTATTTCTATTTTTAGTTTTTTGAGGAACCTCCATGTTGCTTTCCACAATGGTTGAAACAATTTACATTCCCACCTACAGTATAGGAGGGTTCTCCTTTCTCAACATCCTTGCCAGCATTTCTTGTTACTTCTCTTTTGGATGTTGGCCATCCTAACTGATGTGAGGTAATATCTCACTGTGGCTTTAATTTGCATTTCCCTGATAATTAGCCATGTGCAGCATCTTTTCATGTGTCTGTTGGCCATCTGAAATTCTTCTTTGGAGAAGTGTCTGTTCAAATCCTCTGCCCATTTATTAATTGGGTTATTTGTTTTTTGGGTGCTGAGGCATGTGCATTCTTTATATAATTTTAGATGTTAGTTCCTTATTGGATATGTCATTTACAAATATATTCTCCCATACTGTAGGATTCCTCTTTGTTCTACTGATGGTGTCCTTTGCTGTACAGAAACTTTTCAGTTTGATGTAGTCCCATTTGCTCATTTTTGCTTTTGTTTCTGTTGCCTGAGATGTGTTCAGAAAAGGGTTGCTCATCTTTCTATCCATAATTCTGCCTGTGTTTTCTTCTAAGAGTTTTATGGTTTCATGAATTACACTGAGGTATTTCATCTATTTCAAGTTTACTTCTGTGTATGGAGTTAGACAATAATCCAGTTTCATTCTCTTACATGTAGTTGTCCAGTTTTGCCAACACCAGTTGTTGAAGAGGCTGTCATTTCCCCATTGTATATACGTGACTCCTTTATTGTATATTAATTGGCTGTATATGTTTGGTTTTATATATGGGCTCTCAGTTCTGTTCCATTGATCCATGGGTCTATTTTTGTGCCATTATCAAATTGTTTTGATTACTGTGGTTCTGTATTACAGCTTGAAGTTGGGGTGCATAATCCCCCAAGCTTTATTCTTCTTTCTCAGAATTGCTTTAGCTATTTAGGGTGCTCAGGGTTCCATATGAATATTAGAACTATTTCTTCTAGTTTGTTGAAGAATGCTGTTGGAATTTTGACAGGGATTGCATTGAATCTGTAGATTGCTTTAGGCAGGATAGCCAGTTTGACAATATTAATTCTTCCTATCCATGAGCATGGGATGTATTTCCATTTATTAGTGCCTTCAATTTATTTCAAGAGTGTGTTCTATAGGTCTTTCACGTCCTTGGTGTTAGATATATTCCTAGGTATTTTATTCTTTTTGTTGTAATTGTAAATAGAATTCTTTTCCTGATTTCTTTCTTCTAGTTCATCATGAGTATGTACGAATACCACAGATTTCTGTGTATTAATTTTATATCCTGTTATTCTTATGAATTCAGATATTCTAGTAGTTATGGGGTGGACTCTTTAAGGTTTTTAATGTACAGCATTATGTCATCTGCAAGTAGTGACAATTTAACTTCTTTCTTACCAATCTGGATACCTTTTATTTCTTTGTGGTATCTGACTGCTGTGAATTTGACCTCCAGTATTAGGTTGAATAAAAGTGGTGAGAGTGGGCATCCTTGTCTTGTTCCCAATCTTAGAGGGAAAGCTTTCAGCTTTTTGTTGTTAAGAATGATGTTGGCTGTGGGTTTGTCATATATGGCCTTTATTATGTTGAGGTGCTTGCCCTCTATACCCATTTTATTGAGAATTTTTATTAAGAATAGATGTTGAATTTTGTCAAGTGCTTTTTCAGTATCTGTTGAGATGATCATGTGATTTTTGTCCTTTTTGTTGATGTGGTGTATGACGTTGGTAGATTGTCGAATACTGTACCATCCCTGCATCCCTGGAGTAAATCCTACTTGATAATGATGGATGATCTTATTGATGTATTTTTTAATTCGATTTGCTAATATTTTTTTGACTATTGTTACATTTGTGTTCATCAGGGATACTGTCCTGGTCTGTAATTTTCTTTCTTTTTTTTTTTTTTTGGTGCCTTGCCTTGTTTTGGTATTAGAGTAATGGTGGCCTCATAGAATGAGTTTGGAAGTATTCCCTCCTCTTCTACTCTTTGGAAAACTTTAAGGAGGATGGGCATTAGGTCTTCACTAAGTTTTTGATAAAAATCAGCAGTGAAGCCATCTGGACCAGGAATTTTGTTCTTTGGTAGTGTTTTCATTACCAATTCAATTCAATTGCTAGTAATTGGTCTATTCAGATTTTCTGTTTCTTCCTGGGTCAGTCTTGGAAGGTTGTGTTTTTCTAGAAAGTTGTCCACTTCTTCTAGTTTATCAAATTTGTTAGCATATAATTTTTCATAGTATTCTCTAATAATTCCTTGTATTGTTGTGGTATATTAAGAGAACGGTGTGATCAATCCAAATGGAACAATATCCACATTATAGGGGTAACAGAAGAAGAAGAGAGATAAAAAGGGATAGAAAGTGTATTTGAAAAAATAATTGCTAAAAATTTCCCCAAACTAGGGGAGGAAGTAGTCACTCAGACCATGGAAGCACATAGAACTCCCAACAGAAGGAACCCAAGGACGACAACGCCAAGACACACAAAAATTAAAATGGCAAAGAACAAGGACAAGGACAGAGTATTAAAGACAGACAGAGAGTGAGAAAAGGTCACCTACAAAGAAAACCTATCAGGCTACCATCAGACATCTCAACAGAAACTTTACAGGCCAGAAGAGAATGGCATGATATCTTTAAGGCAATCAAACAGAAAGGCCTTGAACCAAGAATACTTTATCCAGCATGTTTATCATTTAAATATGAAGGGGAGATTACACAATTCCCAGATGAGCAAAACTTGAGGGAATTTGCCTCCCTCAAACCACCTCTACAGGGTATTCTAGAGGGACTGCTCTAGATAGAAGCACTCCTAAGGATAAATAGATGTCACCAGAGAAAATAAAATCACAGCAAAGAAAGCAGACCAACCAAATACGAACTAAAGGCAAAAAATAAAATCAACTACCACAAAAGCAGTCAAAGGAAACACAAAAGAGCACAAAATAAAACACCTAGCATATGAAGAATGAAGGAGGAGGAATAAGAAGGGGAAGGAAGAGAAATAAAGAATTATCAGACTATGTTTATAATATCTCAATAAGCAAGTTTAGTTAGACAGTAAGATAGTAAAGAAGCTAACTTTCAACCTTTGGTAACCATGAATCTAAAGCCTACAATGGCAAAAAGTGCATATCTTTCAATAATCACCCTAAATGTAAATGGACTCAATGTACCAATCAAAAGACACAGAGTAATAGAATGAATAATAAAGCAAGACCCAGAGGCAGAGCCAAGATGGTGGCACGAGTAGAGCAGTGGAAATCTCCTCCCAAAACCATATATATTTTTGAAAATACAACAAATACATCTTTTCCTAAAAGAGAGACCACAAGACACAGGACAACAGCCAGACTACATCCACGAACCCAGCACCTCACAAAGGGGGTAAGGTACAAGCTGCAGCTCGGCAGGACCCGAGCACCCATCACCCCAGCTCCCGGTGGAAGGAGAGGAGTTAGAGTGGGGAGAGAGAGGGAGCCCAATACTGCTAAATAACCACCCCTAGCCATCTGCACTGGAGTGGAGACACACAGTGCATGTGTGGGGTGCTGGAAACTAGGGAAACAGGACAGTAAGACCTGTGAGTGGGTCCCAACAGCCAGAGCCCCGGGGACACAGAAAAGCAAGTGCTTTCTGAAAGTCTTAAAGAGACAGTGACCCCACAGCTGGATGGAAGTGTCCCGGGACACATAGCCAGCAGCTGAGAATTCCGGGGAACACCAGGCACCCTAAAACCCTGGGCAGAATTACAGCTCGGAGGACCCTCATGGAGATAAACAGCCTCCCGGTTGTTTCCCCTTCGATGCAGCTCTGCTGTATCGGAGCAGGAGCCGAGGCAGAGCACGCCCACAGCAACTGAGGAACTAAACTCCATAGTGGCTGGGCAACAATCAGAAGCCCCGTCTGCGCACAGTTGCCCAGCACAAGCCGCTAGAGGTCGCTGTTCTCCCAGGAGAGGAAAACCACATACCAGCAAGAAGGGATGTTCTCCCAGCCATCACATGCACCAGCTCAGCAAACTACCTCTATCACCATGAAAAGGCAGAAGAATCTGATACAGAACAAAATCAGAGTCAATCCCTGAGAAGGAGATAGACATAACCAGTCTTCCTGAAAAAGAATTCAAAATAAAGGTCATAACCGTGCTGATGGAGCTGCAGAGAAATATACAAAAGCTAAGGGATGACGTCCAGAGGGAGATTACAGAAATGAAACAATCTCTAGAAGGATTTATAAGCAGAATGGATAAGATGCAAGAGGCCGTTGATAAAATAGAAACCAGAGAAGAGGAACGCATAGAAGCTGATGCAGAGAGAGATAAAATGATCTCCAGGATTGAAACAATATTAAGAGAACTGTGTGACCAATCCAAAAGGAACAATATCCACATTATAGGGGCACAAAAAGAAGAAGAGAGAGAAAAAGGGATAGAAAGTGTCTTTGAAGAAATAATTGTGGAAAAACTCCCCAAACTGGGGCAGAAAATAATCAATCAGAACACAGAGGTACACAGAACTCCCAACAGAAGGGACACAAGGAGGACAACACCAAGACACATAATAATTAAAATGGCAAAGATCAAGGACAAGGACAGAGTTTTAAAGGCAGCTAGAGAGAGGAAAAAGGTCACCTACCAAGGAAAACCCATCAGGCTATCATCAGACTTCTCAACAGAAACCTTAAAGGCCAGAAGAGAATGGCATGATATATTTAATGCAATGAAACACAAGGGCCTTGAACCAAGAATACTGTATCCAGCACAATTATCATTCAAATATGAAGAAGGGATTACACAATTCCAAGAGAAACAAAACTTGATGGAATTTGCCTCCCACAAACCACCTCTACAGGGTATTTTAGAGGGACTGTTCTAGACGGGAGCACTACTAAGACTAAACAAATGTCACCAGAGAAAATAATATCACAGCAATGAAAGCAGACCAACGAAATACTAATTAAAGGCAAAAAAGAAAACCAACTACCCACAAAAGCAGTTGAAGGAAACACAAAAGAGCACAGAATAAAACAACCAACAAATAAAGAATGGAGGAAGAGGAATAAGAAGGGAGAGAAATAAAGAATCACCAGACAGTGTTTACAACAGCCCAATAAGCGAGTTAAGTTAGACAGTAAGATAATAAAGAGGCTAACCTTGAACCTTTGGTAACCACTAATCTAAAGCCTGCAATGGCAATAACTACTTTTCTTTCAATAGTAACCCTAAATGTAAACGGACTGAATGCACCAATCAGAAGACAAAAAGTAATAGAATGGATAAAAAAAAAAAGACTGATCTATATGCTGCTTACAAGAGGCTCACCTCAAACCCAAAGACAGGAACAGAACTAAAAGTCAAGGGAAAGTAAAAGATATTTCATTCAAAGAACAGGGAGAAAAAAGCAGGTGTTGCAGTACTAGTATCAGACAAAATAGACTTCAAAACAAAGAAAGTAACAAGAGATAAAGGACATTACATAATGATAAAGGGCACAGTCCAACAAGAGAATATAACCATTATAAATATCTATACACCCAACACAGGACCACCAGCATATGTGAAACAAATAATAACAGAACTAAAGGTGCATTCATTTTAGGAAACTTCAACATGCCACTCACCCCAAAGGATAGAACCACTGGACAGAAAAGAAGTAAGGACACGGAGGCACTGAACAACACAAGAGAACAGATGGACCTAATAGACATCTATAGAACTCTACATCCAAACGCAACAGGATACACGTTCTTCTCAAGTGCACATGGAACAATCTCCAGAATAGACCACATACTAGGCCACAAAAAGAGCTTCAGTAAATTCCAAAAGACTGAAATTCTACCAACCAACTTTTCAGACCACATAGGCATAAAACTAGAAATAAATTGTGCAAAGAAAACAAAAGGCTCACACACACATGGAGGCTTAACTACATGTTTCTAAATAATCAATGGATGAATGACCAAACTAAAATAGAGTTTAAGCAATATATGGTAACAAATGACAACACCACAAAGCCCTAACTTCTGTGGGACACAGCAAAAGCATTATTAAGAGAAAAGTATATAGCAATCCAGGCATATTTAAAGAAGGAAGAACTATCCCAAACGAATAGCCTAAAGTCACAAGTATCAAAACTGGAAAAAGAAGAACAAATGAGGCATAAATTCAGCAGAAGGAGGGACATAATAAAGAACAGAGAAAAAATAAATAAAATTGAGAAGAATAAAACAATAGAAAAAATCAGTGAAATGAAGAGCTGGCTCTTTGAGAAAATAAACAAAAGAGAAAAGCCTCTAGCCAGACTTATTAAGAGAAAAAGATTCTACACACATCAACAGAATCAGAAATGAGAAAGGAAAATTCACTATGGACCCCACAGAAATAGAATTATTAGAGAATACTATGAAAACCTATATGGTAACAAGCTGGAAAACCTAGAAGAAACGGACAACTTCCTAGAAAAATACAACCTTCCATGACTGACCAAGGAAGAAAAACAAAATCTAAACAGAACAATTACCAGCAATGAAATTGAAGGAGTAATTTAAAAACCACCCAAGAGCAAAACTCATGGGCCAGATGGATTTACCGTGGAATTTTATCAGACATACAGAGAAGACATAATACCCATTATCCTTAAAGTTTTCCAAAAAATAGAAGAGTAGGGAATACTTCCAGACTCATTCTATGAAGCCAACATCACCCTAGTACCAAAACCAGACAAAGACCCCACCAAAAAAGAAAATTAGAGACCAATATCCCTGATGAACAAAGATGCAACAATAGTCAACAAAATATTAGCAAACTGAATTCAAATAAACATCAAGAGGATCATACACCATGACGAACTGGGATTCATCTTAGGGATGCAAGGATGGTAAAACATTCGAAAATCTGTCAACATCATACACCACATCAACAGAAAAGACAAAATTCACATGATCATTTGCATATATACTGAAAAAGCATTCAACAAAATTCAACATCCATTCATGATAAAAACTCTCAAAAAATAGGTATAGAGGGCAAGTACCTGAACATAATAAAGGCATATATGATAAACCCACAGCCAAGATCATACTGAATAATGAGAAGCTAAAAGCTTTTCCTCTAAGATTGGGAACAAGACAGGGATGCACACTCTCCCCACTGTTATTCAGCATAGTACTGGAGGTCCTAGCCACAGCAATTAGACCAAATAAAGAAATAAAAGGCATCCAGATTGGTAAAGAATGACTCAAACGGTCACTATTTACAGATGACAGGATATTTTACACAAAAAACCCTAAGGACTCCACTCCAAAACTACTAGAAGTAATATCAGATTTCAGCAAAGTTGCAGGATACAAAATTAATACACAGAAATCTGTGGCTTTCCTATACCCTAACAATGAGCTGGCAGAAAGAGACATCAGGAAAACAATTCCATTTACAATTGCATCAAAAAGAATAAAATACCTAGGAATTAACCTAACCAAGGAACTGAAAAACTATACCCTGAAAACTAAAAGACACTCTTAAGAGGAGTTAAAGAGGACACTAACAAATGGAAACTCATCCCATCCTCTTGGCTAGGAAGAATTAATATTGTCAAAATGGCCATCCTGCCCATAGCAATCTACAGATTCAATGTAATTCCTCTCAAAATTACCAACAGCATTCTTCAACGAACTGAAACAAATAGTTCAAAAATTCATATGGAACCACCAAAGACCCCAAATAGCCCAAGCAATCCTGAGAAGAAGAAAGTGGGTGGGTGGGTATCTTGCTCCCCAACTTCAAGATCTACTACAAAGCCACATTAATCAAGGCAATTTTGTACTGGCACAACAACAAACCTATAGGCCAGTGGAACAGAATGGAGACTATAAACATTAACCCAAACATATATGGTCAATTGATATACAATAAAGGAGCCAAGGACGTACAATGGGGAAATGACAGCATCTTAATCAGTTGGTGTTGGCAAAACTGGATGGCTGCAAGTAACAGAATGAAACTGAATCACTGTCTAACCCCATACAGAAGAGTAAATTCAAAATGGATCAAAGACATATATGTAAGTCATGAAACCAAAAAACACTTAGAAAAAAACATAGGCAAAAATTTCTTGGACATAGTCATGTGCAACTTCTTCATGAATATATCTTCCCAGGCAAGGGAAAGAAAAGCAAAAATGAACAAGTGGGACTATATCAAGCTGAAAAGCTTCTGTACAGCAAAGGAAACCATCAGTAGAACAGAAAAGGTATCCTACAGTATGGGTGAATATATTCATAAGTGACAGATCTGATAAAGGGTTGACACCCAAAATATATAAAGAGCTCACGCATCTCAGTAAACAAAAAGGAAATAATTAAATTAATAAATGGGCATAGGAGCTGAACAGACAGTTCTCCAAAGATGAAATTCACATGGCCAATAGACACATTAAAAGATGCTCCACATCGCTTGTCATCAGAGAAATTCAAATTAAAATCACAATGAGATATCACCTCACACCAGTAAGGATTGCCTCCATTCAAAACACAAACAACAACTACTGGTGAGGTTCTGGAGAAAGGGGAACCCTCCTACACTGCTGGTGGGAATGTAAATTAGTTCAACCATTGTGGAGAGCAATATGGAGGTTCCTCAAAGAGTTCAAAATAAAAATACCATTTGACTCAGGAATTCCACTTGAAGGAATTTACCCTATGAATGCAGCAGCCCAGTTTGAAAAAGACAGATGCACACCTATGTTTATTGTGCACTATATACAACAGCCAAGAAATGGAAGCAACCTAAGTGTCTATCAATAGAGGAATGGATAAAGAAGATGTGGTACATATACACAATGGAATATTATTCAGCCATAAAAAGAATACAAATTCTACCATTGGCAACAACATGGATGGAGCTAAGGGGTATTATGCTCAGTGAAATAAGCCAGGGAAAGAAAGACAAGTACCACATGATTTCACTCATATGTGGAGTATAGGAATAAAGAAAAAACTTAAGAAACAAAACAGCAGCAGAATCACAGAACACAAGAATGGACTAAGAGTTACCAAATGGAAAGGAACTGGGCAGGATGGGTGGGAAGGGAGGGATAAGCGGGGGGTGGGGGGTGTGGAAACGGAGCACTACGATTAGCATGTATAATGTGGGGGGAGGCACGGGAAGGGCTGTACAACACAAAGAAGACATAGTGACTCTCCAGAGTTTTACTACACTGATGGACAGTGACTGTAATAGGCTTGGTGGGGGGGACTTGGTGAAGCGGGGAGCCTAGTAAACTTAATGTTCCTCATGTAATTGTAGATTAATGGTACCAAAATTACAAAAAAATAGATCTTGGCCCCTTGTATTCAGGAAGCCTCCAATCTGGAAAGGGAGGATGACATGTAGTAATCAAATGATCCTACAAATGTGTGTATAATTATACACTGCGAAAAATATCTACTTTGGTGTCAGGAAATTAAGTTGAACAGCTAATGTGGTTGATGGAAAAGCAGGATTTATTAGGAGAATGAAACGAAGATATCATCTCAAACGTACTGAGGAGAAAATCAGCCGGGTATCAATATAACGCCTATCTTTACATTTGTTTAGTATCACTTAAATCCATTTTTGTTCCTGTGGTTCCCAAAGCAATCTTCAAGATCCTCTGTATCTTTGTTTTCTTTTCATTTGTTTCCAAGGTTCATTCCCTATAACATTTTTATCCCATAGCTTTTAGAGACCAGTGAGCTCCTTTATACATCTCAAATCCTTCTTTTCAAGTGGTCAGTTATAATTATTTCTGACTCCAGAAGTAAGAACTAAGAATGTGGATTTTCCAGGTTTATTTTATTCCTAGGAATTATAGAGAGAAATCAGAGGGAAGGCAAAAGAAGGTTGACAACTTGGTGACTATTCAAGTATTTAATAGTTCTGAGTCTTAATTCTTGCTCTGTACAAATTATGTGACATATCAAATAAGTAATTTAAACTCTCAGATCTCGGAGTCCTCCCCATTAGGATAAAGGCACTCAAGTAGAGAATTTATAAAGTCAGCATTTTTTCAGCTATCTCTTTTCTTAGCTAAAGTAATGTGTTTGAAGCCCCCTCCCCAGGCAAACTATGTAAATACAAAAATTACTTTGTTTGAATAGCAAATCTAGTGACTAACACTGTAGGGAGACCATCAGGACTCTCCCCAACCCCTAAGAAAATACAAAAAGATTCTATATCTTTTGGATATAGAAATCAAACACTTTTATAGATTGTTGCATGGTTTCTTTGAACCATCTTTCTTCTCATATTTGTTTTATTAGTTTTATTTTGGTATCATTAACCTACAATTACATGAAGGGCATTATGTTTACTAGGCTCCACCCTTCACCATGTCCCCCCCACATACCCATTCAGTCACTGTCCATCAACATAGTATGACGCTGTAAAATCACTACTTGACTTCTCTGTGTTGCACAGCCCTGCCCGTGCTCCCCCCACACTATACATGTTAATCATAATGCCCGCTTTCTTTTTTCCCACCCTTTTCCCTCACTTACCACCTGTCCTCCAGAGATCCTTTCCCTTTGGTAACTATTAGTCCATTCTTGGGTTCTGTGCTTCTGCTGCTGTTTTGTACCTTCAGTTTTCTTTTGTTCTTGTACTCCACATATGAGTGAAATCATTTGCAACTTGTCTTCCTCTGCCTGCCTTATTTCACTGAGCATAATACTCTCTAGCTCCATCCATGTTGTTGCGAATGGTAGGACTTGTTTTTACCTATAGCTGAGTAATATTCCATTGTGTATATGTACCACATCTTCTTTATCCATTCATCAACTCATGGACATTTAGGTTGCTTCCATATCTTCGCTATTGTAAATAGTGCAGTGATAAACATAGGGGTGCATCTGTCTTTTTGAAACTGGAGTGCTGCATTCTTGGGGTAAATTCCTAGAACTGGAATACCTGGGTAAAATGGTATTTCTATTTTGAGCATTTTGAGGAACCTCAATATTGCTTTCCACAATGGTTGAACTAATTTACATTCCCACCAGCACTGTAGGACGGTTCCCCTTTCTCCACAACCTCACAAACATTTGTTGTGGTTTGTCTTTTGGATGGTAGCCATCCTTACTGGTGTGAGATGATATCTCATTGTGGTTTTCATTTGCATTTCTCTGATGACAAGTGATGTGGACTATCTTTTCATGTGTCTGTTGGCCATCTGAATTTCTTCTTTGGAGAACTGTCTGTTCAGCTCCTCTGACCATTTTTTAATAGAATTATTTTCTTTTAGTTTGTGGAGGTGTGTGAGCTCTTTATATATTTTGAATGTCAACCCTTTATCGGATCTGTCATTTATGAATATATTCTCCCATACTGTAGGATACCGTTTTGTTCTACTGATGGTGTCCTTTGCTGTACCGAAGCTTTTCACCTTGATATAGTCCCATTTGTTCATTTTTGCTTGTTTCCCTTGCCCGCAGAGATATGTAAAAGAAGTCACTCATGTTTATGTCCATTAGATTTTTGCCTATGTTTTTTCTAAGAGTCTTATAGTTTCATGACTTACATTCAGGTCTTTGATCCATTTGGAGTTTACTTTTGTGTATGGGGTTAGACAGTGATCCAGTTTCATTCTCTTACATGTAGCTATCCAGTTTTGCCAGCACCATATGTTCAAGAGACTGTCATTTCCCCATTGTATGTCAATGGCCCCTTCATTGAATATTAGTGGACCATATATGTTTGGGTTAATGTTTGGAGGCTCCATTCTGTTCCACTGGCCTGTAGGTTTGTTCTTCTGCCAGTACCAAATTGTCCTGGTTACTGTGGCTTTGCAGTAGATCTTGAAGTTGGGGAGCAAGATCCCCCCCCCACCATCTTCTTCATTCTTAGGAGTGCTTTAGCTATACAGGGTCGCTGGTGTTTCCATATGAATTTTTGAACTATCTGTTCCAGTTCATTGAAGAATGCTGTTGGTAGTTTCATAGGGATTGCATCGAATCTGTCTATTCCTTTGGGCAGGATGGCCATTTTGACGATAATAATTCTTCCTAGCCAGGAGCATGAGAAGAGTTTCCATTTGTTAGTGCACTCCTCAATTTCTCTTAAGAGTGTCTTGTAGTTTTCAGGGTATAGGTCTTTCACTTCCTTGGTTAGGTTTATTCCTAGGTATTTTATTCTTTTTGATGCTATTGTGAATGGAATTGTTTTCCTGATTTCTCTTTCTATTAGTTCATTGTTAGTGTATAGGAAATCTACAGATTTCTGTGTGTTCATATTGTGTCCTGCAACTTTGCTGAATTCCAATATTAGTTTAGTAGTTTCGCAGTGGAGTCTTTAGGGTTTTTTATGTACAAAATCATGTAATCTGCAAATAGTGACAATTTGACTTCCTCTTTACCAATCTGGATTCCTTGTATATCTTTGTTTTTTCTGATTGCTGTGGCTAGGACCTCCAGTACTATGTTAAATAACAGTGGGGAGAGTGGGCATGACTGTCTTGTTCCCGATCTCAGACAAAAAGCTTTCAGACTCTCGCTGTTCAGTATGATGTTAGCTCTGAGTTTATCATATATGGCCTGTTTTATGTTGAGGTACTTGCCCTCTATGCCCATTTTGTTGATAGTTTTTATCATGAATGGATGTTGAATTTTGTCGAACGGTTTTTCAGCACCTATGGAGGTGATCATGTGTTTCTTGTCCTTCTTTTTGTTGATGTGGTGGATGATGTTGATGGATTTTCGAATGTTGTACCATCCTTCAATCCCTGGGATGAATCCCAGTTGGTCATGGTGTATGATACTCTTGATGTATTTTTTTTTTTTTTTTGAGAGGGCATCTCTCATATTATTGATCAAATGGTTGTTAACAACAATAAAATTCAGTATAGGGGGGTCAACGCTCAATGTACAATCATTAATCCATCCCAAGCCTAATTCGCGTCAGTCTCCAATCTTCTGAAGCATAACGAACAAGTTCTTACATGGTGAACGAATTCTTACATAGTGAATAAATTCTTGCATGGTGAACAGTACAAGGGCATTCATCACAGAAATTTTCGGTTTTGATCATGCAATATGACCTATAAACAATCAGGTCAAATATGAATATTCGTTTGATTTTTGTACTTGATTTATATGTTGATCCCACATTTCTCCTATTGTTATTATTATTTTTATTTTTAATAAAATGCTGAAGTGGTAGGTAGATGCAAGATAAAGGTAGAAAACATAGTTTAGTGCTGTAAGAAGGCAAATGTAGATGATCAGATGATCAGGTGTGTGCCTATGGACTAAGTATTAATCCAGGCTAGACAAGGGCAGCAAGACATCCACGGATGCAGAAGATTTCTCTCAAAGCAGGGGGGGTGAGGTTCTGAGCCTCACCTTTGTTGATCCCCAAATTCTCACCTGATGGCCCCCCTGCGACTGTGCCTGTCTTAGGTTGTTCCTCCCTTGAGGAATCTTACCCGTCTCTGGCTAACCAGTCATCTTCCGGGGCCATACAGGGAAATGTAAAGTTGGTAAGTGAGAGATAAGCCATATTGTTTGCAAAGGTTAGCTTTTTACTTCTTTGCAGATTTATGCCCTGTGGCTTCTATGCCCAGCGCTTGTCTCGAGGTATCTTTACCACCTGGAGGAATTATGATACTCGGTAAATTCGATATGAGGCACGAATTCTATTTAAGGGTTGTAATTAGGAAGGAAGAAGAAAAGCTATAGATGTAGTGTATGAAGGAAACATGGGAGGATTGATTATTTCTTTGACATATCTTCTTGTATAGTACCTTAAGTATGTATAGGTTTTAAACTACTAACTAATTTGCACACACATATTAACATAATAGGAATACGGTGACATAAACAAAGCAAATCTATAATTACCATCCATCTCCAGTGAAGCCAAGAAAACCATTTAGGCACCCTAGGCATTTGTGAAAATATCTATGATATGATGGATATTGTCCAACTGTACTTGAACCATCAGACAAATTAAAGCAGCCCATTTCTGGGATCTGTTCACATCCCATATGTTCCTTTAACCATAGGTAGTCTATAGTCATGAGATTTTGGAGTGCTACAACTTGCACCCCTCCCAACTCCTGGTTGAGTTCCAACAGTACAGATCCGGTAAAATTCGTTCTCACTGTATGCACATGCCAGCCTAGACATCTCCCTCCTCATTCCTATGGCAAGTCCAGGAGACGGTGGGCTGGATGCAGCCACAACCGCAGCATCGTCCGGATCCCTGTAGAGGCTTTTTGATGATCATCCCCCGGCACAAGTCCTCCAGAGAGTGCTGATGCCGGAAGCTCCTCCTCATATCGTATCTTAGTTCATTTTCTGGGTATCCAAGCTAGGCCTTGATCTTCTGCATAGAAACAAACAGACCCTTTGCCCACACTTTGACATGCCCTCTATACCACTGTGCAGAACTCATTGGAGGTCAGCACACAGTAACTGCTTTTTTTTTTTTTTTTTTAATTAAGAGAAAGGAATATTATCAGAAAAGAGTACCTCCATAGCTGATAATCTGACACCCTTTAAGTGATCAACATTAAGGATATTTAAAGCATGCGTTGATCTTTGATTTACCAATAGTTTTATCCTGTTAAGGAGTAATTCCCCTTTTCTTTCTTTCTTTCTTTTTTTTTTTTTTTTTTTAATTTTTAATCTACACTTACATGAAGAATACTATGTTTACTATGCTCTCCCCTATATCAGGTCCCCCCTAACAACCACATTACGGTTACTGTCCATCAGCTTAGCAAAATGTTGTAGTCACTACTTGTCCTCTCTGTGTTGTGCAGCCCACCCTCCCCTTTCTCCCTCCCCCCATGCATGCTAATCTTAATACCCCCCTTCTTCTTCCCCCCCCTTATCCCTCCCTGCCCACCCATCCTCCCCAGTTCCTTTCCCTTTGGTACCTGTTAGTCCATTTTTGGGTTCTGTAATTCTGCTGCTGTTTTGTTCCTTCAGTTTTTCCTTTGTTCCTATACTCCTCAGATGAGTGAAATCATTTGGTATTTCTCTTTCTCCGCTTGGCTTATTTCACTGAGCATAATACTCTCCAGCTCCATCCATGTTGCTGCAAATGGTTGGATTTTTCCACTTCTTATGGCTGAGTAGTATTCCATTGTGTATATGTACCACATCTTCTTTATCCATTCATCTACCGATGGACATTTAGGTTGCTTCCAATTCTTGGCTATTGTAAATAGTGCTGCGATAAACATAGGAGTGCATCTGTCTTTCTCAAACTTGATTGCTGCGTTCTTAGGGTAAATTCCTAGGAGTGGAATTCCTGGGTCAAATGGTAGGTCTGTTTTGAGCATTTTGATGCACCTCCATTCTGCTTTCCACAATGGTTGAACTAATTTACATTCCCACCAGCAGTGTAGGAGGGTTCCCCTTTCTCCACAGCCTCACCAACATTTGTTGTTTGTCTTTTGGATGGCAGCTATCCTTACTGGTGTGAGGTGATACCTCATTGTAGTTTTAATTTGCATTTCTCTGATAATTAGCGATGTGGAGCATCTTTTCATGTGTCTCTTGGCCATCTGTATTTCTTTTTTGGAGAACTGTCTGTTCAGTTCCTCTGCCCATTTTTTAATTGGGTTATTTGTTTTTTGTTTGTTGAGGCGTGTGAGCTCTTTATATATTCTGGAAGTCAAGCCTTTATCGGATCTGTCATTTTCAAATATATTCTCCCATACTGTAGGGTTCCTTTTTGTTCTATTTATGGTGTCTTTCGCTGTACAGAAGCTTTTCAGCTTAATGTAGTCCCACTTGCTCATTTTTGCTGTTGTTTTCCTTGCCTGGGGAGATATGTTCAAGAAGAGATCACTCATGTTTATGTCTAAGAGGTTTTTGCCTATGTTTTTTTCCAAGAGTTTAATGGTTTCATGACTTACATTCAGGTCTTTGATCCATTTTGAGTTTACCTTTGTATATGGGGTTAGACAATGGTCCAGTTTCATTCTCCTACATGTAGCTGTCCAGTTTTGCCAGCACCATCTGTTGAAGAGACTGTCATTTTGCCATTGTATGTCCATGGCTCCTTTATCAAATATTAATTGACCATATATGTTTGGGTTAATTTCTGGGGTCTCTAATCTGTTCCACTGGTCTGTGGCTCTGTTCTTGTGCCAGTACCAAAGTGTCTTGATTACTATGGCTTTGTAGTAGAGCTTGAAGTTGGGGAGTGAGATCCCCCCTACTTTATTCTTCTTTTTCAGGATTGCTTTGGCTATTCGGGGTCTTTGGTGTTTCCATATGAATTTTTGAATTATTTGTTCCAATTCATTGAAGAATGTTGCTGGTAATTTGAGAGGGATTGCATCAAATCTGTATATTGCTTTGGGCAGGATGGCCATTTTGACGATATTAATTCTTCCTAGCCATGAGCATGGGATGAGTTTCCATTTATTAGTGTCCCCTTTAATTTCTCTTAAGAGTGACTTGTAGTTTTCAGAGTATAAGTCTTTCACTTCTTTGGTTAGGTTTATTCCTAGGTATTTTATTCTTTTTGATGCAATGGTGAATGGAATTGTTTTCCTGATTTCTCCTTCTATTGATTCGTTGTTACTATATAGGAAAGCTACAGATTTCTGTGTGTTAATTTTGTATCCTGCAACTTTGCTGTATTCCGATATCATTTCTAGTAGTTTTGGAGTGGAGTCTTTAGGGTTTTTTATGTACAGTATCATATCATCTGCAAATAGTGACAGTTTAACTTCTTCTTTACCAATCTGGATTCCTTGTATTTCTTTGTTTTGTCTGATTGCCGTGGCTAGGACCTCCAGTACTATGTTAAATAACAGTGGGGAGAGTGGGCATCCCTGTCTGGTTCCCGATCTCAGAGGAAATGCTTTCAGCTTCTCGCTGTTCAGTATAATACTGGCTGCGGGTTTATCATATATGGCCTTTATTATGTTGAGGTACTTGCCCTCTATTCCCATTTTGCTGAGAGTTTTTATCATGAATGGATGTTGAATTTTGTCAAATGCTTTTTCAGCATCTATGGAGATGATCATGTGGTTTTTGTCTTTCTTTTTGTTGATGTGGTGGATGATGTTGATGGATTTTCGAATGTTGTACCATCCTTGCATCCTGGGATGAACCCCACTTGGTCATGGTGTATGATCCTTTTGATATACTGTTGAATTCTGTTTGCAAAAATTTTATTGAGTATTTTTGCGTCTACATTCATCAGGGATATTGGTCTGTAATTTTGTTTTTCGGTGGGGTCTTTGCCTGGTTTTGGTATTAGGGTGATGTTGGCCTCATAGAATGAGTTTGGGAGTATTCCCTCTTCTTCTATTTTGTGGAACACTTTAAGGAGAATGGGTATTATGTCTTCTCTGTGTGTCCGATAAAATTCCGAGGTAAATCCGTCCGGCCCTGGGGTTTTGTTCTTGGGTAGTTTTTTGATTACTGTTTCAATTTCTTTGCTTGTAATTGGTTTGTTTAACTTTTGTGTTTCTTCCTTGGTCAGTCTTGGGAGGTTGTATTTTTCTAGGAAGTTGTCCATTTCTTCTAGGTTTTCCAGCTTGTTGGCATATAGGTTTTCATAGTAGTCTTTAATAATTCTTTGTATTTCTGTGGAGTCTGTCGTGATTTTTCCATTCTCATTTCTGATTATGTTGATTTGTGTTGACTCTCTTTTTCTCTTAATAAGTTGGGCTAGAGGCTTATCTATTTTGTTTATTTTCTCAAAGAACCAGCTCTTGGTTTCATTGATTTTTGCTATTGTTTTATTCTTCTCAATTTTGTTTATTTCTTCTCTGATCTTTATTATGTACCTCCTTCTGCTGACTTTAGGCCTCCTTTGTTCTTCTTTTTCCAGTTTTAATAATTGTGATGTTAGACTATTCATTTGGGATTGTTCTTCCTTCTTCAAGTGTGCCTGGATTGCTATATACTTTCCTCTTAAGACTGCTTTCGCTGCATCCCACAGAAGTTGGGGCTTAGTGTTGTTGTTGTCATTTGTTTCTATATATTCCTTGATCTCTATTTTGATTTGTTCATTGATCCATTGATTATTTAGTAGCATGTTGTTAAGCCTCCATGTGTTTGTGAGCCTTTTTGTTTTCTTTGTAGAATTTATTTCTACTTTCATACCTTTGTGGTCTGAAAAATTGGTTGGTAGAATTTCAATATTTTGGAATTTACTGAGGCTCTTTTTGTGAGGTAGTATGTGGTCTATTCTGGAGAATGTTCCATGTGCACTTGAGAAGAATGTATATCCTGTTGCTTTTGGATGTAGAGTTCTATAGATGTCTATTAGGTCCATCTGTTCTAGTGTGTTGTTCAGTGCCTGTGTGTCTTTACTTATTTTCTGCCCAGTGGATCTATCCTTTGGGGTGAGTGGTGTGTTGAAGTCTCCTACAATGAATGCATTGCAGTCTATTTCCCTCCTTAGTTCTGTTAGTATTTACTTCACATATGCTGGTGCTCCTGTATTGGGTGCATATATATTTAGAATGGTTATATCCTCTTGTTGGACTGAGCCCTTTATCATTATGTAGTGTCCTTCTTTATCTCTTGTTACTTTCTTTGTTTTGAAGTCTATTTTGTCTGATATTAGTACTGCAACCCCTGCTTTCTTCTCACTGTTGTTTGCCTGAAATATGTTTTTCCATCCCTTGACTTTTAGTCTATGCTTATCTTTGGGTTTAAGGTGAGTTTCTTGTAAGCAGCATATAGATGGGTCTTGCTTTTTTATCCATTCTATTACTCTATGTCTTTTGATTGGTGCATTAAGTCCATTTACATTAAGGGTGACTATTGAGAGATATGTACTTATTGCCATTGCAGGCTGTAGATTCGTGGTTACCAAAGGTTCAAGGTTAGCCTCTTTAGTATCTTACTGCCTAACTTAGCTCGCTTATTGAGCTGTTCTATACACTGTCTAGAGATTCTTTTCTTCTCTCCCTTCTTATTCCTTCTCCTCCACTCTTCATATGTTGGGTGTTTTGTTCTGTGCTCTTTTTAGGGGTGCTCCCATCTAGAGCAGTCCCTGTAGGATGCCCTGTAGAGGTGGTTTGTGGGAGGCAAATTCCCTCAGCTTTTGCTTGTCTGGGAATTGTTTAATCCCACCATCATATTTAAATGATAGTCGTGCTGGATACAGTATCCTTGGTTCAAGACCCTTCTGTTTCATTGCATTAAGTATATCATGCCATTCTCTTCTGGCCTGTAGGGTTTCTGTCTAGAAGTCTGATGTTAGCCTGATTGGTTTTCCTTTATAGGTGACCTTTTTCTCTCTAGCTGACTTTAAAACTCTTTCCTTGTCCTTGATCCTTGCCATTTTAATTACTATGTGTCTTGATGTTGTCCTCCTTGGATCCTTTCTGTTGGGGGTTCTGTATAATTCCATGGTCTGTTCGATTATTTCCTCCCACAGTTTGGGGAAGTTTTCAGCAATTATTTCTTCAAAGGCACTTTCTATCCCTTTTCCTCTTTCTTCCTCTTCTGGTATCCCTATAATACGAATGTTATTCCTTTTGTATTGGTCACATATTTCTCTTAGTGTTGTTTCATTCCTGGAGATCCTTTTATCTCTCTCTATGTCAGCTTCTATACGTTCCTGTTCTCTGGCTTCTATTCCTTCAATGGCCTCTTGCATCTTATCCATTCTGCTTATAAATCCTTCCAGGGATTGTTTCACTTCTGTGATCTCTTTCCTGTCATCTGTGATCTCCTTCCGGACTTCATCCCACTGCTCTTGCATTTTTCTCTGCATCTCTGTCAGCATGTTCATGATTTTTATTTTGAATTCTTTTTCAGGAGGACTAGTTAGGTCTGTCTCCTTCTCAGGTGTTGTCTCTGTGATCTTTATCTGCCTGTAGTTTTGCCTTTTCATGGTGATAGATATAGTTTGCAGAGCTGGTACAAGTGACCGCTGGAAGAGCTTCCCTTCTTGTTGGTTTGTAGCCTTTTCCTGGGAGAATAGCGACCTCTAGTTGCTTGTGCTGGGCAGCTGTGCGCAGACAGGGCTTCTGCTTCCTTCCCAGTTGCTTTGGGGTTTATCTCCGCTGTTGCTGTGGGCTTGGCCTGGCTGGGGCTGTTCGTCCAAAATGGTGGAGCCCCGTTGGAGGGGGAGCGGCCGGGAGGCTATTTATCTCCGTAAGGGGTCTCTGTGCTCCCTGCTGCCCAGGGGGTTAGAGTGCCCAGAGATCCCCAGATTCCCTGCCTCTGGCCTAAGTGACCTGTCCTGCCCCTTTAAGACTTCCAAAAAGCACTCTCCAAACCAAAACAGCAACAGCAACAATGAGAGAGGGAACAGAAAGAAAGAAAAAAAAAAAAAAAGAAAAAAAAAGCAATTTTTTTTTTTTTTTTTTTTTTGTCCTCAGGTGCCGGTCCCAGGCACCCGCTCACTGGTCCTGCTGCCCTGTCTCCCTAGCACCAGGGTCCCTGTCATTTCAAGGCTTCCAAAAAGCACCCACCCACCGGTACCGCAGGGAAGGAACGCTCGATATTCTTTGTCCTCAGGCACTAGTCCCAGGCACCCGCTCACCATTCCCGCCGCCCTGCCTCCCTAGCACCGGGGTCCCTGTCCCTTTTAGGCTTCCAAAAAGCACTCACAGATAAGAGAAAAAAAAAAGGGGAAAAACACGCGATTTCCTCTGTCCTCAAGTGCAGGTCTCAGGCACCCGCCCACCGGTCCCGCAGGGAAAAACGTGGGATATTCTTTGTCCTCAGGCGCCGGTCCCAGGCACCCGCTCACCAGTCCCGCCACCCTGCCTCCCTAGCACTGGGGTCCCTGTCCCTTTAAGGCTTCCAAAAAGTGCTCGAAAAAAAGAGAAAAAAAAGGGGAAAAACACGCTATTTCCTCTGTCCTCAGGCACCGGTCTCAGGCACCGCCCGCCGGTCCCGCAGGGAGAAACGTGGGATATTCTTTGTCCTCAGGCGCTGGTCCCAGGCACCTGCTCACCGGTCCCGCCACCCTGCCTCCCTAGCAACGGGGGCCCGTCCCTTTAAGGCTTCCGAAAAGCGCTCGCCAAAAAAAAAACCGCTCCGGTTTCTTTCCACCCGCTGGGAGCCGGGGGGAGGGACGCTCGGGTCCCGCCGGGCCGGGGCTTGTATCTTACCCCCTTCGCAAGGCGCTGGGTTCTTGCAGGTGTGGATGTGGTCTGGATGTTGTCCTGTGTCCTGTGGTCTCTATTTTAGGAAGATTTTTCTTTGTTATATTTTCATAGCTCTATGTGTTTTTGGGAGATTTCTACTGCTCTACTCACGCCACCATCCTGGCTCCGCCCCCCCCTCTTGATGTATTTTTGAATTCGGTTTGCTAATATTTTGTTGAGTATTTTTGCCTCTACGTTCATCAGGAATATTGGTCTGTAGTTTTCTTTTTTGGTGGGGTCTTTGCCTGGTTTTAGTATTAGGGTGATGTTGGCTTCATAGAATGAGTTTGGGAATATTCCCTCCTCTTCTATTTTTTGGAAAACTTTAAGGAGAATGGGTATTATGTCTTCTCTGTATGTCTGATAAAATTCCGAGGTAAATCCATCTGGCCCGGGGGTTTTGTTCTTTGGTAGTTTTTTGATTACTGGTTCAATTTTGTTGCTGGTAATTGGTCTGTTTAGATTTTCTGTTTCTTTCTGGGTCAGTCTTGGAAGGTTGTATTTTTCTAGGAAGTTGTCCATTTCTCCTAGGTTTCCCAGCTTGTTAGCATATAGGTTTTGATAGTACTCTCTAGTAATTCTCTGTATTTCTGTGGGGTTTGTCGTGAATTTTCCTTTCTCATTTCTGATTCTGTTGATGTGTATTGACCCTCTTTTCCTCTTAATAAGTCTGGCTAGAGGCTTATCTATTTTGTTTATTTTCTCAAAGAACCAGCTCTTGACTTGATTGATTTTTGCTATTGTTTATTCTTCTCAATTTTATTTATTTCTTCTCAGATCTTTACTATGTCCCTCCTTCTGCTGACCTTATGCCTAATTTGTTCTTCTTTTTCCAATTTCAGTAATTTTTACATTAGTCCATTCATTTGGGATTATTCTTCCTTGTTTAAATATGCCTGGATTGCTATATACTTTCCTCCTAAGACTGCTTTCGTTGTGTTCCGTAGTAGTTGGGGCTTTCTGTTGTTGTTGTCATTTGTTTCCATATATTGCTGGATCTCCATTTTAATTTGCTCATTGATCCATTGATTATTTAGGAGCGTGCTTTTAAGCCTCCATGTGTTTGTGAGACTTTTCCTTTCTTTGTACAATTTATTTCTCATTTTATGCCTTTTTGGTCTGAAAAGTTGGTTGGTAGGATTTCAATCTTTTGGAATTCACTGAGGCTCTTTTTGTGGCCTAGTATGTGGTCTATTCTGGAGAATGTTCCATGTGCACTTGAGAAGAATGTGTCTCCTGTTGCTTTTGGATGTAGAGTTCTGTAGAAGGCTATTAGGTCCATCTGTTTTAGTGTGTTGTTCAGTGCCTCTATGTCCTTACTTTTTTTCTGTCTGGTGGATCTCTCCTTTGGAGTGAGTGGTGTGTTGAACTCTCCCAAAATGAATGCATTGCATTCTATTTCCTCCTTTAATTCTGTTAGTATTTGTTTCACATATGTTGGTGCTCCTGTATTGGGTGCATATATATTTATAATGGTTACATTCTCTTGTTGGACCGAGCCCTTAATCATTATGTAATGTCCTTTATCTTTTATTACTTTCCTAATTTTGAAGTCTATTTTGTCTGATACTAGTATTGCAACACCTGCTTTTTTCTGTCTATTGTTTGCATAAATATCTTTTTCCATCCCTTGACTTTTAATCTGTGCATGTCTTTGGGTCTGATGTCTCTTGTAAGCCACGTATGGATGGGTCTTGCTTTTTTATCCATTCTGTTACTCTGTGTCTTTTGATTGGTGCATTCATTCCATTTACATTTTGGGTGATTATTGAAAGGTATGTACTCATTGCTGTTGCAGGCTTTAAGTTTGTGGTTACCAAAGGTTCAAGGTTAGCTTCTTTACTAACTTACTGTCTAATTTAACTCGCGTATTGAGCTCTTATAAACATTGTCTGAATATTCTTTATTTCTCTTCCTTCTTATTACAGGCTTTGGATTTTTGATTACCAAAGGTTCAAGGGTATGAACATCTAACTTTTACTCAGTTATTATGTTATTATAAACACACTCTGATGATTATTTCTCTACTTTCTTATTTTTCTCTTACACTCTTTATGTTAGGTGTTTTATTCTGTACTCTTTCATGTTTCCCCTGACTGCTTTTGTAGATAACTGATTTTATTTCTTGACTTTAGTTAGTATATGGTTGGTCTGCTTTCTTTGCTGTGATTTTATTTTCTCTGGTTACATATATTTACCCTTAGGAATACTTCCATTTAGAGCAGTTCCTTTATAGTACCTTGTAGAGATGGTTTGTGGGAGGTAAATTCCCTCAACTTTTGCTTATCTTAGAATTGTTTAATCCCTCCTTCAAATTTAAAGATTATCTTGCTGGATACAGTATTCTTGGTTCAAGGAGCTTCTGTTTCATTACATTAAATGTATCATGCCATTCTCTTCTGGCCTGTATGGTTTCTGTTGAGAAATCTGATGATGGCCTAATGGGATTTCCTTTGACGGTGATCTTTTTTCTCTCTCGCTGCTTTTAATACCCTGTCCCTGTCTTTGATCTTTGCCATTTTATTATTATAAGTCTCGGTATTGTCCTCCTTGGGTCCCTTGTGTTGGGAGATCTGTGGGCTTCCATATTCTGAGAGACTACTTCCTTCTCCAGATTGGGGAAGTTTTCAGCAGTTATTTCTTCAAAGACATTTTCTATCCCCTTTTCTCTCTCTTCTTCTTCTGGTACCCCCTATTATGTGAATGTTGTTCCATTTGGATTGGTCACACAGTTGTCTTAATATTCTTTCATTTCTACAGATCCTTTTCTCTCTCTCTGCCTCAGCTTCTGTATTCCTGTTTTGTGATTCCTATTCCATTAATAGTTTCTTACACCTTACCCAGTCTGCTCTTAAGTCCTTCTATTGATTGATTCATTTGTTATCTCCCTCTACTTTCATCCCTTAGCTCTTGCATATTTCTCTGCAGCTCCATCAACATGGTTATGACTTTTATTTTGAATTCTTTTTTACGGAGATCAGTTATATCTACCTCGCCAGGCCCTCTCTCTGGCATTGTGTTTCAGTGATTTTTTACTGGACAATGTTCATCTGCCTTTTCTTGGCAATAGAAGTGATTGCCAGCAAGTGGTGCATTTGTCAACTGGGAGAACAAAGTCCCTTCCTGCTTGCTGGTCACTTTGCCCTTGTCTGCTGCCTTTGCCAGTTACCCTCACATAGGGAGAACTCTCTGGGTTACTTCCCTGACCTGCCATCGGTGGGGTGGCCCTCGACACAGCCTATGGTACTGCTGCAGTTCGCAGGCACACCGGGGATATTTTTCTGTGGAAACCGTGCTCCTTTGTGCCTTCCAGACTTTGCCCTGGCTTCCTCTGCCTGTGCCTGGTAGCTGCATCCTGGAAAAGATTCTCTATGGTTTCTGTGGGCAGTCCTCCTCCCCAGCTGTCTTCAGCAATGGCAGGTCAGCCTGTTTGCTTCCAGTGTCAGTAGGGGGAAATTAACAGCAGGCTATTTATTGCCATTTTTGCTTCAGAGCTGCATTGCCACCCAGGGAATTTTGGGTCCTAAATTTCCTTAAGATTCCCAGCCTACTGGGCTGACTGTATGTGGAGGATTTTGTTCACTTGTTAAACCCTTGTCCCTTTAATACTTTTAAAGGGCGTCTTTTCTTTTGTCCCAGGGAAGCCGGCTATGGGGACCTGCTCTCCGTCACTGTCTCAGATTTTACTTTTCTGTTTCTCTAATATCCATTAAACCATGCAATATGTCTGTGCTCCTGATGCAGATTACTGGGGCTGGTTATTTAGCAGTCCTGTGCTTCCACTCCCTCCCCAGTCTGATTTTTTCCCTCCCGCTAGTGAGCTGGGATTGGGGGACTGCTCTGGTCCCACCTGGTCATGGCTTTGTATCTTACCTTTTTCATGAGATGCTGAGTTCTCACAGATGTAGATGTAGCCTGGCTGTTATACTGTATCTTCTGGTCACTCTTTTAAGAATAGTTGTGCTCGCTGTATTTTCAAAATATATATGGTTTTGGGAGATTTCTGCCACCTGACTCATGCCACCGTCGTGAGCCTCCACCCTGATCATCCAGACTTTCTTCTGGGCATTGCACTCTCTTAGCAATGTAAGGAAAAGGCAGGAGATATTAGGAAAGAAGTAAAGTGACCTCTGATTCCAGACTATATTGGAAGGGAAGTCATAATTGGTTAGGATTTTCCTTAGCTTTTGCTTAGCTTTTCTACAATGCCTAATGGTACGACTATTGTACCTTTGGGAACTGGTATCCAATCTAATGCCTAATGAGTCTGTTGCTCCTAGATCTATTTTCTGTGATCCTTCTAAAATTCTAGTATTCTGTTCTACTGAAAACAATGGGGTTTACTATTTATTCTGGGTTCTGCCCACAGCCATCCTGCCATTTGTAATAATCAGTGGTCATTTCCATTCAGCTTTCGTTAGGTAAGTCTCATATCTCATGTACTGCTTCTCAGCCCTCAGCTGCCCATGGCTGGAGAGCCCTTGGCCTAGAACACAAAAATAGATTTCCAGGTGCTTTATCAAAAAAGAGGTATTACCTTTTACAGAAAGTCTCTTCCCAGAGTGTAGTTGAGCCAGTATTAGTCGGTGGCAGCAATATTTGTCACTCTTTTCCTTTAGAAAACAACAGCTTAGTATAGGGAAGGCAGCTAATATAGCTTTCTATCTTTTCACTACTTATTGTACCTCAATACTAACTTATTTCCCAGCTAGCACCATTCTTTCCAATGATTATTCAAGCATCAAAGGGATGACAGTGAGAAGATGGATTTGGGATTTTAAAATGGTATCATCCAAGGTACTCTAACAACTGCTTCTTTGATGGTTTTACTACCTTCCTGCAGACTCAGGTATCAACCATCTCCTATGTCCACATGCCAAATACTATGGGTTACTGTGCTACACAAGGAATCCAGTTCTTCAAGCAGTTAACCTGGAAGTACTGTAGGTTATGACTGGGGCAGCACAATGACTCGATTTCTGCCATAGGAAAGTACAAATAAGAGTTTACCTCACACTGTTGTCTCCAGTTAAATCCTTGCCTATCCCTCACCCCCAACTCCTTGTCCTGTTCTGTAGTGATATAGTAACAGTCACAAAAGGGAGGTAACAGTGAGAAAGTGGAGGAGGCAAAGGGCACATTGGGAGTTTCAGCAGGCTGGCAATAATAGAAGAAAGATTGTTTTTTGCTTACTTCAGACCCTACCTCTGATATAGGGGAAGTATGGGACCAGGGTCAGGGGGTGGATGAATATTTTCCTATCTTCGTTCAAGCTGTTCAGATTGCTTTGTTTCAGCTACCAGATTCAATTTACAGCCACCCCAAGTTGTCAGGGCAGGAGGCATCATTTTCAGGATCCTCTAGTGTCAGAGACAGAAGCTTATGAACCTCTTACAGGGTACTCTAAATGATCCATTTTTGTCAATGTCTTCATGGCTAGAAATTTATTAGTATCAGTACCAAGAGGAGATCCCTCAGATCCCCTTCACTTTCAACTCTAAGATCAGTCCTATTCCAAGACTGGAAGATTCATGTTAACTAGAGGAGCCTCATTTTCATAGTGATATGAAAGTCACTGAATTTGTTTTCCAGTTGATCTACTTGTTACGTAATCCCCTGCGTCTCCTTTGAGTTGCAATAAAACGTTATTCACACATGGAGAGGAGGTATTAAGAATACTCTAAGCTTCAAATCCCATCCTTAATAGGAAGGCTCACATATTTTTTTGTTCTCTCACTTGAATAGACCTCTCCCCTTGGAACAACATAGTGACAAATAGTAAAAATGGCAACTTATTCCCTACAGGTCCAAGATGACCATGGGCATAAAAACAGGCTAAAGATCATGGGCAAATGGAGGCTTCTCCAAGGCCCTCTGACCCAATTTTTAGGAAAATATTCACATCTTCCAACCCCCCAGTCCCAATATGAATTCACTTTTGAGCCAGGGTAAGTCAGAAAACGTGGTCATATGAACTTCAACCATATAGTTCAATTATTGTAGTATCTAGCATTAATTTGCTTACTGTGTGACAAATACTGTTGTGCCTAAATGGATTTTATAATTTAGAACCCACTACAACTCTGAGATAGTGACTGTTATCATCCTTATTTCACTAATGAGGAAAAACCCAAGAGGTTTGGTGACAACAGCAAAATACAAACTCAATGACTCCCAAGAATGCTCTCACAATTATAATTCCTGCCTTTAGATACTCTTTAATACTTTTTCCCCATAAGTATAATGACATGAAGTAGTCTGTGAAAATTAGCTATGATTAGTGAGAGCTATTTCCAACTATAAGCTACTCATAATCCAAACTCCTTCCTGGTAAGAATGTATCCCTTCTCATAAAGAGGCTATATGAATATATAGTGAGGAAAGCACTAATGTAGAAATCAAGTGACACTATGTAGATAGTCTACAACAGTATTGCCTACATTCCCCTGGCAGTGGGAGGAAGGCACAGTAGAACCCTGCCATAGGCAGATCCCACATTTCTCCCTCTATTCCCATAATGCAGTTGTTCTTCCCTGGTATTTTTTGAATCATTGACCACTAAAATTAAAATTCTGAAAGAAAAAGGAAATGGGGGCTTTTTGAGGTCTGGGGGACATATCTTCTTGCTTCTTGTAGATTATCAGTGAGGTCCTTACAACCTGTCCTACTTTTAATATCCCTCTTCCCCCCATACCCCCAAAAAAGCTTTTTCATCCTACCTGCAAATTCTGCTTGCTACCACCCTAAGTACTTAGATATCTACAAGTTTACTCAAATCCAACTGCTTTCCCACTCTATTTTACATCTGCCCTATTCCTTTGATCTTTTCTTAAACATTCAGGTGATGAGGGCTTTGACTACAGCACTCTAGAGAAGAGTTAAGAGTTTGATTCAGAGCACTTTACCATTGGAAAAGAAACCACAGTGCGTACACAGATCACTATTCTGAATGCTAGTACTGGGAGAAAGGCTGAAAACCCAGGAACTACTGACAGTAAGAACCGCTCAAAAGATCACCTTTACTGAGCCAAGAAAAGAAATATAGCTTAGGTTAAAGGTATGAGACCTAGTCACATGGTTGCCCAGCCACGATGTAACTGTCTTGGTGCTCCATCATTTCGTATAATTCCTAGGAACTGTCTCAAGCTTGAACTGGTTTTCCTGGCCCCCTTCATCTTTTTTGTTAGTTGCACCTATACTAGCAGTTTTCCAGCCCACTCACATTTACTGAACAGAATGCTTGGACAATTTTAGACCCAACTTAAATTATACAACTATCAAATTGAAAGAGTAGAAACTTGCGTAAATCTACTACTCATCCCAGTAATACTACCTCTTGTTCCAAAGAAACATAAGGGAGGAAAATGTCTCATGTCCAAAGGAAGAACAAGTTAACTTCTGGGTTCAGTTTGGACTGAAAAATACACATAACAAGGAGCAAACAGTGATTACCCCACAGGAAGTATAAAAACTGAGAAATATTACCAAATACTTTGACATTTTCTAAATGTTCCTGCTATTCCTTTAAAATTGCCGTGTCTGACCTCTCCTCACTAATCAGAAGACATGGTGCTTTTCATTTGCACACAATAAGAATTTTGTTTTTGGTATAATTAATCAACTGTTACATGATGAACATTATGTTTACTAGACTCCAACCATCACCAAGTCCCCTGCACAAACCCCATTACAGTCACTGTCCAGCAGCGTATAGGAAAGCCACAGATTTCTGTGTGTTAATTTTGTATCCTGCAGCTTTGCTGAATTCAGATATTGTACTAGTACTTATAGAGTGGACTCTTTAGGGTTTTTTATGTACAATCTCATGACATCTACAAATAGTGACAGTTTGACTTCCTCTTTACCAATCTGGATGCTTTGTATTTCTTTGTTTAGTCTGATTGCTGTGGCTAGGAACTCCAGTACTGTGTTGAATAATAGTGGAGAGAGTGGGCATCCCTGCCTTGATCCCGATATTAGAGGAAATGCTTTCAGCTTCTCACTGTTCAGTATAATGCTGGCTGTGGGTTTGTCATATATGGCCATTATTATGTTGAGGTACTTGCCCTCTATACCCATTTTGTTGAGGGCTTTTATAATGAATGGATGTTGAATTTTGTCAAATGCTTTTTCAGCATCTATGGAGATGATCCTGTGGTTTTTGTCATTCTTTTTGTTGATGTGGTGGATGATGTTGATGGATTTTCGAATGTTGTATCATCCTTGCATCCCTGGGATGAATCCCACTTGGTCATGCTGTACGATACTTTTGATGTACTTTTGAATTCGGTTTGCTAATAGTTTGTTGAGTATTTTTGCATCTATGTTCATCAGGGATATTGGTCTGTAGTATTCTTTTTTGGTGGGGTCTTTGGTTTTGGTATTAGGGTGATGTTGGCTTCATAGAATGAGTTTGGGAGTATTCCCTCCTATTCTATTCTTTGGAAAAATTATGGAGAATGGGTATTATATCTTCTCTATATGTCTGATAAAATACAGTGGTGAATTCATCTGGCCCAGGGATTTCTTCCTTGGGTAGTTTTTTTATAACCACTTCAATTTCCTTGCTGGTAATTAGTCTGTTTAGATTTTCTGATTCTTCCTTGGACAGTCTTGGAAGGTTGTATTTTTCTAGGAAGTTGTCCATTTCATCTAGGTTCTGCAGCTTGTTAGCATATAGATTTTCATAGTATTCTCTAATAATTTTTTCTACTTGTGAGATACATCATATTTCTTCTCTCATTTCTGATTTTGTTGATACGTGTAGATTAACTTTTTCTCATAAAATTCTGGCTATGTAGGGGTTTATCTATTTTGTGTATTTTCTCAAAGAACCAGCTCTTGGTTTCATTGATTTTTTTTCTATTATTTTATTGTACTCAATTTTTTCTCTGATCTTTATTATGTCCCTGCTTCTGCTGGCTTTGGGCTTCCTTTGTTCTTCTTTTTGCAGTTTCAATAAATGTGACTTTAAACTAATCATTTGGGAATGTTCTTCCTTCTTTAGATAGGCCTGGATTGCTATGTACTTTCCTCTTAGAACTGCATTGGCTGCGTCCCACAGAAGTGGAAGCTTTATGCTGTCGGTGTCATTTGTCTCTATATATTAGTCATTCTCTGTTTTAATTTGGTCATTGATCCATTGTTATTAGGAGCATGTTGTTAAGCCTCCATGTGTTTGTGAGACTTATTTTCTTTGCACAATTAATTTCTAGTTTTATGCCATTGTGGTCTGAGAAGTTGGTTGGTAGAATTTCAATCTTTTGGAATTTACTGAGGCTCTTTTGGTGAGCTAGTATGTGGTCTATTCTGGAGAATGTTCCATGTGCACTTGAGAAGAATGTGTATCCTGTTGCTTTTGGATGTAGAGTTCTATAGATGTCTGTTAGGTCCATGTGTTCTAGTGTGTTGTTCAATGCCTGTGTCCTTACTTATTTTCTGCCCGGTGGATCTATACTTTGGGGTGAGTGGTGTGTTGAAGTCTCCTAAGATGAATGCATTTCAGTCTATTTCCCTCTTTAGTTCTGTTAGTATTTGTTTCACCAATGCTGGTGCTCCTGTGTTGGGTGCATATATATTTAGAATGGTTATATCCTCTTGTTGGACTGAGCCCTTTATCATTATGTAGTATCCTTCTTTATCTCTTGTTACTTTCTTTGTTTTGAAGTCTATTTTGTCTGATATTAGTACTGCAACCCCTGCTTTCTTCTCACTGTTGTTTGCCTGAAATATGTTTTTCCATCCCTTGACTTTTAGTCTATGCTTATCTTTGGGTTTAAGGTGAGTTTCTTGTAAGCAGCATATAGATGGGTCTTGCTTTTTTATCCATTCTATTACTCTCTGTCTTTTGATTCGTGCAGTAAGTTCATTTACATTTAGGGTGATTATTGAGAGATATGTAGTTGTTGCCGTCACAGACTTTAGATTTGTGGTTACCAAAGGTTCAAGGTTACCTTCTTTATTATCTAAGTAACTTATTTCGCTTATTAAGCTATTGTACGCACAGTCTGATGATTCTTTCCCTCCCTTATTTCTCCTCCTCCAATCTTTATACGTTAGGTGTTTTATTCTGTTTTCTTTTGTATTTCCTTTGACTCCTTTTGTGAGTAGTTGAATTTACTTTTTTGCCTTTAGTTAGTATTTGTTGGTTTGCTTTCTTTGCTGATTTTATTTTCTCTGGCGACATCTAGTTAGCCTTACGAGTGCTCCCATCTGGAGCAGTCCCTCTAAGATACCCTGTAGAGGTGGTTTGTGGGAGGCAAATTCCCTCAACTCTTGCTTGTTTGGGAATTGTTTAATCCCTCCTTCATATTTAAATGATAGTCTTGCTGGATACAGTATCCTTGGTTCAAGGCCCTTCTGTTTCATTGCCTTAAATATATCATGCCATTCTCTTCTGGCTGTGTGATTTCTGTTGAGAAGTCTGATGATACCCTGATTGGTTTTCCTTTGTAGGTGACCTTTTTTCTCTCTCTGACTGCCTTTAATACTCTGTCCTTGTCTTTGATCTTTGCCATTTTAATTATTATATTGCTTGGTGTCATCCTCTTTGGGTCCCTTGTGTTGGGAGTTCTCTGGGCCTCAGTGGTCTGATATACTATTTCCTCCCCCAGTTTGGGGAAGTTTTCAGCAATTATTTCTTCCAAGACACTTTCTATCCCTTTTTCTCTCTTATTCTTCTGGTTGCCCTATGATGAGAATATTGTTCCATTTGGATTGGTCACACAGTTCTCTTGTTTCATACCTAGAGATCCTTTTCTCTCTCTGCATCAGGTTCTCTGCATTCCTGTTCTCCGATTTGTATTCCACTAAAGGCCTCTTGCACCTCATCCACTCTGCTCTTAAGTATTTCCAGAGATTGTTCTATTTCTCTCCCTCTTTACTTGCTCCTTTAGCTTTTGCATATTTCTCTGCAGATCCATCAGCATCATTATGACCTTCATTTTGAATACTTTTTCAGGGAGATTTATTAAGTCTATCACCCCACGCCCTCTCTCAGGGGTTGTCTGGGTAATTTTTGTCTGGACCAAAGTCTTCTGTCTTCTCATGGTGATAGAGATAGTTGTAGGCAGGTAGCACGTAAGTCAGCTGAGAGAACAAAGTCCTTCCCTGCTTGCTAGCTTCCTTACCCTTCTCTGCTGCCTGTGTCGGTTACCCGCACTCCTGGAGCAGCCTCCAGGTTAATCCCCTAAACTGCTGTGCGTGGGGTCTCCATCAGAGTAGTGCAGAGCCCTGCAGGGAGTGGCAGGAATGCCGAGTGTGCTCTCCTGAGAAAGTGGCACACCCGCTGGGCTGCTATGTGCTGACTGAAGCCTTTGGGTCTGCCCCAGTTGGTGGTGTGAAAGGCTGAGATGATGGTCAGCTCCTGGGGATGTGGCTACAACCGGGTCACTCTGCCAGCTCCCACAGGCTGCTCGCGGGCCCCTCTGTTGCTGGCAGTACTGGTGCATATGGGCCACTCCCACCGTTGTGTGCCAGCTGCTCGGCTGCAAACAGTGCCGCCGGCTAGTGTGGGCCAGTCGTGGTCTGCTTGGTTCCCGCTGCTGTGGGCTCACACAGGCCACAACCAGGCCCCTCTGGTGCCGCCACTGCCGGTGCACGAGCAGTTCTGCTGCTACTCGGCCGGTGTCTTGGGGACCGTGCTAGTTGGGAGAACGACTTGCAGACTGCTTATCGCCATGAGGGGCTTCAGAGCTGTGCTGCCACCCAGCGGGTTGGGTCGCCTAGAGTTCCTCATGATTCGCCGGTGTTGGGCTGTGTGCCAGGATGATTTCGTCCAGCTCTGAGGTCCCTGTCCCTTTAAGACTTGAAAAAGCACTCACTTTTCTTTTTTCCCAGCGGAACCAGTTGCAGGTTGCGGGGACCCGCTCGCAGGGTTCACTTTTCCATTTCTCTAATATCCAGCACACCGTGCACCGTTTGTCTGCACTCCCAGTGCAGACTACCAGAGCTGATTGTTTAACAGTCCTGGGCCTTCACTCCCTCCGCATTCCAACTCCTTTCTTCCTGCTGGGGGGCTGGTATAGGGGGAGCGCTCAGTTCTGGCTGGTCCATGGCTTGTATCTTAACCCCTTCGTGTGATGCTGAGTTCTTACAGATGTAGATGTAGCCTGGCTGTTGTCCTGTATCCACTGGTGTCTCTTTTAGGAATAGGTGTATTTGTTGTATTTTGAAAACTATGTTTTTGGGAGGAGATTTCTGCTGAAGTACTCACACCACCATCTTGGCTCCTCCATCCACAATAAGAATTTTGAGGACCAGAGCTACAATATGCTCAAAAGTAAGTGCAACAAATATGTCAGGAAGACTGGTAACATCAGCCCCTGAAGGAATCATAGCAACCAAGAGTCAGAGCCAAGGACATGAAATAACATCAGAAAGAACTTTTTCCTAACCTCTCTACCTGTTTTCCAACCAGCTTCTCCCATCCCACACACTTAGCCTTGCAGGGGAAAGGAAATTAGCAGCAAAGGCTACATAGGTCAATTCCCTTTCAGAAGCCATTATCCCAACTTATGGGTGAACTTCATCACCCCACACATAATTAACAAGATCTGACTGTAATATGTAAGGAAAGAGTTCTTCAGGCATCAATATTAAAAATACATGTACTGAGATTCTCAAGACGGAGGTGTGAGTAGGGTGGTGGATATCTCCTCCCAAAAACATATTTTGAAAATACAGCGAATGCAACTATGCCTAAAAGAGTGACTGGAAGATACAGTGCACAAGCCAGGCTACATCTCCAAGAGCACAACATCTCATGGAAAAGGGTAGGATACAAAGTCGTGACCTGGCCAAAACCGGGCACTCCCCGCATCCGATCTCACCATTGGGTGGAAGGGAATCAGAGTGGGAACGGAGTGGAAGCACAGGACTGCTAAGTAACCAGCACACTCAGCCCAGCAGGCTAGGAACCTTAAGGAACTTCAGATGCCCTAACCCCCAGCGTGGCAACGAAGCTGTGATGACCCTCACAGCAATAAGCAGGCTGCCGTTCTTTCCCCTGCCCACCATCATAGCAAGTAAACCGGCTGATCCACCATTGCTACATAACAACTGGGGAGCAGCCCCGCCTACAACAACCACACAGCTTAGCACAGAGGCTTCCACTGCACACAGCTACCCAGGCCAGATCCAGAGGCTGCTCCCGGCATGCAGTTGACTGGCACAGACAGCAGAGACTGTTGCAGAGTCTAGAATTAACAAAGGGGCTTTGTTCTCACAGCAGAACACAGGCCACTTGCCTGCAAATCCCGCAAGTAACCCAGGCCATCCCAAGGGCAGCCCCGCCCACAGCAGCTGAGGGGATTAACCCAGAGGATGCCCCCTGTGAACAGGGAATGTGTGCAGAGTGGACACAGGTGGAGTCCGAAAGGCATGAAGGGACTGTTCTCATGGCTAAACACACGCTACTCGCCTGCAACCCCTACCAGTGCCCTAGGCCATTCTGAGGCCTGCACCGCCACCCCCCCCCCACGGCAGCTTAGATTAACCCAGACGCAATTCCCAGTGGGTGGTTAGTGGGCACAGACAGTGGAGACAGTCAAGGCGACCAGCAAGCAGAAAGGCACTTTGTTCTCCCAGCTAATACATGCGGCACTTTCTGGCAACCACTCCCATCAACATGAAAAGAGAGAACAAACTTGTTCAGTCCAAAATCCCTCAAACATGACAGAGGGCTTGGTAAGACTGAAATCACCAATCTTCCTGAAAAGGAATGCAAAATGAAAGTCATAAGCATGCTGATGGAGCTACAAAGAAATATTCAAGAGCTAAGGGATGAATTCAGGAGGGAGGTAACAAATGCAACAAACAATGAAAGGACTTACGAGCATACTGGATGAGGTGGGAGAGAATGTTAATGGAATAGAAATCAGAGAACATGAACACAGAGAAGCAGAAGCAGAGATAAAAGGATGTCCAGGAATGAAAGAATATTAAGAGAACTGTGTGACGAATCCAAACAGAACAGTATTTGCATTATAGGGCTACGAGAAAATGAAGAGAAAGAAAAAGGGATAGAAAGTGTTTCTGAAATGATTGCTGAAAACTTCCCCAATCTGGGGAAGGAGATAGTCTCTCATGCAATGGAGGCACACAGATATCCCAACACAAGGGACCCAAGGAAGACAACATCAAGACATATATTCAAATGGCAAAGATCAAGGATAAAGACAGGTGTTTAAAAGAAGGTAGAGAGAGAAAAAAGATCACAGACAAAGGAAAACCCATCAGGCTATCATCAGACTTCTCAGTAGAAACCTTACAGGCCAGAAAGGAGTGGCATGATGTATTTAATGCAATGAAGCAGAAGGGCCTTGAACCAAGATTACTTTATCCAGCAAGATTATCATTTAAATTTGAAGGAGGGATGAAACAATTTCTAGACAAGCAAAAGTTGAGAGTTTAGCTCCCACAAACCAACTCTACAATGAACTTTAAAGTGACTGCTCTAAATGGAAATATACCTAACATGAAATAGCTGTCACCAGAGAAAATAAACCACAGCCATGAAAGCAGACCAACCAAACACTAAAGGCAAAATAAAATCAGGTATGCACAAAATCAGTCAAGGAAAACACAGAGTACAGAATAAAACACCTAACATATAAAGAGTGGAGGAGTATGAAAAAGAGGGGAGAGAAATAATCATCAGACTGTGTTTATAATAGCATAAAAGTGGGTTAAAGTTAGATGGTTATATAGTAAAGAAGCTAACCTTGAATCTTTGGTAACCATGAATCCAAAGCCTGCAATGGCAATAAGTACATATCTCTCAATAGTCACCCTAAATGTAAATGGACTTAATGCACCAATCAAAAGACATAGAGTAATAGAATGGATAAAAAAGTAAGACCCATCTATATGCTGCTTACCGGACACTCACTTCAAACCCAAAGACATACACAGACTAAAAGGGATGCAAAATGATATTTCGTGCAAAAAATAAGGAGAAAAAAGCAAGTGTCCCAGTACTTGTATCAGACAAAATAGACTTCAAAACAAAGAAAGTAACAAGAGACAGAGCAGGACATTCTGTAATGAGATAGGGGTCAGTCCAACACGAGGATACAACCATTATGAATATCTATGCACCAAACACAGCAGCACATACATATATGAAACAAACACTAAGAGTTTAAGGGGGAAATAGAATGCAGTGCATTCACTTTAGGAGACTTCAACACACCACTCACTTCAAAGGACAGATTAACTAGACAGAAAATAAGTAGGGACACAGAGGCACTGAACAACATGCTAGAACAGATGGACCTAACAGACATCTACAGAACTCTACACCCAAAAGCAGTAGGATACACATTATTCTCAAGTGCACATGGAACATTCTCCAGAATAGACCACATACTAGGCCACAAAAAGAGCCTCAGTAAATTCAAAAAGATTGAAATCCTACCAACCAACTTGTCAGACCACAAAGGTACAAAGTAGTAATAAATCATACAAAGAAAACAAAAAGGCTCACAACACATGGAGGTGTAACAACCTCCTCCTATATAATCAATACATCAATGACCAAACTAAAACCGAGATCAAGCAATATACAGGGACAAATGAAAACACCAAAATGCCCCATCTTCTGGGGGATGCAGTGAAGGCAGTTCTAAGAGGAAAGTATATAGCAATCCAGCCCTATTTAAAGAAGGAATAACAATCCCAAATGAATAGTCTAAGGTCACAACTATTGAAACCGGAAAAAGAAGAACAAATGAGGCCTAAAGTCAGCAGAAGGGACATAACGACCAGAAAAGAAATAAATAAAATTGTAATGAAAAAAAAAAAACAATGAAACCAAGAGCTGCTTCTTTGAGAAAAACAATATAGATAACCACCTAGCCAGACTCATCAAGGAAAAAAGAGAGTGTACACACATAAAGTCAGAAATGTGACAAAAAATCATGATGGACACCACAGAAATACAAAGAATTATTAGAGAATACTATGAAAATCTACATCTTAACAAAGTGGATAACCTAGAAGAAATGGACAACTTTCTAGGAAAATACAACCTTCCAAGACTGACCAAGGAAAAACAGAAAATCTAAACAAACCAATTGCCTGCAATGAAATTGAATCAGAAATCAACAAACTACCAAAGAACAAAACCCCCGGAACAGATGCATTCACCACTGAATTTTATCACACATTTAGAGAAGACATAATACGCATTCTACTTAAAGTTTCCCACAAAATAGAAGAGGAGGGAATACTTCCAAACTCATTCTCTGAAGCCAGCGTCACTCTTATACCAAAACCAGGCAAAGACACCACGAAAAAGGGAAACTACAGACTAATATGCCTGATGAACACAGATGTAAAAATATTCAACAAAATACTAGCATACACCATGATCAAGTGGGATTCATCTCAGGGATGCAAGGATGGTACAACATTCGAAAATTCACCAACATCATCCACTGTTTCAACAAAAACAAGAACAAAACCCATATGATCACATTTATGGATGTGGAAAAAGCATTTGACAAAATTCGACATCCATTCATGGTAACCCTAAACAAAATGGGTATAGACGGCAAGTCCCTCAACATAATAAAGGCATATATGATAAACCAACAGCCAACATCATACTGAACGAGAGGCTGAAAGCTTTTCCTCTAAGATTGGGAACAAGACAGGGATGCCCACTCTCCCCACTGTTATTCAACATAGTACTGGATGTTCTAGCCACGGCAGTCATACAAAACAAAGAAATAAAGGGTATCCAGATTGGTAAGGAAAAGGTTAAACTGTCACTGTTTGCAGATGACATGACATTGTACATAAAAAACCCTAAAGTCTCCACTCCAAAACTACTGTAATATCGGAATTCAGTAAAGTTGCAGGATACAAAGTTAATACACAGAAATCTGTTGCTTTCCTATACACTAATGATGAACTAGGAGCAAGAGAAATCAGGAAGACTATTCCATTCACAATTGCATCAAAAAGAATAAAATACCTAGGAATAAACCTAACCAAGGAAGTGGAAGACCTATACACTGAAACTGCAAGACCCTCCTAAGAGAAATTAAACACAGCACTAATAAATGGATATTGATCCCATGCTCTTGGTTAGGAAGAATATTGTCAGAATGGCCATCCTGCCTAAAGCAATCTACAGATATAATGCAATCCCTATCAAAATAACAACAGCATTCTTCACAAAACTGGAACAAATAGTTCTAAAATTCATATGGAACCATAGAAGACCCCAAATAACCAAAGCAATCCTGAGAAGGAAGAATAAAGCAGGGGGGTCTCGCTTCCAAAATTCAAGCTCTACTACAAAGCCACAGTAATCAAGACTATTTGGTAATGGCACAAGTACAGAGCCATAGTCCAGGGGAACCGAATAGAGTTCAGATATTAACCCAAGCATATATGGTCAATTAAATTTATGATAAAGGAGCCATGCATATACAATGGGGGTAATGACAGCCTCTTCAAGAGCTGGTGTTGACAAACTGGACAGCTACATGTAAGATAATGAAACTGGATTACTGTCTAACTCCATACACAAAAGTAAACTCAAAATGGATCAGCGACCTTAATTTAAGTCATGAAACCATGAAACTCTTATTAGAAAAAAACATAGGCAAAACTCTTGAATATAAACATGAACTTCTTCATAAACATATCTATCTCCCCAGGTAAGGTAAACAAAATAAAAAATGAACATGTGGGGCTATATCAATCTAAAAACCTCTGTACAGCAAAGAACATCATCAGTACAATAAAAAAGCATCCTACAGTATGGGAGAATGTATTTATAAATGATGTACCCAATAAGGCATTGACATCCAAAATGTATAAAGCGGTCATGCACCTCAACAAACAAAAAGCAAATACAGCAATTAAAAAATAGGCAGAGGGTCTGAACAGATAGTTCTCCAAAGAAGAAATTCAGATGGCGAACAGGCACATGAAAAGATGCTCCACACCGCTTATCATCAGAGAAATGCAAATTAAAACCACAATGAGATGTCACCTCACACCAGTTAGGATGGCCAGCATCCAAAAGACAAGGAACAAATGTTGGCGAGGATGTGGAGAAAGGGGAACCCTCCTACACTGCTGCTGGGAATGTAAATTAGTTCAACTGTTGTGGAAAGCAGTATGGAGGTTCATCAAAATGCTCAATATAGAAATACCATTTGACCCAGGAAATCCACTCGTAGGACTTGAGCCTTTTACTGCAAGGTCTCTGATTCAAAACGACGTATGCACCCCTGTTTATCACAGCACTATTTACCACAGCCATGAAATGGAAGCGACTTAAGTGTCCATCAATAGATGTATGGGTAAAGATGTGGTACATATATACAATGGAATACTATTCAGCCATAAGAAAACAAATCCTACTATGTGCAATATCATGGATGGAGCTGGAGGTTATTATACTCTGAAATAAGCCAGGTGGAGAAAAACAAATATCAAATGATTTCACTTATCTGTGGAGTATAAAAACAAATACTGAAGGAACAAAACAGCAGCAGACTCATAGAACCCAAGAATAGACTAACAGTTACCAATGGGAAAGGGACTGGGGAGGATGAGTGGGAAGTGAGGGTAAGGGGGAAAGGGGGTATTATGATTAGCATACATAATGTATTGGGGGGGCACAGGGAAGGCAGTATAGCACAGAAAAGACAAATAGTGATTCTGTAGCATCTTACTCTGCTGATGGACAGTGACTGTAATGTGATACGTTGTGGGGACTTGATAATGGTCTAGTAACCACACTGTTGGTCATTAAGTGTATATTAATGATAAAAACAAGAAGCTAAATATTGCAATTAGTTCACAAACTCTGGAAAGAAAAAGCACATGTACTAAGTAGTCACTTGGCCCGTAACTTTTTAATGTTTCTTTGAAGATAAGTTGTCAGTGTAATTGCTAAGAGGAGAGCACAAGTCTTCGCCTATAAACACTGCATTGGCTCATATGCCTATGAAGTCGCCAATATAACATTTGGATATATAATCATGTGGAATTCCAGTAACATGAAGACCCTTTCACCCACTCAGGAATTGGGCCTGTTTATTAGTGATTTTCTTGAGTACATTTACTTCACATAACCTTAGCAATAGTTTTGTGCTTCTCAGTATCTATCCCTGAGAACAGGAAGCAACTGAGGCTACAGAGAAATGGAACTGGAAATCATTTACCCAAGCTGGATGATTAAGGTAGTAAAAAAAAAAAAGGAAACTAGTGTGGTTAAGGACAATAAGGAAGAACTTGTCACACTAAAAGTTTTCAAAATTTTATTTGACAGTAGACTATATACTCCCCAATTTTTCTTCGTTTTGAAACAGATAGCGTTAGATTGCCTTTTGGTGGTCGCCCATGCTGAGTAAGGTTTTTCAATCTTCAAACCAGTCAAGGCTCAGAGATTCTGCATTTCACATGAGTTCACAAGTCAGTTTATCTTCAATTTATCAGCATTTTGACATGGATTCCCTTTCAGGTAGAAGGGTAGAGACGGAGTAATATCCTTTAAAAATAGATTTGTTCACAACTTCATGTATGCGACAAAAATCAGGTGTCAGCATGTTCTCTTATTCTTATCAGTAGTAAGTAGTCTTAGGATGTCAGGAACTTTGAAAGGAAGGCTTTTAGTGACTTTCTCCTTTTCACTTCCTAATAATGCAATCCCCCATCCCCACCTGAAGGGGTGTTACTCAACCCTGCTGACAGCACATATTAAAAGCCAGAGAATATTTTGGATGTATCTGATGTACAAATTAAAATGTACGGATCCAAAATTCAAAAGATCACCCACTAATCCTCTTTAGCCTTGCTCCCTCCACCAATTAGCCTCTGTCATTACTCTAATTCCTTCTCCATTTATGGATGATACTGTTGGCTTGCCACATATTCTCAAGTTTAGATGCTTTGAAGTATGTATGAATTACAGTGAACAAAAGTCATCTTCCTTTGTAGTTAATTTTGACTTGAGCTTTACTACCTTATGATGGAGAGGTCATGTTAATAAAACCCATTATTACATAGCCTAAGGCTTAGCTGATAACCAAACCAATCAACCAAGAATTACTGATTCTCAAGAACTTATAGAAAAGACTGGGAACAAAGGAGTCTTGTCTTCATCTCAACAATGACCAGTTATTAGAACTGCATTAAAGTGAATAAAGCAATCCCCAAGTTCGACTGGAGGTAGTAATCTTTTTAAGACCAATCCAGGAATGGCAGGCTGCCCTTATAAAGAGGTTTGACCTTTTCTTTCACTCTTCCTCCTATCCCACCCTCTGTGAGTGATTTTAAAAAAAGAAAAGGTCAAACCCCACTTTGGCCTATATTTGGAGAGAATTTTAAAGGAATATTTTCCCTCCTATTTTTTCTAATTCCAATTGTTACTGTTCTTAAAACTTAAGCATGATGAAATTGTAAAGCTATTTTCATTCACTGACATTATTCCAGTATAACAAGTCCTTTCTTGAACAGGTTTTGATGGTGAGGTTTCTAAGGTGTCTTTTGAGAAACTATTGCAAAAGCAAAATCATGTCTCCATCTCCAGTCTTGCTATGTGCTATTTAAGGACTCTTCTTCAAAGAGATCTATTTAGGCAGTATACATTTGTCAGAATGTAAAATGTAAAGAACTCAAAATAGACAAAGTTGGTAAATGTTTCAAAACCAATCGTGGCTTGAGAATGATTGATTCCCCAATGCTGATAGCAATGAGGCAGGTTTGGAAATTATTTCTTTGTTATATCTCCTCCTGCCCAGCAGTGGTCACAGCTATTTTTCATGAGGAATAGGCTAGGAGAAAAGGAAGTGTCTATTATAAGGACAGTTCCTGCAACTTATGGAGCAAGCTCAGTAGAAAACCCTGCTTATTATAGTGGCCAGAGTGGTAGGAAATAATATGGAGTAGGAATTAAACCCCCATAATATTATTCAGAGATTAAATCTTGCCCATAACCAGAAAACAGGCCAAAAGCAAAGTTTTAAAAGTTGTCTGGGAAGGCATTCGTTTGTTTCACATCTCTGGGGCCAACTGAAAACATAGCAAAGGACCTTACACACAGTAGACAGTCAAATATACTTGGTAGAGTGAATGAATGAAAAAAGTGAATGAACAGTGACCTTTCTCTTATATTCTAGGCTCCAAGCCAATTTTAAAAAGTGTGCTTTAGTCACAACTTGTTTTCTGTCAAGGAATTAACACTGTACCTTCAAATAAACAAACTTTTGATTAATAAAGCTTTTCATTCCACTTCTTGTTTTTACTGCATTTTCAAGACAGACTAAGCACCTTTAGTACCAAACCTGTTTCATTTAGCACTACCTTCTATGAATGAATGAATAAAAAAAGCTTTTATTCCTACTCTACAAAGCATGCCAAAGAGGTGATCTATTTCATCATTCCTTCTCAGTGCTTTAGTATCACAGCTGCTCCAATGAAGTTTTTTGAACTAATTGAAGAACTATAGTCTCTTATTAAATTTGTTCTTGTGTTTCCACTATAAGCTAGTGAGAGTAAAGTGCGTTTTGGTCTAGGTCTTTTAAATCTCTTCATCTAAACACTCAAGAACAGGACTTTATCCAGAATGAATAAATTTTTACAAAATACGGACAATCTAGAAATAATCATCTATATAGCTCAAGTGGCTTCCTGACTCTAAGCCAGTCCAATGAGCAAATACTTTTAAAACAAGTTGTTTCATCTTAATTTGTATCTTAAACCATTTCACTATAATTCACATTTTATTAAAGGACAAACATTGAGCCCTTTTATCTGGCTTCTTCTGGCTTTAGGCCATGTAAATAAGCAAGTGACATGGGACTTTCTAGAACTATGAAAAATGTCTTCCTTTTTTATTTAAAGAACCATGCCATCTTTTTCTATCTCCAAGGCAAGTCAACAGATCCTCGAAACCAGACCTACTGGATTAATTCATCAAGCATACTGCCTTCTGGAGAACAGGCACAGAAATATCTACTTACAAGTCAAAGATGTCTTTGTATCTTCAGCTATGATTTGTGATCTGATGCCCTTTAGACAAAGCTCATTTCACTTCACTTATGCTCTGGATCTAGAATGGTATTCTACATAAAAGATGCTCTGTTTAGCAAATTAACCTAAACGTAAACCTGAGCCATTTATTTTTAGTCCTTTAGCGTATCTAAGCCAGGCAAGTGTGGTCTTAAAATATCTCCATCATCAGCACTCAGCATTTTTAAAAACTGGTACTGGTGGAGAACAGCACTTTACTTTTTAGAAAACTTTCTCCATCTCTATTCAGACCAGGGTGCAAGTAGACTTCTGGTCTGAACTTTATCTTTCCACCTAGCTCAGCGTTTGGCCTACTGTCCTGCACAATTCTTTTTCCCATTTTCATCATCAGATAAGCTTCACAGTGGTTAAGTAACTTTCAGTCTGGATCTCACACCTATACCTCAATTTCCTGCTGGGAACACCCAATAAGGATAGTATTTTTATATCCTAGGCCATGCACAGTTCTAAGCCTCATAAAAAGTAAGCAATAATCATTTCTTAAACCAACAGTTAATTCCTTAGTCAACTTTGTAAGTTTACACAGATCTCTGATGTAGTTCAATGATAATGAATTTTTACATCCCCAGTTACTTTCTCTGAGGATAAGACAGAGTAAATGATCAGTGCTCCTTCAACAGATAGTGCTTATCTATGTATGGCAATTTGAGACTTATTGATTGTATAGATTATCTTCTGCTACCCAGGACACAAATAAAGATGGTTTCATCTTCACATCCTCAGTGCCTAGCAAGGAAACTGGCATTATTATTTTATGTTATATATATATATATATATATAAACTGTGACAATCTTACTAGCTTAGTACTTGGCACCACATGAGAAAATCAAGTTACATGTATTTACATGGTGCTTTGGAGTTCACAAAATGCTAACATATGTACTGCCTTATTCTCAACTGTAGGCAAAATGAAATGATAAATTTATTTAGCTCTTTAATTCACCTAGTAGGCAACTGATATCCATTCATTTAACAAGTATTTAAACCTTCAGTTTATGTAACTATTTGTATTACCCCTTTCATAGTGGGTCAAGCACACAAGAATTTTGTAGAGATAATGCCTGTCATGCAAAAACTTTTAGTCACACAGGAAACATCTAATGTCTAAATTTTATATAGCACTTTATAGTTTAGAAAGTGCAGTCTCATTCATTACATTTTGCTGTTACCTAGGAGAATACACTGGTATCAATTTGACATCACCAGTAAAGTCTTTATTAGTTAAAATAAGCAGTGTATAGTGAATAGTATAGAACATAAACCTCCCTTACTACTTGGGAGCATTATCTGGCATTTCACAGTACCTGAAACAATAGCTGGTACACAAAAGGCAGTTAATATTTATTCATTCATTCACACACATGTAGCGCATTGATATTTACATAGTGCTTTAGTTTTCAATATTCACTTATCTGAAATTTTATTTCTATGAGAATGCTTTTTTTTCTTTGATATCTTTAGTGCCTAGTATATCTGGCACATTATTGATCACAATAGCTTAATCCCTTGTGTTTGTGATGTATTATAGTTTAAAAGAAGTTTCCATGTGTTTGCTACCTGGATACTCTTTTTACTCAAAATCACCATAGCAGCAAAAACATGATGGCCACAAATACATGAATTGCGCATTTATCAAACACTTAATTCCTGGTCTATGTGAAGTATTATACTTTTGGTGCAGCACTTTATTCATGCTTCTTTTAATCTTTGTATCCACAGAGCCTTAGCCCAGTAGAATGTGTACACTATGCAATCAATATTCATTCATCAACTCTGAAACTCCTTAAGTCTTTAGGTGCTTTACAGTTTACAAAAGCACATTCACATTTTAAGTTTAGTTAAACTGGATGTGATCATACCGAATTACTGCATCCTCAGCACCCAGCACAGGGACAGGCCCACAGGAGGAAATTAGTATTATTCAGCACACAGTCCCTGGCATTTATATCAGGGGCGGTAAACTATGGCCTACGGACCAAATCCACTCGGTTCAGGAGCTAAGAATAGCTTTTCCTTTTTAAAGCGTTTTTTTTTAAAGCAACAAAAACTATATGGCTCTTCAAGCCTAAAATATTTACCATCTGACCCTTACAAAAAAGGTGTGATGACCCTATTTACATAATGCTTCAGAGCTGACAGTGCACTTTCAAATGTTAGCCATGCATGGCTGTTAATATACTATGAATGAGAGTGCCTTGCTTTTTTCTGTGTTTTAGAGTGCTTTCAAATATATTCACAATCATTCAAATTGTCTTCCCTCATGGTAAGGAGGGAAAAAAGTCAAAGAAAGGATTAAACCTACTAATTGTTCCCAAGTTCTCACTCCTTTAAGGCTAGAAATGGGCATTAAACCCAGGGACAGGCTTGACACAGCCCATCAAATTAGGCCACTACCATGAGCAGGGAGTTCAGGCTGGCTCCTTGGGGCTTTACTCTTTCACAGGCCGTCATTTCATTCCTTTTTGTAACCATCACTAGAAATCCCAAACCCCAGGAATCCTGCTCACCCAACCTCAAAGAAATAAGGTATTGCTGGCTGGTGTTTCTGAGCAGGCTGGCAAACCTGTCTTTTGTCTAATTCTTCTCACTGGCCTGGAGCATCTCTTCACATTTTCTCTAGATAGCCTGGCACTTTTTTCCCCAACAACCTGATGCTTTCCTCTTCTCATCAGCCTAGAGTTTCTGAGGAAAATGGAGGATTGAAATACAATGTTACCTGTCATGTTTCTGTCAAGTGGTGAAAAGAAGTCTAAGTCTAAAAAGCACCAAACACTTGATGAAAGGTTCAAAATTATGATGAAAACTGGCTTAAGAATGGCCTAAGCATAATATTGCCAGCTAAAGATATGTTTAAGGTAATAGCAACATCAAAAAGAACACTTCAAAAGTGGGCTTAAATGGAGATATAAAAACTGGAAAGGGAGAATGGAAAATGTCCAGGAGCAGGGAAGGTAACAGCAGAAAAGAGGTGGGGCTTAGAGTTCTCATCTTTGGGTTTCCTCTCGTCCTGGGACTTCTATCCTTAGATTCTGGGTCATGGCCCTCCAGCTTCCCACCTGATTTAGTCTTGAGTTACTTTTCTCTCTTGGGCATCCTATTCATCTAGAGAGGCTTGAGTCCTCGGTCTTTATGTTTGTCTGAGGTCTTCCATCCTTGAGTCTTAGGTGTTTAAGCTAAGGCTTTTTTATCTTAGGCCTTATCTTGGGCCTTCCTTAGCTCCCATCCTGGGTCTTCAGCTTTTTATATAATTCAAGACTTGAGCCTTCCACCCAATTCAGTCAGGTCTTTAAGTCTCTGTCCAATAAGGCCTACCTTCTGTACATTGTAACTCTTAGGGCTTCAGACAGTCTCAGGCCTGAGGTTTCCATCTATCTTGGGACACAGGTTTTCCATTTTAGTCTTTAGGTCTCAAGTCTCAATCCATCTGTCTTCTACTTTGGGCCTTCCACCTTCTCCATGTTAGGTCTTTTATCATCTCAGAGGGCAGCCTGGGGTAAGGAACAGCTCTGCAATGCTTATTTTCATAGGTGACAGTCTGCACCTATTAGGAAGGGGCTGGGAATCCCCTTTACCACAGACACACCTACAGTAGCACACACATACACACACACAAAATATGCAAGGAGAGAAGACTGCATGAAATCAGAGGGGGTGACACAGATTCATGAAGAAGCTGAAATACTCAAAGGTGAGTATAAGAGAAAAGGCAGAGAAGAAAGAAGAGCACAGAGAGATGAACACTGAAAATGGAAAATCACAGAGAGTAGAGACACAGACACACAGAGCAGGAGAAAAAGAGAGAAAATAGCACAAGACAGATATAGAGGACATACAGAAAGAAATGCAAGATAAGGAGTAGAAACAACCAGAAGGAAGGTCAGAATCAGAAGGTGAAACGTCAAGGCAACAAGGAGAGGGAATGATGAACAAACGAGTTCGCACAGAGAAAAGAGAGATAGGCAGAACAAGAAACCAGCAAAAAGCACACAGCATATGATTCAGAGCCATAAAGGGATAGAAAACAGTAAAAAAAGAGCCATATCTAGGAGAGCAAAGAGAATCAGCAATAAAATGAAAAAACTAAAGGCAGACATCTAAGACATGGCACAGATAACTCTTGGGGACAAACAAGTGTAAAATGAGACAAAGATACACAAAGAAACCAGGAAGAGACTTGTGGGAACAATAAGATATACTGTAGATAGAGAAGAAAGACCAAAGACATTCACGGAGGAATTAGACAAGCAAAGAAATACACACTTGCAAGTGACAAGAAATAACAAGGCAGGCATTCAGAGGAGGAGGGTAAGAAGTTGAAGAAACAAAATAGTGAGGGGCACAATAAAAGATGACACCACAAAAAAAGACCAAAAAAATTGCATTAATAATTATAATAAATAGTACCAGTACTGACATTACTATCAGTAATAATTATCATAATAGCAACCATCAGCACCAACACATACGGTTTTCTATTTACAAACTTTTACCTTAGGGATTTCTTACATTGAACCAAAATGCACCAACTTGGCCTGCCACTAGATGGTATTAGTGGTCACTTGTATTGTGTCAAATGCACTCATGAAACTTTGTGGATTACCTTTCGCTTACCATGTGCCAGGCACTGTACTAAGCACTTTACATCCATGATTTCAGTTAACCTTCACAGACAAAGGTAATCAGAAGCTCTCAAGTGCCAGAGGCCATGCACCTAATAAGTAGCAGAGGATTTAAACAGAGAATATGTGCCACTTAAAATTCTGCCACAACTATTGTAAGGATTCCAGAGAAGCCAATGGAGATGAGTGAATACTATAATAAAGGGCACTCAGGGAGCACCTAGTCAATCTCCTCATTTTATATCTTCATCTTTCCCATCCCTTTAGAAACTGACTTGATTTTCACAACCTTAATCATAATGGCAGCTTGAGGGACTGGGTTTCCATTAACACTAAACCTTTAACTACAGACAGAGTCTCTCACAAGAGGAAGTAAGAAAGCAGAAAACAATTTTTGTTTTAGGCCTCTAAGAGTGTCAGAGGATCTACACAGTGAAGGTAAAGAACAAACAACGTGAGACAAAATTGCTTTGTGACACAACTGGCACACAGACGGTAATATCCTTGAGTTGCTTCAGTGAAACTTACTGGTAATACAGGTTATTGGTCATCCTCCCATCTCACATTTGGCTCCCCCTCCAATCAGCTATTAGCTCGAAAGCTATCCTCACAGGATTTTACAGCACCGACAACTTACTTCATTCTGCTAGTGTAAAATGCTAGAGTGCCAGGCATGTTGCTCTTCCTTTGGTGTGTTCATATTTATTGCTCTCTGCACTGCTTTTGGGAGGGATAATTCTTTGGCAGCTATGAAGGAAACAATCAGGAGCTACAAAAAATGAGAGGAAAGGTACATAAATACCATAAAGTTCTTAACTGAGTACTGTGCTACTAATTAGAAGATTCGAATTAATGAGCTATAGAAACTATCTCTACAGAGCTTAGAGCTGAAGCTTTTAGGTCCTCAGAGATAAAACTAATACAAGTTCCTCATTCAACAAGAATAGGAAACTATGGCATAAAGAGGAAAACGTTTTGTGAGATAACACTCAGTGAACCACGAGAAACACCACTGTCAATCACAGCCGTATTCTTTCAGTTGAGTACAAATCTGCACAAAGCCTGTGCAATCTGGACTTGCTACACTGAATGGTTAACTTCCGTCTCCCAACCTGCATGCTTCTCTCCCATCACTGACCTAGCAGATGCAGGCTCTTGGTTCTTTAGATCCTGCCTGATGGATAATTTTGTGCCATTTCTGGTCAGGTTCCATCAATTAGTGAACACAGCATAAAAAGAAACTGATTTATCTTCTCAAACAGCTTGTTTTGTGTTTTATTCCACAGACATCTCAAAGCATCTTCAACTATGTAAATGACTAGCACAGAGTTCTCCAGCAGGCATCAAGAGACTCTGGAGACCACAGAGTCCAGAATGATGATCTGCCCTTGATCAGTGCTGCAGATATGGCAGCAGCTGTCCATGTTCTCCTATGAAAGACAGAAAAATTAGCTATAGCCTCTCTAACATGCTAGGCCCATTCTAAACACCTAACTCAGGCAGCCTGCAGCTCTTTTCACATCATCCTCATCATCCATCTCACACCCTATTGCTTTCCACCTAATTGCTTAGCTAGGAAGCTGTTTTTTACCAAAGCAGACACAGTGGTAATGATGAAAACAATCCTAGTGTAAAGTTAAATACAGTAGACTAGAAAACATCAAAATTAAAGACTATGTATTATGCTTTTAGGGACAGTTTACCCACCTCTGATGTGTGGTGGTTGTCTTGAGACTTCATCTTCCTACTGGGCCCAGGAAAGAAATCTTGGTAGAGTGTTGTGGCCTCGGGTTGTTGCCCAGTGGTAGTGAGCTTTTCCCATGGAGGATCCTCAAGCCCCATCTCCACCTAGGGATCGTCAAAGGGAATAGGTCCCTAACACTGTAAAGCAACAAGCCTATTCTTCCGAGGAAGATCTGGAGAAGAGAGAGAAGAAAAATAAGTTAATGAAACATAGTACACGAGGAAAAGTCTGTTGCAATAAGCAACTAGTGGTTAAATTAAATTGTATCTACCTTTCCTTTGGATGTATTGAAAGGTGGAGATTTAGAAATGTGTAGAACTCTGTATTCTAGCTACCAGTCTAGCAACATGCAAATTCTTCCATTCATTCTAGCTCCATTCCTTATAGTTCTCCTTATCTCCAAGACCAATTCAGAGATGAACAATTACCAAAATTTCCATACTGTCCTTTATTCTTACAGTCTCCACTGATGAGAAATTCTCTAGAGTGTAGATTATTAAGGACTTTGTGTTCTCATCACAAAATATAGATTCGGGGGTGGGGCAGGTGTCAAGAAATCAAGGGGTTGGAAATAACAGAGAACTTAGCTTTCTCAACCAAGAAAGCTATCAGGCCACCCTAGAAAAGCTCCAATGTGCTCTAACTGTTGAGTTCTGTAAGAATTTTTCAGATTGCCTCAGGCTTCTTTTATACAGCACTATTTTAAGAACTGAGCAATCTACGTCAAAGTGCCTCTCTCTCACCTAGTTGTGTAGCATTCTACCCTTTGAATTTGTACATTAAGTAGTAAGATGCTGGTACACTGCCAAGATAAACAATTGTTTTCTATTCAATTCATTTTTTGAACAGCTTATATAAATGCTGTACCACCCAAGTCTCACAATATTCAGAGAAATCAAGAATGGTTACAGGCATATAAAACCCATTATTATTTTAGCCAAGCAAATCTATGCAAAAGGAAAAAAAGGCTAAGGATCCAATAAATAGCTTACACAGTCCCTTAGGTCTATTATTCTACTTTTTTGCAATGTCATGCATTTTTCAAATAACAAACCCTCAAACTTCTTAAAGCAAAGGAATGACAGTGACAATGGAATCAGGCCTGCTGAAACAGGCCCATGACACAGATCAAGCCAGTACTACTCATCAACAAATCTTCAGCACTTACTACCAGTGTCTTCCAAAAATTCTCAATCATAATGTAAGCTGGTCACAGGGATAGTAGAACAGCATGGAGAATATAGCCAATGATTCTGTAACCTCTGAGTAACTGCACTAGTTGAGTAAGGATTTAATATATGGATAACTGTAGAACCACTGTGTTGTATACATGAAAACAATGTAAGATTATATAACAATACTTCAAGAAAATACATATATATATATATATATATATATATATATATAGGGGTCTTCTGTATCTCCTCCCTAGCCTGTTTGGTCTCCCAAAGATCATCTACTGGCAAGCACTAGCAGTTTCACAGGATTAGGCTAGTGTAGAAAAAAGAAGAACTAAATGAAAATATGGGTCAAATCAATACGCACCTTAAGGTCTGACTAAATCTGTGGCCCAAAGGTGGACCTCTTGCTGAAAATATTTCAAGAAGCAGGGCAGCAGAGCAATTGCTACTACTGTGTGGAAGTACAATTGCCTTGACCATTTTTAATTGGCTAGCTGCCTTTAGTACAGGCTAGGAGTGAAACTGAAGCAGGTCTAAGCCAGGTTTGCAAACTTGAAAGCACTTTGTATGGTAAGATAATGATGTGAAAAGCACTAGATATGGCTTTCCAGATTCGTGATCAGGAATTACAATATTATAAAGTCTAACAGTAGTTTGTAAAAGATCACTTATTTCACTCTACTTCCTAGATAAGATGTCCAGTAAAGCCAAACTGGTGCTCTGTGATGTTCTCAGTATGAACAGTATGAACTCTCTTGGCAATATCCTTCCCCATCCTTACTTAACCTAAGATTAGATAGATACTTCACTCCCACATACAGGCTTCCAGTTAAACATGGCAGTTCATACATATTTATATGTTATTTACTCTGCTCCTTTCTGAAACCCCATTAATGATTGTTAAGTGGACACTCCATCTGCAAGCAAACTTACCTGAAGAATTTTTAAAGTAATGGATCCAAGCTCAACTTCATTTATACACTGCCTAGTTAAGGTAACTAAACAACTTTTCCAGTGTACCCAGATCTTCTGAGCCATTCTGAACCATATTTACTAAACACAGCTGCTTTAGCATCGAAGCTCTCTGATTTTGTTATTAGAATAATGACATGAATTCAAGGAACATTCCCTTCCCCTTAAGGAGAATCATTTTAGAACTGGCAGAGAACCATACATCTCATTATGAGTCATTATTGATTGACAAGAATGTTGAGACTCTTATCTGTCATCTTGCAGACCAACAAAACATCAAGGTACTTTACACATAAAAACCAAGTGGCATATAGCCAGCCAGCTAGTTCAAATACTCAAACTCTAGACAAGAACAGAATCATCACAGCTAAAAAGGGTATTAATGATTGTGTAATCCAAAATTTTTATTCTCTAAGTAAAGAAACTGGGAGTGCAGAAGATGAGACAGCCAGTAGGTGGCCAAGTGGTACTTAAGCCCTGGTCTTCTCTCAGCTTAGGGGTCCTTAAGTTGTGGAGTCTGAGCAAGGATTCTCAGGGGCACAGGAGCTTTCTACAAAATTTTTACCCTATTTTCATTTCATCATAAAGGTAGTTTGAAGCAGCTAGATGACTACTTCATAATGGAAGGTTCATGGCCATATTGCTGATAAATGGTACTACTTTTGTTGCCTGAAGCGTAAAGAATAGAGGAAAACTTAAAGAACATTTACAAAGTAATGTGTTTTGTGCCAAATGAAAGACAAGTAGCCCTGCTATATGTTTTAAGATATTGCAGCAGTTTGAAAAGAGAAATTTGGTTAAGTGCATTATTAACACCACATTGGACAGTAGAGACATGCCACAGTGTAAAGAAGCTATACCATAAAGACACCATTTTCACAGTTTAGTAGCCTTTTATTTGCTACTATCTTGCACACCCGCTGTCTTTTGTAATTGTACCTTAGACCTCAGCAAAAGGTCTTATCCCTTTTGTTCATACCTTTTAGCTTAAAAATTATTTCCATGAACTTAAAGGATGCATAAATATTTTCTATTAGGAAGGACAAGTTTAATCAATTATAGCAAAATACTAATTGTAGACTTTATAAATAGTATGTCACTGATCACTGAACAAATCATCCAACTTTTCTTAAAACATTCATGTTAAGAGTAATCAAAAAACCACCCAAGAACAAAACTCCGGGCCAGATGGATTTACCTCAGAATTTTATGAGACATACAGAGAAGACATAATACCCACTCTCTCTTTAAAGCTTTCCAAAAAATAGGAGAGAAGGGAATACTCCCAAACTCATTCTATGAAGCCAACATCACCCTAATACCAAAACCAGGCAAAGACCCCACCAAAAAAGAAAACTACAGACCAATATCCCTGATGAATGTAGATGCAAAAATACTCAACAAAACATTAGCAAACCAAATTCAAAAATATATCAAAAGGATCATACACCATGATCAAGTGGGATTCGTCCCAGGGATGCAATGATGGTACAACATTCAAAAATCCATCAACATCATCCACCACATCAACAAAAAGGACAAAAACCACATGATCATCTCCATAGTTGCTGAAAAAGCATTTGACAAAATTCCACATCCATTCATGATAAAAACTCTCAACAAAATGGGCATAGAGGGCAAGTACCTCAACATAATAAAGGCCATATATGATAAACCCACAGCTAACATCATACTGAACAGCAAGAGGCTGAAAACTTTTCCTCTGAGATCGGGAACAAGACAGGGATGACCACTCTCCCCACTGTTATTCAACATAGTACTGGAGGTCCTAGCCACGGCAATTAGACAAAACAAAGAAATACAAGGAATCCAGATGGGTAAGGAAGAAGTTAAACTGTCACTATTTGCAGATGACATGATATTGTACACAAAAACTCCACAACTACTAGAGCTAATATCGGAATTCAGCAAAGTTGCAGGATACAAAATTAACACACGGAAATCTGTGGCTTTCCTATACACTAACAATAAACTAATAGAAAGAGAAATCAGGAAGACAATTCCATTCACAATAGCATCAAAAAGAATAAAATATCTAGGAATAAACCTAACCAAGGAAGTGAAAGACCTATACCCTGAAAACTATAAGACACTCTTAAGAGAAATTAAAGAGGTCACTAACAAATGGAAACTCATCCCATGCTCCTGGCTAAGAAGAATTAATATCGTCAAAATGGCCATCCTGGCCAAAGCAATATACAGATTCGATGCAATCCCTATCAAACTACCAACAGCATTCTTCAATGAACTGGAACAAATAGTTCAAGAATTCATATGGAAACACCAGAAGGAAGAATAAAGTGGGGGGGGATCTCGCTCACCACCTTCAAGCTCTACTACAAAGCCACAGTAATTCAAGACAATTTGGTACTGCCACAAGAACAGAGCCACAGACCAGTGGAACAGAATAGACTCCAAACATTAACCCAAACATATATGGCCAATTAATATATGATAAAGGAGCCATGGACATACAATGGGGAAATGACAGTCTCTTCAACAGATGGTGCTGGCAAAACTGGATAGCTACATGTAAGAGAATGAAATTGGATCACTGCCTAAACCCATACACAAATAAAATCGAAATGTTTCAAAGACCTGAATGTAAGTCATGAAACCATAAAACTCTTGGAAAAAAACATAGGCAAAAATATCATGGACATAAACATGAGTGACTTCTTCATGAACAGATCTCCCCAGGAAAGGGGAACAAAAGCAAAAATGAACAAGTGGGACTATATCAAGCTGAAAAACTTCTGTACAGCCAAGGACACCATCAATAGGACAAAAAGGTATCCTACAGTATGGGAGAATATATTCATAAATGACAGATCTGATAAAGGATTGACATCCAAAATATATAAAGAGCTCACACACCTCAACAAACAAAAAGCAAATAATCCAATTAAAAAATGGACAGAGGAGCTGAATGGACAGTTTTCTAAAGAAGAAATTCAGATGGCCAACAGACACATGAAAAGATAGTCCACATCACTTGTCATCAGAGAAATGCAAATTAAAACCACAATGAGATATATCACCTCTTACCAGTAAGGATCGCCATCATCGAAAAGATAAACAACAACAAATGTTGGCAAGGTTGTGGAGAAAGGGGAACCCTCCTACGCTGCTGGTGGAAATGTAAATTGGTTCAACCATTGTGGAAAGCAGTATGGATGTTCCTCAAAATGCTCAAAATAGAAATACGTTTTGACCTAGGAATTCCACTTCTAGGAATTTACCCCAAGAATGCAGCACTCCAGTTTGAAAAAGACAGATGCACCCCTATGTTTATCGCTGCACTATTTACAATAGCCAAGATGTGGACGCAACCTAAATGTCCATCAGTAGATGAATGGATAAAGAAGAGGTGGTACATATACACAATGGAATATTACTCAACCATAAGAATAAAACAGATCCTACCATTCACAACAACATGGATGAAGCTAGAGGGTATTATGCTCAGTGAAATAAGCCAGGCGGAGAAAGACAGGTACCAAATGATTTCACTCATATGTGGAGTCTAAGAACAAAGGAAAACTGAAGGAACAAAACGGCAGCAGAATCACAGAACACATGAATGGACTAACAGTTACCAAAGGGAAAGGGACTGGGGAGGATGGGTGGGAAGGAAGGGATAAGGGCAGGGAAAAAGAAAGGGGGCATTACTATTAGCATGTATAGTGTTGGGGGTGCACAGGTAGGGCTGTGCAACACAGAGAAGACAAGTAGTGATGTTACAGCATCTTACTATGCTGATGGATAGTGACTGTGAAGGGGTATGTGGGGGGAACTTGGTGAAGGGGGGAGCCTAGTAAACATAATGTTCATGTAATTGTAGATTAATGATACCAAAATAAAAAAAAATTTTGTGTTGGAGAAAAGTTAAAATTTGAGACAAGTGCTCCTACTATCAAACTTGTTACACCAATTTCAGAAACACTGTCTCAAACTAGTATCTCTCGTAAAATATTTAAGTTAATAATCCACATGTAATACATGTAACAATCACATTCATCAGAACACTTTAAAAACAACACACCAATTAGCTTGAATAAAACTGAATAAAATCAAAACACTGAAAATTGCCTTTGGATTATTTGCATTTGGATATTGCCAAGGAATGAATCTACCCCTTGGGTCTTAAATAGGCACGTTGGAAGATTACTTAGAGGTCACTAAGTGGCTCTTCCCTCCTCCATATACCCTACACAAATGCCTTTCCCCTTTTCCACATTTGGTGTTCTCAGGGTACTTTAGCTCTGAGGAAAAACTGGAAGAAATGCATACCTAAGGAACAGCTTACCTGGCTGTATCAGAGTAATTTAATTGGAAAATGAGGGGCAAAATATGGAAATTGGGAGAGATCATGGTTCTTAAGTTTGTTTCTGCAACCAATGGTTAAGTTTCAAAATGAGCAGAAACATTTAGGGTAGAACAGTCACTTCTAGTTACAGGAACTTTTAATCAACCTACAGCTAAACACTCCCTAAACTTAATCAAAGGCAACTGTCACTCACTCACCTACCCTAATATGAACATAAAAAATCTCCCAACAAAGTTAGGCTTCTCACTATCAGGGTGGGAAGGAACAGATAAGCAAGGAGAGCAGACTACAGTGATTCATGTGGTAATGGGTTAGAGTTAGAGACATCAGTGTGAACCCAATGTTCAACTTAAAATAGATACAGATGGTTACATAAATATAGATATGTGCATATACACAAGTTAGTATGCACCCATGTCTCCTACCTCTTCTCACCTAAGAGAGTGCTGAAGCAATGATACCCAAGTAATAGTGAACATACATAGCACCTAGATCTTGACTTCTAATACTGTTCTCCAATTAAAAGAGTCAGGGCTCCTTGAAGAAATGATTAACTCCAGGACTGTGACAGGAGATACACAAATGAGCCTGGAGCACCTTGTAGTATCAAAAACAAAGTGCTGAAACAAAAAACAGAACCCACAATGTTGGGGTATGTCAAAGGAGCCGACTGAAAGAGCTCCCAATGGCCAAAGCTGGAACAATCTGAACAGAAGTGGTATTGGGATTATACCCCAGAGCATAAAATAAATATCCATAAATCCATACTGATAGAATTATTGAATAAATACATAAACCTAGGAGAAAAGACACATTCCCTGTGCAGAAGAATTCCAAACGATTTTAGTTACTTGTCCATCAAAGAGGTGGAGCAGAACTCCCTACTCCTTAGTTGTTGGCTATACATACTGGTTGCTTTTCAAAGAATACAGTATGGAAAGGGGATAAAAATAGTAATTTTATATGTATTTGTAGAAACCTGGCAAACCGTATTTTAGCCAGGTGCTCATGGTCAACATCAACAGTGATACCATGTTGATATATGTACTCTTGAGAAAATGGCTGTCTACTTCTGTGGTCCGTTCTCCTCCCAAAAATCTTGTAAGACCAGTCTAGTCATGAGAAGAACATCAGACAAATCTCAATAGAGGGGCATTCTACAAAATAGTTGACTATTAGTCCTAAAAACTGTCAAGGCCGTCAAAAATAAGGAAAGTCTGAGAAACTGTCATAACCAGGAGAAGCCTAAGGAGGACATACTATTAGATGCAATGTAGGTATCCTGGATGAGATCGTGGAATGTAGAAAGAGCATTAGGGAAAAAATGAGGAAAGGACTTTAGTTAATAATAATGTATTAATATTAATTGTGACAAATTGTACCATAGTACTGTAAGATGATGACAGGGAAAATTGGTTGCGGGATATACAGGAAGCCTCTCTGTATTATCTTTAGAATCATCCTATAAACCCCCCTAAAACTGTTCTAAATATGGTTTGTTTCTTTAATCTCTCAATCAGATGCTGAAGGATTATAATACGCAGTTTTTTAAAAGCACGCAAAATGGAACCTGAGAACTGCTAATTCTATGTTCCAGATTTTTCTACAGTAGGTACCATCATTGTTTTCCTATCTGGCCTAAAAACTTGTTCTCTTTCTTGTCTGTTTATAGGGATTTAATTGTTGTCAGTTCTAAAGTTGAAATACATGAAACCCAAATAGTCAAGTATCCGTAATATCCAAAAGTTACGTAAAAGACATTAGCAATTACACTATTGTTCTTCTTGTTCAACAACAGATTTCCTGGAAAGACCTAGTCAATCCATTATAAAAAGGCAACAGGGAGTAAATAGCTAGTTTTCAGTCAAGGGAAACATGTAAGCCTGGACCACAGAGTAATGTTCACTGACACTGTACAATGGCAGTCATACTAACAGCGTAAAAATATAGTCTGCCAAAAGTTTTCAAAGCTATGGATAAAGTAACCTAGACATTTTACGAGATTCAGTAATATACACTGATCTTCCAGCCATACTCCTATTTTGAAATTACTACATGCATTCGATTACATATTTTATCCATCAAGAGGGTATCACTTGGGTCTGCTGCATAGCCTCTTATTTTGTATTTTCAGAGAAGCTAGAAGAACAGTGTTCTAGTTGGTCAAACAAAATAGTATTTTAAAGTCTATCTATCATCTAAGAAATCTAGCACTGGTCAAATTTAAATTTTGCTTCAATCCCTTATCCTAACGTAATCAAATGAAAATCTTATCGCCAATATAAGTATCAAAACAGTAAAGGAAAGCGTTACCAGACTCATTAGTACAGGATGCTCAAGGAGCCTAACATTCCACGTCTCAGTGCTCTAATTTGGAGAGTCCAAGGAAGAGCAATCCAGTAAAGCCTAAATCACCAATAAAAATGTAGCCAACTCAATGGCACCAATAAAATGGTACATAACTGTGCATGGCCACTGTAACTTGTTAAATTCAGCAGGCCAGCTAAGTCTGAAATACTTGAGATCCAACTTGAGTTGGATTTTGAAGGACACTGGCCTTAAGTGCTATTTGTCTGTGGCCAAAAATATGGTAATGGGAAAATCAAGTTTTCTTCCAAGCCAGTCTGTACAACGACGCAGAGGAAGGCATTAGCTCTGTTTAACCACATGCATCAGTACTCTTTGCCATCTAAGCTTACAGGGCTTCAGGGAATAGTCATCCCAGTTCAGATACCAGTTTCTTTCTCTTTAAGCTAGTAAAAATTTTTCAGGACAGTTTTCACAAGTAAGAGTTATTTTAGCAGCCACCACAGATCAATTTCTAATATTTTATTTCAAGTCACAAGCTCCTATCCAGGTGTACATTTGGTAACCAAGGCCCAGATACCTGGAAAAGAACTTAGGAATGCTTAATCATATCAGTCCTGGGTCTTATGATCCTCTACAATAACTTAATTTAGAGAGGGTGTTTTAGTTAGAGAAATGTGTAGGTAAGTTATAGATAAGTAGAAAAGCTGAGGGAAGTATCAAATGATTTCACTCATCTGTGGAGTATAAGAACAAAGATAAAACTGAAGGAACAAAACAGCAGCAGATTCACAGAATCCAAGAATGGACTAACAGTTACCAAAGGGAAAGGGACTGGGGAGGATGGGTGGGAAGGGAGGGATAAAGAGGAAAAAGGGGCATTACAATTAGCACACATAATGTATTGTGGGGGCACAGGGAGGGCAGTGCAACACAGAGAAGACAAGTAGTGATTCTATTGCATCTTACTACGTTGATGGACAGTGACTAATGGGGTATGTGGTGGGGACTTCATAATGGGGGGAGTCTAGTAACCATAATATTGCTCATGTAATTGTACATTAATAATAACAAAATTAAAAAAGAAAAGAAAAGCTGAGGGGGAATATGGGAAAAGATGCACAAAACCAAGATCAGAAAACTTTCCCCAGTCCTGTATTTTAAGGTTCTAGGAGGAGCAAAGTCAGAAAAGAAATCATGGTAACCAATTAGAAAAATGATCAAAAAAGTTAGGTGCTTTTTTGGACCCTTTGAAATTTTTCCAAATGACAAAATGCTATTTTCAGGGGTTTAAGTGTTGAAATCAAGTCCCTGTCTTAATTCACCAGCAGTCCCTAGGCACTGAAGTTGAGCTGGATGGTGATTTGATCCAAGGATAGAACCAGGACCAAATAGTTACTCTTCCAAATAGGATCAAAGCCTAGGTATTCTCACTCACAGTTCAGAACATTTTCATACTTTTGCGAGCATCTTAGTCCTTCTGCCCCCAACCCATGAAAAAGAATAATGATTCACTCCATCTTAGAGAATGTGTGCTTCAGTAAAATCCACTTGCAAAAAGCAAGGAATACCGCAGTGTCTGTAAGCTCTCAGCATATGCATCCCAAGTCAAATGTCCCAAGCCAAAATGACCAAGGTGCTCCCTCAGCATACCTTTCATTTTCCTCTCCCCATCACTTTGCTCAGTAAGAGTGTTTCCCCTACTCTTCTTCCTCTTTGCCCCACAGAACTTCCCAATATTTTTATGGTACTCATCCAGTTGCCTGCCATCATAGTGACTCGTTCATGTCTGCATTCTCCATGAGGAAATTCCTTGACAGGACTCATTACTGGTTTCGCTATTTATTCCACTACCAAATAAATATTTGGTAACATGAGGATTATCTAAATTTTTCAGATGCCCTCATTTCCAGAGCATGCCTTTTTCTAGCTGCTAGAGATTTTATTGCAAGATATGAACTGAAATGTAACTCCAAGATTCACCTTTGCATGCTGGTTTAGTGTCAGTCTCAATCCACGTGAAATTGATCCGTCCTTCCTCTTGAATGGGGTTACAGAAGTCTCAGAATTCATCCCTTTAAAATACATTCCAATAAATAGAGTTGTATATTAGTATTGAGTGATAATTAGTAGCAAAGACCAGTGTTTCTCAAATTGGGTTGATAAGAACCCTGGGGGTTTGTGGATATATTCTCATGTATCCCCAAGTCCTGCATAAATTATAGACAATATTATATATATTTGACAAAGACCATCTTGAACCTAGAAAACATGTTTACGTTTCAAATAACTGTCTTAAGTGAGTAATTCTGAAAACACATGTTTTTGTTTTGTTCCTTTAAGAGGTGTTTCATCCTGACAGATTACTTCAGTTTCAGAAACAGTGGTATAGACCATGTTTCTAGGAAGGCTCAGGACCCTTTGTATATTACCCATCAGACAAATAATGTCTTTAGGCAGTGGGGCAGGGGGCAAAGGGGATGGGGGCAGAACAAGCCATGAGAAAATGTGGATATGAATTAAAATGGGCAGTAAGAGAGCTGAGCTCATTAATATGGTTCTTCTTGCTCCTGCTAGGATACATGGATGTGCGCAAAAAATGTCAAATTTGATGTTAAAATGTTTTTTCAGCTATACTTTTATGTTTATTACATTTGTGAGGCTGTTTTTTAGTTTACCAAGATAACTGTTGAAAAAGGTGAGGGGGAAGAAGATACATCAACTTCATCATAAAGTGGTCAAGGTCATGGTTTTCTTACAAAACTTAACACACCTCCACTGCCCTCTTGCCAAACAGGTTCCAAAAATACCTCATACTAAAAAGGCTCCACTATTCTCACCTGTTCTTGGGCAGAGATAGAATAAAAAGGTACACAAAGCCAACATTATCAGATTTATACCACCAATTTTTGAGCCTTAAAAAGCTCAAGCTTTTAATGAGATTTAACCATCAACAATTTGCCAGCCTTGGCATATAGCCAAACAAAATGACTAGGCCTTACCTCTTCAATCCAAGAGGTAAAAACCAAATGACATTTAAATAAACCAACTGGACTAGGCAGATGGCTGCAGTATTAATCAGATCCTGGACCAAAGAGAAAAGGTAAACTCAACTCCTTTTTTTTTTAAGTTTATCCTATCAACTTCATACCCTAGCAGGTTCTCTTCTTAAAACTCTGTAACTTCTAATTCACGAGACAGCACTTGATTATCATTTCCTAAAGTTGTTTCAAATGCATTTATATTAGCTTCTCAACAATACAACCATCTCTGGGATGGGATTATATAGGACTATATCATTTCTACCCCTCTATTCAGTGCAACCTAGTGGAGGGCTAGGTACACAACATTAATTTTATAATTCTGTTGGTTAAGTCATGTGGTGATGTATACATAAATTGCAGATGAGGTGAGAACAGAGAGGGAGACATATAGGACCCTCTGACTTCTCTGGGTAGCATCTAAGAGAAAGAAAATAGAACAGGGAAAAGATTACTTAATAGCTACAAAGTAGTACTTACAGTATCCTAAAGAGCCAGAGACTCTTCTTACAGATGTCCAAGGAGCAGTAGTGCAAACTGCACCCTGAGCTGGGCCAATCTTGACATTCTTCTCAGAGGAATAGTATTCTTTTTCAGTGATTACAAAGAACTGCTGCTGTGATGACTAGTTATTTGCTTCAGAAGTTCCGTATTTAATACTTCTCTGCCACCAAACACCCTGCACACTAAAGGCTGGCTTATTATTCATTTTTACAAGGCAGCTATCTCACTGTTGACATTTATATCCAGAATAATGATTAGATCTTGGCTTACATTTCTTTTAATATAAAACAGGGAAACTGGTCCCATCATTTCTAAGTCCTCACTTCAGTGTGGTGCTTCAGGCTACTTTAAATAAGCTGAATTAAACAGGGTGTATTTTATATAATAAGTTAATCAAACAAGGTGATCTGTGGTTTTCAAAAGCACCTCAGCATTCTGTTCTCTACATCCTTTTATAGCAATCTTCTTGAAATAAGTTAAGGACTGCCTGGTGCTCCAGATGAAGAAATTTAAGTGTTAGAAAGTTTAGGCAGTTTTTCTAATAGTGAATGATGGTAAAGCCCAAACAAAGAATAGTTTTAAAATGGTTTAAAATGGTGGTAGAACCCAAACGTACTGTTCTTAAGATTTCCACTCCAGAACTACTTTGCTCATACTAAAACAGGAAGCGTCACAGTGGTCTATCCACAGACCCACCACCCTTAATCAAATGAGAGACACTGGTCATCAAGCACATCATAAAAATGGGGTTTTTAGACTTCGGAAACTTAATGACCAGGTTATCAGTTCCATCTTGCAATCCACATGTCTTTCTTAAAAAATAAAAACTTAACAGCAACGGTTTGGTTGTATCCTGGCAACTGACACTGTACCATAGCAATAGTCAACAACTGAGAGATTCTTAGCCAGGAGCCTGCTCTGAAAGAAGAATGCAGAGATAATGCTAACCCTCTCTGGGGAGATAATTTTCAACTGATACTTGTACATATATATTAAAAATCCTAAAGGGTGGCAATCCAGCTACCTCTAATATTTTCCCCAGTAAAGCAGTAACAAGGGTGGGCAGGGATGGTTCCTGTCCCCAGAATGTGACAATAATTGAACTGAGATCATTCATAAATGCAAGAAAAGGAGTGAAGGCCCATCCACCTAGTTCAGGCCTGCTGCTTGTAGTCAACACTGCACAAATACATCAAAGTGGTATGGAGATACTGGTCTGATGGGCTGAAACATAGGATGGTCAGTACTGTATTAATACACAGAGGGGGCTTGGGTAGTCACTGCTACTCAAGAGCAATGCAAAGAAGGGAAGTGCAGGGGTCCATTTCTGATGGGCAGGACCAGGGAAAGTGCAACTTGAGGCATTGGAGCAATACAAAGTGGGTAAACCAATGACATCTGAGATTGTGAACATCTGAACTCCAAGACAAAGGGCCTTCCTTGCCCAATGAACATTCCCCAGCAACAATGCAAAGGGGCAACGTGGAGGTGGGAGGGGCAGAGGAGCCCTATCTTGTCTAATGGCGGGATACATGGACTCCTGGAATCGTAAGCATTAATAGTTCCTAAGGGTCCAAAGGCAGGCAGGAGGTGGGGAGAGGGAAGACAAGGGTATGACCATGACTACTGGGAATTTCATACACACTGCAGCAATACAAAAGGAGTGGGAGTATGTGTCACTGTTTGATGGACAGGTTCATGGCATACTGCAGTGTTTATACTGGATAATACCATGGGCAACTGGGGCTGGGAGTGTTTTGCCTAACAAGGCCAGGAAGGAAAAACTCATTGCTAATTGCCATCATGCTCATTAACAGTCCCAGGAAGTTTTGTATGATCAGCTGCCCCTGCAGTAATGCAAAAGGGGCAAAAGCAAATGGTATCCTACTCTTAACAGAAAAGGGCAGAGACAACTGTGATATTCACATTAATAGTCCAAGAAAGGGGCCTTTGTATCCCTGATGTATGTATGGAAAAGGGGTACAAGGGTCCTATCTAATGATCAGTACTTTGATTCATTGTTACTGGTCCATATTAATTGTCGAAGAGGTAAGGTCCTGATAGCATACCTCAGCAGCAATACACAGGCAGCAGTAGGGGCACAGAGCATCCTTTCCTATTGTACAGGTCCATATATAAATACAATTATACACGTTAATATTATCTCCAGAAGAGCTCACTCATGGTTAACATGCCCCTGATGCAAAGAGGTTGAGGGGCTGCAATCCTAATCCAACAGCAGAGATGGACAATTGCAATTATGCACATTAAAGTCCAAAAGGGTGAGCATTAGGTAACCAGTATCTCCTTTCTCTAAGCAGAGGATACAGGGGATCTGCTATAAGACATGCTGAGGAAATTGCATCTGTGCACATATATTTTCCAAGTGAGGGTCCTGAATAGTGGGCACTGCCTGCTGAAAATGCTAAGGAAGCTGGTAGGGAGGGCCCTTATCTAGTGTACAGGAGAAAATGCAGTTGCACAGCAGAGGGCCTTGGTTGATCAGTGCACACTGTTGTACTGTAAAGGGAAGCTGAGGCGATAAGACTTTAAGACATCTGCTGAGGAAGACAGTAGTTTCAATTATGTATATTAACAGTCCTCTAGAAGGGGCCTTGGGGGAAAACAGTATCCCCTGCAGTAATGCAAAGGTACAACAGTCCTGGAAGTGACAGTTGTGGAACACTGCAATTCTGTACTTAACTGTCTAAATGTAAAGGTCTTAGCAGTGGGCTCCATCTTATCATATAGGAAGGCAGAGGAAGTGGGGGGGGCTGGCGGTGAGGGGGAGTGGTCCTTGTCTAGTGTACAAGACCCCAGACAAATGCAATTATGCACATAAAACAGAACAAGAAAAGGGAACTGAGGGATCAGCACTTAAGGGTCCAAGTATACTTGAAGGCAATAGAGTAGTGCAAAATAAGTTGCAGTTATGTACATTAATGTCCAGGGAAATGGTGTGGTCAATTAAAATTGTGCACTTTGTATAAAATAGAAGGATCTTAAGGTAATAAGCATTCCTTGCTAAAAGTCCAAGGGGGAGGGGAGAGAGATATCCTTATCCAGTGTAATGGAACATGTATAAATGCAATTATGCACAATAGCAAGCCATGAAAAGAGGCCTTAGTGACCAGTACCCCTGCTGTACTACAAAAGGGGTCTGAGAGGGTAGGATCTTAAGTGGGACAAGCCATGTGCAATTATGCACATTAATGTCCAAGGTGCATGGCTGTGGTTGATTGCAATTGTGAACCTGGACTGTCCAAGTTTAACATTCTTGGGGAAGGGGCCCTCCCTGCTGAAAGAGAAGGGGGTGGGGGGAGGTGTCCTTGCCTAATTCACAGGAACCCAAAGACAATTAACCATATTAACAGGCCAAGAAATGGCCCCTTAGGGGTAAAAATTCCTGCAAAACTTAAAAGGGACTGTGAGGGGAAAGGATCGTAATGTAATTGTCATCATGCACATTCACAGTTTGAGAGAGGGGCCGTAAGTGGACAGTAACCCATGCAGTAAAGCAAAGAGGGTATGAAAAGCAATCAGGAACCCAAGGTAACCCAAGACCACGGACAACTGTAATTACATATCCACAGTCCCAAGAGAAGGGCTTTATGATGTGTGACAGTACCTGTTTCAGTAAGTGCAGAATATGATCTAAAAGGCACAGTAGTGGACAACTTAGTGTGTCTATAAGACAATAAGAGTGTATACATTAAGTACATTAGTGTGTAAGGTCTTGAGCAATAGGCACCTCCTGCTGGAATATTAATAATATGAAGAGGGTCTTAAACGTGATATACAGGTGCAGAAGTAAATATAACTCTGCACATTAACAATCCAAGAGAGTGAATCTTGGCTAGCCAGAAGCCCCTGCAGTAATGTAAATGGGGTGAGGAAGTGGGATCCCATTCTGACATAAAGGAGCATGGATTACTGAAATTATGCACACTTAAACTGTACAGGAGAAGTAGCCATAGATACTCAGCACCCTCATGTAAAGGAGGTGTGATGGGGATCAGGTCCTAGTGCAATTTTGCACATTAAACTGGCCAAAAGAAAAGACTTCAGGTGGTCAGTATAATACCCCTGCTATAATACCAAGAAATAAGGATATTAGCTTATTATCAGGAGGGCATATGTGCATTAAAAGTCCCGAATGAAGGACTTTGGGTGACTAGCATCCCCTGCTGTAATATGAAACAGGTGGGATATTAAAGGGAGGGACCATGAACATTGGAATTTTGCACATCAGTAGTCCCAGAAAAAGTAAATGTTGTAGTTAATACACCTTCTTTTAAACAAAGAGTACAGGGGACTTAAATGAAAGACATAGCTATAGTCAATTACCACAGCTCACTTTATCCAGGCACAAAGGTCTTGAGTAAAGGACATCCACTGATGAATACAAGGGAAATAAGTGAGGATTTTATATACTGCAGAGTAAGAGGGACAAATGCAATTATGCACAGTAACAGTGCAAAAAAGGCAGCCTTGTGTTCAGCAGGTAATGCTGTAATGCTAACAGGGTGTGAGAGGAAGGGATGCACCTTGACAATCTCAAGTACCATGGAGGTAATGAAAAGGGAGTAGGAGGGGACTGTATCATAGACTAACAGAAGGGACCACTGCTGCAGTTAGGCACCTTAACAGTCCCAAGTGCCTTCCCAGGTAACATAAAGGGATTAGGAGATTATGGGATCCTAAACTAACAAAAGAGATCACACCTGCCTTCAGTCCCAAGTACTCTCTGTGGTAATGCAAACGAAATTGGAAGGCATGGATCCCCAGACTAGCAGAAAGGGACCACAGCTACAATCGAGCACTTTGACAGCCCCAAACCTTTCCAGGTAATGTAAAGGGAGTGGGAGGTCATGAGATCCTAAAATACAAAAGGGACCATGGCTGCTGTTAAGCACTTTCAAAGTCCCAAGTACCCTCTGTGTAATGCAAAGAGGGTAAAGAGGCCATGGGAAACCATACTAACAGGAAGGGACCACAGCTCAATTAAGCACTTTTAACAGTCCCAAATACAATCCCAAGTACTGTAAATGCAGTATAAGACCATGGGAAATGGTGTACTTTAATAGTCCCGAAAACTGCCAGGGAACGTCAGAGGAGTTGGTGACATAGGATTCCAGACAAGAGAAAGGACCACAGCTACAAGTGAGCATTTAACAGCCCCAAACACCCTCTGCTGTAATGCAAAGGAGTTGGAAGGTGTTGGATCCTAGACTACCACAACAGAACACAGCTGCAGTTAAGCACCTTTCAGTAACAAATCTGCAACCAAGTAATGGAAAGGAGGTGAGATCCTAGATTAACAAAAGGGACCATACCTTCATTTAGGCACATTAACAGTCCAAAGTACCATCTATGGTAAAGGAAAGTAAGTTAGAGGGCAGGCGACTCCAGACTAAAGAAGGGACCACAGCTGCAAATGAGCATGTTAATAGTCCCAAATCTGCTTCCAGGTCATACAAAAGGAGTGAAAAGGATGGGAAACTAGACCAACATAAGACCATAGCTGCAACTGAGCACTTTAATGGTCCCCCAAATCCTTCCAGGTAATGTAAAGGGAGTTGGAGGGCATGGGATCCTAGACTAACATACAGGACTCTAGCTACAATTAAGCACCTTTCTGTCCCAAGTACCCCCAAGTCCTACAGAAGAGTAGGAAGGGATGGGATCCTAGATTAACTCAAGGGACCACAGTTGCAGATGAGCACATCATTAATCCCAAGTGCCCTCTACTAAAAAGCAGAGAATTGGAGGGCAAGGGAAACTTGACTAAAAGAAGGGGCCGCAGCTACAATCAAGCCCATTAAAGGTCTCAAGTACCCTCTACAGTAATGCAAAGGGAGTTGGAGGGGATGGGATCTTAGGTTAACATAGGGACAAGAGATGCATTTAAGCACATTAACAGTCCCTTCTACCCTGAGGTATGCACAAGTAGAAAGGGATGGGATCCTAGACTAACAAAAGGAACTGCAGTGCATTTACAAGCATATTAATAGTCCCAGGTACCCTCTGCAATAATGCAAAGGAGTTAGGTGGGGATGGGATCCTAGGTTAACTGATGGGACACATGCATTTATGCACTTAACAGCCCCTAATACTGTCTGTGGTAATGCAAAGTGAGTAGGAGAGTATGAGATCCTAGACTAACAAAAGGGACTCTGGCTGCATTTGAGTACATTAACAGTCCCAGAAACCCTTTGCAGTGATGCAAAGGGAGTTGGGTGGGAATGGGATCCTAGATTAACATAAGGGACCAGAGCTTGCATTTATGCACTTTAACAGTCCCTTGTACCCTCCAAAGCAATGTAGAGGGCATTAGATGAGGACAGGATCTTAGATTATTATTAAGTGACCACAGGTACATTTAAACACATTACCAATCCTCGTACCCTCTGTGTTAATGCAAAGAAAGTGGGAGGGGGAATGCCATCCTAGGTTAACATTAGGGACTGTGGCTGCAATGAAGCACAGTAAAAGTCCCTTGTACCCTCTGCAATAATGTAAAGGGAGTCATATGGGGATTGGATCCTAAGCTAACAGGAGGGATTGTAACTGAATTTAAGCACATGAGAAGTTCCCTGTACTCTCTTTTAATGCAAAGCAACAAGGGGGTGATACCCTACAATAACTAAAAGGACTGTAGCTTCATTTAAGCATATTAAGTCTCACGTTACCCTTCAATAATTCAAAGGGAGTTAGGTGGGGATAAGACTCCAGGTTAACATAAGGGACCATAACTGCATTTAAGCACATCAACAGTCCCTTGTACCCTGAAGTAATGTAGGAGGGGTGGGATCCCAGACTAATAAGGGAAGATAGCAACATTAAACATATTACCAGTCCCTTGTGCCCTCTGTGGTAATGAAAAGCGGGTAGAAAGGGATGGGATCCTATGAACAAAAGGGACTATAGCGGCTTTTAAGCACATTAACAGTCCCAAGTACTCTCTGTTGTGATGCAAAGGAAGGTAGAAGGATGGAATCTAAACATATTTAAGGAGCAAAAACTGCATTTAAGCATATCAATGGTCCAGGTACCCTACCTAATAGTGCTAAGGGAGCTAAGTGGGTATAGGATCCTCCTTTAACAAAACGGACACCAGCTGCATTAAATCACAGCAAGTCCCAAATACCCTCTGCTCTTAACACAAAGGGAGCAGAAGGGGATGAGATCCAAGACTAACAGAAGGCACTGTAGCTGCATTTAAGCACATGAATAGTCCCAAGCATCCTCTGCAGTAATGTAAAGAAAATTAGGTATGTTGGGATTCTAGGTTAACATAAGGGACTTTAATTGCATTAAAGCACATTAACAGTCCCAAATTTACCCTCCTGTAATTCACATCAAGTAGAAAGGAACTGGTTCCTAGGCTAATAGAGTGGACTGTAGCTGCAGTTAAGCACATTAACAGTCCTAAGTAACCCCTGTACAATGTAAAGGAAGTTAGGTGTGAATGAAATTCTAGATTAACATAAGGGACCATAGCTACAATTAAGCACAGTAACAGTCCTTTGTACCCTCTGTGGTAATGCAAAGACAGTAGTAGGGGATGGGATTCTAGACTAACAGAAGGGACCACAGCCACATTAAACACATTAACAGTCCTTTGTGCCCTCTGTGGTCGGAGAGACTAGGTTGGGATAGGTTCCAAGACTAACAGAAGGGACTAAAGATGCATGCTAGCAGTCCCAGTACTCTCCACTATGATCAAAAGGTGTGGGGAGAGTGGAATCCTACCCCAACATAAGGAACAATAACTGCATTTAAGCACATTAACAATCCCAAGTACTCTCTGTAGTAATGCAAATATGAGTAGAAAGGGATGGGATCCTACCAACAAAAGGAACTATACCAGCTTTTAAGCACATTAACAGTCCCAAGTACTCTGTTGTGATGCAAAGGAAGGTGGAAGGATGGAATCTAAACATATGTAAGGAGCAAAAACTGCATTTAAGCATGTCAACGGTCCAGCTACCCTCTGTAATAGCGTTAAGGGAGTTAGGTGGGAATGGGATCTTAGGTTAACAAAAGGGACATCAGCTGTATTAAATCACAGCAACAGTCCCAAATACCCTCTGCTGTGATGCAAGGAGAGTTGGGGAGAATGGAATCCTGCACTAACAGAAGGGATAGTATCTTCATTTAAGCACATTAAAGTCCCAAGCATACCTTACAATATGTAGAAAATTAATCAGGTGGGTTGGGATCCTAGGTTAATAAGGGACTATGACTGCATTTAAGCATATTTAAGTCCCAAATACCCTCTGCCGTGATGCAAAGGGGGCAGAAGGGGATGGGATCAAAGACTAATAAAGGGACTGTACTTGCATTTAAGGACATTAACAGTCCCAAGCTCACTCTCCTGTAATTCACATCAAGTATTAAGGGACTGGTTCCTAGGCTAAAAGAGTGGACTGTAGCTGTAATTAAGCGCATTAACAGTCCTAAGTAATCCCTGCATAATATAAAGAAGTCAGGTGTGAATGAGATCCTACATTAACATAAGGGACCATAGCTGCATTTAAGCACAGTAACAGTCCCAAGCACCCTCTGCAATAATGGAAAGAGAATTAGGTAGTTTGCGATCCTAGGTTAACATAAGGGACTATAATTGCATTTAAGCACATTAACAGTCCCAAGTTTACTCCCCTGTAATTCATACGAAGTAGTAAGGGACTGGTTCCTAGGCTAACAGAATGGACTATAGCTGCAGTTAAGCACATTAACAGTCCAAGTACTCTCTGTTATGATGCAAAGTACTCTCTAGAAGGATGCAATCCCAAACATATTTAAGGGGCAAGAGCTGCATTTAAGCATATCAGCAGTCCAGGTACCCTCTGTAATAGCATTAAGCGAGTTAGGTGGGTATGAGATCCTAGGTTAACAAAACAGACTGTAGCTGCATTACAGCACAGTACCAGTCCCAAATAGCCTCTGCTGTGGTGCAGCGGGAGTTGGGGAGGACGGAACCCTTCACTAACAGAAGGGATCGTAGTTGCATTTAAGCACATTCAAGTCCCAAATACTCTCTGCTGTAATGCAAAGGGAGTACAAGGGGATGGGATCCTAAACTAACAAAAAGAACTTCAGTTGCATTTAAGCACATTAGCAGTCCAAAGCACCCTTTGCAATAATGGAAAGAGAATTAGGTGGGTTGCATCCTAGGTTCATATAAGGGACTTTAACTGCATTTAAGTGCATTAACAGTCCCAAGTTTGCTCTCCTGTAATTCACATCAAGTAGAAAGGGATTGGTTCCTAGGCTAATAGAATGGACTGTAGCTGCAATTAAGCACATGAACAATCCTAAGTAACCACTGAATAATGTAAAGGAAGTTAGGTGCGAATGAGATCCTAGATTAACATAAGGGACTACAGCTGCATTTAAACACATTAACAGTCCCTTGTACCCTCTGTGGTAATGCAAAGACAGTAGAAGAGAATGGATTGTAGACTAACAAGGAACTGTAGCTGCAGTTAAGTACATTAACAGTCCCAATTACCCTCCACTGTGATGTAAAGGGTGTTGGGCAGGACGGTATTGTACCCTAACATAAGGGAGTGTAGCTGCATTTAGGCACATTAAAGTCCCAAATGCCCTCTGCTGTAATGCAAAGGGAGTACAAGGGGATGGGATCCAATACTAACAAAAGGGACTGTAGGTGTATATAAGCACATTAAAGTCCCAAATACCCTCTGCTGTAATGCAAAGGGAGTACAAGGGGATGGGATCCTAAACTAACAAAAAGAACTTCAGCTGCATTTAAGTACATTAACAGTCCCAAGCACCCTTTGCAATAATGGAAAGAGAATTAGGTACGTTGTGATCCTAGGTTAATATAAGGGACTTTAATTGCATTTAAGCACATTAACAGTCCCAAGTTTGCTCTCCTGTAATCTGAATCAAGTAGAAAGGGTTTGGTTCCTAGACAAATATAATGGACTGTAGCTGCAATTAAGCACATTAACAGTTCTAAGTAACCCCTGCATAGTGTAAAGGAAGTTAGGTGTGAATGAGATCCTAGAGTAACATAAGGGACCACCCCTGCATTTAAGCACATTAACAGTCCCCAGTACCCTCTGCTGTGATGCAGCAGGAGTTGGGGAGGATGGAATCCTTCATTAACAGAAGGGACTGTAGCTGCATTTAAGCACTTTCAAAGTCCCTCGGTAATGCAAACCCTGTAGTAGGGGGATGGGATCCTAGACTAACAGAAGGGACTGTAGATGCAATTAAGCACATTAACAGTCCTAAATATCCTCTATGATGCAAAGGAAGTAATAGGGCATGATTTCCTAGACTAACAAAGGGAACTGTACTGTACTTAGGTACATTAACAGGCCCACTCATCCTCTGCAATAATGGAAAGAGAATTAGTTGGGTTAGGATCCTAGGTTAACGTAAGAGACTGTAATTACAGTTAAGCATATTAACAGTCCCAAGTTCACTCTCCTGTAATTCATATAAAGTAGAAAGGGACTTGTTCCTAGGCTAATAGAATGGATTGTAGCTGCAATTAAGCACATTAACAGTTCTAAGTAACTCCTGCATAACATAAAAGAAGTTCGGTGTGAATAAGATCCTAGATTAATATGAGAGACCATAGCTGCATTTGAGCACATTAACAGTCCCTTGTACCTTCTGTGGTAATGCAAAGCCAGTAGTAGGGGATGGGATCCTAGACTAACAGAAGGGAGGACAGTAGCTCTCCTGTAATTCACATCAAGTGGAAAGGTTCCTAAACTAATAGAATGGACTGTAGCTACATTTAAGCACATTAACAGTCCCAAGCATCCTCTACAAGAATGTAATGGGACTTGGGGGAGGATGGAATCCTCCTTAACAAAAGAGACTGTAGCTGCATTTAAGCACATTAACAGTCCCAAGTACCTTCAGTGAGATGCAAAAGGAGCTAGGGCGGATGGGATCCAAGACTAACAAAAGGGACAGTAGCTGCATTTAAGCACATTAACAGTCCCAAGTACCCTCTGCTGTGATGCAAAGAGAGTAGGACTGGATGGGATCCTAGACTAGCAGAAAGGAGTGTAACTGCACTTAAGCACCTTAATAGTCGAAAATACTGTCTGCTGTAATGCAAGGGAGTAGAAGGGGATGGGATTGTAGACTAACAGAAGGGACTATAGCTGTAATTAAGCACATTAACAGTCCTAAATTCCCACTACAATGATGTAAAGCAATTTCAGGAGGATGGAATCCTTCACTAACATACTAGCATAGAGGACTGTAGCTGCATTTAAGCACATTAACAGGCCTAAGCACCCTCTGCAATAATCCAAAGCAAATTAGATGGGGATGGGATCCTAGGTTAGAACAAAACTGGGATTGTAATTTTTCACATGAACAATTTCAGAAAATAGCCTTAGGTAATCAGCACCTTCCAACTGTAAAGACGGTACAGGGTTCCTGATACAGAAGGCTCAGTTCTAGCCATTAGGAAAGGCTCAGTTCTAGCCATTAGGATTGTGCATCTTGACCTAGTGCTTATTTCTTTAGTAAGAGTCCCCTGCGAGAAAACAAATGGAATGGGTGTAGCTAGTTCACAGGACATGGATGAATGTAATCATTGACATTACCAATTCAAGAGAAGGTTCCTTGTATGATCTGGCCACATTACAGCATGCAGATGGGCTACAGAGGCCCTGTCCAATGGCCAGGACTCTGGAGAACTGCAACTGTAAATTAAATGCCCAAGAACTGAGTTCTTGAATAATCTGCATTCCCTAGCAATATCCCAAAGAGGTGAGGTGAGAAATTCTATTTTTTATTGCACCGGACCATGGATATATACAGTTATGCACATTAATTTTAAGAGAAGGGAACTTGAGTATTCAGAACTCTTCACAAGTAATGACATAGTGGTAAGGGATATCCTATGCTAACTAGTGGGACAGTGGGTGGTGGGGGTTTTATAGATTAATGTATGGTGGTAGGTGGTCTACACTACCTAGGAGCAATGAAAGAGCATAAGTGGGTCTTAACTGTTAGGCAGGACCATGAGCAGTTTTATGGTACCATTAATATTTCAAAGTAAAGAACTTTTGAGAATGTGCCTCGCTGTAGTACAAAGAAGTTGCAAAGTACTTGTGTAATGAATGGGGTATGAACATTTGGGATTCAACTCAATAATAATTCAGGGAATGTGGTCTCAGGTAGTCAGCACTGCCTATCAGCAATACAAATGGGATGGACGTCTTTTGATTAATGGACAAGACAATGTGCAATTACAGCTTGGTACTTTAATTGTCCAAGAATAGCAGAACACCCTAGAATGTGGGCAAAAATGATAGGGTGCCTTGTTTAATGAACAAGGCTATGGTAATTGGGACTAAACACATTAAGTGTTGAACCAAAGACTTGAGTTCTCTGCACCCCATGCTAAATGCAAAAGGGTGGGATTTAATCCAATGGGTAAGGTTATGGTCAATTAGAATTTCACTCGGTGCAGAGTTCAGATGGAGGTGGGTCAGCACAATATATGAACATTTCCCAGAAAATTGGGACTGTGACTACTGCAGCAATGGCAGAGGAAAGGTTTCTCCTTCCCTAAAGGCAGGGGATTGAGAAGTAACTACAATTATGGACAATAATTATCTGATACGAAGCTCTTGATTAACATTAATGTGAAGGGTACAGATTCTTTGTTCTAACATGGGACATTGGACAAACGGGATTGGGCACATTAATTGAAAATGATGACTTAGATAGCACTGAATATGAGCAATGCTGGAGGTAGATAGGGTATCCCAGTCTAAAGAATGTGAAATGGACAACCTACTTTGAGCATCTATTTAATGCAAACTGAGTCGCTTTAGAGAGAATTAAGACTGGGACTCGGGCTGGGGCTGGGCCGGGGCCGGGGCTGGGGCTAGGGCTGGGCTCGGGGCAGGGGCAGAGGCAGGGGTCGGGACAGGGGCTGGGACAGGGTCCGGGGCCAGGGCTGGGGCCGGGGCCGGGGCTGGGGCTGGGGCTGGGGCTGGGGCCGGGGCTGGGGGCTGGGGGCTGGGGCTGGGGCTGGGGCTAGAGCTAGATCGGGTATTGCTGAGGGCAGCACTGGAAGCAGGGCACAATAGAAAATTCAAATTGTGGGCATTAATACTCCACTATAATATATTTTAGTAGAGGAAACAAGACTGCAGGAATTCAAGTTTTCTGCCTGATAGGTTGGTCATTAGTGCAGCATTAGGATGGGAACAAAAGCAAGACCTAGACCAGAGTGGACCTTCAAATACTCCTTTTTACATTCTGTCATATAGTTAAAATTTTAATTATTTCTGTGCATAAAACTCTTAAAAATTCCAAAGGGAAGTAGTTTATTGATTACAAAGTAAAAGTTAAAAAAATTTAAATACCAAATTTTTTAAGTATCTACAGCAAAAAAAAAAACTTAAGCAATCTGTAAATAAATTTTAAAGTTCCAAAAATTTTAAGGAACCCAAAAATGAAAATTCATTAAGTGTAACTGAAGTGAATTCTACAAATAAAGCCCCTAAATACATTTCCGTAATAGTCACTTAAGGCTTAAAATGAATACTAGCAAACCACATGAACTACATTATGATTGATATCCAAGATATAAAGAAATCAAAATCCGACCCCAGCATTTGCCACGGGGTAGGTGTTCCTCTTGAGGAAGGCAGGGATTCCTCTCTGCCACCTGTTGGCCACCAATCATCTGCGATCCATTCTGGTCCTTGCCACAACTCACCCGCCATGATCACAATTGGCAGGCATAGAGCATTGCCTCTGGCCACAGTGCATTATTGCAGAGGCCAGTGGGGAGCAGACTAGCCTTAGGCCATGGCACCAATGCAGAGGAATGGCGTGAGGTTCAACCGGCACAGCCAAATACCCAGCGCTGTGAGAAACAATGCTGGAGGGGAGGGAGCGAGTGAGAGGGGAGGGAAGTGGAAAGGCCAAATGTCCTTGGAAAGACCTTGGGTACCACCCACTGGGAGCAGTCATACAAACGTGGCTCCTCTGCTGCTTCCTCCTGACTAGCTAAATAAAGACCACACCAAAGTGCTATACTAACTCAGTCTAATTCCATCCGCCACTAATTGGCTGTACTTAATTCTACCACCTTTCTGATTGGGTGGGTCATGCGGCAATCCAACACTGTCCAGCCCACCTCTCCCACCTTCGCGGCAAACACTGCAAGCGCGGCAAACCCCGCCATCTTTAACAATGCGGCAGGCCCACCTAGGTGCAAAGCCCGCCACGAATGTACAGGGTAAAAGCACCCGCCATGACGTCCACGTTAAAAACTGCCATGACATACACATGACAAGGTCTGCCATATTGTCCCTGAGGCAAAACCTGTCAGGAAATGCACACGGAAAAGAAAAGAGCCCGCCATGTTTTACACTGCAGCAAGTACTGCCGCCATCTTTTACTATGTAACAGAATATTTCCACCGCCATGCTGTGCCCGAGAACAAAGACATCACCATGATGTGGCCTTCCCGCCATTTAAACTGCAGCAAAATTGGATCCGCCATTTTAGACACTTAACAAAGCAGACAGCCATGCTGAGCAACGCCGCAAAAAGTCAAAATCGCCATTTTGAACCCTGTGACTAAATATTCTCCCTCTCATTTTCGACTAGCCCCTTATGACAGGGCAATCCTCTCTTACTACCTCACCATGTAAAGCTCCTAACAAGCCCCAAGTCGGCTCATTCAAAACCTATACCTCATGCAGCGCATGAAACTGCTTCTGCCGGTCTCGTTATCCATCTTGCTTTCCTCATTTATACTTAGCTCAAGCAACTAGCCCTCAGCCGAGCTGGGCAACAAATCTAAAGTGGCCGCCATCTTTCCTCCCCAGCCTGACCAACCCTTAGCCTAACTGCAAAGCCGTCTCCCAGCCAAAGCCGCAGGTCCACTCACACACCAAACGATTAGCAGCAAAAATTTGTAGCCATTCCAGATAGTATAATGAACACAAAACCCAATACTTTTCCATCCATAGAAAGCCTGGCTGGGCGATGAAAAAAAAAAATCTAAGCAGGTATCCGCAGCCCCGATGGGCAAGGAAAAAAAATTAAAAGCAGGTATCCGAAGCCCCGATAGGCAAGGAAAAAAAATTAAAGCAGGTATCCGAGGCCCCGATGAGCCAAAAAATAAATTTAAAAAAGCAGGTATCCATTGCCCCGATGGGCAAGGGGTAGGGTGGGGGGACACGACGACACAGCAGGTATCCAAGGCCCCGATGGGCTAAGGGGGAAAAAAAATTAAAATCAGGTATCCAAGGCCCCGATGGGCAAATTTAAAAAAAAAAATTAAAAAGCAGGTATCCATGACCCCGTTGGGCAAAAAAATAATGGTCAAACCAGGTGTCCACAGCCCCGGTGGGCAAAATATAGAAAAGAGGAGGTGAAAGAAAACTAAACCACACAAAAAAGCAGAGGCATCAACCAAAAGTCATTCCAAGGAAAAATTCCTTTAAAATGCAGTGCTGCTTTAGAATATCCCAAATATGTGAAAAGCAGGGAGGTGATGTCAAGAAGTACTAGGAGAAAGTGTATCATTTCAGAAATATTTTATGGAATTTTGGTGGATTTTTAAAAGTAATATGCCTTAAGGGGTGGTTGGAGACCGGAAAATGTTCCAGAAAGAACCACACGGGCAAGAAATCCACTTTGAGCAAGCTCACAGCCCAGCAAAGGAAGAAATATGGCGGCAGATCCAGACTGCAGTGCTTTAAGAAGGGAGGGGGAGGGGACTGAGGGCGGAGGGTGCAGAAGAGGCGTGGCCTAGAAGATTGAAAGCCAGACATCTTTGTGGTTCAGCTGGCTCAAAAGTAACAAGAAAAAAGGAGATTTCAAGAAAATAGCAACATATTACAAATAACATCAGACTGGTGGTAGACTTCATTTTTAGTCCAGGAACCACCAAGGTCAGTGGGTTTTCTACAAAATAGGGGTGTTGAGTAAGTCAAATCAGATAACCCATGCTAAAATGGTCCACAAATAGCATAGCCTATGAAAAAGTTTTAGTCTAGTTTGTTTTTGAAATAGGAAGAAAGGGGAGGTAGAACTTTGATATGTTGATAAAGTATCCAAATACCTCATTCAGCCACAATGTATAACTTCCCCACCAAACATTTGAACCAAAGAAGCTAGGATGGGTTGACACATTAAGGTTAGAACCCTCTTCAAGGACTTCCGCTTCCATTATCTCATGTGGCGATGCAGATATATTCCTTTGTCTTACAGATTATGAAACACGGGCCCATAAAGGTTACATGATGTGCATGAGGTCACACACCATGATTCTGAGTCCGTGTATTTTCTACTCCAGCACTCTTTCTTTGTATGGTGCATGATCATAGAAGACTTAAAGTGCTTATTGGTTGATTAGTGAGCAAGAGAGAGGAAGAAAAGGAAGATATTTCACAGAATGCCAATGTGGCCCCTAAATAATCAAGAAGGAGTACTCTGTGTGACCTGTTTATAATTTTTAAACTGTGAATAATTAATCTTAAGTATTTTCCTATTTCCTCCATGAATCTGATAACACCAACATTGACCCCAACCATAAGAGCACAGTAGTGAAGTTCATGCACCAGCAGTATCTAGTAAGAAAACGTTCATATAAGAAACCTGGCTATTTCAGTGAGAAGAAAATAAGCTCATAACCTGTCCTATGTTATTTATTAGAGAAACAATAGAGAATAGGAAGGAGACAATGGAAACAATATCACACAACTCCTCCAAAGCAAAAGGATACATTGCCCTCCCACTGGCTGAACTGGAAAGTGTTAACTGTTAGCCCAAATAGTATCAGGTAGGCATGCCCTCCCCTCTCCAGATAAATAATAAAGTATGTAAAATGTTATTCCTTAAAGAATACACTCTGTCTTCTAAGTGCGTTTGATTCACAAAAAAGTAATCTGACTTGTTATTTCCAATGAAGGATACTGCATTGTAAGAGTGGTACCCTTGAGAAGACATTGTTTAACACAAAGAGGATCTAATAATAGTTTCAGTCCGGAAGATAATTTTCCACAGGATCCTTCCCAAACACCCAAAAATTAAACTAGAGGGCAAAAGCCTACAAAGAAGATCTGCTATGCTCTCCAGATTCAGGGCAGGAAATGGAATATATATATACATATATAAATTCTGAATGTCCTTAAACTAAGATATCACCGTAATTGAGGCTTTCACAAGTTTCTAGTGAAACGAATAGGGGGAAAGGAGTCTTGCATTGTATAGATTGATAAATCAAGACTGAGGGATGTTGAGTTCTTTGCTTTTGGTTTAAAAGCTAGTATGAGCATGAGGATCCCAAAGAATAGGCCCTTGGACTCAGATAACTGGTTGAACTTTAGTGAAATAACCCTGTTGGCAAGACTGTCCTGTGTACCAGATCTCTCTAGTGAGAACTGTGGAATTGTATGGATTAAATTAAATCACTGTAATGATCATGGTGTATTTGAAAAATAACCATATCTGTAAAAGGCAGCTACAACCACTTTTGTATTGCTCAGTCATAAGGAAAAAAAATGGGTATATAAGTTGTATTCCCTTAGCATCTGGGATCTCAGCCTTGACTAACCAGCAGGACCTAAAAAGCAAGCCAACTACCACCAGCAGCAGCAACACTATCAGGCCACCTAGACGGATCTTAAACTCCTTCTCCATAGGCCATGAATCCCCAGGAATCTGATTCTCCTACAGAATTTAGCCTGTTTCAGCCGATTATGTCTTTAGCACAGGTTACCATTTATTAGGGTGACCAGGCCTTGCAATGTGGCTCTGTCCAATAGAATTTCCTACAACTGTGGCAACATTCTATACTTTGAAGACCTTGGATTAGAGGAAATTTTCATAAACAACATTCAAAGAGCATTGACTACAAAAGATTGATAAATTTGACATTTGAGATGAAAACCTTTTGTTTCACAAAAACATCTCACAAGGTGAGACAAGTTATAAACTGCTTGTCCCAGGGTTCTGCAGCCAGGTCCTGGGCCCAGGAGGGTGGCCCAGCCAGTAGATCACTCCCATTGGCTCTCACAGTCATTTCTTTCATGAGATCAAGTGAGATTAGGCTGCCAAAATGGTGGTCATGTGCTGAGTTGGGATGACTCTCACTCAGATCCAACACAGGACATTTTCAGGCCCTAAGCTACCAAGGTCCACAGCTGATGCTTAAGCTAAAAGACCTCCAGAGGCAAGAAATCTATGTTTTCCAAAGAGCCATTGCATTGGAAGTAGTAACAATGTTGCTACGTTTTTCTTGTAATGGAAGATATGAAATTAGCCAGGTATGGTGCACTGGACAATAAAGAACATGAAGAAATGATTTCTTTTAAAATGAAAAAGAAGAGATGGTACATAGACATTATGAAGAATTTTCATATGAACTGTTGAATAAACATATAAGTTTCTCTTCTCTACCTATTATTCTAAATCATCATTGCTAAATTACTATACCTCTTGTGGGCCCATGAATTTTATAATACATTTTTAATCAGATTACTTATCTAGAAAGGGATTCTCCAAAAATATTTGCCTAGGGCCCTGCATGCGCTGGAGCAGACCAGCTCTCTGCTGCCATTTATTATCAACTTCAGACTTTAATTATCCCACACACACCCAATCCCCCACCCCACCGCCACCATCAGTCCTCCATTCACACTTTCCTTCATAGGCTGGCTTTACTTTCAGTACTGCTCGGCTTCATTTTGTAAACATGTTGGGATCATAGGTGTGGAAACTGAGACACTAGAAAGAAAAATGACTTGTGCAAAGTCAAGTAGCTAGTCAGAGTTGGACTGAAATGGGGATGTTCCAGGCATATTTTCTGGGGCCATACCCTAGCTGTGTCCACATCCTCTATTTTGGACTCCCAGGTGCATGGTATACAAGAATTATATGGGGGAAAGTAATCAAGTCCCCTTTTAAAAGATTCTGAGTATTCTACTTCTAGGCATGTCACTTTGTTAAACTGTATTTCCCCTTCCCTGTACAACTAGCTCAAAAACAGGCAGAAAACACCTGATTTAGCCACCAGATGGCACTATGAAATTATCAGAGAGGCACTGAACCAGACAGTGGGAAAGGAGCCAAGGTCTGACACCAAGCCCAGCTAAATTCTGAATTAAAAGGGAAAAGTCTCATTCATATAACTTTAGTATCAGAAGAAAGAGTAAAAGAAAAGTACTCAACTCCCTCTAATTTGAATGGCCTCCCTTAGTGGGAGTTTGACCATGCCTTCAAGGCAGTGCCATTTAAAGAGGACTTTGATAAAGCATTCAGAGTCAAATTAGCAGGCTGGTGGGGGCCCTGCAAGCCATCTTCAGTGAAAAGCAGTTAAAGGAACCAGGACATATTATGGAGAAGAGAATACTTGGGAAAGGTCTCTTTACAACTCACAAGAACTGTCTGCAGTGGGAGAAAGCAATGATTAGCCTTATTGTGTGTAGCTCTATATAAATAAAGATGTCTGAATACTCTGAGCTGTCCAAAGCTGGAACAAACTGCCTCCAGAATTGGTAAGATGCTAGTCCCTGAAGGTATGTAGGCCAATTGTGGATTTTATGGGGATGTTATGGAGAGAATCATCAGATAGAAAAGTTGGGTGACATGCTCTATAAGGATCTTCTAACTAGCTCAAGATCCTAGGAACCTCATCAGAGTATTTGAGGCATTCCTCTAATTCTGTTCCACCACACACACACACACATGCCATTTATAGGGTATATCAAGGGTATATCAAGATGTTGGGAGGGGTTATGTTTATCAAAGAACATGGAGTTGCATATGTCAAATCTCCACAAGTATACGTTTAATAATTGTACATTTCATTGTATGCATATGTTACACCGAAGATTAAAATACTGTAAAGAAATATTGAACTCTGTTAATGATATACACATGGAGTGTCAGAGGTATGTGGAAGTCTGCAACTTACTTTGAAATGCATCGAAGCATAATGGATGGATAGGTAAGTGGTTATATGATGAAAAATAAGTATGAGAGCATGTTAATGGTAAAACCTTTGTGGTGGGTCTTCACTGTACTATTCTTTCATCTTTGATGCATGACTGAAATTTTCATGATCCAAGTGAAATTTTGGACATGGGTGACAACACTGAGAATGAAGGAGGAGGATGCTCCAAGGATTCATCTCTTCACTGAAGCAACTATTAAACTGGGAAAAACTGTCAAAATCAACTCTCTCAGAACCCAGGAGTCTAAGCTAAAAAACAACATACACCAGAGAAGTGTTGAATGAAGAGAGACTGCAAAATACAGTAACTGAAAATTACAGCATCTTTGCTTACCCACCTACCACTACCCATTTTTCAGCAGGGGAGCTGCTGTGGGAATGGCAGCCTGTACTCCTACTTGGCTTACGGGTGCCACAGGGGACAATAGAGGACTTGTTCTATTAAATAAAAAAACTTATAAAAATTACTACAAACTTAAAGAAATAAAAAGACCTTGCCTTTTTATTTTTATAAGGTTGTAATAAGTGATTATCACATAATGACAAGTGATACTTATGATCAGCTGAAGGCCAAAATTTTTAATGACCTAGATGAAATGGAGAAATCCCAACAACCACACAAAGTACCAAATCTGGCTCAAGAAGAACTAAAAAAACCTGAATAAACCCATACCAAGAAAGAAGATTAAATCAGAATGAATAGCTTCCCAATAAAGAAAAATCCAGGACCAGGTGACTTCACCAGTGAAATTTACCAAAAGTTTGAGGAAGAATTAACACCAATTATTCTCAAACTTCCAAAAAGTAAGAGTGGGAAACACCTCCTAAGTCATTCGAGGACTCCAAAGCCAGGCGAAGACACCACAAAACAAGAAAGCCAAAGACTAATATTCTTTATGTACATAAAAATTCTCAACAATTACTAGCAAACTGAATGCAGCAGCATATTAAAAGAATTATACACCCTGACAATTATAATTTACCCTAGGAGTGCAAGAGTGTTTCAACATATAAAAATCAATGTATTATATCACACTGATAGAGTGAAAGAAACATGGTCATCTTAATTGATGTAGAAAAAGTATTTGATGAAATTCAATACTTTATCATCATAAAAAGTTGGAAAACCAGAAATAGTAGGGAAATTCCTCACATGATAAAGGACACTAAACACACACACACACACACACACACACACACACACACACACACACAGCTAATATCATGCTCAGTGGTGAAATTCTGAAAGTTTCCCCTCTAAGATCAAGAACAAAACAAGGATGCCTGCTTTCAGCACTGCAATTCAACATTGCTCTCAAGATAGCACTTAGGCAAGAAAAAGTTATAAAAGGCATTGAAATAGGAAAAGCACAGGTAAAACTACTACTATTCATAAATGACATAATCTCATATATATATATATATAATCTTAAAGCATTCAGAAAAAAGCAATCAGTGGTAATAAATCAATTTAGAAATGGAGCAGGATAAAATATCAGTTTTATTCCTATAACACTAGCAATGAGCAATTTGAAAAGGAAATTAAAAATATTATTCACAATAGCCAGAAGGTAGAAACAACCTAAATTTCAACTGATGAATGGATTAAAAAAATGTATTATACCCACACAATGGAATATTATTCACAATAAAAATAATGATGTACTAAGATATGCTACAAAGTAGATGAACCCTGAAAATATTATGCTAATTAAGAGGCCACACACAAAAAGGCCACATATTGCTTGATTTTATATATATGAAATATCTATGCCAAAGCAAATCCATAGATTCAAAAAGGAGATTCATGATTGCTAGGAGGTGAAAGGAGGGCAAGAATGGGAATGGCTGCTTAATGGGAGAGGTTTTCTTTTGGGATGGAAATTTTAGAACTACATAGTAGAGATAGTTGCATATGTGAATCGAATAAATGTCACTAAATTGTATATTTTAGATAGTTTAGGTGGTATATTTTGTTTTATGTCTATTTTATTTTATTTATTTTAATTTTTTATTAAGGTATTATTTACATACAATCTTATGAAGGTTTCACATGAAAAAACAATGTAGTCACTACATTTACCCATAATATCAAGTCTCACCCATACCCCATTGCAATCACTGTCCATCAGTGTAGTAAGATGCCACAGATTCACTATTTGCCTTCTCGGTGCTACACTGATTACCCCATGACTCGTCACACCATGTGTACTAAACATAGTACCCCTCAATCCCCTTCTCCCTTCCTCCCCACCCGCCCTCCCACACCCCTCCCCTTTGTAACCCGAGTCCCTTCTTGGAGTCTGTGAGTCTGTTGCTGTTTTGTTCCTTCAGTTTTGCTTCGTTGTTATACTCCACAAATGAGGGAAATCATTTGGGACTTGTCTTTCTCTACCTGGCTTATTTCACTGAGCATATGTCCTCCAGCTCCAACCATGTTGTTGCAAATGGTAGGATTTGTTTCTTTCTTATAGCTGAGTAGTTTTCCATTGTGTATATGTACCACCTCTTCTTTATCCATTCATCTACTGATGGACACTTAGGTTGCTTCCATATCTTAGTTATTGTAAATAGTGCTGCAATAAACATAGGGGTGCATGTCTTTTTGAATCTGAGAAGTTGTATTCTTTGGGTAAATTCCAAGGAGTGGGATTCCCGGGTCAAATGGTATTTCTGTTTTTAGTTTTTTGAGGAACCTCCATATTGCTTTCCACAATGGTTGAACTAGCTTACATTGCCACCAGCAGTGTAGGAGGGTTCCCCTTTCTCCACAACCTTGTCAGCATTTTTTGTTCTTAGTCTTTTCAATGCTGGCCATACTTACTGGTGTGACATGATATCTCATTGTGGATTTAATTTGCATTTCCCTGATGATTAGTAATGTGGAGCACATTTACATGTGTCTGTTGGCCATCTGAATTTCTTCTTTGTAGAATTGTCTCTTCATGTCCTCCGCCCACTTTTTAATCAGGTTATTTGCTTTTTGTGTGTTGAGGTGTGTGAGTTCTTTATATATTTTGGATGTTAACCCCTTGTTGGATACGTTGTTTACAAATATATTCTCCCATGCTGTAGGATGCTTTTTTGTTCTATTAATGGTGTCCCTTGCATACAGAAGATTTTTAGTTTGATGTAGTCGCATCTGTTCATTTTTACTTTTGTTTCCCTTGCTTGAGGATATGCGTTCAGGAAGAAGTTGCTCATGTTTATATTCAGGAGATTTTTGCCTATGTTGTCTTCTAAGAGTTTTATGGTTTCATGACTTAGATTCACGTCTTTGATCCATTTCAAGTTTACTTTTGTGTATGGGGTTAAACAATAATCCAGTTTCATTCTCTTACATGTAGCTGTCCAGTTTTGCCAACACCACTTGTTCAAGAGGCTGTCATTTCCCCACTGTATACCCATGGTTCCCTTATCATATATTAATTGACCATATATGGTTGGGCTTATATCTGTGCTCTCTAGCCTGTTCCATTGGTCTATTATTCTGTTCTTGTGCTGGTACCAAATTGTCTTGATTACTGTGGCTTTGTAGTAGAGCTTGAAGTTGGGGAGAGTAATCCCCGCAGCTTTATTCTTCCTTCTCAGGAACGCTTTGGCTATTCAGGGTCTTTTATGGTTCCATATAAATTATAGAACTGTTTGCTATAGTTCGTTGAAGAATGCTGTTGGTATTTTGATAGGAATTCCATTGAATCTGTAGATTGCTTTAGTTAGGATGGCCATTTTGACAATACTAATTCTTCCTAGCCAAGAGCATGGGATGAGTTTCCACTTCTGAGTGCCCTTTTTAATTTCTCTTAAGAGTGTCTTGTAGTGTTCAGGGTATAGGTTTTTCACTTCTTTGGATAGGATTATTACTAGGTGTCTTATTCCCTTGATGCAATTCTGAATGGAACTGTTTTCCTGATTTCTCTTTCTGTTAGTTCATAGTTAGTTTATAGGAAAGATTTCTGTGTATTAATTTTGTATCCTGCAACTTTGCTGAATTCAGATATCAGATCTACTAGTTTTACAGTGGACTCTTTAGGGTTTTTAATGTAAAATATCATGTCATCTGAAAACAGGGACAGTTTGCATGGAATACGCCCCTGCTTCCAGTAAGAAAGCCTGGCAGTGGAGATTACAGACCGGTGCAGGACTTGTGAAAGGTCAATGAGAGGGTAGAAGACATCCATCCTACAGTGCAGAGACTGGGATACTGAAGAAGGTGTCTTTCAGGTCCAGAGTAGTATACCACAAGTTTAACTTATTCCTTACCAATCTGCATGCCCTTTATTTCTTTGTATTGTCTAATTGCTGTGGTGAGGATCTCCAGAACTATGTTGAAAGAAAGCAGACAGAGTGGGCATCCTTGTCTTGTTCCCGATCCTAAAGGAAAGGCTTTCAGCTTCTCACTGTTAAGTATGATGTTGGCTGTGGGTTTGTCATACATGGTCTTTATTATGTTTATTATGGTCTTTATACTTGCCCTCTATACCCATGTTGTTGAGAGGTTTTATCACAAATGAATGTTGAATTTTCTCGCATGCTTTCTCAGCATCTATGGAGATGATCATGTGGATTTTGTCCTTCTTTTTGTTGATGTGGTGGATGATGTTCATGGATTTTCGAAAGTTGTACCTTCCTTGCATCCCTGGGATGAATCACACTTGATCATGGTGTATGAGCCTCTTGATGTATTTTTGAATTCGGTTTGCTAATACTTTGTTAAGTATTTTTGCATATATGTTCATCAGGGATATTGGTCTGTAATTTTCTTTTTGGTGGGGTCTTTGCCTGGTTTTGGTATTAGAGTGATGCTGGCATCATCAAATGAGTTTACAAGTATTCCGTCCTCTTCTATATTTGGGAACACTTTAAAGAGAATGGATATTATGTCTCCTCTATATGTCTGATAAAATTCAGCAGTGAATGCATCTGGTCTGGGAGTTTTGCTCTTGGGTAGTTCTTTGATTACCACTTCAATTTTGTTGCTGTTAATTGGTCTGTTCAGATTTTCTGTTTCTTCCTTAGTCAGTCTTGGAAGGTTGTATTTTTCTAGGAAGTTGTCCATTTCTTCTAGGTTTCCCAGCTTGTTAGCATATAGGTTTTCATAGTGTTCTCTAATAATTCTCTGAATTTCTGTGGGGTCGTTGTGATTTTTCCTTTCTCGTTTCTGATTCTGTTGATGTGTGTAAATTCTCTTTTTCTTTTAATAAGTCTTGCTAGAGGCTTATATATTTTGTTTATTTTCTCAGAGAACCAGCTCTTGGTTTCATTTATTTTTTTCTATTGTTTTATTCTCTTCAATTTTATTTATTTCTTCTCTGATCTTTATTATGTCCCTCCTTCTGCTGACTTTGGGCCTCATTTGTTCTTCTTTTTCCAATTTCAATTATTGTGACTTTAGACTATTCATTTGGGATTGTTCTTCCTCCTTTAAATAGGCCTGGATTACAATGTACTTTCCTCACAGAACTGCCTTCACTGTATCCCACAGAAGTTGGAGCTTTGTGCTGTTGTTGTCATTTGTCTCCATATATTGCTTGTTCTCCATTTTAAGTTTGTCATTGATCCATTGGTTATTTAGGAGCGTGTTGTTAAGCCTCCATTTGTTTGTGAGCCTTTTTGTTTTCTGTGTAGAATTTTCTGGTTTTATACATTTGTGGTCTGAGACATTGGTTGGAAGAATTTCAGTCTTTTTGAATTTACTGAGGCTCTTTTTGTGGCCTAGTATGTGGTCTATTCTGGAGAATGTTCCATGTGCACTTGAGGAGAATGTGCATCCTGCTGCTTTTGGGTGTAGACTTCTGTAGATGTCTGTTAGGTCCATCTGTTCTGCTGTGTTGTTCAGTGTCTCTGTGTTCTTACTTATTTTCTGTCTGGTGGATCTGTCCTTTGAAGTGAATGGTTTGTTGAAGTCCCCAGAATGAATGCATTGCATTCTATTTCCTCCTTTAATTCTGTTAGTATTTCTTTCACATATGTTGGTGCTCCTGTATTGGGTGTATATATACTTATAATGGTTATATCCTATTGTTGGACTGACCCCTTTATCACTATGTAATGTACTTCTTTATCCCTTGTTACTTTCTCTTTGAAGTCTGTTTTGTCTGATACAAGTACTGCAACACCTACTTTTTTCTCCCTATTTCATGCAAACAACAGGGACAATGCAAAATAGACTTCAAATCAAAGAAAGTAACAAGAAATAAAGAAGTGCACATAGAACATTTTCCAGAATAGACCACACACTGCGCCACAGAAAGAGCCTCAGTAAATTCAAAAAGACTGAAATTCTTCCAACCAACTTCTCAGATCACAAAAGTATAAAACAGGAAATAAGTTGTACAAAAAACAAAAAGGCTCACAAACACATGGAGGCTTAACAACATGCTACTAAATAATCAATGGATCAATGACCAAATTAAAACAAACATCAAGCAGTTTATAGAGACAAATGACAACAACAGTACAAAGCCCCAACTTCTGTGGGATGCAGCGAAGGCAGTTCTAAGAGCAAAGTGTATAGCAATCCAGGCCTATTTAAAGAAGGAATAACAATCGCAAATGAGTAGTCTAAACTCACAATTAATGAAATTATAAAAAGAAGAACAAATGAGGCCCAAAGTCAGTAGAAGGAGGGACATAATAAAGATTAGAGCATAAATAAATAAATTTGAGAAGAATAAAGCAATAGAAAAAAATCAATGAAACCAAGAGCTGGTTCTTTGAGAGAAAAAAAAACAAAGTAGATAAACCCCTAGCCAGACTTATCAAGAAAAAAAGAGAGTCTACTCACATAAACAGAATCAGAAATGAGAAAGGAAAAATCACTATGGACACCCACAGAAATACAAAGAATTCTTAGAGAATACTATGAAAAATTATACACTAAGAAACTGGATAATCTAGAAGAAATGGACAACTTTCTAGATAAATACAACCTTCCAAGGTGGGCCCAGAAAGAAACAGAAATCTTCACAGACCCATTTACCACCAATGAAATTGAACTGGTAATCAGAAAACTACCTAAGAACAAATCTGGACCAGATGGCTTCACCACTGAATGTTATCAGATGTTTAGTGAAGACCTAATACTCATCCTTCTTAAAGTTTTCCAAAAAGTAGAAGAGGAGGGAATACTTCCAAACTCATTCTGTGAGGACAGTATCACTCAAATACCAAAACCAGGCAAAGACACCATAAAAAAAGAAAATTACAGACCAATATGCCTGATGAACATAGATGTAAAAATACTCAACAAAATATTAGCAAACCGAATTCAAAAATACATCAAGAGGATGATACACCATGATCAAGCAGGATTTATTTCAGGGATGCAAGTATGGTATAATATTAGAAAATCAACCAACATCATCTACCACATAAACAAAAGGAAAGACAAAAACTACATGATCATCTCCATAGATGCCAAAGAAGCATTTGACAAAATTCAACATCCATTCATGATAAAAACTCTAAAAAAATGGGTATAGAGGGCAAATACCTCAACATAATAAAGGCCATATATGACAAACCCATAGCCAACATCATACTTAACAGCGAGAAGCTGAAAGCTTTTCCTCTAAGATCGGGAACCAGACAGGGATGCCTACTCTCCCCACTGTTATTCAACGTAGTACTGGAAGTCCTAGCCATGGAAATCAGACAAAATAGAGAAATAAAAGGCATCCAGATAGGTAAAGAAGAAGTCAAACTATCACTTTTTGGAGATGACATGATATTGTACATAAAAAACCCTAAAGACTCCACTCCAAAACTACTAGAACTAATATCTGTATTCAGCAAAGTTGCAGGATACAAAATTAATACACAGAAATCTGTTGTTCTCCTATACACTAATGATGAACTATCAGAAAGAGAAATCAGGAAAACAATTCCATACACAATTGCATCAAAAAGAATAAAATACCTAGGAATAAACCTAACCAAGGAAGTGAAAGACCTATACCCTGAACACTACAAGACACTCTTAAGAGAAATTAAAGAGGACACTCACTAGTGGAAACTCATCCCATGCTCTTGACTAGGAGAATTAGTATTGTCAAAATGGCCATCCTAACTAAAGCATTCTACAGATTCAATGGAATTCCTATCAAAATACTGATAGCATTCTTCAATGAACTATAGCAAAGTTCTATAATTTATAAGGAACCACAAAAGACCCCAAATAGTCAAAGAAATTCTGAGAGGGAAGAATAAAGCATGGGGGATCTCACTTCCAAACTTCAAGCTCTACTACAAAGCCACAGTAATTAAGACAATTTGGTACTGGAACAAGAATAGACCTACAGACCTGTGAAACACAATACAGAGTCCAGATATTAACCCAAACATATATGGTCAATTTATATAGGGTAAAAGCACCATGGACATACAATCGGGAAATGACAGCCTTTTCAACAGCTGGTGTTGGCAAAACTGGACAGCTGCATGTAAGATAATGAAACTGGATCATTGTCTAACCCCATACACAAAAGTAAATTTGAAATAGATCAAAGACCTGAATGTAAGTAATGAAACCATAAAAGTCTTAGAAAAAAAACATAGGGAAAAATCTCTTGGACATAAACATGAGTGACTTCTTCATGAACATATCTCCCTGGGCAAGGGAAACAAAAGCTAAAATGAACAAGTTGGACTATATCAAGCTGAAAAGCTTCTGTACAGCAGCGGACACCACCAGTAGAACAAAAAGGCATCCTACATTATGGGAGAATATATTCATAAATGACAGATCCAATAAAGGGTTGACATCCAAATTACATAATCACCCACCTCAACAAACAAAAAGCAAATAATCCAATTGAAAAATGGGCGGAGGAGCTGAACAGACAGTTCTCCAAAGAAGAAATTCAGATGGCCAACAGATGCATGAAAAAATGCTCCACATCACTAGTCATCAGAGAAATACAAATTAAAACCACAATGAGATATCACCTCACACCAGTAAGGATTGCCACCATCCAAAGGACAAACAACAACAAATGTTGGCAAGGTTGTGGAGAAAGGGGAACTCTCCTACACTGCTGGTGGGAATGTAAATTTGTTCAACCATTGTGTAAAGAAGTATGGAGGTTCCTCAAAAAGCTCAAAATAGAAATACCGTTTGACACAGGAATTCCACTTCTAGTAATTTCCCCTAAGAGTATAGCAGGCCAGTTTGAAAAAGACAGATGCATCCCTATGTTTATTGCAGCACTATTAGCAATAGCCAAGAAATGGAAGCAACCTAAGTGTCCATCAGTAGCTGAATGGATAAAGAAGATGTGGTACATATACACAATGGAATATTATTCAGCCATAAGAAGAAAACAAATCCTACCATTTGCAACAACATGGATGGAGCTAGAGGGTATTATGCTCAGTGAAATAAGCCAGGCAGAGAAAGACAAGTACCAAATGATTTCCCTCATCTGTGGAGTGTAAGAACAAAGAAAAAGAACTGAAGGAGTAAAACAGCAGCAGAGTCACAGAACCCAAGAATGGACTAACAGTTACCAAAGGGAATGCAACTGGGGAAGCTGTGTGGGAAGGGAGGGATAAGGAGGGGGGTTAACATAAAAGAAAGGGGGCATTATGATTCTCATGTATAATGTTGGGGGGCACCAGGAGGTCTGTACAACACGGAGAAGACAAATAGTGATTCTATAGCATCTTACTATGCTGATGGACAGTGACTGTAATGGGGTATGTAGTGGGGGACTTGGTGATGGGGGGCATTCTAGTAAACATAATGTTCCTCATGTAATTGTAGATTAATGATACCAAAATAATAAATAAGTAAATAAATAAATAGAAGAAATAATATATCTAAGAAGTAGAATGAAATACATATATATGGAATGGAGAAAAGAAAACCTAAAGATCAACTGCAAGTGTGATATTCCATAAAATACTAAGCAGCACTCCCTCTCTTGACCCAGATCCATGGATTATCCAAGTCCTATTTGAGCACTGACCCAGGGTTGTTATAAGAAATACAGAGATTAAAACATTTAGACTCTTAAGTCCCTTCTGATCTAGGTGGGGAAAAAACACTAAAGTGAATAAAAAGCAGGTTCCACCACACAAAGCATTTATATTCCAAGGGCAAAATGAGTGGTTCTGATAGTCAATCCCGCATTTAAGAGAAAAGAAAGGTTGCTGTGGTCACAAAAGGTTTCAAGACTAGGGTCTTGTAGGGTGGGTAAAATTTAGAGTGGTGAAGAAGGGTAGTGGGCAAGGGCAGGCTGGGAAAAAGTAGAGATTCACAGAATGAGTAAGATGGAATAATGTGTAAACAGGTTTAGGTGAAACAGAGAGTAGTGAGTGATGAGGATGGAGCAGACATAGACGTGAAGGATGGTTTGACTTCTAAGCTAAACAGCTTTGACTTTATTCAGGAAGTGGTGGCAGCTGTTTGGTATTTACAGCCTTAATTGCACCATTTCATATGTTCTAGCTGCTCTACTGGACCCTAAAGTACTTCAAGGTGAGAATGGTATCCTGTATCTTTATAACTACAGAGTTCTTAGCAGTGTAAATGAAAAGATCAGAAATATGAAGGAAGAGTTGACCATTGGTTTATAAATTGAATTCCTTATTTTGCTTGTGTCCATATGTTCAAGTGGGGATATGAGACAGAAAAAGGTCTCACTATCCACTTGAAAATTCAAGATAAGTGAAAAACAACTGAAGAAGCTTTCTTTCACCTTCTGAAATAATATTTTGTACAGTCTCTAACTTACAAATGCTTGATTCACAAATGATACTTCCATGCAGGCATCTCCTGCCATCTCTTCCCTTCTTCTCCCTCTGACCCAAGGTTTCTTATGCCACTGGCAGTTGAGCCATTGAGAAGAAAGTAAAATGAATTTGCAGAAAATCTCTGGGAGGAAGGGACAAAGCTGTGATAAATAGGAACACCTTAGGTGGGATTAAGAGGATAGGAGTAAGCTCCCAAATAGGTGTTGCCTGACTACATGGTGGCCCTCTGCCCCAAAATATCTTTCACCAAATGGGCTTTATTATTCTCATAAATTTTTTATACTGCCTGAAAATAAACTATATGAAAACATGTTTAGGTTAATAAGCATCTTCTTTCTGTGTAGCAGTACCTCTAGGAGGGTTATTATGGCAGCCACCAGACATTTACTTATTAGTGTTGCTAATGAAAGGGAGAGGAGGAACCAGTCTTAGCAAGGCCATATATAGTGTAGCATATTATGAATCTAGATCCTAGTTGCCTGTGTTTAATTTCTAGCTCTGTTACTTGCCAATTGTGTGACTCAGGAAAGTTGCTCAGCCTCTCAGTGTTTCCTGTTTTCCATCTGTAAAATGAGTTAATAATACCAATTGCATATGGTTGCTGCACAAACAAAAGAGTAGATAAATGTAACTCTTAGACTAATACCTGGGACACTACATAAATGCTAGGTGTTACTGTTATTAATCCTCAGAAACCGTTTTATATTCTCTTTTGCCTCTCAGCTTCTTTAGTCCTGCCAGTTAATCTAAATCAGTTAATCTCCAAAGGTTTAGTTATTTTAGCATCCAGGCATTTGCTGTCTTGGAATATTAGGGCCAATCTTAAACCATTCTACCCAGAGATTCTCTAATCTAACGCCAGGTTAGGATGTTCTTTTTATCTAGACCAAATGCTGTCTACCACAGTATAAGCCAGATATCTTTTTGTATAGTCAGCAAGGAAGAGCAATTCTTGTCTGTTTGTTTTAAGCAGGAGTGTAAAGTTGAGGACAGTGAACTTGGATATGAATTTTAAAAGCTCAGTCTCGAGAGTATGCCTAGAATCTATGTTCCAAATGTAAAGGTGATCTAATTGGGAAGCCTGAGATCCAAGTGAGGTTATTAGGACTAAATTTAGAATTTTGGTTTTCATTCTTTGGTCAAAGCTTTTGAACCTAATAACAAATTGTGTAGTCTATTTGAGCCAAAGTGCAGCACTCTGGCATGTCAAAAACAAATAGCCATCCTTGACATGGAAGGGCCTGGTTCTAAGAATAACAAAAAATAACTTTAAGAGCCTACTAAAGAAGGTGCAAGAGACATTGGTGCAGCACATAGTTCTATCTAAACATTTTTATGAAAGAAACACAAATAAATCATAAACATTTGTTTTGTATTTCCCTGAAATTACACAGACTGTAACAGGCAGAGAGCTTCAGTTCATATTTGAATAGACTGAGGTTTTCGTTCAGAGGTGATGAATAATGCCATTTATTTTTCTACTTAGCAAAAAGCAAGAGATTGGCAAAGAGCTCATGAAGAGGAACTCTAGTATATGACAGTATGGTGGTATATATCTTTTGGTTAAGGACTTCCTCACTCTGGCCTCTCTTGTCTTTTTCAAGTGTTGGCTGTGTTTTTGGAAATATCCAGGAAAGCAGATTTTGAAGGGTATGAGGGAGGATAGAAAATGAAACTCATCCAGTCACACCTTTTACAGCTCCAGAACCATGAACCCAAGAGAAAAAACAGGCCCCTGTATGTGACAGGTTACAGGATGTAGTGAAAAGATCATGAAACTTGGATTCTATCTTGGCTATGATTTAACTTAACTGTAGTTTTCTCATATGTACAATGAGAATACTGATCTCTGCTCTGCAAACTCAAAGGGTTGTTGCGAAGAGCCAGTGAGTGAAAAGATGATCTGAAACTATGAAGCACTGTGCAAGCCCTAGTGCTTTCCATCCTCTGTGCACTATCTCATGTCTTTATCACAGTACTTGGTACTATATAAAATCAGGCCTTTACTGGTTTATCTCATCTACCAGACTGTGAATTCATTCAAGGCATGGAACATGGCTGTCATTTTATTGCTATACCCCTGAACCTAGCCCAGAGCCTGAGTAGGTATTCAATAAATATTAGATAAATCAATCATAAGAAATTTTAATTAAAAAGGCAGAGTTTGCTTCTGTGACCCTCAATCTTTTTTATTTTTATTTTTTTGACTTCTCTCTTCCCTAGTGCCCTCTCAGTTTCTGAGCCTTAGAATCTCAGACTTTTCCATTAAAACACTTTGGGGAAAAGAATCAATAACTTCACTTACAAAATGTCAGTGGTAGACAATACTGGGTTATTCTCTTCCCCTCCTCCTCTTTGGGGCTTAACATTTAATAGGAGTGAAAACCTTAGCTTAAAGGGACAATCTCTCAGGGTTGAAATTTTAGGGATTAGTCACTTGTGGGCAGTGCCTGAATTTATGCAAGAAGCCTTTGGGATGTACCAACTCCCAGAGCCAGGATTACAGTGAGGTACAGCACTTGGCCTTGGATGCAGAATCTAAGGGAGTATAAAAAACTCAGTAATGAAGATTAATAATATTTTAATGTAATTATTTGTTTAGTTTTTTACAGCCTTATTTAGATATAATTTATATACCATAAAGCTCACTCATTTCAAGTGTATAATACAATGGTTATTTTCATCACCTCAAAAGAAACCTTGTACTCATTAGGAGTCAGTCCCATTCCCTCAACCTCCAACACCTTTACTCCCAGTCCTAGGCAGCCACAAATCTACTTTCTGTCTCTAGATTTGTATATTCTAGACATTTCATATAAGTGAAATTATACAGTATGTGATCTTTTGTGATCAACTTCTTTAATTTAGTATGTTTTAAAGGTTCATCTGTTGTATAGATTTACTACATTTTGTTCATCAGTTGATGGACATTTGAGTTGTTTCCATTTTTTGGCCATTATAAATAATGCTGCTATGAACAAGTTTATATGTGGACATATGTTTTCAGTTCTCTTGGGCATATACTTAGGAGTGGAACTGTTGGGTCATAAGTTAACTAACTAGGTCTAACTTTTTGAGGAACTGCCAAACTATCCCTCATTTTACACTCCCACCAGCAATATATGAGGGTTCCAATATATCCACATTTGTGCTGATTTTTTTCTATTACAGCTCTTCTAGTGGGTGTGAAATCATAAATACAATATTTTTAAAAAATTAAAATTAATGCAAAAAATCCATGATGAAGAGAAGATTAAACATTTTAATAATGACAGGACTCGGCAGTGCTGTAGTGAGCCTTATCAGAGCCTGAGGCAAGAGGAAATATGTGTGTTCCATATACATGTTTCTATGTATTTTTAAGGGCAAAGAAAAAAACCACCTTTGAAAGTATACTTAATGAATGTAAAGCTTTATCTAGAAATATGAACAGTCTTCCTGAATTTGAAAATAAATGAAAAATAAAATAAAATAAATTGGAAGTGTAAAAGTCACCAGATGAGAGCATGAATTATTATGGAGACAATGCATATCAAATAGAAATTAGGGAAATTATAGATGTCCTAATTTCATATGTGAAGAGGAGATATGAAAAATCAAATGGAGTACCCTCACAATTTTTATTTTTAATCAGAGAAAAGTTATTGTCTGTGAATACTTTTAATTTACAAAAATGACTTGGCTCATAAATATTCCGATGAGTTAAGTCCTGTAGAAATTTCATCTGAAATAATTTTAAGTATAATGCAAAATTAGAACTACACAAACTGTCAACAGCTGACTCAAAAAGAAATAGAAAATTTGAATAGAACTTTAAAAGTAAAGAGATAGCATTAGTAATAAAAGATAAGCCTATAATGAGAAACCCAGGCCCAGGTGACTTAACAATTCTTCCAAAAAATAGGAGAGGAGGGAACAATTTCCAACTCATTCTCTGAGACCAAGATTACTCTGATACCAAAACCAGAAAAGACATCATGAGAAATGAAAACTACAGATCAGTATCTCTTATGAATATAAACACAAAAATCTTCAACAAATATTATCACACTGAACCTGGAAACATGTGAAAAGGATTATATGTCACTACCAAGTGGGATTTATCTAAGGACTGCTAGGTTGGTTCAACATATGAAATTCAATCACCCTGTTAATAGAATAAAGCACAAAAACCACATGATCATTCAATAGATATAGAAAAAATCCTTTAAAAAATCCAAACCCTTTCTTTAAAAAACAAAACAAAACAGAACAGAACCAAACCACTCAACTAGGAATAGAAGGGAACTTAAACTGAAAAAGGGCATTTCTTTGGTAGGCTGAATAATGGCCCCTGTCCTACTCCCCCAAATTTATGAGCATGTTACCTCACATGGTACAAGAGACTTCACAGATGGTTAAGGTCTTGAAATGGGGACATTATGCTGAATTATTCAGCTGGGCCCAATGTAATCATAAGGTTTTTTATAAGAGGGAGCGGGTATCAGAGTCAAAGAGAGAAGTTGAGAGGTGGGAAACAAGAGGTGAGAGTTTAGAGATAATGGTATATTGTTGGATTTGAGGATGGAGGAAGGAGACCACAAGCCAAGGGATGCGAGCAACCTCCAACAACAAGATATAAGCAACAGATTCTCCCCTAGAACCTCCAGAAGGAACATAGGCCCACTGGCAACTAGATTTTAACCAAGAGAATCTGGTTTCTGATTTCTAATCCCCGGAAATGTTAAGAGAATAAATTTGTGTCATTTTCAGTCACTAAGTTTGCAGTAATTTGTTACAGTGGCAATAGGAAGCTAATGCAGTGCCTATGAAACCCTTTCTTCCTTAGATCAGCAACAAGCCAAGGATGATTGCTCTCACCACTTCTATTCAGTCTTGTAATGGAGGTTCTGTCTGGGGCAATTAAGGCAAGATAAAGAAAGAAAAGGCATTCAGATTAAGAAAGAAGTAAGACTATATCTATTTTCAAATGACATAATCTTGTATAGAGAAAATCTTAGGGAATGAATAAAAAACTGCTGGGACTAGAACTAATAAACCATTTTAGTAAGGTTGTACAAAACAAAACCAATATACAACGAGCTGTATTTTTATACACTCAGTGAAGAATCTGAAAATGAAATTAAGAAAACAGTTCCATTTAAAATAGCATCAAACACACTTAGGAATAAATGTAACAAAAAGTACAAAACTTGTACATAGAGAAGTGCAAAATGTTATTGAAAAAATTTAATATGTAAGTATATGGGAAAATATCCATTCTTTGTTAATGTATTAGAAAATTTTATATCATTGAGATGTTAATACTCCCTCAAATTTTCTATACATTTAGTACAATCCCTATCAAAATCCCAGCTTGATTATTTCAAAAATTGCCAAGCTGGTTCTAAAATTCATATGGAACTGTAGGAGACCAGAATAGCTAAAACAATCTGGAAAAAAGAAATATAGTTGTAGCACTCATGTTCTTGATTCCAAAACTTACTTTAAAGTTATAGTATTCAAGACTTGTGGTACTGGCATAACGTTAGACATTAAATCAGTGGAATGGAATTGAGAGCTCAGAAATAAACCCTCACATTTATGGTCATCTAATTTTCAACAAAGAAATAGTAGTCTTTTAAACATACGGTGCTGGCAGAACTGAACATTCACATGTAAAAGAAAGAAGTTGGATCCTTATTTCCCACAATATACAAAACTAACTCAAAATAGATCAAAGTTCTAAGTCTAAGTGCTAAAATTATAAAACTCTTAAAAGAAAACTTAGTTTAAATAATCATGCCCTTAGGGTAGACAATGGTTTCTTAGATATGACATCAAAAGCCAAGATAAATTATACTTAATTAAAATTTAAAAATTTGTGCTTCAGAGGACACATCAAAAACTGAAAAACCCCATAGAATATGAGAAATATTTGTAAATCCTGTATCTGATAATGGGTATGTATCCAGAATACATATAAAATTCTTACAACTCAACAGTAAAAGACCGATAACCTCCTGATAGAAAAATGGCAAACAGATATGAATATACATTTCTCCAAAGAAGATATACAAATGGCCAATAGGGACATAAAAAGATACTCTAGATTATTAGCCATTAGTGAACTGCAAATCAAAAGTACAATAAGATGCTACTTCATACCTGCTAAGCTGGCTATAATTAAAATGACAAATGCTAGTGAGGATGTGGAGAAACTGGAAAACTGATACATTGCTGGTGGGATCGTAAAATGGTGCAGTGCCTTGGAAGGCAGTTTGGCAGTTCTTCAAAGCGTTCTACATAGAGTTACTATATTAGCCAGCAGTTCCACTCCCAGGTATATCCCCAAGGGAACTGAAAACATATGTCCACACAAATACTTGTATATGAAAGTTCATAGCAGCATTATTCATAATAGCCAGAAAGTGGAAACAACTCGAACATGCATAGTGGATAAACAACATGCTGTATATGCATATACTGGAATATTAATCATAAAAAGGAATGAAGTATTGATACATGCTATAACATGCATGAACCTTGAGAATATAATGCTAAGGAGACAGGCACAAAAAGGCCACCTAATATATGCTTTAATTTATATGAAATTTTCAGAAGAGGAAAATCCATAGAGATAGGAAATAAATTAGTATTTGCCAGGAACTGGTTTGGGGGAAGAGTGAATGAGTGATAATGGATATGGGGTTTCTTTTGAAATGGGGTGATAGAAAATGTTCTCCAGTTAGATAGTGGTGGGGGTTGCACAAATTTGTGGCTATACTAACAACCACTGAATCATATTCTTTGAAATGGTGAATTTTATGGTACGTGGATTATATCTCAATAAAAAATTTCACAACAGGTCGACTTTATACACAGTGTAAGTAATGTGATTTTACATGTTTCATGACACATTCTGCTTTCTAGCTTATCACCCTCATTGGTTTGCAGTACCTTCATAGATTTCTTTTTGTTTTTGGTGTTCTTCCTGTACCCTACACAGCCTTGCAAAATGTATGACTTTATGAATCATTTTAGGTGTTGAAATGTATGTATTAAATACTTTTTCATCTCCTTGAATCCCTTAATAAAAAATATTACCCAACCTTCATGTTTTATTTTTCTCCACTAGTCTGTAAAATCCCTGAGGCTAAGAATCATGGTAGATTCATCCTTATATTCTCTTCCCACAGCTTAAGCTCACTTTTATTCCCATTTTGTACCTCGTACAGTACCTGATGCAAAGACATTGTTTATAATTCTTTTGGATCACCTCTTATTTTCCCTTCCTCAACTTGAATCTGATCTCTTTGAGGACCAGTACTGGTTTTCATTCATATTTGAATGAAATATATGTAGCTCTATTTTTTACATAATGTTCTTAATGAATGAATTCTGTATCAGCCCTGCCATTTGCCACATCAAATCATACCTTTTACTTACTCATGTTTCAAATGAATGTACTATAGTCTAATTCAGCATGCATCAATTATTTTGACTGTCATATATAGACCCATTTTCCATTTTTTTTGTCTTAGATTTTGAATGCAAAGGTAACAAACTGTTGTCCCAGGGGTTATTGCCTGGGCAATTATTCTTGTAAATTCTTCAACCGAGAGCTCTTTGTAAGTGCCTGCTAAATATGACTCGATAATGGTGAAGTCCTGACTCTTCTTTTGCCTATTTGGATTTTATATCCTTGCAGGAGACAGTTATCTTGCTCTTGGAACAATTTCTTATGAGAGAGGAAAACTGGGCTCTCATAGAGAATGACTGAACCAGGAGTCCAGGAAGCTAAGAGGATCAGACTTGAAGAGCAAATATTGCAGCCCACCAAGCTCTGTCTCTAGTATTTCCTGAAAGCATTTTTCTTGCAATCAATGCAGGTAGACCAGGGGAAATGTGAGTGGGTGGAGAGAGGAGTATGAAGTTTCCACTTTGGTTGTGAATTAAGAGAGATTTTCAGCCCCTAATTCTCTGAGTCCAGCACCTATCCTTTTGAAACACCAGTAAATAAAACCAGTGCATCAAGGTTTGTTTGTTTTCCTAAACTTGACTAGCAGCTTCCCGAGTTTACTGTTCTACTCCCGAGTTTATTGTTCATGTATTTGTTTATATGTATTTCTTTAAAATCCAAATGGTCATTTGTTTCAGACAGACTTCTGAGAGTCATGAGAGCAAATACTTTATCATTCATTTTTCTCCATTCATCTTTCTACTTACCATTAAATCACTAAGAGAAATTTTGTGTACCTAGCTCAAAATAAACACATTTTGTTGGACAACCAGATTCCCTGCCTGAGGTTGTCTGTCTAACTCCCTCCTCTCTTAGGATAAGTTCTTTCTCAAGAGTTCAGCAGTTCCTTTTGCAATTGACTTCCAGTGTCTATCCTACCAGTTTCCAAGATGTGCTAAAACATGTCTAAGTCCCAGGAAATTACACACTTTAAGCTTAAGCTAAGACTTCACCTCACTACACACAGTATTGACAACACAGATTGGTTCCATGCAGTCTTTTACACAAGAATGGCTATACATCAAGGCCCAGATGTTTACACAATTCTCTACCATTACCCTCTATTTAAGCATGACAATTTTAAAAGAAAGAAAGAAAAGTAATGATATAAATGAATGGAATAGGTTTTCTATGCTGGGTTTTTGTAGAAAGCTAGAGGTAATATTAGAATGTTGAGAAAAACTATATCTTTGGAAAGGAATTAGAACCTCTAAATTGTCATTTCCCTACCTGTGATGCACAAAACTTCCCCCACTAATCTTCCACACCATTCACACAATATTACTTCACAAACAAGTTTCAGCATTGGTTTTTTGTTTTTGTTATTTAAAAATGTTTTGGGGCTGGCATCCAGTTAGTGTTATTTTCCGTCATGGAGAGGGACCAAAGAAGATAAACAATTTGATAAATACAGTGACTTCTTAGAGGAGTCAGGACGTGAGCTGAGTCTAAAAGAAGAGGAAGGACTTTTAGGGTGAAGAAGAATATCTCAACCCCTTTATGAAGATGCTTTCTGTTACAGAATTAAACAAGAAAGCAGCGTCTTTTGGATCCAGTTTTGTCATTGACTCATTGTGTGAATATAGACCCAAACCCTTCTCAACTCTGTTTTCAGTTTTCCCATCTTTTCAATTAGTTTGGTAAGGACAGTGATCTGCAGGAGCAAGAGCTGACTGGAGTTGAAAATAATTAGGTTCTTTGTCCTCTCAACACTTTCTAGCTGTTGCCGATTTGGGGAAATCGGTTCATCTCTCTGGGACTTAGGTTTCTCATCTATAAAATAGGGAAAATCAGTCCTCAGTCTACCTTATAATGTCGTGATAATTTGGTAAAGTAACAGAGTTAAGTTTTGTAAGATAAATTCTAACCGAAATAAGTAGGTGACGAGAGGCAACAAAGGGCCAGGCAGTTTATTTGAGCACAATTCCCGGGTGATGTTCCCCGGTCTGGCTATCACAGGCGGGGGAAGTTACACTCAGCAGGGCAGGCAGGGAGTTTTAAAAGAAGGTAGGGGGAGGTAGAGCTTAGATTTACAGGGGCGGGAGGATTGGCTAGCCTAAGGCACATTTTTCAGGTTGGGAGGGGGCAGCAGCCAGGGACTTTGGCACCTCATCAGTGTCTGACGTGCTCACCCCTCCCTCTGGTGCCTCCAACCTTACAAGTTTAACTATTACAAAATGCAGTAGTACATCTGTGAGGTAAGTGAAAGTTGAGGAGAACCAGATATCTAGAAATGTGTAAAGAAGAAAGGAGTCCGGGCAAAAGTAAAAGAAATTTGGGGTGGAAAAAGAAAAAATAAAGGAAGGGGAAGAAGAGGAGGCAGAACTAGGGAATTTCAACAGGGTAAAGCTATAAGAGGAAGTGCAACCAGTCAGGAAAACTGGGGGAGGGGCCGCAGGGCGGATGGGTCACGTTGCCGGCGGAGCCATTTGGGTTGTGCGCGGCGGTTGGGCGCGGGGCCTGTTGGGTTGTGACGCACATTCCAGGCTTTTATTGCCTTATTCCCGAGGGCTCAACAGATCTAAGATGGCGGCCCTTGCACCGGGGCAAGTACTGCTGGCGCACGAGTTACGGAAAGGCGACCTAAGGACGAATTTATTTAGGAAACCATAGAAACTCGCCAATTTTTGTGTGGTGGTGAGTGCTCAGTCTTACATCGGCTAGGAAAGTGGTCGTTAGCAAGGCTACACGCTTCGGGTTGCGCAGCCTGCCTGAGTGGGGGGAGGAGTTGGCCTGTTTTTCATTTTTCTTTCTCGCCCTTCTTCAAAATATCGGAACATAATTTCTCCCTAATCATTTTACCGCCACTTGATGAGGCGAGGTGATTGCGGAAGCTAGCTGCCAGGAGGGATTCTGGGTCGCTTTCGTCTCGTTTTTCCTTGTTTAAATGGGTTTTTATTGACACCATGCCTCCCCAAAATGAAAGATTCGCTCTCCCTACAGCTCTCTTAGGTATCTTCTCTCGTGCTGCCTTTCGAGTGCAAACTTATTTAATAAACTAGTCAGTTTGTAACCTACTCATGGGTTAGATGGAAATTTTTTTCTCTTTTGTGTATACCTTAAGTGAGGACTTCTGGACATACAACATTTGTGCTGGAAGCATCTCAAAGGTCGGTGTGCGTGTGTGTACAGGTAATCTTTCGGGTATTGTTGCATTATTTTGTAGATTGTTAGCTTTGATAACTCACTAAGGAAAGAGCTAGATTTCCCGTGTTCAAATACCTTGGTGAAAATAATTCAGTAATACAATTACATCTAATCTGTATTAAAATGCTTATGTGGTTAAATTTCAGTTAGGAAGTGCCTGTAGTTTACCCTTATGTTGCTGAAGAGAGTATGAATTGCTGCAACCTTTTGAAAAAGTAATCTGGCAATGCTTAGGGAAATAAAAAGTACAGATATCACTAGACTACATACGAACCTGATAGTCTGACTTTTAAGAAAACATCCTATAGAAATAAAAGTACATGTAAAGACACATGAACATGGATGTCTTTGCAGCTTTGTTTTTGTGACAATATCTACTGGAAACAAGTAAATCAATAAGAGACCAAGTAAATTGTAGAACATTCGTATTTTGAAATATTTTGCATCTGTGGAGACAGATTTACCTCTTTACACTCTTGATTTAGAGAATGCCATAATGGATTGTTAGGTGAGAAAAGTAAGTTGCAAAATAGGCAGTATGATCCTGTGATTAGTGTGGGGAGAGTGTGCTAAAGGAATGTAATAACATTCTTTTCTTTGTCTTTTTGGGGGGTCTTCTATATATGTTATGAAGTGGTTAATACATATACAAACATATAAAGAATAATACAGTGAACCTCTGTTCTCACCAAACAAACACTAAAATAAAAACTATCATTATGGTTGAAGTTCACTGTACCCATCCCTGATTGCATCTCTCTCTACCTTCATCTCCGGAGGCAGCCATTATTTTAGTGATTATTCTGCGCCTGTATTTCTTAGACTTCTGTGACCTTATGAACTTATTCTAACATTTTTTTTAACAAAGTTTGAAGAGAAATTTTTTTTAAAAGTCAATTTAAAAAATGGTGGATTTTTAAGTGGGATTTAAGTCTGGGTTACAGTAAAGGGCCAATTAAAATTTCTCATAAATTGAGGGCAGGATCTAGTTTTTTAAAAAACCAAAAACAGGAATTAAGTGTTGGCAAGGAAGCAGAGAAATTGGAAGTCTCGGACATTGCTGCTGGGATATAAAATGATGAAGCTGCTGTGGAAAACAGTTTGATATTACTCTGTAAGTTAAACACAGAATTATCGTACTACCTTATCAACACTTAACTATTTTTGGTTTAAAAAAAAATTACAACCATCCTAGTGTGTTTGAAGTGATAAGTCATTGTGGTTTAGATTTCTGTTTCCCTAATGACTAATGCTTTGGGGCATCTTTTCATGTACTCGTTGGCCACCTGTATATTTTCTTTGCAGAAATGTCTATTCAAGTCCTTTGACCTTTTTTAATTTGATTGTCTTTCTGTTGTTGAGTTGTACAAATTCTTTATATATTCTAGATAGTAGACTGTTACATATATATGATTTGCAAATTGTTTTTCCCATTCTTGAGTGTTTTTTACACTTGATAATATCCTTTGGTGTACTAATTTCTAAAATTTGAAGTCCAATTTACCTTTTTTCTTTTGTTGCTAGTGCTTTTGGTGACAGATCTGAGAATTCTTTGCCAAATCCAAAGTCACGAAGATTTATCCTTATGCATTTTTCTAAGTGTTCCATGTTTTTAGCTCTTATATTTATGTCATTGATCTATTTTGAGTTAATTTTTGTATATGATGTGAGGTCCAGCGTCATTCTTTTACATGTGCATAGTGAGTTGTCCCAGCACCATATGGTGAACAGATTAGTTCATTCTTCATTGAATGATCTTGACACTTTTGTTGAAATCAATTGCCTATAGATGTTGGTTTTTTTTCCTGGTCTTCCAAATTTATTCCATTTGTCTCTGTGTCTGCCCTTGTACCAGTATGACACTGTTTTGATTACTGTAGATAGTAAGTTTTAAAATTGCGAAGTGTCAGTCCTCCAACTTTGTTCTTCTTTTTCAAGATTGTTTGTCTATGTAGGGCCCCTTGCAATTCCATATGAATTTCAGGATCAGCCTTTCCACTTCTTTTTAAGTTATGTAGAAAAAAATAAGATGAGTTACAAACTAAAACTACATTAATACTGCCTTTTATATTTATTTACCTATGTAGTTACCTTTATCCATGTTCTTTGTTTCTTAGTATACTTTGAGTTATTGTCTATTATCTTGCCATTTTAGCCTAAAGAACTCCCTTTGGCAGTTCTTGTAGGGCCAGGTCTGTTACCAACAAGCTCCCTCAGCTCTTTCATCTGGGAGTGTCTTAATTTATTTTTTTGGTTCTTTTTGACAGGTTTATTGAAATAGAATTCACGTACCATATGATTCACCCATCTGAAATGTACAAGTCAGTGGTTTTTAGTATATCTGCAGCCACCACCACCATTAATTTCAGAGCATTTTCATCACTCCAAGAAGTCCACACGCTTTAGCCATAACCAGATGCCCTCTTGAACCCCACTTACCCATCCCTAGGTAACAACGAATCTACTTTTTGTCTCTGTAGGTTTCCCAGTTTTGAGCATTTCACATGTATGGAGTCATACAATATGTAGTCTTTATTGATGACTTTATTGGATGACTAAGGTTCATCCATGTTGTAGCATGTATCAGTAAGTACTTCATTCCATTTATGGCTGAATAATGGTCCATAGTATGGATATACCACCTTTTGTTTATCAATTATTCCATCAATGGACATTTGGTTGTTTCCACCTTTAGACTATTAAGAATGAGCCTGCTAAAACATTCATGTGCAAGTTTCTGTGTAGACATATGTTTCTATTTCTCTAGATGTATATTTTAGAGTATTATTACTGGGTCATGTAACTTTAGTTGTTTGAGAAACTGCCTCTTGTCGAAAGTGGCTGCACCATTTTATAATCAAATCAGCCATGTATGAGGGCTCTAACTTGACTACATTCTCACCAGCACTCGTCATTACCTAACTTTACACAATTCTAGCCTTCCTAGTGGCTGTGAAGTAGTATCTCATTGTATTCTCCTTTCCCATAAGGTTAGTCCCTTTATGTTGCTTCTTAGGGAAATGCAATTTGAATATGCCCTCAATCACCCTGGGATGACTGTGGTTTGTTAGGGCTGTCTCTCTCTGACCACACCCAGCAGCCAAGCTCCACTTACTGTGAACTAATTGTTTAATTGTTTTCCACAATGCCCTGGGGCATAAACTACTTTGAAAACTAATCCAATCAAACTGGGGGTTCTTTGAACGAATAGTTTCTGAGATTAGTGTTTGATATTGTTTTGACCCCAGGAGGATTCCTCCCAGTTGCCTTATTCTCCAGTTCTTTCCTGCAAACTAGCTAACCTATAGTTTAGCCTGCATTTTGAATCTTATTAATTGCCTTTCAAGCACTCCTTTAGGTTTGACTTTCTACATGCTCTTGCAAATGAAGTTAGTTCCTTTGGGGAGAGATGATGAGCTATTTTAATGTCTCCTTCTTCCCTAAAACAAAAGCTCTCAGCCTGGTCTCTGGAGGTGGGGCTAAGGGTAGTGGCAAGTTTCTCACTGAGTAACAGTTCTCTTCTGTTAGCCCAGTGCTTGGTGGAGGGGAGGGTACAGCCAGAGGTCTTCTCAGTTTGCCTCTTTCCTCCCAGACCCTGGGCAAGGATGATCAGGGCCCAGATCTTCATTCACCACACCCAATTAAGGTCTATATTCCACCAGTGGAGGCTAAGTCGGGGAGAAGGTCACTCTAGCTATTCATGCCATCAGGCCGTAAGTTGATCTCTTTAATTTATTTTTGATAATTTTGTCAGATATAGATTTGTTTTGGTTGACAGCTTTCTTTCTGGGAAGAAAGGCCTCTGAATGGGACCTGGTGGGGAGAAGGAGCGCTGGGTTCTTGGTTGTAGGAGTTTTGAGTGGAGTCTCCCCCTCCTTGAGCTGGAATGGGAGAGGGTAGGAGTTAGTGGTCTTGGTTCATATACTAAAGACTCACCTTAGTGAATTTTCTAAGATATTCTTAAATATGTGTCTTTAATTTGCTGTTTGTCCTTAGAACTGTTTCCAAAGTTTTTAAGTAGTGATTTTTTAAAATAGTTTTCATAAGCTTCAGTGGGGAGGAGGTCACTCTAGCTCCTCATGCTGTCAGGCCATAAGTCAATCTTTTTCCTTTATTTAAAGATAGTTTTGTAGATATAGATTTGTTGGTTGCCCGTTTTTTTCTTTCAACACTTTAAATATGTCACCACCTTCTGGCCTCCATGGCTTCTGATGATGAGTTACTTCTCTTTTCTAGCTTTTTAGATTCTTTCTTGGGTTTCAACAGTTTGATTACACTACATTTCAGTGTAGATCTCTTTGAGTTTATTCTCTTTGGAGTTCACTGAATTTCTTACATAGATTTGCCATTGTTTCTTCAACTATTCTTTATGTCCCTTTCTCTCCCTTTTCTTCGGGACCTCTCATTTGTGTGTGCTGTTAAGATTGGTGCTGTTTACATATATCTCTTAATTTTTCTTCCTTTTTTTCTCTTTCCACTCCTCAGACTGAGTAATCTTAACTTACCTATCTTCATAGTCATTTATTCATTCTTCTGCCTATTTAAATCTTAGGAAGAATCCTTTTAAAAGTAGGTGAATTTTTCATTACAGTTACTGTACTTTTCAGCTTCAGAACTTGTATTTGGTCCCTTTTTGTAATTTCTGTCTCTTTATTGATATTTTCAATTTATTGATAGGTTCTTCTCCCAGTTTCCTTTAGTTTTTGTCTGTGGTTTCCATTAGCTTTTTAGCCTATCAATGACAGCTGGTTTTTCTAGTAAGTCTAAATGTCTGGGCTTCCTCAGGGATAGTTTCTGTTAATTTGTTTTTCTTTCTGTAAATGGACCATACTTACTTATTTCTTTACATGTCTAATAAGTTTTTATTGAAAATAGGCATTTTGAATTTTATATGATGGCTCTGGAAATCAGAGTATTTCCCCCCTACCCTCAGGTTTGTGTTGTTGCTTATTGTGGGCTGCAGTCATCCATTTGTTTGACTTTTGTTCCTTGTCACATGTGGTCACTAAACTCTCCATTTATTATCTCAGTGTTCAGCTAGTGACTTGATAAGAATTCTGTAAATGATACAGTTTGCAGTCCCTTTCTTCATTTGACACTGTTCTGATTATAGTAAGTTTCAAACTAGATTCTAGAATTCTGAAAAAGCTGATTCTTGCAGTTTTTGCCAGCTTAATCATTTCAGTGGTGGGATGCATCGTAGGAGCTCCCTACTCCACCATTTCTGGTGTTGTCATCTCATACATTTTGGTACATCATGATTGCATTATAATTCAGTGCACAGTACTTTCTAATTTTGCTTGTGATTTATTCTTTGACTCAAAAAATTTAGAAATGTATTGGTTAATTTCCAACTCTTTGTGGAATTCCAATTTTTCTTTTTCTTTTTTAATTCCATTCTGTTGGAGAGCATACCGTGTATGATTTCAGTCCTGTTAAATTTGAGTTTAGCACAGAGCTCTTTGAACTATGACTTATGGGTCAAATCCTGTTCCCTGGCTTAGTATTATTAGCAAACTAAAAACAATCTTTACATTTTCAAAAAAGAAAATTCACAAGCAGAATATTATTTCTCAATGCATGAAAGTCATGTGCAATTCAAATTTCAGTGTCCATTATAAATTTTATAGGCACACAACTATTCTTATATGGCTGTATATTGTCTGTGGATGCTTTAATGCCACAACAGCAGAATTGAGCAATTACAGTAGTGACTGTGTGGCTTGCAAAGCCTAAAATGCCTCTTAGTTGAATTTGCTTACACCTAGTTTAAATAAACATCCCTTTTACCTATATCTCTAAATTATGCTACCATCACCCCTCTCATCAACAAGAAATTTTATGCTATAACGTGCCTCTTAAAACATGGAATAAAATCATTCTTTTTGCATCTTACCATTTTACCAAGTTGAAAGGCAAAGATGAAAGCCTGCTGAACAAAAATATTGACTGATGTATGAGAAAAAGTACAACTATCTTTCTAGTAATTTTTTTCTGTATTGACTATTTCAGCACATCTCTCTTCCATTCTAATTTCCTTGTTCCAAAGTTAAATTTACCAAAAATAATAAATATTAAACCACTTTTATTAGTGAAAATAATTATCTTTGTACATATGGGCATTCTACATAGTTAAAATCAATTATTTTGTCTTAAAAGTATTTTATTTTCTTTTTTTCCTCTTTGATGTTATTTCATACAGACAACATTTTGTATCCATCAAGATGGACCACCAAGCTGTGGTTTCACATAGTTTTTAGTATTGAAATTTTTTTTTTTCTTTTTACCTTTTGACTCCCTTCACCCATTTCTCCCACCAATCTGTTCTCTGTGCCTTTCAGCTTGGTATTTTAAAAACATTTTTTAGATTCCACATATAAAAGAGATCATATAGTATTTGTCTTTCTCTGACTTTATTTCAGTTAACATAATAAATAACCTTAAAGTCCATCCATGTTGTCACAAGTGGCAAGATTTCATTCTTTTCTATAGCTGAATAATGCTCCATTGTGTGTATGTATGCACACACATATACCCCATGATTTCTTTCTCTTTTCATCCACTGATGGACACTTGTTTGTTTCTACGTTTTGGCTGTTGTAAATAATGCTGCAGTGAATATTGGGGTGTGTTTATCTTTTCGAGTTAGTCTTTTCATTTTCTTCAGATAAATAAATGCCCAGAAGTGGAATTGCTGGATCATATGGTAGTTCCATTTTTAATTTTTTGTGAAACCTCCATAGTGTTTTCTGTAGTGGCTGCTCCAATTTACATTTCTACCAACAGTGCACAAGGACTCCCTTTTGTCCTCATCCTCACAGTACTTGTTATTTGTCTTTTTAATAACTGTAGTCATTCTGATTGTTGTGAAGAGATACCTCATTGTAGTTTTGATTTGCATGTCCCTGCTGATTGATAATGTTGGGCATCTTTTAATCTATCTGTTGGCCATCTGCATGTCTTATTTGGAAAAATGTCTATTCAGATCCTCTACCCAATTTTTAAATTGAAGTATAATTCATATTCAATATTATATTGGTTTCAAGTATACAGCATAGTCTTTCTGCCCATATTTTAATTGTATTGTATAAATATATCTTATGCCAATAAGTTTTGACTACCAATATGTTGGGAAAGGTGGCAAAGTAGCAAGAGTTTTGTTTTGAAAAGTGAATAAAGCAGATTTTTTTTTTTTTAAAGGCCTGCATGGATCTGGACAATAAGTGGGGAAAAATCTGTCAATTGAAGCTGACTCCTGAATGGCATAGATGATGGAATTAGTGATTTAGGAGTTTAAAACAGTTACTTATCAATGTAGAGGATAGTCTGAAAATGCTTACTTGAAGTATGAAAGATATAAAAAAGATTTTAACTTCTGAGAATGAAAAATACGATTTTTAAATTTTAAGTTGTTTAGGGAGTTTCCTGTTCTTTTTCTGTTATAAATTTCTAGTTTAATTATATTATGGCTTGAGAAAATACTTTGTATACTTCTAGTTTTTTTCATGTATGTTAGGCTTTGCTTTATGTGAATATTTCATATGTACTTAAAAACAATGTCAGTTTTGTTCTTGGGTTGAGTATTGTATAACCACTGAAAAGATTTCCTTGGTTAATGATCTTGTTCAGTCTTCCATACTCTGTTGATTTTCTGCCTGTTAATTCTAATTGTGATAGAAGTGTTGAAGTCTTTAAGTTTCTTGTCAATTTGTCTATTTCTTGTTTTATTTTGTCAGTTTTTGATTCATATATTATGAACCTCTGTTAGGTGCATATGCATTTAGGATTGCTGTGCCTTCTGGTTCAATCAACCCTTTTATCATTAGATAATTGCCCTCATTTTCCCTGGTAATTTTCTTTGTTCTGAAATCTGTTTTTGTCTTTCATAAATATAGCTAGTCCTGTTGTTTGATTGATGTTTGCATGGTATGTATCTTCTCATTCCCTTGCTATTTAGGCTGCTTATACCAATGTATTTGAAGTCTATCTCTTGTAGACAGGATATTGTTTCATGGTTTAGGTTTTTTGTTTTTTGTTATTTTGGTAATCTGACAGTTTCTGTGTTTGAGTTTTGGTCCTTAGGCCATTTATAATAAAAAATTGATATATTTAGATTTAGGTTTACTACTTTATTTTTTGTTTTCTGTTTGTTAATTTTTATAACCTTTCTGCCTTCTTTTGGGTTATTTGAATAATTTTCCATTTTGATTTTATTGTTATTTTTTATTATATCTCTTTGTATAGCCTTTAGTTTTTTCTTTAGGGGGTTACACAATACATACTTAAGTTTTCACTGTATTTTAGGGGGTTATACAATATATACTTAAGTTTTCACTGTATTTTACCCTGTAGTTTGGAATATAGGAACTGGAATATAGGAACATTAACATTTCATAGGCCCCTTAACTCTCCCTCTTTTACAATTGTCACATACTGTATTGCCATACATTGAAAACTCTATCAGAGAATGTTTGTCTTTTGTTTTCAGTCTTCACAATTTAAAAAAACTCAAGAGAGACAAATAACCTCCTGAATTATCCAAACAAATATTTCTGTTGCTCTTCATTCCTGATGATTTATGTTCCCTTCTGGTGTTTCCCTTCTGCATGAAAACTTGTTGTAGCATTTCTTTAGAGAAGATCTTATGGGTTATGTACACTTAGGTTTCCATCATGAGAATATCTTTAATTTATTTTACATTCCTTTACATAAATTACTTTCTTTGGTTATTTTGTGTGGAGAGTTGCTTTCTTTCAGCCAATTAAACGTGTACACTTCCTTCTGACTTCCAGAGTTTCTGATGGGAAAACAGTTATTATTCCTTTATGTGGTTGTATGATATTTTCTTTGGCTTCAGTTTTAGCAATTTTATTGTGATGCAGCTGGCTGTGGATTTCTTTGTATTTATCCTTTCTGAAGTTTTCTTAGTTAATTGCATCTGTAGGTTTATGTCTATTGCCAAACTTAAGAGGTTTTCAGGCACTAGTTTTTTCAAATATTTTCAGCCCCACACTGTTTCTTCTATATTTCTGTTATTGTCTCAGTTCCCTGAACCTTTGTATATTTATGCTATTTTCTGTTAGTATTGGATATTTTCTGTATATCTCTTTTTAAGTTCCTTTGCCATCTCCACTGTGCTACTGAGTCTGTCATTTTATTTTTTAATTTTGGTTACTGTATTTGTAACTTAAAAAATTTGTCTTTTCTTGATATCATATTTATTGACAGGGTTTTCTGTTTCAGTATTTGTCACAAGAATGTGATTGCTTGTCTGAGTATTGTTATAATAGTTGTCTTAAAAGTGTCAGATAATTGCAAGAACCATTATCTTGGTATTTTTTTATGATTTAATGCATGTTATGCAATCTTGTCAATAATACTGCAAAAGTATTGCTGTGCTATTCTCTGTGCATCATATGTATGTGATGTTGGTATGTTTTAATGCATGTGACTTTGATCTCTTAGTTAATGTGTGCCAGAGTTTTCCACTGTAAAGTTACTGCTTTTCCCTTTCAATTTCATATGATTTGGTGGGAATATACTTTGAGATTATGCAAATATTGTGTTTCTTGTCATACTTCACTCACTGATTTTATCCATCATGATTATTACCTGCCACAGTGATTATGTTACTCTTTGTTTCATGGTTGTTTAGAATTTCCATTATTCCTTCTACATTCATTAATTGGAATTCTACTATAAGGAAGCTCTGTCCATTCTTCCATTTTACTAATTTAATCAAATATTTATTTCAGTATGGACTCATTGGTGTTTATTTAAGTCTCTTGATTTTAATCCAGTACTGTCATTATTTTGTTGCTATGGCTATCAAGTTTGGCTGTTGTGCTTTCCTTCACGTTGGCTCCTGTGTCCTTTTGATATGCTCCCATTTTTTTTTTGAGCATTGCTCTATTTCCTGTCACCACAGTATGTTCTAGGTACATCTTGTTTTTTCCCATCCCAGCTCTGGAATCTACCGTTTCTATAAATGATCTTGGTTCCTGTTATTGAAGAATGGTTTTTAGAAAGCAATATTTGTGTGCTCATTGTATCTCTGTTTCCGGGCCCTCTCAGTCAACAGAGTGAGGGAGTATATGTTTATATTCACAGTCTTAGATGTCCTTATTTCTATATTCTTTTGTATGTATTTGTTTATGTGTAGTTGTATGTTTCATATTAAATGATGAATTCATATTAATATGTTTGATTCTAAATAAAAGTGCAAGGTTCTGAGACTATATTTGTAAATGACATATCTGACAAGGGGTTAACATCCAAAATATATAAAGAACTCATACGCCTCAACACCCAAAAAGTAAATAATGGGCAGAGGATATAAACAGACAGTTCTCCAAAGAAGAAATTCAAATAGCCAACAGGCATATGAAAAGATGCTCCACATCGCTAATTATCAGGGGAATGCAAATTAAAACCACAATGAGATATGACCTCACTCCAGTTAGGATGGCCAACATAGAAAAGAATAGGAACAACAAATGCTGGCAAGGATGTGGAGAAAGGGTAACCCTCCTTACACTGCTGGTGGGAATGTAAAACTAGTTCAACCACTGTGGACTGGTGGGAATGTAAAACTAGTTCAACCATTGTGGAGAGCAGTATGGAGGTTCCTCAAAAAACTTAAAATAGAAATACCATTTGACCCAGGAATTCCACTCCTAGGAATTGACCCTAAGAATGCAGTTTCCCAGTCTCAAAAAGACATATGCACCCTATGTTTATCGCAGCACTATTTACAATAGCCAAGATATGGAAGCAACCTAAATGTCCATCAGTAGGTGAATGGATAAAGAAGAGGTGGTACATATACACAATGGAGTATTATTCAGCCATAAGAAGAAAATAAATCCTACCATTTGCAACAACATGGATGGAGCTAGAGGGTATTATGCTCAGTGAAATAAGCCAGGTGGAGAAAGACAAGTACCAAATGATTTCACTCATCTGTGGAGCACAAGAACAAAGCAAACACTGAAGGAACAAAACAGCAGCAGGCTCACAGAACCCAAGAATGGACTAACAGTTGCCAAAGGGAAAGGGACTTGGGGGGGGGGGGGGGTGGGAAGGGAGGGAGAAGGGGAATAAGGGATATTAGGATTAGCACATGTAATCTAGGGGCTAGCACCGAGAAGGCAGTACAACACAGAGAAGACATGTAATGATTCTATAGCATCTTACTACGATGATGGTCAGTGACTGTAATGGAGTATGTGGTGGGGACTTGATAATGGAGGGTATCTAGTAACCACAATATTGTTCATGTAATTATATATTGATGATACTAAAATAAAAATAAAACACAAGGTTCATTCTCTTCTAGTCATCCTGTCTTCAATTGTAATTCCTTCTTTTGAAAATAAGATACCTGGCTCTCATTTTCCTAAATATATATACTACTTTGCTCAATTTTAGAATGTTAAAATTTTTTTATGTTTGTCTGAAGCAGAGATTCAGAAATACTAAAACATATTCTCTGAGAAGCAACTTTCCTACCTGGAGTACAATATTGGTGTGCAGTTTTGTTTGTCTTTAGCCTTACAGTTGATAGTCAAATATACTGCTTCTAAAGTTACTGAAGTCGTAAGTCAGTTCTTTTCTTACCACCCAGTTCAGTTTGTTCATGTTAGCCATTTGTTTTACAATTAGGTTTATTTGTTATTATTTGCATTCCATTTTGGGTTTCCCCCAAGTGTTGTTTAGATTGAAGTATGTATTTATTTTGTGGTTATGTGAAATAGTACCATGGTTCCAAGTGTTAGACCTATATGAAAAGGCTTACAAAGAGAAGTGTCACCCCTAATATCTCTTTCTCAGCCCCTAATTTAACAGCCCCCCATTCCCAGCCACCTCCTGGAGGTAACTAGTCTTGGTAGTTTGATGTCGTCACAGTTTATTTTTGCTTGTGTTTCTGTTGTGTGGAAGACACTGAACAGATTATAGTTTACTTAACAAATATCCTGTGTATAGGCATTTAGATTCTTCGCAGTGTTTTCCAATTGGAAACAAGGCTATAGTGAATAAACTTGTACATATATATGTTTTTGTGTAGTTGAAGGTGTACCTACAGTTATAGACTCCTTTAAGTGCTGTTAATTACTTGTGCTGTTTACTATTGCCAAATAACCTCCAAATCAGTTGTACAGTTTGCATCTGCACCAGCCATCTGTGAGTGTGCCTGTGTTCTTACAGCTTCACCAACTGAATGTGTTTTCCTTGTATATAATATATGCACGTGTATGTGTATATTTGTATTAGTTTCATACAAACGTGGGATCTTACCAAACGTTGGTGTTTTTACATTTAATAATAAGTCATGATCATAAGTGCATATATATATAGTGTACATAATACATAGATGCATATACATGCATATATTTCCAGTGGATTCTTACTTTTTCTTATGTGTACTTACCATATTTAACCAACCTCTTAATGAAACTTTTTTCAGTCTTTTCACTGCAATATACAATGGTGTGACTAACTTTATAGTGCACATATTTTTCCATTATTGTTGGAGTCATATCTGAGATTAAATCTTGATGAATAGAAATAGGGTCTGTCTTTTTAAAAAGTTACACACTTTTTAATTTTGAAATAATTTTAAGTTCATATGTAGTTGTAAAAAATAATACTTTGAAGGTCCATATATTTAACCAGTTCTTCCCAATGGTGGGACTATCTTGCAAAACTGTAGGATATACAGCAAAGAAATTGACAATGATACAATCCACTAAACTTACTCATATTTCCCAGTTTTTATATTTTTAAAATATTCCCAATCAGTGAGGAATGGCATCCCATTGTTTGTTTTTTTTGGTATCATTAATCTACAATTACATGAAGAACATTATGATTACTAGGCTCCCCCCTTCACCAAGGCCCCCCTACATACCCCTTCACAGTCACTGTCCATCAGTGTAGTAAGATGCTGTAGAATCACTACTTGTATTCTCTGTGTTGCACAGCTCTCCATGTGCCCCCCCCCACATTATACATACTAATTGTTATGCCCCCTTTCTTCCCACCCCCTTATCCCTCCCTTCCCACCCATCCTCCCCAGTCCCTTTCCCTTTGGTAACTATTAGTCCATACTTGGGTTCTGTGATTCTGCTGCTGTTTTGTTCCTTCAGTTTTCCTTTGTTCTTATACTCCACATATGAGTGAAATCATTTGGTACTTGTCTTTCTCTACCTGGCTTATTTCACTGAGCATAATATCCTCTAGCTCCATCCATGTTGCAAATGGTAGGATCTGTTTTTTTCTTATGGCTGAGTAATATTCCATTGTGTATATGTACCACCTCTTCTTTATCCATTCATCTACTGATGGACATTTAGGTTGCTTCCATATCTTGGCTATTGTAAATAGTGCAGCGATAAACATAGGGGTGCATCTGTTTTTCAAAGTGCTGCATTCTTAGGGTAAATTCCTATAAATGGCATTCCTGGGTCAAATGGTATTTCTATTTTGAGTTTTTTGAGGAACCTCCATACTGCTTTCCACAATGGTTGAACCAATTTACATTCCCACCAGCAGTGTAGGAGGGTTCCCCTTTCTCCACAACCTCACCAACATTTGTTGTTGTTTGTCTTTTCAATGATGGCGATCCTTACTGGTGTGAGGTGATATCTCATTGTGGTTTTAATTTGCATTTATCTGATGACAAGCGATGTGGAGCATCTTTTCATGTGTCTGTTGGCCATCTGAATTTCTTCTTTAGAGGACTGTCTATTCAGCTCCTCTGCCCATTTTTTAATTGGATTATTTGCTTTTTGTTTGTTGAGGCGTGTGAGCTCTTTGTATATTTTGGATGTCAATCCTTTATCGGATCTGTCATTCATGAGTATGTTCTCCCATACTGTAGGATACCTTTTTGTTCTATTGATGGTGTCCTTTGCTGTACAGAAGCTTTTTAGCTTGATATAGTCCCACTTGTTCATTTTTGCTTTTGTTTCCCTTGCTTGGGGACATCCCATTGTTTTTTAAATCTGTATTTTTAAAAATGTTAAGTGAGTGTGAACATTTTCTCATATTTAATTATCGCTTTTATAGATTTTTCTTTTACAAGTAACTACTGTTTTCCCCAATTACCTATTGGATTTTGGGTAATTTTTCCTGCAGTTTTAAAGAATTCTTTATATGTTTACAGGGACGTAGCTTTGTGTGGAGATAAATTGCACGTATTTTCTCTAAGTTTGTTAGTTGTCTTTCTTCCTTTTTCTTTCAATTTAGAAATCATTTAGAACTTGATAATATGGGTAAATGTTGAAACCACAATGTTGTTCATGGGAAACCTTCATAAGCTTGTATATCAATGATACTTTACTTTAAAAAAATGATTTAGAAATAATTAAAAACTGGCAGCATCATAGTTTGTTTATTCATTTACTGGTGAAGGACTTTTTCTTTGTCTCCAGTTTTTGGCAGTGAATAAAACCTCTTTGAATTTTGCATATCAGTTTTGGTATAGAGAGATTTTGGAGGAAAGGGATGTAATTAAGTACCTGGAAGTAGGATTATTGGGTCATATTGTAAGAATATATCTAATTTTACAAGGGGCTAATAAATAGTTTTCCAAAAAAGCCTTACCATTTTACATTCCCACCAGAAGTGAATGAGAGTTTCCAGATGTTCTACATCCTCACCAGTACTTCTTTTTTCAGAAACGCCATTCCAGTAGGTGTTTAGTAGTATCTAATCATTTTAATCAGCATTTCCCCAATGTCTCTGATTTTGAGTATCTTCTCATGTGTCACTTGACATCTTTATCTTTGTGAAATGTCTGGCCAAATGTTTTGTCCATTTTTAATAGGTTTATCTTAATATTGAGGTAGAATGTTTCCTTTTGTTTTCCAGATACAAGTCCTTTGTCAGATATATATATATATATACATATAGTGAATATTTTCTCCAATTGTCTGGTGTGCCTTTTGGTTTACTTAAGGTTGTCATTTAAAAGTTCCCATTTTTAAAAATCCCAAGTCTTTTTTTTAACTTCATAAATTCTTTTTTATAATATGTGCTGTCTGTGTTTTATCTAAGGAATATTTACCTATGCCAAGGTGACAAATATATTCTATTTTTTCTTCTAGGAGTTTTATAATTTTACTTATTACATTTAAGTCTTTAATCCATTTGAAGTTAATTTTTTTATTTGGCACTAAGTAAGGGTCAATGCTTATTATTTTTCATATGGTTAAATTGTCCCAGCATTATTGCTTGAAATGACTTTCCTTTTTATACTGAATTGATTTGACACCTCTGTCAGAAAAAAATTTCCTGTGTATTTGTTGCTCTAGTTCTGTTTCATTTTTGTTCTGGTGATCTATGTTTTGTTCCTTTCACTAATACCGTACTCTTGATTACTTAGCTTTTTAGCTTTTTTAGTAAGTCTTGAAATTAAGAAGTTTATGTCCTTCAACTTTATTCCCTTGTTAAAAAATTGCTTTAACTATTCTAGGCTAGATTTCCATTTCCATGTAAATTTTCATAGTTTGTCGGTTTCATTTAAAAATAACTCTTGGCTTTTTCTTCCATAAAATCCTCACAGATGGTTTTGTTTTTCGGTATTTTGAAGTTGGATAATGACTTTTTTTGTGTGTTTATACTTAAATAACTTGGTTGGGCATAATAATTTTAGTTCACACTTTTCTTTTGTAATACTGGTTCTGTTTTTGTCTGACATTTCAATATTGCTGTGGATGATTCTGGAGATAAGCTGTCTGCATTCTCCCTACTAGTTAACATCTCTTTTTTATTAAACTAAAAGCATTTTTAATTAATAGATTTTACTCTATAGGATAGTTTTAGATTTATACAAAAACAGATAGTACAGAGATTTCCCATAATACTCTCTCTCTCCCCCAGCCACTCACACTGTTTGCCCATCTTCCATTAGTGTGGCACATTTGTTACAATAAATGAGCCAGTGTCGATATATAATTATTAACTATAATCCACAGTTTACATTAAGGTTCACTCTTTCTGTTGTGTAGTTCCTTGGATTTTGACAAATGCATGATATCATGTATCCAGCACTATAGTGTCATGCATAATTGTTTCCCCTGTGCTCCATCTATATTCATCCTTTATTCTCCACACTTCCCAAACCCCTAGCAACCACTGATTCTTTTACTGTCTTTATAGTTTTGCCTTTTCCGTGGCATGTAGTCAGAATTACTCAGTATGTAACCTTTTCAGATTGGCTTTCACTTAGCAATATCCATTTAAGGTTCTTCCATGTCTTTTAATGGCTTGATAGCTTTTTTTTTAGTGTTGAGTAAAATTCCATTGTCTGGATATACCACCGTTTTATCATTTACCTACTGAAGAGCATCTTGGTTGCTTCCAGTGTTGGCAGTTGATGTATTATTATTATTAACCGAAGTGCATTGCTTTATGAATAAAGGTGCTATAAACATCCATGTGCAGGTTATTACACAGACATAAGTTTTCAGCTCCTTTGGGTAAATAAAAAGAAGCAAGATTGTCAGATTGTATGGTAAGAGTATCTTCAGTTTTGTAGTAAACTGCCAAAATGTCTTCCAAAGTGGCCATGACATTTTGCATTCTCACCAGCAATGACTGAGAGTTCCTGTTGCTCTGTGTCCTTGGTAGCCATTGGTGTTGTCCTGATTTTGGATTTCAGCCATTCTAATGGGTGTGTAATGGCATTTCATTTTTGTTTTGATATGCAGTTTTCTTATGACATTATATTGAGCATCTTTTCTTATCCTTATTTGCTATTTGTGTATTTTCTTTGGTGAAATGAGTGTTCAGAAGTTTTATTTTTTTATTAAAATTTATTTTTAATTGAGGTATATACAATAAAATGCACAAATATTAGTGTACAGTTTGATGAGTTTTGAGGTGTTTACACTCATGTAACCATTACCCAGTTCAAGATACCAAACATACTCACTACTTTTTTCCTCTTTGCCTATTTCACCCATCCCCCACTGCCCTGTGACATTCTGTTCTCAGTGTTTATGAGACTATTTCTGTTTTGTTTGTTCATTTGTTTTACGGATTCCACATATAAGTGTAATCATATGGTATTTGTCTTTCTCTGGCTTATTTCACTTAACCATAATACCCCCCAGGTCCAACCATGTTGTTGCAAATGGCAAGATCTTATTCTTTGTAATGGCTGAGTAATAGTCCATTGTGTGTGTGTGTGTGTGTATATATATATATATATATATATTTTTGAGATAGTGATTTTATTTTCTTCAGGGTAAATTCTTAGAAGTTGAATTACTGGGTCATTTAATATTTCTGTTTTTAGTTTTTTGAAAAACTTCTGCACAATTTCCCATAGTGGCTACGCCATTTTACATTCCTACCAACAGTGCACTCAGGTTCCCTTTTCTGCATATGGCAACATTTGTTATTTCTTGCTTTTTTGATACTAGCCATTCTGACTGGTGTGAGGTGGTATTTCAGTGATTTTCATTTCCCTGATGACTAGTGATACAGAGCATCTTTTCATATGCCTGTTGGCCATCTGTATGTCTTTGTTGGAAAAATGTCTGTTCAGGTCCTCTGCGCATTTTTTAATTGGTAAATCCTAGTATGTTTCTGTAGATACAAACTTATTCTCAAATTTTGTGGAAAGTCACAGGCCCTAGAATAGCTAAGACAGTCTTGAAAAGTTGGTTATCATTCCACCTGTTATTAATATGCCTTATATACTTAAAATAAAGACTGTTATATTGGCAAAATTGAGAACTGAAAAGTATACAGTTACATCCAACCTATTTTTGACAAAAGTGGAAAAACAGTTGAGTAGGGAAAGAGAGCCTTTTCAACAATGGTGTGTTCAATTGGACATCCATTGGCAAGAAAAATGAGTCCTTAACTTGAGGCTCACACCTTATACAGAAAATTAACTGAAAAGAAATTACAGGCTTAAGTGTAAAATGTAGAACTTAAAACTGTAAGACTGCTAGAAAAAAAAAATAGGCAAAAAGTATCTTCATAATCAGGCTAGGCAAGGAATTCACATACTTAATCTCAAGAAACATGACCCATAAAAGGAAAAATTGTTGAGTTAAATGTAATGAAAATTAAAACATACTCTGCCAAGGACTCTGTTAAGAGGATCTAAAGAGAAGCCACAGAGTGGCAGAATTTATTTATAAAGCATGCTGTCTCTCAAGTTAGTGGTATTTAGAACACAAGAAAAACTGGAAACCAAATAGGGAAAAATCAAGTAACCAATCCAATTAGAACAGGGACAAAAGACATGAAAGGATACTTCATGGAAGAAGATACTCAGATGGCAAAATAGAAAAGGAAAAGATGTTTAACATCATTAGACATTTTTGAAATGGCAATTAGAACCGCAAGGAAGTATAACTAGGTATTAGACTAATAAAATGAAGAATAGTGGTAACAGCAAGTACTAGTTTGGAAGCAGAGAATTTGGATTACTCATGAGGTACAGTAGGGACATGGGACAAGCATCATGATTAACTTTTCTTGCCTATGATGAAAAATGTCGAGGTACAAACAGCATAGTAAGAACAGGAGGTACTCCATCTTAAAGTTAAGATTCCCTTTTAAAAACCAGGGAGATAATAAGGGGGAAAGGGGGGCATTACAATTAGCACACATAATGTCAGGGGCGGGTTCACGGGGAAGGCAGTCCAACACAGAGAAGACAAGTAGTGATTCTATAGCATCTTACTACACTGATGGACAGTGATTGTAATGGGGTATGTGGTGGGGACTTGATAATGGGGGGAGTCTAGTAACCATAATGTTGCTCATGTAATTGTACATTAATGATATCAAAAAAAAGAATACATTAAAAGCTCAGTCACTGTGCCTGATACATAGTAAGTTCTCAGTATATCTTCTTTTTCTTTTCCCTGTTTCATCAACAATCACTCATAACACCAACTCCTATAAAAATGGCAAGATGTGACTATATGTGGATTGATTATCTTCAAAATGTCAATGTTCAGTTCAATTTTGAGGATCTAGAATACTGATTGTAAATTTTTTGAGACTTGGGGAACATGTTTTTCTTTAAATCTTACAAACGCAGCTCTGGCTTTACAGAGGATACTCGATAATGTTCTTTAAAATGAAATAAATCCTGGCTCCATGTCATGCCTTCAGGACAAACACATGTCTTTTATTAGCAAAATCCAATTGGCAAGGAATGTGTTTTATACTAAAGTCAATTAATTGGCATACCTGCTCACAATTATGGTTCTGGAACTTTCATGGCACACCCAATGCGTTTTATTATCAGTATCTCATTATCTCTTCCCCACCAGAATGGAACCCAGTGATTTTGGCAAGCCAACTTTGACAGTGACTGTATGCCCTATCCCCATCAGCTTTCAAACCACAACCTATTGTCATATGCAAGGGGGAACAGTAACACTGCACATTGTGGGGAATGGGGTCATTAGGGTGAATCCTCTCAAGCTGATGGCACCTAAACCTGGTAGACTGAGAGTCACTTAAATGTGAGATGCTCAGTTCTGATTTTAAAAAGTCTCTCTCCCTAACTAACCAACCTAACACAATCTCTAATCTCCAAATCTCTCTAATCAACATAACCTTTACTCTCATTCTTCCCACCCACAACTACTTTTCTCCACCCTGCTCCACATTTAGAAGTAGTTTCTTCCCTGAATAACTTCTCTTTTTCAACTGTGCCTCCTTCCTTCTATCTCTACTCTCATTCCCTAAACCAGACAGTAGCATCCACATTGTGCATCATTTACCTACCTTTTAAATAAAAAACAGGGAGATAGGAGGTAAGATTCCTAACATATTCTTTGGTCATCAGCCAGCAACCTGTCTTAAGGCAGATCAAGCAGCCCTAACTGTTATGTTCCCAGAGCTTGAGGGTAACCATTATCTTGGTGAAGAACAGGATCAATAAATTCCTTGTGTTAAGTTTATCTTACAGAATATCTAGAGGACTGACTGTGGATGATGACATAATGTCTCTCACCAGAGAGAGACATCATGAGAATACATGTCAAGCCTACACCACCCTTTTCTACCCTTTGCCCTATTCTTTTTTTTAAATTAAAGTGTTGTTAATATACAGTCTTATGTTGGTTTCAAATGTACAACACAGTGGTTCCAACAGTTGCCCATATTGTTAAATCCTTACCCCTCTAGTGTGGTTACTATCTATTGATGTAGTAAGATGTTCAGAATCATTGACTATATTCTCCATGCTGTACTCCTGTCCCCGTGACCAACTTACATTGTGATTGTGAATTATTGTGCCCCTTTATTGCCTTCACCCTATCCCCCTACCCCAACCCCTCCCCTTTGGTAACCACTAGTCCCTTCTCAGTGTCTATGAGTCTACTGCTATTTTGTGCCTTCTATTTTGCTTTGTTTTTATACTCCATGAGTAAGTGAAGTCATGGTATTTGTCTTTCCCCACCTGGCTTATTTCACTGAGCAAAATAACCTCTAGATGCCTCCGTGTTGTTGCAAATGGGAGTATTTATTTATATGGCTGTATAATATTCCATTGTGTATATGTACCACATCTTTATCCATTCATGTATTGATGGACACTTAGGTTGATTCCGTATCTTGGCTATTGCAAATAGTGCAACAGTAAACATAGGGGTGCATACATCTTTTCAAATCAGGGATTTTGTTTTCTTTGGGTAAATTCCTAGGAGTGGCATTACTGGGTCAAATGGTATTTCTATTTTTAGTTTTTTGAGGAACCTCCATATTGCTTTCCACAATGGCTGAGCCAATATACATTCCCACCAACAGTGTAAGAAGGTTCCCATTTCTCTGCATCCTCGCCAGCATTTGTTATTTCTTGTCTTTTGGATAGCAACCATCCTAACTGGTGTGAGATATCTCATTGTGGTTTTAATTTGCATTTCCCTGATGATTAGTGTGTGGAACATATTTTCATGTGCCTGTTGGCCATTTGTATTTCTTTGAAGAAAATGTTCAGGTCTTCTGCCCGTTTTTAATTGGGTTATTTGTTTTTTGGGTGTTGAGGCATATGAGTTCTTTATTTAATTTTTATGTTAGCCTCTATCAGATGAGTCATTTATGAATGTATTCTCCCATACTGTGGGATGTGTTTTTCTTCTGCTGATGGTATCCTTTGCTGTTCAGAAGCTTTTTAGTTTGATGTAGTCCCACTTGTTCATATTTTATTTTGTTTCCCTTGCCCGAGGAGATGTGTTAGGAACAAATCGCTCATAGTTATTTTCAAGAGATTTTGCCTATGTTTTTTTCTAAGAGATTTATGGTTTCATAACTTAGATTCACCTTTGCCCTATTCTTGAAAGCCCTAAAAGACAGAATCCTAAGCCCTTCAGTGTGCCTCCTCTCTGAGGTTGCCTGCACTCTGCTTTCTTCAAGTGTGTACTTCTTGCCTTAAAGACTTCCCACTGCTTCATTTACTGTTTTGTCTCTGCACTCTTCCAGTGGTAAGCATCTTTGTTACATTACTATTTCATTGTTTTCTACACTTAAGCACAAATTTCACTCTCTCTGTCCTACTTCAGGCAAGTAGGGAAGGGCTACCGAGATTTCTGATTTGGGCATGCAAGTTCCTATCACCTGGGTGACCCGGACAGGACTGCAGCTTTTATGATCATGTTCTTAAATAGCCTGCCTGAAAAATCTTTCTTTTCCTTTGGGAAGTTCTTAGAACATAATCTCACTCCATCCAGTGTTCTGAAGCTCCCCCAAATTCTGGGGTGATAGGGGCTTAGTTCCCATGTCATGCAGATTCAAGTGGACACTGGATGCCAGGTGACCCTTGCTTTAGGAGTTGGCAACGGATCTGCCCTATGCCAAGCAGGAGTTCAGTGAGCTTCCCTTTCTTCCCTCCATTCTTCCTTGCTTTCTGCTTCCTTTAAAGCAGGTGCCATTCCCTGCTACTCTTGCTTTAATGAATTCCTTCCTTACCTATACTTGTCCAACCTGCTCAAGAATTCTTTCTCATTCAGAGTCAAGAACCCTGCCCCCGTCCGTGTTGAGGTTTCACCTAGTGTGCAGGGAGAAACCTTCCCAGACAGCTGCCTGACAACACTCATACACTGATGGGAATGTGAAATGGTATACCCATTTTGGAAAAGTTTGGCAGTTTCTTACTAAACCAAACATACAACTACCTTGTGATACCCTGCAGTTACATTCTTGAGGTAAATAATGAAAACTAATGTTCACACATAAACCTGTATGTGAATGTTGATAGCATTTTTATTCATAATAGTAACAATGTAGAGATGCTCAGATGTCTTTTAAAGGTTGGATGGCTAAACAAATTGTGGCACATTCATTACATGTGGTTACTTTGTTAAATTAATGTTGTTAAGTAGAGCTCCACCCCCAAGCCCTGGGGTGTTGTTGAGGTGATTTTCAATAGGAGACCCCAAGGGAAATTGAAATAAAAAAGTTTATTATTCACAGGTTCTGGAGGGGAAGTACAGTATATCTCAAGGGGACACATGGGGAGGTCAAGGCAGATTGCGGTCAGAGAGAGTGGGGCAGGACCTGGGGCTCATGCCTTTATTAGGGAATGTAGGTGGATTGCTTCTGAGGTTAAGGCTGGATTGGTCAGTCCAAACCAAAAAAAAAAAAAATGCAGGGTTTTGGTAGGTTTCTCGGGGATATTACCTTAGGGCTACACAAGAGAAAGGCCCTGAGAGGCAGGAGAGACTCTTTATCACAAGGGCCATTGGGGAAGGTATATTAGGACTTAACATTTACTTGTGATTCTTTGGGCTGTTATCTAGGGCAAGTGCTTGCATGAGGAGCTAATGTCAGTTTAAGGCCTCTTGGTCGAACAAAATGGATGCCAAGGCAGCAATACTGTGGAGTACCTTAGCTAAATCAATACATATAATATTACTCAGGAGTAAAGAAAAATGAAGTTGATAAAAATAACGTGGATGAATCCCCCAAAGACTTATGCTGAGTGAAAAAATCCAATCTTAAAAGGCTACATACTATATAACATCATTTATATAATATTCTGAAAATGACCATTATAGAGATGGAGAATAGAGTAGTGATTGATAAATTTCAGGTGTGGGACTGGGTGAAGAGAGTGGTAGATATAGTTATGAAAGATCACATGAAGTATCTTTATGTCAGTGGAAATGTTCTGCATCTTGACTATCAATATCAGTATCCTGGTGGTAATGTTGTAGTTTGGGTTTGCAAGCTGTTATTATTGGAGAAATGTGGGTATATAGTAAAAGGGTTGTCTCTTATTATTTCTTAAAACTGCATGTGAATATAATTATCTTGAAATTAAAAGTTTAACGAACACTCTGGTCTTGATTTGTCAAACTTCTTTTTGTGTGGAATTCAAGTTACTTGGACAAGACTTCATTTTAAATGCAAGTACAGTATCATCTTAATGTCTAGAACTCATTTATGTTTAGCCAGTTAACTTGTTTTGAACAAAGCGGAGAAGTAGAATAAGAAGGATTTTGAACAACTAAAAGAGGTTACAGCAGTGTCTGTTGACTAGAACTCACATAGAGTTCATTTTCAGTGTATCCCTCACTTAGAACCTTTAATACATAATTCTGATAAATCTGGTTTCCAAATCCATGACAGATTTAGAAGGTAAAAGAGAGGCTATAGCATTGATACATTCATAGCATGGTACATTCATAGCATGATACATTGATCATTGTTACAAGTGGCAGCTCACAGCCTGACTACAAGTGAGGAGACAAACAGGTAAAATAGAGTAGTCTTGGACAATTTAATGTAGAGGACATCCCAGAAAGATTAATCACATCTTCTGCTTTGTTTAGGCAGAAATGTGTATCATACATTTTAGGATTCCCTTCCGAAGGTTTAAAAAGAAAAAGGTTGTTTACCCTCTGATTGAGAAAACTAATTGAGAAAACCCAGCTATTCAGAAGATACAACTTTCATAGTTCCTGGGAAGGGTGGGAAAGTCGTACTGATTTGGAAATGAAGTGGGTTTTTTTTTTTTTTTTTTATTCCTTGATTTCTACAAGGCAGTAGGATTAAGTGACAGTGAAGTGACATTGTTAAGGGAGCAGTAGTACTGTTGGGAAAGGGCAATAAGCCATAATAGGGTGGGAACAAATCTAGGGTAACATGTAACCTGAGGTGGTGGCCAGCATTGTAAAACAATTTTCACTGTGTGGGCTTTTCAAGGGATCTGCAAAGTGGAAAATATTTTCATAATAGTACTTAGCTGTTAATGTCACTTTTACTGTGTTGATGTCTTCAGCAGTGGTGTCAAAACAGCAGGAAGTAAATCTGCTTCTGCCGGAGTATGAATCAAGGTAGTTGTACTGAACTGTATCTGCAGTCATTGTATTCTTCACTGTGCACCTGTAGTTAAGAAAAGAAGTTTCTCTCAGAAAAAATCTTTGAGCAATAAACGTTACCTATTATATTAAATATGGGCCCTTCAGTACATGTCTTAATCTGTGATGAAGAGGGCAGTATGCTTGAAGCACTTCTGCAAACTGAATTAAAATGATTGCCTTGAGGAGAATCACCTGTAACATTGTCAACACACTAGCTTACTCTTCACTTTAAACATTTTACTTAGAAGAGTAACTGATAGACAAACTATAGTTTTTCATATTTGGGTATCAGACATGCATTTTTTTCTGAATAAACGTAGTAAGCTTATTCCTTCAAGGAAAATAACTGACAGTATTTTTTGCCCATTTAATATTTGAGCTTTCAAGCAAAATTTAGAATTTTTATAAACTTATATCTATGTGTGACTTTATATATAGCTTCCTAATACTTTTCTGCTTCCTAAAAGACATTTCTGATGACATGAAAGGAGATTTTAATAAATATGATTTTAAAACTGTTTCAATGTAATATGCCAAATTTTGAAGATCTGCATTGCAGTGAACTGATATTTTCCAAAAGACCTTTGTGGGATTTTCCAAAATCATGCATGTTCCGAACATTCATTGAAAAGGTAAGACAGACCAGTAGATTTTAATATAACAGTATGGAAAGTTTGTTGATAAGCTTCACTTACCTACATTTCAATTAATCTTTGACAAACTACCACTTCTTGAGTTTTGGTACAGATCAATGAAGAATATCCATGACAGTCTGAATGGATATTAATATAGTTCTCTATCAACTACATAGCTGTTAGGTAAGACTTTCTTCATATATATCAACCCAAGCAAAACATTTCGTAGTAGCTTGAATGCAGAAGCAGATATGAGGCTCCAGCTGTCTTCTATTAAACCAGACATTAAAGAGATTTGCATAAATATATATAAAGCAATGGCACTAAAGCAATCACAATATAAGTTGGTCACAGGGACTGTAGTACAGCATGGTGAATATAGTTAATGATTCTGTAACATTTTACTATGTTGATAGATAGTAACCACACTAGAGGGGGTGTGGACTTAATAATATGGGCAACTTTTGAACCAGTGAGTTGTGTATTTGAAACCAATATAAGATTGTATGTCAATGATACTGTAATAGTAAAAAATGCTACTCATCACTAAGGTTATTTAGTTTTGAAAATAGTCATTTTCCACAAACATTTGGTGTGTATGCTAACATGTAATATATGTAATATTTTTAAGTAAAACATTAAATTTTTATTTATATTAATCTAATTATCCAATTAAATTTTTAGTAAGTATTTTAAATATTTACAAAGCTTTTTAATTTACTTTCTAATGTAGTAACTAAATCACCTAAAGCCCTTTGGGTCTCTTACATTAACAGTATGGACATCCAAAAGTTTGAAAACCATTTGTCTGAAGTGCATGTTTATGAGTAGCGTACAGGGAAGATGTGAGCCTGATCCGGCCTAGCATTCAGAGGGATGGGATCCAAATTGGTACAGTATTTCAACAGGAAATTTCTAGATAATTAGGCAGACAGATACTAGTGTTGTCGACGCTTGGTGGTTGGTTCAGTTGGAGCAAAACCCAAACCAAAGGATTGAGGTACAGAGCAAACTCCTAACAGGAATGAAGCCTAGTCATACAGACTGATAATAATAGTGTAGAGGAAAGCTGTAGTTTGGTGGAAGCATAGGTGGTCAGGGCCCACCTTTGTGAAATTGCATATTAGGTTTTTGTAGTGAGATAGTTTCAGGCTAACCCATTGGTAGGGGTGGAACTCCAGATTTACTCCTTTTGTAGTCAGTGTCCAACTTCAGAGACTCTAGCTGATTAACTTGCAATTTTATACTAGGTGGCTACCTAGCTGTTTTATTTACAGTAATGTTTGGACTTAGAGAATATCCCACTCATTTATATTTAGACATCTCTCCATCCCCATCTTTGTGATTCTTTTAGACGATTCTTACCTTTACATAAAATAGAGTTTATAAGTTAAAAGTAGTTTAATGTACTAGTGAACTAGTGGCACATATTTCAAGAAGTAGTTGTACTATTTAAATTTAAATTTAAAAATTAAAGGATTTTTCTCCATGCATGTAGTAGAATTGCATAGTTTTATAAGGTTTAAAAACAATTGTCTGGTTTCCTTTACCCCTTAATTTTCCATTCTCAGAGGCAACCAAATCACTTTCAATTGATTCTTCTGTTACTTAGCTCCATATGTCTAAATAATATGATAGTATAGGTTGTTTTCTGGTTTTTTTTTTTGCTTTTGCCATTATCTACTGACTGCCCACCTGTAACTCCGGGGGTTAAATCCCAGGACAAAATAAATACATTTGAAACCAAAATCAGTCAAAGGGAGAAATAAAGTTTAAGAAACCCGTTTATTTCTTACAAGCAGTGGTCCCACCTCTTGACCAGGCTGCAGCAAAAGAGAGAGTTCCACCCTACCGCTCTGTCCAGATAAGCCCTCCCATGCCCTTGTAATTACTTACTGATACGTAGATAGACTAATGCTCTCCATCCCTTGGAAACACTATTCATATGCAGATGCACTAAAGCCAGGCAAGATATTCTGTAAATATTGCAATTTTACCCATACCACCCTGAATGACAAGGATTTAACTCTCCTTCATACACAAACACTTCTAACCCACACCCTAATTTCAGCTATATCATATGAATATTCACTGCTGGTTCTTTCTATTATCAGAACATACTTATGTCTTGATTTTGATTTTCTTGCTATGTAGTTTCAAAAACTATCTAGTTTTTAAACATTTAGTTTTATAGAAGTATAATTTTAAAAATGTAAAGTTCATCTTTTTTTTAAATTTTTTATTAAGGTATTATTGATATACTCTTATGAAGGTTTCACATGAAAAACATTGTGGTTACTACATTTACCTGTATTATCAAATCCCCACCTATATCCCAATGCAGTCACTGTCCATCAGTGTAGTAAGATGCCACAGATTCACTGTTTGCCTTCTCTGTGCTACACTGTTTTCCCCATGATCCCTCACACCATGTGTACTAAACATAGTACCCCTCCCTCCCTCCTCACCCACTTCCCACACCCCTCCCCTTTGGTAACCACTAGATCCTTCTTGGAGTCTCTGAGTCTGCTGCTATTTTGTTCCTTCAGTTATACTTCGTTGTTATACTCCACAAATGAGAGAAATCATTTGGCACTTGTCATTCTCCGCCTGGCTTATTTCACTGAGCATAATACCCTCCAACTCCATGCATGTTGTTGCAAATGGTAGGATTTGTGTCTTTCCTATGGCTGAATAGTATTCCATTGTGTATGTGTACCACCTCTTCTTTATCCATTCATCTACTGATGGACATTTAGGTTGCTTCCGTATCTTGGCTATTGTAAATAGTGCTGCGATAAACATAGGGGTGCGTATGTCTTTTTGAATCTTGAGAATTTGTATTCTTTGGGTAAATTCCAAGGAGTGGGATTCCTGGGTCAAATGTTATTTCTATTTTTAGTTTTTTGAGGACCCTCCATATTGCTTTCTGCAATGGTTGAACTAGCTTACATTCCCACCAGCAGTGTAGGAGGGTTCCCCTTTCTCCACATCCTCATCAGCATTTGTTTTTCTTAGTCTTTTCAATGCTGGCCATCCTTACTGGTGTGAGGTGATAATCTCATTGTGGTTTTAATTTGTATTTCTCTGATGGTTAGTGATGTGGAGCATCTTTTCATGTGTCTGTTGGCAATCTGAATTTCTTTGGAGAATTGTCTCTTAATATACTCTGCCCATTTGTTAATTGGGTTATTTGCTTTTTGGGTGTTGAGGCATCTAAGTTCTTTATATATTTTGGATGTTAACCCCTTGTTGGATATGTCATTTACAAATATATTCTCCCATACTGTAGGATGCCTTTTTGTTCTGTCGATGATGTCCTTTGCTGTACAGAAACTTTTTAGTTTGATGTAGCCCCATGAGTTCATTTTTGCTTTTGTTTTGCTTGCTTGAGGAGATGTGTTCAGGAAGAAGTTGCTTATGCTTATATTCAGGAGATACTTGCCTATGTTGTCTTCTAAGAGTTTTATTGTTTCATGACTTACATTCAAGTCTTTAATCCATTTCGAGTTTACTTTTGTGTATGGGGTTAAACAGTAATTCAATTTCATTCTCTTGCATGTATCTGTCCAGTTTTGCCAACGCCACCTGTTGAAGAGGCTGTCATTTCCCCATTTGTATATCCATGTCTCCTTTATCATATATTAATTGGTCATATATGGTTGACTTTATGTCAGGGCTCTCTAGTCTGTACCATTGGTCTATGGGTCTGTTCTTGTACCAGTACCAAATTGCCTTGATTACTGTGGCTTTGTAGTAGAGCTTGAAGTTGGGGAGCTTAATTCACCCAGCTTCATTCTTCCTTCTCAGGATTTCTTTGGCTATTCGGCGTCTTTTGTGGTTCCATATGAATTTTAGAACGATTTTCTCTTGTTCGTTGAAGAATACTGCTGGTATTTTGATAGGGATTGCATTGAATCTGTAGATTGCTTTAGGCAGTGTGGCCATTTTGACAATATTACTTCTTCCTATCCATGACCACGGGATATGTTTCCATTTGTTGGTATCTTCTTTAATTTCTCTCATGAGTGTCTTGTAGTTTTTCAGAGTATAGGTCTTTAACTTCCTTGGTTAGGTTTATTACTAAGTATTTTATTCTTTTTGACGCAACTGTGAATGGAATTGTTTTCCTGAGTTCTTTTTCTGCTAGTTCATCATCAGTGTATAGGAATGCCACAGATTTCTGTGTATTAATTTTGTATCCTGTAACTTTGCTGAATTCAGATATTAGATCTAGTAGTTTGGGAGTGGATTCTTTAGGGTTTTTTATGTACAATATCATGTCATCTGCAAACAGGGACAGTTTCACTTCGTCCTTGCCAATCTGGATGCCTTTTATTTCTTTGTTTTGTCTGATTGCCATGGCTAGGACCTCCAGTACTCTGTTGAATAAAAGTGGGGAGAGTGGGCATCCTCGTCTTGTTCCCGATCTTAAAGGAAAAGCGTTCAGCTTCTTGCTGTTAAGTATGATGTTGGCTGTGGGTTTGTCATGTATGGCCTTTATTATGTTGAGATACTTGCCCTCTATACCCATTTTGTTGAGTTTTTATCTTGAATGGATGTTGAATTTTGTCAAGTGCTTTTTCAGCATCTAGGGAGATGATAATGTGGTTTTGTCCTAATTTTTGTTGATACGGTGTATGATGTTGATGGATTTTCGAAGTTGTACCATCCTTGCATCCCTGAGATGAATCCCACTTGATCATGGTGTATGAGCCTCTTGATGTATTTTTGAATTCGGTTTGCTAATATTTTGTTGAGTATTTTAGCATCTTTGTTCATCAGGGATATTGTTCTGTAATTTTCTTTTTTTTTGTTATGTCTTTGCCTGTTTTTGGTATTAGAGTGATGCTGGCTTCATGGAATGAGTCTGGAAGTATTCCCTCCTCTTCTATTTTGTGGAAAACTTTAAGGAGAATGGGTATTTTATCTTCTCTATATGTCTGATAAAATTCAGCAGTGTATCCGTCTGGCCAGGGAATTTTGTTCTTGGGCAGTTTTTTGATTTCCGATTCAATTTCATTGCTGTTAATTTGTCTGTTTAAGTCTTCTGTTTTTTCCTGGGTCAGTCTTGGAAGATTATATTTTTTCTAGGAATTTGTCCATTTCGTCTAGGTTATCCAGTTTGTTAGCATATCGATTTTCATAGTATTCTCTAATAATTCTTCGTATTTCTGGGGGGTCTGTCATGATTTTTCCTTTCTCATTTCTGATTCTGTTTATGTGTGTAGATTCTCTTCTCTTAGTAAGTGTGGCTAGGGGGTTATCTATTTTTTTTATTTTCTCAAAGAACCAGCTCTTCATTTCATTGATTTTTTCTATTGTTTTATTCTTCTCAATTTTATTTATTTCTTCTCTGATCTTTATTATGTCCCTCCTTCTGCTGACTTTGGGCCTCATTTGTTCTTCTTTTTCCAATTTCAATAATTGTGACTTTAGACTATTCATTTGGGATTGTTATTCCTTCTATAAATAGGGCTGGATTGCAATATAATTTCCTCACAGAACTACTGCCTTCGCTGTATTGTGTGGACTTAAGTTTTTGACTCATTTGTGTAAACACCAAGACGAATGATTTCAGGATCATATCATAAGTATATTTAGTTTTGTAAGAAACCACTAAAATGTCTTGCAAAGTGCCAGTGCTGTTTTGTGTTTCCATTAGCAATGAATAACAGTTCCTATTGCTCCACACCCTTGCTAGCATTTGGTGTTCTCAGTGTTCCAGATTTTGGTTATTCTTATAGGTGTATAATGGTATTTCGTCATTTTATTTTTCATTTCCCTAATGACAAATGATATGCAGCTTCTCTTTACACGCTTATGTGCCATCTGTATATCTTTTGTAAGGTGTGTCTGCTCAGGTGTTTTGCCCATTTTTTAATTGGGCTGTTTCCTTGTTGATTTTTAAATGTTTTTATATATTTTGGTAACAGTCTTTTATCAGGCATCTTTTACAAATTTTCCTCTAGTCTCTTCCCTCTTTTTTTGACATTGTCTTTTGCAGACCAGAAGTTTTTCATTTTCATTAAGTCCAGTGTATCAGGTTTCATTTTCATGGATCTCATCTTTAGTATTGTATCTAGAAAGTCATTGGCATACCCAAGGTAATGTAGATTTTCTCCTGTTATTTTCAAGGAGTTTCATAGTTTTGCATTTTATACTTAGGTCTATGGTCCATTTTGAGTTAGTTTTTGTGAAGGGTATAAGGTCTGTGTCTAGATCCATTTTATTGCATGTGCGTGTCCGGTTGTTATGTCACCATTTGTTGATTTAGACTGTTTTTTCCTATTGTATTGCATTGGCTCCTTTGTCAAAGATCAATTGACTATGTTTATGTGGGTCTGTTTTGGGGCATAAGTTCTTTATTCCATTGATCTCTATGTCTGCTTCACCAATAATAGCACAGTGTCTTGATTACTGCAACTTAGTCTTGGACTTTTATAGTGTCAGTCCTGTGACATTGTTCTTCAATACTTTATTGTCTATTCTAGATCTTTTGCCTCTCCATATAAAATGTAGAATCAGTTTGTTGATGACCACGAAACGGGATTTTGATTGGCATTGCAGTTGGGAAGAACTGACATCTTGACAGTATACATTGTTCCAACTTAAATGCCGTTCGGTTTAGGGTTTTTCATCTTCACAGTGATACATATAGAAACTGTACTTAAATTTTGAGTTTTGATCTTTTCCTGTGCTAGCAATATGTTGTACCATACTTTCTAGTGATGCTGGGCAGTGTCTAAAGCTCCCAGTCAGCCATGCAGTCATGTGTATAGACAAGGGGAACACTTACAACCATTCTGTACCCGTACAGCCATTTTGTTCTTCACTTTCAGTAAAGTATTCAATGAATTACATGAGCTATTCAACACCTTTTAAAATAGGCTTTCTGTTGGGTGATTTTGCCCAAGTGTACACTAAGGGTATGCTAGGATGAGCTATGATCGGTAGGTTAGGTGTATTTAAATGCATTTTCAACTTACAGTGAGTTTATCAGGATGTAACCCCATCGTAAGTTGGAAATGTATATTAATCTTCCTATCCATGAACATGGAACATGTCTCTATTTTAGTTCTTTGATTTCTATCGTCAGAGTTGTGTAGTTTTTCTCACAGAGATCTTACACATACTTTTTTAGATTTCTACCCAAGTACTTTATTTCAGGGGATGTGAGTGTAAATAGTATTATGTTTTCAACTTCAGATTCTACTTGTTTATTGCTGGACTATAGGAAAGGTATTGAGTTTTGTATATTAATCTTGTATCATGCAACCTTGGTTTAATTGCTTACTAGTTTCCGGTTTGTTTGTGGCATTTCTTTAGGATTTTCTACATAGACGATCATGTTATCTGTGAACAGTTACATTTCCTCCTTCCCAATCTGTAGTTTTATTTCCTGTTCTTGTCTTTTTTGCATTAGCTAGGACTTCCAGTACAATATTGAAAAGTAGTGGGGAAGGGGCATTCTTGTGGCCTTTTTGGTAATTCTAGTTTTGCACCATTAACTGTGATGTTAGCTGTAGATTTTTGGAGATGCTCTTCATCAAATTGCGGAACTTCCCCTATATTCCTAGTTTGCTGAGAGTTTTTATTATGAGTGGGTGTTGGGGTTTGGTTTGTCAGATGGTTTTTTGCATCTTTTGATATGATCATGTGATTTTCTTCTTTAGCTGTTGATGTGATGGTTTACATACATTGATTTTCAAATAACTGAACTAGCCTTGCATATTTTGGATAAACCCTACTTTGTCATGGTGTGTAATTCTTATGTACATTGTTGGATTCAGTTTACTAATTTGAGGATTTGTGCATTTATGTCAGTGTAGCTGTTGGTGTATAGTTTTTTGTAATGTCTTTGATTTTGGTATTAGGGTAATGTTGGCCTCATAGGATGAGGAAGTCTTCCCTTTATTTCTATCTTCTGGAAGATATTGTAGAGAATTGATACAATGTTTGTGAGCCCATCTGAGCCTGGTACTTTCTGTTTTGGGAGATTATTAATTATTGATTTCATTTCTTTAATAGATATAGGCCTAATGAGATTATCCTTTTCCTTCTGTGAGTTTTGGAGGATTGTTTCTTTCAAGAGATTGGTCCATTTCATCTAGATTGTACAATCGGGGGCATAGTTACTTATAATATTCCTTTATTATCCTTTTAATGTCCATGGTATCTATAGTGATACCCTGCTTTCATTTCTGATATTAGTAATTTGTGTCTTTCCTTTTTTATTCATAGTTGTCATTGATGGAGACTTATTTATTTTGTTGATATTTTGAAAGAATAAGCTTTAAGATTTGTAGATTTTGTCTATTGATTTGCTCTTTTTAATTTAATTGATTTCTGCTGGGTTTTTTTCTTTTTCTAGCTTACTTTGGATTTAATTTGCTCTTTTCTATTTTCCTAAGGTAGAAGTTTAGATTTTTTTATTTTAGATCTTTTTTCTTGGAAATATCCCTCTAAATACTGCTCTCATTGTATCCTGCAATTTTTGATGTTGTGTTTTCATTTAGCTCAAAATGCGTTTTAAATTCTCTTGAGATCTCTCTGATTTACGTGCTAGTTAGAAGTATATTATTTAATCTTCCAGTTATCTTTTTGTTACTGTCTTCTAGTTTAATTCCGTTGTGGTCTGAAGGCATATACACAGATCACAGGAGAGCTCTTCTGACCTCTTTACCTGATTCTTTCAGATGAACTTCTAAGTGGTGTTCCTTTAGCTTGTTGCTGCATGTAGTTACATCTCCTGTTTTAATTGCTTACCACCAAATTTTCCATTGTTTTTGAATGTGCTTTTAGGATTGATCCTTTCCTCAGTATGTTCCAAATGAAGTCGGTTCCCTTGGGGATACCTTCTGAGCTCTTTATTAGTATAGCCTGCCTCTGCCCCTTGGCAAAAACTCTGTACTGGTGCTCTGGAGCTGAGGGCAGAGGGAGTGGCTTGCTTTTCTCAAGAGTGACACCCCTACTTTGTAAGTAGGATTGTTTGACTAGGGTAGTAGCTCTGGATTTCCTAAATGACTGTGTCACCCTCAGGTTGTATTCCTTTTGTGTTATCTCTCAGAGATGGTCTATTTCTACATTATTGTCCTCTTTATCCTCAAAAATACCTTTTAAATCTATAAAATGGTTGCTGAGATTTTGATTGAGATGATATTGAATCTGTAGATGAAATTGGGGAGATTTGGTATCTTAATGAGCCTTCTATTTCATGGACATAGTTCTCCTCCCTGTGTATCTAGATCTTTGATTTATTTCATTAACATTTCATAGTTCAGCATATAGATCCATATAGATCAGCATATAACATATATTGTTAGATTTATACATAAATACGTAAAGAACTTCATTTTGGGGGATGCTATTATACCTTTTTTTTTCATTTGAAATTCCAGCTATTCATAGCTATATAGGAATATAATTGACTTTTGTTTATTAGCCTTATATTCTGCAACCGTGGTAAACTTATTTTCAAAATCATCCTGAAAGTCTTAGTGCAATAAGATGAGTAAAAGATAAAAAAATCTTAATTGGAGAGGAAAAAATTAAACTATTTTTCTTTGAAAATTGTAAGATTATGTAAAATTTTTGCTGTTATACATTCTGTGGGTTTGGAGAAATGTGTAATGATGCATCCATCATTAAAGTATCATACAGAGTCTCTGCCCTAAAAAATCCTCTGTACTCTGCTTAATTATCCCTCCCTCTACCTCTCAGTGTCTGGCAACCGTTTCTTTGTTTTGTTTTGTTTTTCACTGTCTTGTAGTTTTGTCTTGAATGATAGTCCCCCCCACCCCCCACCCCACCTTCTGTTTGCATCTTAGTTTGGTAGTTCCTATTGACCTATGTTTTTGAGTTCCCTGATTCTTCATTTGTATAGAGTCTACTTATGAGCCCATTAAAAGCATTCTTCATTTCTGTTAATGTGTACTCAATTTCTATTGTTTTCATTTGATTCTTATAATTTCCATCTCTCTTTTGATACTACCTGTGTGCCTGTTGACAGTTTTAACATGTCCTGTTTATTTTAAATTCTCTGTTTGTTCCCACATCTCATATCTGAGTCTGATTTTGAAGTTCTTTTTTTTTACAGGCTGTTTTTGTTCCCTTTGTTTTTGTACACATTTTAATTTTTGTTGTAACTCAAGACTTGTTATATAAGATAGTAGATAGTGAAATAAATACTGTTTCTTCTTGGAGAAAAGCACACCTTTCCTTTGTCTATGCTATTAATGTAGAACTTTGTGACAAACTAGTCAGAAGTGGGCTAGGTTTTGAAGCTTGTTATTACGGTTTCTTTCAGTGTACCAGAGACTTGGAACCAAGTAGTGATACTTCGTTTTTGTGTTTCTGCTTGGTTTTAGGTTTCCCCCATTGCACTGCTCCCCAGAGAGGATCAGTCTTCTTCAGCTTTCCCCCTGTGTGTTTGGATTTTAGTGGATACTTGTTAGCATGTGGTTGGGGTAGAAATGGCAGGGGGATGGGCATTCTCTAATATTCTGATGAAGACTTAGTTTTAAGTGGGCACTATGAATCTGAGTCTTGGGGTATGGCCTTCACAAGTCTTGCGCCTTCAAATGTAATGCTGTTCTTAGCATGTGTTCCTGTTCCTCCCCCAGGGCTAAAGCTTTATATTTTTCCCCTTACCCAAATGCGGATGGTGTCCAGTGGGTGTCCCCACATTGGGCACTTACACTTGTGTTCCCTAGGGGAGATGGGCCTGGTATTACCATTAGTCTGCCCTCTATTCCTCTGCTTCTGCAGGTTTTAATGAATCTTCCTTTTAAATTAAAACCTTTTTTTTTTGGTAAGAGAGATGGGAGAGGTGCATCTGGGTAGAATTCCGGACATGGTTGCTGCTCCCCTCCCCTGGAAACACCAAAGGGAATCTTAATCTGTAATCTTCTCTGTGACTACCTGTTTTTAACGGCTACAGGTGGGTGCGACCCACCCCGTTTTTGAAACTCTGGGGGGCTTCTCATTCTCACTAGCCCATTCTTGGCCTTTAGCAATTTATTATAATTTTGTTTAATCTTCCTACCTGCTTTTATTTGACTTTCTATGTCATTTTGTTCCAGTCAAACTCTAAAATTGTTTTTCTCTGCAAGCACCTTCCTTTCTTTTAATTTCTATGTAATTTTTTGCACCATGACTTCATTTCTAGGATCATGAAAATCACTAATTTGCAGTCAAGACCTTTTCGTCTCTTAAGGGATGTAGTGATGCTGTTTCTAGCTTTGTACATGTCTGAGCTTTGTTGCTTTTTTTGTTTGTTGCTGTTTCTCATTTTTTTCTTCTACGTTATTTGAACATTTTTTAGTATTCCACTTTAATGTTGTTAAACCTTTTGTTTACATCTCTTAAATTTATTTAGTTGTACTTGTTGCTGTAGGGATTACAGTATACATACCTAGCAATCACCTAACAGTTCATATAGACTTAATGTTTTACAACTTCAAGTAAAACAGGAGTCTTACATTTATATAGACTTATTACTCTCCCCATTTTTTTTAAATGGTTGCCAGGTGTTTTACATTTACATATTTTGAAAGCCCAAGACTGTGAGGATTTCTGCTTTAAAGAGTCATATTTTAAATAACGTAAGAGGAGAGAAATCATCTTTTGTATTTACTCAGTCATTTATCAGTTTCTTCATTCCTTAAGATTCTAGTTTCTCCTTCATATCATTTACCTTCAGACTAAAGAACTCTGTCATTTCATCTCAACTGCTTGAGATGAATTCTCTTCATTTTCCTTCATCTAAGAATGTGTTCATTTCACCTTCATTCTTGAAGGACATTTTCAGTGGCTAAAGTGGTGTTAGGTGATGGTTTTTCTGCTTTCAGCGCTTTAAAGATATTTTTCTGCCATCTGTGTCCGCCATGGTTTCTGGTAAGAAATTTGCAGTTGTTTGAATCATTGCTTCACCAGCTTAGATTGGTTAATTTCTATTGATCGGTCTTAAAATCCCATGACTCTTTTACTGTGTCTCTTCTTCAATGGGGATCTCAAGTGAAATTTTTTATGGTAGATGTATTTTTTTAGTGAAAATTTTTCAATTTGGTTCTTCTTAAGTATTATTAAGGTACAATATCATACCATAAAAATTATCCATTGTATGTACACAACTCATTTATTTTTAGCGAATTTGTGTAATGTGCAGCAGTTACCACAATCCAGTATTAAGACACTTCATTATTTCCGAAATTCCCTCAAGCCCATTTGTAGTCAGTCTTGTTCCCATCCTCAGTCCCAGGCTACCATTGATCTGTCTAAAAATTAGCTTTTTCTGGATATTTCATATAAATGAAATCTTGTATTTATTATATTGAGTTTGGCTTTCTTCACTTATTTAAAATCTTTTTGAGGTTTTTCCTAGTGATATCATATATAAGTATTTTATCACTTTTTTAGAGCTGAATATCGTTCAAGTTTATAGGTATACCACATTTCTGTTTCCCCGTTCTGCATTTGACAGAAAGTTAAATTGTTAACCTTTTTTTCCCTTTGGCTATTATTATAAATGCTGTTATGAACATTGATGTATGTGTCCTTTTATGTTTTCATTGCTCTTGTCTAGATTCTTTGGAATAGAACAACTGGATCATATGGTAAATATTTATGTAACTTTTACAGAAGTTGCCAAACTGTTTTCCAAAGTGACTGTTATTTTACATTTCTACCTGCCACTGTATGAGAGTTCATATTTCTCCACATCCTTATTATCACTTGTTATTGCCTGTGTTTTTGATGATAGCCATTTTAGTTAATATGAATTGTTACTTCATTGTGGTTTTATTTTGCATTTCCTTAAACTCTGTAGAGATTGAGCATCTTTTCATTTGCTTATTGCTCATTCATATATGTATTTGGTGGAATATCATTTAAATATTTTCTCCATTTCTAATATTTTTCTTACTGCAGTATGAGATAGATATATATTATGTAATAATTATGTGTATATTATATTTTATTACATATTGTATATATGTATATAAAACAAGTCCTTTATCAGAAATGTGATTTACAAATATTGTAATATCTATTTGAAGCGCTAAAATTTTGATGAAGTCCAATATATCAGTTATTTTCGTTATCTACTCTTTCAGTCATTGTTACACTATCTTGATTACTGTAGCTTTAAAATAAGGTAACGATGGACCTACTGCCTTGTTCTGCAGAATTGTTTTGGGTTTTCTGCATTTCTTGCATTCAGGATCAGCTTGCTGTTTTCTCCCAAAAAAAGCCTGCTGGGGTTTTGATATGGGTTGCATTGACTTTATAATCACTTTGGTGAGAGTTGTCTTCATAATAATAGTGTGTCTTCCAAACCATGAACATAAATTTCCATATATTTCTTCCCATTTATACATCTGTTTCTCTATGCTATTTCATAGTTTTTAATGTAAAGTTTTTAGTTAAAAATGAAGTTTTTATTTTGTTAAGTTTATTCTTAAATGTTTTATTCTTTTTGATGCTATTCTGAATGCAGTTCTCAGTTTCATTTTTAAATAGTTTATTGTTAGTATGAAATACAATTGATTTTTGGCTTTTATCCTTGTACCGTGTTACTTCCTGAAATTCTTTGTTGTACTTTTATTGTGGATTCCTTAGGATTTTCTACATTATGGGATCATTTCACCTACAGATAAGGACAGTTTTACTTCTGCCTTCTACTCTCATTTTCTCTACTTTTTTGTCTCCTTATTTGCCACCTAGAACTCCCAGTACAATGTTGAATAGAAGTGGTAGGAATGGGCATCCTTGTCTTACTCCCTTCAGAAGAAGGCTTTCAGTCTTTCATTGTTATGCATGATGGTAGCTATAGGTTTTTGTTTTGTAGATTTACTTTATTAGGTTAAACCAGTTTCTTTTCATTTTTAGTTTTCTGAGAGTTTTAAAGTCTTGAATAGGCTTTTTTTGTGTTCATTGAGATGATGATATGGTTTTTTTTTTGAATTCAATATATTAAACTACACTGTTTTTTTTAAGAAATAAATGTGGGCTTTTATTTGTTTTGATATATAATACTATATTGGCTTCTAGTATACAACATAGTGATTCAACAGTTATATGCATTCTTAAATCCTTACCCCAACTAGTGTAGTTACTACCTGTCAATATAGAAAGATGGTACAGAACTAGTGAGTGTATTCTCTATACTGTACCTTCATCCCCATGACTAATTTATATTATGATTGAGATTTTGTACCTTTTTTATCTCCACTGCAATTTTGTTTATTTTGTTTGGTTTTGTTTTTAGATCCCACATATAAGTGAAGTCGTACAGTATTTGTCTTTCTCCACCTGGCTTCTTTCACTTAGCGTAATACCCTCTAGGTCCATTCATGTTGTTGCAAATGGCAGGATTTCTTTCTCTTTTATAGCTGAAGAATATTCTATTGTCTAAATATACCACATCTTTATCCATTCATCTATTGACAGGCACTTTTGTTGCTTCCATATCTTGGCTGTTGTAAATAATGTGGCAGTAAACATAAGGGTGCAAATATCTTTTTGAATCAGATTTTGTTTTCTTTGGGTAAATTCCTAGAAGTGGAGTTACTGGGTCCTATGGTATTTCTATTTTTCATTTTTTTAAGAACCTCCATACAGCTTTCCAAAGTGGCTGCACCCATTTACCTTCCCACCAACTGTGTAGGAGGGTTCCCTTTTTTCCACATCCTCACCAACACTTGTTATTTCTTTTCTTTTGGATAGTGGCCGGTCTGGTGTGAATTGGTACCTCATTGTGGTTTTGATTTAAATTTGCTTCATGATGAGCAGCATGGAGCATCTTTTCGTGTGCCAGTTGGCCGTTTGTAAAAATGTTCTTTGAAAAAATGTCTATTCTGATCCTCTGCCCATTTTTTATTTGGGTTATTTGTTTTCTTGATGTTTAGGTATATGAGGTCTTTATATATTTTGTATGTTAATCAATTTAGACTGGCTGGTTCTATTGGTTTTTAAAATTATGAAACAGGTCTGAATGGGTTAAATACTGTTTTGACAAGGTGCATTGCCCTATTTATATGTTGTTAGATTAACTTTACTTAAATGTTGTTAAGAATAGCTACATTTACTTTCATGAGGAAGGTTAGTTTGTAATTTTCTAATATCTGTGAGGTGTTAGGATCAAGGTGATTGTGGTCTAATTAGTTGAGGTGAGTTGGAAAGTAATATCTCTTCAGTTTTCTGGAATAGTACTTAGTAGAAACCATATTATTTCATCTTTACATGTTTGGTAGAATTCACCAATGAATCCATCTTGACCTAATGTTTTCTTTCTTGAGGATTTTTAACTTTTAACTCAATATCTTTAATTGATATAGACGTGGGTATTCAGGTTAAATATATGTATTTTTGGGTGACCTGTGATAGTTTGCATTTTTAAAGGAATTTGTCCATTTTATCTCAGTCATTGAGTTTATTGACATAAAGTCATTTATAAAATTCACTTATTTGTTTTATAGCTATATAATCTCTGGTGGTCACCTTTCTCATTTGTGATAGTGCTTTCTCTTTGTTTCTTGATGAGCCTGGCTATAGGCTTTTTCATTTTATTGATCTGAAAATCCAGATTTTAGTTTCACTGATTTTTCTTTTTTTATGTTATCAATTTCATTGATTTTTGGGGGGTGATATTTATTTTAATTTGCTACTTTTAGTTTAATTTGCTCTTTTTCTGGTCTCTAAAGGTCAGATGACTGAGATAGGACTTTTTCATTTAGGTATTTTATGCTATTTTCTCCTATGTACATCTTTGGCAACATCCCACAGATTTTGATTTAGTTTTCATTTTTATTCTGTTCAAAATACTTTGTAACTTCCAAGTTGATTTCTTGATCCATGAGGTATGCTGTTTAGTTTGCATATATTTGGGAGTTATTCCAGAGATCTCTCTGTGATTATCACCTATTTCAATTCTCTTGTAGTCAAAGAACATACTTTGCATGATTTTTTTTTTGATTTAAGTGTAGTTGATGATTTTCAATCTTTAAATTTACTTAAGATTGTTTTTTGGACCTTATTGTGACCTATCTTAATGAATGTGTGCTCTGCTGTTGTTGGCTGAAATGTTAAGTCAGGTCACGTTAGTTGATTGAGTTGTTCAAGTCGTCTATATCCTTACTGATATTCTATCCAGTTTTTCAGTTGTGGAGATAAGTATGTTGAAATCTTTCAATGTAATTGCTAGTTTGTGTTTTTCTCCCTGAAGTTCTCTCAGTTTTTGCTTATTTTGGAGCTCTGCATAGACTTTTGACATTGTTGATTCTTTCTTAATCCCTTTATCATCATGAAATGACCTTCATCCATGGTAATATTCTTTGGTCAGAAATTTGCTTTGTCTGCCCAAAAGTCCCTTAGTCTATAGCAAATTAAACCATGAATAAAAAGTAACTTGGAGAAAAATTGAAAATATGGTCTAATTATTTGTTGATATGAAACTTGTTCAAGCTAGGTTAAGAGTTGCATGAAGTAGGAGAATTGATAAAAATGTAAGGACTTTAAAATTTTTAATATTTCTGGAAATTCACTTTTTTTACTTGTGAAAATTACAGCCTCCAACTATAATAGAAACTTTTGAATCCTTTTTAATGATAAATCTAAGTATATAAAGTTTAAAAATAAAAACTTCTTTGGTAAAATACACCACAAATAGAATTAGAAAGAAAACTAATTCCATTGCACACAAAAGATAAAGGATTACTAATTATGCTGTTTCAAGAAGTTAGTAAGATAAATAGAAGGTAAAGTGAGTAAAAGATTTGAATAGATAAGTCCTTGGAAATACCTATACAAATCAGTAATAAACACGGAATAGATAGATAATTGAAGGAAATGGAAGTTATGTTCTTAGTGCAATATCCTTTCTCATCTACTAAACTGGGATAAAATTAAATAGACAGCTGCTGTTGGTAGTGATGGGTAAGAGTATTTTTATATGTTGCTTGTGGAACTGTGAGAAACACACTCACTGGTCCAAACTCAATAAGTGGATATAGAGAAAAAGAGAACAGCCGAGCAAGGCTTTAATGACGGTCTTGCAAGATCGGGTATCTGGTGAGTAGGCACACCTGGGGAAATCCATGCCAGTTAATTTATCTGCTAGTGGCGAGTCTCTCCCCTGGTTCCTCATTGGCTGAGTACAACAGGGTTCACATTCTTTCCCGGACGTCGCCTAAGCCAGTCATATCCATATTACGCCTTCTCTTACATTTGTCTTAATTTTATTGGTAGGTTTAAAAAACTCAGATCAAACAGGTATAGCCAGTTTCTTACCAATTCCCCCACCCCCATCCCCACTCTCAGCCTGAGCAGCTTCCCGGCATATTTTCCACCACGTGGCCCTTTGTTACTACCTTACTGTTAAAATGTTTAAACGTCTTGGTGGGAATAAGTCATATTTGGGTTTTATGCTTTTTCTAACAAACTGGATTGTCACTCTCTTTTTTGGATATGTAGGGCCTTGACCTCATGCAGGAAGCCTTTCCCGAAGCTCCTTTTCTTTCTGGAGACAATTTGTGCCCAGGTTTCACAGTAGTGGCTTTGAATTCTGTCTTTGTTTCTGATACCTGAGAAATTTCTAATCTTCCTTTTGAGGTTTCTTGTTTATTTTTATTAGCGTGTTCTATTTTATCCAGCATTTCTACTTGAGTTTGGTGAGCGGAAGTTTTCCCATAGCATGTAAGTTCAACATAGTGACTGGAATTCTTCCAAAAATTTGTCACCAAATTTGTCACCAGATCACCTAAAAAAGGCAAATTGTTTTTAAGTATTAAGGAAGATAGGCAAAAATTATCCAATTTTATTCATGGAATTAGCATCCATGAACCATTTGGAAAATGTGTAACAGTGAAATATAAATGTGGCCCATGAAAAAGTAAATAGAAATAACTCAGGAATACGGTAACTGATAAAAGGGCTAGCAGTAAGTATTGAATCCATGTAAGTGTTGAACTAGGAGAAAAACTGAGGGAGTTAAAGTTATACAACAAAATGTGATATAAGCTGTGACAAAATAGAAATACATGAGCCACAGAAATTTCTAATTTTGTGAAGAAATGTCAGAGTAATTATCCTCATTCTTCTAATCTCATTCTTTATCATATGGTGTCAATTCTTACTCAAAAGTTAACATGTGGTATAAATATATAATGTTTTACACTATTTTTCATTAAAAAACCTTTTTAGAGTGTCCTTTTAAAAGGTACATTTCTTGTGAAATAACATGTGAACTTCAGTAATTCCTTCACTGTCATGTTTCTTTTCTCTTAAATCAAGTAAAAGAAAATTGAATCATTTAAAATAAAAGCTCATATAATACCATTTGAAAACATTGAGGTATAACTAACTCAAATACATTAAAATGCACCATAGGTGTTTCAGTTGACAAAATAGAATATATTTCCATCACTCCTGAAAGGTTCCTTGTGCTCCTTTCCAGTCTGTTCCCACCTCCCTAGCTACCATGTTGCGAAAAATTTCTAGATCAATTATTTGCAATGTGTTTGAAATCCACCTTCACCTTTTCTTCTAAATTGTTTGCAGTGAGATATCCAAAATAGTTCATTAAATGTTAAGCCTGCTTTTTAATGGCAGTGTTTTTAGTAATTTATTCCTTTTTTGTTTCTACTTTTCTACATTGTTTGATTTTAAAAAGTTAACCTTACCCTTTTTTATGGAAATATGATTTTCTTTAAAAATGAAAGAATTGCCAAAAAGGAAAGCCTTCAAAGCAAAACTACTTTTCATTTTAGGAAAGGTATGAGCTAGAAAAAAGATGAAGCTCAGAAATGAAAGGGTGGTACCAATCCCAGAAATGGAGTAGGGAATATTGCCAAAAAAAATTAAAAGGTGCTCTGCTGTTTTCATAAACTTAGTACTTTTCTGATTTATATGTAAACCATTGTAAATTTCTGGAACTATCAAACAATCATAGCGTTTAAGTATTTTCCAAAGCTGAATATTAAGTATTCTGTCCTTCATGTTAATATTTAGTATTTTCTCTCTGTATGTGTTGGATGGAATTTGTCCCTTGCCAAGTGCTTATTTACATCTTAGAATTATCTGGCTTTTTTCATTTATCTATTTTACAGTTTTACTGAGTGCTGCCTCAGCATAAGTCTTAATATGGGTAGGCACTGAAATTGTAATTTGAGTAAGGAGCTCCTGTTGGCAGTGTGATGTAAGAGGGGAGTAGAAGATCAAAACCAGAGAGAGCAAATAGAAAACAAATAACTAAGTAATAGCCATAAATAACCATATCGGCACAACATAAAATGTTAATGGACTTAACTTCAATTAAAGGGCAGAGATTATCCAGAATGTATACAAAAGGAAGACACAATTTTATGATGTCAATGGGAAATTTACTTTAATATTAGATAAAACACACCACAGACAATTACAAGAAGTAAAGATGGATGTTTCATAATGCTAAAAGAGTCAACTCATCAGGAAGCCAAGCGGTCATAAATGTATATGGCTAATAAGGGGATAAAAATACATAAAAGAAAAAAATGATAAAATGAAGGGGGAAGAAAATCCATCAGCATCATCCACCACATAAACAAAAAGGACAAAAATCACATGATCATCTCCATAGACGCTGAAAAAGCATTCGACAAAATGCAACATCCATTCATGATAAAAACTCTCAGCAAAATGGGTATAGAGGGCAAGTACCTCAACGTAATGAAGGCCATATATGATAAACCAACAGGCAACATTATACTAAACAGCGAGAAGCTGAAAGCTTTTCCTCTAAGATCGGGAACAAGGCAGGGATGCCCACTCTCCCCACTGTTATTCAACATAGTACTGGAGATCCTAGCCAATGCAATTAGACAAAACAAAGAAATACAAGGAATCCAGATTGGTAAAGAAGAAGTCAAACTGTCACTATTTGCAGATGACATGATATGCACATAAAAAACCCTAAAGACTCCACTCCAAAACTACTAGAACTAATATCGGAATTCAGCAAAGTTGCAGAATACAAAAGTAATACACAGAAATCTGTGGCTTTCCTATACATTAACAAATGAATTAACAGAAAGAGAAATCAGGAAAACAATTCCATTCACAAGTGCATCAAAAAGAATAAAATACCTAGGAATAAACCTAACCAAGGAAGTGAAAGACCTATATCCTGAAAAGTACAAGACACACTTAACAGAAATTGAAGAGGACACTAACAAATGGAAACTCATCCCATGCTCTTGGCTAGGAAGAATTAATATAGTCAAAATGGCCATCCTGCCCAAAGCAATCTATAGATTCAATGCAATCCCTATCAAAATACCAACAGCATTCTTCAATGAACTGGAGCAAATCGTTCAAAAATTCATATGGAACTGCCAACAACCCCAAATAGCCAAAGCAATCCTGAGAAGGAAGAATAAAGCAGGGGGGAAAAGAGGTAACTCGAGAAATTGTAGTTGAATGTTTTCATCATCCTGCTCTCTACAATTGATAGAGTACATAGACCAGAAGAATCAGTAAAGATAGATGATCTGATAAATGCTATCAACCACCTTGAAAGAAATTGATAACTATTGTACACTGCATCACAAAATATACAGGTACAAGTGTACATCACATTCACCAACATAGTTCACATAGTGGGCCATGAAATGTGTCTTGATAAATTTAATATTTAGGTAAGTATATGTTCTCATTATAACATTAAAATAGGAAAATTAAAGTAGATATCAAGCAAACTAAGATATCTGGAAATAGCCCAAATATTTGGAAAGTAGATGACATAGTTCTAAATAATTCATGAATCAAAAGGGAAACCGCTAGGGGAATAAGAAAACATTTTGATGAGAATGGTATTGATAATGTAACATAACATGTTCATGGAATGTAGCTAAAGCAGAGCTTAGAAGGAAAATTATAATTCATTATTAATGCTTTTATTTTTTAAATGCTCTTATTAGAAAGGAAGAAAACACTAAATAGCAGTAGCCTAAGCTCCACCTTAGGAAGCTAGAAAAAGAACAAAAAGTAAACCCATAAAAAGTAGAAATAAGTAAATAATAAACAGTAGAAATCAGTGATACAGAGAGCAGGCAAATAATACAGAAACTTAACCAAGCCAAAATATTGTTCTTTTGAAAGATCTACAATGATAAATTCCTAGCTTCAGTGAGCAACAAAATGGCAATGTGATGTGTTATAAATAGTAAAACATATATACGGATTGCTGTGAAAAGAGAACACAGAGAAGGGCTCATTCTGAATGGGATTTTCAAAGGTGATTTCAGCAAAATGGTCACATTTGTGTTTGGCTTTCAAGAGTTAGTATAGTTTTTTTGCTTCATATAGATTGGGTTAAAATATATTTTATGTAGAGGGAAAGTAGGAGTAAAAACATTTTTGACCAAGTTTATGGCATATTTAGAATGGCATTGTAACATAAGGGTCATGTGAGGTGGAGAGCAATAGGTGATGAGACAGGACAAGTAGTTTGGGGCTAGAATGTACAGAACCTAGAATGCCTTTCTTGGTAATTTATACCGCATTGTGTTGAAAACAAGCCATCTGAAGTTTTTAAATGAAATACTGCAAACAAAATACTTGGAATGACATTGAACATTTGTTGCCACTTCCCTGCTTTGACACATTTTATACCTTAGTATATTTTTGTTTCAGAATTTTAAAAAATTTAGAAAGGTACAGTTGAAGCCCCTTTTGTTCCTCTTGATCCATTGCCACAAGTAGCACTTATTCTGAAGTTATATGTTCTTACAATACATTTGAAAAATATTTTTACTGCTTAGTTATATATATTAATGTTATTTTCCATGCTAATAAGCTTTTTTTGTAAAGGTATCATTGATATACAATCTTATGAAGGTTTCACATAAGCAACATTGTGGTTACTACATTCACCTATATTATCAAGTCCCCCCCTCACACCCCATTGGAGTCACTTTCTGTTAGTGTAGTAAGATGCTATAGAGTCACTACTTGTCTTCTCTGTGCTGTATTGCCTTCCGTGACCCCCCTACATTATGTGTTTGAATCATAATCCATGCTAATAAGCTTTATAAAATACCACATTTATTCTACTCATTCGAGTTTTTCACTCATTATTTGAAATACAGGATATTCAGCAAGAACAGAGTGGTATACCCATAAGTTATTTCATAGCCAGTGTCCTTTCTGATTGACTGGTAACTGCACTTACTATCAAGTATTTTTAATATCTTACCCTTGGATTTATCTATGTTGACAAATGTGTTAATCCAGTCTTCATTTCAGTTACTGATTCATACTCCATTTGGTCAAAATACAGTGTATCTGTTATCCTATTAATGGACAGTTAGGTTGTTTCCAGTTTACTTTACTGTTAAATACAATGCTGCAATGAAATCTTTATATATCTTGTGCACATCTGTGAGAATTTATTTAGTGTTTTTAAGGTGAAATTGTGTTGTATTTAAAGTGAAATATGTAGTACTCTCCAGAGTGTTTGTCCCAGTTTACACTCTTACCAAAGAGGCTGAGAATATTGGTTTCTCAGTGTTATTTTCTTTCCCTTCCATATCTCTTACCTCCTGCCCTCACCCCCCATCCCCACCCTCCACATATACTTCAGCACTTTAGTCATTGAAAACTTGCCAATATGATTGATATGAAATGATATCTCGTGTTTGAATTTTCCTTTCACTGATTATTGGATGTTTTGAAGATCTTTTCTTAGGTTTATTAATGATTCTGGTTTCCTTTTTTAAAATTTCTGTTCATGGCTTTTACTGTGATCTGTTGGGTTGTTTTGTCTTTGGATTTTGTTAATTGATTTGTGACGGTTTAAAAAAATGCTCTGCATTTGTGATTTATGGAAGCTTTTTTAAAATGTTCTATCCCCCCTTTTTAAAAAATTTTTCATTTGAAAATAATTTCAAACTTACTAAAAAATAATACAAGTAAACACATGTACTCTCTTATTGGTATTTATCTATTCACATTTTACACTTCTTGTTTTATCTTTTGTGCACTTTGCTCTCCATCCTATATAATTGTTTTGTTTTTTGTTTTTTCTCTGGACCATTTGGCCCTGTACCCCTAAATATTTCAGTGGGTATTTCCTATGAATAACGATTTTTAAAAAATAGCTGTAGTATATTTGTCAACCTCATTTGTCTAACCTGCCTTTCATATTCCATACCAATTATAGCGACTTTGTCCACTCTGTCTTGGATTCAGGCTAGAGGCAAGTATTGCATTTAGTTGACATGTCTTTTTAGTCTTTAATCTGCAGCATTTCTACAGCCTTGTGAAACTGTAGTACAGTATGGCAACCAAAATATTCACACTCTTACAGTCTAGACACAGACAGGATTCCATCACAATATTGTGAGACATATTAAGATCATGAAAATATCCTGCTCCCCTTCAAAATGTCCCCCTGATTTTAGTCTTTCCCTTGTTCATTCTTTTCCCTGATTGTTTTACAACTTTACTACTCTCTCCGGATTTACCAATTAGGCCTCAGCATAATATTATAAGCACAAGGCCTACCTTCTCTCTGATTTATTTATTAGTTAACATGATGGATTCAAATTCTTAGCTTTTCTCAATGGCTTGTAATTCATTATGTTTCTTAATTATTTTTTGCTCAAAATGTTCTAGATTTGGCCAGTGGGGGCTCCTTCAAACTATTTCTTATCTCCTTGTGATGTATCCCCAACATTTATTTGAACACTTCCTTACTTTTGTCATCATAAAACTCATCTTGTATCTATCCATCGTCATCCTGCAGTTATCCATTTTTTCTAGGAGCCTAGGAACCTTGGTTCCTTTTAGTGGAGGAATAGTATTTAGAAACCAAGATCTGGGCTCTGAGGCTGCACATTGTTTCTAAAGTCTTTGCTTTTTGGCCCTTACAGTGTACATATATACGTGTATACACACACACATACCCATACATACATATATACACACACATACATAAATATATATGCACATACACATATTTTAGAAATTGTGTGGGTTCATACTGTACCTTCATTTCCAATCCATCCCTACATTGTTCTTTCTTGCTTTTCCCCATTCTGTAATTATATCTTCCTTCTATGCACAGTGAGAAAACTGGTTCTCAACAACATCTAAAACATTTATACAATTAGGCAACCTTATAGTATATCTAAAATACTTAAAATTGCTTCATCCCCAAATCAGTAAGTAAACCTACTAAAAGGAGTTAAGGATTTGTTTGCACATCTGCTTCTTGTCTCTTGACACACGTCCCCTACCCTACACTGAGGGTATATTGTCAAATGTTTCTAAGATACTTGAATCCATCTTTCCTTCTTTCCTTGCTCCTTCCCTTTTCTCTTCCCCTTTCCCATTCCATTTGCGTTTCTTTCTTTCTTTCCATATGGTTATAGTATAATCTCAAAATGTAATGAGGTTCATTTAGTTTTAGTTTTACTTCTATCACATTTGTAGTGATATAATTTTGTTCTTATAATACTTAGGGTAGTAATGTGCTTTAAAAAATCAAAAGTGTGCAAAAGGATAAACTCAGAGAGGTGTCACTCTCTTCTGTATCCCTTCTCTCTCATTTGCCTCTCCATCCCTTGTTGGGGATGTTGGTTGACTTCGAGGTTTTCTGGTAGTTTTGTCTACTTTTCTATTTTTTATTTCATTGATTTCTGCTCTTTGTAATTTCTGTCTGCTTTCTTTGAGTTTGTCTTCCTTATCTACTTTCATAAAGTGGAAACTTGAATCAGGTGTTGGTAAACTTTGTTCAAGGGCAACATAATATTTTAGCTTTATGGACCATTTGGTCTTTCACAACTGCTCAGTGCTGATGACACTGTAGCAAAAGTCAGTTACGAATACTTCTTAAATGAATGGATATGGCTGTGTTCTGATAAAACATTATTTACAAAGACAGTGCAGGCCTGGTGGCTGTAGTTCAACAACCCCTGGCTCAGATTTTGAGACCTTTCTTTTCTGACATAGTCATTTAAAGTTATAAATTGCTCTATTTAATGCTATCCCACAGATTTTTAACTTCCATTAGCATTCATTTCAAAATGTCATCTAATTTCTCTTGTATTTTTTTCACTGACTCAGTCATTATTTAAAGATATGTTGTTTAATTTCTAAATATTTTCGGGTTTTCCTGGTTGTTCTTTAATTCTATTGTGGTTATAGAACATATTCTTTATGATCTCAGTGTTTTGGGCTATGTTGGGGCTATGTAATGGTTCAGAATATTGTCCATCATGGTAAATCTACCTGGTACAACTGAAAATAATATGTTTTATGCCATTTTGGGTATAGTACATAAAAATATTGATTGAATCTAGATGATTGGTAGTGTTTTTCACATCCTCTATGCATTTATATGTTCTTGAATTTTTGTTTTCGGTCTACCAGTTGCTGAGAGAGGGACTTAAAACTACCAATCATGAGTGTGAAATTGCCTGTTTTTGTCCCTTTAATTTTCTCCATCTTTAGCTCATATATTTTGATATTATGCTATTGAGTACAGATACATTTATGTATGTTGTGTCTTCTTCACTCAGTCTTTTATCAGTATGGGTCTTTTTCTTGATTTCTTGTAATATGATTTGTTTTGAAATCTGCCTTGTCTGGTATTAATGTAACAGGTTATTCTAGTCTGATTGTGCTTACTGTTTCCTTCTTATATCTTTTTGTAACCATAAACATTCAATCTATTTGTATTTTTGTATTTAAAGTTCATTTCTTGTATTTCATATTTAGTTTTTCGTGGTTTTTTGTTTTTTTTTTTGAGAGGGCATCTCTCATATTTATTGGTCAAATGGTTGTTAACAACAATAAAATTCAGTATAGGGGGGGTCAATGCTCAATGTACAATCATTAATCCATCTCAAGCCTAATTCTCGTCAGTCTCCAATCTTCTGAAGCATAATGAACAAGTTCTTACATGGTGAACGAATTCTTACATAGTGAACAAATTCTTACATGGTGAACAGTACAAGGGCATTCATCACAGAAACTTTCGGTTTTGATCACGCATTATGACCTATAAACAATCAGGTCAAATATGAATATTCATTTGATTTTTGTACTTGATTTATATGTTGATCCCACATTTCTCCCTCTATTATTATTATTATTTTTATTTTTAATAAAATGCTGAAGTGGTAGGTAGATGCAAGATAAAGGTAGAAAACAGTTTAGTGCTGTAAGAGGGCAAATGTAGATGATCAGATGATCAGGTGTGTGCCTATGGACTAAGTATTAATCCAGGCTAGACAAGGGCAGCAAGACATCCACGGATGCAGAAGATTTCTCTCAAAGCAGGGGGGGTGAGGTTCTGAGCCTCACCTCTGTTGATCCCCAAATTCTCACCTGATGGCCCCCCTGCGACTGTGCCTGTCTTAGGTTGTTCCTCCCTTGAGGAATCTTACCCGTCTCTGTCTAACCAGTCATCTTCCGGGGCCATACAGGGAAATGTAAAGTTGGTAAATGAGAGAGAAGCCATATTTTTGAAAAGGTTAGTTTTTTACTTCTTTCCAGATTTATGCCCTGTGGCTTCTATGCCCAGCACTTGTCTCGAGGTATCTTTACCACCTGGAGGAATTATGATACTCGGTAAATTCGATGTGAGGCACGAATTCTATTTAAGGTTTGTAATTAGGAAGAAAGAAGGAAAGCTACAGATGTAGCATATGGAAGGAAACATGGGAGGATTGATTATTTCTTTGACATATCTTCTTGTAGAGTACCTTAAGTATGTATAGGTTTTAAACTACTAACTAATTTGCACACACATATTAACATAATAGGAATACGGTGACATAAACAAAGCAAATCTATAATTACCATCCATCTCCAGTGAAGCCAAGAAAACCATTTAGGCACCCTAGGCATTTGTGAAAATTTGTCTATGATATGATGGATATTGTCCAACTGTACTTGAACAGTCTGAGAGAAATCAGACAAATTAAAGCAGCCCATTTCTGGGATTTGTTCACATCCCATATGTTCTTTTAACCGTAGATAGTCTATAGTCATAAGATTTTGGAGTGCTACAACTTGCACCCCTCCCAACTCCTGGTTGAGTTCCAACAGTACAGATCTGGTCAAATTCGTTGTCTCACTGTATGCACATGCCAGCCTAGACATCTCCCTCCTCATTCCAATGGCAAGTCCAGGAAACGGTGGGGTGGATGCAGCCACAACCACAGCATCGCCCAGATCCCTGTGGAGGCTTTTTGATGATCATCCCCCTGGCACAAGTCCTCCAGAGAGTGCTGATGCCGGAAGCTCCTCCTCATATCATATCTTAGTTCATTTTCTGGGTATCCAAGCTAGGCCTTGATCTTCTGCATAGAAACAAACAGACCCTTTGCCCACACTTTGACATGCCCTCTATACCACTGTGCAGAACTCATTGGAGGTCAGCACACAGGAACTGCTTTTTTTTTTTTTTTTTATTAAAAGAAAGGAATATTATCAGAAAAGAGTACCTCCATAGCTAATCATCTGACACCCTTTAAGTGATCAACAGTAAGGATATTTAAAGCATGCGTTGATCTTTGATTTACCAATAGTTTTATCCTATCAAGGAGTAATCTCCCTTTTCTTTCTTTTTTTTTTTAATCTTTAATCTACACTTACATGAAAAATACTGTGTTTACTATGCTCTCCCCTATATCAGGTCCCCCCTAACAACCACATTACGGTTACTGTCTATCAGCTTAGGAAAATGTTGTAGAGTCACTACTTGTCCTCTCTGTGTTGTGCAGCCCACCCTCCCCTTTCTCCCTCCCCCCCATGCATGCTAATCTTAATACCCCCCTTCTTCTCCCCCCCCCCCTATCCCTCCCTGCCCACCCATCTTCCCCAGTTCCTTTCCCTTTGGTACCTGTTAGTCCATTTTTGGGTTCTGTAATTCCACTGCTGTTTTGTTCCTTCAGTTTTTCCTTTGATCCTATACTCCTCAGATGAGTGAAATCATTTGGTATTTCTCTTTCTCCGCTTGGCTTATTTCAATGAGCATAATACTCTCCAGCTCCATCCATGTTGCTGCAAATGGTTGGATTTTTCCACTTCTTATGGCTGAGTAGTATTCCATTGTGTATATGTACCACATCTTCTTTATCCATTCATCTACCGATGGACATTTAGGTTGCTTCCAATTCTTGGCTATTGTAAATAGTGCTGCGATAAACATAGGGGTGCATCTGTCTTTCTCAAACTTGATTGCTGCGTTCTTAGGGTAAATTCCTAGGAGTGGAATTCCTGGGTCAAATTGTAGGTCTGTTTTGAGCATTTTGATGCACCTCCATACTGCTTTCCACAATGGTTGAACTAATTTACATTCCCACCAGCATTGTAGGAGGGTTCCCCTTTCTCCACAGCCTCGCCAACATTTGTTGTTGTTTGTCTTTTGGATAGCAGCTATCCTTACTGGTGTGAGGTGATACCTCATTATAGTTTTAATTTACATTTCTCTGATAATTAGCGATGTGGAGCATCTTTTCATGTGTCTCTTGGCCATCTGTATTTCTTTTTTGGAGAACTGTCTGTTCAGTTCCTCTGCCCATTTTTTAATTGGGTTATTTGTTTTTTGTTTGTTGAGGCGTGTGAGCTCTTTATATATTCTGGACGTCAAGCCTTTATCAGATGTGTCATTTTCAAATATATTCTCCCATACTGTAGGGTTCCTTTTTGTTCTATTGATGGTGTCTTTTGCTGTACAGAAGCTTTTCAGCTTAATGCAGTCCCACTTGCTCATTTTTGCTGTTGTATTCCTTGCCCGGGGAGATATGTTCAAGAAGAGGTCACTCATGTTTATGTCTAAGAGGTTTTTGCCTATGTTTTTTTCCAAGAGTTTAATGGTTTCATGACTTACATTCAGGTCTTTGATCCATTTTGAATTTACCTTTGTATATGGGGTTAGACAATGGTCCAGTTTCATTCTCCTGCATGTAGCTGTCCAGTTTTGCCAGCACCATCTGTTGAAGAGACTGTCATTTTGCCATTGTATGTCCATGGCTCCCTTATCAAATATTAATTGACCATATATGTTTGGGTTAATTTCTGGGGTCTCTAATCTGTTCCACTGGTCTGTGGCTCTGTTCTTGTGTCAGTACCAAATTGTCTTGATTACTATGGCTTTGTAGTAGAGCTTGAAGTTGCGGAGTGAGATCTCCCCTACTTTATTCTTTTTTCAGGATTGCTTTGGCTATTCGGGGTCTTTGGTGTTTCCATATGAATTTTTGAATTATTTGATCGAATTCATTGAAGAATGGTGCTGGTAATTTGAGAGGGATTGCATCAAATCTGTATATTGCTTTCGGCAGGATGGCCATTTTGACGATATTAATTCTTCCTAGCCATGAGCATGGGATGAGTTTCCATTTATTAGTGTCCCCTTTAATTTCTCTTAAGAGTGACTTGTAGTTTTCAGAGTATAAGTCTTTCACTTCTTTGGTTAGGTTTATTCCTAGGTATTTTATTCTTTTTGATGCAATGGTGGATGGAATTGTTTTCCTGATTTCTCTTTCTATTGATTCATTGTTAATGTATGGGAAAGCTACAGATTTCTGTGTGTTAATTTTGTATCCTGCAACTTTGCTGTATTCCGATATCAGTTCTAGTAGTTTTGGAGTGGAGTCTTTGGGGTTTTTTATGTACAGTATCATATCATCTGCAAATAGTGACAGTTTAACTTCTTCTTTACCAATCTGGATTCCTTGTATTTGTTTGTTTTGTCTGATTGCTGTGGCTAGGACCTCCAGTACTATGTTAAATAACAGTGGGGAGAGTGGGCATCCCTGTATGGTTCCCGATCTCAGAGGAAATACTTTCAGCTTCTCGCTGTTCAGTATAATATTGGCTGTGGGTTTATCATGTATGGCCTTCATTATGTTGAGGTACTTGCCCTCTATTCCCATTTTGCTGAGAGTTTTTATCATGAATGGATGTTGAATTTTGTCAAATGCTTTTTCAGCATCTATGGAGATGATCATGTGGTTTTTGTCTTTCTTTTTGTTGATGTGGTGGATGATGTTGATGGATTTTCAAATGTTGTACCATCCTTGCATCCCTGGGATGAATCCCACTTGGTCATGGTGTATGATCCTTTTGATATACTGTTGAATTCTGTTTGCTAATATTTTATTGAGTATTTTTGCATCTGCATTCATCAGGGATATTGGTGTGTAATTTTCTTTTTTGGTGGGGTCTTTTCCTGGTTTTGGTATTAGGGTGATGTTGGCTTCATAGAATGAGTTTGGGAGTATTCCCTCTTCTTCTATTTTTTGGAACACTTTAAGTAGAATGGGTATTATGTCTTCTCTGTGTGTCTGATAAAATTCCGAGGTAAATCCGTCCGGCCCCGGGGTTTTGTTCTTGGGTAGTTTTTTGATTACCGTTTCAATTTCTTTGTTCTTAATTGGTTTGTTTAACTTTTGTTTTTCTTCCTTGGTCAGTCTTGGGAGGTTGTATTTTTCTAGGAAGTTGTCCATTTCTTCTAGGATTTCCAGCTTCTTGGCATATAGGTTTTCATAGTAGTATTTAGTAATTCTTTGTATTTCTGTGGAGTCTGTCATAATTTTTCCATTCTCATTTCTGATTATGTTGATTTGTGTTGATTCTCTTTTTCTCTTAATAAGTTGGGCTAGAGGCTTATCTATTTTGTTTATTTTCTCAAAGAACCCGCTCTTGGTTTCGTTGATTTTTGCTACTGTTTTATTCTTCTCAGTTTTGTTTATTTCTTCTCTGATCTTTAGTATGTCCCTCCTTCTGCTGACTTTAGGTCTCCTTTGTTCTTCTTTTTCCAGTTTTGATAATTGTGATGTTAGACTATTCATTTGGGATTGTTCTTCCTTCTTCAAGTGTGCCTGGATTGCTATATACTTTCCTCTTAAGACTGCTTTCGCTGCGTCCCACAGAAGTTGGGGCTTAGTGTGGTTGTCATTTGTTTCTATATATTCCGTGATCTATATTTTGATTTGTTCATTGATCCATTGATTATTTAGTAGCATGTTGTTAAGCCTCCATGTGTTTGTGAGCCTTTTTCTTTTCTTTGTAGAATTTATTTCTACTTTTATACCTTTGTGGTCTGAAAAATTGGTTGGTAGAATTTCAATATTTTGGAGTTTACTGAGGCTCCTTTTATGAGCTAGTATGTGGTCTATTCTGGAGAATGTTCCATGTGCACTTGAGAAGAATGTATATGCTGTTGCTTTTGGATGTAGACTTCTATAGATGTCTATTAGGTCCATCTGTTCTAGGGTGTTGTTCAGTGCCTCTGTGTCCTTACTTATTTTCTGCCCGGTGGATCTATCCTTCGGGGTGAGTGGTGTGTTGAAGTCTCCTAAAATCAATGCATTGCAGTCTATTTCCCTCTTTAGTTCTGTTAGTATTTGCTTCACATATGCTGGTGCTCCTGTATTGGCTGCATATATATTTAGAATGGTTATATCCTCTTGTTGGACTGAGCCCTTTATCATTATGTAGTGTCCTTCTTTATCTGTTGTTACTTTCTTTGTTTTGAAGTCTATTTTGTCTGATATTAGTACTGCAACCCCTGCTTTCTTCTCACTGTTGTTTGCCTGAAATATGTTTTTCCATCCCTTGACTTTTAGTCTATGCTTATCTTTGGGTTTAAGGTGAGTTTCTTGTAAGCAGCATATGGATGGGTCTTGCTTTTTTATCCATTCTATTAGTCTGTGTCTTTTGATTGGTGCATTAAGTCCATTTACATTTACGGTGACTATTGAGATATATGTACTTATTGCCATTGCAGGCTTTAGATTCGTGGTTACCAAAGGTTCAAGGTTAGCTTCTTTAGTATCTTACTGCCTACCTTAGCTCGCTTATTGAGCTGTTATATACACCATCTGGAGATTCTTTTCTTCTCTCCCTTCTTATTTCTCCTCCTCCATTCTTCATATGTTGTGTGTTTTGTTCTGTGCTCTTTTTAGGGGTGCTCCCATTTAGAGCAGTCCCTGTAGGATGCCCTGTAGAGGTGGTTTGTGGGAAGCAAATTCCCTCAGCTTTTGCTTGTCTGGGAATTGTTTAATCCCGCCATCATATTTAAATGATAGTCGTGCTGGATACAGTATCCTTGGTTCAAGGCCCTTCTGTTTCATTGCATTAAGTATATCATGCCATGCTCTTCTGGCCTGTAGGGTTTCTATCGAGAAGTCTGATGTTAGCCTGATGGGTTTTCCTTTATAGGTGACCTTTTTCTCTCTAGCTGCCTTTAAAACTCTTTCCTTGTCCTTGATCCTTGCCATTTTTAATTACTATGTGTCTTGGTGTTGTTCTCCTTGGATCCTTTCTGTTGGGGGTTCTGTGTAATTCCATGGTGTGTTCGATTATTTCCTCCCCCAATTTGGGGAAGTTTTCAGCAAGTATTTCTTCGAAGAGACTTTCTATCCCTTTTCCTCTTTCTTCTTCTTCTGGTATCCCTATAATACGAATATTATTCCTTTTGTCTTGGTCACATAGTTCTCTTAGTGTTGTTTCATTCCTGGAGATCCTTTTATCTCTCTCTATGTCAGCTTGTATACGTTCCTGTTCTCTGGCTTCTATTCCTTCAATGGCCTCTTGCGTCTTGTCCATTCTGCTTATAAATCCTTCCAGGGATTGCTTCACTTCTGTGATCTCCTTCCTGACATCTGTGATCTTCCTCCGGACTTCATCCCACTGCTCTTGCATTTTTCTCTGCATCTCATCCCATTGCTCTTGCATTTTTCTCTGCATCTCTGTCAGCATGTTCATGATTTTTATTTTGAATTCTTTTTCAGGAGGACTGGTTAGGTCTGTCTCCTTCTCAGGTGTTGTCTCTTTGATCTTTGTCTGCCTGTAGTTTTGTCTTTTCATTGTGATAGAGATAGTGTGCAGAGCTGGTACAAGTGACCGCTGGAAGAGCTTCCCTTCTTGTTGGTTTGAGGCCTTCCTCACCTGGGAGAATAGCGACCTGTAGTGGCTTGTGCTGGGCAGCTGTGTGCAGACAGGGTTTCTGCTTCCTACCCGGTTGCTATGTGGTTTATCTCTGCTCTTGCTGTGCGCGTGGCCTGGCTGGGGCTGCTCCTCCAAAATGGTGGAGCCCTGTTGGAGGGGGAGCGGCTGTGAGGCTATTTATCTCAGTAAGGGGACTCTGTGCTCCCTGCTGCCCAGGGGGTTAGAGTGCCCAGAGATCCCCAGATTCCCTGCCTCTGGTCTAAGTGACCTGTCCTGCGCCTTTAAGACTTCCAAAACGCACTCTCCAAACCAAAACAACAACAGCAACAATGAGAGAGGGAACAGAAAAAAAATTTTTAAAAAAAAAGGAAAAAACACTTGATTTTTTTTTTTGTCCTCAGGCCCCGGTCCCAGGCACCCGCTCACTGATCTTGCTGCCCTGCCTCCCTAGCACCAGGGTCCCTGTCCCTTCAAGGCTTCCAAAAACCACCCACCCACTGGTCCCGCAGGGAAAAACGCGCAATATTCTTTGTCCTCAGGCACCGGTCCCAGGCACCCGCTCACCAGTCCCGCCGCCCTGCCTCCCTAGCACCAGGGTCCCTGTCCCTTTAAGGCTTCCAAAAAGCACTCGCCAAAAAGAGAAAAAAGGTAAAAACACGGGATATTCTTTGTCCTCAGGCGCCTGTCCCAGGCACCCTCTCACCAGTCCCACTGCTGTGCCTCCCTAGCACCGGGGTCCCTGTCCCTTTAAGGCTTCCAAAAATTACTCGCCAAAAAGAGGAAAGTAAAGGGGAAAAACGCGCGATTTCCTCCGTCCTCAAGTGCCGGTCTCAGGCACCCGCCCACCGGTCCTGCAGGGAAAAACGCGGGATATTCTTTGTCCTCAGGCACCAGTCCCAGGCACCCGCTCACTAGTCCCGCCGCGCTGCCTCCCTAGCACCGGGGTCCCTGTGCCTTTAAGGCTTCCAAAAAGCACTCGCCAAAAAGAGAAAAAAAAAGGGGAAAAACACGCGATTTCCTCCGTCCTCAAGTGCCGGTCCCAGGCATCCGCTCACCGGTCCCGCCACCCTGCCTCCCTAGGAACGGGGTCCCTGTCCCTTTAAGGCTTCCAAAAAGCACTTGCCAAAAGAAAAAATCAAAACCGCTCTGGTTTCTTTCCACCCGCTGGGAGCCGGGGGGAGGGGCGCTCGGGTCCTGTCGGGCCGGGGCTTTTATCTTACCCCCTTCGCAAGGCACTGGGTTCTTGCAGGTGTGGATGTGGTCTGGATGTTGTCCTGTGTCCTGTGGTCTCCTTTTTAGGAAGATTTTTCTTTGTTATATTTTCATAGCTCTATGTGTTTTTGGAAGGAGATTTCCACTGCTCTACTCACGCCGCCATCTTGGCTCCACCTCTTTTTCGTGGTTTTTTAATCCATTCTTGCAGTCTCTGCCTTTTAAATGCTGTATTTATTCCATTAACATTTAATGTAATTCTTGATACGCCTTGCTAGATTCTGCCATTTTATTTTTGGCTTTCTGTTTATTTCCTCTGTTCCTTCTTTCTTGCTTTTCTGGGAGCAATTGAATATTTTTAGAATTCCATTTTAGTTTCCTGTTTGCCATTTAGTTTAGTTTAGTTTTGTTTTTTGCATTATAGTGGTTTCACATGGATTACAATGTTTGTTCTTAGGAAGAACAAAAAAAAAAAAAAGTAATACATTCCCTAGCAAAAAGAAAATTAATTGTCAACTTAAGGTGAATCAAATGTTGTAACTAGCAGATGTGAATTTTTTTCTTCAGTTGTCATTTTTATTCTGTTGCAAATGAATACCAAAAAAATTGAGGAAACAATTCTATTTACAATAACATCAAAAAGAGTAAAATACTTAGGAACAAACTAACCAAGAAGTGAAATAATTAGACATGGAAAACTATAAAACATTGCTGACAGGATTAAAGACCTAAATAAATGACAGATGCTTGTGTTCTTGGATTGAATGATTCAGTATTGTCACAATAAAAACACTACTCAGAGTTATCTGCAGATTCAATGCAATCCCTATCAAAATCCCAATGGCATTTTTTGCAGAAATGAAGAGCAGCAGCTGAATTTGCTGACCTCTGTGAATCCCTTCCAGCTCTGTCCCACACATCACAGATGAAAATTCTCAATGAAGTGAAGCAACATTTTCAATGCACGAAAATCTCAATAGAGGAATGGAAACTCTTAACAAGGAAATCTGAGTCATAAATAGGAAACAAATGGAAATTCTGAAAAGGAACAATACAATATCTGAAGTGAAAAGTTCACTGAAAGGTGAAAGTACTTATTTTCTATATGATGTATAGATGTAGCAGAGGAAAGAGTAAGTGAACTTGAAGCCAGACAGTAGAAATTATCCTAGGTGAAGAAAAGCTTAAAAGATTGGGAAAAACTTAACAGAGCCTCAGAGATTTCTTAGATCACATGAAATAGTCAAACATACTAAATTTGGATGTCGCAAGAGATGAGAGAAAAATGGTAAAAAACTTTTTTAAAGTAATGACTGAAAATTTCCCGAACTTGTGATGAAATAAAAAAATTTATAAACATAAAATGCTAAACCTGAAGGATTCTAAAGGCAAAGAAGCCCTCCTTGGGTACATTATAATTAAAATGTTTAAAGCAAAAGGGAAAGTGTAAATATTCAGCAACAGAAAAACTGATATATACCTGAGCACACAGTGATTGGATTAATTTCTGACTTCCCATCAGAAACCATTCCAGCCAGAAATGCATGGAATAACACTTGCAAATTTTGAGTAAATAAACCCAAACAAACCTGTCAATCTCGAGTGTATATTCAGTGAAAATATTCAGAAATGAAGGTAAGATAAAGGCATTTTCAATAAAAGAAAACTAAGTATATTTGTTATAAACTAATCTGTATTATTATAGTACATGATGAGGGAAGTTCTTCATGCAGAAGTAAGTGAAATAGTGTAAACTTGGATTCTTAAGAAAGAATCAAGGGCATTTCAAATGGTAATTATCTGGGAAAATGCAAATTTTTTTTGCCTTTTCTCTCAATAGTTTTATGAAATACCTTATTAAAGATTAAACATAACTTTTTATGGAACATAACATTTATATACATGTACTGTATATAAAAACAGTAACATAAAGGACAGAGGACTATGAGCTTATAAAATTGCAAGAAGTTAAAAAAGCAATACATTGACTGCAAGTGGAATATGATGTACTACCTTCTGTATACATATTTGGGTCTATTTCTAGACTTTTCTGATATTTTCCATTGACCTGTCTGTTCAGGTGCCAATACCACACTCTTAATTATATAGACTTTGTTGTGTTGTAATATTTTATCAGACTAGTTCATTCATGGAGCCCTTTTTTTTCCCCACTGCTTTTCTAGAAATTTATATGGGTTAATTTTTCCCTTTGATATATTTTAGGATCAATTTGTGTACCTCTGCCAGATTCATTGGGATTCATATTTTGTGTTTAAATTTATATCAATTTATAAAATCATGTGTACAAATTGATAGATGTCCTGAAGATTTGGGGACATTATAATCCAAGAAGAATTGATGGCTTTTCATTCATTCATTAAATCCTTTTTGATTTTTTAATGTGTATTTTATAGCTGTCTTCACATATATTTTGAACTTTTTTCTGCTTATTCATAATATTTTAATTTTTTTGGTTGCTATTGTATTTGGGGTTTTTTCATTGTGTCCTCTAATGCAAGAGTCAGAAAACTTTGTGTAGAAACCAGATAGTGAATATTTTAAGCTTTTTACATCTTGGTCTCTGTCACACTACTTAATTCTGCCATGATAGCACAAAAGTTCCCTTAGCCAATAAATGAATGTGTGTAACTGTTTTCCAATAAAACTTTATTTATAAAACCAGGCACTAGGACTTCTGTTTCAGACCAGATACATTTTTCCTTGTTCCTCTCCTCTAAAATACACTGTAATCCCTGAAAATAAGAGGCAACCCAAGGAGAATGCTAAAATGTGGAAAGAGGAGCTCTATTGATGTGTTTGTTGGTAAGTTGTGGGGAGAGGAGTAGCATTCTGTAATACTATGATTCAGTCTCAGACTTATGGTGAGTCTTGTGCCTTGTCTCTGACCTTCCCAAGTGATCCATGCTTTTTTCTCACCTTAGGTAGACAAGAAGGCTAGAAGGGGCTAAACTTGGGTATTTTCTTTCCTCTGTGAAAGGGATCCCTACGTCCCTGGGTTCTTTCAGCAGCAGTCGAAATACTTCCCTCTTAACCCTGTGTGTTACCACTTCCTCACAGCTTCATTGGTAGCCTCTCAGTTTTTTAATATGCCAGCACTAGCCTGAGACAAACCATAATATTAGAACTTCATGGGTGCCTAAAATCACAAGAGAAAACTTATGTCTTTGTGTAGAGGAACAGAGAAAATGGGCATCTGTTCTTTGAAGTGTAAGTAGGATTCCTGATATTTGATTTGATCCCACTGCTTTGCCTTCAAAGTGGAGTGAATTGTGCAGAATTGGACAGCAACCTCTAGGCTAAACTCAGAGAATCCCAATTTTCTGACTAGAGAAAATGGAAGAAGACTACAATCACTGTGTGTAAGGAAAATACTAGGCAGGAAAGAGCTAGAGAAGGAGATAAACAGAAATATTCCAATTTGAAGAATAGAAAAGATTATTTAAAACTTGAATGAATCTCAGGGGAGGTATAGGATATCAAAATTTTAAATTTCTGTGATTAGAGTCCCAGAGAGGAGATTGCTATGTAAAAATATTTGAAGAAATAGTAGCTTTAAACTTTTCCACATTTGGTAAAAGATGAAGTTTTAGATTCAAAAAATTCAATTAACTGCAGGGTTAACCCCCAAAAAACCTAGCCCAGACACATCACAAGCTGGTGAAAAGGAAAGATGAATAAAAAATGGCAAAAGATAAATAGGGAGAAAATATATAGGACAACTACTGAAGTAATTACAGATTTCTCAGAATCAGTGACAGTGAGGAGACACTCTTCATCTTGATGAGAGCAAAGAAATGTAAACCCAGAATTCTATATGCAGTATAAATACCCTTCAAGAATGAAAATGAATAAAGATACCCTCAGATGCTGAAGATCTAAGATAATTCATTTTCAGATCTGTTCTGAAAGAAAAGTTAATTGATGTTCTTTGAGGTAAATGGAAATGATTCCAGAGAGTATCTTGGAACTTAGTGTGATAGAACAAAGTAAATGGTAAATAGGTAAATATGAAATGTTTTCAAAATTTGTTATTTAAAATATGTGTAACTATTGAAAGAAAAACATATATAATTGTCATACCTAGGGTTTCAAGTATATAGATAATGACATTATAATTATGGCATAAAAATCTGTGATTAAACATTGTAATGCTTCTACATTTGCACTTCAGTGGTAAAACATTAACTAGAATGTGGAATGATATATATGTATAATTTTCTAAAAACCGGTCAATCAATAAAATTTCAAATGATAACATAGTCTCTGTCTCACACACAAACAGTAAACCATCCGAGAAAGGATAAAATATAGGAGACAACTGAACTTTAATAAGTGAGGGCTCTAAGAAGGTGGCATAGAAAGAGACTGAAATCACCCCCTTCCACATACACATTTATATCTACTCCTGCATAGAGAGCAATTCCTCCTGAAGAACTGAGGGCTGAGTGAACAGCTTCTGTACAACAACACATAGGGAAACCATACAGCATGGCAGGAGAGGTGGAGATACGGTAATAAAAAACTTCACTCCTGAATGTGACAACCTGCCATAGGGAGGAATATGACTGAGGGACCCACACACAGATTTTCCTATCTTGGGGCACAGAAAAAGCACAGTTTAAAGGGCAACTGGAGGATAAGTGAAGTATAAATACATTTATTAACACTAGAGCATCCACCAAATGGTAAAGGAACTGCTGGAGCACTCTCTGAGATTAGAGGTGCTGGTAAACACCACTGTCTGTGTTCTGCCTACATCTTGATTGCATGGACCAGAGCAGGATCTGGGATTGCCAGTCTGCCTGCCACTTACGCGAGTCCTGTGTGCCTTGCCTACACCAGCTCTAGATGTTCCTCCAAGGTGACCACACTGCCCACAACTGCCCAAGATTGGGTAGACCCACGGAGGTAGCACCAGAGTTGTGCACACAAGGACACCCCCAGCCCACACATGCTCTGCTTCTAGCTGTCCTGCCAGGACCCCTGTGTGGAGTGTTCTGGAACCCAACATCCTTTGCCAAATTGGCCTCTTGTTGCCCTGCCAGAGCATCCTCTGCATGAAGCACATCAGTATCCCCTGGACTGTGCCCACTCACCCTCTAGCCACCCCACCAGGGTGTCTGCTGTGAGAGTGTACCTGGAGCCCCTGGTACATGCCAACTAGGACAAGCATTCCATCAGGGTGCCCTGTACATGTAGCACCCATGGCCTCTCTCCCTCACCCCTCTCCCAGCCTGCAATGATTTATGACCACAGCAGTCTTGCCAGGGCATCTCCTGTGCAGAGTGCCCTGGGAACCCCAGAACCACATCTACATTAGTTCCAGTCAGCTGGTCAAAGCTGCCAAGCATATTACGCAGTCTACCTAGGAGGTATTCCTACACAAGGCCATTCCTTTAACACTGGGAAAAGTAGCTGTTTCACCTAATCCATAGAAACAAACACAGAAACTCAAAATGAGACAGAAGAATATCCAAATGAAAGAATAAGAACTTTAGATAATGAACTCAATGAAACAGAAGCAATCTACCTGAATAAAATAGTTAAAAGATGGTTATAAAGATACTCAGTGGACTTGAGAGAAAAGTTCATGAACTCAGAACCTCAACAAAGAGAAAATATTTTTAAAAAGAACCAATTAGAGTTGAATACAATTAACAAAATGAAAAATACAGAAGGAATCAACAGCATGTTGGAGGACGTAGAAGGAATCAGCAATCTTGAGGACAGTTGTAATAGCACCTAAGATGAACACAGAAAGAAAAAAAATTTTTAAGTGAGGATAGGTTAAGGAACACCTGGGACAATATCAAACATACCTAACATTCATATTATAGTCCCAGAAGGAGAAGACAGGGGGATAAGGGCAGAAAACATTTGAAGAAAAACTTGCTGAAAAGTTTCCCATCCTGGGGAAAAAGACATGTAAGTCCAGGATGCACAGAGATCCCCAAACAATATGAATCCAAAGAAGACCACGTCAAGACAAATAATTAAAATGTCAAATATTAAGAGAGTCTTAAAATCAGCAAGAGAAAACAAGTTACATACAAAGGAAATCCCATAGTCTCTCAGCTGAGTTTTCATCAGAAACATTACAGAACAGAAGGCAGTGGCATGATACATTCAAAGTGCTGACTGGAGAAAAACCTATAACCAATGATATTCTACCTGAAAAGTTACTCGGAATTGGAGCATTTCCCAGACAAAAAAACATGTTAAAGGAGTTTACCACCACTAAATTTGCCTTACAAGAAATGTTAAGGGGAGTTCTTTAATATAAAAAGAATAGGCCATAATTTCAAGTAAGAAATTTATTTAGAAAGGAAAAAAAATTCACTGTTAAAAGCAAACAACAAAGTAGTCGATGAGTCACTTAGAAGCTAATATGAAGGTTAAAAGACAGACATAGTAAAATCAATTATCTAAGTTTTAGTTAAGGGAAACAAAAGGTATGAAATATGACATACACATAAAACATGGAACAAGGGGAGTAACAATGCTTTGAGAATACATTCAAACTTAAGAAACCACCCACTAATAGGCTAACGTATACTTAGGGTGTCATATATGACCCTTGTGGTAACCACAAACCAAAAGCTTATAGATAGGTGGAAGAAATAAAGGAGTCAAACATAACCCTAAAGAAAGTCATAAAACTGCAAGAGAGCAGGAGGAGAGGAAAGGTACAAAAAAGTACAAAAACAGAACAGTTACATGGCAAAGAGTATGCACCTATCCATAATTACTCTAAATGGCCTAAGGTGCTGCAATTAAAGTTCATAGGTTGGCTAAATGGATTAAAAAAATCCCAGACCTATCTATATGCTGCCTACAAGAGACTCACCTCAGATCTAAGGACACACATGCTGAAACTGAAGATGTAAAAAAAATACTACATGCAAATGGAAGTGAAGAAATAAAAAATTGGAATAGCACTATTTATATGTCAAAATAAACTTAAAGACTATAAGAAGCATTACATAATGATGGATCAACCCAAGAGATATGAAAACTATAGGTATTCTCCCAAAATAGGGTACCTGAATATATAAAGCAAATATTACCAGGAATAAAGGAAGACATTGACAGTAGTACAATAATAGGGGATTTTACATCCCACTTAAGTCAATGTATGTATCTTCCAGACAGAAAATCAGTAAGGAAACAGTGGCTTTGCATGACACATTAGACTAGTTGGACTTAACTAATATAAAGTCTCTAATATTAAAGATATTGTATCAGGGACCTTCTCTTACTACAATGGTATGAAATTAGAAATCAGAAAAAAATGAAAAGAAACACATGGAGGCAAAACAACAGGCCACTGAACAAACTGGTTCAATGAACAAATTAAAAAGGAATACAAAAATATGTGGAGACAGACAAAAACACACAATGGCTCAATATCTTTGGGATGCAGCCTAAGAGGGAAGTTTTTAGCTATACAGGTCTACGTCAAGGAACAAGAAAAATCTCAATCTAAAAACATGCCTAAAGGAACTAAAATAATGAGAACAAAGCCCAAAGTTAGTAGGAGAAATATAATAAACAGCATAAAAACAGTCTATGAAAACAAAAGGAAAAAATCAGACTAAGAATTGGTTCTCTCAGTAGGAAGGATATAATAGAGTGGAAGTAAATAAAACACAGTCTAAGAAAACAATAGGAAAAAACAGACTTGGTTCTTTGAAAAGATAAACAAAATTTATAAACCTTTAGCCAGACTCATCAAGAGAAAAAGAGGACTCATAAATGAAATCAGGAATGAAAAAGAAGAAACACACCACAGAAATACAAAAGATAGTGATTTGCAAAAATTGTATCCCAACAAATTGGACGACCTAAAAGAAATGGGTAAGTTTCTAGAAACATACAATCTTCAAAGACTGAACCAAGAAGAAATAGAAAATCTGAATCATCTGATTACTAGTAATGAAATTCAATCAGTAATCAAGAAACTCCCAACAAACAAAAGGCCCAGAAACCTTCACAGTTGAGTTCTTATTAAATAATACCCGCCCATCTCAAACTATTCCAAAAACACAGACAAAAGAAATGCTGCTAAATTCATTGTACAAGGCCAGCATTACCCTGATACCAAAACCAAAGACACTACAAAGAAAAGCTTTTGTACAACAAAGGAAACCACCAACAAAAGGTAGCCTACTGAATAGAAGATGTTCACAAATGATATATTTGATGAGATTAATATCCAAAATACACGAAGAACTCATACAACTAAACAGTAACAGAAACCAAATAATCCAGTCATAAAATAGGCAGAGGGCCTGAATAGACATTTTTCCAAAGAAAACATATTGACATTCTTCCAAAGAAGACATACTGCAAAGATGGCCAACTGACAAATGAAAGGTGTTTAACATCCCAAATCATCAGGAAAATGCAAATCAAAACGAGATATGACCCTATATCAGTTAGGATGGATATTATCAAAAAGACAATTGGTAAGGATGTGGAGAAAAGGGAACCCTCATATGCTGTTGGTGGAAATATAAAATGGTACAAACACTGGAAAACAGTCCATGTTTTCCAAAAACTTAAAATTTGAAATACCACATAACCCAGGAAATCTACTTCTTGATATTTATCTGATGAAAACGAAAACACTAGTTTGAAGTGATATGTGTCCCCACTGTTTATTGCTGCATTATTTACAATAGTCAAGATATGGTAGCAATGTCTATCAGTTAACAAGAGAATAAGAAGAGATGGTATTAATATACAATAGGCTGTCACTTGGCCATGAAAAAGATGAAATCTTGTCATTTGCAGTGTTATGGATGGACCTCAAGGGTATTATGGTAAGTGAAGTAAGTCAGATAGGAAAGACAAATACCATATGATTACTTCAATATACAATCTATAAAAATAACAACAGAAATAGACAAATATAGAGAATAATCTGGTAGTTTCCTTAGGGGAGGGAGTTTTGAAATGTGTAAATAGGTGAAGGGGATAAAGAGGTACAAACTTCCAAATATAAAATAATGTCACAGGGATGCAAAGTATAGCATAGGTATATAGTCAATAATGTAATAACTTCATAAGGTGAAAGATTGTAACTACACTTCCTGTGAGCATTTCATAATGTATATAATTGTCAAATCACTATATTGTACACAAACTAATATATTAATTTCTATCAATCATACTTCAGTGAAAATTGAGACCTCCCAAATCTTTAAAATATAATAAAATGGTAGACCTAAATCCAAACATATCAATAATTAGATTAAATGCAAATAGTCAAACCCCAGAGCCTGTCACACTTTATTTTAAAAATCATAGACCTATATGCTATCTCTAAGACACCTTCTTTAAATATCCTTGCATAGATGACTTAAAGGTAAAAGATAAGAACTTGACAAAGCATTAAAACAATTGAAAAGGTTTAGTGGCTATATCAGACAAAATAGACTTAAGGATAAAGGACATTTCTTAGGTTAAAGACAGATGTTATTACCTGATTATAAAATGGACAGTTCATCAGGAATAAAAAATAATATATATGGTCATGTTCCTAATAAGATACATTCCAAATACATGAACACAAACTGATAGAACTGAAGAAAAACAGACAAGTCTGCAGTTATACTTGTAGAATCATATTGCTCTTAGTAGTTGATAGGATAGGAAATGAGCAAATATATGGGACAGCTGAACAAGATTATCAACAATCCTGACCTAATGGATATGTATAGAATACTGAAAAACAGGATATATTCTTTTCACATGCATATAGAACATTTGACTATCTAAATCATTTTCTGGGCTATAAATGTATGTATATTATTTATATAGCATATAAATAGGTATATATAAAATAATATAAATGTACATATAATGTATTTCATATATTTAAGTATGTATATGATAGTGTAATATGTAATTTATGTATTATGTATTTATATATGTTCATATAATATACATAAAATTCATATAATGTACATAAATTTTAAATACTTGACATAATTTCATGTGTGTTCTCTGACCATAATAGATATTAACAAATAATATATAACAAATATTTGGAAAATCTCCATATATTTGAAAGTTAAACTACCGTTTTCTAAAGTGTAAACAGAGTACAGAAAGGAAGCTCACAAGAATGAAAATTTAACATACCAATCTATGATGTAGCTAAAGCAGTACTTCAGTGAGAAACTTACAGTATTAAATATTAGTAAAAAAGAAGTGTCTTAAGCCACTACTCTATATTTCAACATAAAATAGAAGTCAAACTAAAACCCAAAAACAAATAATAAACATAAAAGCACAAATCAATGAAATTTAAAGCAGGGAAACAATGGAAAAAAATTGACTGAAGCCAAAAGGTTCTTCCTTAAAAAAGTCAATAATATTGATAAAATATCTTTCTGTTCAGCAAGACTAAACAAAAAAAAGGAAATCAATACAAGTCTCAAAATGTAAATGTCAAGGAATGAAAGAGGGGCTCTCACTGTAAACCTTGCAGAAATTAAAAGACTAATAAGGCATAAATGTGAGTAATTTTGTCACGAAATGTAAGAAATTAGATGAATCAATTTATTTTAAAAGAAGTTATCAAAACCCATGTTCTGAGAAATAAACAGTATGTATATTTCTGTCACTCTTAGGAAATAAAATTTGTAGCTACATTCTTTACAACAACAAAAAATTCCTAACCTCAATTGTTTGATGGATGAATGTTTCTAAACATTTAAGGAAGAAAATAAGGATTCTTGTGTATCACTTTCACTGAGTAGCAGAGAAAGTTATATTCTAGCCACGTTTTATGTGCACAGCTTTACCCTTACACTAAAACCCAAGAAAGATGCCTCAAATAATAAAGACTGCAGAGCAATATTCCTCATGAACATGGACATAAAAATTATCTACTGTTATCAGATAGTTTCCAGCAATATACCATAAGGTTAATACATGAGAGTTTTGTCCAGTTCAGAACTGAAAGTGTAACTTAATATTGAAAATCAATCATACAATTCATCATACGAGCGAATTAAAGACAAAGACATCATCTCAATATATGCAAAAAGAGCATTTTATTTCATTTAATACTTTCATTATAAAAATTCTTAGCAAATTTGGAAAAGAAGGCAACTTCATTAATGTGATAAATGGAATCTCATAAACACTGATAGTAACATCAGTTTAATCATTAGAAACGGAATGGTTTTGCTATGAACAGGAACTAGGCAAGTATGACAGATTGCAACATTATTTGACTTTATAGTGGAAGTTCACACAAGTGCCATAAAGCAAGAGAAGGGGAGTGAAGGGTATGTATTTTGATACACAAGCCATGAATATTTGGAAATCAATATTAAATGAATCATACCATTTACAGTAGCACCACCTTTGCCCTGCCACCAAAAAAACCCCATGAAATATTGGCAATCCTTGCTTTACAGAGTATTGTAGGACTGCAAAAAATGTCTGCTAAATGAAACCATGCAAAGCACTATTAATGAAAAGATTACAATTCTCCCATTTGAAAAAATCTTTGTGGAAACATTAAAAGTTCTCTATCAGTTAAAGATGTATAGGAAAATGAAAACAGTAAAACTTTTATTTACTATAATTGAACAATAGAAATATTTAAAATTAAATTGAATTTCATTATAAGAAATTACCGAGTAATTTGAATAACCCTTGTTTTCTTATTGTATAACTTATAAGAAACAAGAATCTTTTCTGTAGTTGGCTGAATTGTCACCATCCTTTGTAAATAGGAATTTCCTCCTCACATTTTATCCTTTATGCTTTCAGTCTCATTAAATGTTTCTGAAAGTTTTTTAAAAATAAAATTTTTAGCTGGTGTCAAACCCTGTTGGACATCTTCATCCTTTTCAGCACATTGTTCTTACTTACACTGAGAAGTTCCTACAGGTGCATATTTAGAGGTCTCAAATGATCATGGTGTCAACATCTCATGGTTAGCAAATTATGCTGTAACCACATTTACATTAAATTCAAAATTCCCATCCAGTTTTGACAGTTTATTACTGCACTTTCATCTTTGTTGGCCATTAACTTTTTGGATTGTGTATTTTGAAGTATGTCACATAGGTTCATAACTGGGAGACAAGGCAACTTTTTTGTTTGCAAATAAATTGAGTAAATGATATGCACAGGCCAATCACTGATAGATTTTAAAAGAAGTGAGATTTCCATTTCTATATTTAAGGAGCTTTGAAGTTGCCACTCAATACTAAAAAAATTTAACCAAAAGTTTAACAGGCTGAGAAATCAACAGTACTTCTTGGATCTCTAAAACAGGAGAGGGCACAGCAAACCATTGCCCACAGGACTAGTGTTTAAGGTGAATACAGATAGTCATGGCCTACTGGATTAGAGATAAATAGAAACTACTGGAGGAACTAGTGCCAGGATAGGAAAATTCTGAACTGTAACTTATGAATTGCTGGAGGCTCAGTGTGGACAAGTCTGAGGTAAAAAACTGCAAGGGCTCCCAGTCATGGATGGTATTTCAGTACTGAGATTCACCTGCAGGAGTACTTACTGGAGAAAACGACCCATGTATATCTGTCAGGGAGAGGAAAGGGAACCATTTTGAAGTAAGCCAGAATAGTATGTTCTTCTTGAAGCCTCTCCTCAGAAGAAACTATTTAAGCAGAGCCTATCATGGTGGGTTATTATCAGTGCCTAACATAGGTGTGGAAGGAAAGTACCCAACTCCAGCTTACTCTAGCCATCCTGCCTCACCTAAGGGAGGAAGACTAAAACCAGTAAACTCATCTGACATTTCATAGTCCAGAGACTGGTGCACTAAAAGATTGAAACTGATTTATACAAATGTAAAATACTTCCCATTGCCTCACACTTCACCATCATATTGCTAAACACCTATTTACAAGTTTTTTTTTATGTATCGCAATTACAAAAAAATTACAAGGCATACATAGTCAAGAAAAAACCATTTGAAGACACAGTGCAAGTACCAGAAGCAGCAATGACAGGAATGTTGGAATTATCAGACCTAGAATTTTTTTCTTGTTGTTATCATTAAACTACAATTACATGAAGAACATTATGTTTGCTGGGTCCCCCTTAACCAAGCCCCCCCACAAACCCCATTACCGTCACTGTCTATCAGCGTACTAAGATGTTGTAGACTCACTACTTATCTTTTCTATGTAGCACAGCCGTCCCCATTCCTCCCCCCCCACATTATACATGCTAACCGTAACACCCCCTTTCTTCCCCGCTCCTATGCCTCCCTACCCTCCCATTCTCCCCAGTCCCTTTCACTTTGGTAGCCGTTAGTCCACTCTTGGGTTCTGTGATTCTGCTGCTGTTTTGTTCCTTCAGTTTTTCTTTGTTCTTATACTCCAAATATGAGTGAAATCATTTGGTACTTGTCTTTCTCTACCTGACTTATTTCACTGAGCATAATACCGTCTACTTCCATCCATTTTGTTACAAATGGTAGGATTTGTTTTCTTCTTATGGCTGAGTAATATTCCATTGTATATATGTACCACATCTTTATCCATTCATCTACTGATAGGTACTTAGGTTGCTTCCATTTCTTGGCTATTGTAAATAGTGCTGAGATAAACATGGGGGTGCTTCTGTCTTTCAAACTGGGCTGCTGCATTCTTAGGGTAAATTCCTAGAAGTGGAATTCCTGGTTACATGGTATGTCTATTTTGAGGAGCCTCCATACTGCGTTCCACAATGGTTGAACTAATTTACATTCCCACCAGCAGTGTAGGAGGGTTCCCCTTTCTCCACAACCTTGCCAACATTTGTTGTTGTTTGTCTTTTGGATGATAGCCATCCTTACTGGTGTGAGGTGATATGTCATTGTGGTTTTAATTTGCATTTCTCTGATAACTAGCAATGTGGAGCATCTTTTCATGTGTCTGTTGGCCATCTGAATTTCTTATTTGGAGAACTGTCTGCTAATCTCCTTTGCCCATTTTTTGATTGGGTTATTTGATTTCTGTTGAGGTGCATGAGCTCTTTATATATTTTGGATGTCAAGCCTTTATCGAATCTGTCATTTACGAATATATTCTCATACTGTAGGATACCTTTTTGTTCTATTGATGGTGTCCTTTGCTGTACAGAAGCTTTTCAGCTTGATGTAGTCCCACTTGTTCATTTTTGCTTTTGTTTTCCTTGCCTGGAAGTTCATGAAGAAGTCGCTCATGTTTATGTCCAATAGATTTTTGCCTATGTTTTTTTCTAAGAGTTTTATGGTTTCATGACTAACATTCAGGGTCTTTGATCCATTTCGAATTTACTTTTGTGTATGTGGTTAGACAGTGATCCAGTTTCATTCTCTTACATGTAGCTGTCCAGTTTTGCCAGCACCGTCTGCTGAAGAGACTGTCATCTCCCCATTTATGTCCATGGCTCCTTTATCGTATATTAATTGACCATATATGTTCGGTTTAATGTTTGGAGTCTCTATTCTATTCCACTTGTCTGCGGGTCTGTTCTTGTGCCTTTACCAAATTGTCTTGCTTACTGTGGCTTTGTAGTAGAGCTTGAAGTTGGGGAATAAGATCCCTCCCACATTATTCTTCCTTCTCAGGATTGTTTTGGCTATTCGGGGTCTTTGGTGTTTCCATATGAATTTTTGAACTATTTGTTCTAGTTCATTGAAGAATGCTGTTGGTAGTTTGATAGGGATGGCATCGAATCTGTATATTGCTTTGGGAAGGATGGCCATTTTCATGATATTAATTCTTCCTAGCCAAGAGCATGGGATGAGTTTCCATTTGTTAGCGTCCTCTTTAATTTCTCTTTAGAGTGTCTTGTAGTTTTCAGGGTATAGGTCTTTCACTTCTTTGGTTAAGTTTATTCCTAAGTATTCTACTCTTTTTGATACAATTATGAATGGAATTGTTTTCCTGATTTTTCTTTCTATTGGTTCATTGTTAGTGTATAGGAAAGCCACAGATTTCTGTGTGTTAATTTTGTATCCTGCAACTTTGCTGAATTCTGATGTTCTAGTAATTTTGGAGTTGAATTTTTAGGGTTTTTTATGTACAGTATCATGTTATCTGCAAATAGTGACAATTTAACTTCTTCTTTACCAATCTGGATTCCTTGTATTTCTTTGTTTTGTCTAATTGCTGTGGCTAGGTCCTCCAGTACCGTGTTGAATAACAGTGGGGAGAGTGGGCATCCCTGTCTTGTTCCCAACTCAGAGAAAAAGCTTTCAGCTTCTCGCTGTTCAGTATGATGTTAGCTGTGGTTTTATCATATATGGCCTTTATCATGTTTAGGTACTTGCCCTCTATACCCATTTTGTTGAGAGTTTTTAATCATGAATGGATGTTGAATTTTGTCAAATGCTTTTTCAGCATCCATGGAGATGATCATGTGGTTTTTGTCCTTTTTGTTTATGTTGTGGATGATGTTCATGGATTTTCAAATGTTGTACCATCCTTGCATCCCTGGGATGAATCCCATTGGTCGTGGTGTATGATCCTTTTGATATATTTTTGAATTCGGTTTGCTAATATTTTATTGAGTATTTTTACATCTACGTTCATCATGGATATTGGTCTGTAATTTTCATTTTTGGTGGGGTCTTTGCCTGGTTTTGGTATTAGGGTGATGTTGGCTTCATAGAATGAGTTTGGGGGTATTCCCTCCTCTTCTATTTTTTGGAAAACATTAGGGAGAATGGGTATTATTTCTTCTCTGTATGTCTGATAAAATTCCGATGTAAATCCATCAGTTCCGGGGGTTTTGTTCTTCGGTTGTTTTTTGATTACCGCTTCAATTTCTTTGCTCATTATTGGTTTGTTTAACTTTTGTGTTTCTTCCTCGGTCAGTCTTGGAAGGTTGTATTTTACTAGGAAGTTGTCCATTTCTTCTAGGTTTTCCAGGTTGTTAGTATATAGGTTTTTGTAGTTGTCTCTAATAATTCTTTGTATTTCTGTGGAGTCATGATTTTTCCTTTCTCGTTTTTTATTCTGTTGATGTGTGTTGGTTCTCTTTTTCTCTTAATAAGTTTGGCTAGAGGCTTATCTATTTTGCTTATTTTCTCATAGAACCAACTCTCGGTTTCATTGTTTTTTTTCTGTTGTTTTATTCTTCTCAATTTTATTTATTTCTTCTCTGATCTTTATTATGTCCCTCCTTCTGCTGACCTTAGGCCTCATTTATTCTTCTTTTTCCAATTTCGATAATTGTGACATTAGACTATTCATTTGGGATTTTTCTTCCTTCTTTAAGTATGTCTGGATTGCTATATACTTTCCTCTTAAGACTGTTTTAGATGTGTCCCACAGAAGTTGGGGCTTTGTGTTGTTGTTGTCATTTGTTTCCATATATTCCTTGATCTCTATTTTAATTTGTCATTGATCCATTGATTATTTAGGAGCATGTTCTTAAGCCTCCATGTGTTTGTGAGCCTTTTCGTTTTCTTTGTACAATTTATTTCTAGCTTTATGCCTTTGTGGTCTGAAGAGCTGATTGGTAGAATTTCAATCTTTTGGAATTTACTGAGGTTCTTTTTGTGGCCTAGTATGTGGTCTATTCTGGAGAATGTTCCATGTGCACTTGAGAAGAATGTGTATCCTGTTGCTTTTGGATGTAGAGTTCTATGGATGTCTATTAGGTCCATCTGTTCTAGTGTGCTGTTCAGTGCCTCTGTGTCCTTACTTATTTTCTGTCTGGTGTATCTGTCCTTTCGAGTGAGTGGTGTGTTAAAGTCTCCCAAAATGAATGCATTGCATTCTATTTCCTCCTTTAATTCTGTTAGTATTTGTTTCACATATATTGGTGCTCCTGTATTGGGTGCATATATGTTTATAATGGTTATATCCTCTTGTTGGACTGTGCCCTTTATCATTATGTAATGTCCTTCTTTATCTCTTGTTACTTTCTTTATTTTGAAGTCCATTTTGTCTGATACTTGTATTGCAACACCTTTTTCTCTCTGTTGTTTGCATGAAATATCTTTTTCCATCCCTTGACTTTTAATCTGTGCATGTCTTTGGGTTTGAGGTGAGTCTCTTGTAAGCAGCATATAGATGGGTTTTGCTTTTTTATCCATTCTATTACTCTGTGTCTTTTAATTGGTGCGTTCAGTCAATTTACATTTAGGGAGATTATTGATAGATATTTACTTACTGTCATTGCAGGCTTTCGATTCGTGGTTACCAAAGGTTCAAGGTTAGCTTGTTTACTACCTTACTGTCTAACTTAACTCACTTATTGAGCTATTGTAAACACAGTCTGATGATTATTTCTCTCCCTTCTTATTCCTCCCCCTCCATTCTTCATATGTTGGGCATTTTGTTCTGTGCTCTTTTTAGGAGTGCTCCCATCTAGAGCTGGCCCTCTAAAATCCCCTGTAGAGGTGGTTTGTTGGAGGCAAATTCTCTCAACTTTTGCTTGTCTGGGAATTGTTTAATCCCTCCTTCATATTTAAATGATAATCATACTGGATACAGTATTCTTGGTTCAATTCCCTTATGTTCCATTGCATTAAATATATCATGCCATTCTCTTCTGCCCTGTAAGGTTTCTGTTGAGAAGTTTGATAGCTTGATGGGTTTTCCTTTGTAGGGGACCTTTTTCCTTTCTCTGGCTGCCTTTAAAACTCTGTCTTTGTCATTGATCTTTGCCATTTTACTTATAATGTGTCTTGGTGTTGTCCTCCTTGGGTCACTTCTGTTGAGAGTTCTGTGTATTCTGTGGTCTGATCAATTAATTCCTACCCCACTTTGGGGAAGTTTTCAGCCATTATTTCTTCAAAGACACTTGCTATCCCTTTTTCTCTCTCTTCTTCTTCTGGTACCCCTATAGTGCGGTTATTGTTCCTTTTGGATTGGTTGCACAGTTCTCTTAATATTGTTTCATTCCTTGAGATCCTTTTATCTCTCTCTGTGTCAGCTTCTATGCGCTCCTGTTCTCTGGTTTCTGTTCCATCAATGGCCTCTTGCATCTTATCCATTCTGCTTATAAATCCTTCCAGAGATTGTTTCATTTCCGTAATCTTCTATACATCATCCCTTAGCTCTTGTATATTTCTCTGCAGGTTCGTCAGCATGGTTATGACCTTTATTTTGAATTCTTTTTCAGGAAGATTGGTTAGGTCTATCTCCTTCTCAGGGGTTGACTCTGTGATTTTGGTCTGTATCAAATTCTTTTGCCCTTTCATGGTAATAGAGGTAGTTGTGTGGGGATGGCACTGTGTGTTGGCTGGAAGAACGTCCTTTCTTCCTGGTTTGTGGCCTTCCTCTCCTGGGAGAACAGCGACCTCTAGCGGCTTGTGCTGGGCAGCTGCGCCCAGACAGGGCCTCTGATTCTTGCCTTGCTGCTGTGGAATTAAGCTCCATGGTTGCTCTGGCGTTAAGCTCCATGGTTGCAATGGGCGTGGCCAGCCTGTGTCTGCTACTCCAATATGGCGGAGCTTCGTCTGAGAGGAGACAGGCGGGAGGCTGTATATCGCTGTGAGGGGCCTCTGAGCTGTGCTGCCACCCAGGGGGTAAGGGTGCCTGGTGTTTCCTGCAATTCCCAGCTTCTGGGCTAAATGTCCCAGGATGCTTCCCTCCAGCCGTGGGGTCTCTATCCCTTTAAGAGTTTAAAAAAGCACTCGGTTTTCTTTGTCCCAAGGGAGCCGGCTGTGGGGACCCTCTCACAGGTCTTACTGTCCTGTTTCCCTAGTTTCCAGCATGCCACGCACACAGTGTGTGTCTGTGCTCTGGTGCAGATGGCTTGTGCTGTGTGTTTAGCAGTCCTGGGCTCCCTCTCCCTCCACACTCCTACTCCTCTCTTCCTATGGGGAGCTGGGGTGAGGGGCTCTCAGGTCCTGCCTGGCCTCGGCTTGTATCTCACCCCCTTTATGAGGCGCTGGGTTCTTGCCGATGTGGATATAGTCTGGCTGTTGTCCTTTGTCTTGTCTCTCTTTTAGGAATAGTTGCATTTGTTGTATTTTCAAAAATATACATGGTTTTGGGAGGAGATTTCCGCTGCTCTACTCAGGCCACCATCTTGTTCCCCCCCCCCCCGAGAATTTTTTTAGAACTATGATTAATATGGTTATGTCTCTAATGGGTAGAGTAGAAAACATGCAAGAACAGATTGAAAGTATAGAGATGGATATCCTAAGAAAGAATTAAAATTGCTAAATATGAAAAGCATTGTAATAAATGGAGGATGCCTTTAATGGGCTTTTTAGTAGATTGGACATTACTATAGAAATAGTTTCTGAACTAGAGAATATATCAATAGAATTCCTAAAAACAGTAAGGCAAAGAGAAAAGACTAAAAACAGAAAAATGCCAAAGAATTGTGGTATAACCATGAAGTGTAACAAATATTATGTGAATACAAGGAGGAGGAGAACAGAACAGAGCAATATTTGAAGCAATAATGTTGGAATATTTCCCCCAAATTAATATCAGACATAACACTACATATAGATCCAGGAAGCTCAGAGAACAGTAGACAGGATAAATACTACGAAAAAGTATACCTAGGCATATTGTTTTTGAACTACCAAAAATCAAAGCTAGAGGAAAAATCCTTAAAGAACTGAGATGAAAAAAAAGCTACTTGAGAGGAGCAAAGATAATATCCAGCTTCTCAGAAATCTTGCATGTTAGAAAAGCATGAACTGAAATATTTAAAGTGATTAGAGGAGTGATTAGTGTGGAGGAGAGAGTGAATGAGATGGAAATTGCTGAATACAACAATGAAGCTGAGGAACAGAGAGAAAAAAGACCTCTAGGAATGAAATGATAAGACAGCCATGTGACCAATCCAAATAAAAGAAACAATATTTGCTTAATACGGGTACCAGAAGGAGAAAACAGACAAAGGGACAGAAAATCTCTTTAAGGATATAATTGTTGAAAACTTGCCCAATCTGGAGAAAGAAATGGGCACTCAGTTCATGGAAGTGTAAGGATCCCCTAACTACAGGAACCCAAGCAAGACAACACCAAGAAATACAATTAAAATAGCAAAGATCAGCAATAAGGAAAAAGTGTTGAAAGCAGAGAGAAAAAAATCACTTATAAAGGAAACCCCATGAGGCTCAGCACATTTCGCAACAGAAACTCATCAGGCCAGAAGGCAATAACATGATATATTTAATATCCTGGAACAGAAGCACCTCTATTCTCGACCTGGCAAGGTTATCACTTAAATTTGAAGCAAGGATTAAACAATTTCCAGATAAAAGTTAAACTCATTTGCCACTAGTAATCCAGTTTTATATATGTTAAACAGATTGCTGTATATGGACATGACCCTAAGCCTAAATAGCTGTCCGCAGTGAAAATAAACCCACAGTAAAGGTAGTAGACCAATTACAAGCAGGTATGAAATTAAAAGAAGCAATATCATATGGAGGAGTTGATATTATGGGTGAATGTTATAATCACAATGTTGCTCATGTGATGCCTTCATAAGATTGTATATCAATGATACCTTAATAAAAAAAAGGCAGCTATATACAAAAGTCAAGGGATATACAAAAATGCAGATTATGACATCTAAAGTTTGGAGCAGGAAGAAGGAAAAAAAGGTATATTGTGTTTGAAATAGAGTAGTCACCAACTTAAGAGACTTTTATATAGTAAGGAAGCTATCTGAACCTTTGGTAACCACAAAACTATAGACTATGATAAAAATAAATGTTTTGAAAAGATCCAGTTACAACAATAAGACCATCAATGAGAATAATATGAGAGGCAGAAAGAAACAGGAGATATAAAAAAAACAATAAAATAGCAATAAGTACATACCTATCAATAATCAGCTTAAATGTAAATGGACTGAGTGCACCAACCAACATAGAGTGTCAGAATGGATAAGGAACCAAGACCCATCTATATGCTGTCTACAAGAGACTCATTTCAGACAAAAAGACATATATACTGAAAGTGAAGGGATGGAAAAACATATTCCATGCAAATAATAGGGAGAAAAATACAGGAGTAGCAGTACTTCTATCAGACAAAATAGATATCAAAACAAAGTAATGAGACATTATGTAATGATAAAGGGATCAGTCCAACAAGAGGATATAAGAAATATCTATGCACCTGACATAGCACCTAAATATGTAAAAAAAAAATTAAAAAAAAACATTTAGAGGAGAAGATAGGTTGCAACATATTCATTTATCTCACTTCAGTAGATCAACCTGACAGAAAATAAATAAAAAAAGCACTAAGCAATACATTAGATCAAATGGACTTAACAGACATCAACAGAACAGTTTATCCAAAAGCAGCCAGGATAGACATTTTCTCAAGTGTACATGGAACATTTTCTAGAATAGATCACATATTAGGCCACATGAAAACCCTCAATAAGTTAAAAAAGATTGAAATTCTATCAAGCAGCCTCTCAGACCAAAATGGAAGAAACTAGGAATAAATGACACACACACAAAAAAGACAAACACCGGCTTAAAAACATGCTTTATATAACCAATGGATCACTGAAAACAAATTAAAACAAATCAAGCAATACATGGAGACAAATGAAAACAAAAACACAACAGCCCAAAATCTGTTGGATGTGGCAAAGGCAGTTTTAAGAGGAAAGTACAAAGCAATACAGGCCTTCCTCAAGAAAAAGCAATCCCAACTAAACAGTATAAAATCACAAGGATACAAGAAAAACAACAAATAAAACAAAAGCCAGTAGAAGGAGGGACATAATAAAGGTCACATCAGAAATAGAGAAGAGTAAAACAGAATAAGTCAATGAAACCAGGTGCTAGTTCTTTGAGAAAATAAAACACATAAAGCCACAGCCTGATTTACAAAGAAAAATACAGTGTACACCCATAAACAGAATCAGAATTAAGGGAATAATCACAATGGATACCACAGAAATAAAAAGAACTATTAGAGAATACTATGAAAATGCCAATAAATTGGGCAACTTAGAAAAACTGAGCAGCTTCCTAGAAAAAAACAACCTTCCAAGACTGACCCAGAAAGAGAGAAAATCTGAACAGACCAATTAGCAACTAAATTGAATTTATAATAAAAGCTCCCCCCAAACAAAACCCAAGGTATATATGGCTTCACACCCAAATTCTACCAAATACTTAAAGAGCTAGTACCCATCCTTCGTAAAGCATTCCAAACTGTAGAACAGGAGGGAATACTTACAAACTTATTCTATGAGGCCAGCATTACTCTAATACTAAAACCAACGACACCACAAAAAAATTACAGATTAGTATCCTTAATGAATATTGATGCAAAAATCCTCAACAAAATATTAGCAAACCAAATCTAAAAATACATCAAAAAGATCATCATGACCAAGTAGGATTTATTGCAGGAATGCAAGGGTGGTTCAATATTCATAACTACAACAGTGTGTACACCACATTAACAAAATGAAGGATAAAAAAACCACATGATCATCTCAATAAATGCTAAAAAAGCATCCATTCTTGATAAAAACTCAACAAAATGGATATAGAGGGTACATACCTCAACATAATAAAGGGCCGTATAGAACAAATACATCACCAACATTGTACTTAGAGGAAAAGCTTTTAGCTTTTTACTATTAAGATCGGGAACAAGACAAGAATGCACACTCTCACCATTTTTATTAGAATTGAAGATCCTAGCCATGGCAATCAGTCAACACAAAGAGAAAAGGCATCCAAATTGGTAAGGAAGAAGTTACACTGTCAGTTTGCAGATGACATATTATACATAGAAAACGCTGAAGACACCACCAAGAAACTTAGCACTAATAACAGTGCAGCAAAGTTGCACGTTACAAAATTAATGCAGAGAAATCTGTTGCATTCATATATACTAACATCAAATTAGCAGGAAGAGAAATCAGGAAAACAATTGCATCAAAAAGAATAAAATACCTAGGAAAAAAACCTAACCAAGGAGGTAAAAGAGCTATAGTCTGAAAACTACAAGATATGAGAGAAATAAGACACCATAAATGGAAATCTATCCTATGCTCATGGAAAGGGAGAACAAAATTGTCAAAATGGCCATCCTGCTGCAAGGAATTTACAGATTCAATCCAATCTGTATCAAAGTTCCAACAGCATTCTTCAATGAACTAGAAAAAATAATTCTAGAATTCATATGGAACCAAAAAGTACCCCAAGTAGCCAAAGGAATCCTGAGAAGGAAGAACAAAGCTGGGGGGATTATGCTCTGACTTCAAGCTCTACTACAAAGTTACAGTAAACAAAACAGTTTTATACTGGTATAAGAGCTGACCTATAGATAAATGGAACAGAATAGGGAACCAGTCTATGGTCAATTCATACATGATAAAGGAGCCATGATATACAATGGTAAAAAGCCTCTTCAACAACTGGTGTAGGCAAAACTGGACAACTACATGATAGAGAATGAAATAATTATCTAAGTCCATACACAAAAGTAAACTCAAAATGGATCAAAGCCGTGAATGTAAGTCAGGAAATCATTAAACTCTTAGAGGAAAACATAGGCAAAAATCTCTTGAATATAAACATGTGCAACTTTTTCTGAACACATCTCCACAGGCAAGGGAAACAAAAGCAAAAATGAACAAATTGGATGACCTCAATCTAAAAAGCTGCTTTATAGCAAAGGACACTATCAGCAGAACAAAAGCATCCTACCATATGAGGGAATATATTTAAAAGTAACTCATCTGACAAGCATTGACATCCAAGATATATAAAGAACTCATATGCCTCAGCACCCAAACAATCTGGTCAGAAAATGGGAAGATGACCTGAACATACACTTCTCCAAATAAGAAATACAAATGGCAAACAGTCACACTGAAAGATGCTCGACATCACTAGTCATCAGTGAAATAGAAATCAAAACCACAATAAGATATCATCTCACACAAGGATGGCTGATGTCCAAAAGACAAGAAGTAACATGCTGTTAAATGCTGAGAAATAGAAACCCTCCTATACTGTTGGAGGGACTGCAGATTGGTACATCATTCCTTGAAAAACTAAAAATAAAAATAGAGTTTGACCCAGTAATTCCATTCCTAGGACTTCTACTTGAATACAAAAGCCCAAATTTGAAAAGATATATGAACCCCTATGTTTATTGCTACATTTTTTGCTATAGCCATGATATGGGAACAACTTAAGTGCCTATCAATAGATGAATGGATAAAGAGGTAGTACATATACACTACAGCGTATTATTCAGGTATAAAAATAAAAAGAATAACTGCCATTTACAACAACATGGATCAAGCTGGAGGATATTATGCTCATTGAAATAAGCCAGGCAGAGAAAGACAAATGCCAAGTGATTTCTCTCATTTGTGGAGTATAAAAATGAAGCAAAACTGAAGGAACAAAATAGCAGCAGACTCAGAGACTCCAAGCATGAACTAGTGGTTACCAAAGGGGAGGGGTGTGGAAGGGCGGGTGGGGAGGGAGGGAGAAGGGAACTGAGGGTTATTATGTTTAGGACACACGGTGTGGGGGATCACAGGGGGAACAGTGTATCACAGAGAAGGGACATAGTGGATCTCTCGCACCTTGGTGCGTTGATGGACAGTGACTGCATTGCATTGGAGTACTGGTGGGGACTTCATAATGTGGGTAAATGTAGTAACCACATTGTTTTTTCATGTGAAACCTTCATAAGAGTGTATATCAATCATACCTTAATAAAAAATTTAAAAAAAACATGTATGGACCTAGAGGATATTTAGCTCAGTGCAATAAGCCATGTGGAAAATGACAAACAGCATATGATTTCACTTATTTGTGGAATATAAAAAAGAAAAACAGAATGAACAAAACATTAGACTCAGATGCTGATAAGTGAGTAGTGCTTAACAAGGGGAAGGGGATTTGGCATGAGTGGGGTTGGGAGGCGGTATCTTGATCCACTGATATACATTTGGTAAAATCTTTTCAAAAAAGTTAATTTATGGAAAAAATGTGCCATGCTAATACTAATGTAAAGAAGATTAAGGTACAGCAGGTTTTAAAGCAGGGAAAAGTATTAGGGAATAAAGAAGGGCATTACATAATAATAGAAGTCAATTATCCAAGTAGACATAACAATTTTTAATGTGTAGCACTTGACAATAGAACATTGAACTATTTGAGAAAAAAACTATTCAAACTTCATATTAAGACAAAAACAGATCAATACACATCAACAGAATCAGAAACGAGAAAGGAAAAATCACGACGAACCCAACAGAAATACAAAGAATTATTAGAGACTACTATGAAAACCTATATGCCAAGAAGCTGGAAAACCTAGATGAAATGGACAACTTCCTAGAAAAATACAACCTTCCAAGACTGACCAAGGAAGAAACACAAAAGGTAAACAAACCAATAACGAGCAAAGAAATTGAAGCAGTAATCAAAAACTACCCAAGAAGAAAACCCCTGGTCCAGATGGATTTACCTCAGAATTTTATCAGACATTCAGAGAAGACATAATACCCATTCTCCTTAAAGTTTTCCAAAAAATAAAAGAGGAGGGAATACCCCCAAACTCATTCTATGAAGCCAACATCACCCTAATACCAAAACCAGGCAAAGACCCCACCAAAAATGAAAATTAAAGACCAATATCCATGATGACTGTAGATGCAAAAATACTCAATAAAATACTAGCAAACCGAATTGAAAAATATATCAAAAGGATCATACACCACAACCAAGTGGGATTAATCCCAGGGATGCAAGGATGGTACAACATTCGAAAATCCATCAACATCATCCACCACATCAACAAAAAGAAAGACAAAAACCACATCATCTCCATAGATGCTGAAAAAGAATTCGACAGAATTCAACATCCATTCATGATTAAAAACTCTCAGTAAAATGGGTTTAGAGAGCAAGTACCTCAACATAATAAAGGCCATATATGATAAACTCACAGCCAACATCATACTGAACAGCGAGAAGCTGAAAGCTTTTCCTCTGAGATCGGGAACAAGACAGAGATGCCCACTCTCCCCACTGTTATTCAACATAGTACTGGAAGTCCTAGCCATGGAAATCAGACAAAACAGAGAAATAAAAGGCATCCAGATTGGTAAAGAAGAAATTAAACTGTAACTATTTGCAGATGACATGATATTGTACATAGAAAACCCTAAAGAATCCATTCCAAAACTACTAGAACTGATATCGAAATACAGCAAAGTTGCAGGATACAAAATTAACGCACAGAAATCTGTGGCTTTCCTATACAATAACAATGAACCAATAGAAAGAGAAATCAGGAAAACAATTCCATTCACAAGTGCATCAAAAAGAATAAAATACCTTGGAATAAACCTAACCAAGGAAGTGAATGACCTATACCCTGAAAACTATAAGACACTCTTAAGAGAAATTAAAGGGGACGCTAACAAATGGAAACTCATCCCATGCTCTTGGCTAGGAAGAATTAATATCATGAAAATGGCCATCCTTCCGAAAGCAATATACAGATTCGATGCAATCCCTATCAAACTACCAACAGCATTCTTCAATGAACTCGAACAAATAGTTCAAAAATTCATATGGAAACACCAAAGACCCTGAATAGCCAAAACAATCCTGAGAAGGAAGAATAATGTGGGAGGGATCTTATTCCCCAACTTCAAGCTCTACTACAAAGCCACAGTAAGCAAGACAATTTGGTAATGGCACAAGAACAGACCCGCAGGACAAGTGGAACAGAATAGAGACTCCAAACATTAAACCGAACATATATGGTCAATTAATATACGATAAAGGAGCCATGGACATAAATGGGGAGATGACAGTCTCTTCAGCAGATGGTGCTGGCAAAACTGGACAGCTACATGTAAGAGAATGAAACTGGATCAATGTCTAACCCCATACACAAAAGTAAATTCGAAATGGATCAAATATCTGAATATAAGTCATGAAACCATTAAACTTAGAAAAAAATATAGGCAGAAATCGCTTGGATATGAACATGAGTGACTTCTTCATGACCATATCTCCCCAGGAAAGGGAAACAAAAACAAAAATGAACAAGTAAGATTGTATCAAGCTGCAAAGCTTCTGTACAGCAAAGGACACCATCAGTAGAACAAAAAGGTACCCTTCAGTATGGGAGAATGTATTCATAAATGACAGATCCAATAAGGCTTGACATCCAAAATATATAAAGAGCTCACACACCTCAACAAACAAAAAGCAAATAATCCAATTAAAACATGGGCAGAGGAGCTCAACAGACATTTCTCCAAATAAGAAATTCAGATGGCCAACAGACACATGAAAAGATGCTCCACATTGCTAGTTATCAGAGAAATGCAAATTAAAACCACAAGGAGTTATCACCTCACACTAGTAAGGATTGCCACCATCCAAAAGACAAACAACAACAAATGTTGGCGAAGTTGTGGAGAAAGGGGTACCCTCCTACACTGCTGGTGGGAATGTAAATTAGTTGGACCACTATGGAAAGCAATATGGAGGTTCCTGAAAAAGCTCAAAATAGTAATACCATTTTACCCAGGAATTCCACTTTTAGGAATTTACGCTAAGAATGCAGCAGCCCAGTTTGAAAAAGACAGATGCACACCTATGTTTATCGCAGCACTATTTACAATAGCCAAGAAATGGAAGCAACCTAAGTGTCCATCAGTAAATGAATGGATAAAGAAGATGTGGTACATATACACAATGGAATATTATTCAGCCATAAGAAGAAAACAAATCTACCATTTGCAACAACATGTATGGAGCTAGAGGGTATTATGCTCAGTGAAATAAGCCAGGCAGAGAAAGAGAAATACCAAATGATTTCACTCATATTTGGAGTATAAGAACAAAGAAAAACTGAAGGAAAAAAACAGCAGAAGAATCACAGAACCCAAGAATGGACTAACAGTTACGAAAGGGAAATGGACTCAGGAGAATGGGAGGGAAGGTAGGGATAAGGGTTGGGAAAAAGAAAGGGGGTGTTACGATTAGCATGTATAATATGGGGGGGGCATGGGGAGGGCTGTGCAACACAGAGAAGACAAGTAGTGATTCTACAACATCTTACTATGCTGATGGACAGTGACTGTAGTGGGGTTTGTGTGGGGAACTTGGTGAAGAAGGGACCCTAGTAAACATAATGTTCTTCATGTAACTATAGATTAATGATAACAACAAAAAAAAAAACTTTTCAAAATTCAAAGAGAAATAATGAACCCATTATCATTGGTGAATCCAACACCTCTATTTCAGAAATGGACAAATTCAGCAGAAAAAAGATGAGTAAGGATGTAGTCGAACTCAACAGTACCATTAATCAGTTGGATATAATAAACATCTGTAGACACGTTTATGCAAGAATAGCAGAATACACATTCTTCTCAAGTTAAATATGGAACATTACCAAAATATCCTGCGCTGTATACACCATAACAAATATAAAAGAATAAATTCATAGAGTATTCTCTCAAACCACAATGGAATGAGAACAGAAATGGATATATGGAAAGCTTCAATATGTTGAGACTAAAAACATTTATAAAATGGAATTAAGCAGTATCAAGATGAATTGAAAATATTTTTAACAAAATGAAAGTGAAACCACTACTTAATAAAATTTCTGGTATGTAGTATAAATGGTGCTCAGAAGGAAATTTATATCATTTAATGTGTATATTATAAAAGAATCCCCTAATGTCTATAATCTCAATTTCTGTATTAGAATTCTAGAAAGGAACAGATTAAGAAGTGAAAGAGAAATACTAAAATTAGAGCAGGAAGTAATGCAGTTGAAAGCAGGAAATAGAGAAAATAATTGAATCCAAAAGTTGTTTCTTTGAAAAAAGTCCACAAAAAAGCATAAGCTTTTAACCAGGGTATGTTTGGAAAAATGCCCCAAATTACTTATACCAGAAACAATGTGACATCACTATAGATCCTGTGGACATTGAGATGATAAATGAATATTATGAACAACTCTATGCCCACACATTTGACAATCTAAATGAAATGGATCAATTCCTTGAAAGAATTTTCCAAAAGTTACAAAATAAAAATAGACAATTTCATTAGGCCTGTATCTATGAAAGAAATTGAGCCAATAACCTTCCTAAACAGAGAGTGTCAGGCCCATATGTGTTCATGTTGAATTCTTACAAAATGTATGGATGGAATCATATCGATACTCTGCAGTGTATTTCAGAGGATAGATGTTGAGAAAATGTTTCCTAACCTATCCTCTGAGGTCATCACTACCCTAATATGAGAACCAAACTCATTATATAAGAAAACCACACACCACTATTTCACATGACCATACTTACAAAAATTTTCAATAGAAAATTAGCAAATCAAGTACAACAGTGTAGGAAAAGGAATTACATACCATGTCAAAGTGGAATTTATAACTGAGATGAAATGCAGTTTCAACGTTTGAAAATTAATTGTGAATGCTCATCTTCAGAGGCTAAAAAAGAAATTGAGGGCTCATAGTCATAGATTCCAAAAGAGAACTTGATAAAATCCAATACTCATTTTTAATAAGAACTTGAAGTAACTAAAGATTGAGGGGAACTACCTCAACGCAATAAATACAGTCCATCTACAAAATCCCTACTGCTGACATCATACCTAATGGTGAGAAACTAGAAGCTTTCTCACTAAGACTGTGTACGAGGCACAGCTGTCTCATCACTCCTTTTCAATATTTTACTGGAAATTGCAGGTATTGCTGTAAGACGAAAAAATTGAATACATATTGGGAAGTTAAAGAATGTATGTCTTTGCTGTTAAGATGACTAGAAAATCTGAATTAAAAAAAAACAAAAAACCATCCTATGATTAACATGATTATATTATAGCAGGTTGGCAGGATACAAGGTTTTTATTCACTTTGTGACATACCACAATTTTAAAAAGTGGAATTTGAAGTTAAAAATTGTGATTTACATTCACACCCTGTAAAATGAAATATTTAGTTATAAATATAACAAAATATGTAGTAGGTCTATGAGGAAAACTAAAATTCTGAGTAATCATGAAATAAATTGATACTCCATGTTCATGGATAAGGGAGAGTCAATATTTTCAAGGTGACTGTTTTTCCCAATTGATAAATAGACTCAATGTAATCTAATCAAAATCCCAGCAAGTTATTTTGTGGGTATCAACAAACTGCTTCTAAAGTTTATATGGAGAAACAAAAGACCTAACGTTTCCAACATGTTATTCTAGGAAAAGGATAAAGATGGAGGACTGATACTACTGTACTCAAGACTTACATTTAAACTACAGTAAACATACTCTGGTATTAAAAAAGAAAAGTAGACAAATACACCAATGAAACAATATATAGCCCAGAAATAGGCCCAAGTAAAGATTGTCAATGATATCAACCTATGACAAAGGAGCAATGTCTAAACAGTGGAGCAAATGTACTGTTTCTGATGGTGGTTGAATAATGATGCTGGATATTCATATGAAAGAAAAAATTAGACCTTAGACCCTTCACAAAAATTAACTCCAAATGTAAATGTAAAATGCAGAATTGTAAACTGGTGGAAGAAAATATGGGAGAATAGCTACTATGCCAGTGACTTTTTTAAAGACCACACCAAAGGCGGGGTTTATGAAAGAAATAATTGATAAGCTGGGCTTGGTTAAAATTAAAAACTTTTGCTTTGTGATATGCAGTGTCAATAGTATGAGAAAAGCTCCAGAGTGGAGAAAATATTTGGAAAAGGTACATCTCATAAAAGACTTATCAATTGTATTCAAAGAATTCTTAAAAGTAAATAAGAAAATAACCCAATTTAAAAATGGGCCAAAGATAATGACACTTCACCAAAGAAAATGTGGATACCAAATATATATTTTTAAAAGTGCTCCACAGAATATGTCATCAAGGAAATGCAAATTTAAACATCTATGAGATACTTCTACACACGTATTATAATGGCTAAATTCTGAAACACTGAACATACCATAGGCTGCCAAGGATGTAGAGCAACAGTAACTCTCCATTACTGATTGGTATTCAAAATATTACAACCACTTTGAAAGACAACTGGAAATTTCTTAGAATAGTTAACACTCTTATCATACAGTTGGAAGCATGCTCTTTGACATTTACCCAAAGAGGTGAATACTTAACCTCCTCACAAAAAACTACACATGGATGTTTATAGGAGCTTTGTAATTATCTGTATGTGGAAGGAACAAGTAGTCCTTCAGTAGTTGAATGGATAAATAAGGTGTGTTACATGCAGACAACAGAATATTATTCACTCTAGAAAGAAACAATGTCTGAAGCCATGAGAACTCTTGATGCAACTCTAAGTGTATATTATAAAGTGAAAAAGCCATTCCTAAAAGGCTATATAATGAATGATTCCAACTATATGACATTTTAGAAAAGGAATACTACAGAAAAAGTGAAGGATCAGTACATGTCAGGATAGGGTTGGGATAAATATGTGAATTTGTGGTAGTGAAAATACTCATGATAAAATCTTAATGATGGATATATATATTGTGTATCCATAAAATATGAAACACTAAGTAAACTAGTGTAATTTGTGGTTTTGGGAGGATTATGATATGTCAGTATAGGTTCATCAGTTGTAACAAATGTGCTACTCTGTTGAGGGTTGTTGATAATAGGGTATGCATGTGTGGCTTCATTGTGTATATTTGAAATCTCTGCACCTTCTAAATTTGCTATAATCCTAAGCAGCTTAAAAGATAAAATCTCATTTTAAGAAAATGACATGAGTAGTCAGCAGTCAAGATATTAATTGGTTATTTACACAATATTTGGAATAAAGAGTATGAATTTTTTACTTCTTTACTCAGTTTATACACCTTAGTAACTGAAATATTAATGGTGTTATTTGCAGAATGGTATGTAACTAAACTGGTAATAGTAATTTGTGAATATTGGAAATGTGAAGGAGAATATTGCCTATAGGACTAAAAATATTATGAAAGGTAAGCATAATCTGTGTGCTGAAAGCTATAATATACTTTCTAAGTAACTAGAGTAACAAATAATTCATAGATTGAAAACTATTGTTAATTCTCACAAAAACATCTTTGGGTTTAGAGCTATCCTAATTAGGACTTAATCGGGATATTTTTCTAGTTCTTGACAAAATGATTCTATAATATTATGGCAAGGCATAGTCCCTGAAACATCCAAAATAATTTCAGTGTTGGAAATTTGTAGGAAACTGCATAATATCAAATCTTATCTTACAGAACTATAGTCATGACATCAGTGTTTTTGTCCGACGAATAGAGCCATCAGGAACAGCAGAGTTCACAAGTAGGCCTATGGAAATACATTGTCATTTGAATAAATGATGCTGGTATTGATTGGTCATCTATATAGTACTTTACCTCAACTGAAAAAAATGATTGCAATTTAAACTAATATTGTTCACATGCTAAATGTAAAATTGTGCTTTTATAATAAAACAAAAAGGTTTTCTTTCCATGATTTAGGCAATGAACTCTTCGATTGGACACTGAAAGCATTACTCATTAAAAAGAAAAAAAGGTTTAGTTGACTTCATCAAAATTAAAACCTTTTCTATCAAAGAAAGCTAAGGAAATGAAAAAAGCCAGAGTGGAAAAGTATATTTGCAATACCTTATGTGACAAATAATATATCCACAATATATTAAGTGCTCTTATAACTCACTGTTAAAGGAAACCCAATTTTTTCTTTTGAGGAACATTATGTTTATTAGAATCCCCCCTTCACCAAGTCCCCCCACAAACCCCATTACAGTCACTGTCCATCAGCATAGTAAGATGCTGTAGAATCACTACTTGTCTTCTGTGTGTTGCACAACCCTACCTGTGACACCTCCCACATTATACATGGTAATCATAAGGCCCCCTTTCATTTTCCCCACCCTTATCCCTTCCTTCCCACCCCTCCTCCCCTGTCCCTTTCCCTTTGGTAACTGTTAGTGCATTCTTGGGTTCTGTGATTCTGCTGCTGCTTTGTTCCTTCAGTTTTTTCTTTGTTCTTATACTCCACAGATGAGTGAAATCATTTGGTACTTGCCTTTCTCCGCCTGGCTTACTTCACTGAGCATAATACCCTCTAGCTCCATCCATATTGTTGCAAATGGTAGGATTTGTTTTCTTCTTATGGCTGAATAATATTCCATTGTTTATATGTACCACATCTTTATCCATTCATCTGCTGATGGACACTTAGGTTGCTTCCACGTCTTGGCTATTGTAAATAGTGCAGCGATAAACATAGGGGTGCATCTGTCTTTTTCAAACTGGAGTGCTGCATTCTTAGGGTAAATTCCTAGAAGTGGAATTCCTGGGAAACCCAATTTTTTTAAATGTGCATAAGTTCAACAGTGCACATTAAGCATCTGGGAAAGTTCATCTCTTGGATTTGTTAAAAACATTTCACAAACTAGAAATAGAAGATAACTTTCTCAACCAGAGAATAAGAATAACCAGCTAACTTAAGGTTAATTACTGACTACCTTTCCCCTGAGATAAGGAATAAGATTAATTAATGTCTGCTATCAATACTTCAATTTCATATTATACTAGAAATTTTATCCCAATTAGGCAAGAAAAACAAAATTGAATCTAGACTGGAATGGAAGAAGAAAAACACAGATGAAATGATCTTGTATGTACAAAACCCTAGGAAATCCACATAAAATCATTAGCTGTAATAAATGATTTCAGAAAGAAAATTGTAGGATATAAGAAAAATATAGGAAAATGTTTCTGTACAGTAGCAATGAACAATCTGAAAATGAAACTATGAAAATTCCATTTACAATAACATCTAAAACAACTATTAGGCATAAATTGAACAAAAGTGTTAGACTTAACTGAAAATTAGAAAAATTACAATGCAAGAAAAGACCTAAACAGATTGAAAGACATCTTGTGTTCGTGGATTGGAAGAATTAAGTAATGCTAAGATGGTATCATGGGTTGAATTAGGTATCCCTAAAGATACATTAACATCCTAAACTCTTCTTCCTATGAGTTTGACCTTTGGAAATAGGCGCTTACAGATGTCATTAAGTTAAAATGAGGTTCATACTGGAGTAGTTTGGGCCTCTACTCCACCATGACTACTTTTCTTATAAGAAAGGACATGAACAGAAATAGAGAAAATGGCATGAGGTTACAAAAGCAGAGGTTGGAATGATGTTGCCTAAAAGGATAGGAACACTTAAGATTGCTGGCAACACCAGAAGCTTAGATACAGAATGTTTTCTCCCCTAGATCCTTTCAAGGATACTTGATGCTAAAAGTACTTTGATTTCAGACTTCTATACTCTAGAACCATGAATTGATTTCACTAACTTTAAGCTGACAACTTGATTTCAGACTTCTATTCTCCAGAGCTATGGGAAAGCAAATTTTTCTTGTTTTTGAAGCTAGCAAGTTGTTGGTAGTTTGTTAAAAAGTTCTACAGAATGAATATAATTGTCAGTAACCTCCAAAGCCATCTAGAGATTTAGTTCAGTTTCTATCAATGTCCCAGCTGACATCTTTGTAGAAATTGGCAAGCTGATTCTAGAATTCATATGGAGACATGGATACAGGATACACAAAGCAATCTTGAAAGAGGACATTGGAGAAGTCAAATTTCCTGAATTGAAGCTTAGAAGTAAGATCCAGTAATTAACCACATTTTAATGTAAGGATAGTGTTGGTTCCCTCCTGCCTCTGACCCACAGATTTGGAGGGAACGTGACGGAATGCTGAAGATATGAAAGGCCAGCCAGAGGACTCAAGGTGTTGCAGCATAAGAGTAATGCTTAAAAGGCACTCCTCATATTTATTGAACAAATGAACTTAAACGTCTAAAGAAATCTGAGTAAGGGGTTCAACACATGATCAACACACAATCATTATCTGACTTTGAGTCCAGCCCTAGGGCATGATGCTCCTCAAGGATACCAAAACCATGTGAGGGCAGTCACGAGTTGCAGGAACTGTTTTGGTTCTAATCATTCTGTTTTTGATCACGCATCAAGAGTTGTAGGAAAAATAATCAAGTCATATGTATTTGTACATTTGATTTCTATATTTCTTGATTTATGTATTAATTCCACATTTCCCCCTTTTCTTTTAAATAATAGATATAATAAAGAAATAGCAAGTAGACAGTTTCTAACAGAAGGCTTTTTAACATAGCTTACTTCTCCACACTGCAGTATAAAATAAAAGTCTACTTGAATTTACGTGATGTAAAATATAGAAAGTAGATTTAGAACAATTAGAAGGTAATTGCAGGTGATCAGGTCTATGCCTATAGACTGAGTTTTGATCTGAGTTGGACAAGGGCAGCAAAACAGCCATGGGTGCGGAAGCTTTCTCTCAAAACTAGGTTGGTGAGGTTCTAAGCCTCACCTCTGTTGACCCCGTTTCTCACCTGATGGACCCTCTGTGACTGTGCCTGTCTTAGGTTGTTCCTCCCTTGAGGAATATTACCCATCTCTGGCTAACCAGCCATCTTCTGGGGCTATGCAGGGAGATGTAAAGTTGGTGAGAGAGAAGTAGTATTCTTTGAAAAAGTTAGTGTTCTGCCTTTTTGAAAATTTGTGCTTCATGGCTACTATGCCCAGCACTTGTCTTGTGGTATCCTCAATAGCTGGAAATGCTTTGATACACTAAAATTCTATGTATGAGACACAAACTTTAGAAAACGGGTTGTATTCAGGAAGGGAGAAGAAAAGTTACAGAAGTAGCAAACAGAAGAAAAATTTGAAAAGATTATTTCCATGACATTACTTCTTGTAGAGTAGTTTAGGCCTGTATAGGTTTCAACAAAATATCAATTAAATTACGTACACGCATTAACAGAACAGGAGTACATATACATAACAAAAGCAGACCTACAGTAATGGCCCTATCCAATGAAACCAGTTAAGTAACCTTGGCATTTGTGAAATCTTATTAACAGTATTATGAATGCTGTCTAGTTTTTTAATGGTTTGAGAGAAGTCAGACAAAACAACACATTTCTGGAAATTGTTCACATCCCATATGTTCTTTTAACAGCAGACAGTCTATAGTAGCGCGATTTTAAAGTACTGCAATTTGCACTTCTAGCTCTTGACTGAGTTCAAATAATATGGAAGCAGTCAAATTTGTTGTCTTGCTATATGCACAAGCCAGCTTAGATATTTCCTTTTGCATTCCACTGACAAGTCCAGGAACCGGCAGGATGAACGCAGCTGCAACTGCAACAGAGGTGGGATCTAAAAGCTTTGTTGTCATAATCAGACGGCAGAGTTCTGAAAAATCTTTTTTGACTATTTCTGGGATAATCTGTTAAAGCAGGAAGGGTGTGTCCCACACCAAGTAGACCTTGATAATGTGAAGAGAGGGCATAGGGTGTGGAATTGTGTCTCCTGTCCTGCCCCTAAGGTGGGCTGGGTTGTCTGTTTGTCAGGGCTATTTACACTGAAGTCACGGGTTATGCTGAGGGTACCCTTTATTTGTGGAACACTCAAACATTCCAGGCCAAGTTGTTCCTGGCCTTTTGACCTTTAACTGGTTTCACTGAAGATGTCTATATTCCTAGTCTGGTATCTTTACCCTAGAGAAGTAGTGTGACCTTGACTTTGCATAATGCCTAAGAGAGTTTCAATAGGGACTTCTTTGCCCATTGTTACACTGCTGTGACTGTAAGTATCTGTTAGGCTGCAGGCCTCAGGGGAAGGGGTGAGCCTGATGGACAAGCTCAGGCCTCACCAAAGGAGGCAAAGAGACCAACAGGTTCTGGTCTGACAACATTCCAAAGCCTGATCGGATAACCCTCCCAATAGAGCCCTTCACCCAAGCTAAAGGATTAGTGGTAACTTTCCAGTACCTGGCTAAAGGCCAATGAGAGACCTCCACGTACCCTAGACAAGCCAATCCTCATGCCAATGTACACCTTTGCTCTCCCTCCCCCTGCCTTCTTTAAAAACTTGCCTGCTCTGCTGGGTGTGACTTCTCTGGCCTGTAGTACCCAGGCTGCGGGAACATCACCCAGGGGTGGCATTCAAATAAACTACCTGGCCCTTTGTTGCCTCTCTTCGCCTGCTTACTTTGGTCGAAATTTATTGGAATTTATCTTACATATGGTGCCAAAACCCGGGAAGGAGTGTGAACGCGGAGCCCCGACAGGCCACTGGTGGCTCCACCCCCTTCTTCCCCAACCCAGGACCTCAGACTGCTCTCCGCTGCATGGACTATTTTCCAGTGAGTCCCTCAGTTTCCCCCAGTCTGTTTCCCTCCCTAACTCTGTTTCACCTGGTCTGTTAGAAATCATATGTACATCCAGGTGGCCCACCCTCTGCAGGCATCCGTCCTGCCTCTGGCCCTATGGTAGAGGAGACGTCCCTACCTCAGGCCCCAGGACGTCTGCGGGTATCCAGCCCACCCCTGGTCCTATGGTGGGGGAGACGTCCCTCACCCAGGCTTCCAGGATGTCTCCCCTGACTTGGCGTGCTTGGGACGCTGGGCGCTCCTGTCAGTGGGATTAATTGGGGAGTAATGCATACATGGGGAACCAGCCCTCAAAAGCAGAGGCTCAGACCCCACTCTGGTGTCTCATTTCTAATTTGGCTACTCTATATTTGTCCTGGGAAGTTCGCAAATAAAAGCTAGTCTTAATTTGCTCTGAGGCTGTGCCTCAGTATCCCTTGGACAATCAATCTCACTGGCCCCCTGAGGGAACTTTGAATTTTAGTCTCCTCACAACCTTAATTAATTATTGCCACTGGAGCTGAGAGTAGAGTGAAATCCCATATGTGCAGGCTTTTTGGACTTTGCACTCCCGTACAGTCCTTTATGTTGTGTTCAATGACTCAGGTTCTCCTAGCCCGATCTCCAGTTAAAGATTGTCAGCCTCTTACTCTGCTCAGTCCTTTCTTTTCAGATCCGCCAGGAAACCTCAGTCGCCCGCCTCCCTCAGCTCGTGATCCCCTCCCCCTCTCTCCACCACCATCTTTAAGACATTCTCAACCATGCCATTGTCCTGCTCTCCTCTGGTAGCTGCACCACCCCCTCCCCCTCTCCTTCCATCTTCACTGCCCTCTTTCCCCACCAGAACACGCTCCTCCCGCCCTCTAGTTCCAGAAGCCACAGACAAGAAGCTGAGAAGAGGGAAGGCAATTGAATATCAGTGACTCAAGTCTTTATATCAGTTTGTCTGTGTATATGTTTTGTGTGGGGGATGTTGCTGACTGTAGTCGTAGCTCAGTTTGTACATTTGTGTGTCCAGGTGTATAGATGAAAAATATTTTATTTAAAAACAAGCACTTGTGAAAATTCGGCATTCTAAAACTTCCAGAAAATCTAATAAAAATGTTAAGCATTAATGCTAATTTGGGTTTGGCTGAGGCGGGCATGTCCTTGTTATCAGATGCCTAAGTTTACCTAAGGTCATTTAAGTCAATGTTATTTGCTAAATCTTTTAAGAATAAAATGCTTAAAGGCTTGGCTTTGTCTAACATTCAGTAAAGGTTTTGTAAGTCATCTAGCATAGTTCCTAAAAATAAGTAAACAAGCCTAGCAAATAAATATCTTAATAATAATACTGTATTAATGTATAACAGTATATATATATATATGCAAACAGCTTGTAAATTTGTGTAGTAACCAAACTTCTTAAAGTTTTCCAAGTTATATAGACATATTTTGTGCCTAATAAGAAATTTTGCTATAAAGCACATTTCCACAAATGATAATATACGTTCATAAATGTATCAATCTGAAGAATGCTAGTGTAACAGTTTATAGTACCCTATTTTTCAGTGTTCACTGAAGGTTAAAGTAATAGATTTCAGTTCTAATCAAAACTACTTAAAGTAGTAGGAAAAACATTTCTGCAGGCTAAAAAATGTCTTTTGATAAAAGAAAGTAACTGTTCTAAAGTACAGCTGTTTATTTAGAAAGAGAGATCGAAATGTAAAAAGAAAGTTGTAAAGAGTTTGTAGAAGAATTTAATATGGTCATGCTATATATAATTAAAGCAAATGAGTCTCAATATCAAGTGCACACCAAATTAGAATTTTGTTTTCAATTAAAAAGACAAAGTTTTCTTAACTGTTAGTCTGCTCTTAATATTGAAAGATTGCAGAAAGTTCTAATTGTTTTATCAAAGCAGTTTCTTATGCTTAAAGTCTCAGTGAGTTGTGGGAGTCTTTAAGAAAATGAAATCTTAATATTAGAAGGACTAAAAGCTAAACTTTGATTACAACTGTGTAACCTTCTGTATTTGCCTTTGAGGTACTTTGTTTTCATTCTAGTTAATTGGATAAATATTGCTTCATAGCAACCTATAATCCTATTTAAGCAAGTGCCTTAAAACTTTTAACAGCTTCCCAAAATCAAATTCAAAAAGGTGCTTTTACCTCTAGTTAACTCTAATATTTTCCGGAGGGCCCCTGGAACAGAAAAGCTTTTTCTCATTGGAGAAAGTATTTGGCAAATTTAGCTTATTTAGCTGATATATAATTACCTGCTTAATTACCTAGAAAGCACTGTCAAAAAGAATAATGCTAAACTTTGTTACTGAATGTTTTGTGTTACAGAAATCAGAATTTCCTTATGTCAACTGTCTTACAGTAAGCTCTCATCAGACCTTTAACCATTGGCATTTGTAAGTCTTTTATTATTTATAGTCACTGTTTTATTACTCTTAAGCTAGTAAAGAACTAGCTTTCAGCAGAACAAGTATTAGTTACATAAGATTAAGTAAACTAAAGAAGATGATTTTCTGGCTTTTTGTTTCAAATGTTACTGATAAAGTGTTTTAAGCTTTTTCTCTTAAGCTGACAGTTTAGTAAATGACTGCCTTTATAAGCAGAATTGAAACCTTATCTTTCTCTCTACCTTATCCCTCCAGAATTTAAAAACTCTCAGTGACTATTTTTATATTTCATGGCAGTATGTTTATTTGCACAAGTTCAATAAGAATCTGCTTTCCTTGTAAGAGGACCAATTAAAAACACTGGTTATATTACCAAGGCTTTGACTGGAACGTCATACCTGAGAGACACGTGTATAAACTCAGATATGAACAGACAGCTTTAGGGGAACTAAGACTGACTTTATAAAGCCAACAAAGCCCCTTAGAAGAACTGGCCTGGTACCTTGCTTACAGAATTCCCAGCAGCATTACCAGGTGAGTACGGAAGATCACTTCCTGGCAGATGCAGGAACCTCAGAGGAGAGGAATTCACCTAAATGTATAGGTACTGCAGGCACAACCTGAGGGCAAGTCTAGCTTGGCTTTCTGGCCTCAAGAAGCCTTTAAAAGTCTAATCTGAAATTCCTTATGAAAAGTTCCAGTGAAGCATATTTAAAAGAGCCTATGTAATCAATTGCCCTTCTTGCTGCACTTATGCAAATAATCAAGCCAACCATTAAGTATTTTCTTAATCTGGCTACTTCTAATAAAAATGAGGGTGATTTTAGAGAAAAGTATTGTTACAATAATGCAGTCTTATCTATACTAAATCCCAATACTAGTTATTGAGATGTAAACTCGATCCAGAATTCCAGTCCCCCATAATGGCCTGGCTAATGCCCCTACTGGGCCCCTTAATAACGGTTTGTGGTTTGGTTTACTCTTAGTTGCCCCTTGTGTCCCCAGGTTCCTCCAACAGTGGCTAACCCAGATGACCTGGGTTGCCACCAACCAGATGTTACTTCACCGTTACGCACCTCTTCTGACTGAGCCCCCTCCTTCGGCCTAATACCAGCCTCAAACCCCCACGATGCCCCTTGTCAGCCGGAAGTAGCCAGATCAAGTCGTCACCCATTATGACCAAAAGGCTGGAATGTTAGGCTGCAGGCCTCAGGGGAAGGGGTGAGCCTGATGGACAAGCTCAGGCCTCACCAAAGGAGGCAAAGAGACCAACAGGTTCCAGTCTGACAACATTCCAGAGCCTGATTGGATAACCCTCCCAACTAGAGCCCTTCACCCAAGCTAAAGGATTAGTGGTAACTTTCCAGTACCTGGCTAAAGGCCAATGAGAGACCCCCACGTACCCTAGATAAGCCAATCCTCACACCAATGTACATCTTTGCTCTCCCTCCCCCTGCCTTCTTTAAAAACTTGCTGCCTACTCTGCTGGGTGTGACTTCTCTGGCCTGTAGTACCCAGGCCGTGGGAACATCACCCAGGGGTGGCATTCAAATAAACTACCTGGCCCTTTGTTACCTCTCCGCCTGCTTCGGTCGAAATTTATTGGAATTTATCTTACAGTATCCTGCCTTGCTGTTTCCAGACGCCCTCACCCTACTCTGACTACACCCAAGGTCCCTGTCTCATTCCCCCCTCTACAAATGGAGACCCTAGCTGCTGCTAGGGGAAGGGGGCGATGACCGCTATGGCTGCTTCTGTAGGACCCCAACCTCCCTGAGAAATAAGTTAGCCTAAGAGTAGCCATCTTGAAGCCCAAAAAGCCATTCTGATATATGACTCAGAGGGAACAACTGAAACCAGGTAACTCCTCTGGAAAAACAAGTTAATCAATCATGACTGCTGGCAGCGCTAACCTTTCGGTTAGTTAAGCATAAAAGCTGACCCTACCTTGCTACACCCCCAGGACGTGGCACTAACCCAGAAATCGTAGGTTTGAAAAATTACTGCCTTTGTAGTATTGTTATCTTGCTATGTAGTATTGTTATCTTGTTACTACAACATAATCTGTAACCATGGTAAATCTCTAGGGCTAAATGCCTCAGAAAATCCTATATAACCACTTAGTTGTAAGTACTCAGGGTCCTCGTTGAGACCTGCTGCGACAGGCTGACTTGGACCCCAACTAGTTGGCTTCCGAATAAATTCCTCTTGCTTGTTGCATCAAGAAACGTCTTTGGTGAGTGATTTGGGGCGGCGCCTTCCTCAGGGGAATCCAACATTTGGGGGCTCGTCCGGGATCATGCGCTCACCCCGCTTCACTCCCGAAGTCGCTCTTGGAGGAAGAGGTAAGATTAGTGGCGCCTTGAGTTGTCTGTGTTCTGTCTTCTGTTTTTCAGTGAGACCGGTCAGAATTCTGAAAAGGGGTACCCACTGTCTGGCAGCTGTCCCGATCCCGTAAAGGGGTCGAGACTGCGGTCGGTAGACGTACTAGGAGCACCGCAGGCTGCAACCCTGGGGGACGCCTCGGGGAGGTTGGGAGGCCAGGGACGCCTGGTAGCCTCCCGTCTGTTTTTCTGGCAAGGTGAATCTGATGAGATAGGGTTGATTTTCAGGCGCCAGGAATATCAACCCTCTGATTCCTTTCGGTTTCTGTTTGAAAATCTGAGAAAAAACAAAAAGCGGCCGCTGTGTGTCTAATCTGTGTGTGTCTCTGTTTTTTGTGTCTTTCATGTGCCTAATAATTGTTATACTGACAATGGGACAGACTCAGACAACCCCCTAAGTGTGTAAATGAATATATCTTTCTACCTCCGGATGGTATTAATGAAATTGATTTAAAGACAAGCGCTTGTGAAAATTGAGTGTTCTAAAACTTCCAGAAAACCTGATAAAAAAGTGTTAAGCATTAATGCTAATTTGAGTTTGCCTGAGGCGGGCATGTCCTGGTAGTTGTCGGCTGCCTGAGTTTACCTAGAGTCATCTGAGTCATGTTATCTGCTAAATCTTTTAAGAATAGAATGCTTAGAAGCTTGGCTTTGTCTAGTGTTCAGTGGGGGTCTTGTGAGTAGGCTAGCATAGTTATTGCAGGTAGGTGAACTGGATAAGTGTGGCAAGTGAACACCTTTTTAACTGTGTGTTGCAGTGTGTATGCCTACCTGCAGCCTGAGAATCTTTGTAGTAACTTAAAGCCTTAGAGTTTTGTTAAGCTGAGAAGATGTGCTCTGTGTTTGCTGGGAGATTGTGCTGTGAAGCTCATGGTTGCAGAAATTGTAAGATGTGTTCGTAAGTTTGTCAGTCTAGGAAATGTTGGTTTGACAGTTTGCAGTGTCCTGCTTCTCAGTGTTCACTGGAGGTTGAAGTTTCTAATAGTTTTGAGTTCTGGTTAGAACTGCTTAAAGTGATAGAGAGGGCATTTCTCTATGTTGAAAGATCACAGCAGTTTCTCATGCTTAAAGTCTCAGTGAGTTGCCATGAAATCGTAATGTTAAAGGGACTAAAAGCTAAAGTTTGTTAACAACTGTATAACCTTTATTTGCCTTTGAAATATTTTGTTATTAAAAATGATTGCATGGCCTGAAAAATTGAATTCCTAAGCAGAATGGTAACAAAGCTTTTTTTTCAGCTGATTAAATGCACTTAGTTAACAAACCAAAATTTATTCTTAAAAATTAAACTGTAGAATCTGGACAAGATTATGTTTCTCCCAGAAAAACAGGTTTCACTGTAAAGGTTTAGATAGACGAACGTGTGACCACTTTTGAGAAAAGTTGTAATAGATTTTTTGAGAACCACCAGGTCTTCTTGTTTAATTTATATGCTGTATGTTTAAAAAAAAAAAAACATGGGGGACTCTCCATATTTTTTAATGCAAATAATCTTAGAGCTTTTAATAGAATTTGCATAGCAGCTTATATCTACTATTAAAAAGTAAAACATTCTTGAAGCTTTCAGGGAAGACCTGTAAACTTAAGCACTTTCTCTGCTTTTTTGTATCTGGTCTTAGACACTTATGCTGAGTTATGTTCTTATTATTTTCACTGTTTGTAAGCTATTGATTGTAAGCCAAAGGTCATCATTTCTCAGTCCCTAAATGAAGAAGTAAAATGCCTGATCTCTTTCATCTCAAATCATATTTCTGGTCATATCTGAATATCTGTGTGAAAGAAAGAGACATTTAAATTTGAGATTCTGCTTAAACTTTTAAGTTGAATTTGACTATAGCCATATTCATTCTTTGTATGTATCTCTAACAAGTCTTTTGTATGCCTGGTGATATTATACTCTGCCTTGAGTTTAGACAGTTCTTTCAGCTAAATATGAATTCTTATTGTAGCTTTTTTCCCCTCCTGAAGATCAACGCAGAAGAATCTACCATCTGCTACCATTCTCTCAAGAATGCTTAGTAACCTAAAATTAGTTTGACTTTCTGTATGTTGTCTTTAAAAATTGACAGCAGCAATCTCCCCTGCTGCCCCACTTTTTAAGATATCTTGTTTACTGTGCTGAGTATATAGACAATAAATGTGTAATGATAGTTCTAAAAAAATTAAATGCAAAAAGGTGCTTTTACCTCTAGTTAACTCTGATATTTTCCAGAGGGCCCCTGGAACATGTCAGAAGAATTTTTTCTCACTAGAGAAAGTATTTGACTAATTTGGCTTATTTATCTGATATATATATATTTATTTACCAGGAAAGCACTGTCAAAGAGAATGATGCTAAACTTTGTTACTAAATGTTTTGTATTACAGAAATATCAGAATTTCCTTATGTCAACTGTTTTACAGTAAGCTCTCATCAGATCTTTAACCATTGTCATTTGTAAGTCTTTTGTCATTTATAGTATTATCCCTAAACTGGTAAAGAACTAGATTTCAGCAGAACAGGTATTAGTTACATAAGATTACATAAACTAAAGAAAATGATTTTGTGTCTTTTTGTTTCAAATGTTGCTGGTAAAGTGTTTTAACCTTGTTCTCTTAAACTGACAACAGTTTAGTAAATGACTATCTTTATGAGCAGAATTGGAGCATCCTTCTCTCTACTTGATCCCTCCAGAGTTTAAAAACTTTCAGTGACTGTTTTTGTATTCCATGGCAGTATGTTTATTTGCACGAGTTCAATAAGAATCTGCTTTCCTTGTGAGAAGACTACTTAAGAACACTGGTTATACTACCAGGGCTTTGACTGGAATGTCGTACCTGAGAGACATGTGCATAGACTCAGATGTGAACAACTTTAAAGAACTAAGATTGACTTTATAAAGCCAACAAAGCCCCTTGGAAGAACTGGCCTAGTACCTTGCTTACAGAGTTCCCAGCAGCCTTACCAGGTGAGTAAAGAAGGTCACTTCCTGGCAGGTGCAGAGACCTCGAGAAGAGAAGAATTCATCCAAATCTACAGGTACTGCAGGTAAAGCCTGATGGCAAGTCTGGCTTGGCTGTCTGGCCTCAAGAGGCCTTTAAAAGTTCAATCTGAAATTCCTTACAAAAAGTTCCAGCAAAGCATATTTAAAAGAGCCTGTGTAATCAATTGCTCTTCTTGCTGCACCTGTGCAAATAATCAAGCCAGCTGTTAATTATTTTCTTAACCTAGTTACTTCTAGTAAAAATGAGAGTGATTTTAGAGAGAAGTATCGTTTCAATAATGTAGCCTCCTTCCAGAATAAAAAATCTAACTCCAGATGTTGCTACATAACCTAATAACACAATTTGTTTTATCTTGCCTAGAAGCCACAAAACTGCAAATAGTAATAAAAATGAAACCCAGAATAGAAGCGCCAGCCTTCTGAAGCCCTCTCAACTGACCAGTGATGGAGACCTAGCTGCACCCTTTACTGCGCCCCCTTCTCAGCACGAAGCAGCCAGAGCGGTCATCGCCCCTTTTCCCTAGCAGCAGCTAGAGTCTCTATCTGTAGAAGAAAGAATGAGACCATACCCATAGCCTTCCCTGGTAAAAACAGGTATTTAATCCCTCCTCCCAAGAGATAGTGGGCTTGTAACACTGGAGTGACCCCATGTGTCTCTACTTCTGCCTTCAACTCCTCCCGTGATTTCTGTATCATGGTCCAGTTAGTACCCAGACTAATGTATCATGATGACTTATCATTCGTGGCAGAATTAGAACCTAAACTAAGGTATAAAAGAGAGCCAGTCTCACTCACTCTAGCTGTATTACTAAGAGTAGGAGTCGCAGCCGGAGTAGGACCAGGGGCAGCTGCAATTATACAAGAAAACCAACATTATGAAGGACTAAGAATAGCTATCGATGAAGATTTGAGAACTATAGAACAGTCTATTTCTAAACTTGAAGAGTCCCTAACCTCCCTCTCTGAAGTAGTGCTGCAAAATCGACGAGGGTTAGATTTACTATTTCTAAAAGAAGGTGGATTATGTGCAGCTCTAAAAGAAGAATGTTGCTTCTATGCAGACCATACTGGAGTAGTAAGAGACTCAATGTCTAAACTGAGAGAAAGATTAGATCAGCAAAAGCGAGAACGAGAAGCTAACCAGAGCCTGTTTGAATCCTGGTTCTCTAGATCCCCATGGCTTACAACTCTAATATCCACCTTGGCAGGACCCCTGCTTATTTTTATATTGCTCCTCACCTTAGGTCCCTGCATTTTAAATCGAGTAATAACCTTTATTAGAGAAAGAGTAAGTGCTGTGCAGGTGCTAATGCTGAGATAACAGTATCATACCCTCACACATCAAGAAGACACCAACATTCCATGATTAGAATGTTCAGAAAAAGAAGTGGGGAATGTAGGACCCCAACCTCCCTGAGAAATAAGTTAGCCTAAGAGTAGCCATCTTGAAGCCCAAAAAGCCATTCTGATATATGACTCAGAGGGAACAACTGAAACCAGGTAACTCCTCTGGAAAAACAAGTTAATCAATCATGACTGCTGGCAGCGCTAACCTTTCGGTTAGTTAAGCATAAAAGCTGACCCTACCTTGCTACACCCCCAGGACGTGGCACTAACCCAGAAATCGTAGGTTTGAAAAATTACTGCCTTTGTAGTATTGTTATCTTGCTACGTAGTATTGTTATCTTGTTACTACAACATAATCTGTAACCATGGTAAATCTCTAGGGCTAAATGCCTCAGAAAATCCTATATAACCACTTAGTTGTAAGTACTCAGGGTCCTCGTTGAGACCTGCTGCGACAGGCTGACTTGGACCCCAACTAGTTGGCTTCCGAATAAATTCCTCTTGCTTGTTGCATCAAGAAACGTCTTTGGTGAGTGATTTGGGGCGGTGCCTTCCTCAGGGGAATCCAACACTTCATGCTGAGAGGGGATGCAGTCAGGGGTGCAGTTAGGTCTCCATCAGTGGTCAGTCGAGAGGGCCTTGAAAGATTGGTGCTTCTATCTTGGGTTCCATTTCTATTACTATTTCCAGTTTTATGGCTTCTAGGCAAAATAGAACAAATTGTGTTATTAGGTTAATTAGCAACATCTGGAGTTGGATTTTCCATTCTGGAAGGACAAACTTGATGAGATTAAGAATGCATGGCTGGAATAGTAAAACTTTAAATGAAATGATGGGCGAAAACAAACATTTGGAGAATCATAGCCAGATATTTTGGGGAAACTAGAATTCTGGGTTTAATCTATGTCCCAATGACTAGAATTAGGATTCAGTGTAGACGAGGCTGCATTATTGAAACAATGGTGTTCTCTAAAATCACCATCATTTTTGTTAGAAGTAACCAGATTAAGAAAATAATTAACACTTAGCTTGATTATTTGCATAAGTGCAGCAAGAAGAGCTATTGATTACACAGGATCTTTTAAATGTGCTTTGCTGGAACTTTTTATAAGGAATTTCAGATTGGACTTTTAAAGGCTTCTTGAGGCCAGAAAGCCAAGCCAGATTTGACATCAGGTTTTGCCTGCAGTACCTGTAGATTTGGGTGAATTCCTCTCTGCTTGAGGTCCCTGGGACATTTTGAGGTTCCTGCAACCTGCCAGGAAGTGACCTTCCTTAGTTTACTTAGTCCCATGTAACCAATACCTGTTCTGCTGAAATCTAGCTCTTTACTAGTTTAGGAGTTATAAAACAGTGACTATAAATGACAAAAGACTTACAAGTGAAAATGGCCAAAGATCTCATGAGACCTTACAATAAGACAGTTGACATACGGAAATTTGGATATTTCTGTAACAGAATACGTTTAGTAACAAAGTTTAGTCCATTCCCTTTGACAGTGCTTTCCAGGTAATTAAGCAGGATTATGTATCAGATAAATAAGACAAATTAGCCAAGTACTTTCCCTAATGAGAAAAAATTCCTCTGACATGTTCCAGGGGCCCTTTGGAAAATATCAGAGTTAACTAGAGGTAAAAGCACTTTTTCAATTTGATCTTGGGAAGTTGTCAGAAGAAAGTTTCTTTGGCATTTGCTTAAATAAGATTATAATTTGCCATGAAGCAATACTTACCCATTTAACCAGAATGACAACAAAATACCTCAAAGGCAAATACAGAAGGTTACACAGCAAAGCTTAGCTTTTAGTCCTTTTAATATTAAGATCTCATTTTCTTAAATACTCAGACGACTCACTGAGAATTTAAGCATGAGAAACTGCTTTGATAAAACAATTAGAAAACCTCTTGCAATTTTTCAACATTAAGAGCAGATTAACCGTTTAAGAAAACTTTGTCCTAACTGAAAACAAAATTCTAATTTGCTGTGTACTTGATATCAAGACTCATTTGCTTTAATTTTACATAGAATGACCCTATCAATTCTTCCACAAAGTTTCTACAAGTTTTTTTACATTTAAGAGTTCTTCCTCTTTAAATAAACAGCTGTACTTTAGAACTAAGCTACTTTCTTTTATCAAAAGACACATTCTTTAGCATGCAGGAAAAAAATGTTTTCCTTATTTTAAGTAGCTTTAATTGGAACTTAAAACCATTAGGAACTTTAATTTTCAGTGAACACTGAGAGATAGGCTGTTGTAAATTTACACTAGCATTCTTTAGATTGACAAATTTATGAACACTTTATAATTCCTGGAACCGACTGCTTTACAGCACAGTCTCTAAGCACAAAATATGTCTACCTAACTTAGCAAAACTGTAAGATTTTTGGTTACCACAAAGATTCCCAGGCTGTTGATAGGTATACACACTGTAACACACAATTATTAAGACGTTTACTTGCTACACTTATTTAGTTTATTCATTCCTAACACCCATGCTCACAAAACTTTTACCAAACATTAGACAAAGTCAAGCGTCTTTTTAAGCATTTTTTTCTTGAAAGATTTAACAGATAACATCAACTTAAATGACTTTAGGTAAACTTAGGCAGCTAATAACCATAAGGACATGTCCATTTCAGTTTAACTTAAATTAGCATTAATGCTTAATATCTTATTATTATCTGGAAGTTTTAGAATGTCTAATTTTTACAAGCGCTTGGTTTTAAATCAATTAATTCTTATTAATACCATTCAGAGGTAGAAAAATATTTTTCATTTACACACTTAGACACAGAGATTGAGATGTAATGACTATAGTTAGCAACACTTTTCATAAAAGAACACATACACAGATGAACTGATACAAAGATTTGAGTCCCTTATATTCAATTGCTATTTTTCTTTTTAGCTTATTTGACTAAAAGTATCTTAGTTTTCAAGAACACATTCTAAGGGCGAGCAGTTTACATAAGTGGGTTAAGTTTTAGATGGCCCCAGATGTACAGGGCTGATGAAGGCTCTTTACTGATAGGAACTGTGTGTGTCTAGGGGGCTGGAAATGAAATGCAAGTACAATTCTAGCACCAGTTATTTAAAGCCAGGCTGTATTGCAGAAGACGAATTTCTTCCATTTCAGGGAGTCTAGTTTAAAAACCTCCGAAATTTTGAAAATAGTGATGAACTCAGTAAGTAGATTTCCACCAAAATAATTTAGAAAACTAGTTCCATATTGTAGTCTATGGGATTTTTGATGATTTCCCTTCTCTGCATCAAAATATATTTAGCTGCATAACCTTGTATACTTCTCTCAGGGGCCAGGCCTTTCTAATCAGAGACTTAACACTGGTAGCCAATGCTAATCATCTTTTAGGTAGCCCAACGGATGCCCAGACACATTTTATGAGATAAAGAGTATAGCATTTAGTCAGGAATAAGAGGAAAGTGTGGATCTCCTACCTTGCAGTGGTGGGCATCAGGTTCCGTGACACTGATGATGTTAGAAGAGAGGAATATCCCCTGCCTCACTCAGAGGCCGGGGAAGCCTGAAGAAGCAGGCTGGAAGTCAGAGATAGAGAATCACTCCTCCTGGATACCCTGTTGGGTTGTCAGGGTCTGATTCCAGATACTCAGACCTTTGAGAAGCCGCTAAAGCGTAAGCCTCAGCCTAGACTCTTGCAGTTGCCCATGGCTTTCCTCAGTCCATTGCATCCAAGGAGATGCCTCTGAAAGGGAATCCTGGCCTCCTCTCAGGTGTCTTTTCCGGCTCCCAAGGAAGATGGGGGATCCACTGAGGGAGACACAGGGGAACCTGCTGTTTGAGATTTTGAGAACAGCAGCTGGGCTACTCCATTTATATGGCTGATGAGCACCCAATGTTGTGTGCCATTCCTTCTATAAGGACAGTAAAATAAAAGGCAAGCTTGAATGCTGATACTCACCTCCAAAGTTATCCTGGACGAGTCCCAAAAAATGATGCTGAGGTTCTTGTTTGTGGAGTAGAAGAATGAATTTAGCAAACAGTCAAGATAGGAGAGCTAAAGGGAGGCTTTTATTTATACATAAAGTAAAAGGATAGACAGCTCTAACACCCATTCTCCTTAAAGTTTTCCAAAAAATAGAAGAGGAGGGAATACTCCCAAACTCATTCTATGAAGCCAACATCACCCTAATACCAAAATCAGGCAAAGACCCCACCAAAAAAGAAAACTACAGACCAATATCCCTGATGAACGTAGTTGTATAAATACTCAACAAAATATTAGCAAACCGAATTCAAAAATACATCAAGAGGATCATGCACCATGACCAAGTGGGATTCATCCCAGGGATGCAAGGATGGTACAACATTCGAAAATCCATCAACATCATCCACCACATCAACAAAAAGGACAAAAACCACATGATCATCTCCATAGATGGTGAAAAAGCATTCGACAAAATTCAACATCATGATAAAAACTCAACAAAATGGGCATAGAGGGCAAGTACCTCAAATAATAATAGGCCATATATGATAAACCCACAGCTAGCATCATACTGAACAGCAAGAGGCTGAAACCTTTTCCTCTGAGATTGGAAACAAGACAGGGATGCCCACTCTCCCCACTGTTATTCAACGTGGTACTGGAAGTTCTAGCCATGACAATCAGACAAAACAAAGAAATAGAAGGAATCCAGATTGGTAAAGAAGAAGTCAAACTGTCACTATTTGCAGATGACATGATATTGTACATTAAAAACCCTAAAGACTCCACTGTAAAACTACTAGAACTAATATTGGAATTCAGCAAAGTTGCAGGATACAAAATTAACACACAGAAATCTGTAGCTTTCCTATACACTAACAATGAACTTACAGAAAGACAAATCAGGAAAACAATTGCATTCACAATAGCATCAAAAAGAACAAAATACCTAGGAATACACCTAACCAAGGAAGTGAAAAACCTATACCCTGAAAACTACAAGACACTCTTAAGATAATATTAAAGAGGTCACTAAGAAATGGAAACTCATCCCATGCTCTTGGGTAGGAATAATTTATATAGTCAAAATGGCCATGCTGCCCAACGCAATATCCAGATTCAATGCAATCCCTATCAAATCACCAACAACATTCTTCAATGAACTGGAACAAACAAATAGTTCAAAAATTCATATGGTACCATCAAGGACCCCAAATAGCCAAAGCAGTCATGAGAAGGAAGAATAAAGTGGGTGGGGGGATCTCCCTCCCCAACTTCAAGCTCTACTACAAAGCCACAGTAATCAAAGACAATTTGGTACTGGCACAAGAACAGAGTCATAGACCAGTGGAACAGAATAGAGACTGCAGACATTATTCTGCAAACATATATGGCCAGTTAATATACGATTGAGGAGCCATGCATATACAATGGGGAAATGTCAGTCTCTTCAACAGATCTTGCTGGCAAAACTGAACAGCTTCATGTGAGAGAATGAAACTGGATCACTGTCTAACCCCATACACAAAAGTAAATTTGAAATGGATCAAATACCTGAATGTAAGTCATGAAACCATAAAACTCTTAGAGAAAAACATAGGCAAAAATCTCATGGACATAAATATGAGTGACTTCTTCATGAACAGATCTCCCCGGGCAAGGAAAACAAAGACAAAAATGAACAAGTGGGACTATATCAAGCTAAAAAGCTGTACAGCAAAGGACGCCATCAATAGAATGAAAGGTATCCTACAGTATGGGAGAACATATTCATAAATGACAGATCCGATAAAGGATTGACATCCAAAATTATATAAAGAGCTCACACGCCTCAACAAACAGAAAGCAAATAATCCAATTAAAAAATTGGCAGAGGAGCTGAATAAATAGTTCTCTAAAGAAGAAATCCAGATGGCCAACAGGAACATGAAAAGATTCTCCACATCGCTAATCATCAGAGAAATGCAAATTAAAACCACAATGAATTATCACCTCACACCGTTAAGGATCGCCATCATTGAAGAGACAAACAACATTAAATGTTAGCAAGGTTGTGGAGAAAGGGGAACCCTCCTACACTGCTGATGGGAGTGTAAATTCGTTCAACCATTGTGGAAAGCAGTATGGAGGTTCCTCAAAAAACTCAAAATAGAAATACCATTTGACCCAGGAATGCCATTTCTAGGAATTTACCCTAAGAATGCAGCACTCCAGTTTGAAAAACAGATGTTTATCGCTGCATTATTTACAATAGCCAAGATATGGAAGCTACCTAATTGTCCATCAGTAGATGAATGGATAAAGAAGAGGTGGTACATATACACAATGGAATATTACTCAGCCATAAGAAAAATCAGATTCTACCATTCGCAACAACATGGGTGGAGGTAGAGTGTATTATGTTCAGTGAAATAAGCCAGGCAGAGAAAGACAAGTACCAAATGACTTCACTCATATGTGGAGTGTAAGAACAAAGAAAAACTGAAGGAACAAAACAGCAGCAGTATCCCAGAACTCAAGAATGGACTAATAGTTACCATAGGGAAAGGGACTGGGGTGGGTGGAAGGACAGAGAGGTATAAGGGTGGGGGAAAAGTGTGCATTATGATTAGCATGTATAGTGCATGGGTGGTACGGGGAGGGCTGTGCAACACAGAGAAGACGAGTAGTGATTTTACAGCATCTTACTATGCAGATGGACAGTGACTGTGAAGGGTATGTGGGGGGGACTTGTTGACGAGGGGAGCCTAGTAAACATAATGTTCTTCATGTAATTGTAGATTAATGATACCAAAAGAAAAAGAAAAGAAATAAAGACATTACATAATGACAAGGGGATCCGTCCAGCAAGAAGATATAGCAATTATAAATATCTATGTACCTAACATTGTAGCACCTAAATATGAAAAGCAAATACTAACAAACCTAAAGAGAAATGTTGACAGCAGCACAATAATAGAGGACTTCAACACTACTCACCCCTCATTTGCAGGAAATGATTGATTTTTCAGAAAATCAATAAGGAAACTTGGTTTGGCTATTTGAACATTAGACTAGATGGACTTAACAAATATATACAGAAGTAAATAATTAAAATAATGCTTTATAATGAAGAGAATGACGGGCCTATAGCACACACCAACATATGCAGTTTGGGAGTCCTAGATGAGAGGAATTTGAGAAACAGAAAATAAGTATATTTGAAATAATGAATGAAATCTTCCAAAATATGAAGAAAGATATCTACCTGCATATCCAGATGCTTAATGAAGTTCAAATCAGATACTGGAAGATAATAACCCTTAGGCATATAAAGCAAATTAAAATCTGGACACAAACATAAAATCTTGAAAGCAATAAGAGGTGTCACTTGTCATGCCTATGGGATCTTACATTAAATTAGCAGCTGATTTTTTAACGTACTATACAGGCAGATGGTAGATGAAAATAATGATTTATAAAAATGTCAACTGTCCCATTTCTGGTTATGCTGTCCTTCAAGAATGATGGACAAATTAAGACTTTTCCAGATAAAACAGAATTTGTCACTACAAACCTGTGTTGCAAGCAAAATTAAATAACTCTTTCAAACTTTAATGAAAGAAAACTAGATATTACTCAAAGCCATATGAAGAAGTAAAGAATACTCTTAAAAATAACTTCATAGTTAAATATAAAAGCTAATACTTTAGTGTTTTGTGTATAGTTAATTATATGTGATTTGAAATATATGATGAAATAATTATTCAATTCCACTTAACATATTGTTGTAATTTGTGATAACACTGAGGAACAGAGTTGTGTAACTGTTTTTGTATAGTACTGAAGCTAAAATGGTATTCAAACTTGATTATTTAAAATTTAAGTAGTTAATTGCAGTCCCGTTGTTAACCAGTATGAAAAAATACATAAATTTTGCAGAGTTTTAAGCAACCCAGGTAAGTATCTAGAAATACCACCAGAGCCAATGTACAAAGACTGGGAGAGGTTTTATTCTTTTTTATTCTCCTCTTCAAGGTAATACTGGTTTTAAACACCAGCTGAAAAATAAGCTTAAATGACCACACAGAATAAGGAATAGTATTTTGCAGTAATAGTTTAGAAATGGCATTAAGCAGACAATTGTAGTCTAAAATTATTAAGGATAACAAGCTCTGGAAATGGACTCCAATCTGATTTCCAGATTTATCAAATTAGGGTTAGTAGTACTATTTTCAACAAAATATCACGGAGCATATAAAGAAAGATAAACATATGGCCCATTCACAGGAAAAATAGTAACCATACTAATCAACTTCCTGACATTGGTGTTACTAGAGAAATACTTGAAATAATTGTATTAAATTTGCTAGGATAAAGAAAAGCATTGAGAAAGACCTAAAAGAAACCAAGGTAATGTTGGTTTATCTACAAACAATGATAATATCAGTAAGAATATAAATTTTAAGAAATTAAATAGAAATTCTGGAGACAAGTAATTACAATAAGACATTCACTACATATGTTCAGGTTTAAGCAGGCATAAAGAGTAAGTGAACTTGATGTTAGGACAATTGATACCAAGTTACAGGAGGAGAAACAAAAACAACAAAGCATAACGTGTCTGTTGCTCTGAAGTGAAACAAAATACATATTTTGGGTGTTCCATAGGAAGAGACATAGATGGAGCAGAGAGTATATTTTAAGATAATGTAGCTTAAAAATCCAGAAATTTTGAGGTTTGAATGAATCTACAAATCCAAGAAGCTTAACAAAGTTCAGGTAGGATAAACCCAGAGTCCCACACTAAAACACAGCTTAATCAAATTTTTGAAAAGATCAACCTCAAATAAAATTTTTGACATACATATGAAATAATATAAACAGCCATTTCTCAGAATCCATGGAGGGCAAGAGATAGTTGGATGATACTGGAAATCCTACCAAATAAATTACCCCAAGAATTCTATATTTGCCAAAACTTGTATAAAAATGAAGGAGAAATTAAGACATTCCTAGATACACAAAAACAGAGGAAGTTTGTTCTTTATAGACTTGCCATGCAAGATATCATGAAGTATTTTAGGTTGTAATGGAATCATAATATATAGTAACTCAAAGCTGAATAAGAATGTAATGATCTGCAGTGACAGAAAAAAACAGGGAAATATAAAAGCCAGTATTCCTGTTTTGGTTTGCTACTTGTTATTTTCTGCATTATATAAAAAGTATGCATGTGAAATAATTGCATAATTGGGCACACATAAAGTTTTACATGGTGACAGAAACAATATAAGGGTGTTTGGTGAGAATTTAAGGGAATTTTCTAACAGTTCAAGATATTTTTATAAATCTACCATGTAATTGTAATTTTCATGACCACAATGAAAATATCTAATATAAATACATTATACACATACCCACACACAAAAGGAAGTGAGAAAGCAATCAAAGTGAACATTGCAAAATCTCTACACAAAATGAGGCCATAATGGAGGAGATGAGGTACCATAACCATGATATACAGAAAACAACACCAAAAAAAGTCCTTGTCAGTAATTTCTCTAAATGTAAATATATTAAACTCTAATCAACAAGCAGAGAGTTGTGAAATGTGTAAAAACCCATGATCTATTCATATGTCATCTTCATGAAACATTGTTTTCTTTTTAAAAATTCAAATACAGTTGGTATGAAATATATTGGTTTCAGGTATATAATATAGTGATTTGGCAGTTGTATACATTACTGAATGCTCACCAGGGTAAGCATGTGTACTAAGGTTACATCTTTCAACATACAAAGATTCTAAAATTTTATTGACTATATTTTCTATGCTGTACTTTCAGCCCTGTGACTATCCTGTAATTGGAAGAATGTATATTCAAGAGACTAAGCCAGGAGACATGCTGTTGAATGTAAAATGATGGAAAAACACATTCTATGCAAATATTCACCAAAAGACAGCTGGGATCACTATGCTACTATTAGGTAAAAGTAGACTGCAATTCATCAGTGGAGAAAAAGGGGAAAGTTATATACTGATAAAAATGTCAGTTGAGGCCCCAGTCACTGAGGCACCTCTAAGGACACAGCAGCCTCCCCCCTGAGCCCCATTACTTCCCAATGCTGTGTCCCCCAACTTGCCTTCTTCCAACACCACCTTCCAAAGGCATTTCCACCAAGGAAAAGGAATCATATAGTTGCTATCCAGAACCTCCACTCTTTTGATTCCTTTGCTGATGCAAGTAAGGATGATCTGTTTCCTACTAGCACTGAGGATATATCTGTATAAGACTTCAACAGAGAAATGGCAGGAAGACCCTTACTACTGTCCAAGGGATCACTGGTGATTACAATAAAAAGAAACTAGTGAAGGCATTTAAGAAGAAATTTACCTGCACTGGTACTGTATTTGAGCATCCAGAATATGGAGAAGTAATCCAACTACAGGGTGGCCAGCACAAGGATAATATGTCTTTCCTGGTTGAGGTTGGACTAGGTAAGGAATACCAGCTGGAAGTTCATGGGTTTTAGGTGCTTTTGGCTCACTGAAGCTTATGGGAAGATTTCTTGCAATTAGCAGAATTTCCCTTCTGTTCCTTGTCACAAGTTTAAAAACAAATTTTATAGCTTGTATAACATAACCATTTGGGGTCTGCTTTTAACTTGGACTAGTGTAACTCCATGCAATAAACTGAAAAGTGCAAGAAAAATGTCAGTTGATCCAAGTTAATTATATACACACCCAATAGCACAGCCCCAAAATATGTGAAGCAAACATTGACAGAAATGAATGAAGGAATATATCAAAATATTTGGACAAGTTGGATGAGGAAATACACATCTTGTATAACAGTCCTGATTCAGGCCTAATGTGAGAACAGCAGAACACATGTTCTTTTCAGGTGCATAGGAAATGTCCAGGATAAAAGGCCTAAAAACAAGTCTAATATACTTTTTAAAAAATTAAAATCCATGTATCTTCTGCAGTGAAATGGAGCTCAAATTAGTAATGGGTTAGCAGGAAAATACATACATGTGTAGGTTAATAAACAATCTGAATCAATGGCCTAACAATTACAAAGGAAATTAGAAAATAGAGGCAAATGAAAATCAAGCATACCAACACTTCTGGGATGCAGGGAAGGCAATGCTTTTGGGTAATTAACAGTAGTGCAACCCAACATTAGAATAACCTATATTAGAAAAGATATATTCAAGTGAGTAAACTAATGTTACATCTTATGGAATGTGGAAAACAAGAAGATACTAAACCCAAAGTTGGTTAAATCATATAGATTAGGTTAAATGAAATATATAATAGAAAATATATAATAGAATATATTTCATTATATATTACTAAAAGATTTCAATAAACTAAAAGATGGTTTATTGAAAATTTGTACAAAAAAAGCTCAGCATGGAGTGATCATAAAAACAGAAGATTCAAGTAACTAAATTAGAAGTGGGAGGGAGATGGGAAAAAATATGGCAGTGTGAAAAGTGAGGCAGAAATATCCAAAAACCACATGTAGTATGAAAATACAGCAAATAGAAGTGTTCCTAAAGAAGTGAACATAAGATTGCACCAGCTAGTCTATGTCTGGGAAAAGAGAACAGAAAATCTACATCATATAAAAGGGTAAGATAACAAAGCCACAACCCAACAGGACCCAAACACTCACCCCACCACAGCTCACCAGCAGGAGGAAGAGAAACAGCAGGAAGGGAGTAGAAAACCAGGACTGCTAAATACCCAGCCCTAGAAATCTCCAGAAGCACAAACCCATATTGCATGGTGCTCTGGAGATCAGAGGGATGGAAAAGCAAAGTCAGAGACAGGTTCCAGTCTCTTGTGGAGAAAAGGTTCCTACAACTGGCACCTCTGGGAAAAAAAAGAAATTTGGGCACTTTGAAAGAATTCCCAACAGTGAGAAGGCTGCAAAAGGGGCAAGGATTACACCAAAACTGCTCAGGAGAAGGAACAAGTGGAAAAATGATCCTGGCACACTTAGCCCAGCAGGTTGGAATATTTCAGGAGCTTCAGGCACTCCCTCCCCCTGGCTGGCAATACTGCACTAAGGTACCTGACCACAATGAGAAGCATGCTGCTCCTTCCTCCCCTCTGGCTCCTGTGCACAGACCTGCAAGACCTGTCATTGTGCTGGGCCAGCTGGAGAGCAATCCCGCCTACAGCAACTACAGCAGCTTAATGCAGAGGCTGCACTTTGTGCATGCAGCTAACTGGCCCTGACAACAGAAGCTGGCACGAGTGCCACTCACCTTTGACACCTGCTATCACTCCAGGCCAGCCAGAGGGCAGCCCCACAGATAATAGCTTAGGGCCTTAATGCAGAGGCTGCCCCCTGTGCATGGCTCACTGACTCTGACAGTGGAGGCAGGCGCTGCAGCTGGGAAGCAGAAAAGAGCTCTGTCCTCCCAGCAGACTCTGGTGTTGCTTGCCTGAAACGTCTGCAATCACTTCAGGCCAGTAGGTGGGCAGCCCTGCCTATGGCAGGTTAGGGGCATAACTCAGAGGCTGCTCCCTCCATGTGGCCCACTGTCCCTGACAGCAGAGGCTGGCACTGTGGACAGGAAGCAGGAAAGAGCTTGCTCTCTAGGGTAAGGAACTGGTACTGATCACCTGCAACCAGTACCATTGCTCCAGGTACTGGGCAGCTCCAAAGAGAAGAGCTTTTGGGCACTAAACGGTGCCACCTACACAAACCTAATATTTCTCATTAGCCAACAGAGTTATGAAAAGGCAGAAGAACCTTGTTCAATCCAAAATCCCTCAAACAGAACAAGGGCTCAGTGAAACTGAAATCACTCATCTTCCTGAAAAAGTATTGAAAATAAAAGCCATAATAAGCATAATGGAGCTACAGAAAAATATTCAAAAACTAAGGGATGAATTCAGGAGGGAGATAGACACCCTGAAAAATACAGTAGCTGAAATGAAACAAAGTGGAGGGATTTAAAAGCAGATTAGATGAGATAGAGGAAACACTAAATGGAACAAATTAGAGAACAGGAATACAAAGAAGCTGAGGCACACAGAGAAAAATGGATCTCTAGGAATGAAAGAATATTGAGAACTGTGTGACCAATTCAGATGGAACAATATTTGCATTATAGGGGTATCAGAAGAAGAAGAGAGAGAAAAAGGGGTAGTAAATGTCTTTGAAAAAATAATAGCCAAAAACTTCCCAAGTCTGGGTAAGGAAATACTCTCTCAGGCCATGGAAGTGTGCAGATACCCCAACAGTAGGGACTTAATGAAGACAACCCCAGGATATATAACTAAAATGGCAAAGATCAAGGATGAGCATATTAAAAGCAGCCAGAGAGAAGAAAAAAGATCACCTAGAATGGAAAACCCATCAGGTTATCATATTTTTCAGCAGAAACCTTATGGGCCAAAAGGGAGTGATTTGATATATATAATGCTTTGAAACAGAAGGGCCTCCACGTAAGAATACACTACCCAGCACGATTATTTAAATTTGAAGGAGGGTTTGAAGGCAGTTCAAAGAAGAAAGTATACAGCAATTCAGGCCCATTTAAAGAAAGAAGAACAATCCCAAATGAACACTAAATTCACAATGTAACTGAAAAAAGAACAAATGAGACCCAAAGTCAGTAGAAGAAGGGACATAATAAAGATTAGAGCAGAAATAAATAAAATTGAGAAGAATAAAAGAGTAAAAGAATCACTGAAAGCAGGAGCTGGATCTTCAAGAAAATAAACAAAACAGATAAACCCCTAGCCAGACTTATCAAGATAAAAAGAGTCTACACACATAAGAATAAAAAATGAGAATGGAAAAATCACTACAGACACCACAGAAATACAAAGAATTATTATAGAATATTATGAAAAATTATATGCTAACAAATTGGATGATCTAGAAGAAATGGACAACTTTCTAGAAAAATACAACCTTCCAATACCCAGGAAGAAACAAAATTGGAAAACACCAATTACCGGGATTGAAATTGAATCACTATTCAAAAAACTACCCAAGAACAAAATGCCTGGACCAGATGTCTTCACCATTGATTTTTATCATTTACAGAAAACCTAATACCCATCCTCAAAGTTTCCCAATAAGAAGAGGATGGAGTACTTCCAAACTCATTCTATAAAGCCAGCATCACTCTAATACCAAAATCAGGCAAAGATAACAAAAAACAAAATTACCAGTATTCCTGATGAATAAAGATGCAAAAATACTTGACAAAATATTAGGAAACCGAATTCAAAGCTACATCAAAAAGATCAGACATCGTGATCAATTGGCATTTATTCCAGCAAAGCATGGATTGTACAATATTAAAAAATCCATGCATATCACCCACTGCATCAACAGAAAGAAGGACAAAAATCACACTATCATCTCCATAGATGCTGAAAAAGCTTATGACATAATTCACCATCCATTCATGATAAAAAGTCTCAACAAAATGGGTTTAGAGGGCAAGGACTTCAACATAATAAAGGCCATACATGACAAACTTACAGCAGCATCATACTTAACAGTAAAAAACTGGAAACTTTAAAATTGGGAACAAGACAAGAATGCCCACTCTCCCCACTTTTATTCAACGGAGTCCTGGAGGTCCTACCCATGGAAATCAGAAAGCAGAAAGAAATTAAAGGCATCCAGATTTGCAAGGAACAAGGTAAACTGTCCCTGTTTGCAACTGACATGATATTGTACATAAAAATCACTAAAGAATATTATGGGGCCATACAGGGAAATGTAAAGTTGATAAGTGAGAGAGAAGCAATATTGTTTGAAAAGGTTAGCTTTTTACTTCTTTGCAGATTGATGCCCTGTGGCTTCTATGCCCAGTAGTTGTCTTGAGGTATCTTTACCACTTGGATGAATTATGATACTCGGTAATTTTCGATATGAGGCACGAATTCTACTAAAGGGTTGTAATTTGGAAGGAAGAAGGAAATCTATAGAAGTAGCAGATGGAAGAAAACATGGTTGAGAATTAGGCTTGGGGTTGATTAATGATTGTGCATTGAGTCCCCTATACAGAATTTTATTGTTAACAACCATTTGATCAATAAATGAGAGATGCCCTCTCAAAAAAAAAAATCACTAAGGAATCTACTACAAAACTACTAGAACTAATATCTGAATTCAGCAAAGTTGCAGGATACAAAATTAATACACAGAAATCTGTTGCATTTCTATATGCTAGTGATGAACTGTCAGAAATCAGGAAAATTATTCCATGTACAATTACATCAAAAAGAATAAAATATCTACCTATAAATAAACCCAACCAAGGAAATGAAAGAACTATACCCTTAAAACTTCAAGACACTCGAGAGAAATTAAAGAAGACACCAATTAATGGAAACTCATTCCTTGCTCTTGGTTAGAAAGAATTAATATTGTCAAAATGGCCATCCTGCCAAAAGCAATCTACAGATTCAATGGCAATCCCTATCAAAATACCAACAGCATTCTTAAATGTACTGCAACAAATAGTTCTAAAATTCATATGGAACTACAAAAGACCTGAATAACCAAAACAATCCTTAGATGGAAAAAGAAAGTGTGGAGATTATGCTCCCCAACTTCAAGCTGTACTACAAAACCACAGTAATCAACATAATTTGGTACTGGCACAAGAACAGGGCCATAGATCAATGGAGTAAAATAGTCAAGATATAAACCCACACATATATGGACAATTAATATATAATAAAGGGACCATGGACATACAATGGGGAAAGGACAGTCTCTTAATCAACTGGTTGTTGGCAATACTGGACAGGTATATGTAAGAGAATGAAACTGGATTACTTTCTAACTCCATATATAAAAGTCAACTCGAAATGGGTCAAAGATGAAGGTAAATCATGAAACTATAAAACTTTTTAAAAAACAGGCAAACTTTTGAATATAAACTTGACTAACTTTTTCATATACATATATCCTTGGGCAAGGGAAACAAAAGCAAAAATGAACAAGTGGTACTACATCAAATTTGAAACGTCTACAAGAAAGGACACCATCAGTAGAACAAAAGCAGCCTGCTGTATGGGAGAATATATTCATAAATAACATCTGGTAAGGGGTTAACATCCAAAATATATAAAGATCTCACACACCTCAACAACTAAAAAGCAAGTAACGTGATTAAACAATAGGCAGAGGATCCGAACAGACACTTCTCCAAAGAAGAAATTCAGGTGGCCAACAGGAACATGAAAAGATGCTCCACGTCACTAATAATAAGGGAAATGTAATTTAAAACCACAATGATATATCACCTCACACCAGTTAGGATGGGAACAAAAGGCCAGGAACAACAAATGCTGGCAAGGATGCAGAGAAAGCGGCATCCTCCTACACTCTTGGTGGTAATATAAATTAGTTCAACCATTGTGGAAATTAATATGCAGGATCCACAAAAAATTGAAAATCCATTTGACCCAGGAATTCCACTCTTAGGAATTTACCTGAAAGAAGCAAGATCCCAGATTCAAAAAGACATATGCACCACTATGTGTATCACCCCACTATTTACAATATATATGTCATGAAAGCAACCTAAGTGTCCATCAGTAGATGAATGGATAAATAATAGGTGGTACATATACACAATGGAATATTATTCAGCCATAAGAAGAAAATAAGTCCTATCATTTGCAACAACATGGATGGAGCTAGAGGATATTAGGCTTAGAGATATAAGCCAGGCAGAGAAAGACAAGTACCAAATTATTTCACTTATCTGTGGAGTATAACAGCAAAGCAAAAACTGAAGGAACATATCAGCAGAGTACTCACAGAACCCAACAATGGTCTAGCAGTTACCGAAGAGAAAGGGGTTGGGGATGGTTGGTGGGAAGGGAGGGATAAGGGAATTTAGGGATATTGTGATTAGCACAGATAATATGGATATGGGGTGACACAAGGAAGGCTGTATAGCACAGAGAAGACAAGTAGTGACCCTGTATCATTTTACTATGCTGGTGAACAGTGGCCATAATGGGGTATGTGGTGGGGACTTGATAGTGGTGGGAGTCTAGCAACCATAATGTTGCTCATGTAAAACGTGAACATAGAATTGTATATCAATGATACCTTTAAAAAAATTGGGAGTGGGGATATTGCATTACAGAACGAAAAAAAACCCCAACTATATCACATACCAACAAATTAGATAACTTAGATGAAATGGAGAAACTCCTACAAACTCACAAATGTCCAAAAGTGATTAAAGTAGAATTAGGAAATCTAAAGAGATTTCTAAAAGTAAAGGGATAGATCGAGTAACCAAAAATGCAAAAACTCAACAGAGGACAGACCTGTCGCAGATGCTTGCTCTAACAAGTTAAGTATTCATATTAATTACTCAAATTCTTTAATAAAATAGAGGGAACACTCATTCCATGCATCTAGCAGTGCCTCCACACTAAAATCAGATAAACCCAAGATGGCGGCGTGAGCAGGGCAGTGGAAATCTCCCAAAAACACATAGAGCTATGAAAATATAACAAAGAAAAATCTTCCTAAAATAGAGACCACATGACACAGGACCACATCCACACCTGCAAGAACCCAGAGCCTTGCAAAGGGGGTAAGATACAAGCTCCGGCCCAGCGGGACCCAAGCGCCCCTCCCCCCGGCTCCAGGCGGGTGTAAAGAAACCGGAGCGGTTTTTTTTTTTTTGGCGAGTGCTTTTTGCAAGCCTTAAAGGAACAGGGACCCCGGTGCTAGGGAGGCAGGGCGGCGGGACTGGTGAGCGGTGCCTGGGACCGGCGCCTGAGGACAAAGAATATCCTGCGTTTTTCCCTGCGGGACCGGTGGGCGGGTGCCTGAGACCGGCACTTGAGGACGGAGGAAATCGCACGTTTTTCCCCTTTTTTTTCCTCTTTTTGGCAATTGCCTTTTAGAAGCCTTAAAGGGACAGGGACCCCGGTGCTAGGGAGGCAGGGCGGTGGGACTGGTGAGAGGGTGCCTGGGACTGGCGCCTGAGGACAAAGAATATCCCGCGTTTTTCCCTGCGGGACCGGTGGGCGGGTGCCCGAGACCGGTACCTGAGGACGGAGGAAATCGTGTGTTTTTCCCCTTTTTTTTCTCTTTTTGGCGAGTGCTTTTTGGAAGCCTTAAAGGGACAGGGACCCTGGTGCTAGGGAGGCAGGGCGGCGGGACTGGTGAGTGGGTGCCTGGGACCGGCACCTGAGGACAAAAAAAAAAAATCGCGTGTTTTTTCCTTTTTTTTTCTTTCTGTTCCCTCTTTGTTGCTGTTGTTGTTTTGGTTTCGAGAGTGCTTTTTGGAAGTCTTAAAGGGGCAGGACAGGTCACTTAGACCAGAGGCAGGGAATCTGGGGATCTCTGGGCACTCTAACCCACTGGGCAGCAGGGAGCACAGAGGCCCCTTACGGAGATAAATACCCTCCCAGCCGCTCCCCCTCCAACGTGGCTCCACCATTTTGGAGGAGAAGCCCCAGCCAGGCCACGCCCACAGCAACAGCGGAGATAAACCCCATAGCAACTGGGTAGGAAGCAGAAACCCTGTCTGCACACAGCTGCACAGCACAAGCCTCTAGAGGTCGCTATTCTCCCAGGAGAAGGCCACAAACCAACAAGAAGGGAAGCTCTTCCAGCGGTCACTTGTACCAGCTCTGCAAACTATCTCTATCACCATGAAAAGGCAAAACTACAGACAAAGATCACAGAGACAACACCTGAGAGGGAGACAGACCTAAGTAGTCCTCCTGAAAAAGAATTCAAAATAAAAATCATGAACATGCTGACAGAGATGCAGAGAAAAATGCAAGAGCAATGGGATAAGATGCAGAGAAAAATGCAAGAGCAGTGGGATGAAGTCCGGAGGGAGATCACAGATGTCAGGAAGGAGATCACAGAAGTGAAACAATCCCTGGAAGGATTTATAAGCAAAATGGACAAGACGCAAGAGGCCATTGAAGGAATAGAAGCCAGAGAACAGGAATGTATAGAAGCTGACATAGAGAGAGATAAAAGGATCTCCAGGAATGAAACAACACTAAGAGAACTATGTGACCAAGCCAAAGGAATAATATTCGTATTATAGGGATACCAGAAGAAGAAGAAAGAGGAAAAGGGATAGAAAGTCTCTTTGAAGAAATAATTGCTGAAAACTTCCCCAAACTGGGGGAGGAAATAATCGAACACACCATGGAACTACACAGAACCCCCAACAGAAAGGATCCAAGGAGGACAACACCAAGACACATAGTAATTAAAATGGCAAGGATCAAGGAAAAGGAAAGAGTTTTAAAGGCAGCTAGAGAGAAAAAGGTCACCTATAAAGGAAAACCCATCAGGCTAACATCAGACTTCTCGACAGAAACCCTACAGGCCAGAAGAGAATGGCATGATATACTTAATGCAATGAAACAGAAGGGCCTTGAACCAAGGATACTGTATCCAGCACGACTATCATTTAAATATGATGGCGGGATTAAACAATTCCCAGACAAGCAAAAGCTGAGGGAATTTGCTTCCCACAAACCACCTCTACAGGGCATCCTACAGGGACTACTCTAGATGGGAGCACCCCTAAAAAGAGCACAGAACAAAACACACAACATATGAAGAATGGAGGAGGAGGAATAAAAAGGGAGAGGAAAAGAATCTCCAGACAGTGTATATAGCAGCTCAATAAGCGAGCTAAGTTAGGCAGTAAGATACTAAAGAAGCTAACCTTGAACCTTTGGTAACCACGAATCTAAAGCCTGCAATGGCAATAAGTACATATCTCTCAACAGTCACCCTAAATGTAAATGGACTTAATGCACCAATCAAAAGACATAGAGTAATAGAATGGATAAAAAAGCAAGACCCATCTATATGCTGCTTACAAGAAACTCACCTTAAACCCAAAGATAAGCATAGACTAAAAGTCAAGGGATGGAAAAACATATTTCAGGCAAACAACAGTGAGAAGAAAGCAGGGGTTGCAGTACTAATATCAGACAAAATAGACTTCAAAACAAAGAAAGTAACAAGAGATAAAGAAGGCCACTACATAATGATAAAGGGCTCAGTCCAACAAGAGGATATAACCATTCTAAATATATATGCACCCAATACAGGAGCACCAGCATATGTGAAGCAAATACTAACAGAACTAAAGAGGGAAATAGACTGCAATGCATTGATTTTAGGAGACTTCAACACACCACTCACCCCGAAGGATAGATCCACCGGGCAGAAAATACGTAGGGACACAGAAGCACTGAACAACACCCTAGAACAGATGGACCTAGTAGACATCTATAGAACTCTACATCCAAAAGCAACAGGATATACATTCTTCTCAAGTGCACATGGAACATTCTCCAGAATAGACCACATACTAGCTCAGAAAAAGAGCCTCAGTAAACTCCAAAATATTGAAATTCTACCAACCAATTTTTCAGACCACAAAGGTATAAAAGTAGAAATAAATTCTACAAAGAAAACAAAAAGGCTCACAAACACATGGAGGCTTAACAACATGCTACTAAATAATCAATGAATCAATGAACAAATCAAAATAGAGATCAAGGAATATATAGAAACAAATGACAACAACAACACTAAGCCCCAACTTCTGTGGGATGCAGCGAAAGCAGTCTGAAGAGGAAAGTATATAGCAATCCAGGCACACTTGAAGAAGGAAGAACAATCCGAAATGAATAGTCTAACATCACAATTATCAAAACTGGAAAAAGAAGAACAAATGAGGCCTAAAGTCAGCAGAAGGAGGGACATAATAAAGATCAGAGAAGAAATAAACAAAATTGAGAAGAATAAAACAATAGCAAAAATCAACAAAAACAAGAGCTGGTTCTTTGAGAAAATAAACAAAATAGATAAGCCTCTAGCCAAACTTATTAAGAGAAAAAGCGAATCAACACAAATCAACATAATCAGAAATGAGAATGGAAAAATTATGACAGACTCCACAGAAATACAAAGAATTATTAAAGACTACTATGAAAACCTATATACCAACAAGCTGGAAAACCTAGAAGAAATGGACAACTTCTAGAAAAATACAACCTCCCAAGACTGACCAAGGAAGAAACACAAAAGTTAAACAAACCAATTACGAGCAAAGAAATTGAAACGGTAATCAAAAAACTACCCAAGAACAAAACCCCGGGGCCGGACGGATTTACCTCGGAATTTTATCAGACACACAGAGAAGACATAATACCCATTCTCTAACTTAAAGTGTTCCAAAAAATAGAAGAAGAGGGAATACTCCCAAACTCATTCTATGAAGCCAACATCACCCTAATACCAAAACCAGGCAAAGACCCCACCAAAAAAGAAAATTACAGACCAATATCCCTGATGAATGTAGATGCAAAAATACTCAATAAAATATTTGCAAACAGAATTCAACAGTATATCGGAAGGATCATACACCATGACCAAGTGGGATTCATCCCAGGGATGCAAGGATGGTACAACATTCGAAAATTCATCAACATCATCCACCACATCAACAAAAAGAAGGACAAAAACCACATGATCATCTCCATAGATGCTGAAAAAGCATTTGACAAAATTCAACATCCATTCATGATAAAAACTCTCAGCAAAATGTTAATAGAGGGCAAGTACCTCAACCTAATAAAGGCCATATATGATAAACCCACAGCCAGCATTATACTGAACAGCGAGAAGCTGAAAGCATTTCCTCTGTGATCGGGAACCAGACAGGGATGCTTACTCTCCCCACTGTTTTTTAACATAGTACTGGAGGTCCTAGCCACAGCAATCAGATAAAATCAAATAAACCCTTCTCAAGAAGAGAAAAATCACTTACCAATATTCCTAAGGGCATAATTATACCAATGTTTTCAACCAAATTCTAAAGAAAGCAATCCAAAACATTAGCAGGATTAAATATAGATCATATTAATATGATAAAGGAAATAAAACTAAAGAATCATTTCAGTTTGTAGAAAACATTTGACAAAACCTGACACACTTTCATGGTTCTAATGAAAACCACTTAGTGAACTGGGAATATATAGTAACTTCCTGTATGATAAATAGTACTTATGGGAAACAGCTAATATTACTGGCAAAAGACTGAATGCTTCCCTCCTAAGATCATCAACAAGACAAACGTTTCTGATCAACTAGGCAAGAAGAAACAATGGAAGACAATTGGAAAGTAAGACTTAAAACAGTCTCTGTAGTATGTGAACATTTATGTAGAAAACCCCAGGGAATTAACAAAGTTTCTAGATATAATAGAATCTTCAAAGTTACAGGGTAAAAGATCAACATGCAAAATTAGTTCTATTTCTATAGCTAATTAATCTCTGAGAAGTAAATAAAACAGTTATATGTACAATAGCATCCAAAAGAACAAAATACTTGTGAATAAATTTACCTTGGGAAGTGAAATACTTGTTAAGTGAAAATTAGGGTTTTGCTGAAATAAATATACAAATGGGATGACTGTGTTCATCTACTGTAATACATTATTCTTTAGACAATACAACCCATTGTGATCTACAGATTCAATAAAGTCCATTTTAAAATCTGAACACCCTTTTATGCAGAAATGAAAAAGGTTTCCTCAAATTTGTATGGAATTATTAATCTTTCTGATTAACCAAATCAACCTTTATAAAGAATTATGTGGGAAGACTCAAATTCTGGTTTCAAAACTTAATACATAGCTGCATTAATGAAAGGCAGTGCAGTACTGTCATGAGTGTAGATGTACAAATCAATGAAATAGAGATTCCAGAAATAAACCTATACGACAATATTGATGTTTGACAAGGGTTCCAAGGTCATTTACAGGAATAAACATTCTCTGCATCAAATGATTCTTGGACACTTGAATTTTCACATGCAGAGGAATGAACTTGGACACCCTACCTTGTGGGATTAATATAGAAATCAATTATAGAAATCAAATGTATAATCATATATGACTTAATTATTTTTCCTGTAATTCCTGATAAGTGATCAGGAACAGAACAAACAAGACCAAAACAGTTTCTGTGACCTAATTGCCCTTGCTATTGTTTCAATACCTTGTAAGACATCGCGCTTCAAGAGCCTAGAGACTGCGAGGATTACATTTACAGTTAGTTAATGGTTGTCTATTAAGTCCCCCACACAGTATTCTATTGTTAACATGTATTTGCTCAATAAATACGAAGGGTGCCCTCTCAGCACCACTCTTGCGCTGTTACGCCTTGAGTCCCCTGGCTGGCCTTTCAGATCTTCCATATCTCATCGCGTCTCCTCCCTTATCTGCGGGTCAGAAGCAGGGAGGGACTGACAAGTGGCGCCCAAACAGGGACCCTTGAAACTCAGAGTGGGGAAGCTCCGAAGATCGTCGATCCGGTAAGACTCCCGAGAAAGTGTATGTAGGGACAGGATCTAGACGTCAGGGACACTATTATGGGCCAACATGAAACTAACGCAGATAAACCAGGGGATTACTTAAAATTACTCCATGCCCCCCTGAAAATCTCAGGAGTGAAAACTTCTAAAAAAGACTTTGCTCAACTTCACAAATATATTAAAAATCTTTGTTACTGGTTGCCGCCAGAAGGAACCCTCAGACTAGTTGATTGGATAATGTATTAAGAGTTTTCAAAAAGGCTCACAGACAGGTAAACATTATCCCTGTACCTGTTTGGGTGGATCAATGGCCCCTCAATAAAGAGAAACTGGCAGCCTTACACACATTAGTTCAAGAACAGCTTCAGTTGAATAGGTCAGAATTTTCCACAAGCCCGTGGAATTCCCCTGTATTTGTTATAAAGAAGTCAGGAAAATGGAGACTCTTACATGACAAGACAAAATGCAATCCATAAACCTATGGGTCCTTTACAAGAAGGCCTCCCTTCTCCAGCTTTGATTCTGAAAGACTGGGACATGGTTATCATTGATCTTAAAAAATTGTTTTTTTTTACAATTTCTTTAACTGTGGCAGATAGGGAAAAGCTTGCTTTTACTGTACCTTAAATTTACAAGCTCCTTCAGAAGGATTCCAATAGAAAGTACTTCAAGGAATGCTAAACAGCAATACAATTTGTCAAAATTATGTGCACAGAGCTCTCTTGTCCCCTCCTGGTGTGAGCCAGCAGCTGTCTGTCCTCTCAGTGTATCCCTAAATAAAAGCCTCCCCTTAGTTCTCCTACCTTGACTGTTTACTAAGTTCATTTATCAGCTCTGCAAACAAGAACCCTGGCATCATCTTTGGGGACTTGTCCAGGATGACTTCGGAGGTGAGTATTGGCATCCAAGCCTGCCTTTTCTCTCACTGTCCTTATAGAAGGAAGCTGTCTGTGGCACACAGCATTGGGCGCTCGTCAGCCACTTAAATGGGACTAGCCTGGCTGCCGATCTCAGAGTCTCAAGCGACAGGTTCTCCTGTGTCTCCCTCAGTGGATCCCCCATCTCCCTTGGGAGCTGGGTAAGTCTCCCAAGTGTAGGCCAGGATTCCCTTTCAGAGGCCTGTCCTCAGATGCGAGGGACTGAGGAAAGCCGTGGGCACCTGCAAGAGTCTAGGCTGAGGCTGCACTTCAGCAGCTTATCAAAGGTCCGCGTGTCTGGACTCAGACCCCGACAGCCCGCCTGGGTGTCCATGAGGAGTGTCTCTCTTTCTGTTTCTCTGACTTCCAGCCTGCTTCTTCAGGCTGCCCTGGCCTCTGAGTGAGGCAGAGGGCCTTCCTCACTCTCTCCTAACTTCATCAGTTTCACAGAACCTAATGCCCACCACTGCAAGTTAAGAGATTGCTCTTATTCCTGACTAAATGCTGTCCTCTATCTCATAAAATGTGTCTGAGTACCCACTAGCCATTTAAAAGATGATTAGCATCGGCCACCAGTCTGAAGTCTCTGATTAGAAAGGCTTGGCCCCTGAGAGAAGTATACAATATTATAAAGTTTTGCAGATAAGTATATTTTGCCGCAAAGAAGGAAAATAGTCAAAAGTCCCATAGACTACTACAATATGGTATTCGTTTTCTAATTTTTTTTTGGTGAAAATCTATTCTTATTGGCTTTATTATTATCTTCAAAAATTGGGACAGTTTTAAACTAGACTCCCTGAAATGGAAGAAATTTATCTTCTGCAATACAGCCTGATTTTAAATAACTGGTGCTCGAGTTGTACTTGCATTTTATTTCCAGCCCCCTGGACACACACAGTCCCTATAAGTTCAGAACCTTCCTTCATTGGCCCTGTTAGTCTGGGGCCATCTAAACCTTAACCCAGTGATGTAAACTTCTCACCTTTAGAGTGTATTCTTGAAAACTGAGATACTTTTAGTCAAATGAGGTAAAAGGAAAGAAGGCAATTGGATATTAGTAATTCAAATCTTTGTATCAGTTTGTGTATATGTTCTTTTATGAAAAGTGTTGCTAACTGTAGTCATTATGTCTCAATCTGTATGTGTGTATGTAAATGAAAAATATTTCTCTACCTCTGGATGGTATTAATAAAAATTGATTTAAAGACAAGCACTTGTAAAAATTGGGCATTCTAAAATTTCCACAAAATTCTAATAGAAAATATTAAGCATTAATGCTAATTTAAGTTGAACTGAAATGGACATGTCCTATGGTTATCAGCTCCCTAAGTTTACCTAAAGTCATTTAAGTTGATGTTATCTGTTAAATCTTTCAAGAAAAATGCTTAAAGAGAGACTTGACATTGTCTATTGTTTGGTAAAAGTTTTGTGAGCATACTTGTTAGGAATAAGTAAACTAAAGTGTAGCAAGTAAACATCTTAATAACAGTGTGTTAATGTATTACATTGTGTGTTACAGTGTATATACCTACAAACAGCCTGAGAATCTTTGTAGTAACCTAAAATCTTAAGTTTTGCTTAAGTAGACATTTGTGCTCAGTGAGAGATTGTGCTATAAAGCACACGGTTCCAGAAATTATAAAATGTGTTCATAAATTTGTCAATTTAAAGAATGTTAGTGTAACAGTTTACAATAGCCCACTTCTCAGTGTTCACTAAAAATTAATGTTCCTAATGATTTTAAGTTCTAAATAAAACTACTTAAAGTAGTAAAGAAAACATCTCTGCTTCCTAGAAAAAAAAATGTGTGTTTTAATAAGAGAAAGTATAAGGAATGGAAATTCATTTTGAAGGTAAAAGAAACTCCTTAAAGTACAGCTGTTTATTTAAGGAGGAAGAACTCTAAATGTAAAAAGTAGAAACTTTGTGGATGAATTAATATGTTCATGCTATGTGAAATTAAAGCAAATGTGATATCAGGTACACAGCAAAATTAGAATTTTGTTCTCAGTTAAAAAGACAAAGTTTTCTTAAACTGTTAGTCTGCTCGATGTTGAAAGATTGCAAAAGGTTTTCTAATTGTTTTATCAAAATAGTTTCTCATACTTAAAGTCTCAATAAATTGTCTTGAGTTTTTAATAAAATGAGATCTTAATATTAAAGGACTGAAAGTTAAACTTTGCTAACAAACCATGTAAACTTCTGTATCTGCCTTTGAAGTATTTTGTTGTCATTCTAGTTAAATAGATAAGTATTGCTTCATGGCAGCCTACAATCTTATTTAAGCAAATGCCAAAGAAATTATCTTCTGACAACTTTCCAAAATCAAATTCAAAAAGGTGCTTTTACCTCTAATTAACTCTGATATTTCCAAAGGGCCCCTGGAACATGTCAGAGGAATTTTTTCTCCTCATCAGGGAAAATATTTGGCTGATTTGGCTTATTTTTCTTATATATATTTACCTGGAAAGTGCTGTCAAAGGGAACGATGCTAAACTTTGTTACTGAATGTTCTGTTACAGAAATATCCAAATTTTCTTATGTCAACTGTCTTATATTAAGCTCTCATTAGGTCTTTAACCATTGTCATTTGTAATTCTTTTGTCATTTATAGTCACTGTTTTATTACTCCTAAACTAGTAAAGAACTAGATTTCAGCAGAACAGGTATTGGTTACATAAGACTAAGTAAACTAAGGGAAATAATTTTGTGGCTTTTTGTTTCAAATGTTGCTGATAAAGTGTTTTAAGCTTTTTCTCTTAAGCTGGCTGACAATTTAGTAAATGACAATACCTTTATAAGCAGAATTGAAACATTGATCTTTCTCCCTACCTGACACTCCCAGAATTTAAAAGCTTTCAGTATTTTTATATTTCATGGCAGTATGTTTATTTGCATAAGTTCAGTAAGAGTCTGTTTTCCATGTAAGAGGACCAATTAAAAACACTGATTATATTATCAAGGCTTTGACTGGAATGTCATACCTGAGAGACACATGTGTAAACTCAGATATGAACAGCTTTAAGGACCTAAGGTTGACTCTATATAGCCAACAAAGCCCCTTGGAAGAAGTGGCCTGGTACCTTGCTTACAAGGTTCACAGCAGCCTTACCAGGTGAGTAAGGAAGGTCACTTCCTGGTAGGTGCAGGAACCTCAAAATGTCTCGGGGACCTCAAGAAGAGAGGAATTCACCCAAATCTACAGGTACTGCAGGCAAACCCTGATGTCAAATCTGGCTTGGCTTTCTGGCCTCAAGAGGCCTTTAGAAGTCCAATCTGAAATTCCTCATAAAAAGTTAGCAAAGCACATTTAAAAGATCTTATGTAATCAATTGCTCTTCTTGCTGCACTTATGCAAATAGTCAAGCCAAGTGTTAATTATTTTCTTAATCTAGTTACTTCTAATAAAAATGATGGTCATTTTAGAGAAAAGTATTGTTTCAATAATGCACCTTTATCTATACTAAATCCTAATACTAGTCATTGGGACATAGACTAGATCTAGAATTCTAGTTTCCCCAAAATATCTAGCTATGATTCTCCAGATGTTTCAGTTTTCTCCCATTTCAATTAAAATTTTACTGTTTCTAGTCCTCATATTCAGCCATACTTTCTTAGTCTTGTCAAGTTGCTCCAAAAAGGAAAATCCAACTCCAGATGTTGCTACTTAACCTAATAACACAATTTGTCCTATCTTGCCTAGAAGCCATAAAACTGCAAATAGTAATAGAAATGGAACCCAGAACAGAATCACCAATCTTCCAAGGCCCTCTCAGCTGACCACTGATGGAGACCTAACTGCACCCTTTATGTGCCCCCTCTCAGCATGGAGCAGCCAGAGTGGTCACCACCCCTTCTCCCTAGCAGCAGCTAGGATCTCTAACTGTAGAGGGGGTAAAGAGACAGAAACGTTGAGCTTAGACAGAATAGGGTGAGGGCCTCCGGAAAAAGCAAGGCAGGATATTTGCACTCAGAGCAATGTACATGCAAGGAAAACCCCCACCAAAATTCTGTGTTAAACATTAAGCTCTAGAGTCATTCTTCAGTGAGATCAGTTAAAGGACAAAAGGCCAGGAGCAACTTGGCCTGGAATGTTTGAGTGTTCTGCAAATAAAGAAGGGTATCTCAGCACAACCCGTGACTTCACTGTAAACAGCCATAGCAAACACAACCACCCAGCCCACCTTAGGGGCAGGGCCTGTGGTACAAGTTCACACCCTAAGCCCTCTCTTCACATTATCAAAGCAATGTGGTATGGGACGCATCCTTCCTGCTCTAATAGATTATCCCAGAAATAGTCGTGAAAGATTTCTCCGAGATCTGCCGTCTGATTGTGATGACAACTTGAAGCTTCTAGATCCCACCTCTGTTCCAGTTGCAGCTGCATTCATCCTGCCAGTTCCTGGACTTGTCAGTGGAATGCAAAAAGAGATATCTAGCCCTCTTCTCCAGGAAAACACAAAATGGCGGATGACACCGGTGCTGCGGGGGGTGGGGGTGGGGTGGGGGGTGGAGGCCGGGAATCAGGCTGTGGCAACTTCTGTGGAGGCTTTGGCAGCGGTGGCCAGGGTCGGGGCCGTGGCCTCAGAGCTCGCGGAGGCAAGGACAAGGACAAAGTGGATTCCTGTCACCAAGCTGGGCCTCCTGGTCAAAGATATGAAGATCAAATCGCTGGAGAAGATCTATTCTCCCTTCCCATCAAGGAGTCTGAAATAATTGACTTTTTCCTGGGGGGCATCTCTCAAGGATAAGGTCTTGAAGATTATGCCTGTGCAAAAGCAGACCCAAGCTGGTCAATGGACCAGGTTCAAGGCATTTGTTGCCATTTGAGATTACAATGGACATGTTGGCTTGGGTGTTAAGTGCTCCAAGGAAATAGCCACTGCCATCTGTGGGGCCATCATTCTAGCCAAGCTCTCCATTGTCCCTGTGCAGCTAGGCTACTAGGGGAACAAGATTGGCAAGCCTCACACTGTCCCTTGTAAGGTGACTGGCTGCTGTGTCTCTGTGCTGCTGCACCTCATCCCCGCCTCCAGGGGCACTGGTATCATCTCTGCTCCTGTGCCCAAGAAGCTGCTGCTGATGGTATTGATGACTTACACCTCAGCTAGGGGCTGCACGGCCACCCTGGGCAACTTTGCCACAGCCACCTTTGATGCCATCTCCAAGACCTATAGCTATCTCAGCCCTGATCTCTGGAAAGAGACAGTGTTCACCAAGTCTCCATACCAGGAATTTACTGACCATCTTGTAAAGACCCACACCAGAGTCTCTGTGCAGAGGACCCAGGCTCCAGCTGTGGCCACCACATAGTTTACTACAAGTAAAATAAAGTGAATAAGTTGCCTACTCAAAAAAAAAAAAAGATAACTAAGCTGGCCTGTGTATACAATAAGACAATGAATTTGACTGCTTCTGTATTATCTGGACTCAATCAAGAGCTAGGAGAAGTGTGAGTTGCAGTGCTTCAGAATCGTGCTACTATAGGCTGTCTGCTGTTAATAGAACATATGGGATGTGAACAGTTTCTAGGAATGTGTTGTTTTAATTTGACTGATTTTTCTCAAACTATTCAAAATCAATTAGACAGTATTTAATAACTTTTCACAAATGCCTGGGTTACCTAACTGGTTTTCCTGGTTTCATTGGATATGGCCAGTAATTGTAGGTCTGCTTTTGCTATGTATCTGTATTCCTGTTCTGTTAATGTGTGTACATAATTTAATCAGTAGTTTGTTAAAACCTATACATGCTTACGTTACTCTACAAGAAGTGTTAAAAAAATAATCTCCTCATATTTTCTTCCTTTGCTACTTCTATAGCTTTTCTTTTTCCTTCCTAAATACAGCCCTTTACTAGAATTCATGCCTCATACTTAAAATTACTGTGTATCATAATCCTTCCTGCTGATAAAAATATCTCAAGACATGTGCTGGACATAGAAACCATGGGGCATAAATCTGCAAAGAAGTAAAAAGCTAACCTTTTCAGATAATATTGCTTCTCTCTCGGTTACCAACTTTGCATCTCTCTGTATGGCCCCCGAAGATGGCTGGTTAGCCAGAGACAGGTAAGATTCCTGAAGGGAGGAACAACCTAAGACAGGCACAGTCACAGGGGGGCCATCAGATGAGAAAATGGGGGCCAACAGAGGTGAGGCTTAGAACCTAACCACCCCCCTTCCAGTTTTGAGAGAAATCTGCACCCATGGCTGCTTGTTGCCCTTGTCTAGCTCGGATCAATACCTAGTCTATGGGCACCTGACCACCTACACTTGCATTGCTACTGCACTAAACTCTACTTTCCATCTTTATATTACATCACAAGATTTAAAAAATAGATTATTTTTTATGAAAAAATAAACTTAAAAAAGCTTTCTATTAGAAACTAATCTATACCCACTACTTCAGCATTTTATTTAAAAAATAAGGGGGAAATGTGGGATTAATATATAAATCAAGTCTAGAAATCAAATGTATAATCATATATGACTTCATTATTTTTCCTGTAATTCCTGATAAGTGATCAGGAACAGAACAAACAAGACCAAAACAGTTTCTGTGACCTAATTGCCCTTGCTATTGTTTCAATACCTTGTAAGACATCGTGCCCCAGCAGCCTGGAGACTCCGAGGATTAAGTTTACAGTTAGTTAATGATTATCAAGTCCCCCACACGAAATTCTATTGTTAGCATGTATTTGCTCAATAAATATGAAGGGTGCCCTCTCAGAAGCACTGTTGAGCTGTTACGCCTTGAGCCCCCTGGCTGGCCCTTCCAGATCTTTGATATCTCATCACGTCTCCTCCCTTATCTGCGAGTCAGAAGCAGGGAGGGACTGACACTACCTTACACCCTATTCAAAATGCATCAACATCACAAATGGTAGCAATGAAAATCTGTAACTTTTGGTAATAAACATTTTTTAATAAGTGACCTTGGATTTGGCAATGCAGTGCTTGATGTGATAATATAATGTATAAGCAACAAAAGAAATACTATGGAAGAGTTTATCAAATCCAGTACTTTTGTGCATCATAGAATATTACCAAGAGAGTAAAAAGTCCACTTGCAGAAGATGAAAAAATACCTACAAAACACAGCAATAGAGGCGCACCATCAAGAATATATTATGTATTAGAAGAAAATTCTTAAATTTTCAAAAGGAAGAATTTAAAACTTAAGATTATAAGCAATTCAAAAATGAGCAAGACAGACATTCAAAGAAAATAAATGTACAAAAAACATACTAAAGATGCATCATATCTTAGCAAAAGAGAAGTGCAAATCAACCACAAGATAATTTCACATCCACCATTGTGTTTATAATTTAGAAATCTTGAAAAATAATAAATCTTGGCTAGAATGTTCATAAATGTAAACCTGTCCATGTGACTGCTGTTAAGATAGTTCAGCAGTTGCAGGATACCAATTTAATGCACATAATTCTGTTGCAATATTATATACTAACAATGAAGTAGCAGAAAGAGAAATCAGAAAATAAGCACATTTATATTTGCATCAAAAAGAATAAAATATCTAGAAATAAACCTAACCATGGAGGTGAAAGACTTTTACTCTGAAAACTATAAGACACTCAGAACAAGTATTGGATTAAAGATGGCATGAGAGGTGAGACAGAGACTACCTCCTAAAACCACATGTAATAAGAAAATATAATTTAATACAACTAATCCTGAAAGAGCAACAAGAAAGAAGGCTGCACCAGACTGCATACACCTGGAGAAAAGAGCAGACCTCATGGAACAGAGTAATGTACCAAAGCTGTGACCTGGCAGATCCCAAGTGCTTCCTGCAGCCCAGCTCACCAGCAGAAGGAAGAGAAACAGAGCAGGGAGGGAGTGTAGGCTTGGGACTGCTGAACACATAGCCCTGGAGATATGCTCTGACAGCATGAACCTACATTGCATGGTGCTCTGGTGATTTACTGCAGTTGGAAAGCTAAGGTGGGTGGAATACTTGGAAAGATGGAGATTCTAGTTGCTTGTGGAAAACAGGGATTCACATCTGCCTGATCTGGGTAGGCAGTCTGAGCAACTTTGTAAAAGTGAGAGGGCTGCTAAAGGGGCGAGGATTGCACACAGCTTACTGCTCAGGAGAAAGGACAGGTAGACAGAATTGTCCAGTTGCACACTGCCCCACATGTTGGGAACTTTCATGATCTTAAGGCACTTCAGCACCTGGCTGGCTACGCAGCTCCAAGGCCCCCCACCATGATACACAGCTTGCTGTGTCTTCCTTCCAGATAGCCTGCATGTGGCTCAGGCTCAAAATCCAGAAACCCCTGCCCTGGCATCAGGCCGGCCATAGGGAAGGCCCACCTATGGCAGCTACAAACACAAAGCACAGAGGCTTACACCTGTGTGTTAAGCCCACTGGTTCTGTCACTGGAGACAGGCAAAGCAGCTGGGAAGCAGGAAACAGCTCCTTCTTCCCCTGAAGCACCAACACCACTCCCCTGCGATGCCCGATATTGCCCCAGGGGCTGAGCAGCTCCAGAGAGTAGAGCTTCTGGGCACTAGAGGGCATGACAGACGAATTATGAAATGTCAAAAGAATCTGGTTCTTTGCAAAATTATGAATACACCTGAGTAAGATTCAAATGAAATCGATCTCATGAATCCTCCTGAAAGAGATTTCAAAATAAAAATCATTAAAATGCTCATGGAGATACAGAAAAATATTCAAGAACACAGGAAAGAATTTAGGATGGAGATCCAATCATTGAAGAACACAATGGAAGGTACTAAAAGCAGATTAGATATGGTGGAAGAGATGATAAATTAAATAGAAATTAGGGAAGAGAAATACAAAGAAGCTGAGGTACAGAGAGAAAAAGCAATGTCTAAGAATGAAAGAATACTGAGTGAACTGTGTGACTAATCCAAATGAAACAACATTTGTATTAAAGGGCTACGAAAAGAAGAGAGAAAAAGAGACAGAAACTGTCTTTGAGGAAGGAATTGCTGAAAAATTCACCAATATTGGGAAGGAGATAGTCTCTCAGGCCATGGAGGTGCACAGATCTCCCAACACAGGGGACCCAAGAAGGACACCACCAAGACACACAATAAACAAAATGCCAAAAATCAAGGATAAGGACAGAGTATTAAAAGCAAACAGAGAGAGAAATAAGATCACATACAAAGGAAAACACATCAGGCTATCATCAGACTTCTCAGAAGAAACCCTACAGGCAAGAAGGGTGGCATAATATATTTAATGCAATGAAGCAGAAGGGCATTGAACCAAGAATACTTTTATCTACCAAGATTATCATTTAAATTTGAAGGAGAGATTAAATAATTTCCAGATAAGAAAAAGCTGAGACAATTTACCTCCTACATACCATCTCTACAGTCTATTTTGGAGGGAACACTAGAGATGGAAGTGTTTCTTAGGTTTAATAGTTGTCACCAGAGGCAATAAAACAACACCAAAGAAAGTAGAAGAGCGAATTACTAAGGAAGTGCAAAATTAAAATAACTATCCTCAAAGTCAATGAAGGGATAGACAAAGAGTACAGAATATGATACCTAATATATAAAGAATGGAGGAGGAAGAAAAAGGAAGAGAAAAAAAAGGACGTTTAGATTGTGTATATCATAGCATACCAAGTTAGTTAAGTTAGACTCTTAGATAGTAAGGAAGTTACCTTTGAACCTTTTGTAACCACAAATCTAAAGCATGCAATCGCAATAAGTACGTACCTATCAATAATCACCCTAAATGTAAATGGCCTGAATGCACCAATCAAAAGACATAGAGTCACTGAGTGGATAAAAAAACAAGACTCAACTATATGCTACATACAAGAGACTGACTTCAAACTCAAAGACATACACGGATCAAAAGTGAAGGGGTGGAAACAGATATTTCATACAACTAATAGGGAGAAAAAAGCAGGTGTTGCAGTACTTGTATCAGACAAAATAGACTTCAAAACAAAGAAAGTAACAAGAGGCAAAGAAGGACATTATGTAATCATAAAGGGGTCAGTCCAATAAGAGGATATAACCATTATAAATATCTATGCACCCAACTTAGGAACACCTACATATGCGAAACTAATACTAACACAATTAAAAGGAGAAATAGAATGTAAAGCATTCATTCTAGGAGACTTCAACACTCCACTCTCTCCAAAGGACAGATCAACCAGACAAAAAATAAGTAAAGACACAGAGGCATTGAACAACACATTAGAACAGATGGACCTCACAGACATCTACAGAACTCTCCACCCAAGAGCAGCAGGCTATACATTCATTCCAAATGCACATGGAACATTTTCCAGAATAGACCACATACTAGGCTACAAAAAGAGCCTCAGTAAATTAAAAAAGATTGAATTCTACCAACCAACTTCTCAGATCACAAATATATAAGACTAGAAATAAATTGTACAACGAAGACAAAAATGCTCACAAACACATGGAGGCTTAACAACACGCTCCTAAATAATCAGTGGATCAATGACCAAATTAAAACAGAGATTAACAATATATGGAGACAAATGAAAATAATAGCACAACACCCACACTTCTGTGGGACACAGGGAAGGCAGTTCTAAGAGTTAAGTATATTGCAATCCAGGTCTATTTAAAGAAGCAAGAACAATCCCCAGTGAATAGTCTAAAGTCACAATTATTGAAACTGGAAAAAGAACAAATGAGGCCCAAGTCAGCAGAAGGAGGGACATAACAAAGATCAGAGAAGAAATAAATAATATTGAGAAGAATAAAACACTAGAAGAAAATCAATAAAACCGAGAGCTGTTTCTTTGAGAAAATAAACAAAATAGATAACCCCCTACCCAAATTTATTATGAAAAAAAGAATCTACACATATAAACAGAATCAGAAATGGAAAAAGTAAAAATCACAAGAGACACCACAGAAATACAAAGAATTGTTAGAGAATACTATGAAAATCTATATGCTAACAATCTGGATAACATAGAGAATTAGACAAATTTCTAGAAAAATAGAACCTTCCAAGACTGACCCAGGAAGAAACAGAAAATCGAAACAGACCAATTACCACAATGAAATTGAATTGGTAAACAAAAAACTACCCAAGAACACAACCCCCATACCAGATGGATTCACCATTGAATTTTATCAGATATTTAGAAAAGACATAATACCCATTCTCCTTAAAGTTTTCTGAAAAAATAGAAGAGGAGGGAATACATTCAAACTCATTCTATGAAGCCAGCATCACCCTAATACCAAAACCAGTAAAAGACACCACAAAAAAAGAAAACTAGGGACCAATTTCCCTGACGATTATAGACGCAAATATACTCAACAAAACATTAGCAAACCGAGTTCAAAAATAAATCAAGAGGATCATACACCATGATCCAGTGGGATTCACCCCAGGGATACAAGGATGGTACAACATTTGAAAATCCACAACGTCATCCACCACATCAACAAAAAGAAGGACAAAAAACACATGATCATTTCTGTAGATGCTGAAAAAGCATTCAACAAAATTCAACATTCATTCATGATAAAAACTCTCAACAAAATGGGTATAGAGGGCAAGGCCATATATGACAAACCCACAGCCAATATCATACTTAACAGTGAGAAACTGAAAGCTTTTCCACTAATAATTGGGAACAATACAAGGATGCCCACTCTTCCCGCTTTTATTCAACATGGTACTGGAAGTCCTAGCCATGGTAATCAGACAACACAAAGAAATAAAAGGCATCCAGATTGGTAAGGAAAAAGTCAAACTGTCACTGTTTGCAGATGACATGATATTGTACATAAAAATCCCTACGGAATCCACCCCAAAACTCCTAGAGGTAATATCTGAAATCACCAAGTTGCAGGATACAAAATTAATGCACAGAAATCTGTTGCATTCCTATACACTAATGATGAATTAAGGGAAAGAGAAGTCAGGAAAACAATTCCATTCTCAATTGCATCAAGAAGAATAAAATACCTAGGAATAAACCTAACCAAGGTAGTGAAAGATCTATACCCTGAAAACCCCAAGACACTCCTAAGAGAAATTAAAGAGGATACTAATAAATAGAAATTCATCCCATGCTATTGGGTAGGAAGAATTAATATAGTCAAAATGGCCACCCTGCCTAAAGCAATCTACCACTTCAATTCAATGCCTACCAAAATACGGACAGCATTCTTCAATGAACTGGAATAGTTCTAAAATTCATATGGAAAAACAAAAGGCCCCGAATAGCCAAAACAATCCTAACAAGGAAGAATAAAGCAGGGTGGATATGACTTCCCAACATCAAGCTCTACTACACAGCCACAGTAATCAAGACAATTTGGTACTGGCACAAGAACAGGTCTGTAGACCAGTGGAACAGAATAGAAAGTCCAGATATTAACCCAAGCATATATGGTCAATTAATATACAATTAAGGAGCCATGGATATACAATGGGGAAATGACAGCCTCTTCAACAACTGGTGTTGGTAAAACTGGACAGCTACATGTAAGAGAATGAAACTGGATTACTGTCTAACACCATATGCAAAGTAAACTCAGAATGGATCAAAGACCTGAATGTAAGTCATGATATGATAAAACTCTTAGAAGAAAATATAGGCAAAACTCTCTTGAATATAAACATGTGCAACTTCTTCATGAACATATCTCCCCAGGCAAGGGAAACAAAAGCAAAAATGAACAAGTGGGACTATATCAAACTAAAAAGCTTCTGTACAGCAAAGGACACCATCAATAGAAAAAAATGACATCCTACAGTATGGGAGAATATGTTCATAAATGACATATCCAATAAGGGATTTACATAAAAAATATACAAAAAGCTCATGCACCTCAACAAATGAAAAGGAAATAATCCAATTAAAAAATGGGCAGACCATCTGAGCAGACACTTCTCCAAAGAAGAAATGCAGGTCACCAACGGACACATCTCTAATCATCAGAGAAATGAAAATTAAAGCCACAATGAGATATCACCTCACATTAGTAAGGATTGCTACCATCCAAAAAACAAACAACAATAAATGTTGGAGAGGATATGGAGAAAGCATTACCCTACTACACTGCTGGTTGTAACATAAATTAGGTCAACCTTTTTGGAAAGCAGTATGGAGGTTCCTCAAAAAACTGAAATAGAAATACCATTTAGACATGAATTCCACTCCTAGGAATTTGCTGTAAGAATGCAGGAGCCCAGTTTGAAAAAGACATGCACCACTATGTTTATTGCAGCACTACTTATGATCGCCAACAAATGGAAGCAGACTAAGTGTCCATCAGTAGATGAATGGATAAAGAAGATGTACATATACACAGTGGAGTATTATTCACCCATGAGAAGAAAATAAATCATACCATTTGCAACAACATGGATGGAGCTAGAGGGTATTGTGCTCAGTGAAATAATCCAGGTGGAAAAAGACAAGTACCAAATGATTTCACTCATATGTGGAGTATAAGAACAAAGATAAAACTGAAGGAATAAAACAGCAGCAGAAACACAGAACCCAAGAATGGACTAACAGTTACCAAAGGGAAAGGGGTTGAGGAAGATGGGTGGGAAGGGAGGGAGAAGTGGAAGCAGGGGCATGATGATTAGCACACAAAATGTAGTGGAGGGAGTATGGGGAAGGCAGTATAGCACAGAGAGGACAATTAGTGATTCTATAGCATCTTCCTATGCTGATGGACAGTGACTGTAATGGGATATTTGTTGGGGACTTGATAATGTGTGGAATCTAGTAACCACAAAGTTGTTCATGGAAGCGTATATTAATGATATAAAAATAGAAAGAGTAACAAGAAATGTATGAAATATAAGAGGTAAATGTATAAACTTTAGACAAAAATGTAAGGGTAAATATTCATGACCTTGAATTTGACTGTGGTTTTTTAGACCTGAGAGCAAAAGCACAAGCAACAAAAGAAAAACATTGATAACTTTTGTGCATCAAAAAACACTATCAAGAGAGAGAAGACAACCTGCAGGGTAGGGGAAAGTACTTGTAAAGCATACAAAAGGCCTACAAAGTATGTCTAGAACTACATATAGAGAGTATATAAGGAACTGTTATAACTCGAGACAAATCCAAGCAAAAACAGGTAAAGTATACACAGACATTTCTCTGGGGAAAATACATACATGGGGAGTAAGCACATGAAATGATTGTTGATGTCATTTGTCATTAGGGAAATGCAAATCAAAATCACAATGAGTCATACCATTTGGATGGCTACTATCAAAACGAAAAGTGTTGGTGAGGATGTGTAGAAATTGGAACCCATGTGACTGCTGGTGTGAATGAAAAATGGTGCAGCTACTGTGGAAAATAGTATGGTGGTTGCTCAGAAAGTAAACATATACTATAAAATCTGTCAATTTCCCTTCTGGGTATGTCCCCAAAAGAATGGAAAGCAGGGATTCATAGATGTGTTTTACTAAAAATGGATTAAAGACCTAAATGTAAGACATGAACCATAAAACTTGGAAAAGTCAAAAATCTTATGAACATAAGCATGCTTAAATTTTTCTGGACACATTTCCCTGGCAAGGGGGAAAAAAAGAAAAAATAAGAAAGTGTAAAGGCAGGAGGGGGTTTAGCCAAGATGGTGGAATAAGTAGTTCAGTGGAAATCTCCTCCCAAAAACATATAGAATTATGAAAATACAATAAATACAACTGTTCCTAAAAGAGACACCAGTGGATACAGTACAACAGTGAGGATACATCTACATCTGCATCTGCGAGAGCTCAACATCACACAAAGGGGGTAAGGTACAAGCTGTGGCCTGGCGGGACCCAAATGACCCCCAACCCCAGAACCTGGTGGGAAGAAAGGAGTCAGAATAGGGAGGGAGTGAAAGCCCAAGACTGCTAAACAACCAGCTCTAGAAATCCGCACCCGGAGTGCAGACACAAGGTGCACGGGTTGCTGGATATTAGAGAAACAGAAAAGCAAAACCTGCAGGCAGGTCCCGACAACTGGCACCCCTGAGACAAAAGAAAAGCCAGTGCTTTTTGCAAGTTTTAAAGAGACAGGAACCCCAGAGCTGGATGAAGTCGTCCAGGCACACTTAGCCAGCACCTGGGAATCCCGGGAACTTTAGGTGCCCTAACCCCCTGGGTGGCAGTGCAGCTCTGAAACCTCTAATGTCACTAAGCAGCCTGCCACTAATTCCCCCAACTGGTGTGGACCATGACAAACCGGCTCAGTAGTGGGAGAGCAGCAGCATGCACCAGCGGCGGTAGCACCAGAGGGGTCGGGGAGCAGTCTGTGCATGCTGACCATGCCAGAGGGGACTGGGACCAGCCCATGCGAGCCCACTGTGGGGGCAATGGAGTGGCCTGGTAGTGGCCTAAGCGTGCCAGTGGTGACAGCATGAGAGCAGCCTGGGAGAAGTCTGTGTGCACTGGTGACTACGGTGCCAGCGGGGAAAGGGAGAGGCATGTGGGAGCCCACAGTGGTGGCAACCGAGTGGTACAGAAGCAGCCCATGTGTGCTGGTGGCGGTGGCACCAGAGGGGCATGGGAGAGGCCCCTGCACACCTGCAGCAGGGTCAGAGGGAGCAGCTGCACTCCCAGCAGCCAACCGGAATCCCAGCCCAATGCACAGCCACCCAGGTGAGAACCAAAGGCCACTGTTGGCACAGAACTTCCCATCAGGGGCAGTGCTATTGCAGAGGAGCTCACCCAGCATGCATGAAACTCCCCGCAGGGCTCTGCACTGCTCTGATGGAGACCCCACCCACAGCAGCTTAGGGGATTAACCCAGTGGCTGCTCCAGGAGTGTGGGTAACCGACACAGGCAGCAGAGAAGGGCAAGGTGTCCAGCAAGCAGGAAAGGACTTCTTCTCCCAGTTGAAATATCCACAACCTGCCTATACCCATCACTATCACCATGAAAAGGCAGAAAAATTTAGTCCAGTCCAAAATAGTCCAGACAACCCCTGAGAGAGGATCTGCAGAGACAGACCTAACCAGTCTCCCTGAAAAAGAATTCAAAATAAAAATCATAAACATGCTGATGGATCTGCAGAGAAATATGCAAAAGCTAAAGGAGCAAGTACAGAGGGAGAATACAGAAATAAAACAATCTCGGGAAGGACTTAAAAGCAGAATGGACGGGATGCAAGAGGCTATTAATGGAAAAGAAACCAGAGAACAGGAATGCATAGAAGCTGATGCAGAGAGAGATAAAAGGATCTCCAGGAATGAAAGAATATTAAGAGAACTGTGTGACCAATCCAAAAGGAACAATCTCCTCATTACAGGGGTAATAGAAGGAGAAGAGAGAGAAAAAGGGATAGAAAGTTTCTTTGAAGAAATAATGGCTGAAAACTTCCTCAAACTGGGGGAAGAAATAGTTTCTCAGACCATGGAAGCACACAGAACTCCCAACAGAAGGGACCCAAAGAGGACAACACCAAGACACATGATAAGTAAAATGACAAAAATCAAGGACAAGGACAGAGTATTAAAGGCAGCCAGAGAGAGAAAAAAGGTCACCTACAAAGGAAAACTCATCAGGCTATCAGACTTCTCAATAGAAACCTTACAGGCCAGAAGAGAATGGCATGATATATTTAATGCAATGAAAAAGAAGGGCCTTGAATCAAGGATACTGTATCCAGCACGATTATCATTTAAATATGAAGGAGGGATTAAACAATTCCCAGGCAAGCAAAAGTTGAGGGAATTTCCTCCCAGAAACCACCTCTACAGAGTATTTTAGAGGGACTGCTCTAGATGGGAGCACTCCTAAAAAGAACACAGAACAATACACCCAACATATGAAGAATTGAGGAGGAGGAATAAGAAGGGGGAGAAATAAATAATCATCAGACTGTGTTTATAATAGCTCAATCAGCAAGTTAAGTTAGACAGTAAGGTAGTAAAGAAGCTAACCTTGAACCTTTGGTAACCACAAACTTAAAGCCTGCAATGGCAATAAGTACATATCTTTCAAAAATCAACCTAAATGTAAATGGACTGAATGCACCAATCAAAAGAAACAGAGTAATAGAATGGATAAAAAAGAAAGACCCATATATATGCTGCTTACAGGAGACTCACCTCAAACCTACAGACATGCACAGATTAAAAGTCAAGGGATGGAAAAAGATATTTCATGCAAACAACAGGGAGAAAAAAGCAGGTGTTGCACTACTAGTATCAGACAAAATAGACTTCAAAACAAAGAAAGTACCAAGAGATAAAGAAGGACATTACATAATGATAAAGGGCTCAGTCCAACAAGAGGATATAACCATTATAAACATATACGCACCCAATACAGGAGCACCAAGATATGTGAAACAAATACTAACAGAATTAAAGGAGGAAATGGAATGTAATACCTTCATTTTGGGTGACTTCAACACACCACTCACTCCAAAGGACAGAGCCAACAGACAGAAAATAAGTAAGGACACAGAGACACTGAACAACACACTAGAACAGATGGACCTAATAGACATCTATAGAACTCTACATCCAAAAGCAACAGGATACACATTCTTCTCAAGTGCACGTGGAACATTCTCCAGAATAGACCACATACTAGGCCACAAAAAGAGCCTCAGTAAATTCCAAAAGATTGAAATCCTACCAACCAAATTGTCAGACCGCAAAGGCATAAAACTAGAAATAAATTGTACAAGCAAAGCAAAAAGGCTAACAAAAACATGGAGCCTTAACAACATGCTCCTAAATAATCAACGGATCAGCGACCAAATTAAAATGGACATCCAGAAATACATAGAAACAAATGACAACAACAACACTAAGCCCCAACTTCTGTGTGACACAGCGAAAGCAGTCTTAGGAGGAAAGTATATAGCAATCCAGGCATATTTAAAGAAGGAAGAACAATCCCAAATGAATAGTCTAATATTACAATTATCAAAATTGGAAAAAGAAGAACAAATGAGGCCTAAGGTCAGCAGAAGGAGGAATGTAATAAAGATCATAGTAGAAATAAATAAAATTGAGAAGAATAAAACAATAGAAACAATCAATGAAACCAAGAGCTGGCTTTTTGAGAAAATAAACAAAATAGACAAGCCCCGAGACAGACTTATTAAGAGAAAAAGAGAATCAACACACATCAACAGAATCAGAAATGAGAAAGAAAAATCACAATGGACCCCACCGAAATACAAAGAATTATTAGAGAATACTATGAAAACCTATATGCTAACAAGCTGGAAAACCTGGAAGAAATGGACAACTTCTGAGAAAAATACAACCTTCCAAGACTGACCCAGAAAGAAACAGAAAATCTAAACAGACCAATTACCAGCAATGAAATTGAAGCAGTAATCAAAACACTACCGAAGTACAAAACCCCCATGCCAGATGGATTTACCTCGGAATTTTATCAGACATACAGAGGAGACATAACACCCATTCCCCTTAAAGTTTTCCAAAAAGTAGAAGAGGAGGAAATACTCCCAAACTCATTCTATGAAGCCAACATCACCCTAATAACAAAACCAGGCAAAGACCCTACCAAAAAATAAAACTACAGACTACTATCCCTGATGAATGTAGATGCAAAAATACTCAACAATATATTAGCAAACCTAATTCAAAAATACATCAAAAGGATCATACACCATGACCAAGTGGGATTCATCCCAGGGATGCAAGGATGGTACAACATTTGAAAAATCCATCATCATCCACCACATCAAGAAAAAGAAGGAAAAAAACCACATGATCATCTCCATAGATGCTGAAAAAGCATTCGACAAAATTCAACATCCATTCATGATAAAAACTCTCAACAAAATGGGCATAGAGGGCAAGTGCCTCAACATAATAAAGGCCATATATGATAAACCCACAGCTAACATCATACTGAACAGCGAGAAGCTAAAATCTTTTCCTCTGTGATCGGGAACAAGACAGGGATGCCCACTCTCCCCACTGTTATTCAACATAGTATTGGAGGTCCTAGCCACGGCAATTAGACAAAACAAAGAAATACAAGGAATCCAGATTGGTAAAGAAGTCAAACTGTCACTATTTGCAGATGACATGATATTGTACATAGAAAACCCTAAAGACTCCACTCCACAACTACTAGAACTAATATCGGAATTCAGCAAAGTTGCAGGATACAAAATTAACACACAGAAATCTGTGGCTTTCCTATACACTAACAATGAACTAATAGAAAGAGATATCAGGAAAACAATTCCATTCACAATAGCATCAAAAAGAATAAAATACCTAGGAATAAACCTAACCAAAGAAGTGATAGACCTATACCCTGAAAACTACCAGATACTCTTAAGAGAAATTAAACAGGACACTAACAAATGGAAACTCATCCCATGCTCCTGGCTAGGAAGAATTAATATAGTCAAAATGGTCATCCTGCCCAAAGCAATATACAGATTTGATGCAATCTCTATCAAATTACCTACAGCATTCTTCAATGAACTGGAACAAATAGTTCAAAAATTCATATGGAAACACCAAAGACCCTGAATAGCCAAAGCAATCCTGTCAAGGAAGAATAAAGTAGGGGGTATCTCACTCCCCAACTTCACGCTCTACTACAAAGCCACAGTAATCAAGACAGTTTAGTACTGGTACTAGAACAGCGCCACAGACCAGTGAAAGAGAATAGAGACTCCAAACATTAACCCAAACATATATCGTCAATTAATATACGATAAATAGCCATGGACATTCAATGGGGAAATGACAGTCTCTTCAAAAGATGGTGCTGGCAAAACTGGACAGCTACATATAAGAAAATGAAACTGAATCACTGTCTAACCCCATGCATAAAAGTAAATTCGAAATGGATCAAAGACCTGAATGTAAGTCATGAAACCATAAAACTCTTAGAAAAAAACATAGGAAAAAATCTCTTAGACATAAACATGAGTGCGTTCTTCATGAACATATCTCCCCTGGCAATGGAAACAAAAGAAAATTTGAACAGGTGGGACTATATCAATCTGAAAAGCTGTACAGCACAGGCCACCATCAATAGAATAAAAAGGTACCCTAAAGTATGGGATAATATATTCATAAATGGCATATCCAATAAGGGGTTTACATCAAAAATATACAAAGAGCTCACAGACCTCAACAAACAAAAAGCAAATAATCCAATTAAAAAATGGGCAGAGGAGCTGAGTAGACAGTTATCTAAAGAAAACATTCAGATGGCCAACAGACACATGAAAAGATGCTGCACATCGCTATTTTTCATAGAAATGCAAATTAAAACTGCAGTGATGTATCACTGCACACAAGTAAGGATGGCTACCATCCAAAGACAAACAACAACAAATGTTGGTGAGGTTGTGGAGAAAGGGGAGCCCTCCTACACTGCTGATGGGAATCTAAATTAGTTCAACCATTGTGGAAAGCAGTATGGAGGCTCCTCAAAATGCTCAAAATAGATATACCATTTAACCAGGAATTCCACTTCTAGGAATTTACCCTAAGAATGCAGCACTCCAGTTTGAAAAAGACAGATGTACCCCTATGTTTATCGCAGCACTATTTACAATAGCCAAGAAATGGAAGCAACCTAAATGTCCATCAGTAGATGAATGGATAAAGAAGATGTGGTACATATACACACTGGAATATTATTCAGCCATAAGAAGAAAACAAATCCTACCATTTGCAACAACATGGATGGAGCTAGAGGGTATTAAGCTCAGTGAAATAAGCCAGGCAGAGAAAGACAAGTACAAATGATTTCACTTATATGTGGAGTATAAGAGCAAAGAAAAACTGAAGGAACAAAACAGCAGCAGAATCACAGAACCCATGAATGGACTAACAGTTACCAAAGGGAAAGGGACTGGGGAGGTTGCATGGGGAGGGAGGGATAAGGGTAGGAAAAAGAAATGGGGCATTATGATTAGCATGTATAATGTGTGTGGGTTGTACAGGTCAGACTCTACAATGCAGAGAAGACAAGTAGTGTTTTTACAGCATCTCACAACGCTGATGGACAGTGACTGTGAAGGTTCATGTGGGGGTGGGACTTGGTGAAGGGGGTAGCCTAGTAAACATAATGTTCTTCATGTTACTGTAAATTAGCGATACTAAAATAAATAAATAAATAAATTGTAAAGGCATCCTACAGTATGGGAGAACATATTTGTAAGTGATATATCTGATAAAGTGTTAACATCCAAGATGTATAAAAACTCATATGACTGAACACAGTCACAAAAAAAAGAATACTAAAAATAGGGCAGAGGCCCTGAACATTCTCCCAAAGACATACGCATGGCCAAAAGGCATATTAAGAAATGCTTCACATCACTAATCACTAGTAATATGCAAATCAAAACTACCATGAGATAATACCTTACAGCAGTCAGAATGGCCACTACCCAAAAGATAAGAAATAAGTGTTGGCAAGGATGTGAAGTAAAACATAACTATACTGTTGGGGAGAATGTAAGTTGGAGTAGCCACTATTGAAAGCAGTATGGAGATTCCTCCAAAAACTAAAGATTGTAATACCATTTGACCCAGTAATTCCACTTCTAGGAATTTGCCTGAAGAAAACAAAATCTCTTCCTCAAAATGATATATGCACCCCCATGTTTATTGCTGCATTATTTACAATATCCAAGATATGGAAGCAACCTAATTTTACATTACTAGATGAACAGAAAAAGAAGTGGTGCATGTACATCATGGAATATTACTCAGTCATATAAAGACAGAAATCCTGCCATTTGTGACAACATGGATGGAATTAGAGGGTATTTTGCTAGGCGAAACAAGCCAGAGAGATGAATACCATATTATTTCACTTTTATGTGGAATCTAAAAACAAAACTAAATGGACAAAACAGAGAGACTCATAGACAGTGAGAAGTGGCTGGTGGCTACCATAGAGGAGGGGTTGGGTTGGTTGCAAGGAACAGGTGTAGAGGATAAAGAAGCACAAAATCTCAATCATAATCTAAATTAGTTATGGAGATGAAAGTAAGCGTAGAGAATATAGTCAATTCTGTAACCTCTTTCTATGTTGACAGTGACTACACTAGTTGGGGTGAGGATTTAATAATGTATATAACTGTTGACTCATTATGCTGTGTACTTGAAACCAATATATTGTATATCAACTATACTTCAATAAAAACAACCAAAAGTTAAGATAATAAAAGACACTCATAAGAGAAATTAAAGAAGACAACAATAAATGGAAATCTATCCCATGCTTATGGACAGGAAGGATAAATATTGTCAAAATGGACATCATGCCCAAAGCAATTTACAGATTCAATTCAATACCAATAGCATTCTTCAATGAACTAGAACAAATAGTTCTTAAAATTCATATGGAACCACAAAAGACCCCATATAGCTAAAATAATCCTGAGAAAGAATAACAAACTTGGGGGCATTATGCTCCCTGACTTCAATTTCTACTACAAAGCCACAGTAACAATACAATTTGATACTGGCACAATAATAGACACATAGGTCAAGGTAATAGAATAGAGAGCCCATATATAAACTCACACATATATAGTCAATTAATATACAATAAAGGAGCCATGAATATACAATGGAGAAAAGACGGCCTCTTCAAAAACTGGCATTGGGAAAACAGAGCGAAGCTGGATTAATGTCTAACTTCATGTAGAAAATAAGCTCAAAATAGATCAAAGACTTAAATTTAAGTAAAAAAAAAACTCAGAATAAAATAGGCAAAAATCTTGTGATTATAAACATGGGGAACTTTTTCCTGGACATTTCTCCTCAAGCAAGGGTATTACAACAAACTAAAAAGCTTCTGTACAGCAAAGGACACCATCAGCAGAACAACAAGGCTACCTACAGTATGGGAGAATATATTCATAAATGATTTATCCAAGGAGGAGTTAACATCCATAATATAGAAAAAATTCATTAGCTTCAACACCAAAACAAAAAAACAAAAAAAACATTAAAAAATGGGTATAGGACTTGAACAGACATTTCTCCAAAGAAGAAATACAGATGGCCATCAGGCACTTGAAAAGAGGCTCCACATCACTAATCATCAAGGAAATACACATCAAAACCACAATGAGTTTCACCTCACACCAGAATGACCACTATCCAAAAGACAAGAAATAGTAAGTGTTGGCAAAGATGTGGAGAAATGGGAACCCTCCTACACTGTTCGTGAGAATGTTAATTGATGCAGCCACTGTGGAAAAGTAAAAATAGAAATATCACTCTCCAGTAATTCCACTTCTAGGAATTTACCCAAAGAAGACAATCCCTGATTTGAAAAGATATATGCACCCCTATGTTTACTTCTGCATTGTTTACAATAGCCGAGATATGGAAGCATCCTAAATATCCATCAATAGATCAACGGATGAAGAATAGATGGTACATTTATATAGACAATTTTCCATTTTTATGTAATATTATCCAGCCATTAAAAAAAATAAAACCTGCCATTTGCAACATCATGGATGAATCTAGAGGGTGTTATGCTCAGTGAAATCAGCCAGGTTAGTAAAGATAAACACCATATGATTTCACTTATTTGTGAAATATAAATACAAAGCAAAACAGAAGGAACAAAACTGAAGCAGACTCATAGACACTGAGAAGTGACTGGTGGTTACCATGGGGGAGAGGTTGGGTGGATGGTTGGTGAGTTTGAGGGAGAGAAAGGGGCACAAAATTCTCCATCATAATGTACCTGGCCAGGGGGATAGTACAGCATAGAGAATATGGTCAATTATTCTGTAGTATCTTTGTATGTTGACTGATAGTAGCTGTACTCATGGGGGTGAGGATTTAATAATATGTGTAACTGTGGAACCACTGAGTTGTATACTTGAAACTAATATAAGATTGTATATCAATGATATTTCAATTTAAAAAAAGCAAAGCAATCAGTCTAACCTAGGATGTGGAAAATTCTACAGCATAAATAACCTGCATTTTTAAGTGATAAGATACAAGAAATAAGGGGAATGATAAATTACTACAAATCAAAACATTTATATGAGGCAAATTAAACAGGCACTATATGGCTTTTCCTTGAATCCTGATTTAAATAAATCACTGAAAAAAACGCATTTTTCAGACTGGTGGCAACTTCAACATACTGATTATTGTATAATACTAAAATTATTGTTAAAACTGTATACTGTAATAGTGGCAGTATGATATTAAAAATGGTCTGATCTGTTATATGTGGGTGTCGTAGTATTGACAGGTTGAATAACACAATGTCATTTGATTTAAGCTACTCTGGCAAAAAGAAAAAAACAGTGAGACAGCCAAATTTTGAAAATTGTTAAAGGATGCATTAGGGTTTATTAAACAATTTTTGTCTAAAAAATACAATAAATTATTCTGTTGTGAACAGTGTCCAAAGAAAGAACAAAATTTTTGTATAGGTATACAGTGGAATGTTATTCATCCATGAAAAATCATGAAGAGTTGATACATGTTACAGTGTGCATGAATCTACATATCATGCTAAGAGAACAAAACAAGGTAAAAGGTCACATATATGATTCCATACATACTGGTAATTCCTTCAAGAATTTTGATGTGTGGCTGGTAGGAGCTGGGAGGAGAGGGAAGTAGACTGTTTAATGACCACAGGGTTTTAATCTGGAGTGATGTGAATGTTTTGCAACTAGATCATGTGAATGAGCTAGCTGTCACTATGTTGTTTACTTTAAAATTGTTATATTTAAGTTAGTCGGATTTCACCTCAGGAAATAATGTTTTAAAATATATAAACCTGAAAGGTGATTTCAGTAGTTTATTATTACCAATATTAAGGAAGAATTAAAACCACTCTTCAAACTCTCTTAGAAAATAGAATTGAGGTAACAATTTTTAAAACTCATTTTTATGAGGCAACATTTCCCTGATACCAATGGTAGACAAACCTATGGGTGAGTATATTTTATGAGTATAAATGCCAACAACATTAATCAAGTACTAGTAAACCGTGTGTAGCAAAATGTTAAAAGGATTATATACCATGAGTAAAATGGAATTTTTTCCCAAAATCGGAAATACGGTTTTAAACAAATAAATTATTATATATCACCTTAATTAAAGGAAAAATAATGTTTCAGAGGTAACAAAAAAATCCATACCATTTCATGATAGACGAAGCTATATAAAGTAGGAGTAGAATGGAATTTCCTCAACATGATGAAAGGCATTTATATAAAACAGTTAACATAATTAAAAGGAAAAGATTGCTGTCTCCTTATGACCAGAAATAAAACTAGGATGCCACTTATATTCAGCTTTGTATTAAAAGTCTAAACAGAGTAACTGGACAACAAAAAGACTAAAATGCTCCAAAATTGGAATGGAAGACATAAAACTGTCTCTATTCTCAGACTACATACTCTTACATAGAGAAAATCTTGAAAGAAGCTGCACGAAAAACTTACATTTTATAAGAAATTCAGCAAAGTTTCAGAGTACATACAAAGTACACAAAAAATCAGTTGTATTTTTGTACACTAGCAATGCACAATTAAAAAAGGAAATAAATCCATTTACAATACGATCATGAATAAAATAGGTAGTGTACATTTATTTATTTATTTTTATTAAAGTATCATTGATATTCACTCTTATGAAGGTTTCATAAGAAAAACAATGTGGTTACTACATTCACCCTAATTATTGAGTACCCCCCATATCCCATTGCAGTAAATGTCCATTAGTATAGCAAGCTGCCACAGATGCACAACTTATCTTCTCTGTGCTACAATGTCTTCCCTGTGACTCCACACACAGCATGTGCACTAATCATGATACCCTACAAATCCCCTCCTCCCTACCTCCCCATGTGGCATCCCCCACTCCTCCACTTTGGTAACTGTTGTCTGTTCTTGGAGTCTTTGAGTCTGCTGCTATTTTGTTCCTTCAATTTCGCTTTGTTGTTACACTCCACAAATGAGGGAAATCATCTGGTATTTGTCTCTCTCTCTCACTTATTTCACTGAGCATAATACCCTCTACCTCCATCCACGTTGTTGCATATGGTAGGATTTGTTTCTTCCTTTTGGCTGAGTAGTATTCCATTGTGCATATGTGTAGCAGTCCTCCTGCCCCAGCCTCCGGAGTAGCTTGGGCCACAGGCACATGTGCAAACCGATCGCTAGGGTGTAAACGGGAATGAACAAAAAACACAGACAACAAAGACAGATAGACAATCACCGCTGCAGCCCCGATGTGGCACAGCTCCTTTATTTATTTACTTGCTTGCTTGCTTGCTTACTTATTATTCATTTATTTATTTATAATTTATTTATTTGGTATAATTGATCTACAATTACATGAGGAACATTATGTGTACTAGGTTCCCCCCTTCACCAAGTCCCCCCCACAACCCCAATCACGGTCACTATTCATCAGCATAGTAAGATGCTGTAGAATGACTACTTGTTTTCTGTGTTACCCAGCCCTCCCTGTGCCTCCCCCCACATTATAAATGCTAATCGAAATGCCCCCATTCTTTTTTTCCCCTATTATCCCTCCCTTCCCACCCATCCTTCCCAGATTCTTTCTCTTTGGACTAGAACTGTTAGTCCATTCTTGGGATCAGTGATTCCACTGCCGTTTTGTTCCTACAGTTTTATCTTTGTTCTTATACTCCACATATGAGTGAAATTATTTGATACTTGTCTTTCTCCACATGGCTTATTTCACTGAGCATAATACCCTCTAGCTCCATCCATGTTTTTGCAAATGGTAGGATTTCTTTCCTTCTTATGGTTGAATAATACTCCATTGTGTATATGTACCACATCTTCTTTATCCATTCATCTACTGATGGACACTTAGGTTGCTTCCATTTCTTGGCTATTGTAAATAGTGCTGTGATAAACATAGGGGTGCACCTGTCTTTTTCAAACTGGGCTGCTGTATTATTAGGGTAAATTCCTAGTAGTGGAATTCCTGGGTCAGATGGTATTTCTATTTTGAGCTTTTTGAGGAACCTCCATACTGCTTTCCACAATGGTTGGGCTAATTTACATTCCCACCAGCAGTGTAGTAGGGTTCCCTTTTCTCCACATCATCGCCAACACTTTTGTTGTTTGTCTTTTGGATGGTGGCAATCCTTACTGGTGTGAGATGATATATCATTGTGGTTTTAATTTGCATTTCTCTGATGACTAGGGATGTGCAGCATCTTTTCATGTGTCTGTTGGCCATCTGAATTTCTTCTTTGAGGAACTGTCTGTTCAGCTCCTCTGCCCATTTTTTAATTGGGTTATTTGCTTTTTGTTTGTTGAGGTGGGTGAGCTCTTTATATATTTTGGATGTCAACCCTTTATTGGATCTGTCATTTATGAAGATATTCTCCCATACTGTAGGATGCCTTTTTGTTCTATTGGTGGTGTCCATTGCTGTACAGAAGATTTTCAGCTTGATATAGTCCCACTTGTTCATTTTTGCTTTTGTTCCCCTTGCCCAGGGAGATATGTTCATGAAGAAGTCACTCATGTTTATGTCCAACAGATTTTTCCCTATGTTTTCTTCTAAGAGTTTGATGGTTCCATTACTTACATTCAAGTCTTTGATCCATTTCGAATTTACTTTTGTGTATGGGGATAGACAGTGATCCAGTTTCATTCTCTTACATGTAGCTGTCCAGTTTTGCCAACACCAGCTGTCAAAAAGTCTGTCATTTCCCCATTGTATGTCCCTGGCTCCTATATCATATATTAATTGACCGTATATGTTTGGGTGAATATATGGACTCTCTATTCTCTTCCACTGGTCTGCGGGTCTGTTCTTGTGCCAGTTACAAATTGCCTTCAATACTGTGGCTTTTTAGTAGAATTGAAGTTGGGAAGCAAGATCCCCCCCCACTTTATTCTTCCTTCTCAGGATTGCTTTGGGTATTTGGGGTCTTTTGTGGTTCCATATGAATTCTAAAACTATTCTACTTCATTGAACAATGCTGTTGGTATTTTAATAGGGATTGCATTAAATCTGTAGATTGCTTTAGGCAGGATGGCCATTTTGAAAATATTAATTCTTCCTAGCCAGGAGCATGGGATGAGTTTCCATTTGTTAGTGTCCTCTTTAATTTCTCTTAAGAGTGTCTTGCAGTTTTCAGGGTATAGGTTTTTCACTTCCTTGGTTAGGTTTATTCCTAGGTATTTTATTCTTTTTGATGCAATTGTGAATGGTATTGTTTTCCTGATTTCTCTTTCTGTTAGTTCATTGTTAGTGTATAGGAAAGCCACAGATTTCTCTTTGTTAATTTTGTATACTGCAACTTTGCTGAACTCCGATATTAGTTCTAGTAGGTTTGAAGTGGAGTCTTTAGGGATTTTTATTTACAATATCATGTTATCTGCAAATAGTGACAGTTTGACTTCTTTACCAATCTGGATTCCTTGTATTTCTTTGTTTTGTCTAATTGCCATGGCTAGGACCTCCAATACTGTGTTGAATAACAGTGAAGAGGGTGGGCATCCCTGTCTTGTTCCCAATCTTAGAGGAAAAGCTTTCAGCTTCTCGCTGTTCAGTATGATGTTAGCTGTGGGTTTATCATATATGGCCTTTATTATGTTGAGGTACTTGCCCTGTATACCCATTTTATTGAGTGTTTTTATCATGAATGGATGTTGAATTTTGTCAAATGCCTTTTCAGCATCTATGGAGATGTTCATGTGATTTTTGTCCTTCTTTTTGTTGATGTGGTAGATGATGTTGATGGATTTTGGAATGTTTTACCATCCTTGCATCCCTGAGATGAATCCAACTTGGTCATGGTGTATGATCCTTTTGATGTATTTTTGAATTCAGTTTGCTAATATTTGAGTATTTGTGCATCTGTGTTCATCAGGGATATTCGTCTGTAATTTTCTTTTTGGTGGGGTCTTTACCTGGTTTTGGTATTAGGGTGATGCTGGCATCATAGAATGAGTCTGGGAGTATTCCCTCTTCTTCGATTTTTTGGAAAACTTTAACGAGAATGGGTATTATGTCTTCTCTGTATGTCTGATAAAATTCCAAGGTAAATCCATCTGGCCCAGGGGTTTTGCTCTTGGGTAGTTTTTGATTACTGCTTCAATTTTGTTGCTGGTAATTGGTCTGTTTAGATTTTGTGTTTCTTCCTTGGTCAGTCTTGGAAGGTTGTATTTTTCTAGGAAGTTGTCCATTTCTTCTAGGTTTTCCAGCTTGTTAGCATATAGGTTTTCATAGTATTCTCTAGTAATTCTTTGTATTTCTGTGTGGTCCGTCGCGATTTTTTCCTTTTCTTTTCTGATTCTGTTAATGTGTGTTGATTCTCTTTTTCTCTTAATAAGTCTGGCTAGGGGCTTATCTATTTTTTTTAATTTTCTCGAAGAACCAGCTCTTGGTTTCATTAATTGTTTCTATTGTTTCATTCTGCACAATTTTATTTATTTCTTCTCTGATCTTTATTATGCCCCACCTTCTGCTGACTTTAGGCCTCATTTGTTCTTCTCTTTCTCATTTCAATAATTGTGACATTAGACTGTTCATTTGGGATTGTTCTTCCTTCTCTAAATATGCCTGGATTGCTATATACTTTCTACTTAAGACTGTTTCACTGTGTCCCACAGAAGTTGGGGTTTTTTGCTGTTGTTGTCATTTGTTTCCATGTATTGCTTAATCTCTATTTTAATTGGTCATTGATCCATTGATTATTTAGGAGCATGTTGTTAAGCCTCCATGTGTTTGTGAGCCTTTTTGCTTTCTTTGTGCAATTTATTCCTAGTTTTATACCTTTGTGGTATGACAGTTTGGTTGGCAGGATTACAATTTTTTTTAATTTACTGAGGCTCTTTTTGTGGCCTAGTATGTGGTCTATTCTGGAGGGTGTTCCATGTGCACTTGAGAAGAATGTGTATCCTGCTGCTTTTGGGTGTACAATTCTACAGATGTCTATTAGGTTCATCTGTTCTAGTGTGTTTTCAGTGCCTCTGTGTCCTTACTTATTTTCTGTCCAGTGGATCTGCCCTTTGGAGTGAGTGGTGTGTTGACGTCTCCCAGAATGAATGCATTGCATTCTATTTCCTCCTTTAATTTTGTTAGTATTTCTTTCATATATGTCGGTGCTCCTGTATTGGGTGCATATATGTTTATAGTGGTTATATCCTGTTGTTGGATTGAGCCCTTTATCATTATCTAATGTCCTTCTTTATCTCTTGTTACTTTCTTTGTTTTGTAGTCTATTTTGTCTGGTACTAGTACTGTAACACCTACCTTTTTCTCCTCGTTGTTTGCTTGAAATATCTTTTTCCATCCCTTGACTTTTAATCTGTGCATGTCTCTGGGTTTGAGGTGAGACTCTTGTAAGCAGCTCATAGAGGAGTCTTACTTTTTTATACATTCTATTACTCTGTCTTTTGATTGGTTCATTCAGTCCATTTACCTTTAGGGTGTTTATTGAAAGATATGTACTTATTGCCATTGCAGGCTTTAGATTCGTGGTTACCAGAGATTCAAGGTTAGCTTCTTTACTATCTTACTGTCTAACTTATTGAGCTATTATAAACATAGTCTAGTGATTCTTTATGTCTGCCCCTCCTTGTTCCTCCTCCTGCATTCTTTATATGTTAGGTGTTTTATTTTGTGCTCTTTTGTGTTTCCTTTGACTGCTTTTGTGGGTAGGTGATTTTATTTTTTGCCTTTATTGGGTATTTGGTTGGTCTGCTTTCTTTGCTGTGATTCTATTTTCTCTGGTGACATCTATTTAGCCTTAGGAGTGCTCCCATCTAGAGCAGTCCCTCTTAGATACCCTGTAGAGGTGGTTTGTGTGAGGCAAATTCCGTCAACTTTTGCTTGTCTGGGAATTGTTTAATCCCTCCTTCATATTGAAATGATAATCATGCTGGATACAGTATTCTTAGTTCAAGGCCCTTCTGTTTCATTGCATTAAGTATATCATGCCATTCTCTTCTGACCTGTAGGGTTTCTGTTGAGAAGTCTGATGATAGCCTGATAGGTTTTCCTTTGTAGGTGACCTTTTTTCTCTCTCTGGCTGCCTTTAATACTCTGTCCTTGTCCTTGATCTTTGCCATTTTACTTATTATGTGTCCTGGTGTTGTCCTTGTTGGGTCCCTTCTGTTGGGAGTTCTGTGTGCTTCTGTGGCCTGAGAGGCCATCTCTTCCCCTATTTTGGGGAAGTTTTCAGCAATTATTTCTTCAAAGACACTTTCTATCCCCTTTTCTGTCTCTTCTTCTTCTGGTACCCCTATAATGCAGATATTACTTCATTTGGATTGGTCACACAGTTCTCTTAATATTCTTTCATTCCTGGAGATCCTTTTATCTCTCTCTGCATCAGCTTCTCTGCATTCGTGTTCTCTGATTTCTATTCCATTAACAGCCTCTTGCACCTCGTCCTTTCTGCTTTTAAGTACTTCCAGAGATTGTTTTATTTCTGTATTCTCCCTCCCAACTTTATCTGTTAGCTCTTTCATTTTTCTCTGCAGCTCCATCAGCATGCTTATAACCTTTATTTTGAATTCTTTTTCAGGAAGATTGATTAAATCTATCTCCCCAATTTCCCTCTCAGGTGATGTCTGTGTGATTCTGGTCTGGATCAAATTCTTCAGACTTTTCATTACAATAGAGGTAGTTGTGGGCAGTTGGTGTATGTGTTAGCTGGGAGAACAAAGTCCCTTCCTGCTTCCTCATTGCCTTCCTCTCCTGCAAGAATGGCAACCCCTAGCAGCTTGTGCTTGGCAGCTGTGCATCAACAGGGTCTCTGAGGCTGTCCTGGGTGGCTGCGGAGGATGTTCTGCATGGCTGCTGTGGGCATGGTCACTCTCAGGCTACTGCTCTGCCATGACAAGGCCACGTCAGAGAGTAACAGGCTGGAGGCTGTTTATCACTGTGTGGGGCATCAAAGCTGCACTGCCGCCTGGGGTGTTAGGGTGCCCGGAGTTCCCCGGGATTCCCAGCTGCTGGGCTTAGTGTGCCGGGATGCTTCCGTCCTGAGGTGAGGCTCCTGTCCCTGTAAGACTTTCTTCTCTTCCAGGTGCACTGGCTGTGGGAACCCGCTAGGAATTTTTACTGTTCCATTTCCCTAATATCCAGCACACCACACACTGTGTGTCTGCACTCCCAGTGCAGATGACTAGGGCTGGGAATTTAGTAGTCCTGGGCTCTCACTCCCTCCCTGCTCCAACTCCTCTCCTCCCACCGGAGAGCTGGGGTGAGTGGCATGCTCAGGTAACACCAGGGTGTGGCTTGTATCTTTCCCCCTTCATGAGGCACTGGGTTCTCACAGATGTAGATGTAGCCTGGTGTTATACTGTATCTTCTGGTCTCTCTTTTAGGAATAGTTGTATTTGTTGTATTTTCTAAAATTGCTATGGTTTTGGGAGGAGATTTCTGCTGCCCTACTCATTCTGCCATCTTGGCTCCTCATCCCACTCCTTTACTTTTATACTGCCTTTCTTGGACCTCAACCAAGTGCTATATTCATCTTTCTCTACTCAGGGGAACAGGCCAGAACATTTTGTTGATTCCTTAGAATCTGCCTAGTAAGCAGGGGTAGTGTTTTCCCACATCCCCCAGGCCTCCCTGTTTGCAATGTGAGGCGTCTTGGCTCATTTGCGAGAACAAGATATACTCTTGTGGACAGATAACTTCCAAGGTCTGCACCAGTTGTTTTCAAGCTGGTACTACAGGTGCTTCCCCATTCTGTGTGCACACATGGGGGAATACAAAGGCCCTTCAATATGTACCACCACTTCTTTATCCATTCATCTACTGATGGACACTTAGGTTGTTCCATATCTTGGCTATTATAAATAGGGCTGCAGTAAACATAGGGGTGCATATGTCTTTTTGAATCTGAGAACTTGCTTTCTTTGGGTAAATTCCTAGGAGTGGGATTCCTGGGTACAATAGTATTTCTATTTTTACTTTTTCGAGGAACCTCCATATGTCTTTCCACAATGGTTGAAGAAGTTTACATTCCCACCAGCAGTGTAGGAGGGTTCTCCTTACCATCCATGCCAGCATTTGTTGTTCCTAGTCTTTTCGATATTGGCCATCCTAACTGGTGTGAGGTGATATCTGACTGTGGTTTTTATTTGCATTTCTCTGATGATTAGTGATGTGGAACATCTTCTCATGTGCCTTTTGGCCATCAGAATTTCTTTGGAAATGTGTCTGTTCAGATCCTCTGCCCATTTTTTAATTGGGTTGTTTACTTTTTGTTTGTTGCGGTGCGTGAGCTCTTTATATATTTTGGACATCCACCCCTTATCATATAGGTCATTTACAAATATATTCTCCCATATTGTAGGATGCCTTTTTGTTCTGCTGATGGTGTCCTTTGCTCTACAGAAGCTTTCTAGCTTGATTTAGTCCCATTTGTTCATATTTGCTTTTGTTTCCCTTGCCTGGGGAGATATGTTCATGAAGAAGTTGCTCATGTTTATATTCAAGAAAGTTTTGCCTTTATTTTCTTCTAAGAGTTTTATGTTTTCATGATTACATTCAGGTCTTTAATCCATTTTGAGTTTACTTTTGTGTATAGGGTTAGACAATAATAAGGTTTTATTCTATTGCATGTAGCTGTGTCAGGGCTTTCTAGTCTGTTCCATTGGTCTATGGGTCTGTTCTTGTGTCAGCACCAAATTGTCTTAGTTCCTGTGGCTTTGTAGTAGAGCTTGAAGTTGGGAGCATAATCCCCCCAGGTTTATTCTTTCTTCTCAGGATTGCTTTGGCTATTTGGGGTCTTTTGTGGTTCATTATAAATTGTAGACCTATTTGCTCTAGTTCATTGAAGAATGCTGTTGGTATTTTGATAGGGATTGCATTGAATCTGTAGATTGCTTTAGTCAGAATGGCGATTTTGACAATATTAATTCTTCCTATCCATGAACATGGTATATGTTTCCATTTATTGGTATCTTCTTGAATTTCTCTCATGAGTGTCTTGTAGTTTGCAAGGTAGATCTTTCACTTCCTTAGGTTTATTCCTAGGTATTTTATTCTTTTTGATGCAAATGTGAATCATATTGTTTTCCTTGTTTCTCTTTCTACTAGGTCATTGTTAATGTATAGGTATGCAACAGATTTCTGTGAATTAATTTTGTATCCTGCAACTTTGCCGAATTCAGATATTAGATCAAGTATTTTTGAAGTGGCTTCTTTAGGGATTTCTATGTACAATATCATGCCATCTGCAAATGGACAGTTTGACTTCTTCCTTGCCAATCTGAATGTCTTTTTCTTTGTGTTGTCTGATTGCCATGGTGAGGACCTCCAGAACTATGTTGTATAAAAGTGGGTGTAGTGGGCATCCTTGTCTTTTTCCTGATCTTAAAGGGAAAGCTTTCAGCTTCTCACTGTTAAGTATGATGTTGGCCGTGGGTTTGTCATGGCCTTTATTATGTTGAGGTACTTGCCCTCTATACCCACTTTGTTAGGACTTTTTATCGTGAATGGATGTTGAATTTTCTCGAATGCTTTTTTGGCATATATGGAGATCATCATGTGGTCTTTGTCCTTTTTGTTGATGTGGTTGATGATGTTGATGGATTTTCGAATGTTGTACCTTCCTTGTATCCCTGAAATAAATCCTACTTGATCAAGAAGGATGATCTTTTTGATGTATTTTAGAATTAGTTTTGGCAATATTTTGTTGAGTATTTTTTGCATCTATATTCATCAGGCATATTGGCCTCATTTCTTTTTTTGTGGTGTTTTTGCTGGTTTCAGTATTAGAGTGATGCTGGCCTCATAGAATGAGTATTAGAGTATTCCCTCTTCTTTGTGGAAAATGACATTAAGGAGGATATGTATTAGGTCTTCACTAAATGTTTGATAAAATTCAGTGGTGAAGCCATCTAGTCTGGTGCTTTTGTTCTTGGGTAGTTTTTTGTTTACCAATTCAATTTCATTGCTAGTAATTGGTCTGTTCAGATTTTCTGTTTCTTTCTGGGTCAACCCAGTGCACATGGAACATTTTTAAGAATAGAACCCAATACAACCTTGGAAGGCTGTGGTTTTCTAGAAAGTTGTCCATTTCCTCTATGTTATCCAGTTTGTTACTATATAATTTTTCATAGTATTCTCTCATAATTCTTTGTATTTATGTGGTGTCCATAGTGATTTTTCCTTTCTCACTTCTGGTCCTGTCCAGCTGTGTAGATTCTCTTTTTTTCTTGAAAAGTCTGGCTAGAGATTTATCTATTTTTATTTTCTTGAAGAACCAACTCCTGTTTTCATTGATTCTGTTGTTTTATTCTTCTTTGTTTTATTTATTTCTGCTCTAATCTTTATTATGTCCATCCTTCTACTGACTTTGGGCCTCATTTGTTATTCTTCCTCTAATTTTGTTAACTGTGAGTTTAGACTGTTCATATGGGATTTTTCTTCTTTCTTGAGGTACGGCTGTATTGCTGGATACTTTGCTCTTAGCACAGCCTTTGGTGCATCCCACAGATTTTGCGGTGTTTAATTATTGTTGTCACTTTTCTCCATATATATAGTTTGATCTCTGTTTTTATTTGGTCATTGATCCATTGATTATTTAGTAGAATGTTGTTAAGCCTTCATGTGTTTGTGGGCTTTTTCATTTTCTCTGTGTAGTTTATTTCTACTTTCATACCTTTGTGGTCTGAGAAGCTGGTTGGTAGAATTTCAATCTTTTTGAATTTACTGACGCTCTTTTTGTGGCCTAGTATATGACCTATTCTTAAAAATGTTCCATGTGCACTTGAGAAGAATGTGTATCATGTTGCTTTTCAATGGAGTGTTCTATAGATGGCCATTAGGTCCATCTCTTGTAATGTGTTGTTCAGTGCCTCTGTGTCCTTACTTATTTTCTGTCTGGTTGATCTGTCTTTTGGAGTGACTGGTGTGTGGAAGTCTACTAAAATGAATGCATTGCATTCTATTTCCTCCTTTAATTCAATTAGTATTTATTTCATGTTTTTAGGTGCTCCTGTGTTGGGTACATAGATATTTATAATGGTTTTATCCTCTCATGAGTCTGACCTCTTTATTATGTAATGTCCTTCTTTGTCTCTTACTTTCTTTGTTTTGAAGTCTATTTTGTCTGATACAAGTACTGCAACTCCTGCTTTTTACTCCCTATTAGTTGTATGAAATATCATTTTCCATCCCTTCACTTTTAGTCTGTGTATGTCTTTGGGTTTAAAGTGAGTCTCTTTTATGCAGCATATAGATGGGTCTTTTTCTTTATCCATTTAGTAACTCTATGTCTTTTATTGGTGCATTGAGACCATTTACATTTACAGTTGTTATTGATAGATATGTACTTATCACCATTGCAGGCTTTAGATTCATGGTTACCAAAGGTTCAAGGATAATTCCCTTACTATCTAACAGTCTAATTCATTTCAGTTAGTATGCTATTACAAACATAATCTAAATGTTCTTTTTTCTCCTCCTTTTTCTTCGTCCTCCATTCTTTATATATTAGGTATCATATTCTGCACTCTTTGTCTATCCCTTGACTGACTTTGGCAGTAGTTGCTTTGATTTTACATCTGCTTAGTAATTAATTGTTCTTCTTTCTTTAGTGTGGTTTTATTTCCTCTGATGATAGCTATTTAGCTGTAGGAACACTACTGTCTATAAGCAGTCCCTCCAAAGTACACTGTAGTGGTAGTTTGTAGGAGGTAAATTCTCTCAGGTTTTGCTTCCCTGGAAATTGTTTAATCCCTCCTTCAGATTTAAATGATAATCTTGCCCGGTAGAGTGTTCTTGGTTCAAGGCGCTTCTGTTTCACTGCATTAAATATATCATGACAGTCCCTTCTGGCCTGTAAGGTTTCTGTTGAGAAGTCTGATGATAGCCTGATGAGTTTTCCTTTGTATGTGATCTTTTTCTCTCTCTAGCTGCTTTTAAAAGTGTGTCTGTATCATTGATCTTTGCCATTTTAATTATTATATGTCTTAGTGTTGTCTTCCTTCAGTCCCTTGTGTTGGGGGATCTGTGTGCCTCCATGGCCTGAGAGACTATTTCCTTCCCCAGATTGAGGAGCTTTTCAGCAGTTACCTCCTCAAAAATACTTTCCCTTTTTGTCTCTCTTCTTTTAATATTACCCCTATAATATGAATATTGTTCCTTTTGGATTGGTCACACAGTTCTCTCAATATTGTTTCATTTTTAGAGATCTTTTTTTCTCTCTGTTTCTCATCTTCTTTCTATTCCTCTACTCTAATTTCTATTCCATTTACTGTCTCTTCCACTACATATGATCTGCTTTTAAATCCCTCCATTGTATGTTTCCTTTTGGATATGGGATTGCTCAATGATTGAATCTCCATCCTAAATTCTTCCCTGGGTTTTTTAATGTTTTTCTGTACTTCCATGAGCATGTTTATGAATTTTATTTTGCCCTCTACTTCAGGAAGGCTAATGAATTGTTTTGCTTGGCCCTTTTTCTGGTGTTTGTGGGATTTTTATTTAAACCAGGTTCCTTTGACATTTTATAGTTGCATGTGGTGCCCTGTAGTGCCCTGGAGCTCCTCAGCTGCTGGAGTGATGTCAGGGGTCGCAGGCGATCAGCTGTGCTTCCTGGCTGCTGTGCCTGCCTCTGCTGTCAGAATCAGTATGCTGAGCACACATGTAAGCCTCTGTGTTTTGTATTTATAGCTGCTGTAGGTCGGGCCTCCCTGTGGCTGGCCTTACCCCAAAGGAGGAACTTCAGCTTTATGAGCCAGTGTTGGCAGGCCAGGTGTAAGGGCAACAGGATGCATATCACAGTGGGGAGCCTCAGAGCTGAGTAGTCAGGCAGGGGGATGGAGCCCCTGAAGCTCCTCAAAGTTCCCAACCTGTCTGGCATAGTGCACCCAGACAATTTTGTTCACCTATCCCTTCCTCTGAGTAGCAAGCTCTGTGCAATCCTTGCCCCTTTAACAGCCCTCTTGCTGTTAGGAAGTCTCTCAGACTGCCCACCTTTCTTTTGTCCCAGAGCAACTGGATTTGGATCCCTGTTTTCCACAAATGGCTGAAATCTCAATCTCTCCAAGTATTCTCCCTGTCTTAGCTTTTGAACCCCACTAATGTCCAGAGCACCATGCAATGTAGGTTTGTGCTCCCAGAGCACATTTACAGGGCTGGGTGTTTAGCTGTCCTATGCTTCCACCTGCTTCCCAATCCATTTCTCTTCCTCCTGCCAGTGTTCTGGGGTGGGGGAAGACCTTGTGTCCCACAGGATCAAGGCTTTGGTACATTACCTTGTTCTGTGAAGTCTGCTCTTTTCTCCAGGTGTATGCAGTCTGGCGTAGCCTTCTGTCCTGTTCCTGTTTTTGGATTAATTGTATTAACCATATTTTCATATTATATGCAGTTTTGGTAGGAGTTCTCTGTCTCATCCCTCACACATCCATCTTTAATCCTCTATGTAGGGTACATTTATTCAGGTAGGTGTAAGACTTGTAAATTGAGATCTAGATAACTTTGCTGGAAGAAATTAAAGAAAACTTAAATGGAAAGATATCCTGTGTTTGTTAATTGGAAAGCATATTTTACCATGGCAGCTCTTAAAGCATCATGCAAACTTAATGTAGTCCTTCTCAAAATCTCAACTGCTTTCTTTACTGAAATGTGAAAGCTGATCCTCAATAAGGTGTTGAATTGAAAAAGACACTGGGTAGCCTAAATAATCTTGAAAAAACTGTAAGTTTGGATGGTTCACACTTTTTTCCATACCTTACACACTGTTATACTAATCTGAGCAGTGTGGTAGTTCTATAAGGATAGATACATATGCCAATAGAATAGGTAGTCCAGAAATACTCCTCTACATCTATGACTGATTTTCCAAAAGATTTCCAAGAACATTCAATTATGAAAGAATTGTCTCTTCAACAGATTGCCCTTTGAAAACTGAGATAAACCTACAAAAGAATGTAGTTGGATATGTATCTCATAACCTGGTAGAAGTTAAATCAAAATTGATCAAGAACTAAAGTATGAGCTGATACTATAAAAGTCTTTATAGAAAATATATTGCTAAATCTTCCTGACCTTTAATTTGGCACATGATTCTTAGATATGACATCAAAGGTAAAATCATCAAAAGAAAAAATAGATTAATTGGACCTTATCAAACTTAGAACCTAAGAACATACTAGCATGCAGAATATATAAAGAACACTTCCAACTAAAAAAACAGAAACAAAACCCATTTATAAATTCACCATGATCTTAAATAACGTATTTCTCAAAAGTGAATATACCAGTATCTGTAAGTGCATGAGAAGATTTTTAACATTACTTTTTATTTGAGAGAGTAAAACAAAATAACCATCAGATAATTGCTTCACACTAAGTACTATGGCCATTACATGAAAAGTGGAAAATAATAAATGTTGGCAAGGATGTGCAGAAATGGGAATCCTTGTTCTTTCCTGAGGGATGTCATATGCTGAGGCTGTTGTGGAAAACAGTATGGTGGTTCGTCAAAAAGTTAAATATGGAAATTCTATGACCCAGCAATTCCACACCAAGACATATTCCTAAGTACAAGGAATATTTATTAATGTTTACACTAAAAATTAGTATGCAAATGCCTATAGCTGCACTATTTACCATAGTCAAAGGATAGAAGCTGCTGAAATATCCATGGAGTGATAAATGGGTAAAGGAAGTTGTCTATCCATAAAATACAATATTATTCAGCCATGAACAAGAATTATGGATACACAGTATAATATGTATGTCCCTATTAATTTTTGTGCTATATGAAAGAAACAAGACACATAAGACCTTTATTCCATTTTACATGAAGTATGATGAAGAGGTAAATGCACAGAGGCAAGCACATCAGTTATCAGTGACTAGTGATATGGAGAATGGAGAATGACTGCTTAATCATTCTTGGGTTCTCTGTTAACTTATTAAAATATAGAATTTGACTACAGTGATGGTTGCATAAGATTGTGAATGTACTAAAAGGTACTATTTAAACTTTAATTTTATGATTTAAAATTATTAAAATTGTGCATTTTAGGTATGTAAATTTTACCTCATTACAAACATAAAGAAATTAAACACTTAGCTGGAGGGCTCACAGGATTTAAACACTTAGCAGATTTGGCTCAAGAGTATAGTTAACTGATTTTTGGTCTTGTCTGTTTAATGTTATTTGCATTGCAATGGATTTATTTCACCTAGTTTTTTATTTTTTATGAGACGGTCTACACACCACTCCAAATGTAGTAGATATAAGTAATGTCACAAAGTTCTAATTTTCAGAATTTTTAAACAACTCATTGGAATCAGTATGAAATTGGTATTCAATCCCATAGAATATTGGCAAAGACATGAACATTTTCTACAGTAAAACAAACCAAGGGCATTCAAGTTTATATGGCAGCAGAGCAATAACAAAAACTACAAACAATGTTTATACTCTCTAGAATGGTTAAAATGTGTTGGATTAAGGATGCCAACTGTCAGTATTTTGCTAACCAATATATTTTATACAGTGGTAGTGGAAGTATAATTGAGGACAGTCACCTTGGAAAACTTTTTCTTGATATATCATAAAGCTGAATATGCATGTATCCTATGGTTCAGAAATTTCACTCCTATATATATATATATACCCACAAAGACAGATACATCTGTATATGTTCTCCTAAAGAGATGTGTTAATATCTGTAGTATCACAATTAATAATAGCTCTGAGCTGGAAAGCATGCAACTGTCTATCCATAAAATAGATACGATAATTGTGATGGTAGTTCCTTTTAATGGAATACTACATAGCAATGAAAAAGAATGAGCTGCAACTATGTATTATGCATATGTCACAAGGTATTTTCTGCAAAGAAGCAGACTGTATTAACGAAAAGTGAAGTTCATCTGGGTAAAGACATAATTACAGCAGATCACATACCACTTTAATGGTCTAGTAATGTTTTCTTATGCTTGTTAAATTGTTCTTTAACTATGTAATATAAACTTTCCTGTGTTATGTTTTGTAATACAATTAGAACGAAATTATATACAAATAAAATGCCAATTACTGATGATTCTTCTCAGAACGTACTATATATCCTCCAATTATTACAAAAGTATAGTTATTCATTTGTGCATTTCTTTTTTAATGAACCCTTAAAATGCACTTCAATTATATGATCACCATTTTACTTTTTTTAAAATTAAGTTTACTGTACTAGCTGATAGGCAAAACTTTTTAATTGTTGGCATGTCTACTGTTCTTTTTTACTTAATCAGTGGTTCATGTATGTAAATATACTGCACACATATATGTATATGTATCTAGAAATGATTAAAACATGTGAGTTGAATGTGATGTGACTAATGTTCTCTATGTTTTTACAAATGTATACTGATAGAGAAAATATTGTGTAGACACTAGTATTAGTACAGGAAAATAGAAAAATGGTAAAAGAAAATCATTGCAAAAATGGTATAAATTACAGTGAGTCCTGAGAACCACTTACCATTTATTACTTGTTACCATGCAGAAAAAAATAACCATAAGCATAAAGTTAAATTTGGCCCACATTCACCCTTGTTGATTGATATACGTGCAACCTTCTCTGTCTATTGCTCATGTAATTGTTAAAAAGTTTATAGTATCTAGATTGCTTAGTTTCAAATAAAAGGATTATTTTCTTTCCACAGTAGTGAGATTTTAAAGGTAATCTAGAACTTCAGTTACCTCTTAGCTTCACTTCATTTCACTTCATTTCATTTTACTTCTGTCTTAGCAAGTGAAGAAATTTATTAGTGAATTCAGGTTAATTTTTAGGAATTAAAAAATTTTTAAAGGATGACAATGCAATGGAAATCAATAATTAGGAAAAGTAAGCATTGTAAGGTATGCTGCAAACAAGGAAGAAAAGAGTTCAGAAGAAAAGCTTGCTTTACCAAAACAGGAATTCATCTCTAGGTTTGGAATCTAAAATAACTATCTAATGCCATCTGTTAAACTTTAAAATGCCAATGTGATTAATTCCTTGCATAAATGTATCATTGAGAGAATAAAGTATCACAAAATTTAAAATAATAGACAAGCATCAAAACTTGTGATGAGGTGTTTCCACTTTTGTAATTGCAATATGTGGAGCTCTGTGGATCCAATCTCCAATGAAACAAACAACTGATAAAGATTATCAAACTTTACAACAATTTAACATCCCTGAAAATCTAATGGCATACAGAAAATGAATAAATGCATAACAATTATACTAAAACAATGAAAACAAGGTTCCATGGCATTTGAACCACCACCCACTGACTGCTCTTATCTCAACTAAGCAAGACAACTCTAAGCATTTACAGTCAGGAACAGAGTGATCCCTTTCTGTTAGCTAACAGTTGAGGTCTAAAGTTCAGAATGGAATGATATCAAAATCTGTTACCCTCCCAAACTCATATTTTTAGATCCTAAGTTTCAAGCAATTTCAGCTGGCAGGATGAGGTCCACTATTTTTCCAACCCAGGCACAAAAACAGAAGCTTCCATCAGGGGCTGATGTGCTCAGAATACTCAGCCCCTTATTCTTATCACAGGCCATTTGTACCATTGAAGTTCCATACCAAGTAAGGCAAGTTGAGAAGAACATAGGCTATCTTCCAGTTTAAGGCATGTAAATCTGGGTTGTCAGTTGGAATAAAGGTAGTCACTGTCCCCCTAGCTCAATGGATACAGATGATGGATTTTGCTGAGTAGGACATGAACATAACTCTGAAGCACTAAGGAAACTAAAACAGAGTGTGGAGACATTCAATCTTATGGGCAACCCCAAAATAGATATATCAGTGGTAAGTAGCTAAATAGCTGGTAGCTTCATGAGCACAACCTGCTAAACTGTAGGCTAGCTAATTTTTCACAGAGAAGCTAGTAAGGAGTTAAGAACAGCACTCCTGCAGTCAGAACAAATACTGGTATCAAAACTATCAATGTAAACATCCTGAATTTAATTGTATTAGAACATTCAGCACTATATGCCCCAGAACATCATTAACAACCATAGAAAAATCAACTTACAATTAGTGTATGCTAGCAGTTTAATATATTCAAGAATAGAGACAAACTGAGCCCTTGCAAAACACTGTCATCCCAGAATAACTGGATGTTTCCAGGGCTGTGCCCTCTAAGGAGCAATATCATAAGTTGAACATTGTGGAAAAAATAGACTTCACTTAAAAATGTCCAGTGAATCACTAAACATATTAAAATTTTTAAAAGTAACTATCATCCCTGGAGTGATTTTGTGGTTAACTGGCCAATGTTGCTACCATATATCATTTATATCTACTTTTCAACTGCCATCTAATGAGACATGCAACAAAGCAAAATGTGGTCAAAATAGGTTTGCAACAGAACCTGCACTTGAGGTCCTATATGTCTGGTTTAACAAAAATATTTCAAGTCCGCCATTATAAATATGTTCAAAGAATTACAGGAAACTGCTTAAAGCGGTACAGATATGAAGACAGTGTCTCATCAAAATATATCAATAAACGACTAGGAATTACAGGAAAAAGCCATATAACAATCTGGAATTGAAAAGTATAAACAAAGTAAAATTCACTAGAGGATCTCACAGTATATTTGAACTGTCAGAATAAACAGTGAACTTGAATATAGACTGATAGACATTATGTAATCCAAAGAATTCAGTAAGAAAGAAGAAAAACAGTTGCATTGAAATGTGGGATGGCATTGTGCATATGAACATATGTGTTCATGGCAGTACCAGAAATGGGAGAAGGGTTTAGGAATTATACCTGATGAAATAATACCTGAAAACTTATAATACTTTGTGAAAAATAGTAGTCTGAACATCCAAGGGAAATCAGAATATATTTGGGACAAATGAAAGCAAAAGCACAACATGCCAAAAATTACAGGATTCAGTAGTATCAGCCCTAAGGGGAGGTTTATATCAATAAATGCCTACTTTGAGAAAAAAGAAAGACCATGAATAACCAAAGTCTAAGCAACCAAAGAATATATAAAAAGAACAAACTGAGGCTGGAGTTCACAGATGGGAAGACAATAAAGAGCAGATATAAATAAAATACACTATAAAAACAACAGAAAATTCAATGAAACAATGTTTTTTGAAAAGAAAAATATTGACAAACTTTAGATATTCTAATCAAGGAATAAATAGACTCAAATGAAAGAGACATTACAATGGATACCACAAAAATGAAAAAATATCATACATGGCTACTATGAACAATTATATGCCAACAAATTGGTTAACCTAGAAAACTATGTATAAATTCTTTCTGGCTTTGATCTGCAGATATAACTAGTATCAGAGCATAGACAGCAAATCCATGAGAAAATCCCTTGCTTTCTCACCACTTGACTGGCAAGTGGGGAACACTTAATTGCTGGAACTGGAGCCTATAGGAGTAACTCTCATTCATATTCTTTCTCAGTCTCTCACCTCCTGGCTTTCCCCTGAGGTTGAGGGCAGATACAGTTATGGAGTTGTGTTGTGGTGATGGCACAGACACTGAAGCCTACAGGAAGAAGAGCAATCACCAAAGGAACTTGCCAAAGGAACTCTCTGAATACAAGAGTACATAGAATATCTGTTAATTTATTCTCTTTATTTTATTTGTGCTTTTCCCAGGGATGACCCCATTTATGCACATCTGCATGGCATAAAAGTGAAGTGACATCACATTCAGGAAAAACATTCATATTAGTCTATTTTTGAGTGATGAAAAAAGACCCCTTGGAGCTTAAGACTAGGTAATTAGGAGAGAGCGAGAGAAAGGGATCTCTTTATTGTGTGTATGAACTCACTAAATCATTGGGCTCATCCCCAACCTACGCATGCATGGAATAATCCAAAAGAGACAGTAATAGCTTTGAGAATTTATAATATGAAGCCCCACCCATGTTGCAGACTAAACTCAGAGAATGATATGTAAGGCAGATCCAAATCATCAGAGTAAAAACTGAAACTGAATCATATATTGGTTGTGGGAGAAAGAAGTTGTGGTCTGAACTTAACTGCACTGATTACCTTTTTAAAAAATGCACACACATGCACGCATATACATTGTCCAGAGGATTTTTAAGGGAGTCAAATTTTCACAGTGTAATATTAAAAATGTCCAACAATCCAAAATTACATAAATAGTACAAGAAAAATATGACTAACTCAAGAGGAGTGCCAATGAACTGTTGCCAAACACAGAATATTACAGATCTTGGAATTATCATACAAAAACTTTAAAGCAGCCATTATTTCTATTTTCTTTGACATAAATTTGACTACTCTTTTAATGAATACAAAAACAGATTCTCAGCTGAGGAAACAAGCTTACTAAAAAAGAGCCAAGTGGAGTTTATTAAACTGAAAATATAATATCTAAATGTTGCTTTAAAAGTGAGTGAGTCACGGCAACTTGCTGCACTGATGGACAGTGACTGCACTGGGGTATGGGTGGGGACTTGATAATATGGGTAAATGTAGAAACCACATTGTTCTTTCATGTGAAACCTTCATAAGAGTGTATATCAACCATACCTTAATAAAAAAAAGTGAGTGAGTGAGTCAAAAAAGATTGTGGAGTAGGAAGGCAAGGCAGAAACCTCCTTCCAAAAACACATAAAAGAAGAAAATACAGCAAATACAACTAAACCTGAAAATGACCTGAAGACTGCATAATAGACCACCTACACCTGGGGGAGAACAGATGACATAGAAAAGGGTAAAGTGGCAGAGCTGTGACCATGTGGGACCCAGCCCTCCCTCAACTCCAGTCCACAGGCAGGAGAAAGGAACAATGTGGAGGACATAGGAGCCCAAGATGTCTGCACACATGGCCCTATAGATCTGCTCTGGCAGCACAAGACATTACATTGTGTTCTGGTGATTAGTGGGACTGGACATTAGGGACAGGTGGATCACTCTGGGAGGTGGAGACTGCAACTGCTTAAGGAAAAGAGGCAAGCTCCAACAGCGCCCCTGAAACAAAAACAGAGGCAGCAGTTTGAAAGACTTGTCAGCAGTGGGAGGGGTGCCAGAGGGGCTAGGGATGGACAGAGCTCTTTCATCAGGAGAAAGGACAGGTGATGATACCTCCCTCAGCTGAGAAGTTCAGATACTCTTAGGAGTGCCAGATGCCCCATCCCCCTCACTAGCAATGCAGCCATGAGCCATTTCCCTGCATGCACTACCAGCAAGCCAAAGCAAGGTGCCCAGGAGCAGCAGCAGACATTGAAGCATGGCAGGCAGAGGGAGACTCTCCCAGCTTTCTTGTCTCCATTTCAGCCCAAATGGGGAGGTGCCAGCATCTAGAGCTTCTTCCTCCCTGTGGGTGTCCAAGCCCAACACTGAGCATCTGGCCCAGACAGAGCTGAACATTAGTCCGCTCAACCCAATAAACCTGCAGCCCCACCATTGCTGCAAGACAGGCAGAGGGCAGCCCTGCCCACTGCAATCCCAGCAGAGAAAACTGCTAGGATCATAAAGGCATGGCTGAAGTAAACTGCTGGCAGAGTCTCACACCACTACAGAAGGCAGAAAGGCAGCCCTGCCCACTGCATGCCAACAGCTGGGGCTCCCACAAAGTGAGAACCAGGCACTGGAAATTAAGGGATCTGGATCCTCTTGGTACCATAAGACTCCTTCATAAAGCTTTTACTCTATAGGCAAGGAATACTAGTAGAGCCATCTAATATAAAGGAAGAGACAGAAACCATGACACAATGAGGAGGCAGAGGAGTATGTTTCAAACAAAACTACAGGACAAGACATCAGAAAGAGGGCTAAATGAAATGGAGATCATGAATCTTCTTGACAAAAATTTCAAAGTCATAAACATGATCAAGGATTTACAGAAAAAGTCTCAGGGAGGACTTTAACACAGAGATAGAAAATATGAAAAAGAGCCTAAAAGCTGTAGAATATAGTATATGAAATGAAACATACAATGGAAGGATTTATGGTAGATTACTGCAAATAGAGGAGAAAATGAATGAGATGGAAATTAGAGAACAGGAACACAAAGAAGATGAAGAGCAGAGAGAAATAGTATCTCTAGTAATGAAAGAATGATAAGAGAGTTATGTGACCAATCCAAATGAAACAATATTTGCATGAAAGGAGTACCAGAAGGAGAAAAGAGAGACAAAGGGATAGAATGTCTCTTTGAGGAAATAATTGTTAAAAATATCCCCAGTATAAGGAAGGAAATAGACACTCAGGTCATAGAAGTGCAGAGAGGCCCTCACAAATGGAACCTCAGGAAGACCAAGACATATAATAACTAAAATGGCAAAGGTCAAAGATAAGGAGAGATTGTTGAAAACCATAGTGAGAAAAAAGATTACTTATAAAGGAAACCCCATCAGGCTATCAGCAGACTTCTCAGCAGAAACATTCCATGCCAGAAGGGAGAGGCATGATATATTTAATGTACTGAAGCAGAAGGACCACCAGCTAAGAATCCTCTACTCAGCAAGATTATCATTTATATTTGAAGCAGGGATGAAAAAAATTTTCAGATAAACAAAAGGTGAAGGAATTTGCCACTACTAAGACAGCTTTACAGGGTATACTAAAGGAACTGCTGTAGGTGGAAATGTTCCTAAGGCTAAATAGCTTTCACTAGTGAAAAGAAACACACAGTACAGGTAATAGACCAACTAACTACCAAGCAAGTACAAAAGTAAGACAAAAGTAAAATCAACTATACACAAAATCAGTGAGGGGATACACAAAAAGTGCAGATAATGAAATCTAATACATGAAGTGTAGAGGAGAAATAATATAAAAAGTACCTTTAGACTGTGTTTGAAATAGAGTAATCAACAACTCAGTATAGACTATTAGATAGTAAGGAAGTTATTTTTGAACATTTGGGAACCAAAAACTAAAGCCTACAATAGATATATAAAAAAAGTAAAAAGAGAAATCCAATCACAACACTAAATAAAACCATCAAATCACAAGAGAAGAGTAAAGAGAAAGAGAAATGACAAGAGAAGAGTTATAAAAATAACCAGAAAACAATCAATAAAGTGGCATTAAGTAGATAACTACAAATAATTACCTTAAATATAAATGGGCTGAATGTACTAAGGAAAAGACAGAGAGGCAGAATGGATAAAGAAACAAGACCCATCTATATACTGCCTAGAAGAGACTCATTTCAGACCCAAAGACATACACAACCTAAAAATAAAGGGATGGAAAAGAATATTCCATGCAAATAATACAGAGAAAAAAACAGGAGTAGTAGTACTTATATCAGACTAAATAGATTTCAAAACAAAAAAGTAACAAGACAAAGAAGGTCATTATATAATGATAAATGGGTCAGTCCAACAATAGGATAAAACCATTATAAATATCTATTCACCCAACGTGAGAGCACCTAAATATGTAAAACAAATACTAACAAATTTAAAGGGAGAGGTATATTGCAACACATTCATTTTAGGAGATTTTAATACACCACTCACATCAATAGATCAACAAGACAGAAAAAAATAAGGAGATATACTGAGCAATACATTAGGTCAGATGGACTTAACAAATATCTACAGAACATTCCACTGAAAAGCAGCAGAATACACATTTTTCTCCAGTGTTCATGGAACATTCCCCAGAATAGATCACATGCTAGGCCCCAAATAGAGCCTCAATAAATTAAAAAAGATTGAAATTGTATCAAGCTACTTCTCAGACTGCAATGGTATGAAACTAGAAATAAATTACACAAGGAAAACCAAAAGGCCTACAAACACATGGAAGCTAAACAACATGCTCAAAGATAATCAATGGATCAATGAACAAATTAAAACAGATATCAACCAATAAATGAAGACAAATGAAAACAAAAATTCAATAGCCCAAAATCTTTCAGACCCTGTGAAGGCAGTTCAAGGAGGAAAGTACGTGGCAATACAGGCTTACATCAAGATGCAAGAACAATCCAAAATAGTCTAGACTCACAATTAAAGGAACTATAATAAGATGAACAAATGAAACCCAAAGTTAGTAGAAGGAGGGAACATAATAAAGATTAGAGCAGAAATAACATAGAGTAGAATAAGAATCAAAAAAAAAAACAGCAATGAAACCAGGAACTTGTTCTTTGAGAAAATTAACAAAATACATAAACCCATAAGCCAGACTTATCAAGAAAAAGGAGAGTATACACACATAAAGAAAATCGGAAGTGAGGAAGGAATAATCACAGCAGATACTACAGAATTCTGAAGAATTATTAGAGAGTACTATGAAAAACTATATGCCAATAAGCTGGACAACCTAAAAGAAATGGGCAACTTCCTAGAAAAATACAACTTTCCAAGACTGACCCAGAAGGAAATGGAAAATTTGAACAGACCAATTACCAGCAGTGAAATTGATCTGGTAATTGAAACACTGCAAAACAAAAAGGTCTGTGTCCAGATGGCTTCACAGCTGAATTCTACCAAACATTTAAAGAAGACCTAATACAAATCCATCTTAAAGAATTCCAAAATGTAGAAGAGTAGGGAATACTTTCAAACTCATTTTATGAGACTAGCATCACTCTCATACTAAAACCAAAGACACCACAAAAGAGAAAATTATAGACAAATACCCCTACTGAACATAAATGCAAAATTCTCAACAAAATTTTAGCAAACTGAATTTAAAAATACATAAAAAAATCATCCAGTAAGACCAAGTGGGATTTATTCCAAGGATGGAAGGATGGTACAATATTCATAAATTAATCAATATTATACACCACATTAACAAAAAGGATAAAAACACATGATCATCTCAATAGATGTTGAAAAAGCATTTTATATAATTCAACATCCATTTATGATAACTCTCAACAAAATCAGTATACAGGGTATGTACCTCATCATAATAAAGGCCGTATATGACAAACCCACAGCCAACATCCTACTTAATACTGAAAAGGTGAAAGCATTTCTTCTAGGTTGAGAAAGAAGACAACGTTGTCCACTCTCAACACTTTAAAAAAAATTATTTTATTAAGATATTATTGATATACACTCATGACAGTTTCACATGAAAAAACAATGTGGTTATTACATTTACCCATATTATTAAGTGCCCACCCATACTCCAATGCAGTCACTGTTCATCAGTGTAGTAAGATGCCACAGATTCACTATTTGCCTTCTCTGTGTCACTCTTTTCCCTGTGAACCCTCACACCATGTGTACTAAACATAATACCCCTCAATCCCCATCTCCCTCCCTACTGCATTCAAACATCAAGGTAAAGATCTGCTCCATCTATACCCCCAAAAACAAAGCCTGAGTAGAGATCATAGACTTCACCATTGCCAAGCTATAATGAGCCTCTTATGCACCCTCAAAAAATGTGAGAGTGGTATCAGAGAAAGACTGCTGGACAGCAAAGTCTTTCCTGTACAATGTCAGCAATAACACCCATAGTGGCATAAGGAGAGACCTGTGGCCATCTTGGATTATATTGACATCCATCAGTAATGAAGAGCCCTTCCTTCTCCCCATGGGTTGTGTCAAATGAAGACATGTAGTAAACTATTTTTGACCGCCATCCTTCCCCAGTGCAGCCTTTCTCAAACACCCATCCTGATACCTGTAGAGGACTTGTGAACAGCATTAGTAAATGTCCTGTTCCCTCACACCTACATATGACCAGCATTAATGAGCCTTCCCTCCCTCTTATAGTTCAAATAATGCCAAGGGAAGAAACTATACTTTCAGTCCTACCTGCTACTTAGTTGGCAGAACATTCCTCACCAGAGTTGTCATAAAGGAGGTCTGTAAGAAGAGAATATTCTAATGAATTCCAGAGTCTCATGTTCAAAATGTCTAGTATACAATTTATAATCATCCAAATCACAGGCCATGGAAATTTCAACTTTAATGAGAAAATTCAGTGCCAATATAGAGAAGGCACAGACGTTGGAATTACCTGAATAAGATTGATTTTAACAAGCAATTGCAAACATTTGAAACAAAAAGTTCAGGATGTCTCAGCAAGGAAAGAAGGTATTAAGGACCAAATGTTTAACTTTAGAACTGAAAAATACAAATAAATTTATGGTCGTAACAGCAGAATGTAGATGACAGAGAAAAGACTCAGTGAAATAAAAGATAGGGCAATTGAAATTATTCAGACTGAACAATAGAAGGCAAAGAAAAATGAACAAAGGCTCAAGGATCTTTGACAATAGGCCCCAAAGATAGAATATTTTGGGAAAAAAGGCTCACCATTCTTGCCATGGAGTCCTAGAAGGACAGAAGAAAAAGAGTAAGTCCAAAATGTGTTTGACAAAATAGTGACTTATGTTACCAAATTTAAAAAAATACATAAACCTATAGGCTCCCAAAGCTTACTGAACCCCAAGCAGTCAAATTCAAAGAAATCCATTCTGAAGCACATAACAGTCAAATCATTAAAAACAAAAGATAATTGTGAAGGCTGCCAAATGAAAAAAATGTGTTACCTGTAGAAGAAAATGAAAATGACAATAGATTTGTTATCAGAAACTGGAGGCCAGAGTGGCACTATGCTTTTTGGGTCATAAAGGAAAGTACTGTCAACCTAGATTTTGATAGTGGGCAGAATTAAACTTTAGGAAAGAGGGAGAAATAAACATATTTTCAAACAAATTAAACACAGGATTTTGTGATGCCACCAGGCCCATCCTACCTATGAAAATGGTATAGGACATTCTCCAAACATAAGTGATGAAAGAAGAGATACTGAAACATCAAGAAGGATGAAAGAACAGTAGAAGATGAACACTGTTTAACACTCTAACATAGTTCTAAATGCATGCAATTAAAATAGTTAAGACTGATAAAAACAGATAGGGAAAAGACATATAGGGTGTCTACATAGAACTAAAATTGGTAAACATGTATAATATATTACCACAAACTACTAAAAATCTCCTATAAAGAGATCTATTTAAAAATGCTAGATAAATTAATATTGTATTTTAAAACACATTTCAAGTAAAAAATGGGAAAGTTGAAGAGAAACACAAATGAAAAACAGTGCAAAAAAATAATGGAAATAGATTTAATCCTAGCAAGTCAAAAGATACATTAAAAGTAAATGGTCTGTATATACCAATTAAATATCCAAAATGGCAGAAATGATAAATTAACATGACCAACTATATAAGGTGTATATCAGCAAATCACTTTAAATATAGTAATATATATATAGTTTGTTAGTAAAAAGATAGTAAAAGGTAACTATGCAAATATTAATTCAAAGAAATAAGTAGTTCTCATAAAGTAAATTTTACAACAAATGAAATCACCAGGGACAGTGGGGGACAAACACAATGAAAAAACAGGTAAGAATATATCACAGTCCTAAATTTTATGCATCAAAAAATTGAGCTTCAAAATATATAAAGCAATGGTGTTTGGTAAATACAATACTGCTCTCAGTCGTGGATAGAACTGGACAGAAAATTAGTAAGGATAGGGTCCTGATCAAAACTGAACTACCCAGACTTAATTGACACATATAGAACAGTCTACCCAACAATACCAAAGTAAAATTTCTTTCCAAAGGCACACAGACCATGTAGAAAAATATACCACATTTTGTGCCACAAAACAAAGCACAACATATTTTTTAAAATTTCAATCATCAGCCATAAGAAGAAAACAAATCCTACCATTTGCAACAAAATGAATGGAGCTAGAGGGTATTATGCTCAGTGAAATAAGCCAGGCAGAGAAAAACTAGTATCAAATGATTTCACTCATATGTGGAGTATAAGAACAAAGAAAAAACTGAAGGAACAAAACAGCAGGAGAATCACAGAACCCAAGAATGGACTAACAGTTACCAAAGGGAAAGAGACTGGGGACAATGGGTGGGAAGGGAGGGATAAGGGGGGTAGAAGAAAGGGGACATTATGATTAGCATGTATAATGTGGGGGGAGCACAGGGAGGGCTGTGTAACACAGAGAAGACAAGTAGTTGATTCTACAGCATCTTACTATGCTGATGGACAGTGACTGAAATGGGGTTTGTGGGGGGCACTTGGTGATGGGGGGAGTCTAGTAAACATAATGTTCCTCATGTAATTGTAGAGTGACATCAAAAAAAAAGGAAAAAAAATTTTCAACCATGCAGAAAGTGTTTTCTGACCCCAACAGTATCAAAGTAGAAATATGTAACTAAATGGTAACAGGAAATTTTCTAAACACTTCAAAAATGAGCAACATATTTTTAAATAAACCAATAGTCAAAGATATCTGAGGAGAAATAAAAATACATGAAAATGAATAACATAAAAAATATGTAAAATAATGTTCAATCACTGTGAAGAGAAGTTTATATCACTGAATACTTACATCAGAAAACATAAAAACCTAAAACCAGACTGAGAGGATTAAAGATGGCAGTGTGAGAGGAGAGACAGAGGCTTCCTCCTAAAACTGGATACAATTAGAAAATATAGTTGGCACAATTAATCCTGAGAGACCGAGGAGGATGGTGCCAGACTGCATACAAATGGAGAAAAGAGCAGACTTCATCAAACGGGGTTACATACCAGAGCTGTGGCTCAGCATGACCCAAGACCTTCCTCCACCCCAGCTCACTGCCGGGAGGAAGAGAAACAGAGCAAGGAGGGAGTGGAAGGCATGGGACTGCTGAACACCTAGCTCCAGAGATCTGCGCTGGGAGCACAAACCTATATTTCATGGTGCTTTTATCATACTCTTCTGATTACGGGTTTGGAAAGCTGGGACAGGTGGAGTTCCTGGGGAGACTGGGATTCCGGCCGCTTGTGGAAAGCAGGGATCCATATCCGGCTGCTCTGAGACAAAAGCTTATATCTGTGTGCTCGGCTCACTGGTTCAGGTGGTGGAGACAGCCACAGCAGCCGGGAAGTGGAGAATAGCTCTTTCCTCCCACCAGGCACCAATACCACTCCCCTGCAAACCCTGACATTGGTTCAGGGGCTGAGCAGCTCCAGAACAGAGCTTCTGGACACTAAAGGGCACCATATACAAATATGAAAGGCCAAAGAAACCTGGTCCAGAGTAAAACTTAATACAACTCCCAAGAAAGATTTAAATGATATGGACCTCGTGACTCTTCCTGAAAGGAAGTTCAAAATAAAAATCAACATGCTAATGGAGGTACGGAAATACATCCAAGAACTCAGGAAAAATTCAGGTCAGAGATCCAATCGTTGAAGACCATGACAGAGGGTATTAAAAGCAGGTTGGATGAAGTGGAGGAGAAGATAAATGAAATAGAAACTAGAGAAGAGGAATACAAAGAAGCTGAGGCACAGGGAGAAAAAAAGATCCCTAAGAATGAAAGAATATTGAGAGAACTGTGTGACCAATACAAATGGAACAATATTCATGTTATAGGGATACCAGAAGAAAAAGAAGAGACGGAAAGGGATAGAAAGTGTATTTGAGGAGGTAGTTGCTGAAAACTTCCCCAATCTGTGGAAGGAGATAGTCTTCCGGGCCATGGAGGCCCACAGATCTCCCAAGACAAGGGACCCAAGGAAGAAAACACGAAGACACAGAGTAATTAAAATGGAAAAGATCAAGGATACGGACAGACTGTTAAAAGCAGCCGGAGACAGAAATAAGATCACATACAAAGGAAAGCCCATCAGGATAACATCAGACTTCTCAGCAGAAACCTTACAGGCCAGGAGGGAGTGGAATGATGTATTTAATGCTATGAAGCAGAAGGGCCTGGAACCAAGATTACTTTATCCAGCAAAATTATCATTTAAATTTGAAGGAGGGATTAAACAATTTCCAGACAAGCAAAAGCTGAGAGAATTTACCCCCCACAAACCAACTCTACAGTCTATTTTGGAGGGACTGCTATAGATGGAAGTATTCCTAAGGTTGAAAAGCTGTCACCAGAGGTAATATAACCACAGTTAAGAAAGTAGAACAGCTAATTACTAAGCAAATGCAAAATTAAAATAACTAACCCCAAAGTCAATCAAGGGATATACAAAAAGTACAGAATATGACACCTAATATATAAAGAATGGAGGAGGAAGGAAAAGGAGGAGAACCAGAAAAGAACCTTTAGATTGTGTTTGTAACAGCATACTAAGTGAGTTAAGGTAGACTCTTACATAGTAAAGAAATTAACCTTGAACCTTTGGTAAGCACGAATCCAAAGGCTGCAATGGCAATAAGTATATACCTAACTATAATCACCCTAAATATAAATGGTCTAAATGCACCAATCAAAATACATACAGTCACTGAATGGATAAAAAAACAAGACCCATCTATATGCTGCTTAGAAGAGACTCACCTCAAACCCAAAGACATGCACAGACTAAAAGTCAAGAGATGGAAAAAGATATTTCATGGAAACAACAGGGAGAAAAAAGCAGGTGTTGCAGTACTAGTATCAGACAAAACAGAATTCAAAACAAAAAAAGTAACAAGAGATAAAGAAGGACATTACATAATGATAAGGGGGCCAGTCCAACAAGAGGATATAACCATTCTAAATATATATGCATTCATATGGAAACACCAAAGACCCCGAATAACCAAAGCAATCCTGAGAAAGAAGAATAAAGTAGGGGGGATCTCACTCCCCAACTTCAAGCTCTACTACAAAGCCATAGTAATCAAGACAATATGGTACTGGTACAAGAACAGAGCCACAGACCAGTGGAACAGATTAGAGACTCAAGACATGAACCCAAACATATATGGTCAATTAATATTTGATAAAGGAGCCATGGACATACATGGCAAAATGACAGTCTCTTCAACAGATGGTGCTGGCAAAACTGGACAGCTACATGTAGGAGAATGAAACTGGACCATTGTCTAACCCCATACATAAAAGTAAATTCAAAATGGATCAAAGACCTGAATGTAACCGAAAAACTCTTAGAAAAAAACATAGGCAAAAACCTTTTAGACATAAACATGAGTGACCTCTTCTTGAACATATCTTCCCGGGCAAGGAAAACAACAGCAAAAATGAACAAGTGGAACTATATTAAGCTGAAAAGCTTCTGTACAGCAAAATACACCATCAATAGAACAAAAAAGGAACCTGACAGTATGGGACAATATATTTGTAAATGACAGATATGATAAAGGCTTCACATCCAAAACATAGAAAGAGCTCACACGCGTCAACAAACAAAAAACAAATAATCCAATTAAAAAATGGGCAGAGGAACTGAACAGACAGTTCTCCAAAAAAGAAATACAGATGGCCAACAGACACATGAAAAGGTGCTCCACATCGCTAATTATCAGAGAAATGCAAATTAAAACTACAATGAGATATCACCTCACACCAGTAAGGATGGTTGCCATCCAAAAGACTAACAACAACAAATGTTGGCGAGGCTGTGGAGAAAGGGGAACCCTCCTACACTGCTGGTGGGAATGTAAATTAGTTCAACCATTGTGGAAAGCAGTATGGAGGTTCATCAAAATGTTCAAAATAGAAATACCATTTGACCAAGGAATTCCACTCCTAGGAATTTAACATAAGAATGCAGCAATCAAGTTTGAGAATGACAGATGCACCCCTATGTTTATTGCAGCACTATTTACAATAGCCAAGAATTGGAAGCAACCTAAATGTCCATCAGTAGATGAATGGATAAAGAAGATGGGGTACATATACACAATTGGAATACTACTCAGACTTAAGAAGAGGGCAAATCCTACCATTTGCAGCAAATGGATGGAGGTGGAGGGTATTACACTCAGTGAAATAAGCCAAGTGGAGAAAGAGAAATACCAAATGATTTCACTCATCTGTGGTGTATAAGAACAAAGGAAAAACTGAAGGAACAAAACAGCAGTGGAATTACAGAACCCAAAAATGGACTAACCAGTACCAAAGGAAAAGGGACTGGGGAAGATGGGTGGGTAGGGAGGGATAAGGGGGGGAAGAAGAAAAGGGGTATTAAGATTTGCATGCAGCGGGGGAGGGAGAAAGGGGAGGGCTGTACAACACAGAGAAGACAAGTAGTGATTCTACAACATTTTGCAATGCTGATGGACAGTGACTGTAAAGTGGTTTATAGGGGGGACCTGGTATAGGGGAGAGCCTAGTAAACATAATATTCTTCATGTAAGTGTAGATTAAAGATAAAAAAAAAGAAAGAAAGAAGAGGGGGATTACTCCTTGATAGGATAAAACTAACTGTAAATCAATGATTAATGCATGCTCTAAATATCCTTAGTTTTGATCACTTAAAGGGTGTCAGATCATCGGCTATGGGGGTACACTTTTCTGATAGTATTCCTTTCTCTTAAAAAAAAAACGCAGTTCCTGTGTGGTGACCTCCAACGAGTTCTACACAATGGTATAAAGGGCATATCAAAGTGAGGGCAAAGGGTCTGTTTGTGTTTATACAGAGGATCAAAGCCTAATATGGCTACCCAGAAAATGAACTAAGATACGATATGAAGAAGAACTTCGAACATCAGCACTCTCTGGAAGACTCATACCAGAAGATGATCATCAAAAAACCTCAACAAAGATCCAGGCGCTGCTACAGTTATAGCTGCATCCATCCCACCGGTTCCTGGACTTGCCATTGGAATGAAGGAGATATCTAAGCTGGCCTGTGCTTTCAGTAAAACAACAAATTTGACTGGATCTATACTGTTGGAACTCAACCAAGAATTAGGAGAAGTGCAAGTTGTAGCGCTCCAAAATGTTACGACTACAGACTATCTACAGTTAAAAGAACATATGGGATGTGAACAGTTCCCAGCAATGGGTTGTTTTAATTTGTCTGATTTCTCTCAGACTGTTCACGTACAGTTGGACAATATCCATCATATCATAGACTAATTTTCACAAATGCCTAGGATGCCTAACTGGTTTTCTTGGCTTCACTGGACATGGCTGGTAATTATAGATCTGCTTTGGTTATGTAACTGTATTCCTATTATGTTAATGTGTGCATGCAATTTAATTAGTAGTTTAAAACCTATACATGCTGAAGTTACTCTACAAGAAGATATGTCAAAGAAATAATCCTCCCATGTTTTCTTCCGTCTGCTACCTCTTTAGCTTTTCTTCTTCCTTCCTAATTACAACCCTTCAGTAGAATTCTTGCCTCATATCGAATTTACTGAGTATCATAATTCCTCCAAGTGGTAAAGATACCTCAAGACAAATGCTGGGCATAGAAGCCACAGGGCGTAAATCTGTAAAGAAGTAAAAAGCTAACCTTTTCAAACAATATGGCTTCTCTCTCACTTACCAACTTTACATCTCCCTGTATGGCCCCAGAAGATGACTGGTGAGCCAGAGACAGGTAAGATTCTTCAAGGGAGGAAAAACCTAAGACAGGCACAGTCGCAGGGGGGCCATCAGGTGAGAAATTGGGGATCAACAGTGGTGAGGCTTAGAACCTCACCCCCCCTGTTTTAAGAGAAATCTTCTGCATCCATGGATGTTTTAATGCACTTGTCTAGCTTGTATTAACACATAGTCTACAGGCACACACCTGATCGTCTACAATTGCTCTCTTACAACACTAAACTATGTTTTCTACCTTTATCTTGCATCTATCTACCACTTCAGCATTTTATTAAAAATAAAATAATAATAATAATAAAGGGAGAAATGTGGGATCAACATATAAATCAAGTATAAAAATCAAAAGAATATTCATATTTGACCTGATTGTTTATAGTTCATAATGCGTGATCAAAACCGAAAGTTTCTGTGATGAATGCCCTTGTACTGTTCACCATGTAAGAACTTATTCACTATGTAAGAATTTGTTCACCATGTAAGAACTTGTTCGTTATGCTTCAGAAGATTGGAGATTGACGAGAATTAGGCTTGAGATGGATTAATGATTGTGCATTGAGCATTGACTCCCGTATACAGAATTTTACTGTTGTTAACAACCATTTGATCAATAAATATGAGAGATGCCCTCTCAAAAAAAATACTCAAGAAAATATAAGTAAACTGAATTAAAAAATACATCAAAAGGATCATACCCCAAGACCAAGTGGGATTCATCCCAGTGATTCAAGGAAGGTACAACATTTGAAAATCCATCAACATCATCAACCACATAAACAAAAAGGACAAAAATCACACCATCTCCATAGATGCTGATAAAGCATTCGACAAAATTCAACATTCATTCATGATAAAAACTCTCAACAAAATGGCTATGGAGGGCAAGTACCTCAACATAATAAAGGCCATATATGATAAACCCGCAGCCAACATCATACTGAAGAGTGAGAAGCTGAAAGCTTTTCCTCTGAGATCGGGAACAAGACAGGGATGCCCACTCTCCCCACTCTTATTCAACATAGTACTGGAGGTCCTAGCCATGGCAATTAGACAAAACAAAGAAATACAAGGAATCCAGATTGGTAAAGAAGAAATTAAGCTGTCACTGTTTGCAGATGACATGATATTGTACATAAAAATCCCTAAAGACCCCACTCCAAAACTACTAGAACTGATATCGGAATACAGCAAAGTTGCAGGATATAAAATTAACACACAGAAATCTGTGGCTTCCTATACACTAACAATGAACCAGTAGAAAGAGAAATCAGGAAAACAATTCCATTCACAATTGCATCAAAAAAAATAAAATACTTTGGAATAAACCTAACCAAGGAAGTGAAAGACCTATACCCTGAAAACTATAAGACACTCTTTAGAGAAATTAAAGAGGACACTAACAAATGGAAACTTATCCCACACTCTTGGCAAGGAAGAATTAATACATCAAAATGGCCATTTTGCCCAAAGCAATACACAGATTTGATGCAATCCCTATCAAATTACCAACAGCATTCTTCAACAAACTGGAACAAATAGTTCAAAAATTCATATGTAAATACCAAAGGCCCCAAATAGCCAAAGCAATCCTCAGAAGGAAGAACATAGTGGGGAGGGTTCTCACTCACCAACTTCAAGCTCTGCTACAAAGCCACAGTAATCAAGATAGTTTGGTACTGGCACTAGAACAGAGCCACAGACCAGTGGAACAGAATAGAGTCCAGACGTTAACCCAACCATATATGGTCAATTAATATATGATAAAAGAGCCATGGACATATAATGGGGAAATGACAGTGTCTTCAACAGATGGTCCTGGCAAAACTGGACAGCTACATGTCAGAGAATGAAACTGGATCACTGTCTAACCCCATACACAAAAGTAAATTCAAAATGGATCAAAGACCTGAATGTAAGTCATGAAACCATAAAACTCTTAGAAAAACACATAGGAAAAAATAAGGTACTCTACAGTATGGGAGAATATATTCATAAATGAGAGATCCGATAAAGGGTCAACATCCAAAATATATAAAGAGCTCACATACCTCAACAAACAAAAAGCAGATAATCCAATTAAAAAATGGGCAAAGGTGCTGAACAGTTTTCCAAAGAAGAAATTCAGATGGCCAACAGACACATGAAAAGATGCTCCACATCACTAGTCATCAGAGAAATATAAATTAAAACAGCAATGAGATATCACCTCACACCAGTAAGGATCACCACAATCCAAAAGACAAACAGCAACAAATGTTGACGAGGTTGTGGGGAAAGGGAAACCCTCCTACACTGTTGGTGGTAATGTAAATTAGTTCAACCATTGTGGAAAGCAGTATGGAGGCTCCTCAAAATGCTTAAAATAGAAATACCATTTGATCCAGGAATTTCACTTCTAGGAATTTACCCTAAAAATGCAGCAGCCCAATTTGAAAAAGACAGATGCACCCCTATATTTATTGTAGTACTATTTACAATAGCCAAGAAATTGAAGCATCCTAAATGTCCATCAGTAGATGAATGGATAAAGAAGATGTGTTACATATACACAATGGAATATTATTCAGCCATAAGAAGAAAACAAATTCTACCATTTACAACAACATGGATGGAGCTAGAGTGTATGCTCAGTACAATAAGCCAGGCAGAGAAAGACAAGTACCAAATGATTTCACTCATATGTGGAGTATAAGAAGAAAGAAAAACTGAAGGAACAAAGGAGCAGCAGAATCACAGAAACCAAGAATGGAATAAGAGTTACCACAGGGAGAGGGACTGGGGAGGATGGGTGGGAAGGGAGGGAGAAGGGTGGGGAAAAAGAAAGGGGGCCTTATGATTAGCATGTATAATGTGGGTGGTGGCATAGGGAGGGCTGTGCAACACAGAGAAGACAAGTAGTGTTTCTGCAGCATCTTACTACGCTGATTGACAGTGACTGTAGTGGGGTTTGTGGGGGGACTCTGTGAAGTGGGGAGTCTAGTAAATATAATGTTCTTCATGTAATTGTAGATTAATGTTGAAAAAATGAATTAAAAAACTAAAACCAGTGAACAAACACCTTAAGAAACTGGAAAAAGAATAACATTAAATACAAAGCAAGAAAGAAAAGAATAATGAAAGACCAGAAATCAAGTAAATGCACAAAACAAAAGAGAAAATGAACCATAAAGCTGTTTCTTTGTAAAGATCAGTGAAGTTGACAAGTCTTTTCCAAGGTTGGCCCAAGAAAAAAGAGAAAATGAAACTGCAAATCATCAATAACAAATGAAATGATATATACCAATAAGTCATGAAGACTCAAAGGGGTAATTGGGGGAAATTAAGCTATTAGGCTTTCCATGTTTGAATTAAACACATTAAATGAAAGTGACCCATTCCTCAAAGAACACAAATGACCATAACTCACTAAAAGAAGTAAAATGAATAACCCAATAGCCACTTAATAAATTTCATTCATAATTTTTAGACTCCTGGAAAAAACTTCCATACCTACTTTGTTTTCCTGGAAAAATGAACCAAATATTTAAAGAATTATCACCAGTTTGTATGTGATCTCTTCCAGAAAATAGAAAGCAAAAACATTTCTCAACCCATTTTAAGGTCAGTATTGTCATTAGACCAAAGGGAAAGGCAGTAAAACAAAAAATTAAAACTATACTAATATCACTTTTAAATATAAATGTGAAATAAATTAACAAATATATAATTTGGATAAGACTTTAAGTATTGAAGAAATTAAATCAATAAAAATCAACCTTCCAAAAGGGAAAGCATAAGTCCTAGATGCCTTCACTGGGGAATTCTAACAACCATTTAAAGGAGAAATTATATCAATACTCTAATCTCTTCTGGAAGATAGAAACAATAAGAATACTTACTAACTCATACAATGAGACCACCATTCTGATATTTCAAAAACAGACAAAGATATTATAAGAAAACGATGAACTTATATTTAAGAACACAGATGCAAATACACTCAACAAAATATTAACATATCAAATCCAACAGTATATAAAGAGAACTTTATGCCAAATCCACATTGGATTTATCCCATGTATGCAAGATTTTTCAACATTCAAAAACCAATTTCTATAATCTAGTATAAAAAAAGCTTAAGAAAAGTGAAAAATCATATGATCATATCAATAGATACAGAAAAATCATTTGACAAATCCAAAGCCTATTCATGATAAAATATCACAGTAAGCCAGGAATAGAGAGTAACATCCTCAACTCGCTAAAGAACTTATACAAAAACCTATAGGCAATATCATACTTAATAATGATTAACCAATTTTCTGCTAAGATCAGAAACAAGGAAAAGATAAATCACCTCTCCTTTTAAACATTGTATTGGTAGTCCTAACTCAAACAATAGTACCTTGAAAAGAAATAATAATAAACAGATTAGTTAGGAATAAGTTTGTTTTCTTGCCAGAGATGACATAACTGTCTAGGTAGAAAATCCCAAAGTATCAAAAAAAACATCATCCTGGAACTAATAAGTATTGTAGCAAGGCTGTATGATACAACATTAATATTCAAAAGTCAAATGATTGCATATATATGTATACATATGAAATATATCAACAATCAAGTGAAATTTGAAAAAAAACAATATCTTTTATATTAATACCCCCCACCCATGTAATGAAATACTTGGATATATATCTAACAAGATATGTACATAGTCTTAATGAGGAAAACTGCAAGCCTCTAATGAAATAAACCAAAACACTAAATAAATCTATAGATATTCCATGTTCATGGATAGGAAGTCTCAATATTGCCAAGTTGTTAGTTCTTCCCAACTTGATCTATGGATTCAGTGCAATCCCAATCAAAGTCTCAATAGTTACTTTGTGTATATAAACTTATTCTAAAGTTTGTATGTGGAAGCAAAAGACTCAGAATTACCAACACAAACATTAAAAAAAAAGAGTAAAGTCAGAGAATTGAATCTACCCATCTTCAAGACTTAATATGAAGCTGCAGTAAAAAAGACAGTGTGGTATTGGCACAAGAATAAACAAATATATCAGTGAAACAAGATAAAGAGTCCAGAAATATATCTGCATAATTATAATCAAGTGATCTTTGACAAGGCAGCACAGGCAATACAATGGAACAAAGACAGTCTCTTCAACAAGTGTTGCTGGAACAACTGGACTTATACATGTAAAGAAGAATCTAGATGCAGACCTTACACCCTTCACAAAAGTTAACTCAAAATGGATCATAGGCCTAAATATAAAATGCAGAAGTAAAAGACTCCTAGAAGCTAATATAGGAGAACATGCAGATGATCTTTAGTATGGTAATGACTTTTTTGGTACAACAAAGGCATGATCCATGAAAGAAATCATTAAAAAGCTGGATTTCATTAAACCTAAAAACTTGTTCTCTGCAAAAGGCAATGTCAAGAGAATTAGGAAGACAAGTCAGAGAATGGTAGAAAATATTTATAAAAGTCACATCTGATAAAAGATTATTATTCAAAGTACACAGAAACTCCATGAGTGGAATCTGATTTAAAAAATAGCCTGAGGAGGATGGGTGGGAAGGGAGGGACAAGGGGGGAAAACGGGCATTACGATTAGCAGACACAATGTTGGATGGGGGCACGGGAGGTCTCTACAACACAGAGAAGACAAGTAGTGTTTCTACAGCATCTTACTACGCTGATGGACAGTGACTGTAATGAGGTATGTGGTGGGGACTTGATAATAGGGGGAGTCTAGTAGCCATAATGTTGCTCATGTAATTGTAGATTAATTATTTTAAAAAATAGCCTGAGAATTTAACATACTTCTAACCAAAGAAGTTATGCAGATGTTAAATATACATATGGTAGATATCAGGCAAATGCAAACTAAAACTAAAAGGATGTTTCACTCACTGCACATTTATTAGAATGATCAAAATCCTGAACACATACCAAGTCAAATACTGAGTCTCTGGAATAACAGGAACTCATATATTGCTGGTGGTAATGCACAATGGTACAGCCACTCTGGAAGATAGATCAGTAGCTTCTTACAAAAGTAAATATACTCTCACCATATGCTCCACCAATTGTGCTTATTAGTATTTACCATTAGGATTTGAAAATTTATGTGCACACAAACACCTGCACATGTGTATTAGTAAAAGCTTTGGTTATAATTGCCCAAGCTTGCAAGCAACAAAGATGTCCCTTAGTAGGACAGGCAATGTAATTAAAATGGCTTAAACAATTTATTGTAAGAATATATAATGATTGTTATCACTCTACCTGATTTTAAGGCATTAAACTGTTACCACTATCAACTTGGCATGCTTTTGATGAAAAGAAAGAAATATCTATGAAGCAGAATAGAGAACCCAGAAATTGACCCACAGAAATATACCCAGCCTATTTTTGACAAATTTATAAAATCAGTTCAATGGAAGAAAGACAGTCTTTTCAACACTAGGTTCCATGTCGATTAAACATCCATGAACTTTTTTAATGAACCTTAACCTAAACTTCATATCTTCTACCCAGATTAACTGAAAATGGATCATGGAATTAGTTGTAAAATGCAAAACTACAAAACATTTAGACTTCACCATAGGATAAAATCTCTTGGACCTAGGGCTTGGTGAAGTGTTGTTAATCATGACAACAAATGCAGAACCCATTAAAGAAAATGAAATGATAAATTGGATATTGAAGTTTTATGCTTTTTCTCAGCATAACTCCCTATGAAGAAAATGGAAAGACAATATGTATTCTGAAAGAAAATATTCACAAACCACTAGCATGTCATTGGACTTGTACCTAAAATATATGAAGAACTCTCAAACTCAACAATAAAAAATGCAAATCATAAAGTTAGAAATTGGGCAAAAGGTATGTAGGAGCATTTTACTTATCAGGCTAGAGAAGTGTCACTAGGACACATAAAGATATTGAAAATAATTAACAATTAGGAAAATGCAAATGCTGTGATGACATACCTTGTTATAAGAGCTAAAATACATAGCTCTTGTATGATACATAATAGTAGAAGGAGCACTAAGGATATATTTGCAGTGATGAAACAGTTATGAATTTAGGTTGCTGTGGTGGTTTTACCAATCCACATATAGTGTAATCTACATGGAATTATACAAATACCTGTACCTGCATTGATTTTCTGGTTTTGATGTTATAGTGTATTTATGTTAAATGTTACCTTTTGGGGAAAGTATATATGATCAACTTTTCAGTATTGTCTTTGCAACATCCTGTGTGTCTCCATAAGTATTTAAACATAATATGTTAAAAATATGTCACCTAGGAAAAAAACTAATATACCCACTTTAAATAGAGTAAACAGAGTAAAAGACATGTGACAAGTAACAGGAAGAAAAATGATAAACCATGTGAAAACTAATCAAAAGAAGGGTGTAATGGAAAGACTACAGAACAGAGAAAATCACCTGGATTACTCCTAAATTTTGATGCAACTAACTACAGATTTTCAACATACATGAAGCAAAAAAATGAAAAGAGAAATAGAAAGATTCATAATCATTCTTAGAGACTTCAACTCTCTTCTCTCATTATTCATGTTTGCTATTATTATTCATTGTCTCATTTTTCATTCATTAAAGCATGTAGACAGAAATACCATAGATATAGAAGTCTAAACATTATCATTCAACTTGACTTATATGACATTTATGGAACACTCCACCCAGTAATGGTAGTTTGCAAGTTCACTTGCAACATTCAACAATGTTCACCATGTGCTCAGTCAAAAGGAAATCTGATCAAATGTAATATGATCACAATCAGAAAGTATTATTTGTGGCAATAATGAAATTAAACTAGAAATCAATAACAGAAGCATCTGGTTAATTCCTCCTAATATTTAGAAGTTGTACTACAACCTCTCCAAAAGCTATTTGGTCCAAGAAATTTCAGTGGAAGATAGAAAATCTTATGAACTGAATAAAAAGAAAATATAACATATCAAAACTGAGATGTTTCTAACAGAACTTGGATATTTAAAAAATTTTTATTGAAATATAGTTGATATACAATATACTGGTTTCAGATGTACAACATAGTGATCTAATAATATACATTACTAGGTGCTCACTATGGTAAGCGTAGTTAGCCCTTATTGCTACACTAAGATATAATATTATTGGTTATATTCTCGATGCTGTACTTCCATTCCTGTGACTAATTTATAATTTGAAGTTTGTACTCCTTTATCCCTTTCACTTATTTCACTCATCCTCTCACCTCCCTCCCCTATGGTGACCAACAGTCTATTGTCAACATTTATGGGTCTATTTCTTTCTTATTTGTTTTGGTTTTTAGATTCCACATATAAGTGAAGTCATATGGTATTTCTCTTTCTCTGTCTGACTTGATTTCACTTAGTGTGATACACTCTAGGTCCATCCATGTCACAAATGGCAAGATTTCCTTTTTTACAGTGGAGTAGTATTTCATTGTGCATATGTACCACATCTTCAGAGCTTAGGTATTTTTAATATTAAATGCCTTATTGGAATTACAGAAAGTTTTTAATTGATTAAAACTTCCCCTTGAAAAATCTAGAAAAAACAAATTGAAAACCAGCAATAATGAATAATAACTATGAGAGCAAAAAATCACTTAAATTGGAATGAGAAGAAATGAGAAAAATTAGCAAAAGCAAAAGTTTTTTAATCAATAAATTTGAGAAGATACTAGCTAAAATCTCCAGAAAAAAGAAGAGATGAAATTATCAGTGTCAGGAGTAAAAGAGGTGACTTTACTACAAGCCCTAAAGACATTAAAAGACAATAAACACTAAACTCCCCCAAGAACAGATAATCTGAATAGGCCCATATTTATGAAAGAATTTAAATTTATAATTAAATAACCTTCCAGTTTCAAAATTCTGATGAAAGAAGTCAATAACCTAAACTAGTTGAGAGACATACTGTGTTCATAGGTTTGAAGACTAAATGTAGTTAAGGATGCCAGTTCTCCCCACACTGATCTATAGAATTAACGGCATTCCAAATACAATCCCAGCAGTTAGTATAGGGTCTGCCTACCAAATTATGTTCAATAAGTATTTTTGTATGTATGAGTGATAAAAGTAACGACAATAAAATACATTACAAATAAACATTTTTGTAGAACCAATTTCTGTGTTGGTGGCTCCCCTATACATCAGCTTTCCATTTATCAAACTAATGAAACAACTGTGAGATCTGAGTTATTTTTTAAATAATTCAATGCAAGTTATCATATAGATACAAAATATATTTATTTGAACTCAATATGATACTAATACCATGCAGATATCTTATATTTTGAAACATTTATATATTCTATTACACACTTTACTTCATTCACCAGAATTTTTTGTACTTCTCCATGTTCCTATTACGGACATATTTTTTTAAATGGAGAGTGGATGAAAAGTAATATGTAGTTGACTACTGTGAGAGTTTATTTTGTGTTGTTGAAATTTTATCTAAATGACTCCATAATATTGCTGCCTCAGCATCCATTTTGTGTGGTGAAGCAGCTTGCAAGGTCCTTGAACTGACACTGGTGCCTCCTGAGAATGCATGTCCTAGATAACACCCTGCAGAGTCACTAGCAAATCTAAGTTCCTGATATAACTCCCCCAACTGCCCTTGTGATAAACATTCTCCCCTGCCTCCCAGAGCCTTCCCATAGTGCACTTCTGATATAAGACCCCCAAAAAGCTTACCCAAAACCTGCTCATTTTGGTTTGATTTGACCAATCCAGCCTTAGCCTGGGAACCCCCAAACACTCTGCCTGCAGACCCTAATAAAGGCATGTGCCCCGGGTCCTGTCCTGCTCTATCTGCAAGCTGCCTTGACCTTCCAGTGTGGTCCCTTGAGGCATGCTGTGCACTTCCTGTAGGATCTGTGAGTGATAAACTTCCCTATTTCACTCTTCCTTGCAGTCTTTTGTTGAATATGGCTCACCATTTGACATCCTGGGGCTCACTTAACAAAGTCACAACATGTATCAACCTGACTGGGCTCAGTGATGCCCAGGTAGCTGATGAAACATTACTTCTGGGTGTGTCTGTGAGGGTGTATCCCTGATAGATTAGTATTTGATCAGTAGACTGAGTAACGAATGTCCAGTCTTACCAGCATGAGGGGGCATCATTCCACCCATTGAAGGCCTGAATAGAACAAAAAGGCAAAGGAAGGGATCATTCTATTCTCTACCCTTGGACATTAGACCTGGTTCTCCCGCCTTCAGATTCCGGGACTTAACATCAGTGCCTTTTCTCTCCCTTAGGCTTTCAGCCTTGGACTGGAAATTACACCGTTGGCTCTCCTGCTTCCCAGGACTTCAAAATCCAAATTAATTATTCTCCACATTTCCTGGTTCTCCAGCTTGCAGACAGTAGACCATGGGACTTCTCAGTCTCCATAACCATAGAAGCCAATTCCTATAATTAATCTCCTCTTATATACATGTATGTATATCATATTGGTTGTTTCTCTGAAGAATGCTGACTAGCACACTACTACTTTATGTTAATTTGTAAGGTGAAGTAATAAGAAACAACACTTTCAAATTTAAATCTCAGAACTTACAATGCTCAAATTAATTTTGGAAGAATGACTTTGAAGCATTAGATTTAAATTCTCATTTCTATTTCATAATATCTTCAAATGTGAACCGTAATAGGTTAGGGAAATTATAGTTAGAAAACTTTACCAGCAGGACAATTATACCTGACTTTGGTAAACTTATATGAGAACCATTATAACCACTTTATAGGTATCCTTAAGTTGGGCTATAGTCATGATAATTTATTCAAAAAATAAAGTAATACATTTTCCAGTGCTTTCACAAGTGACCATCAAGATTTTTTTGTAGACTAATAGAACTAAAATTGATGTTTTGTTGTGCTTTTTACTGTAACAATATTAAACATGCCAATTATTGAAGAGTAAATTCCAGGCATTAATAAAAACATTGGGAAGCAAGTAAAGATAAACTATTTTATATCCATAGAGAATTCATAGTAGTAGTTGGGCATCTTTTTTTATAATACAGAGATAACCTTTATTTGACACAATTGGGCATTTTTTATAGCTATGGACATAACTCTAACTTGTAAGTGATGTTCACATGAAGCAACTCATAAGCCTTCTAATTTCCAGTGGATATCTTCACCATCATAAATGGAACAGTTTTATGGCCATGAAGTTGATAGACCTTAGTAGTTCCCAATAACCTGCTATTCCTCAAAAGAAAACCATACCTACCCACTCCAGGAAAATGCTTTGAAGCGGCAAACTATACATAGCTGAAATTTTTAAAATATTAGGGCATCTTCTTAAGTCTGGAGAAAAAATCACTTCTAAGTAACACCAACTCTTGATCTGGTCATTTTAGAAAATAGGTTTGTAGCAGACTAACCATAAGGTAACTCCCAATTATTTCTTATCAACTAGTGTTCACACCTGTTTATTTTTACCTTCTCCTTGTGTGCACACAGTACCTGTGAGTTCTAGTCAATAGTAAATTTAAACAATGGCAAAGGTGATGTGATGTCATTCGCTTGATTAGGTCATGTTATATGGCAAAAATCACTTCTATGATTATATCATGTTATATAAGACTCTGTCATCAGACTCCAGGAAGTCTCTCATTGTTGGTTTGACAATGTAAGCAGTTATGGTGGAGAAGCACATTGGAACAGGAACTATGTGCATCATTTAGGACCTGAGGACAGTCTCCTGCTAGCAGCCAGCAAAAAGCCTGGAACTTTGGTTATATAGCCACAAGAACATGAATTCTGACAATATAAACTTTGAAGTACATTTTACCCCAATTATTCCTCCAGATGAGGATGCAACTAAGCTGTCCCAGATCCTTGATCCACAGAAAACATGATGTAATGAATGTACGTTGTTTAAAGCTATTAAGTTCATGGTAATTTTTTTGGTAGGAATACAAGGTTTAATGTGAAGCTCAGTTGATTCTCTGTAAATAAACTATTTTTCAAAGACATATTTTCCAAGGTAAAATTTAATACTTTTTTACCCAGAGAGAACCCAATGGAGAATTCCCACAGTATAAAACAGGGAAGTCTATTTTGTCTTGAATGACATTTTCTAAATATTAAATATACTTATAAAAGACCTCTATATCATTGAAGACTGTCTTCATTTAAGTGGCATAGTGTAGGATCTGAAGAATCAAAAGTTAGCCTAAGTACAGCCATCTTAAAGGCTTAAATACCACCCCCTAACCTAGAAGGAGGAAAATTATTAGAATCTTGAAAAACAAGTTAGTCAGCCAGTGTTAAATGTAGTGACCTTTAATTAGCTGACCTCAAATCAGTTAATCATACACACCAAGCTTATCTTGCTAGAACCACCCTAAACATTCCGAAGGTAATCTTATCTAACCAGACCCCAGGATGTAGCCCCAACCAAAGATTTATGTGTCTATGAAAAAACACTGTATTGTGATTGTGGAAAATGTTGCCCCCTTTGAAAATGCTATAAAACCTTCTGGCTTTGTGTGCTCAGGGTCCTTGTTGAGACCCGCTGCGTCGGGCTAACTTGGACCCCAGCTAGCTGGTTCCTGAATAAATTCCTCTTGCTTATTGCATCAAGAGACGCCTTTCGTGAGTGATTTGGGGCGGCGTCCTCCTCTGGGAGAATCCAACATTTGGGGGCTCATCCGGGATCGTGTGCTCACCCCGCTTCACTCCCGAAGTCGCTCTTGGAGGAAGAGGTAAGATTAGTGGCGCCTTGAGTTGTCTGTGTTCTGTCTTCTGTTTTTCAGTGAGACCGGTCAGAATTCTGAAAGGGGTACCCACTGTCTGGCAGTCGTCCCGATCCTGTAAAGGGGTCGAGACCGCGGTAGGTAGACGTACTTGGAGCACCGCAGGCTGCAACCCTGGGGCACGCCTCGGGGAGAGTGGAGGGCCAGGGACGCCTGGTGGCCTCTCATCTGTTTTTCGGGCAAGGTGAATCTGATGAGATAGGGTTGATTTTCGGGCGCCAAGAGTATCAACCCTCCGATTCCTTTCGGTTTCTGATTGAAAATCTGAGGAAAACAAGGAGCGGCCGCCGTGTGTCTAATCTGTGTGTGTCTCTGTTTTTTGTGTCTTTCACGTGCCTAATAATTGTTATACTGACAATGAGACAGACTCAGACAACCCCCTAAGTGTGTAAATGAATATATCTTTCTACCTCCGGATGGTATTAGTGAAATTGATTTAAAGACAAGCGCTTATGAAAATTGAGTGTTCTAAAACTTCCAGAAAACCTGATAAAAAAGTGTTAAGCATTAATGCTAATTTGAGTTTGCCTAAGGCGGGCATGTCTTGGTAGTTGTCGGCTGCCTGAGTTTACCTAGAGTCATTTGAGTCATGTTATCTGCTAAGTCTTTTAAGAATAGAATGCTTAGAAGCTTGGCTTTGTCTAGTGTTCAGTGGGGGTCTTGTGAGTAGGCTAGCTTAGTTGTTGCAGGTAGGTGAGCTGGATAAGTGTGGCAAGTGAACACCTTTTTAATTGTGTGTTGCAGTGTGTATGCCTACCTGCAGCCTGAGAATCTTTGTAGTAACTTAAAGCCTTAGAGTTTTGTTAAGTTGAGAAGATGTGCTCTGTGTTTGCTGGGAGATTGTGCTGTGAAGCTCATGGTTGCAGAAATTGTAGAATGTGTTCATAAGTTTGTCAGTCTAGGGAATGTTGGTTTGACAGTTTGCAGTGTCCTGCTTCTCAGTGTTCACTGGAGGTTGAAGTTTCTAATAGTTTTGAGTTCTGGTTAGAACTGCTTAAGGTGATGGAGAGGGCATTTCTCTATGCTAGAAGATGTATGTTTTGATGAGAGAAAGTGTAAAGAACGGAAATTCGTTTTGTTGAAAGTAAAAGAGAGTGATTGTTCTGAAGTGCAGCTATTTGTTTAAAGAAAGAGAACACTGAATGTAAAAAGAAAGTTGTAGAAGGCTTGTGGAAGAGTTAGTATAGTCATGCTATGTGAAATTGAAGCAAGTAAGTCTTGGTATCGAGTGCACAGCAAAATTAGAATCTCGTTTCCAGTTAAACAGTTTTCTTTAACTGTTAGTCTGCTCTTAGTGTTGAAAGATCAAAGCAGTTTCTCATGCTTAAAGTCTCAGTGAGTTGCCATAAAATCGTAATATTAAAAAGACTAAAAGCTAAAGTTTGTTAACAACTGTATAACCTTTATTTGCGTTTGAAATATTTTGTTATTGAAAATGATGGCATGGCCTGAGAAATTGAATTCCTAAGCAGAATGGTAACAAAGCTTTTTTCAGCTGATTAAATGCACTTAGTTAACAAACCAAAATTTATTCTTAAAAATTAAACTGTGTAGAATCTAGACAAGATTATGTTTCTCCCAGAAAAACAGGTTTCACTGTAAAGGTTAAATGGACGAACGTGTGACCACTTTTGAGAACCACCAGGTCTTCTTGTTTAATTTATATGCTGTGGATATGTTTGTATGTTTTAAAAAACATGGAGGACTCCATATTTTTTTAATGCAAATGATCTTATAAGCTGCTATGCAAATTCTATTAAAAGCTCTATCTACTATTAAAGAGTAAAACATTCTTGAAGCTTTCAGGGAAGACCTGTAGACTTAAGCACTTTCTCTGCTTTTTTGTATCTGGTCTTAGACACTTATGCTGAGTTATGTTCTTATTATTTTCACTGTTTGTAAGCTATTGATTGTAAGCCAAAGGTCATCATTTCTCAGTCCCTAAATGAAGAAGTAAAATGCCTGATCTCTTTCATCTCAAAGCATATTTCTGGTCATATCTGAATATCTGTGTGAAAGAAAGAGACATTTAAATTTGAGATTCTGCTTAAACTTTTAAGTTGAATTTGACTATAGCCATATTCATTCTTTGTATGTATCTCTAACAGGTCTTTTGTATGCCTGGTGATATTATACTCTGCCTTGAGTTTAGACAGTTCTTTCAGCTAAATGTGAATTCTTATTGTAGCTTTTTTCCCCTTCCTGAAGATGAAAGCAGAGGAATCTACCATCTGCTACCATTCTCTCAAGAATGCTTAGTAACCTAGAATTATTTTGACTTTCTATATATTGTCTTTTAAACTGACAGCAGCAGTCTCCCCTGCTGCCCCACCTTTTTAAGGTATCTCGTTTACTGTGCTGGGTATATAGATAATAAATGTGTAATGATAGACAGTTCTAATAGAATTAAATGCAAAAAAGTGCTTTTACCTCTAGTTAACTCTGACATGTTCCAGAGGGCCCCTGGAACATGTCAGAGGATTTTTTTCTCATTGGAGAAAGTATTTGACTGGTTTGGCTTGTTTATCTGATATATATATATATATATACATATATATATATATATATATATATATATATATATATATATATATATTTACCAGGAAAGCAGGAAAGCACTGTCAAAGAGAATGATGCTAAACTTTGTTACTGAATGTTTTGTATTACAGAAATATCAGAATTTCCTTATGTCAACTGTCTTACAGTAAGCTCTCATCAGATCTTTAACCATTGTCATTTGTAAGTCTTTTGTCATTTATAGTATTATCCCTAAACTGGTAAAGAACTGGATTTCAGCAGAACAGGTATTAGTTACATAAGATTACATAAACTAAAGAAAATGATTTTGTGTCTTTTTGTTTCAAATGTTGCTGATACAGTGTTTTAACCTTGTTCTCTTAAACTGACAACAGTTTAGTAAATGACTATCTTTACGAGCAGAATTGAAACATCCTTCTCTCTACCTGATCCCTCCAGAGTTTAAAAACTTTCAGTGACTGTTTTTGTATTTCATGGCAGTATGTTTATTTGCACGAGTTCAATAAGAATCTGCTTTCCTTGTGAGAAGACTACTTAAGAACACTGGTTATACTGCCAGGGCTTTGACTGGAATGTCATACCTGAGAGACATGTGCATGGACTCAGATGTGAACAACTTTAAGGAACTAAGATTGACTTTATAAAGCCAACAAAGCCCCTTGGAAGAACTGGCCTGGTACCTTGCTTACAGAGTTCCCAGCAGCCTTACCAGGTGAGTAAAGAAGGTCACTTCCTGGCAGGTGCAGAGACCTCGAGAAGAGAAGAATTCATCCAAATCTACAGGTACTGCAGGCAAAGCCTGATGGCAAGTCTAGCTTGGCTGTCTGGCCTCAAGAGGCCTTTAAAAGTTCAATCTGAAATTCCTTACAAAAAGTTCCAGCAAAGCATATTTAAAAGAGCCTGTGTAATCAATTGCTCTTCTTGCTGCACTTGTGCAAATGATCAAGCCAGCTGTTAATTATTTTCTTAACCTGGTTACTTCTAATAAAAATGAGGGTGATTTTAGAGAAAAGTATTGTTTCAATAATGGCAGCCTCCTTCAGGAATAGAAAATCCAACTCCAGATGTTGCTACATAACCTAATAACACAATTTGTTTTATCTTGCCTAGAAGCCACAAAACTGCAAATAGTAATAGAAATGAAACCCAGAATAGAAGCGCCAGCCTTCTGAGGCCCTCTCAACTGACCAGTGATGGAGACCTAGCTGCACCCTTTACTGCGCCCCCTTCTCAGCACGAAGCAGCCAGAGCGGTCATCGCCCCTTTTCCCTAGCAGCAGCTAAAGTCTCTATCTGTAGAAGAAAGAATGAGACCATACCCATAGCCTTCCCCGGTAAAAACAGGTATTTAATCCCTCCTCCCAAAGGATGGTGGGCTTGGAACACTGGAGTGACCCCATGTGTCTCTACTTCTGCCTTCAACTCCTCCCGTGATTTCTGTATCATGGTTCAGCTGGTGCCCAGGTTGATGTATCATGATGATCTCTCATTCGTAGCTGAATTTGAACCTAGGCATAGATATAAGAGAGAGCCAGTCTCGCTGACCTTAGCTGTGTTGTTAGGGATAGGAGACGCAGCCAGAGTGGGAATGGGGGCAGCCGCTATTGTCCAAGGGAACCAACATTATGAAGGACTAAGGACAGCTATTGATGAAGACTTAAAGACCATAGAGCAATCCATTACAAAACTTGAAGAATCTCTGACTTCCCTCTCTGAAGTAGTCTTGCAGAATAGACGAGGGCTGGATCTGCTGTTCCTAAAAGAAGGAGGACTGTGTGCAGCTTTAAAAGAAGAATGCTGCTTTTATGCAGACCATTCCGGAGTAGTAAGAGATTCAATGTCAAAGCTTAGGGAAGGGCTAGACCAGAGAAAGAAAAAACAGGAAGCCGGCCAAGGGCTATTTGAATCTTGGTTCACTAGATCCCCGTGGTTTACAACCCTGATATCCACTCTGGCTGGGCCCTTACTCATCCTTGTGTTGCTCCTCACTTTAGGACCCTGCATACTAAATCGGCTGGTAACTTTTGTTAGAGAAAGAGTGAGTGCTGTTCATGTACTAATGTTGAGGCAACAATATCATTCACTCACCCAACAAGGAGACACAAACATTCCATGATTGGAATGTCCCTAAAGAGAAGTGGGGAAATGTAGGATTTGAAAAATCAAAAGTTAGCATAAGTACAGCCATCTTAAAGGCTTAAATACCACCCCCTAACCTAGAAGGAGGAAAATTATTAGGATCTTGAAAAACAAGTTAGTCAGCCAGTGTTAAATGTAGTGACCTTTAATTAGCTGACCTCAAATCAGTTAATCATACACACCAAGCTTATCTTGCTAGAACCACCCTAAACATTCCGAAGGTAATCTTATCTAACCAGACCCCAGGATGTAGCCCCAGCCAAAGATTTATGTGTCTATGAAAAAACACTGTATTGTGATTGTGGAAAATGTTGCCCCCTTTGAAAATGCTATAAAACCTTCTGGCTTTGTGTGCTCAGGGTCCTTGTTGAGACCCGCTGCGTCGGGCTAACTTGGACCCCAGCTAGCTGGTTCCTGAATAAATTCCTCTTGCTTATTGCATCAAGAGACGTCTTTCGTGAGTGATTTGGGGCAGCGTCCTCCTCTGGGAGAATCCAACAATAGGAAGCTCTTATATAACTGAGCCAAAGATGCCCCTATATATTGAGTCTACACTTTTTCCTTCTTCACAGCAGGACAGAACAATTAGCTTAAAAGCCCACAAGTGTCAAACTCAAATTCTTACAATTTGAAAAATGTTTATGATTTTAACAAATTTATACCTTTTGCACAATTGCTTTAAATATAACCCTTATAAGCATATTTTTAGCCATTTAGGGCTCGCTGATTTGCATAGGTTATAAAACAGCACTTCTAAATCTTCTAGCTACAGATAAACTCACATGCTATAAATAACCCCAAGCTACTGCTGACCTTCAGAACTCTCTGACCCTGAGTCCCTATCTTTCTGCTGAGTGATATCCCCTAGATAGTAAGGCCCCTCCCCTATTTCCTTATTTCCTGGGAGTTCCCTTGCATTTGTCCTCTTCTGAGTGGTAGGACTCTGGAAGGTCTCATGTGATAAGGAAATTCCCCAAATCCCATCCTTCATACAAATCTAAAGTACCACCAAAATAAAGTTCCCTGTTTGCCTCTGCTACCTTGACATCATATATTTTTCCTAGATCAACTCAGAAACCACCAAACTCACTATAGAAACTGACCTTCTACTTATAAATGTTTCCTTTTCTATAGAGATCTTTTAAGAGGTATAAAAGATCAGCTGTTAGGAATTATATCAAGAAAACATTTGAATAGGCTTTGACATGTTCTACAAATATCTTTTGAATTAGCATTGGAAAAGGTTATCATCTAGTATATTTTCCAGGACTGCAGTTAGAAGTTTAATACTTTTCAAAACAAAAGGAAAAACAAACAAATGATACTATGCCAAACTGAAAAGCTTCTGCACAGCAAAGAATACTATCAACAAAACAAAAAGGCAATGTACTGAATGGGAGAATATATTTACAAATGACATAACCAATAAGGGGCTAATATTCAAAATATATAAAGAGCACAAATAACAACACAAAAAAACTTTTAAAAATCTTATTAAAAATATAGAGGATCTGAATAGACATTTTTCCAAAGAAGATATACAGATAGCCAATAGGCACATGAAGATACTGAACATCACTAATCATCAGCAACATGAAAATCAAAACCACAATGAGGTATCACCTCACAGTCAGAATGCCCATGTGTGTAAAATTGTACTATTTCCAGAATATCTCAACTGGCTTTAGTGCATCTGCATTTCAACAGATGTTCCTCAGGGGTGGAGAAAAGTAGTTCATCTCCATATCAATAGGTAATTACCGGGACCACCAAGGGCTTATCTGAACCTGAGAGGTTAGGGGGAGGGCTGGTTTGCTTCTGCTGTAGCAGGAAAGAGAAACAGCCCTGGAGTGCAGTTTGTTAGCAGTAAACAGGGTTTAAACTTTATTTCTCCCTTTGACTGATTTTGGTTTTACAAGTATTTTGCTCTAGGATTTCCTTTCCTTGGAGTTACAGGCTACTATTCAAAAAACAAGAACAAGTGTTGGCAAGCATGTGGCAAAAAGGGAACTCTACTATACTGTTGGTGGATATGTAAATTCGTGCAGTTACTATGAAAAGCAGTATGGAGGTTTTTCAAAAAGCCTAAAACAGGAATACTGTAAGATCCAGTAATTCCACCTCTGAGAATTTACACACAAAAAAATATCACTAATTCAAAAAGGTATATGTACTCTAATGTTTATCACAATATTATTTACAATAGCCCAAATATCAGTGAAACTTGTTTCCATTAATAGATGAATAGGTAAAGAAGATGTGGTACTTTATACAATAGAATAGTACTCAGCCATAAAAAAGAAATAAATCTTGCCATTTGTGACAACATGGGTAGATCTAGAGGGTATTATGTTAAGTGAAGTAAGTCAGACAGAGGAAGACAAATACCAAACAAAATAGAAATAGACTCTTGGTTGCCAGAGGGGTGTGGGGTGGAGGAATGGGTGAAATAGGTGAAGGGGGAAAATTCGTGAGAATATTTGATACTTTTATCTGGGTGATGTTTACATGAGTGTGTATGCATGTCAAAACTCAGCAAGTATTACACTTAGATTTATTCGTTTTAATGTATACTGCAATATAAAAAATAAAAATAAGTAAATAAATGTTTAAAGAACTAAAGGAAACTATTATTTATCAAACTAAAGTATGAGAACAATCTCACAAAATTGAAAATATCACTGATAGAAATTACAAAGTGTAACTGAATAGAAATTTTGGACTTGGAAAGTATAGTAACAAATTAAAAATTCACTAAAGAAATATCACAAGAGATTTGAGAATACAGAAGGAAAAATCAGCAAGTTTGTAGATAGATACATGCATATTATCCAATCAAAGGAAAAGGGAAAAATAAATGAAGAAAAATAAACATCAATGATATGTGGGCCTAATGCTAACCTAAGACAACAAGCATAACAACAGGCATAATTAAAGTCCCTGAAGGAGAGAACAGAAAGGTATAGAAAGATATGTAAAGACATAATGGCAAAAAAAAAAAAAAAAGTTTGATGAAAGACATGTATCTGTACATCCAAGAAGCTCAATGAATTCCAACTTGGATAAACTCAGAGATTCCCCAACTAGACACATCATATTCAAATTATCAAAAGCAGCAAGAGAGAAGTGAAGCATCATATACATGAAGCATTGTTAAGATTATCACTTGATCTCATCAGAAACAATGAAGGTTATAAGCAGTGAGATGAGCGGATTGAAAGAGCGGACAGAAAAAACTATCAAAAATTCTTTCTGACGCAACTATCCTTAAAAAATGAAGATAAGCTCTGTAGATGAGGGATGCTACAGATATAGGAAAAGATATTAATAAGGTTTTTCTCAAATGACTAGATTTTTCTTTTTCAATATAGCATACGAGGGTGACATAAGGGAAGCTGACAGAGTGAGAAAAAAGAACTCCTTTTTCCACATAGACATTTCTACTAGCAGAAACTGCCTGAAGGAAATCTTTTAGAACTCAGCAGTCTGGATGCATGCAGCTTCCAGCAGAAAGTTTGGCTGATAAATTGAGGTTAATATCAGCCTATCACAACCTCAAGCACAGTAGCAGGTATCCATTCCCCCATCAGTTTTCAGCCCATGGAAGGTAGCCATGCTCTTTTTCCTTGAGCAGTTTCTTGGAGCCACTTTTGACAATGAAGACTTATCCTCCAAATATTGGGGTATGTGTTCTGCTTATAGATTGTTTCATCTGATTACTGAGGTATAGTCACAGAGACTGGTTGCCATTGGCTCAACCCCCACTAACTGCAGGGGATTCTTGGGCAATATATTGAAACCTAATCTGTTTCATTTTTGGTTTTTGTTTGCCCATTGAAAAACCAATGTGGATATATAAGAGTCTAAAAAGCCACCATGAATTTGCAAAGAAAGACATATGCTCAAAAAAGAACTAGAAAACCTTACCCTTTCATCTCAGATTGATGCCTGAAACATAGAAACCTTAGACAAATCTAAAAGGGCAAAGGGGAGAACCTGATTTCTCATTAACACATAATAAATGTCTAGTTTAAAAATATATTTTTCAAATGTCCAATTTCAAAAAAATCACAAAGAAAAAGGAAAGTATGGTCCGTTCAAAGAAACAAAATAATGCTATTTAAACCATATCTGAGTAAGACCAGATGTAAGACATAACAGACATATATTTCAAAGCAATAGTTCTAAAGATGCTCAAAGAGCTAAATGAACATGTGGACAAAGATAGGAAAAATAAGTTCAAAATAAGACTAACTATAAAGAGATAGAAATTATAAACCAAGAACAAATAAATTCTGGATCTGAAAAGTATAATAATTCTTTCTGCTAGTAGAAATGTCTATGTGGAAAAAGGAGTTCTTTTTTCTCACTCTGTCAGCTTCCCTTATGTCACCCTCGTATGCTATATTGAAAAAGAAAAATCTAGTCATTTGAGAAAAACCTTATTAATATCTTTTCCTATATCTGTAGCATCCCTCATCTACAGAGCTTATCTTCATTTTTTAAGGATAGTTGCGTCAGAAAGAATTATTATACTGGACTGAAATGAAATGAACACAAATGTGTTTCAAAAGCAGATTTGAGTGACCAGAAAAAAACCCAGCAAACATGAAGATAGGATTATTGTAATTACTGAGTCTAAGGAACAGAAAGTAGCAAGAAAGAACAGTGAACAAAGCCCGTGGGATATCTGGCACATTATCAACTAAACCAGCATATGCATTCTGGGAGTACCAGAAATTGATGAGAAGAAGAGACAAAAATAATATTTGAAGAGATAATAGATGAAACTTTCCCCACTTTGATGCAAAATATGTATCTACAAATCCAACAAGGGTAATGAACACAAAGTAGGAAAATCCAAAGAGAGCAACACTGAGACACATTATAATAAAACAGTTGAAAGACAAAGAAAGAATCGTAAAAGCAGCAAGAAAGGATGTCTCATCATGTAGAAGGGATCCTCAGTGACAGTATTATTCAACATCTCACCAAAATATTTAAATGATAGAAAGCAATGAGTTCATATAATTAAAGTTCTGATAGAGAAAAACTGTCAACCAAGAATTATATATACAACTAAACTGTCCCTCAAAAATGAAGGAGAAGTTAAGATAGACTAATACAAACAAAATCTGAGGGACTTATAACAAGAGCTAGATTATAAGAAACACTAAATGGAACCCTTCATGTTGAAAAGAAAGGAAGCTAAAGCCAAACTGTCACTGTTTGCAGATGACATGATATTGTACATAAAAAACTCTAAAGAATTCACTCCAAAACTACTAGAACTAATATCTGAATTCAGCAAAGTTGCGGGATACAAAATTAATACACAGAAATCTATTGCTTTCCTGTACACTAATGATGAACTAGCAGAAAGAGAAATCAGGAAAACAATTCCATTCACAACTGCATCAAAAAGAATTAAATACTTAGGAATTAACCTAACCAAGGTAGTGAAAGACCTATACCCAAAAAAACTACAAGACACTCTTAAGAGAAATTAAAGAGGACACTAATAAATGGAAATTCATCCCATGCTCTTGGATAAGAAGAATTAATATTATCAAAATGGCTGCCCTGCCTAAAGCAATCTACAGATGCAATGCAATCCCTACCAAAATACTGACAGTATTCTTCAACAAACTAGAACAAATAGTTCTAAAATTCATATGGAACCATAAAAGACTCCAAATAGCCAAAGCAATCATAAGAAGGAAGAATAAAGCAGCGGGGGGATCTCACTTCCTAACTTCAAGCTCTCCTACAAAGCCACAGTAATCAAGACAATTCAGTACTGGCACAAGAAAAGACCCACAGACCAGTGTAACAGAATAGAGAGTCCAGATATTAACCCAAATATATATGGTCAATTAATATATGATAAAGGAGCCATGGATATACAATGGGGAAATGACAGCCTATTCAATAGTTGGTGTTGGCAAACCTGGACAACTACATCTAAGAGAATGAAACTGGATTACTGCCTAACTTCACACACAAAAGCAAACTCAAAATGGATCAAAGACCTGAATGTAAGTCATGAAACCATAAAACTCTTAGAGGAAAACATAGGCAAAACTCTCTTGGACATAAACATGAGCAATTGCTTCATGAACATATCTCCCCAGGGAAGGGAAACAAAAGCAAAAATGAACAAGTGGGACTATATCAAGCTGAAAATCTTCTGTACAGCCAAGGACACCATCAATAGGACAAAAAGGTATCCTACAGTATGGGAGAATATATTCATAAATGACAGATCTGATAAAGGATTAACATGCAAAATATATAAAGAGCTCACACACCTCAACAAACAAAAAGCAAATAATCCAATTAAAAAATGGGCAGAGGAGCTGAATAGACAGTCTTCTAAAGAAGAAATCCAGATGGCCAACAGGCACATGAAAAGATGCTCCACATTGCTAATCATCAGAGAGATGCAAATGAAAACCACAATGAGACATCACCTCACACCAGTAAGGATCGCCATCATCGAAAAGACAAACAACAACAAATGTTGGCGAGGTTGTGGAGAAAGGGGAACCGTCCTACACTGCTGGTGGGAATGTAAATTATTTCAACCATTGTGGAAAGCAGTATGGAGGTTCCTCAGAATGCTCAAAATAGAAATACCATTTGACCCAGGAATTCCACTTCTAGGAATTTACCCTAAGAATTGTAGCACTCCAGTTTGAAAAAGACAGATGCACCCCTATGTTTATTGCTGCACTATTTACAATAGCCAAGATATGGAAGCAGCCTTTTATCTTTTTGTGCTGTCTGATTGTCATGGCTAGGACCTCCAGTACTATGTTGAATAAGAGTGGTGAGAGTGGGCATCCTTGTCTTCTTCCCGATCTTAGAGAAAAAGCTTTCAGCTTTTCACTGTTAAGCATGATATGGGTTTGCCATATATGGCCTTTATTTTATTCAGTTACATACACTCTAAACCCATTTTGTTGAGAATTTTTACCATGAATGGATGTTGAATTTTGTCAAATGCTTTTTTAGTATCTATAGAGATGACCATGTGGTTCTGATCCTTCTTTTTGTTAATATGGCATATGGTACTCATTGATTACAAATATTGTACGATCCTTGAATGCCTGGAATAAATTCTGTTTGTTCTAGATGGATGAAACTTTTGATGTATTTTTTTATTTCTCTTTGCTAATATCTTGTTGAGGATTTTTGCATCTATGTTCGTCAGGGATATTGGCCTATAATTTTCTATTTTTGTGGTTTCTTTGGTTTTGTTTTTAGAGTGATGTTGGTCTCAAAGAATAAGATTGGAAATATTCCTCCCTCTTCTACTTTTTGGAACACTTTAAGAAGGATGGGTATTAGGTTTTCTTTAAATATTTGGTGAAATTCAGCTGAGGACCTATGTGTACCTGGAATTTTGGTTTTTGGGAGTTATTATCAATTCAATTTAATTGCTGGTAATTGTTTCATTCAGATTTTCTGTTTCTTCCTGGGTCAGTATTGGAAGATTGCATTTTTTTTAGAAAGCTGTGAAGTTCTTCTAGATTGTCAAGTTTATTGCCATACAATTTTCATAGAATTCTTTAATAATTATTTGTACATCTGTGGTGTAGTGATGTTTCCTTTTCTGTTTCTAATTTTTTTCTGTGTACCCTCTCTGTTTTTCTTGATAAGTGTGGCTAGGGGTTTATCTATTTTGTTTAATTTCTTAAAGGACCAGCTTCTGGTTTCATTGATTTTTTTCTATTCTATTGTCTTATTCTTCTCTATTTGCCCGTTTAATTCTGGTAGTATTTATTTTACATATTTAGATGCTCCTATGTTAGATGCATAGATATTTATAATGGTTATATCCTCTTGTTGGGCTGGCCCCTTTATTATTATATATTACCCTCTTTGTGTCATTATGTTCTTCATTTTGAAATCTCTTTTGTCTGATTCAAGTACTGGTACTCCTTTTTTCTCCCTATTATTTCTATGAAATATCTTTTCCCATCCTTCACTTTTAGCCTGTGTATGCCTTTGGGTCTGAAATGAGTCTCTTGTAGGCAGCATATAAATGGGTCTTGTTTCTTTATCCATTCTTTCCCTCTATGTCTTTAGATTGGAGCAGTCAATCGATTTACATTTAAGGAGATTATTGATAGATATGTACTTATTGTCCCTGGTGTCCACACCAAAATCCAGTGTAATGTGGGCTTATGCTCCTGGATCAGGTCTCCAGGGCCAGTATGCAGTGATCCTAGTGTCCTAGACCCTTCCTGTTACATTCCTCCTTCTCCAACTTGTAGCCTGGGTTTGGGGGAGGTCTTGGTTCCCACACGATCATGAATCTGCCACTTTACCTTTTTCTGTGTGTTCTTCTCTTCTTCCCCAGGTGTAGGGGGTCTGTTCTGCAGTCTTCAGGTTGTTTTCAGGTCTAGTTTTACTTGCTGTATTTTCTTCTTTTATGTGTTTTTGGGAGGATTTTCCTGCCTTGTTTTCCTACTCCACCATCTTTTACTCCATCCCCTTCTACTTTGTCTCTCTGCACTTTTACTTAACATAGTACTGGAAGTCCTAGCTCCAGCAATCAGATAAGTAAAAAGAAATGAACAGCATCCAAATTGATAAGGGAGAAGTAAATTTGTCACTATTTGCATATGACATGATACTATTTTTAGAAAATCCTAGACTCCACAAAAGACTATTAGAACTTGTAAATTAATTCAGTAATCCACAGGATACAAAATCAGTATACAGAAATCAGTTGCATTTATACACATGTAATGTCCTAGTATGAAGAGAAATAAGAAAATCCCATTTACAATTGCAACAAAATGAATACATAGCAACTAATCTATTCAAGGAGGCTAAAGACCTAGACTCTGAAAACTATAAGACATTAATGAAATTGAAGACAGTACAAATAAATGGAAAGATATTCTATGTTCCTGGATAGGAAGAATTAATATTTTTAAAATGGCCATAATACCAAAAGCAATCTTCAGATTCAATGTAATCCCTTTCAAAATACCAATGGCATTTATTACAGAACTAGAGCAAAAAATCCTAAAATTTGTATGGAATCATAAATACCCCCAAATGCCACAGCAATATCGAGCACAAAGAATAAAGCTTGAAGTATCATGCTTCCTGATTTTAATCTATATTACAAAGGTATAGTAATAAAAGCAGTATGGTACTGGCAGAAAAATAGACACATAGATCAATATTACAGAATAGAGAACCCAGACATAAACCCAAATTTATATGATCAACTAATATATGACAAAGGAGACAAAAATATACAACGGGGAAAAGACAATCTTTTCAATAAATGATGCTGGTAAACTGACTACATGCAAAAAAATGATACTGGACTTTAACTCTATACCATTCATGACAATATTACAGAAGTGGATTCAAGCCTTAAATATAAGCATCGAAACCATATATGTACTAACAGAAAACATAGGTAGTAAGGTTTTGAACACCAGCATTAGCAATTTTTTCATGGATATGTTTCTCCAGGCAAGATAACAAAAGCAAAAATAAACAACTGGGACTTCATCACACTGAAAGCTTCTCTATAGCAAAGGAAATCATCAAGAAAATAAAAAGCCAACCTACTGTATGAGAGAATATATTTACAATTGATATATCTGATAAGGGATTAATAATCCAAAATACATAACTAAGTCATGCAACTCAACATAAAAATAAAAAGAAAAACAAAAACAAAAACAAATTTAAGATAGGGCAGAGAAACGAAATAGACATTTTTCCAAAGAAGACACAGCAAACATGAAAAGGTGCTCAACATCACTAATCATCAGGGAAATTAAAATCAAAACCACAATGAGACATCACCTCACACCAGTCAGAATGGCTAGTGCCAAAAAGGCAAGAAATAACAAGTGTTGTTACCATATGCAGAAAAGGGAACACTAGTGCCCTGTTGGTGGGAATGTAAATTGGTGAAACCATACACATGGCACCATTATGGAAAACAGTATGTAGGTTCCTTGAAAAATTGAAAATAGAAATACTATATGACTCAGTAATTCAACTTGTGGGTATTTACCTATTGAAAACAAAATCACCAATTTTAAAAGACATATGCACCCCTATATTTATCACGGCATTATTTATAGTAGCCAAGATATGGAAGCAACCTAATTGCCCATTGATAGATGAGTGGATAAAGAAGAGGTGGTACATATATACAATGGAATATTACTCAGCCAGAAAAAAGAATGAAATCTTGCCATTTCTGACAACATGGTTGGACCTGGGGATATTATGCTAAATTAAATATATCAGACAAAGACAAAATACCATATGATTTCACTTATATGTGGAATCTAAAAAAATTGAAAAACAAATGAGCAAACAAGGAAAGAGAAATAGACTCATAAAAACATTACAACTGGTGGTTGCTATAATAGAGGAGGGTGGGGGGATGGGTGAAAAAGGTGAAGAGGATAAGGAAGCACAAACTTTCAAGTACAAAATAAATAATCAAGGGGGTGAAAAGCATGGTATATGGAATACAGTGAATAATATTGTAAATCTTTGTGTGGTATCATGGTAACTACACATTATGGTGAGCATTTTGTTATGTATATAATTGTCCAATTAATGTGTTTATACCTGAAACCAATATAATGTGTATTAACTATATTTCAATTAAAAAATAATTTAATAAAAAATAGTGAGCTATCAAGCCACAAAGAAACATTGAAGAAAGTCAAATTTATATTGCTAAGTGAAAGAAGCCAGTCTATTACTTTATGAAATGGATATATTTTATTTTGATAAACAATTCATGTGCAGTTGTAAGGAATATGCACTCTATTGCTGTTGGCTATTGTGTTTTACACATGTTAGTTATCACAAGTTGATTCTGGTGTTGTTCAGTTCTAATTAACTTTCTAGCTAGTTGTTCTAGAAAGTTTCTAACTTTCTATTAATTCTTCAGTGTAAAATATTGAAATCTCCAAATATAATCATGGTTTTGTCTGTGTCTCCTTGCAGTTCTGTTGATTTATTCTTTTTTTTTTTGGTATCATTAATCTACAATTACATGAAGAACATTATGTTTACTAGGCTTCCCCCTTCACCAAGTCCCCCCCACATACCCCTTCACAGTCACTGTCCATCTGTGTAGTAAGATGCTGTAAAATCACTACTTGTCTTCTCTGTGTGGCAGAGCCCTCCCTGTGCCCCACATGCACTACACATGCTAATCTTAATGCCCTCTTTTTTTTCCCACCCTTATCCCTCCCTTCACACCCATCCTCCCCAGTCCCTTTCCCTTTAGTAACTGTGAGTCCATTCTTGGGTTCTGTGAGTCTGCTGCTGTTTTGTTCCTTCAGTTTTCCTTTGTTCTTATACTCCACATATGAGTGAAATCATTTGGTACTTGTCTTTCTCTGCCTGGCTTATTTCACTGAGCATAATACCCTCTAGCTCCATCCATGTTGTTGCAAATGGTAGGATCTGTTTTTTTCTTATGGCTGAGTAATATTCCATTGTGTATATGTACCACCTCTTCTTTATCCATTCATCTACTAACGGACATTTAGGTTGCTTCCATATCTTGGCTATTGTAAATAGTGCAGTGATAAACATAGGGGTGCACCTGTCTTTTTCAAACTGGAGTGCTGCATTCTTTTTTTTTTGTTATCATTAATCTACAATTACAAAGAGAACATTATGTTTACTAGGTTCCCTCCTTCACCAAGTCCCCCCCACATACCCCTTCACAGTCACTGTCCATCTGCATAGTAAGATGCTGTAAAATCACTACTTGTCTTCTCTGTGTTGTGCAGCCCTCCCCATGCCCCCCATACACTATACATGCTAATCCTAATGCCCTCTTTCTTTTTCCCCGCCCTTTTCCCTCCCTTCCCACCCATCCACTCCAGTCCCTTTCCCTTTGGTAACTACTAGTCCATTCTTGGGTTCTGTGCTTCTACTGCTGTTTTGTTCCTTCAGTTTTCCTTAGTTCTTATACTCCACATATGAGTGACATTATTTGGTACTTGTCCTTCTCCACCTGGCTTATTTCCCTGAACATAATACCCTCTAGTTCCATCCATGTTGTTGCAAATGGTAGGATCTGTTTTTTTCTTATGGCTGCATAATATTCCATTGTGTATATGTACCACATCTTCTTTATCCATTCATCTCCTGATGGACATTTAGGTTGCTTCCATGTCTTGGCTATTGTAAACAGTGCAGCGATAAACATAGGGATGCATCTGTCTTTTTCAAACTGGAGTGCTGCATTCTTAGGGTAAATTCCTAGAAGTGGAATTCCTGGGTCAAATGGTATTTCTATTTTGAGCATTCTGAGGAACCTCCATACTGCTTTCCACAATGATTGAAATAATTTACATTCCCACCAGCAGAGTAGGAGGGTTCCCCTTTCTCCACAACCTCACCAACATTTGTTGTTGTTTGTCTTTTCTATGATGGCAGTCCTTACTGGTGTGAGGTGATGTCTCATTGCGGTTTTAACTTGCATTTCTCTGATGACAAGCGATGTGGAGCATCTTTTCATGTGCCTGTTGGCCATCTGGATTTCTTCTTTAGAGAACTGTCTATTCAGCTCCTCTGCCCATTTTTTAATTGGATTATTTGCTTTTTGTTTGTTGAGGTGTGTGAGCTCTTTATATATTTTGGATGTCAATCCTTTATCAGATCTGTCATTTATGAATATATTCTCCCATACTGTAGGATACCTTTTTGTCCTATTGATGGTGTCCTTGGCTGTACAGAAGTTTTTCAGCTAGATATAGTCCCACTTGTTCATTTTTGCTTTTGTTCCCCTTTCCTGGGGAGATCTGTTCATGAAGAAGTCACTCATGTTTATGTCCATGATATTTTTGCCTATGTTTTTTTCCAAGAGTTTTATGGTTTCATGACTTACATTCAGGTCTTTGATCCATTTCGAATTTACTTTTGTGTATGGGGTTAGACAGTGATCCAGTTTCATTCACTTACATGTAGCTTTCCAGTTTTGCCAGCACCATCTGTTGAAGAGACTGTCATTTCCCAATTGTATGTCCATGGCTCCTTTATCATATATTAATTGGCCATATATGTTTGGGTTAATGTCTGGAGTCTCTATTCTGTTCCACTGGTCTGTGGCTCTGTTCTTGTGCCAGTACCAAATTATCTTGATTACTGTAGTTTTGTAGTAGAGCTTGAAGTTGGGGAGCGAGATCTCCCCACACTTTATTCTTCCTTCTCAGGATTGCTTTCACAATTCGGGGTCTTTGGTGGTTCCATATGAATTTTTGAACCATGTGTTCCAGTTCATTGAAGAATGCTGTTGGTAATGTGATAGGGATTGCATCGAATCTGTATATTGCTTTGGGCAGGATGGCCATTTTGATGATATTAATTCTTCCTAGCCAGGAGCATGGGAAGAGTTTCCATTTGTTAGTGACCTCTTTAATTTCTCTTAAGAGTGTCTTGTAGTTTTCAGGGTGTAGGTCTTACACTTCCTTGGATAGGTTTATTCCTAGGTGTTTTATTCTTTTTGATGCTATTGTGAATGGAATGGTTTTCCTGATTTCTCTTTCTATTAGTTCATTGTTAGTGTTCAGGAAAGCTACAGATTTCTGTGTGTTAATTTTGTATCCTGCAACTTTGCTGAATTCCGATATTAGTTCTAGTAGTTTTGCAGTGGAGTCTGTAGGGTTTTTTATGTACAATATCATGTCTTCTGCAAATAGTGACAGTTTGACTTCTTCTTAACCAATCTGTATTCCTTGTATTTCTTTGTTTCGTGTGATTGCCGTGGCTAGAACCTCCAGTACCACGTTGAAGAACAGTGGGGAGAGTGGGCATCCCTGTCTTGTTCCCGATCTCAGAGGAAAAGCTTTCAGCCTCTCGCTGTTCAGTATGATGTTAGCTGTAGGTTTATCATATATGGCCTTTATTATGTTGAGGTACTTGCCCTCTATGCCCATTTTGTTGAGGGTTTTTATCATGAATGGATGTTGAATTTTGTCGAATGCTTTTTCAGCATCTATTGAGGTGATCATGTGGTTTTTGTCCTTTTTGTTGATGTGGTGGATGATGTCGATGGATTTTTGAATGTTGTACCATCATTGCATCCCTGGGATGAATCCCACTTGATCATGGTGTATGATCCTCTTGATGTATTTTTTAATTCGTTTCGCTAATATTTTGTTGAGTATTTTTGCATCTACATTCATCAGGGATATTGGTCTGTAATTTTCTTTTTTGGTGGGGTCTTTGCCTGGTTTTGGTTTTAGGGTAATGTTGGCTTCATAGAATGAGTTTGGGAGTATTCCCTCCTCTTCTATTTTTTGGAAAACTTTAAGAAGAATGGGTATTATGTCTTCTCTGTATGTCTGATAAAATTCCAAGGTAAATCCATCTGGCCCAGGGGTTTGGTTCTTGGGTAGTTTTTTGATTACTGATTCAATTTCATTGCTGGTGCTTGGTCTGTTTAGATTTTCTGTTTCTTTCTGGGCCAGGCTTGCAAGGGTGTATTTTTCTAGAAGTTGTCCATTTCTCCTAGGGCTTCCAACTTGTTAGCATATAGGTTTTCATAGTATTGTCTAATAATTCTTTGTATTTCTGTTGGGTCCATCGTGATTTTTCCTTTCTCGTTTCTGATTCTGTTGATGTGTGTTGACTCTCTTTTTCTCTTAATAAGTCTGGCTAGAGGCTTATCTATTTTGTTTATTTTCTTGAAGAACCAGCTCTTGGTTTCATTAATTTTTTCTATTGTTTTATTCTTCTCAATTTTATTTATTTCTTCTCTGATCTTTATTATGTCCCTCCATCTACTGACCTTAGGCCTAATTTGTTCTTCTTTTTCCAATTTCGATAAATGTGACATTAAGCTATTCATTTGGGATTGTTCTTCCTTCTTTAAATATGCCTGGATTGCTATATACTTTCCTGTTAAGACTGCTTTTGCTGTGTCCCACAGAAGTTGCGGCTGTGTGTTGTTGTTGTCATTTGTTTCCATATATTGCTGGATCTCCATTTTAATTTCGTCATTGATCCATTGATTATTTAGGAGCATGTTGTTAAGCCTCCATGTGTTTGTTAGCCTTTTTACTTTCTTTGTACAATTTATTTCTAGTTTTATACCTTTGTGGTCTGAAAAGATGGCTGGTAGGATTTCAATCTTTTGGAATTTACTGAGGTTCTTTTTGTGGCCTAGTATGTGGTCTACTCTGGAGAATGTTCCATGTGCACTTGAGAAGAATGTGTGTCCTGTTGCTTTTGGATGTAGAGTTCTATGGATGTCTATTAGGTCCATCTGTTCTAGTGTGCTGTTCAGTGCCTTTGTGTCCTTACTTATTTTCTGTCTGGTGGATCTGTCCTTTGGAGTGAGTGGTGTGTTGAAGTCTCCCAAAATGAATGCATTGCATTCTATTTCCTCCTTTAATTCTGTTAGTATTTGTTTCACATATATTGGTGCTCCTGTATTGGGTGCATATATGTTTATAATGGTTATATCCTCTTGTTGGACTGTGCCCTTTATCATTATGTAATGTCCTTCTTTATCTCTTGTTACTTTCTTTATTTTGAAGTCCATTTTGTCTGATACAAGTATTGCAACACCTTTTTTCTCTCTGTTGTTTGCATGAAATATCTTTTTCCATCCCTTGACTTTTAATCTGTGCATGTCTTTGGGTTTGAGGTGAGTCTCTTGTAAGCAGCATATAAATGGGTCTTGCTTTTTTATCCATTCTATTACTCTCTGTCTTTTGATTAGTTTATTCAGTCCATTTACATTTAGGGTGATTATTGAAATATATGTACTTATTGCTATTGCAGGCTTTAGATTCGTGGTTACCAAAGATTCAAGTCTATCTTGTTTACTCCCTTACTGTCTTACTTAACCAACTTATTGAGCTATTATAAACACAGTCTGATGATTATTTCTCTCCCTTCTTATTCTTCCTCCTCCATTCATCATATGTTGGGTGTTTTGTTCTGTGCTCTTTTAGGAGTGCTCCCATCTAGAGCAGTCCCTCTAAGATACCTTGTGGAGGTGGTTTGTGGGAGGCAAATTCCCTCGACTTTTGCTTGTCTGGGAATTGTTTAATCCCTCCTTCATATTTAAATGATAATCGTGCTGGATACAGTATCCTTGGTTCAAGGCCCTTCTGTTTCATTGCATTAAATATATCATGCCATTCTCTTCTGGCCTGTAAGCTTTCTGTTGAGAAGTCTCATGATAGCCTGATGGGTTTTCCTTTGTAGGTGACATTTTTCTCTCTCTGGATGCATTTAATACTCTGTCCTTGTCCTTGATCTTTGCCATTTTAATTATTATATGTCTTGGTGTTGTCCTCTTTGGGTCCCGTCTCTCGGAAGTTCTGTGTGCCTCCATAATCTGAGCAACTATTTCCTCCCCCAGTTTGGGGAAATTCTCAGCAATTATTTCTTCAAAAACACTTTCTATCCCTTTTTCTCTCTTTTCTTCTTCTGGTACCCCTATAATGCAGATATTGTTCCTTTTGTCACACAGTTCTCTTAATATTGTTTCATTCCTGGAGATCCTTTTATCTCTCTCTCTGCTTCAGCTTCTATGTGTTCCTGTTCTCTGGTTTCTATTCCATCAATGGCCTCATGCATCGTATCCATTCTGCTTATAAATCCTTCCAGAGTTTGTTTCACTTCTGTAATCTCCCTCTGGACATCTGTAATCTCCCTCTGGACTTCATCCCTTAGCTCTTTCATATTTCTCTGCAGCTCTGTCAGCAAGTTAATGATTTTTAATTTGAATCCTTTTTCAGGGAGACTCATTAGGTTTGTCTCTGCAGATCCTCTCTCAGGTGTTGTCTGATCTATGTTGGACTGGACTAAATTTTTTTGCCTTTTCATGGTGATAGCAGTGGCTGTAGGCGGGTTGCGGGTGTGTCAGCTGGGAGAAGAAAGTCCTTTCCTGCTTGCTGGATGCGTTGCCCTACTCCGCTGCCTGTGTCGGTTACCCGCACTCCTCGAGCAGCCACTGGGTTAGTCCCCTAAGCTTCTGTGGGCGGGGTCTCTTTCAGAGCAGTGCGGAGCCCTGCGGGGAGTGGCAGGCACGCCAGGTGCGCTCCTCTGTGATAGCGGTGCACCTGCCGGGCAGCTGTGCGCCAGCAGCGGCCTTTGGGTCTGGACCGGGCGACTGTGCATTGGGCTGGAATTCCAGTCGGCTGCTGGGAGTGCATCTGCTCCCTCTCGCTCCACTGCAGGTGCACGTGGGGCTCTTCCGCATGGGCTTCTACAGGGCTCCTCTGGCTCCACTGCCGCCCGTGTGCGCAAGCCGTACCCAGGCTGTTTGGTTCCTGCCACTGCGGGCTTGCAGAAGCCTCTCCTGGTCTCCTCTGGCAGCATTGGTGCACGCAATCTGCTCCCGGTCCCTTCCGGCACAGCCGCCCATGGCACGCGCTACCACTCTCCCACTACTGGGCCGGTGTGTTGGGGTCCACGCCAGTAGGAGGAACAACTGGCAGGCTGCTTAGTTCCACGAGGGGCCTCTGAGCTGTGCTGTCTCCCCAGAGTTTAGGGCGCCTAAGGTTCCCCGTGATTCCCAGCTGCTGACTAAGTGTGCCAGGATGAGTTTGTCCAGCTATGGGGTCCCTGTCTCTTTAAGACTTACAGAAAGCACTCGCTTTTCTTTTGTCTTGGGTGCTCCAGTTGCAGGGACCTGCCCACAGGTTTTGCTTTTCCGTTTCTCTAATATCCAGCACCCTGTGCACCTTGTATCTGCGCTCTGGATGTGGATTTCTAGAGCTGGTTGTTTAGGAGTCCTGGGCTTTCACTCCCTCCCCATTCTGACTCCTTTCTTCCTGCCAGGTTCTGGGGTGGGGGAGCTTTCGGGTCCCTCCTGGCCGCGGCTTGTATCTTACCCCCTTCGTGTGATGTTGAGTTCTCACAGATGTAGATGTGTCCTGGCTGTTGTACTGCATCCACTGGTGTCTCTTTTAGGAATAGTTATATTTATTGTATTTTCATAAATATATGTTTTTGGAGTTTTCCTCTGAACTACTCACGCCGCCATCTTCCCGTAATCCCAATTTATTCTTTTAAGGTACTGTTATGCCTTCTTGGCAAAAGGCCCTCTCTTATTATGTAATGTTCCTCTTCATCCTGTGAATATTCATTCTTTTGAAGTCTACTTTTTTATGTTAATGTAGCCATTCCAGCTTTCTTGATTAATGTTTGCAAAATATAACTCACCTACGTATTTTTGTTTAACATGAGTTTATGGTAGAAAGTTTATGTATCTCAAGGAATATTTGAATACTTAAGTTTACTTAATATTTAATGTAACTATACAAGTGCTGTACTTTTTTCTTGGTTTTGTTGTTACACTTTTCTAGTTATTTGTCTATTTCCTCTAAATTTTCAATCTTATTTACATAAATTCTGTTCCTTAATTTTTTAATGCTTCATTTTTTGTTATGTTCCTTCTTTCTTTCATAATATTATTTCTGTGGACCTTTTCTTTTGATCCTGATGAATCTGCCAAATGTTTGTCTATTTTATTAATTTTGTAAAAGAAAGAAATGTGGGGCTTCACTGATCTTCTTTATAGAGTCTTGATTTTTATTTGATGCTTTATGGATGCTTTTCCTTTTAATACTTCCTTCCTTTTTTCTATCATTCCTATTGTATTCTTAGCTTGGATACTTAGGTCATTAATTTCTCTCCCTCCTCTTCTCTAGTACTAGTATTTAAGGCTATAAACGTCACTCAAAACATGCTTTCAGCATGTCTCACAGGTTTTTATGAGTAATACTTTTATCATTAAATTTTAAGTATTTTAAGATGTCTCTCACGATTTCTTACTTAATCCATAAAATACTTAGAAATGTGTTTTATATTATGAAGTATATGGACATGTTTTTTCTACCCTCTTTAATATATAACTTAATTGTAGTGTGGTTAAGGCAACATGGATCCTATGATACTGTGAACAACAGTAACACCACTGAGACAAATCTGTATGTAACTGCTGACTCACCTTACCTCCTCCCCACATCTTTTGTGTTCTGCAGAGGAACATTCCATAGAAAAGATTAAGATGTCAGCCTCTCCTTTGACTAAATACACAGATGACCATCCTGCAGGTAGACCCTTTTTTCCTTGCATCTATAAATTACCCTCCATAAACATAAAGCAGTGCAGAGATCTATGTGTTCTGTGGCTCCCCAAGACAAACTTCTGCAGGTAAACTCACCTCAAAAAACAAGCTGGACTTGTTAGCCTTTGTTTGGTCTTACAGCTCCTTCAGCCTTTGGGGTTTGGTTTGCTTATACCTCCTCCATGTGGAGCAGATACTATTCTTTACATTAGCAAATAATGCAGAATCAATTCTTGAAATTGTTCCAAATGTACTTCAAATTATGTTTTCTGTAATTCTTCGAAGGAGGAGTGTATGTTTCCATTTCTATTTGGCAAGACTTGTAAGTTGTGTTGTTTAAATCTTCTGTTTAAAGCTGTTGTTTTATATATGTGATTTCTCAATACCTGAAAAAAGCTGTTGAATTTTTTCACTCGTTTGGTGGATTTTTCAATTTCTCATGAACTTCTATTAATGCTTTGTATATTTTGAGGCTATTTTAAGTGTATGTGTAATACTATGTAACATTTTACCGAAGTGACATCCCATCACCTTTGCCATATCCTATTGGTCAGAAGCAAGACACAGATCCTATACCCCCTTAGGAGGAAGAGATTATACAGTGTAAATATCATGATGAATCTTTCTTTTTAGATCTACCCTTAAGGTCTTCCTCAATAAATATTTATCATTAAGCATCTCCTGGATAATCTAAGTGCCTTAGAACACTTCAACTCCATTTATACCCACTCCAATTTCTATTGTCATGTATTTGACAAAGGGGATTTCAACAAATTAAAAACTTTTGCCTTGAAAAAGGCATGTTACTGGAAAGATAAGCTACAGAGTGGGAGGACCCATTTCCAAATAATATGTCTGACAAAGGACTTGTATCAGGAACATATAAGGTATTCTAAACACTCAACAGTAAGACAAGAACCAACCAATAAAAAGGGGGACAAAAGACTTAGACACTTCACCTAAGAAGGTATTCAGATTGTTACCAACAGACACTCGAACAGGGTTCTTTGTCCTTGTCTTCATGTATTAAAATATTTTAACACCTAGGTTTAGGAGTATGCAAGCAAGCAGTACACTTTATTAGAGAAGTAAGGAAATAGAAGCACCTTGATAGACCAAGGTGGGCTGCTCAAGAGAGTCAGCATTGAGAAGAATCAAGGTAGGTCCTATTATGGGGAGTGAAAATGTTTACTCGTTAGTTCTTAGGTCACTTAGCATGAGTTGGCAGGGGACAGCTTCAATCAGCACATGCGCAGTTGGATTACATACATATGCATATATTGCAAAGTCATCTCATGCAGCATTAGCATGTAAAATCTCCACCCAGGGATGGGAAATTCAGTATTATAATGAAAAGCAACTATCAGACACCAAATTTTCCTTATGCACATGTCACAATTTGTGTCTTGGTCCACTGATTAACTGACCAAGGGACCTCTAAACCTAGGACACGGTGGCTATAAAACTTGTTAGAACAATGGTTCTAACAACATTGACATGAAAAACAAGACACATTGAAGCCTTAGAGTCAGTTGTTCCAGTCACAAGGCACTTTTGTCAGAACTTAGGTATGTGGGGTTGGACTGGTCTCTCCATTTTTTCCCTCTATCTATATCAAAATAGAAATAAACATGAACATGAAAACATGATAAAACTCATGCTGTTAGGGAATTGCAAATTAAAACCACAATGAGATATCAATACATACCTAGTGGAACAGCTAAAATAAAAAAATATATATAATACCAAGTGCTGATGAAGATATGGAACTAGAACACATATATTTGCGGCAGAAATGCAAAATGATACAAAAATTTCAGAAAAATTTGGCATTCACTTCCACTTGAAAGTTTAAAGCAACTTTATTCATAGTTGCTGAAACTATAAACATCTTGTCTATTAATTAGTGAATGGAGGAGAAAGCTGTGATACATTCATATAATGACATACAACAATAAAATAGGAATGAACTATTGATTCACATAACATGGACAAATCTTAAATTCATTTTACTAAGTGAAAAAGCCAAACCAAAAAGGTCAACATTTTGCATAATTCCATACATATGACCTTCTGGAAAAGGCAAAATTATAGGAATGGAGCATAAATCAGTAGTAGTTTTCAGGGATTTTGAATGGGGAATAGGGGTTTACAACAAAAAGATCAAGAGAAATTACTGATAAAACTGTTCTGTACAGTATGGGAATGGAAGAATACATGACTCTGTACTTATCAAAACCCATAGAATTATGCATCATAAAAGTGAATTTTACTGTATGTAAGTTATAAACATCTCTGAAAGAATTTTTGCCATCAAATGAGCAGAAATTTATAAAAAGTCCATGTTTTGGTGAACATGTTGAGATGCACATTTATATACCACTGACGGGAATGTAATTTTGTACAACTATACTGAGGATAATTCAATAACACCTGTCAGGTGCCCTAATAAGACTCACATCCAACTTGGTAATTCCAATTTCAGAAATTTATTCTAAAGAAATAATCAGAGGCATATAGAAATTAATGTTCAATAATGTTTATTACATTTTAATTTTGTAGGCAAAACTGGTAATATCCAAAATATCCAGCAGTATGGAATCATCTAAATTTTGTTAGATCCATATGAAATATTATTATGTAACAATACTGAGTTTTCAAAGAATGCTAATTACATGGAAATATGCTTGTTTATTTTCAAATGGAAAAAGTTAAAGAACATATACAATATATCAATTTTTAAAAATTGTTACTTTTTAAAAAATACAGCAGTGTTTTGAGTTACTGTTTTCTAGGCTGTAAGATTATAGGTGTTCCTTTTTAATTTATACCTTTCACTTTATTTTTTAATGATCATCTGTTACTTTTAGCAAGAAAAAACTTTGTATTTTTAAAAACAAACATCCCAGCCCAATCCAGCCAAGCCCACAATCTTCACTCAGAAGTGTATACTGTTGTGTCTTGGATGCCTGTTGTCCTCTTGTTCCTTGAGGTACTCACTATAGATGAACACCTGCCAAAGTGAGAAAGAGTGTGGCAGCATCTCTCCAAGAGCATGAAACCTGTAAGTTAAAATTGCCTTGTAAGCCACAGGCTCATACTGGTATCAATCTCCTTGACCTATGTAGAGACAAATCTTTAAAAACTATAATGTCCGTCTTATGTAATTGGAAGTTTCCCCTCTTCTAAATCTCTTCTATAAAGGCATCTTTTATAACCCTCCTCCAAAGCAGCTCTTTTTATTTTAGATATCCCATCATGCTCTGGCAGGTAACAAATAATAAGTTCAAGGATTGACCTTTCATTGTATTATTTCCTTATGCCATACCTGGTGTTTGGGGTTGCCTGGAGCCATTCTGCCCACTGCCTCTGGCCCAGCCTGCCTCTGCCCTTGCGCTATCTCTTCTGTCCTTGACTCCTTTAACACCCTGTCACTGAACCGGAGAGCTCTTCTAAGTTGCAAATCTTGTTCTGGATTGTTTCTCAATAGCGGTTACCAGAAACCTCCACAAAAGCAATCCTACCTGATGAAAAGTGGCTGGCAGTGATTCTCACAAGTAGCAGTAGCAGTGGTGCAGTGCAACAATTCATCTCCAATCCACCTTAAAAAGTTTCCGGTTTATGCATCAAGTCTCAGTGATTACTCCACTGAAGTAAAGGATTTTATGACTTCCCTCACTTTCCTCCCCTCTCTCCCTCCATTGCTAAGGGCAATAAGGAGTTCACTCCTATGTTCATTTATGAACATCAAAGATCACAGGTTTGCTTCCTTCTTCCTTCATTCATGCAGGTTTCTCGGTCCAACATCCACTGAAATGGCAGGCATTTGTTACTCCATTATGGGATTTCATAGCCTCCTCTACTCCTCATTATATTCAGAGGAAAAAAAAAAACGAGTGACACTCCCAACACTGGCGGTTCATTCACTCATTCACAATAAGGCTCCTCCCAGGTGGGGACTGTTACAGATGGCTTTGAGGAGGGAAAGGAAAACACCTGCTGAAACCCACTGAGGTGGACAGGGTAGGAAATGAAAGGTGGTTGAGCAAGGAGTGCACTAGGACTCTGAGAGGCAAGACCCAGGATACCACACCAGATGTGACCAAGGGTGTCCTGAGGAATCACTGAGAATGTATTTGAAAGATACAAGACTTTTCACTTTCCCCATTCCCTATTCTGCCCATTCCAGATTGAGAAAAAGTAACCAGGACTCCTGATATTTACTATTAACCCTTAAGATTTCCTCTTTATATACTATGTCCTAAGTACTAACCTCTTATAACCATTTTAGTACAGGGGACTGCACTGGGGCAAGCCCTCTAAGTGGTACTTCACAATCAGGTGAGACATAAGAAGTAAATCCTGAGGCTGCAGTCTAGGGTAGCTGGCCTCAGATATAGCTTCTGGCTGCCATGAGATCAGGTGGAAGAGGGTATCAGGCTGATTAACTGAATATTTCCCCAAGTGTAGAGGTAGCTATGACAAATTAAACTCTAACCTTAGCATTCATACCTCTCTGAGTCTTAAGAGATGGGGAGGAAGTGCTAATTAAAGACTGACTCCCAGCGGCATATACATGGGGCAGAAAAAGAAAGAATATGAGCACAGGAATAGGGGTTACTTTCGAGTCAACTGATTGTCTTCCTTTCTTGAAGCTGGAATCCTTTATTGCTGAACCCAAACTCATCTCTGGTGGCCTACATTCCAGCATTTGGGAGCCAGCAATTTCTACTATTGGAGGCCTAACAGGGCAATTATTATGCCATATTTTCGAAATTGTTTTTTGTTGTGAACATGGGGTGCTCTTTGTGGGAAGTATAGTTCATATACACACATACAGTACAACTTCTGAAAAGAGAAATGAGCCAAGAGAGCTAAGCATACAATTGAAAAGAGCAACCTGTGGTCTGAAGTCTCGAGTGAGTGACGCTTCTGCTGAGTCATGCTTTGTAGAACTGAGATGGAGAAGCTGTAGTTATCCTCTGCTTTTTTCCTTTTCTTCTCCCTCATATGAAGTGTTCTACCAGTTTCTCCTGAGGAATATGAAGCAGCCTATACAGGAGGGGATAGCCTGTCTGAGAGCTTAGTCACTCTACCGCAGTTGTTCTCAATGTTTACTGGAATATTGACTTATCTGAAGACTGTAACAGAAGAAAAATGACTGCATACAGTATCAGAGGGTTCTCAGAAACTCTCTTCTCTAAACTTTACCTTCCAAATTCTAAGGGCTGTCTTTCTGCATTCATCTTCAGCCCTCCTTCCCAACAACATAGGGAACATCTACAATATACCCACTAAACAAGATGCATCCAGACCCTACAATGGCTTTTACAAAGTGGTTTTGTTATTCATGCACTGATGTGAGCTTTCTTTTGTCTGCTCTATCTTAAAAGTGCAATAAGATAAATGGACTGTGTTTGTTATAGTTAATCAGTATGTTTTTAAAGTACTGTGCCTATTTTTTCCCAAGGGGCAGTACTAGCTCAATCCTCAGCTCAGAGGCTCAGAAGCCAAAGTACATTATGGACCACAGCCAACAAAGGTGTGCACGATGTAATAAACTTAGGTCAAGATGAAGGAAATATTTTAATCCTAAGGAAATTTTTTTAAGCCACTTCAAGATGACCAGTCTGCTGGTCTTCAGAGTTAAGGAGATGGTCACAGGATTCCATCAGTGTTTAGGGCCTGCAGCTCCTCCAGCTGTCTTGCTATTGCTGCTCATTCTATCATACCTGAAATGTGACAGACCCAAAAGGTGTAAATGAATAGCACATAGCAAGGTGCTGGGCATTGAGCAAGCTCTCAAAAAAAGGAGGGGATCGTTTTAGCTGGGCATTACGGCAACCAACTCTTCAGTGCAATACGGAAACCACAGGTTTTGTACGTCCTAATAACCCCTACCACTACTCATACTACTATCCCACTACATCCTCTCTTCTCTTACATCTTCAGTTGCCATGTGCCAACCTCCGTATCATTCCTTAGTGACTGAAGCCTATTGTATATGGCTCATAGTGTTTGTTCCCAGCCCAGTTTTTGCTATAAACCTGGATCACTTCAATAGCCATGTAAATAACCATCTGACATCGTAGCTTCACAGGTTATCTTGACCACTCCTGTTTTCAAATCTTAACATTTCAAAATCCACTGATCATAGACCCTATCATGCCAGTTTTCCAAGTATTCAAAATCAATCTCATTAACTCTAAGGCCTCTTTTTGTTCACAGAATCTGAGCTCTCTTCTGATCTAACTTCCTTCCATATAGCCTGGATTCTCAAGTCCATACTGTGTAACTCCTCTCTTGCTATCTGTCCACCCCTCAATCAAGGTGAGTCCAAGGCAACCAAATGTTACTTGTGACCCTGGCCCAAGACCACTTTAAATTTTCCTGAGCTTCAGTTCAAGTTTCCAACTAGGTTCTCCCTTTGATATACCATGAGTTCTTCTGTTAATGGTTCCACTTCGGCCTGTAGGCCTGAATATTTCTTTAGAGACTGCTTTTTCCTCTATAATCTTGTCCCTGGTGCACTTCATCTCCATCATGCTCCTCTACAAATCTTCAGGTACTTCTCCTAACTCCTTTTCCTATCTCTATGCTCCACTGGAAAGCTAATTCCTTTTATCTAAGACTGAAGCTCCACCCATGTTATAGAGCCATAGGTTTCACCCTCCCGCCACTACGTGCACCATCTTTCAGGATCTTGTTCCATCTGTTTTCATCTCTGTCTCCCACATCTACGATTCCCTTCTCAGTCCTTTGTGCTGTGCAATCTGCAATGACACTCAATTTTATCCCATATTAAAAGGAGTGTATATGACTCATGCTAGGGCCCTCATGGCATGATTTTACTTGTACTCTAGTTGTCACATCTTCTAACACAAAGAAGGCTTCTCCTAGCACAATGATTAATCACACTAAATAAGAAAAAGGAAACATGAGCTGGTTGAGTGGTGAATAGGAAGTGGAGGCATATCTGTCAGTGTATGTTAAGAGGACAGCTGAAGTAAAGTTGAAACGGGAAAATTGAATAGAAGCCACAGAAGCAAACCCCACACTGTCAGGTAATGTTTCTGCTCAATGATCACCATGGTCCTACCCAAGGAGCAACTGGCAGTACTTGTAGTAGCAGCAGTGGCAGCCTCGCAACATCTTCAAGCAGCCAAGACTAAAATACAGGGTCTAAAAACACAGTATTTCATGGAAAACACAGTATTAAATATGACATATATGTGGCACTTGGGCTGCTACTCCCTCCTCTCCCACCCTCACCAAGCATCACCAGCATTCACACTGAGCTGAGACCTGGCTTCAGAATTTTTATAGATAACCAAGGCAGCCACTGTAAATCAACTGGAGATGGTATTTGATGTATATTTGCTATCCTCTCATTATACAGCAAGGTCCACGGCAAAAGAATTAGCAGAAAGGAGGAGGAAGTTTCAGGAAAAAGCATACTGAAGACAGCTTGGATGTTGTAGGCAACTGGTGGGGACAAGCTGAGCCCATGGAGATCACAGAGCAGGTGCCCAATTAATGTCTGTTGATGATTCATTTTTTCATTCAACAAACATTTAATGAGACCTACAATGTGCACTTGATTAGGCACTGTGAATACAAAGGCACTGTCCTTGCTCGTAAGGAATTTAGTCTGATAGATGAGAACCATAGACACGGACAATGATAATACAACCTGATAAGTGCTAGGACACTTAGCAGGTTGTATTATATCCATCCGAGTAGGATTTCTTCAGAAGAGCACAACTCCAGGTTGCTGTTGGATCCATGAAGTCCTCCCAGCCACCAGGGCCTGCTGTTGTTTCTGTCATGCGTCGAGTATCCAGGAACTAACAATGATAGCTGTAATTTACAGTGTTCACAGAAAACACTTTACAAATATCCTCGTATAAGCCCTTAAAATTAATTATTATATCAGATGAAGACACTGTGGTTCAGTGAGGTTAACTGACATGGCTTAGATCACACAGCTATCAAATAGATGAGTCAGGTTTTAAATCCAGTTTTGACGAACTACAAAGCATTTTCTACTTTTCAGAGATAACCTTTATTCAAGTATAATGCAACTTTTAACAGTTTTCTATTTGGAAAAAAAAAGCAAAGGCAAAAGATTAGTGATCAGGGCACATACACACAATTCATCTGGTTTCCCAACCTATTTGACAGAAAAAAAAAAGGCAGAGAAGTGGCTTCACACTTATATACCATTGAAAACCTTAGGGTCACTTAGTTTTTCTTACTTTCTCACACTCCGACATCCTCATTCATGATGTAAAATATAAATAACTCGAGTTAACTATCTTCTTTTAATCCATGTCATGGTCTCCATTCATTATCAGCAACAAATATAGTTGATTTGGCACTTATCATATTCCAGACTCTTTTAAGAAATTTACATATAAATTCCATTAAATCTTTATATTTCCCTTCCCCCCAAATCAGTGCAAAAAAGGTTATTACCCCTATTTTACATAAAAGGAAATAAAGTCCCAGCAAGGTGAAAAACCATGAACAAGATCACGTTGGTAAGTGTAGAGCAGATTTGAACCCAGGCTATCTAGTCCTGACACTCAAACTCTCACTGTACTGCCTTCATGCCCTACACAGGACTTTTTTTCCCAACCCTTCTCCACCCTACTGCCCTTCAGGATGGCTAGTAACATAAGGTCCACTGAAAATACATGTCTAAATATGACCTCCCATCAATAATTGTAGTCACAGAAAGCCATTCTCTGAATCAGTTTCACAAAGAATGTTGTATTTATATTACATTGAGAAAAGAGAAAATAAACATTGAATGTTTAAATTTTCAATTATTGAACATATTTTGCTTGGAAGTGTAGCCATGAACATTCTTAAATCCCTCTGCAAAATAAAGTAATTGAGACAATAATAACTAAGGCCATTTTTTCCCAACAGGCACATGAAAAGATGCTGCACATCGCTAATTATCAGGGAAATGCAAATTAAAACCACAATGAGATATTACCTCATACCAGTTAGGATGGCCAACATCGAAAAGACTAGGAATACAAATGCTGGTGAGGATGCGGAGAAAGGGGAACCCTCCTATACTGCTGGTGGGAATATAAATTAGTTCAACCATTGTGGAAAGCAATATGGAGGTTCCTCGAAAAACTAAAAATAGAAATACCATTTGACCCAGGAATTCCACTCCTAGGAATTTACCCAAAGAAAACAACTTCTCAGATTCAAGAGAATATATGCACCCCTATGTTTATTGCAGCACTGTTTGCAATGGCCAGGATATAGAAGCAACCTGGATGTCCATAGGTAGATGAATGGATAGGAAAGATGTGGTGCATGTGCATAGTGGAATACTGCTCAGCCCTAGGAAGGAAACAAATCCTGCCATTTGCAGCGGCATGGATGGAGCTGGAGGGTATTGTGCTTGGTGGGGTGGGTCAGGTGGAGAAAGACAAGTGCCAGGTGATTTCCCTCATTTGTGGAGTATAACAGCGAAGCAGGGCTGAAGGAACAAAATAGCAGCAGACGCACAGACTCCCAAGAAGGGACTAGCGGTTACCAAAGGGGAGGGATGGGGGAGGGCGGGTGGGGAGTGAGGGAGAAGGGGATTGTGGGGCATCATGACTGGTGCACATGGTGTGTGTGGGGTCACGGTAAAGACAGTGTAGCTCAGAGAAGACAAACAGGGACTCTGTGGCGTCTTACTACACTGATGGACAGTGACTGCAATGGGGTATGGGGGGGGTGACTCGATAATCAGGGCGAATGTCATAACCACATTGTTTTTCTTGTGAAACCTTCATAAAAGTGTGTATCACTGATACCTTAATTAAAAAAAAAAAGAAACTAAGGCCATTTCTTCCCTGAATGGGCTTTAGATATAAAAACTCCAGTTTTGGTAAAAAGTCCTTTGGGAGACATGTGACAGTGACAGTAGGCCTACTACTTATGAGAAGGACAAGGAACTTAGTAATACTCTAAGAGGTCTGCAGCTGTTTGGATGTCTTCCTGAAATCAACATTTCATATACGACTGCCACCCCAAAAAGAAACTAGCAAAAATTTATGCAGCCAAGATCTAGTCCAGAAGGAACCAAAGTAACACGCATTCAGAGAACACGAGAGGGTCTTTCAAGGCCATGGATAGGGGTGGGGGCGTGCACATTTACCAAAGTCTGAAAGCCTTGATTTTTCTCTCTTTACCACCTTAATTTTCCCATATTCTATTATATCTGTTTTTATGATCTCTTATTAAGAAGGTATCCCTGCTTCTACACTCCCATTCTTCCTGGCCTTAGATCATTTATCATCTTAACTACTACTGTGTCCTAATCTCCCTGTCCAGGTTTGAAAATCTTCCAGAACATACTCCATACTGCTGCCAGAGTGGCCATATTAAAAGTATACCCTTCTTAAAACATTCAAAATGAAATCCAAATTTCATGCCATACTATATAAGGATCTAGTCGCAGCCTACATTTCCAGCCTAATTTCAGGAATTGTCATTCCCACATTTCAACAATTTCCAATGTCCATGCCCTTGCTTAAAAGGTCCTTCCCTCTGTTTTCTGCCTGGCCAAACTTTACTTCTTTTAAGAATCAACTAAAGCATTGATTGATTCCTCCAACCTCTGGCATCTCAGACTCTGTCAAATGGTTTCTCTTCTGAAACCCACGGTACCTTGTACATACCTCCATTGTAGAGCATACCATACTGCTGTAAACATCTGTGTACATGTTGAACTCTCTCATTAGACTGAGAACTCCTTGAGGGCAGGGACTGTGTCTAATTCATCTCCATATCCCCATCACCCAGCATAGTGCCTGGCAGCTCAAAAGGCAGCAGAGAGAAGCTGAAGATGTAGAAGAGAGAACAATAACGCGATATTCTTGAGTTGGGGCACAATACAAATATGCTGAATAAATTGAAGCTGTAGAAGAAGAAATTTCAGCTCAGTATTACAAAGAGTCTTGAAAAAAGAGACAAGTTCACTCAGGAAGGTGTTCCCCATCCGCAAGTGCAGTTAGTTACCCAAGGCAAGACAATTTGTTGGGTTTGAATTAGGTTCAAAATAAGCTGTTTTGGATGAGTCTTTTACATTCCTTCTATCTTTCAGGCTCTCAGTCTACAACCTATGCCATAAAGACAGCCATTGTCTGAGCCTATGAGTCAGTCCCGTGAGTGAATGGTGGCTCCCAAAGTGTAGGCAAGGGCTGAGACCTCACTCCCATCCATTCTAGACTGATGGCAAGCTTAAAACATAACCCATTCTTTGGTGGCCTGATTCCCATGTGACCCTTGAACCTGAGCTGAAAGTACTCTAAATGCTGTCAAGGCCACCAAGGACCTCATGATGCAAAATACTTTCTACAACCTGCCACCTAGCCTTAGATTTCCTGGTTAAATCTTTTGTGCTTTTGATCAGTTTGTTAAAATGCCCCTTAATCTAAGGTCGTAAGCTGTCATCAAGTGTATACTAAAGGTTGGATAAAATCAATGCAATCCTTCTGTATCCCATGAAATAATTTAGTCTGACGTTCCTCTTCCCCCAACAACAACAAAAAAAGAATGCCTCAAAATGTCCTGATTTTTAATTCTGGTACTCAGTTTTCCCAACTGCAAAATATAGAGGTTGTATTGAATGGTCTCCCTGATCCCCTTTATTCCAGAGGAACCAGTTTCTTACCTTTCACTTATAAAGTAGATGTGTGAATCTATCCTTGTAATTTCACCAGATTTTTATAAGGTTCAAATAAAACCATATTTTTTCAAAGGCTTCTAAATGATAACAGGCTATACAAATGTAAGGAATTACTATTGCAAATTAAGACACACAAGAGGAAAGGGGTCTTAGAAGTATGCTCTGCCATTAATTAGAGGAGTTATCTTAGCAAAGTTACTCTACGTCTCTGGGATGCCTCAGAGCGTTGTGGTGATGACTAAGTGGGAGCATGTGAAGTAAGCACACAATAAAAATCAGTTTCTTTTGACTTGATTTAGATAGACTCTCAGGAATAAATATGATCTTCAAATGCATGTAATCTAACCTCTCTTTCCATGCAGGGAGATTCTCAAATTCCATCCCAAGTGGTCATACAAACCACTGAATCACTTCCAAAAGTTATATTCATCTTTGGACAGTTCTTAAATCTGTTTCTCCACTAACTAGAACTGCCTTCAAAAGTAGCACAACCCAACTATCCCTGACACCATAAAAGATATGAATAGATCATCAAACCCTCCATTTTGGAGGAGCTGTCTCCCACAGTCTAAACAGCTCTAATTCCTGTGGTGCCTCTCATAGAATCTAAGTTTGAATTCCTTTTTATATCCTGTTGTTCTCCTCTCAGAGAGTTGCTCTTAAGCTAGAATCAAAATTAAGGATTCTTACCTCTATGATTCTAAGCTTTTGTAGTGAGAACACAACCAGTTGGCTCTATACTGCAGGGTTTGGAGGACTTCAATGGGCAAATACCCTGTAAACAAAAGCACTAATTTCCAGAAGCTTGCAGTATGGAGGAAGCACTTCTAAATGGGAAAAGGGGAGGGTCAAAGGGATGCTAACAGCACTAAAAATAAATGGCTTACCAAATAGTAACATTAGCCGTCAGTTCTGTACTTACTAAAACAGGGATATGGAATATTGTAAATAATGTGGATCCTAGGGCCATCTGCAAGAAATAGTAACATCATGTCCAAAAAAATATATTTTGTATGACCTTCTATGCTTACAAGTCTAGTCTCTTTAGATGACATCTGCACTTTGCCACAATAATCCCAGTTCCAAAGGCATCTGCCTATTTCTTTCAGAAACTCAGGGAAAATACTGAAGATAATAAATGAAAAAGACACATACATACACAATACTGAAGACATAAATAAAAAAACATACCACATTCATGTATGAAGTTATAAAGATTATAGCTCTCCAAAAATTAATCTATATATTCCATTCCATTCCGTTTGCAATTCCAATGGTACATGTGGTAAGAACTTGGCAAGTTGTTTTTACAGGTCTCCTGGAAGAATAAGTACAAGAGAATAAAGAAAATTAAAAAAAAAAAAGAATGCAGGACTTGCCCTCCTAGATAAATTTGTTGTAAAAAACTAGGCACATAGGAAAGGACAACAGCAATATTGTCTAATCACAATGCAACACACCCTTTATTTTTTCGTTTAGTTCAAACCAGAAATCCTCAACATGCAGCATCATAGTAAATAACTATTGGATTAAAACAGAAATGTAAATTATAATCAAACATATTTAGCAAACAAGAAAGCAAGAACACTACTTATGAGATTCAGCCAATACTATACATAAACAAACAAGTTCTATTATAAGATAATGAAAAAGAATTAAACTCAGTAAGGATAACAACATAATGGGAGTTAAACAAAGAAAAGGGGACAGAAAGAATGTGGATAATGGCCAAAAACGTGCCAAATTTCATGAAAAAATGATAATCTGTTACATGCAGGATCAATGTACACCAAAAAGGATAAACTCAAAGACATTCAAATCTAGACTTAAGATTGTTAAATTGTCAAACTGACTTCACAACCTTGAATGAAGCAAGAGAAAAACTCATCATGTACAATGTATCCTCAACAAGCTAAAACCAACATCTCATCATAAACAACAGACAACAGAAAATAATGGGAAGATATATTCAAACTACTGAGAATATAGGAAAAAGAATGTCAATCGAGAATTCCATATCCAGTAAAATTTCCTTGATAAATGGAGAAATTAGGACTTTCCCAGGTAAACAAAAATTAAAATAATTCAGTGCTAGCAGACATGCCCTATAAGAGATACAAAACGGAGTCATTCATGCAGAAGTGTAAGGACACTAGAGAATAACTCACATGTATCACATGTACATGAAAAATAAAAGGACCAGTAACTACATAAGTACACAGAAAAAAAACAACAAAATCTGCTTACTTGTCATACTTTTCTTCTCATTAACTTAAAGACAGTAGCATAAAGGAATAACTAGAAAATTGTGATGACGTGCCTACACTGTATAGAGATATAATTTGTATTATAATAACAGCACAAAGTAGAGGAGAGGGAACAGAGATACAGTGGAGCAAATTTTGTACCCAACTGAAATTAAGTTGGTATTAATGTGAAATCAGTTATTTTAAGATAAGATTGAAATACCAGAACAACCTTTTTGTACCCAACTGAAATTAAGTTGGTATTAATGTGAAATCAGTTATTTTAAGATAAGATTGAAATACCAGAGCAACCATGAAAGAAAAAACCTCCAAAATACAGTAAAAAAAAACAAGGGAATTTAAAACATACAATTCATCTATATGCTTTCTACAAGACACACATTTTAGATTTAAAGACACAAAAAGTTTGCAAGTAAAAGAATAGAAAAAGACATACCAGGCAGCTACTAAGCAAGAGAGGTGGAGTAGCTATACAAATAAAAAACAGAATTAAGCAAAAAATTGCTACTAGAGGTAAATAAGGATATTTTATTATAATCAAAGGACCAGAATATCAGGAAAATGTAGGAATTATAAACATATAGGCACCTAACAAAAGCACCAAAAATAAGACAAAAATGTTGGAAAAAGAAAAAGATAGATAACTCAGCAATAAGAACTAGAGATATAAATACTATACTTTCAATAATAGAACAACTAGGCAGAAGATCAACAAGGTAATAGAACACTTCAACAATTCTATAAAACCACTTGACCTATTGAACATCGACAGAACATCCTCTCAACTGCAGAATACACATTATCCTCAAATGCACACACAATAGTCTCCAGGATAGATCATATACTAAGACATAAAACAAGTCTCAATAAACTTAGAAGAACTGAAATCATACAAAGCATGTTCTATCACAATGAAATCAGAAAATAATAGAAATTTGGAAAATTAATGGACATTAAACAACAAACTCCTAAATAACCAATGGATCAAAGAAGAAATCACCCAAGTAGAAAATACTTTGAATGAAAATATAAATAGAACATATAAAACTTACAGGATATAACAAAACAGTGCTTACCGACAGAACTGTAGCTAAGTACCTACATTAAAAGTGAAGGTCTCAAGTAAATAAGCAAACTACCTTATGAAATTAGAAAAAGAGGAAACTAAACTGAAATGAATCAGAAAGAAGGAAAATGAGTTGAAAATAAATGAAAGAAATAGAATAGAGAAAATCAAGGAAACGAAATGTGGTTCTTTGAAACAAACAAAAAAAAGTTGTAGCTAAACTAACCATGAAAAAAAGAAATTAAAATAAATATAATGAGAAATAAGAGAGGGGACATATTACCAATTTTACAGAAACAAAAAGAATTACAAGGGAATACTCTCAAAAAGATTATGCCAATTAGATAAATGGACACAACCAAATCTGACTCCGGAAGAAAAACCTGAACAGACCTGTAAAAACAAATTCAGTAATTAATCTACAGAATTCCTACAAAGAAAAGCCAATGAACAGATGACTTCAATGACAATTCTGTGAAACATTTAAGGAAATTAACACCAATCCTTCATATAATATTCCAAAAATTAGAGGAGAAACACTTTCCAACTCATTCTGAGGCAAGAATTAGCCTGATACCAAAACCAGAGATAAAGCAAGAAAACTATGGAGTAAGTTACCTTATGAATATAGACATGCAAATCTCCCAAACACCAGGGAACTAAGCCTAGAAATGAGTATGAAGGACTTTATACCATGCCCAAATGGGATTTCTCTCAGTAAAGCTTAAATTGGTTTAATATTTGAAAAATCAATGAATTTAATACAACATATTTGTAGAATGAATATGAAAAACCTCATATTGACAAATGTATAAAAAGCATTTGACAAATATTATGACAACCATTCATGATTAAAAAACAAACTTAAAGTAGGAACGGAACTTTTTATACTTGACAAAAGGTATCTACAAAAGTTGTACAGCTATCATTGTAATTAATGGTTAAAAAGTAAATGTATTTTCCCTGAGACCAGTAATAATACAAAAAAGATGCTCTTGCCAATACTGCACAGGAGACTATAGCCAGGGTAATTAGGCAGGAAATAGAAGTAAAAATCAATGAGATTGAAAGAATTATCTGTGGTCATAGGAGATATACTCTTATACATAAAAATCCTAAGGAATCTACCAAAAAAAAAAAAAGTCCTACTGTTAAAACTACTGGAACAGAAAGCAATTCTAATGAGTTCAGAAAGGTTGAATACAAGATCAATAGAAAAATAATTTTATTTCTATACACATCAATGAACAATAGAAAATGAAACTGAGAACAATTTTATTTTCAGTATCATAGGAGTAAAATACTTGGAATACATTTTTTAAAAGAAGTAGAAGATTATTTACATTGAATTCATACTGCTGAAGGAAATTGAAGATGACTAAATGGATGGAAAGACATGTTAATGGACTGGGAAAATAGTGAACATGGCAATACTCCACAAAGTGATCTGTAGATTAAATGTGATTACTATCAAAATTCCATATTTTTTATAGCAACTGACAAAATGATCCTAAATTTCATATGGAAACTCAAGGTCCAACAATCATGCAAAAGAACCCAACTGGAAGATTTGTACTTCCAAATTTTAAATTTTACCACAAAGCTACAATAATAAAGACTGTGTGGTCCAGACATAATGATATAAAGATAAATGAAATAGAAATTAAAGACCAAAAATAAACCCTTGCATTTAGGAGCACTGGGTTTTCAATAAGGGTATCAAGTTAATTCAATAGGAATTAGTCTTTTCAACAAATGGTGATGGGAAAACTGTTTATCTGTATCCAAAAGGATAAAGTTGAAACTTCACGTCACACTATATATATGTCAAGTGGATCAGACCACAATATAAGAGCTACAACTTAAGTTAGATAATGGTTTGTTTGTTTGTTATGGTACCAAAATCAAAAGTGACAAAAGAAAAAATAAACTGGATTTCATCAATATTGAAAACTTCTGTAACTGCAAACAATACCATCAAGAAAGTTTAAAGGGAACAGGATGGAATACATGCAAATCACATATCCAATAAGGGTCTATTATCCAGTTATATAAACAACTCTAACAATATGACACAAAGACATATAACCCAATTCTAATGAATAAAGGATTTGAAGACATTTCTCCAAAGAGCTACAATTGGCCAATAAGCACACAAAAAGTTGCACAACACAGAAATACTAGTCAAAACCAGTGAGATATTTCACATCCACTAGGATGACTATTTAAGACTAAAAATTACAAGCGAGAATGGGAGTAAATAGAAATACTCACACTCCATGTTGAGAATGTAAAATGGTGCAGCCACTTTAATAATGCCAATTACTCAAAATGTGAAAGAGCTGTGATATTAAGCAATTCCAATATTAAGTGTATAATCATGGAAATGAAAATATGTTGACATAAAAACTTGTACATGAATGTTTATTGCACCATTATTATTAATAGACAAAAGGCGGGAAACCCAAATATCCTTCAACTGATGAATGTATAAAGTTAGGTTAATGCATAAAGTGGAATATTATTCAGCCATAAGAAGGAATGATATGGATAAACACCCAAAACATCCCAAGTGAAAAAAACTAGACACAAAGGTCACATCTTGTATGATTCCATTGATATGAATGCACAGAATGGACAAAATCCTTAGGATGAAAAGTTAGTTTAGTAGCTGCCCGGGTTGCTGAAAAGGGAAAATCAGGAATGACTACTAATGGATATAGGGCTACATTCTCAGGTGATGAAAATGTTTTACAGTAAGGCAGTAATGATTGTTGTACAACTCCACAAATATATTAAAAGCCTCTGAACTTTACAGGGTGGGTTTTATAGTATATGAATTACATCACAATAAGAGCTATTTTTTAAAAAAGTTATTACATTATTTAAAGTTACTTTGAAAAGTAGAGTTGTTAAGATAAGTGTTGCTACTGACAGGTTGATGATAAACCCATTGACAGGCTGTCCCCAAGTAATGGTTACCGGTATCTTGGCCATAAGTGAAGGTAAAGTATTTGTACCAGCATCAAACTATCCAATATATATAAGCAAAACACATATACAAGAAAGCAAACATTAAAGATAAAGGAGTACCACATGGAGATTAGCCCTACTACTGAAACATTCTCATCCACTAGGAGACATTAAGTTTTTCAGTGACACCATTAAGTGAAAAGATGATCTCATAGTATAGTTGGGCTAAAGAATGACCTAGTAAGAGCAGTAGTAGAGGCAAGATTTTGGAAACAGTCATTAAACAGCCTCAGAAACAGAATAAAGGTACTCCTATATTTGACCGAAGTGGTAAAAGAATCTTTGGACCGTATCTATAATACGAGGGAATTGCTGAGCAAACAACTAGACAGCACATATTTTTAGTAACAAATACAAAACTTGCTAGAAAAGTCCAAGACCTACCAAATATATTTGAATCACCTTGAGGACTACGGTTTAGATTACTACTATTCAACAAAGACAGAGGAAATGGCTGCTCACAATTGTAAGTTCTGGGGTATACTTTTTTGATCAAGAATTAAGTCAACGACAGTATAATAAATTGTGGACTTATGATAGCATAATAAGGCAAGTAACAGTACCTCCAGAGCCACTTCAATAATGGTTGGCAGATTTTAATACCCAGTGTTTTGCTAGTAGACAAAATCCAGACAGTCAACCAGAGGGCAAAAGACTAAGTGGTTAATACTATTAAAATATACCTAGTCTAAATAGCAAGTCTGAACTAAAAGTAAACCCTGAACAGTTATGCACATAAGGCACTATTATATGTTGTCACCCAGGTGATGACATTCAAGTGCGCCATGTCCACAAGATCTCCCCTGGAAAAATAATGAAATTAAAAGTGAGATACAGCTCAAAGTACGTGAAGCAAATATAGCAGTTGCTAGAGAACACCTAAATTAAACCACCACTCATCACTGCATCATATGTATGGACACTGGATTAATAAAAAAAATAAAATGGCAAACAGGGCAAAACTATAGCAACAGTACCTTAACACATACTGTGCGTTTTTGTGCCTTGTCTGCTTATCATAGGACATGTGCTTACAGGGACAATGTTATATTTAACAAAAGCCAGCTTTAGTTGCTACAATATAAGTACACTAAAAGTATATGAAATAATAATACTGAATATTTTGGAATATTAAATTATTTTGGAATATTAAATTAAGCCCTTAACTCCCTCAGACATTTTTTATGTAGAGTAATATACTCCCATGAGGTTGGCTGGTTTTAGGAGAAACATACGATCTTTGGTACTTCATATATAACCATTTATTTTTAACTCGCTAGTGAAAAATTTTAATTTATAGTGATAAGCCAGAGTAACGAACCTAGTAATTAGGGATACTGAATTGAACACTTGTACACCAGCACTATGCTATTATGTACACAAACACCAAAGTCAAACTTTATGAACCACAACCTTTAACTGGACAAAATCAAGAAAAGAAACAAGCGCCTTTGAAGTTCCTCACATGTATTTTTGGCTCACTAGTAGTCATCAGGTTACCCTAACCGTCAGAACCAAATCTGTGATGCAAGCATTGCAAAATAATTTCAAAAGGGCGACGCGCTGTGGAGCAATGCAGTACTACAGGATACGGGGGAAAAAACTATTCATTGTATATTGTGGCAACAAACCTTGAACTACTTCCTGACAACAGACAGGATTACCAAATCGAGGGAAGAAACCGAGTACTATTGGAAAACAGCCACTTTAATATGCTAACAATTTAATTACACTGACCTACTTTAAAAAACGCCTCTCATGTCAGCGAATGTGGAGGTAAAATTAGCAATATTAGAAGCAAACAGCTTCTATCAAGACTAAAATATTTTTTGCTCTAATTAGTTCTATCAGATTGTAACATTAATGAAAGTTTCTTATAACCTAATTTACAATGGGAGTGGTGGTGAACCTAACATCAAAAAGGCTCTGTATTTGGGGAAAATTGAGTAAAGCAGGATTTCCCTTGTGTTTCCTTATTGTTTACTAAACTACACAAAATCTATGTGAACATTTCTTGGAGTATTAAGAGTGAAAACATCACTCTTATGTTACGGAGGACCTATAGTAATTGGCAAGACTACAAATCATATAACAAAAGTGAGCTATAAACAGGAAAATCACACTCCCAATTATATCTGAACCTGCAATAACAAAATCACAATGTCCGCTAAAACCCTGCAGTAGTTGCTATTACTGTAGCAAGTTGGGAATAGTAATTCCTGAAGGGAAATATGCAACCAATACAATTAATACAAACTATGAAGAATTAACTACTGGTGAATTTCCACAATCACTACCCACAGGAATGAACAAAATTTAGATGTAGTGTTAATGGGAAAGGCACTAAAGGTACCAATAGCCTTATTACTACCTTCAAAAGAAAAAATTGGGCATGAAATCCCTACTCATTAGATGTCTAATAAAAGCTCATCATACAATGTATTACTGACTCCGAATGGATGAACCACACCCGACTGGAAAATTGTCGACCAGTTAGACAGCTGGCTTTTGCAAACGGCGGCACCGCGTAAACAGAGGCCCTATGCAAGCGCTATATATAATGGTTGTGTCCACAATACGGCGCCAAATTCCCACCAATCTCATATTTGATTAGTAGTAAATGGCACTGCGGATGACACTCATTTCCAATATTCACGTCAACTTCAAACCATGTAAATTCCCAAGGGGAAAATGTGCCAACTGGGTACCATTAAATGGTATCGAAACAAAGAGAATCAGGCATATATGTATAATGAAATTCACCCATGTGTATTTGCGCCTGTCAAAGGTCCTTCAGAACCAAGTTTAGTATGCAAACTCACCTGCCTATGATCCCGTGCAGGCAAATTACATTATCAACCAGTTACCTAAATCCCAAACAATGCTAAATCTAAAATTTAAAAATACGCCAGCATAAACACTCGCTATCAATTCGAGGATGGGGCAGATGTACTAAAATTATTTGCAAATGACATTAATAGATAACATTAATCTCTCGAAAACATTAGAAAGAATTGTCTTCTGATTTATCTGATTTATAAAGTACAACGCTGGGAGGGCAAATGCACTAGAGAATATTCATGGCAATGTCTTTTTGTCCAAGACTTTAAAAATGACTACCCCCCAAAGTACACGTCAGTAAAGGATAGGGAAGTTGCAGTGAAATTTTTTTTAAGCCTATCGTACTGACCCAGACTCAAGGAATCCAAATGAAATGCAACTGGAAAACACTGAGACCTTGAAGCATGTCACCCCTAAAGGGACGTCGCAGAGTGCACAATTAAGGAACTAATTGTATCATTTTTAAGCCTCCATGCAGTGCCGACATATACATGGTAGAAGAGGTTACTTGGTATGTCAGTAACGATTTAGCGAGACCTATGGAAAAGCATAGCCCAATAGCAAATGGCTACATTATAACAAATTTCAATTAGTGGCTCAGTATTTCAAAGTTGGTCACGAAACCTGTATTTTCACTGGATAACATGATTGTCTTGCCTGTTTGCACAGGATAGACTAGCCCAACTGACCACTTCTAAGCGAAATCAAATGATGCACCTAAAAAGTGTATGGTATATCCCTCTGTATTCACATGAATCAAAGGCCCATGACATCTTTTTTTTAAAGTAGCAAAATTTTACTAGAACCTTACTAAGCGCAAGGTTTGGAACCGAGGTTCTGTACCAGATTGCCAAAATGACAAGACTATATGCAATTACATAGGGAAAATCACTTTCCTTCTCATTTGTCCAGAGAAACCAAAATTGTAAATTCATTACAACCATATCCATGGCAAAATAATCCATTTGCTATGTTTAGCTGCCAGCTGAATGTTAAATCCCACCAGAATAATCAGTTCAGCTAGAAGTGTTACAATACTTTAAGATGCTTATCTTTAGGATAGCACTCCAGAAGTGGCTGTCAGCAATACAGCAGGATTACATATACTTAAAAGGGGCAGATGTTTAATTAGAAAGGGGGTTTCGCTTGGAGCTTTCAACTCAAATATTCCAAAGGTGTTTATCACAAAAAAAGCACTAAATCTTAGCTGCACTACCAACTCTGTATAAACTTAGTAAAATTTTACTATGTCAGAGGCAGAATGCTTGAAACAAATAGTAACAGCTACTAAAGGTACTAACAGAAATTTAACAGGGAAAACATAACTCAGCTCATCAAGGAAGAGTTGAGAACCACAGCATTCAGAAGTTCTTCCATTGGTTAAGACAAAAAGTGCTAGCACTATACTAAAACAGCCTCTTAGCCACTTGCAGGAAAACGACCTGAAAGCCAACGTGTGGATTCTATTGCAAACATATGATTCCCAGAGGGCAGAGACACTACTGGTGGCAAAATTGTATTAGGACTTTTTTGGATATCAAGTATGTCGAAGATAGGCATTAACACTGCTTTGCATTAATGAATTTCACCACCTAAGACTGTTGCCTATTTGTTCAGTGCTGGCAAACTCCCATCCGAAGTTTTGCTTCCTAGCTCACTTGAGGAAACACTTCATCAATGTTGTCATTAGGTGATTCTAATTTTTCTTTAGTCCTAGGGTGCATGATATGGGGCACTTCACAATATGCTGCAGTCCTAGAAAACATCTTTGTATGGATGTTGTCTAGGACAGACTACAGGAAGACCCGTTTCTAGTTCACATGGTCTAGTGCAATGTGGCAATGAAGGTAAACTAACCTTAACTTCCAACGGTGAGAAAAATCTTCTGCAGCACAGCATGGGGCTCCTTTGAATCATTGCAACAGCCAAGCAAGTAAGTGTATTCATCCCACCCAAACTCCAAGGACACAGTAAAAAACATTTATTCCCCACCCTCTTGTGGAAAACTCACCCAGTTTGTAGATGGTCCATACAGAAAATGCTTAATCAAAGCTTCAAGTACATCAAGTCTTTCCTAAGTGCTTTTAACATGTGGTTGATGGTGACATGTGAGCCAGAGGTGCAAAGTAAGCTCTCAGGGTTCCTTTTAAAAACTAAGCATGGTAAGCACCTCATCCAAAGGACAAATAACTCGATCTGAGGTGCACTGGCCAATTTGGCTGGTAGTCATTGAAGATAAACTTCATCAATGTTTGTAGGCATCTCAAAGCTATTTGGGCCAAGTGTGCCACAAACAAAAGTTATCAGGCTCATTTCTCCTCCTGATGAAAGCAAGGGAGTCTTTGTTCGTCCTCATTCCAAACCTATTCTGGATTATTCTTGAGGTCAATGCCCACAACATTCCTTCTTGGTGAAAACCATCTCAATTTATCCTTTACCACATGCTCTAATCCTAACATAAGGTATGGGATTTTATTTTGGAGCCTCATCCAAGACCTCCTAACTTTAGAGTACATGCAGCACAACTGCACTTAGTTAAAGCAGGGCAGTGAGAACTAGAAATGAACACCACAAGTTCAGAATAGCAGTGTGTCTGGACAGCCTTTCATCCTAATAAGTAGAATCCAGTGGCAAGTACAGCTAAACCACAGACATTCCATACCAAAGGACAGGTGGAATTTCACCAAGACCCCTAAGACTCTTCAGGGGATGCAGGACCTTGTCTACATGGTGTACTATTCCCTGGGAAACAAAATGTTGGGTGTTGGTTCCTTTTATCTTACAGAGGCATTCTCTTCTTTAAAGAATTCGGCTTCCTATATTAGGTGAACAGAGCTGCAGTATCAACTAAAACTTCTCTGACCTTATCTTCGAGTGTCTAACATGGAAACTAGTTAGTGTTTAAGGCCAAATTGCTGAAGCAGATGATCTATAACCTAATGTCTGTAGTTGTATCTGTGGCTTCAATGTCCTATACTTAACAGACAGTATGATTCTTTGAGGCAGGTGAAATCTATTGAAAACTCTTTAATATCTTAACATTCCCAATTCGCCACTGTGGTCCCCACCCATCTCCCATCAGCCCCCAAGTTGAACATAGTGGCAAGTACTCAGGAAACACTGGCAAGACACAGGCTGGCCCATGAATCCCATGAGGCACAAGGCCAGAGAAAGGGTGGAGAGGCCACTTGGATATAATAGCAGAAGCAGCTCAAGCTGGGGCTTCTTACATAGAAGATATAAGATACTGAAATGGTCCATGAACTCCACTTTCAACACACTGAGCATCCTGAGAGTGAAACCAGAAGTGGGAATGGAATCTTTATTTTCAAAGTCACTGCTAATAACTACACTGCTTCTAGATAGGACTGGGTAATAGAGCTGCAGCCATCACTAACTTTGGAGGCACTTGATAAGTGACAAAATCCTGCATCACTCAATTCCTACTGGACATGCACCCTTCCCTCCATACTTCCCCAAACACCTCTGATACTCCCCATCAGCCTGATGTCACATACCCATAACACAGGAAACCACTCCTCCCCTACTGCTTTGGTGGTCTAAAAGATAGCCAGAAGTGGTCCCTTTTCCAGTGTTTGAACTCACCTACAGCACACACAACTACCGACCCCCAAATTACACAGAACCAGGACTGGTGAGGGGGCAGAAGCATGGCTGGGCCTTGCCAAGGAAATGGAGTGAAGATGCGTGCTGAGATCACATTTCTTCTTAGACTAATGCTTGATTTATTCAAAGTGCTATGCAGTCTTTTCTTCTTTGCAACACATTCCAGATGGAGCCTCCATCCCTTTCCCTCTTTCCCTCTTTCCCCAAACCCTCAGCCCCCCACCCCAGCTACCTTCCCTACCCAATAACTCTCAAAATTCCCAAGAGCATCAACTTGTATGACAGGAAATGTTGACCAGCTTTTCACTATCCACACTTTCACATCTTTCCTTATTGTTTCTTAATAGATGAGAAAGCAAAACTAAATCCCCTTAAACATCAATAGCAGAAGTACTGGAAGGGCTCACATGGTTTGCTTGAGTTCTCAATCTAGCTCAGGGAAGGCTGGACAAGCCAGTCCACATCCAACCCCAAATATCTCAGTGTTCACTTTTAAAAACTGATGGGACTCATAGGCAATCACCTATTCAGCTGTAATATTCTATAAAATGCAGACTTGCATTCCTTCTCTTAGACCACACACTGCTTACCTTGAGGCTCAGGAGAGGCACTGTCCAATCCAGAATAGCTCTGGTGGCAGCAGTGGCCCCAAAAGCCTTGGATGCACCAATTCTTCTGAAGCAGCAATAGGTTGTTGACCATGGGGAAGTCTTATCATGCCAAATGAGCCCTTGTCCTACCACCCTGTTCCTTGGACATGAAGATACCTCCCAGATTCTGACTAGAGCTATTTTACAGTTTTGTGTGAGAGGCCATTAGGGACCCAGCAGCAGGGTAAACAAAGTGGTAATAGTTCCTGATATTTGGCATTCCTCAGGGGCAGGGCAAAAAAAAGCAACTTACTGAATAGACTGTCCTAATTTACAGGCACTATGAAAGAATGATATATCACTGGTGATGTGGTACATGGCTCAAGATCAATGGGGGAAACCTACAAAGAGCTCCCTAAATCACCCTGCTCATCCCTTTAGCAGGTCAAGTTCAAAATTCCTGCTGCTGTGATCATTCATTTACTTAACAGCTAAGTTACTACTGAACTATAACTGAGTCACCTGGGATTAAAGCCTCACAAGCTGAAGCATGGAGGCAAGGCACAGAGCATAAGCTAGAATCTAGAAACAGAAGCACATGACAAGGCAGCCCACCACACACAACCACCATTTAAGAGGAAAAAGGAGAAGTTTTAAAATGAGACCGGTGAAAGAAGGCATATATACACCAAGGGGCACACAACTCATTCTTAAAAGACCATAAAACCACTCTGTTGCCTGGCTCCAGAAACAGACCCCAAAAAGCCAGCACACAGAAGGTGTACCATACCACAAACTACAGCTGAGTCAATGATGCTCCTGAGATCCCAGGAGACCATGATCACCACCCCCAACCCTTTCATATTCCAAAAGGATAAAAGACCCCACACACTCACCCCCATCTGCTCTGCTGTGAATTTTATGAGGGTTTATTTCTTTAAGCCTGCCAGCTTTAACTAGGCAGGTGGTTAAGCTCTGAATATGAAGGACTAGAGGAGGAGGAGGTTAAGAAGGAAGATTATTAAACAACAGCAACAACAAAGAATATGAGACATTAAATGGATGAATGGGGGCAAGAAGGAATGACGACTGCATGTGCCAGAGGAAAGACAATCAATCAAGAATCTATGTGGGGCCTTGTACATAGGGCCTAAGAGTGTAGACCCTGCAGTATGATCACGTGGGTGCAAATCCCTGCTCTACAAATGACTATGTCACCTTTCACAAGTCACCTAGATTGTGTAAGCTGCCTCAATTTTCCCGTCTGTAAAATGTAGATAACAATACTCATAGCACCTAAAGGAAACCCACTGCCAGTATTAAATGTTTTAATGTATCAACAGTGACTGACACATAGTGAAGTCTCCAATAAATGTTTTTGGCTTCTGAATCTGGGGTCTACCAAGTCACTATGTTTTGCTGTTTCAAACTTGATACAGGTATGCTATTTTCATGAAGGCCATTGCTGGGTAAGAAAGTGGAGTCAATATCATGCCTAGTATACACTTGTGTATACTACAACTGAAGTGACTCATGTAGATGAATTAACAGTGCGTAACTTAAGGGCATGAAAAAACTTAAGAGCTAGAAATTTAGAAACGTTAAATTGAAGTTACAGCTGATAGCCAATAAATAGCTAAGGAGTCCCTGAAAAAGGAATAAGTCCTAATTTTCAGAAATGCTGTAGTCAACACTGTTGATGCAGGTCTGACACCCAAAGCCTATCCTCTTCCTACCCTGTTCAAGTAGGTCTGTCAAGACAGTGAGCATTAACAGCCCCAACCCACAGAGGTATCCTTGAAGAACAGTGTGCTCAGTTCTCCCTCTGTGCACAGCCATTTTCTTTCCTACCAAAACAAAAACAAAAAGAAAAACTTATTTAGAAAAAAAACTGCCATACTTCAGTTGCATCGAATGCTTAACTACTGAGGAACCATGTATATCCCTTACACAAGTATGTGAGTACATATGGGTCCATTTGTTGCCAGCCGCATATTAGGAAATCTTCGTTTGTGTGAAGGTTAGCCATGCTTCTATTCCTTTCATATAAGCGAGTTAACTGAATCCTAAACAACTCAAAGCTTTCTTTGGAATGTAAAATGCCATGAACTGAGCTTTCAAATTCAAACTGTAACTTAGAAGCATTCTGACCTTGTTTAAAATTATTTTCTCTCCAATTCGCACTTTGATTCTATGTACAGTATAGGTGAGACTAACATGAATTATAATTAACTCATTAGAGGATACAGGGAAGAGAATATCCACAAGGCCCATGGCAGATAATAATCAATAGGAACACAGACATAAGATACTCAGTTTGGCACAGTAAAACTATGCTATTAGTGGGTTTTCTTCAAAATCAACCAACTGGACAATGCATTACAGTTTATTACTTATTCTGTATTTAAACGAATACAACTTTTTCCCTTTTAAAGAGAGGCTTCTTCGCAGCCAAATTACATACCATGTGACAGAACATTTCCTCACCTGACTTAACTCTGCAATCCTCAGTGGACGAGATGAGAAGTCAAACGGCGACTGAAGACCTAAGGTAGAGAGGCCTGAACTTCCAAAGCTAAACCTGGAAAGAAACATCTAGGGCAATACTTGATGGCAGGTTGGCTCCCAGGAATCTCTTGGTCCCAGTAGCCAGATAAAGAAACCAAAAAGCAGTTCTCTACTTGGGAAGCCAATGGACTCCTTTGGAACAAGTCTCATTCTAAAGGGCTTCTTCCATGGAGTGTGGTTAAGTTGCAAAAACATGTGTATAATAAGTGGTAGGATGGAGACATCAAAAGAAGATATACCAGAGAGGTCACAGAGATTTAGGGGATTCCAAAGATGACACTGTAGTATCCTGTGGCAATTAGGAGCTTAGGCTTTTGCACCATAACATAAGGGTTCAGAAAAGGAGTGTACAGTAATTTCCTGGCTGGCCATTCCTGGTCAGGTTTTTAACTTCAACTGGTTTGATAACCTGCCTTTGAAATGTAATAAAAATGATACTAATATCAGAGTTGGTGAGATTACATCAAGTAAAAGTGAAAAGAACAACTCTACGTTTGGCTACCTCTGAAACAAACCAACTTTGGCAGGAAATGGCCTTTATTAAGGGGCGTTTCTGTGCAGTTCATTGTGACTGCCCTGTTTGAAAAACAGATGTGGAGACAAGGCTCACAATCCAGGTGTTTCTACTACAGAAGCACCTCAGTTAATCCTTACACACCTATCCTATAAATTCTGACAGTATCTTTGTTACTAGTTCGGCATTTAAACTTTAGAAAAAATTTTTTAAGTCATTCTTAAAAAATACCTGATCTTCCTGGGAGCACAGTCACCACTGGGCATTGAAAAGGACCTCATTTTTACCTCCAACTAAAGTGTCACTGATAAAGATGAGAGAGAGCCTACACTGCAGAGACTCGGGCCAAATTGCTTGACTCATTCTGTGACATTTGGGGGCTTGTTACTCAGTATAACTGATCTCAATTACCTAAGCTGAAAAAATACAGGATAATATGAGAATTTACTTCCTGAGCATTAAAACTGAGTTAATGCATACTAGTGTGTAATATTTATTCTGCGCTGAGTCAAGATGAACTAGTGTTAGCAAGAGACTATTATAAAATTAAAAAATGTATTATATAAAATGGCCTACTACCTAGAATGGAACAAAGTAGATGTGATAATTAAGAGGTATTTAAATGAGAAGAAGGAATTGTTGTATTTGGTAGAAAGTGCTGAAAAAATGCCTCCTAATTCCAGTGGGCTGAAGTTTTACACCTTAATAATCCAGAGCCAATTTCAAGATTTTTATTGCAAGAGTTAAATAATTCTCTATTGCACAGTTTACTATGACCAGCTTAATTAGATTAATAAAATATGGAAACAGTTAACCAAAAACATTACATTTGGTTTCTAGAGCAGTACTTTTCATTAGATAGTGCATAAATAAAATATGTACCAACATATGTGGTGAATAAACAAAATGTGGCACATAAACAAACTGAATGGATAAACACAATGTGGTGTATACATACAATGGAGTATCATTTGGCCTTAACATAAGAAAATAAAGTTCTGGCAGGGCAACAACACTGATGAACCCTGAAGATATGCTAAGTGAAATAGGCCAAACACTAAAAGGACAAGTACTGTATTGCTCCAATTATCTGAGGAACCTAAAACAAGCAAATTCACAGAAACTGAAAGTAGATTAGAGGTTACCAGGGACTGGGCAGAGGGTAATTTTGATGAATGTACCATAGTAGTATTAAGAGAATTTAATTATACCAACTTAACTTTAGTTTAAAGAAAAAAAGGATGATGCCGTTAAGAAAATGTGAAATCATACAGTGTTTATCTTTCTCTGACTCACTTCACTTAGCATAATATCCTCTTTTGATTGTCTTTATTTAGAAGCTTTTTGTACATTAATGAAGATTAGCACTTAGTAATATGTGTTGCAAAAGTTTTTCCAAGTTTCTCATTTTCTTTTGTCTTCATTTACAATGCATTTTAACATGAAATATTTTGTTTATGTAGCTGCATTTATATATCTTATTTTATGGCTTCTGTTTGAAGACACAGCAAGATAAAGGTGCATTTACAAATCAGTGAGCTTTGGATGGACTAACTATAGAATAATTAAACAGCTGGGAGAGAAAAAAGTAAACCCTTTTCTCTTAAAAAAAAAGATTAAGGATTAAAAGCATGGAAAAATAAGAAAAAAATACATAAGCAAGTATAGTAAAAAATTGGTCTTGGGATTTAGAATTCTTTTCTAAAAATATACCCAAAGCCAAGGATCTAAATACATTAAATTCAATTCAATTTTATGTCTTGACATTTATCAATCTTTTACATTAAGAATTTTGGTAGTATTAGGAGGATAGATACCTTTAATATTTAAAGCACACTATAAAGTGGAAACATTTTAATGCTGTTTTAGAAGTGCTTTCCATTATAATAAGCCTGTCCTCCCTTGGTACCTACTACCTAAAGGATACTTCTTTGTCTGTGAGCCCAAGACTACTACTCTCAATTTCCAAGTCCCAGCTGACTAGCCCAGGAAAGAGCCAGCAGGATGACCAGCTGTCAAGCATTCATTTTAAATATGCATAACCAAGTAAGAACTACAACTGGATCTCTAAAGATTCACAGAGAAACAAATTATTAGTCAGCAGAACCTATTGGGTAAAGAAGGCCACAGGGAATCAAAGGAGAGAGCAACATGCTCAGAGGCATGAGGATGATAGAGCAAAAACGCAGAGTAAACATGGCCAATAAAAGAAAGATCGATGGTTTCTTTCTCCAGGTGCCTCCATTTCCTGTTGGCTTTCTAGTTCCCATTCCAGAGGCATAGAAACTCATTAGTTCTCTTGGTGGATTTTCCAGTAAAATCTCTATATCCCTACTGCTCACTACCCCTTGTAGACTTTCAAAATTATGATCCCCTCACTATATCTATCATTTGCATTCTGCATAACAAAAACCTTACAAAACCAGGATCAAAATATAAAAATGTATAATACAATAAATCTAGCCTTTGTTCCCTGTGGGTAGCAGAGCTTCAAAAAGCCTGAATGACAGAAGTATTCTTTTGTTATTCCTAAAAAGCCCCCTTTGACCACACCTGAGTTTATGCTAATGAGGTGACTCAAGGGGGGCCCTTAGATAGTTTCTGGGGAGCAAGGATGGCCATGCCAGAAAGACCAAGCATATGAAAAGAAGGTTAGAACTTTCAGCTCCACCCTCCAGAACTCTGGGGTGGGGTGGAGGGTTTGGGGTGTGTGTGGGGGCAGGGTACTGTAGACTGAATTTTAATCCAGTGGCCAATGACATAATAAGACTCCAATAAAACTGGGCACCCAGGGCTCAAGGAGCTATGATTGGTGAACAATTCGATATGCCAGGAAGATGACATGTCCTGAGTCCAAGGGGACAGAACATGGAAGCAACTTATCCAGCATCCTCCCAGAACTTGTCCTACGCATCTCATTCACTTGGCTGTTTCTGAGTTGTATCCTTTATTAAAACAAACAAACAAACAAACAAACAAACAAACAAAAAGCCCTGTAATTCTAAGTATGGTGCTTTTAGAGAGTTTTGGAAATTATGCTAGCAAATTAATGAACCTGAGATAGTTATGAGACCCGTTGAATAAAACCAGCTGTTCATTAGTACAGGTGGCCCGATGACTTCCTGAAGGGCAGGCAGTCTTCAGGGAGACTATATACCCTTAACTTGTGAGATCTGGCATTAATTCGGAGTGGTTAGCATCAGAATTGAATTGAATTGCAGAAAGGCCAGGTGGTGTCAGAGAACTGATGTCAGAATAGTATCAATCTCTCACTGTGTAACAACTAACTGATTAATTTTTTTCCAACACAATATATTTTTATTAAGGAGAAAACAAAAAAACAAAGAAATCAAAACATCCCAGAAATAGTGACAATTACATAAACCTGTCTCAAAGATAACCAAAGTGAGCATTTTTGGTGTATAGACTTTAACATTTTTCACTTTACCAGGAAAATGCATCAAAGAGGTTACAGCAAGTCCTTCAATTTCTTATAAAGAGAAACAGAATTGCCTTCATCAAATGATGCCCAGACAGCACGACACCCAAAGTTTAAAATTAATAAGGTTCTCTCAGTTAACTATTTTTAATAGGATGAGGAGAAAAAAAAGAGAGAAAAAACCCAACCCAGCCAATATATCAGCTTTTGTTAAAATACTTTACAAATAACCATAGGTCACTTTTTGAGTGACCTAAAAGGCTCTCCAAAATTTTTTACAGTGTCCAAATAGGACAGAGATTATATATTTAAAATCACTTTTATCAAAGTGGCCCAGCCCACCCTCTTCCCTTAAGCACAGTCTGAATGTGATCAATTATAGAATGCTCTAATTTTGATCTATTATTATACATTTGACCCATGCACACAGAAAAGAGTTAACACAGCAGGCCTGAGACTATCCTCAGAAAGGCCTGCGTGCAAGGCTGGGCCATGGGTGGCATCTGGGAACTTTACTGGTGCACGTTCCCTACAGTGACAGAAAATTTTCCCTAAGTGGTAGGGTTGGCTCACTGTGCCTAGACTGCTTGTGTTAATAATGTGGATTATGCTCAATACCTACTTTCCTTCTGGAAGTCTGAAATTTTGGTGTGTGCTAAGCAGAATGTGGCTGCCTATGTGACCAGCCCACTATAAAAACCTCGGGTGTTGAGTCTCTAACAGGCTTCCCTGGCAGAAACATTGTACACATGACGTTGCATTTTGATTGTGGAGGATGCACTCACGGGAGGAAGACAACATAAGGAAGTTGCACAGGAATTCCTCCAGACTACAACTGTGCCTTTTTTCCTTATGCTAATTTTAGAAAGGCTGTGTATCCTTACTATGCCGCTGCTGAGTACAATTCATATGTTGAAAGTCTTGGGATCTAATGACTCCCAGCACACCATCTGTTTTTTGATATTGAGATACCAGATTATGAAGGCAAAATTTATTTTCCTCCAAGTTTTGAAATTTAGTTTTTATAAACATAATTAAATATAATACATATTTACATTATAACAATTGGAGGTTTTTGGTTATTACTGTCAGATTTTTTTAAATCACTGGATTAGAATTGTCAGTAAATGAGGTCACAGCTGTAGAATGTAAAGTGCACAGCTTAGTAACTACTTCTGACTTAGAACAAAATGTCAAGCTGATTTTTAAACAAAATACTGTATTTTCCTAGCTACACAAGTTTTCGTTTTTTTCCAGCAGGGGTGAGCGGGAGGGGCTTTCTCAAAATATATATATATGTGTGTATATATATATACACACATATATATATATTTGTTTCCTAGACTTGTTCCCAGTGAGACATTTTTAAGGATCAGAAGTTCTTTTAGCTATTTAGCTATTATTCTCAGTTAAAATATATCTTCTATACTATTCTCAGTTAATGACATTTCTACCAAGTTCCAGGCTACTAATAGCAGTCACATGTTTTTCAATTACAAAACTTCATGCAATTCCTTCTACTGAGATGACCTTAAGGAGTGTAAAAATCCTTTGGTGACCTATTGTAGCTAACTTCCAGCAACGGTGCCTCAGGCCCAAGACAAAGCATATACACGATGCTATCTCTAAACTGACAAAAGTAATTCTCTAGGTACAATTAGAATGAGGGAATTTCTCCTAACAAACTGTAACTACTGATTTTTATTATTGCATTCTCTTCTCTAATACTTCCAAATGCATACTTACACTGAGGCCTGCTGCGAGGAACATGTTCACATTATCAGTCTTTCATCAGGTTCTTTTCCATGGGAACAAACCATGCTTCAGGGCCCTCAGAGAATGCGCTGCAGCTTCTGTGACTAAAAATCATAGTTGGTAATGAAATGATGAGTCAACTGTGCAAAGATAAATACAAGGGCATCCAATGCTGATATATTATGAGAGGTAAATGATCTTTGACACTCCAATTTCTTAATTTCTATAGGAAACATACCCATCAATGTAACCAGAACACTTATTTCCATATGAAGAGCATATTCTTTTCCTGTGGCCAAATTATGACTACACAATTGCTTAATCAGCACAGAATCTGAACAGGTGACATAATTAGATAAAATAAATGTTCAGTAACGTCAAAGACAGCCTCACATTCAAGAAGTCTATACACCAAAGGTTTAACAGTGATTTTAAATTATAGATAGAATTATAAGCTTATCTTGAGTGTTTATATCTTGTGTTATCTGAGCTGCTTATAATAAGTACCGCTTTATAACCAGGAAAAATACCACTTCCATTTAAAATAAGCTATGAAAAATAACCAGTTATTAAAATTAATAGAAAAATATAATTGTGACTACATCTGGCATAAACACCTATGCAATAACATAAGAAACATTGGGGATCCAAATGATGAAAATTATGACTATTAGGACATAAAAAGACTTGAATAAATGTCTCTAGAAAGAAGAAATGTTGCAAACATGTTAATTCTGACCAAATCAATTTACAAATCAAATACTATTACAATATCCCCAAGTAAATTTTTTTAAACAAAGCAGAAGTTTACAAAGTAATTCTTAAATTCAAGTTAATGATGAATTGGAGAACACTAGCTAAGAAAATATTGAGAAAGAACAAACAAGTTTTACTATAAACAAAGAGGGAATAGACCAAGCATCAGCAAACTACAGCCAATAGATCAAATCTGGCTGCAGACAGACTTTCATTATCTGTGGTTGATTCTCCCAGTGAATAGTTGCAGTAGAAACTGTGTGGCCCACAAACCTAAAGTATTTACTATGTGGACTGTTTGCCAACCCTTATGAAAGACACTTCAATTATGTTGTCATGTCCATTGCCTCTTCTCAAGTTCAAGAAGGCCAAGAGAAGGCAATTTATGAGGTTCTAGGATTCATGAGTACCACAAGGAAGTAGTAGCTATAATGTAGAGAAATAAAGGTCAGGGAAGCCCATTAATGGCAAAAGAAGCCTGAATACTGGTAAGGACCTTTAAAAATACTGATGCCCAGGGCCATTCCAGACCAATTAAACCACAGTAGCTCACTCTGGTTCATTTTTAAAGTTCCCCAGTTTATTCTAATATACAGCTCTGATAGGGAACCACTGAGAGCAAGGAGGAACAACAAATGCAGAGTGGCTGAGTGATGTCAGTGGTGCAGCACAAGTGTAACAATCCAAAAAACACCTGCTTTGGTGCCAAGAGCTGCCTGAATCCAGATTCCATGCTCAATATTGTTCCTATATTTAGATTCTCGTTAAATTCCCGTCTTCCATATTGTTCCACATGTTAACACACAGTAAACTCCTATGAGTTAGGCTGAAGTGATTCCTCATATCTTGAGGCCAAAAGGGCCAAATTACTGTAGAAATTCGTATCAGATACACAGTCGCATGAAACAGAACCTCATTAGGAATGTAAAATATTTGAAATTTTTAGGGTGTGACTGTGGAGTGAAAATCATACACAAACCCCTCCCTACATGCCAAGACAAAGCCATTAATTATACAATTGCCTTTGTGACTCATACATGCAACCATTTAGGGTGAGGTGAAGCTCTAACTGGTAGTGGCTGTATTAGAGCAACTTCAAAGAAATGAGCACAGCAGAGCTTGACAGTTATTTCTCTTCTGATGACAATGTGCAAGTTCTGATATAACCATGAGGTGCTGACCTTGGAAAGCATGATTTTGTCTCCGCTACAGCTAGACATGGTGCTCAGTTACCATTCCAACAGGCATGGCGTAACATGGATTAGATCACAGGTTCTGAAGTTTGAGAACCACTGAACTAAACATGCCAGTTCAGGTTCCTCCCTAACATACATCCACTTTCTTCTAAGGACCATCACCCCTGTTTCTTGTCATAGCTGTAAAACAGCGCTAGAGGACAAGGTTTTGTTTCACATTATCCAGTATTACTGATAATCGTATCCTCTTCACTGAGCACAGGTCATGGGACCAATCCATACATTGTCAGCAACCTATGACATGTCTAAGCATGAAAAAGCACTGTGCAAACAAAGATAAACTAGGCCACTAGACTCTTATTGGTAATTAGCAATCAAAGCTGAGGAAGAAGATAAGACAAAAAACAGATTATAAGGCAGGAGAAAAGAGGTGAATCAAGTCAATCACACAGTAGAGAAGGCCCACAAACTCCATGTGCTTAAGTCCCTAGAGCTACCACAGATACAATTCCATGCCACACTATTCTTAAGATTACTATGAAATCCCCTACTTTCCTGTATCTTACCATGTGTATCTATACAATAAACATCTATTTCTTGAGCTAAGCCTATGTCTTATTTTGTGAAACCAGAAATCCTACATAATTTAGAAAACAGTACAGAGCTGGGCTCCATGAACAGAACTTTGGCAGGAATCTGAAATATTCAGACCTGGTTATTACTTGGTAGTGAGGTAGGGAGCAGATAAACTCCACCACAATCCAGGTTGGAATGTTAAGAGCCTACAGGAACTATGGCAAAGTTATTATAACAGGACCACACACACATCCAATGAAGGTAAGTTTTGGCACAATAACAACCACAGAAAAAATTCAAGTGGCCAAGGAAGATGACAAGACAGGTGGGTGCTTCTGAAATTGGCAGGTAAATTACCAAAATGGTCTCATGATATTCCTTCAGACTACAGCATCTGGCTGTGACTTTGTTACTCTCCAATACTCCCACTTGAGTTAAGAGTTGAAAAAGTATACAGAAGCATCTTCAGAAATGAGGGGGGGCATATGTCCTTAGAAGTCAAGATGCAGAAATGCAATACAACCACATATGAATCAAGTTATGGCCAAGCTCACAGGCCATGTAAGGTAAACACCCATAGTTCTAGAGAAGGGGCAGTTCTGGACAGCAGTCAATTTTAAAATATGACCTGTTCGAACCTGTACATTCCAAAGCAGAATATACCAGGTGTGGGACACAACCCAAATGCTGTGATACTGCGTGACTCAAAAAGTTACTACCCAAGCAGGGGTGAGCTAAGCCACCAAAAATCTTGCACTGAGGAATCAAGTTTGTGAAATGGAAGGAGTAAGGCCCATAGCAGAGAGATGTGAACCTTAAAAGGACAAGAGTTGGGAAACATGACACAGAGCTGAGGACTCAAAGCAATAAGCATGGTTTAGTGATGAGTAATTGAAAATTAGTTAGGAAGTAGAATACAAACAAAGCTAGGAAATAAACTAAAACTTTAGTAAGTGACAAGGAAGGCAAAAAAGCAAAGACAAAGGGAATTAAGATGTGATGTATAGCATGCTGTCTTCAGTTACTACTGTACTGAATACCGCAAATTTGTTGAGAGTAGATTCCAGCAGCTCTTAGAAAAAAAAAGTAACTAGGTAGAAGGTAAGTTAATTAGTTTGATGTGTGAGTACAGTAATCATGCACCATATATATCAAATCATGTTGTATATCTTCAATATAATTTTTATTTTTAAAAAAAGATGTTAAAGGTGGCAAATGTGATAAATGATACAAACCCCTGTTGCCAACATTTCCAGCTATGTCTTGGAACCATTTCTAATCCTCAAACCATTTTCCTAAAAGAGGAAACTGAACTTGTTTTTTTTCATTTTTTAAATTATCTTTATTCAAATACAGAATTTACTTTATCTGGATCCTTGTCTACCTTAGACGCTCACCATACATAGTCATGGGTGCTCCATAGTGCCAGGCTGGAATTAGAATTGGGCTATCAAAAATAATCACAGAAAAGTAAACTCGAAATGAATCAAAGACTTGAATATAAGTCATGAAACCATAAAACTCTTAGAAGACAACATAGGCAAACATCTCCCAAATATAAGCATGAGCAACTTCTTCCTGAACGCATCTCCTCGAGCAAGGGAAACAAAAGCAAAAATCAACTCACGGGACTACATAAAACTAAAAAGTTTCTGTACAGCAAAGGACACCATCAACAGAACAAAAAGGCATCCTACAGTATGAGAGAATATATTTGTAAATGACATATCTGACAAGGGGTTAACATCCAAAATATATAAAGAACTGAAACGGCTCAACACCCAAAAAGCAAATAACCCGATTAAAAAATGGCCAGAGGATATGAAGAGACAGTTCTCCAAAGAAGAAATTGAGATGGCCAACAGGCACATGAAAAGATGCTCATCATCACTAATCATCAGGGAAATGCAAATTAAAGCCACACTGAAATATCACCTCACACCAGTAAGGATGACCACAATCCAAAAGACTAAGAACAACAAATGCTGGCCAGGATGCAGAGAAAAGAGAACCCTCCCACATTGCTGGTGGGAATGTAAGCTAGTTCAACCATTGTGAAAAACAATATGGAGGTTTCTCAAAAAACTAAAAATAGAAATACCATTTGATCCGGGAACTCCACTCCTTGGAATTTACCCAAAGAATACAATTTCTCAGATTCAAAAAGACAAATGCATCCCTATGTTTATCGCCGCACTTTTTACAATAGCCAAGATATGGAAGCAACCTAAGTGTCCGTCAGTAGATGAATGGATAAGGAAGATGTGGTATATATACACACTGGAATACTATTCAGCCATAAGAAAGAAACAAATTCTACCATTTGCAACAACATGGATAGAGCTGGAGGACATTATGCTCAGTGAATGAAATAAGCCAGGTGGAGAAAGACAAATACCAAACGATTTCCCTCATTTGTGGAGTATAACAATGAAGCAGAACTGAAGGAACAAAATGGCAGCAGACTCAGAGACTCCAAGAATGAACTAGTGGTTACCAAAGGGGAGGGGTGTGGGAGGGTGGGTGGGGAGGGAGGGAGGGAGAAGGGAATTGAGGGGTATTATGTTTAGTACACATGGTGTGGGGGATCACGGGGAAAACAGTGTAGCACAGAGAAGGCACATAATGGATCTGTGGCATCTTACTACACTGATGGACAGTGACTGCATTGGGGTATGGGTGGGGACGTGATGATATGGGTAAATGTAGTAAGCACATTGTTTTTTCTTGTGAAACCTTCATAAGAGTGTATATCAATCATACCTTAATAAAAAAAAAAGAATAATCACAGTTAGCAATGGGAACTAAAGCTGGGAGGATACACAGCAGGCTACCACAACGCACAGGTGAGGCCATGGAGGGCCACAAGCAAGCAAACTTCATGACAAAGGCAAGGCCCTAAGTTAGCAGAACCTATGAATAAGCTATGAGGTGAAGAAAAGAGAGAACAGAGGAGTCTGTTACTTGAAAGCAAAAGAGCCTACAATACCATAAACTGCTAACTGGATTCCAACTACAACCAAGCTGCCAAGAACACGAGTTTTCTGGAATAGGTTAGGGTGTCACAGTAGGAAATAAGGAAGTGGAAATCCCCCCCAACCCAACACAGAATAGAATGATAATAGCCACCTGTAGTCCATGACAAAGCTACTAATTATAGGCATTTAAAGTCATCAACAACGGGAGACTCTGAGGATCTGGCTACTGCTACAAGAGAGCAACTTCAAAGTTTTTCTGTTAAAGGCCAGGTAGTAAATGTTGAAGGTTTTGCAGGCCATATGGTTTGTCACAACTACCCTACTCTGTCCCTTTAGTCACAGATAATACATGATGTGTGGTTGTGTTTCAATGAAACTGAAATTTGAATTCTGCGTAATTTTCACATGTCATGAAATATTATTCTTTTGATTTTTTTCAACCATTAAAAAATATAAACACCATTTTTCACGCATAGGCTGTAAAAAACCAAGTGTGAGGCCACAGTTTGTGGACACCTGATATACAAAAATGGAAGGTTGCACCAAAGATGGTCGTGCACCTTTTTTAAAATTTGAAGATGTTTAATTTTTAGTATACCCAAGGATAGTAGTCTGATGACTGTGTCAACTTTGTTTAATGGACTATTCTTGTTCTCTGTTTTTCTTTTACCATCTCAACCAATTTTAAACGTACAGTTGAGTAGCGTTAAGTATATTCACATTGTTGAGCAATGAATCTCCAGGCCTTTTTCGTCTTGCAAAACTGAAACTCTATACCCATGAAACAAATCCTCATTTTCCCCCTCCCCCAAGCCCCCAGCAACCACCAAATTTTTAAGAAACACCCTGTATGGGCCAAAGAAGACCTATCTACAGGAAGAATCTAGTCCACAGGATGCCAATTGGCTCACAATGTTTCACGTAGTGTCTTGTAAAGTTGTTTAATCCACAGTAAGAAATACAGTTACATAGGACCAAAGATACACAGATAAACATATAGATGGAACAAAACTTTAGCTCAGTATTTACCCCTTTCCAGATGGAGTCTAGTGTTTTCTTATTTTATTTCTATTCTTTCCTAATCTAGTCTACACTAATCTATACAATTACATTCAAAATAGTGACCTAGTTTAAAACACTACTCTAGGGAAACTGCCGGCCCTCAGGCAGAGTTGAATGGGTAGTGCTACACACCCATATTTCAGGCCACATAGGAAAAAGCTAACACTACAAGTAAGTCAATATTATGAAGAAGCAGAAGCTATGAGGTTATTAAAGCATTTATAAACATATTGTGTTGGCCTGGGGCATTAAAAAAAATTTTTTTAAGCTAACACAGCTCAAAATCAGGCTCCTTGTAAAGAGCTAGAAATCCTGTCAATATTGGACTGCATTTCCACTGGGCAACAATCAGTAGAAGCCATGGAGTAACAGCCTTCTCCTTTGAATGAAAGGTGCATATTCCAGTGGACCACAATCCCAAATAATCCCTACCAATACCCCTTAGGAGCATCAGCGGCTCTCTGCCATCACATTTGCACTCTTATTTTTTAGGAGCAGAGAATCTCTTTTCCAATGTCTCTATCAAAAGTCGATTAAACACACACAAACACTAAGCAATGTTTCAAAAAAGAAGAAAATAAATATCAGAACCATCTTACACGTTTACCCCATCTGGACCCTACAGGCATTTGTGATTGCAATTACTGAAATAAAGAGTGGAGAAGCCAGTTGCTAACGCATAAGAACCTAGAATATATGAAGCAGAGTGAGAAAAGCAGAGACTGAGTACAATCATTCCATGAACTGAAAAACAGGAAAGTAAGGACTCACAAACTGCTACTGTTGGTATATAAATACCTAACTAAATAAGCTGGGATAAGTCAGGCCTAGTAAATTTGTGTTCTCAGGAATTAGAATTGGGCTATCAAAAGTATTCATAGTTAGCAAAGGGAACTGAAGCTGAAAGGATATATAGCAGGCCAACACAATGCAGAGGTGAGGCCATGAGGGCCACAAGCAAGCAAAATTTATTACAAAGTGAAGATGCCCTAAGTTAGCAGAACCTATGGATAAGCTATGAGGTGGAGAAAAAAGAAAACCAAGTGGACAGGCAAAACAATAGTTGTAAAAATAAGAGAGAAATAAGACACAGAAGATAAGCAGCAAGAGTGAGTAGCTGTGTCATAAATGGCACAATTCTAACACAAATATCCACAAACTCCTGCTGCTGAGTTTCCTACAGCTTCTCTGGACCTAAGTCCCATCCCTAAGAAGCATAACCATATTAAGGTCCCCCTATATTTGTAATTTTATGTGATCCCAGTCATCATTATCTCTCCATGAGTGGCCAGCCAATAACCTGTCATTAGCTTACTGGAAAATTTGTTTCTAGCAATCAGAAGTGCCTAACCAAACATAAGAAGCAAAACAGCCCTCAGGAGAAATGCAATTTAGGGCTATGGATGAAAATGGCTATGATCTTGTGGAAAAATCCCCTGTTTTAAAGATGTTGTACAAACCAGCTTGTGATATCATGGAATTTAGACTTTATACCCACCAGAAGGTAAGATTGGAGAGACTTGGTAGATGCAGCTTTAGGGAGCTAAATCAAAGAGAATAAAGTTTCATCATGTTGCCCAAGCCCAAAATCCTTCTAAAGGAAACAGTACTGCAAAGAAGCCTGTCTGAGAAAGTCTTCTTGTGACCAACGATCTGTCCTCTAATCCATGGCCGGTCGAATCAAGAATATAAGGATCTGAACCAAGGAGAGACATCCACAAACTGGTCAACAGCCTATGACTTGTCATGACATGAAAACTGTCCCCAAAAAACGGGTAAGGTGAGAAAATCAGATTCAACTTAGAACCGGGGAAAAACAGAGGAACAGAAATTCGGCAGCTGAAATGAATGGATATGCAATGAAAGAACATACCACAGCCTACATAATAATCATGAAGGATTTAAGAGCAAGTTGTAAGCACAGGATTCAGAAGCTAAAAAGAAGCAGAAACTATCCATCAGCAACAGGATAAAGAATAGAGGAGGAGGAAGCCAGTTGGCAGCAGGAAAAGACTCAAGGGTGTAAGGAAAGTAGACTATGTAGTTTTGTGAAAGTGTCACTTCCAAAGATGGTCAGGTGTGATATTTCTGATGTCCCATGACTGGGATGCCTTCTAGTTTTTGAGCAAGGATATATTTATGATAGCTGAACTGTGTTAGTCTAAACAAAAAGAAAAACATTTGCACATAGCAATCAATGTGGGGAAAGTGTCCTAGACCTACCAAGGAACACTGCTACCTCTGTAGTCTCAGAAAACTTAACAACCCACAGACAATCAGATTCTCAATTTAATGACAACTAGGCAGGCATAGAGAACAACAGCTAAAGCAGATAGTCTGCAAAGAGAAAGATGAGGTAGAATGAAGGCCATGCCTATTGAGGTTGTAAAAGCTCAAATTATGAATAAGAAAAAAACCCTTAAATATTCAGTAGCTAGAGGAAGACAGACTTTGAGAAAAGCAGATGTAAGAAGGTGACATGCAGAAAACTAGAGAAATAAGTTGAATCCCATTAATGATACCGCAAGAGTTGAGATCTATAAACTTCTTAAACTGATCCAAATGAGCCCACTTCTTAAAATAAAATTTGGATTGCAAGGAACAGACCCTCAAAAGGAATGTAACCATTTGGAATAGGTTACGTTGAAGCAAATAAGGCAAACAGTTAAGTAAGTCACTGTCACATCCCAGAACATACAAATGACTAATAATGCAAAGCATGCCATCTGGCCACCACCTGTACTCTCAGAAACTTAAAATTGTGAAATATGGACAGAAACAGGTCATCAGTAGCAGAGACTGGAGGTGACAAAATGCTGTAAGAGGTTAAGAGGGGAGATGAGAGGCATGCCATGAGGAGGCCCTTATGACCAAGTAGAAACTATGAAAGCAGAAGGTGTAAAAGTAAAATGTCAGAGAAGGTATTGGCAAACTACAGCCCATGGGCCAAATCCAGCCACCATCTTTGTTTATAAATACAGTCTTGTTGGAACACAGCCATACACATTCGTTTATGTATTGTCTATGGCTGCTTTCATGCCACATGGCAGAAACCATGTATGACCCACAAAGTCTAAATTATTTACAATCAGGCCCTTTACAGAAAAAGTTTGCCAAACCCTGTCATAGAGGACAGCATAGGCCAATGGTAGCAAAACTGAGAAGATATACACAGAAACAGGCAGAGATAACATTTAAGTCATGTTAAAAGCAGAGCACTGGTACAACTGCTGTGGAAAGCAGCTCTGGAGGTTCCTCAGAAAACAAAAAAATAGAAATACCATTTGACTCAGTAATTCTACTTCTAGGAGTTCACCTGAAGAAAACAAAATCCCTGATTTGAAAAGACAGATGCACCCCTATACTTATCACTGTATTATTTACAGTAGCCAAGATATGGAAGCAACCAAAGTGTCCATCAATGGATGAATGCATAAAGAAGTGGTACATATACATGATGGAATATTATTCAACCATAAAAAGAAAAGAAATCCTCCTATTTGGAAAAACATGGATGGACCTGGAGGGTATTATGCTCAGTGAAATAAGCCAGGGGGAGAAAGACAAATACCATATGATTTCACTCATTTGTGGAGTATAACAACAAAGCAAAACAGAAGAAACAAAACAGCAGTAGAGTCACAGACACTGAGAAGTGACTGGTGGTTACCATGAGGGAGGGGTTGGGGTGGGTAATAAAGGGGCACAAAAAATCTCAATCATAATATAGACTGGTCACAGGGACGGTAGTAGAGCATGGAGAATATAGTCAATGATTCTGTAACATCTTCCTATGTTGACAGATAGTAACTGCGCTAATGGGGGTAAGGATTTAATAATATGGGTAACTGCTGAACCACTGTGTTATATACTTGAAACCACTGTAAGACTGAACCACTGTGTTATATACTTGAAACCACTGTAAGACTGTATATCAGCGATACTTCAATTAGGAAAAAAAGAACAGAGAACTGGACAAAAGATTCTGAAACTTCTGTTGAGATCCCCATGAGTACCTTTATTATAAGCCCCTGAACCTTGAACGTGCTGGGCATTTAGAAAAATTAGTTACATGCCACACACCAAAGAGATCCACAAAAGAAAAGACTTGTATTTAAAAGTAAACTAAAAAATTATGAACTATAAGAAGACATATTTACCTTCATTGTGAAATGCAAGGAGAATAAACAAAGATATTTGAGCTACAAAAAAATTAACAATTTCAATGCCAAATTGGGGAAAATATGTAAAATATATGGTAGATTAAAAAGCAGTGTGAAAAAGAGACTCAAAAATAAGACACAAGAAAAAATTTCAATTTTTCCACCTTATTAGGAATCAAAGAAATAAAAACTAAAACACCAAGGGAGACTACTTTTCACCTTTGGAATTGGCAGATTTTTAAAAAACTGTAACATAGTGTATTGATGAGACTATGAGAAAAATGAGCATTCTCATATACTACTAGAGGAATTGTTCATTTAATCCAGTCTTAGGAAACATGTATACATGCAAAGATTTATCTAGAGATGTTCATATAAGCATTATTTACACAAAATTAAAAGGTAATAATTCAACAAGGGCCCAAATATCAGATACAATTAAATTTTTACATTCAAGCAGTGGTATATTATGTGCCAATTTTTAAAAGACATAATTAAAGCATATTTAATGGCATGGTACAAGTTTGAGATCTACAAAATTTAAAAGATCAGGCAACAAGACTTCATTAATGACCCTAACTTCAACAATTGACAAAGACTGCCACCCCAACCAAAACTCACTTTTGAACATAGAACCAAAATAGTTAAAGAAGAAACAGAAAGTAATATTAAAACTAGCAAATTTAGCAAATCTAATTCAATTCTCTTCTACAAATGAGAGGTAGCTTCATTATTAGGAAAGCTATTAAATATTACAAATACAACAAAAGGTCAAAGAAAAGTATTTACTTCCATGTTCAACAACTTACTTTACCAAAATACATGTTCCTTTGTCCAGATCACATTTTGAGATATCAATGGAAAGATGAAGTCTTCCTAATCCTGAAAGCCAAATTTAAGGTTTTACATAGCAAATCACCAAAACAACAGCTCCCAACCTTTACTGTTAGGGTAGTGATTATATCCAAAGTAACCTCTGTATTAGATTCACTTATGGACTTAAGTAAGACAGAAGACATATGCTGGTGAAGAAGGTAAATACTGGAGCTGATAATGTAAGGATAAGAACATATCCTTATGCCATGGACATACAATGGCGAAATGACAGCCTCTTCAACAGCTGGTGCTGGCAAAACTGGACAGCTACATGCAAGAGAATGAAACTGGATTATTGTTTAACCCCATACACAAAAATAAACTCAAAGTGGATTAAAGACTTAAATGTAAGTCATGAAACCATAAAACCCTTAGAAGGCAACATAGGCAAACATCTCCTGAATATAAGCATGAGCAACTTCTTCCTGAACCCATCTCCTCGAGAAAGGGAAACAAAAGCAAAAATGAACTCATGGGACTACATCAAACTAAAAAGTTTTTGTATGGCAAAGGACATCATCAACAAAACAAAAAGGCATCCTACAGTATGGGAGAATATATTTGAAAATAACATATCTGACAAGGGGTTAACATCCAAAATATATAAAGAACTTACACACCTCAACACCCAAAAAGCAAATAACCCAATTAACAAATGGGCAGAGGATATGAAGAAACGATTCTCCAAGGAAGAAATTCAGATGGCCAACAGACACATGAAAAGATGCTCCACATCACTAATCATCAGGGAAATGCAAATTAAAACCACAATGAGATATCACCTCACACCAGTAAGGATGGCCAGCATGGAAAAGACTAAGAACAACAAATGTTGGCAAGGATGTGGAGAAAGGGGAACCCTCCTACACTGCTGGTGGGAATGTAAGCTAGTTCAACCATTGTGGAAAGCAATATGGAGGTTCCTCAAAAAACTAAAAATAGAAATACCATTTGACCCCAGAATCCCACTTCTTGGAATATACCCAAAGAATATAATTTCTCAGATTCAAAAAAACATATGCACCCCTATGTTCATCACAGCACTGTTTACAATAGCCATGATATGGAAGCAACCTAAGTGGCCATCAGTAGATGAATCGATAAAGAAGATGTGGTACATATATACAATGGAATACTATTCAGCCATAAGAAAGAAACAAATTCTACCATTTGCAAAAACATGGATGGAGCTGGAGGACATTATGTTCAGTGAAATAAGCCAGGAAGAGAAAGACAAATGCCAAATGATTTCCCTCATTCATGGAGTATAACAATGAAGCAGAACTGAAGAAACAAAATGGTGGCAGACTCAGAGACTCCAAGAATGAACTAGTGGTTACCAAAGGGGAGGGGTGTGGGAGGGCGGATGGGGAGGGAAGGAGAAGGGGACTGAGGGGTATTATGTTTAGTACACATGGTGTGGGGGATCACGGGGAGAACAGTGTATCACAGAGAAGGGGCATAGTAGATCTTGGGCAACTTGCTGCACTGATGGACAGTGACTGCATTGGGGTATGGGTGGGGACTTGATAATGTGGGTGAATGTAGTAACCATGTTGTTTTTTCGTGTGAAACCATCATAGAAGTATATATCAATCATACCTTAATAAAAAATTTTTTAAAAAAGAACATATCCTTATGATAATGTAAGGGTAAGAAATAACATAAAGACAAAGTCACTTTTAAGCTATGCAAGGACAGACCTATGGCAAGGAAGAGGATCCTCTAAGGGATGGTAGGAACATGGCCCATGAAGATTCTATCACTCTACCAAGAACTCAAGCCAATATCTAAGACTATGAAGTCATGAATAGAACACATGGATCACAAGACACTTTCTAGTGCTAATTCAAGTATAGCTGTTATTATTATTGTATTATGCACATGCTGAGTAAATATCCCCCTGAATGTTTGCTTTAACACACCACCTCAGTCTTTGTTCTAACGTCTTCATTTGTGTATGTAAACTAGAGAGCAGAGATGGCATGCTACGGCCCATGGGCTGACTCCAGGCTCCTACCTCTTTTTGTAAATGAAGTTTTACTGGAACACAGCCCTGCTCATTTGTTTCCATATGGTCTACGGCTGCTTTCATGCCACAAAGGGGGAGATGAATTAAAATTAGGGTAAAGTCATAATTAGGAAACGTGAGTTGTATCTTTTTCCATATTTGAGAACAGCTCAATTTTAAAAGTTATTCCTGAAAAGAGGGGAATTAATGGGGGAATCATATAGGATACATGAATAACTACAATGAGGCATATAAAACATAGCTCTGTATATATAGCTGAATTTGTGAACATGCTTTCTTGGTGAGCTTAATTTGAGTGGGAAGAAATTCAGAGGCAAACTGACTACAGTGAGTTGCCATACTTTCCAGGATCAGCTGTAAATCCAAGTCCCACAGAAAAGAAAATGGATTTGGGGCAAGGATTTATAGACATAGTACATTTAGTCTATGACAGGAGTTGGGAAACTCTGTGAAGGGCCAGATGGTAACGTTTCATGCTCTGCGGACCATACAGTCCCTTCACAACTACTCAGCTCTGCTGTAGCATGAAAGGCAGCCATGGATAACAGTGAATGAGCAGGACTGTGTTCCAATAAAACTTCATTTCTAAAAACTGGCAGCTGGTATGTGGGCCATAGCTTGCCAACTCTTGGTCTATGCTAACTACCTAGATATTATTAGCTTCCCGGCAATAAAATTTATTGAAGTATTAACTGACAGTACTCTTGTTTCCACTTGATATGAACCAAAAGTAATTTTATCAGTATTGTTTGCTAACAGAACCCAAGTATATATAGAATTACAGCCAGGACATGATGACCTGCACGGCAGGCTGCTCTAGTCCCTGACGCACCTGCACTGGAGTTAACACTCTACAAGCGATGGGATTTTTAGTTGTGACTTTGACTCGTGATTCCTTTTGGTTTGGTGCTGAAGTATAACCTCATAGAAACTCTCCAATATAAACATCATGCAAGAGGTTGGGGGTAATAATAAAAGGTGGGAAGACAAAGATAAATAAATGGTAAATGGCTGTGTTAGAGAAAAATAAATGCTCCTCTATCTAAAGTGGTCATCCCTAAAATTTAAGGGACCTACACATACCTCACAACATTTCTCTTGAACATCTGAATCTCCCTTTGACAATGAACTTTTCACATGAGCCCCTATGTACTAGAAGAAGACAGTGATGAGAGCCCAGGAGGCAGAAGGTCCCAGTAACTAAGAATGTCCTCACTATGTTCCAGTGCTTAGAGTATATTAAAGTTGTTTAGATCTTGGAGTGTGACACATACAGCTCCATCACTGGCTCCCTGTTTTATGTTGGTGACATCACCTCTCTGATTCTCAGTTTTATTACCTGTAAAGTAGGAACAAATCCTGCTTCCCAGAGTTACTGTTAAGTTAAAATGAGACAACAAATGTGTAAAAAACTTGTTTAGAACATAAAAGCACTTATAACTGATAAGTGCTATTATTATTATATGACTTTAGAAAGGAAATTTTCAAAAGTTGTGTGGGTGCTAGATGACTAGTGTAAAGAGAAAGGCAGAAGAAAACAACAGACCTGTTGTCACAAAAGGAAAGGAGGATGGATAACAGGGATATGGAAGAACTAGAGAAGGAACTGGAATTCAGACCGCAAAAGTCAGATTTATATAACCTATTTTGGCCAATATGGAGAGATAGGAGGACTTTTTTCTTTAATAGCATGCTAACATTCTTATCCCTATATGTGAGCAAGGTCATTTCGAAATCAGTTGTAGAGGAGGATGGAGAATAAAGGGATTCCCTTTGTATCAAGGACTATTCCAGGCTTCTCCTCAGGGTAAAGCCAACTTTTATATCATAAGGTTCCCTGTGCAGACTAATTACCTAATTCTGTCAGTAGGAATTATCCATATACTACTCCAGAGCCTGTATAAGGAACATTATTCTGTGAAGGCACCATCTCAAGACCATTCTCATGGGAAATGGTTTTCTTTATTACTTTCATGAAAAATGGCAGACACCAGAGAATGATCTGGCCTTCAGGCATTAACTCTGGATAGAGGTGCTACTAGCTTAAAGTAGGGCAGCCTCTGCATATTTCTCCCAAGACAGATGTTGCCTAGTTTAATTATGAACCTTTTCAGTATTCCCTGAAGCCTGTTAGGGGGCTGATCCTGAGAAGCCAAAAATGAATGTTAGTCCAATTGGTTTAAGAGGAGACCAAGCTAGAAGACCCTGCTGCCTCTTAAATTACTGAGCCAAAGTGCTATATACAGGCTGCTCTCGCAACAATGAGCCTCTGACATAAATTGACTTTTGACAACATGTATGCAGCTACTAAGTTTAATAAAGACAAACTTTCAACAAGTTTGGTTTGAAAGAACAGACTCTCCCTTGAAGGGGAGTACGACTAGTATCATGTTTACATTACTTGTGACAGCAGTTTATGCCACCTAGTTTACCTGGGAACCATTTCAGTTCTTCTGATCTTCCAAGGAGTGATCACAGACTTGGTAAGCATATTATCTACCCCAACTGTTTTAAGAAAAATGTATTAAATAATAAACTGTAGGCTTTAAAAGTATTGGTCCCTGGGAGGTAGTACAGCATGGAGAAATATAGGCAATGATTCTATAACATCTTTCTGTTGATAGATAGTAACCGTACTAGAGGGGGTGAGAATTTAACAATGTGGGTAACTGTTGAACCACTGTGTTATACATTTGAAACCAATATAAGATTGCATATCAAAGATACCTGAATTTTAAAAAAACCTAAACATATTCTTACCATACAATCTAAAAAAGGATTGGTCCCTAGAATAATTTCTAAGAACCTCACTGACAGGAGTCAGGGAAAAGTCAGCCTTTCTTTCCCTACTTACCTTAATCACGTGTTAATCACTGAGAGGACTCCCTCTTCTGCCTGTTCACACATGTGGAAGATCTGGTAGACTTCTGTAAAATGCTTTTAAAAGATACCCTTTACAATTCAGCCTCATAAGAGGTTATAGAAAGGAAAAAGACTACTTTCATCATCCATGACCTTCTCATATTCAGCTTGGTCAGCACTGAGAGACAGTGGCAGGTATTAAAAGGAAGAATGGGAGGTGCGGGAAAAAAACACAAGCTGTTGCTTAGCATAACCCAGCTATTTTTAATGTAATTTTCACATCATAATGGAAAAACTTGCGATATAACACTTAAAATACATTCCACACTTCCCAGTATTTATTTCTTTGTCTATTCTCACAAGAATGAAAGTTCCATGAAGGCAGCACTTTGTTAATATCTAGAACAATCTCTAGCACTTAGTAAGCTCTTAATAACGGTCAGAAGTCTGCTGAAGGAAGGGGTGAAGTACTACATCACAACCATCTCCTCTCTACCACCAAATGGGAAACCCCACCCAAACTACCAATAACTTATCAAGGCCTCCCAACTGCCTTGCAAGAACATCTATGGCAGCAGTGATTTACTCTGGCTTATTGATGAACCTACTGGGCAGGAAGACTCAGTAGGTCAGGTAAGTGTTGGTCTTGACCAATGACAGGGCTTCTGGCTGCCCAGGAAATCTACATTTTTTAACAAGGCTCCCAGATGATTTTATGCATAATCAAGTTTTATACTAGAGAAATTTCTTTCACCAGTGAAGCACAAATCAGAGGCTATTATAAAAATCTTGCGGTGTGGAATAAGAACGTTTATCTCACATGACCTCCTCAGACTTACAGGGAATCAAGAGGAAGCTGTGGGTAAAAGACACAGTACTGACTTGGATTCAAATCCATTTTCTGCATCAACTAGCTATATATAGTACTGGGCAAGATATCTAATTTTCCCATCTGCAAAATATGGGAGAATGGGAAAAGGAGAGGTTAAGTTCTTTACTCTCTGCTGCAGTCTGAATATTTCAAGATCTTTTTTCATTATCATAATGGGAAAACATTAAGAAATTGCCTAGTGCTTATTTAAGACTACCTTCCTTGCCCCTTCCCACTAACTGGGCAAGCCCATCAAAGCCACCGACTACCTACCAAGACTTCACAATGGTTTGATAACCACCTGCAAGACGCTGATTTGATCCTTTTTCAATTCTTTAGTAACCTTGCTAGGCCAGGCAGGGCTCACCTCTTCACCAGTGGCACGGTTTCTGATCACATTTGGTGTCACCTGCAGGAAAGAAGGAAGAAGAAACAAGTGTTCAGACAGAACAGTCAAGGTTTTGAGATCTAGCTTTAATTTTACTTTTACCACTTTAATCAACTTACTCAGCCCACACCAGAGACCTCAGATCTTACTCTTGCTAAGCATTATTATTAGCATCACAATTACGTTCTTTATATGGCAAAAGCTACGGCAATGCCTACCATTATTAACTAATAAGAATTCTTGCCTCCATTTTAAACAAGGAAACTTGGGTACAGTGGCACCAAGTAACTATACCAAATGAAGTATTAGAACTCAGATATGCACTCTGATGCTGATCTTCCTAGCTGCCTCAAAGTTCTTCTTCCCTTTAGACCTAAATATCCCTATCTTTGGATGGCGATAACTTTGATCTCCCAAGGGCCCTTCTATGTTTGGTGGTTAAGACCCTCCATTCTGTATTCCTGAGGTAAGAGCCCCCTAAAAGTGAATGAAACCTCCATTCAGTCATCAGGTGGCATTTGGTTCACACTGAGGAGGAAAGGTAACAAAACTCTGAAGTCTAGATCAAGGCTTGTCATTTATAATTTCAGTTCCCACCAGGATTCACCTCACCTGTGTGTAAAAAGGAACTGAACATATCTGTTACCTTATCAGCTGCCTGGGTTATCCAAAGGATCACAAGGAACAAGGTAGGCCCATGGCCAGTCCCCTACCTTCAAGACATCCACTAGTAGGAATGAGGCTCTTAGACCTAGACCCACACAGGACAAGCCAAAGTCCCCCAAGGGCCTTTTCTTTCTAAGGGAGCAGCCTATTGCCTCTAAGTTTCCCTGTCCCTAGATGCTTAGCATGAAAAGTTACCCAGAAACCTGTAATTCAGCGATGGCCTGAAGCCCAGGTTATTAGTTATTATCATCAGATGCTGACAGCATTTGGTTTCCTGTTACGCGGTGAGAAGCAGGCAACCCTCAAACCCCAGGAACAGCCAAGAACCAATTTCTTTGGGGCTCATTTTTAACTATTGCACCTGCCACTGGCAAAAAAGTATGTCTTATAATCTACTAGTGATCATGAGACCCAGGCAGAAAGGTCATGCTGCCAAGTGTGTGTAATGTGTGTGTTGGGGGAACAGGAGCCCTGATGAGTTTGAGCCATCTCTTTACTGGATAAAGTAAAGCAGCCATTACTAGAGCAAGAGCTGCACACCCACAAGCAGCTGGGGCCACTAGCAATTATTTAGCTTCCTAAAGCCTAGAGAGACAGGGGTAGGAAAGAAATGTAAACAAGGCCTAATTCAGAAATAAATAGTTAAGTGTAAACCCTGATGCGTGAAGTCCCTGCACCAAGGAGCCAAGAATAGAGTAGTTGGTAGGTAGGGCCTTTCTCTGAAGACAGACATCTTACTTTCACCACTCCTTTTTCCCACCCAACCCAGTTCTTTTTCAAACTAAACTGCTCCAGTTTCCAGCCCCCTCACCACCCCATGTATTCCACTTCTGTTAAGGTCAACAAATTTCAAAATGGAAAGTTTCAATGTATGTCTAACTTTTAACATCATAAATGCACACTATGAAAAAAAATTCCAGAAACAAATTAAGGATAGAAAGTAAAAATCTCAGAATCCCAGAAAGTTTTAACACTTGGGGTATGTTCTTCCAACTACTTTCAGGTACATGTACAAACATGAACTTTTATTTTACAAAAATTAGAAAACCAAACTACTGCTCTGTAGCCCTTTTTTCCCATTAATATACTGGGCACATCTTTCCAAGTCAAATATTCACTTACAAGTCTATTTTTATTTTTAATGCCTCTGCTTTATTATTACATGATTATACCAAGATTAATCCAAATTCCTGTTTGTGGAACGGTAAGTTTTTCCATTTTTACTGCCATGAACATTGTGAACATTCCCATTCCTAAATCTTCTAGAATATCCTTGGAATATTCCTTCAGTTTACTTAGAATATTTAGAGTTTATTTAGAGTATTTCAGGATATATCCCTAGAAATGAAATTGCTGTGTCAAAAGGACATGCAATATTTATTTTGCCCACTAGTATATATTGCCAAAGTGTCCCTACAAAGAATTACACACTAAAATGGGACATAACCCACCAAGACTAATATAACATTTTAAAACCATGGCCCATGTGATAGGTGTTAAATGTAATAATGCATTTTTAATGAATACATTTATTACTAAGAGAATTACTAAGGTGAATAAGATATGGCTTCTGCCCTTGAGCTTAAATGAAGGGAGAGAGACACAAACAGGTAGTGGCATGGGCCATGCTGCTCATGCTGTTTGACAAGGTCCAGGCCCGAGGTGGAATCCTGAAAGCCAGGAAACCTCATAGCTGGCCCCTGCTAAGTCCTGCACTTATTTTTGCAGTTATGATGTTGGTGATTGGGCTCATATATGGGAAATCTTATGTGTCTAAGATTGATTCATCTTTAGTAAATAACTTAACCCAAAATTTTGATCAAAGCAGCAATTCCGGAAGCAAAAGCAGTGTTACGGGACCAACTGTTCTAGGCATACTGCCACAAATAAGTGAGGCAGAACAACCCAGGCCTCTCTTAAAACTAGATGCAGTTTGTCCTCCCTTTTGTAACAATTTAAACATGACTAACCAGGATTTCTTTACAATATTGGCAGAGAAGAAGTTATGGGAACCTGGGACATGGAAAAACCCATTCTCCCAAGAAACTTCTATGAAACAGCAAAGTAAAAGAGATTAATAGTCCCCACTGCCCAGGGTCCCCCTTCTGTTGCTTATAATATTAGAGGATGCCTCTGGTATCCCCCTCAAAAAAAGAATTTATGAGCAAAATAGGAAGATTAACATTTACAAATATCCCATATATAGAAGTTTATGATAAATCTATGACAAAATATTACTATATTAATGGTAAGGTAGTAAGAGCAGATTCAGTGTCATTATATAAAAGATTAAAGAGGACTGCAAGGTCCTGGTGCCTGTGGGCACAGGAGGAAAGGTGTAAACATCTGAAATTATGGAATGAATATTATGAAAGAATAAGGTGTTCCTATTGTATTCATAGGAATGATGAAAAATGTCAAAACTTACAGGTAATAGTACCATCCCTAGACTTTGGATATAAGCCTAAACCCACATGTGTAGGATATGATTTGATTAATAATATAACATTACACTCAATAACCAAAAGACATATAGCTTAAATTTTATATAACCTGTTTAAACTTTACATAGCCTTAGACACATATCTTAAACTCTATATAACCTTACATGCTTAAAAGTAACAATCACAGCCCACAAACTGTCTCACACCATTTTCTGTCTAGCACCTAGCACGTAGTTCAGACGAATCATTAATCAAAACAGACTAAGGGAAAGTTAAAAATTAAATGTTAAAAGGCTACTATTAGAGGAAATGATGATATTTACTTAAGGGTAATAAGATGATATTTACTTAAGGGTAATAAGCTGGAATTATGCAGAAACTGACAAAAAGATTGTATTATTCATGATTAAAGAAAAATGTTTAACATTATGTAAACCTTAAAAAGATATAAAAATAAAGACCCTGCTGCTTAATGTCAGGAGATGCTTCAACCTTGATTGGCTGTTTCGTCTCCTCATTCATCTCCTCACTCGCCGATGCTGTCCTTTCCTTCATGACCCACACCTCAGTTGGAGCTGGACGCCGGCAAGGTAGCATTTACCATTACCACATTCATGAGACAAATAAGATTGCAATGCAGTGTGACCTAATTAACTCTGTGGTTATTGATAATAGAAAAGGTCCAAAAAGTATTATTAGACAGTAGTCCAAATAAAAAATCTATTTGCTAAAATTCCAAGGAGTTGTGCTAATGCTGAGTATCACCCTCAGTGGCATTTCGATGTGACTTTCTTTCTTCATCAAGTCTTAAAGGAAAGAACCAAGTAGAAGCCCCTCAGGAAACCACTTGACCCATGCCCACAGAGTGAATGAAATGCAGGCAGTGTATTATTGGAAGCACTTATTGTAACTGAACCTGGACTTCCATCTTTCCTTTTCCAACTAGTTCTAGTAAACAACAGTGAGCTGGCAGCCATTTTCTTTCAGAAACAAAATGGCTTCTTTCCCTGGGACTCTCATACTCAGGTAGATCTGTTTATATATAGTTAGGCTGCAGTGGTATCCATGCCAACTTGGAAAATACAAATCAAAAGAAACTATTTTTCAGCACCATGATGAGGGAGATACAGATGAGATCAAAATGGATGACAAGTATTCTGAAAATCTATCCAACAAAGATGGATTAATATGCATCAAGCAAATAATAGCAAAATGTTAAACATCTAGGTGGTAGGTATGTGGGTTTCACTGCATAATTCTTTCAAGTTTTCTGTATGTATGTTTCAAACTTTTCATAATAAAATACTGAGAAGAATCCAGCAAACAGCTTGAAAAACAATACTGTAAGGTCTTTCCTTCCATTTTACTGCTAGAATGAGACTATCGGATATTCTCTCCAGTTTGTTTTTCTGATGTTTCCTGCATCAGACTTGGAGCTTTCCACCTTTTAATTAAGTGGAATGAATCACAGTGTTCTCAAAGGCAGGTGACCAAGACAATGTGTGGTTGGTTACAGAGGAGAGAGGGGAGGGCCCTGAGCTTTCTAAAGTCCAGGCTCTCTACCTGAGTAAGTCTGAATAAGTGAGTATTTCAGGAAGTCCATTTCTTAGTTTAAAAATCAGCATTCTGATCCTCTAACATTTGCCTGAGTGTACCTTTCTATCTTATCTCACATTAATTCCCTATTTCTCACATTCTCGTTGCAAAGTTGTGCAGGAAAGAGGGGAAAAAGGTATGAGGCACCAAGGCATGATAAGCACATGTGCTTCAAGTTAGGATATAACAAGAGGAATTTCTAGCATTGATGCCAGAAACTTGATATTGAAGTAAACAGTATAACTGACTGCAGGATCCTGGAGGAGGCCTTATAATCAATCTTCCAGTTTTAAGTGTGTCCTGGCTGGTCCACTGTAAAATAGGAAAAAAGACTTGTCATGTATAATAATGAATGGGGTAAATAAATCAATTTTTGAGAAAGTATCTCAGATGAATGGAGAAGGAAATTAAACCATCACCATGATGATCCAAAACAGGGTAGGCAATCTTTTTCTATTAAGTGCCAGGCTTTGTGCACCACCATATCTCTGATGTAGCTACTCAACTCTGCAGTTTTTAAGCCAAAGAAGCCACAGACTAAAACAACAAATGAGCATGGCTATGTTCCAATAGAACTTTATTTGTAAAACCAGGAGGCCCCATAAACTCTATTTGTGCCCCCTCCACCCTCCCCCACCTCTAATCTAGAATGTAGGAATACCATTTGGAGGATGACCTGAGAAGGAGTGAAAAGGGAATGAGTCTAAAAATAGGAACCATTTAGTAAACAGTAGGCAGTGAAGATGAGGCTCCAGATCTGGCAGCTATCACCCAGGTCCTACACCAAGGAAGAGATAATCAGCAGTAACAACACCTGTAAACATCAAGGACTGAAATCCAAACACAAAAATTGCATTAACTCAGGAAAAACTCTTGAGAAGATAAATATATATACATATATACATACACGCATTCCTAGAAAGAAATAGCAAGTTTCTGACCACATACATTTTGAAGAAACAGTTGACAGTCCAGAGCCTGTGGAGATCACGTGTTAGCAGACACACAATAAATGTTTGTTGATGAGTCATTCATTTATTCATCCAATAAACATTTACTGAGGCCTACTAATGTGCCAGGCTGGGCTCTGAAGATGAAGACACTGGCCCTGCCCTCAAGGAGCTCACAGTCTAACTGATAACACATAGGAAGGGAGACAGGCATTATACACAGACAATTACAATACAACCTGATAAGTGCTGTTTAACACTTATCAGGTTGTATTATAATAGCCAATGTAAAATTTCTTTCCAGGGGGTACCGCTTCAGGCTGCTGCTGGCTGTTAACATCAAGAGAAGGGAGAAAAATTGTAGAAATTGAAGGTTAAATGCTTTTAGGCTATTTCAAATATCCAGGCTCTCCCTAATTCCTGGTCATAGATGAATTTGGGAACTAGAGACTGGAATGATGTAAAATGGGACTTCTATGAAGATAGGCACAGACTTCCAGTAAAGGAGGTTCTCAACCCCTTCCTCTACAACACAAGCTTTGTTGTTGCTTTGTTTCATTTTGTTTTGCTTATTATACATCTGTCAACCTCCCCACCACATACGTAAGCCTGGTTTAACATTTGCAACTGGCAAAATGCTAAAAAGTGAGAGTTTACAACTAACTGGATTAACCCAATTTAACCAGATAAAAAAAAAACATTAAGTAACAGCTCACTTGGCACCTCTAAATGCAATAATCCCCTACCCTTCACTGAAAAAAATAAAAATTATAATGTTATTAAATATAAGAGAAGTATACAGCTCATAGAATTTAGAAAACTTTACTTAATAATTAAACATTCTCTGAACCACAAACAACAGACCCAGTTTCAAGAAACAAGAATGATATGCCTCCACTGCATCCCCCAAGACCTTTGAGAATATCTAATCTAAATCACCTACATATAATAAGAAAAATGAAACAGAGAGGTAATACCTTCTTCCCACTCTTTTCGAATTCAGTCAGTGATAGTAAGAGAAAGAGACTCCTTGAGATTACTAGGGTTAACTAGTCATCTGGTTCAGGTGTTTTTATACAAAGATAGGACAGAATTTTTCTATATCCCACACCATTCTTAATAAGGCCAAGGTTTTTAATGTCTCATTTTTCTGCACCAGCAAATTGAGCTGATGACATCAATAAGGTGTTGCCATTTACACTGAGATCCCTGTCTTGGGACCCCATGTCTCTGAAGCCACTATTTTATATGCTTAACATACAATTTTCCCCTAAAGTCATTACATTGCTCTTGCCTACAGTTCCATTCTGCCAATTGTCAGCCCACAATGCCTTCTCAAGTGTTGCCATTTGTTCCTATTAGCATTTTACATTTCCCAAGAGCTTAGTGTTGTCTATAAATGTGGACTTTGGACTTTATACTATGTCCATGATCCTACCCAGATCATGCATAAATACTCAAAATAAGATCAGTCCCTGAATGGATGGGGAAGAGAGGACTACTGTTTTGTGTTTTACCTAAGTTGGGTTCTTAATAGGAACAAAGTGTTGCCACATCTTCTCCCCACACCACTGCTGAGCAACACTCAAGACTGCTTTCCTTTTTAGATAAAAAGAAATGGCTATCTACTTAAAGAATAGACAAACGTTATCTCAAAATGGCTACCAAGAATGTAATATTCCTTGCAGCAATTGTCTTTGGTATCACAAACATTTTTGCAGATTCAATGGCAACAGACCTACCAGCAAAGTATGTGCAGTAAATGAATTATAGTACCCTTAGAGGTAATAGATACACAGAGCACATAATACAGAGCTCTTACAAACAGGTAACATTCAGAAGCAAATCCAATAGTTCACAAAAGGAAGTAAGAGCTAATAATTAACATTTGAGAGTCCAGCTTCACCAATAGCCAGAGAAATTTATCATAAAACAAAAGTACCACTTTTACATATAAAGTTAGCAAAAAAAAATTTTTAATACCTAAAAGAGTACCAAAATTGACAATTTTTTGGAATGCCGTTATGACAAGTCTTTATATTGTTTAAACTTTTTGATGAATAATTCTAATACTGAAACTCCATTCTATAAAGAAATAACTCAAAGTAGATAAACAAAACTAAACGAAAAAACATTCATTATATAATTTAAAATACTTCCATACGACAAAATATCATGAAACCACTAAATGACAATCACAAAGAAAGCATAACATAGGAAAATGTGTGTTATAATGTGAAATACAAAACACGATATAAAATAGTACAAATATAAGGTCAATCGTAGAAAAATGCAGAAGGAATGGAAAGAAGTTAACACATTTGTTTACACTAGCTATCTCTGGGTGGTGAACTTATGGTTTTTTCCCCCCCAACCTGATGGTTATTCTCAAAGCTACAATGAATAGTAACCAAATTTCTAGACGGAAGGAACTACTCAAATTTAAACAATTGAAGAAAAATCACAAAACAAGCTAGAGATTTGACACATGATTTCAAATCCCTACTATCCAAAAATTAAAAAAACAAAAGGCAAACAATAACCTCGAGCATATATTTATAATATTAGAGTAATCTGAGTAATAAGCCTTTATTTACACAACACATTCAAATAAATAACAAATGCTAAAGTAAAACTCCAACGGGTAAATCAGTATAAGACATGAACTAACATCACATGAAAGAAAATAAAACTAAGAAACATGAAAAAGAGAATCCAAGCTCACTAATAACCAAAGAAATGCAAAATCAAAATCATTCTGTTTTTTACCCATAATTTTTTAAACAAATACTACTCAATGCTTGAGTAAAAACTGGTACGTTTTGAAGAAATTTTTCAATACATATTGTTAAAAATGTTCATACCCTTTGATGCAGTGGTGAATTCCTACTACATCAACCAATCTATCCTAACTAAATAATAAGAGAAACGCATGTTTTTTCAGTCTTTTATAATAAGAAAAAAAAGCAACAACCTTTACCATTGAACATTCATATTAACATACCAAAATTTTAATAATGGTAAGAAAAAATCTTTACTGCAGCAAATGACTAGTTTTCTCAAAGCATCAGACCAACTCAAATCAGGCAAAACAAAAAGGGTGTGTCCAGGGTGCCGCAGTCGGCCATTTTAAACTGCAGAACAAAAAACACAGAAGGCTGGGTAGATACGGATGGCCCCCTACTAGGCTCCACATCAGGAATCCTTTACTTTTTGTGTTCTACGTCTGTAACCCAGTACACCGCCCTGAGTAAACAGCAGCAAACAGATCTCCTCTCTTAAAGAGCATAGGTTAAGTTACAAACAAAATTTAAAATCATGAAGATCTTTTAAATTTACCCCCTTATTTTACAGGATAAAGCATGTTTTAAGAGCACAGGATTCTGGAGCTATACCACCTAGATAGAAATCCAGTCTCAGCCTTTCAACTGGATTTAAAGCCTGGGGCAAATTACTTCTTTGTGTCCCTCAAATTTCTAATTTGTAAAAGATAAATAGTGGCGCTGCCATTCCTTAAGACAGTCTAGGGTACTAAATATGTTAAGACGTGTAAAAGGCACTGGTAGACTAGTACCTGACATATAGTTTAAGTGCTATAAACGTTTAAGTATAATTATTATAGATAGGAAAATAGGCCCAGAGAAGGAAAAAGACCAGCATGAGATCACAGCTAGTATTAGAGAAGACCTGTCTCCTTATTTTGAATCCTGTGTCCTTTCTACTGTGTAATCTAAGCGCGTAATTACTATTCTTAGCGATTAACAATAGTTCCTCACTGACATTGCTCTGAGAGCCATCACAGCACGGCTGCCTCCCCCCAACGCCAAGTCTTCCCTCTACATGAAACTGTGCTCAAAGTTCTAAAGAAAGTAATAATTTAGAGGAAAGGGTGTGAGCCCAGGTCACCTTCATATCATCATAACCGTATGCCCAATCTTAGGTTTAAAGCAAAACCCAACAAGCATTTGGAAAAACAACCAAATCCTCACCCCTATGTTCTCAAGGAATCAAGAGCTTCTGACTAACGTAACAGTAGATTATCATCATATTGCAACCACGGTGTTCTGCTACTCTGAGAGATCGTGTCCAGAGCCAAGGAAAGCAGCCCAAGATCTGCAAGTCCGACAGTGAGGCCTCCCAAATGTGCGCTGCCTGCAAGTGGCTTGTCTCCAAGTGCTCCCATTTTATGTATTTCCTACACAGAGCCGGCTGTCACAACTTTTTATGGGTTCATCGTCGTCTCCGCACTTTTAAACGCACATTATCGACAGGCCAGTGAGAGCCTAAGATCCCGGGTTAGTTTCTGGTGAATTTGACCACAGCCTAGGTAAACTCCAACTGAGGATTATCCCTTCACTGGAAAGGTAGACCTACTTCTCTAAAGGGACTCTTAGCCCAAGAAGGCCAAGCAGAAACTACTTACCTCCCCCCTCACCATTTTGCAACCTTAATTACACGTAAGGGGCGCGCCTCCCCTTCCCGTCATTCCGTCTGAAATACGGGTGCGTCCCTCTCCCCTCCTACCGCTAAGGCCAACCGTCAGAAAGTTGCCTCAAATACGCATGCGCGACTCTACTCCCGCCTCCCAACCGGGACTGCTAATGAGAACTTCGCTGTCTTACAGACGCATTCGATCCCCTCCTCACCCCAGGCCCTGCGCGTGCGTCCCCCGCCCCTTCACATTAATATTACCTCCGCGCTCCCGCGCCGCACCTCCCCAGCCTTACAAGCCCACGAGGACACCGTGCCTGCCCTCCCCTCTTCTCTGCCCTCCCCACTCCGTTTCTTATGTATACATGCCTGATACCTGAGTGGTTTTCGCCACAGTTGTGCCCCAGTGTTCAAGGAGAGCCGTTAACCAGCCTTCCCTAATCGAAGTAGGTGTGATAAACTAGGGAGGCGGAATGCGGGAAAGACGGCGTTGCAGGTGATGGGAGCAGATGCCAAAATCTAGATTGAATCCGCCCCGACCCCCAAAGAGGGGCTAGAGTACCCTCATATTCCGTAGTGAGACCTACCATCCTGAACAAAGGCAAAGAAAGCACCCATAGGTGGAAAACCTAGTCCTAAGAACCCGACCTTTAAATACAACTTTCTCTACCTAGGAGTGGGGACCTCCAAAATTTTTAAACAAGGAACGTTAGGGAAATACCGACGCTCGGATGTCTCAAGCTGAGAAAAGAGTCTGTATTCCCTTCACAATGGGAAGTAAATATTCATCACCCTTTTGTAGGTCTGAGGCCGGTAATGACCTGTTTTTCCTCTCGTGAATAGGGAAAACGCACAAATTAAGATTCCCGGCCGGAGTTCCCTCTGCCGCCCTCCATGTTCTTCCCCTACGTTGTTCCTTTACCTCCTTAGCTGAATGGAACGTCGCAGCACGAATTCTTGGCGCCGGACGTCCCAAGACAGGGTGCAGGGAACGGCGGCACTGAGTTCGGGTTGCCAGGGTGGCAGCAGCAGAACAAGGAGGCAGTGAACAACAGGCGAAGGGCCAGCTGCTGCGCTGACGCCAGGAAAGGACTGCCTCTGCGGGATCGCCGCAGTGTGGTTCCGGCGCGTGCGCAGAGCACACCCTCAGCTCCCTACCCCCACCCACAGCCCTCTCTCGGAGCTAACACCTCGGCCTTCCTCGCCCCTTCGCCAGTGCCCGGGGTCCTAACCCACCCTGCTCCTTACACTTTTCCTCCCCTGGGTCACACCAGCCTCCACCACCATCCCTTCCTCAGCCTATCCTCCCCTCGTCAATCCCTCACCCGTTCTTCCTGGCCCACCACTTCATTGCCAAATCTCCCTGTCAGCTGCCTTTCACTGTGTTACTCTTAGTGGCCTATTCCATTCTTGGCCTTCCCTGCCCGTCTACAGCAATACTGGACCTCTTGTGCTTGGTGTTGCAACTTGTAAAAAATACTGGAAAAATTGTTGTAAAAAAGGTACATCCACATAATCTTCAAAGCAGCTCGCAAGTTGGGCCCTATCAGCTAATATTGGACTAACGGAAGGTCAGACTGATGATGAACCCATAGAGAAGACCCAGAGCCAGGGACCAAAAGACCCCTTGCACAGATCAGAAAGGGCAAGGGTTGGTGTTCAGTTAGTTTGGGGGCAAGAAACAGTATGCAACCCCTTTTTCCTTCTCTTCACAACCCTGGTATTTTCTGGACATTAAAAATACTGTGCAGTTTCCTTTGCTGCTAAATGTATTTAGGCTTGTCCCAGTCTTCTGTGAGAAATTCACATATTAATTTTAAGAGAGGTGGCATCAGTTATTCAACAGGCTCTGAAATGGATTCTTCTTTGGATATGACAAGGAGAGAATACAAAAAAATATTCCATTTCTCTTTATGATGTTTTACTTTGGTGGCCGGTTCTTCTTGCTTTCTAAGAAAGCTAGTTGGGAAATATAAAAACTTGAAACCCACAAATCCATAAATCCTGAGACCCATAAAATCATCATCCTCTCTAATTAACTAAAGAATGTCATATTAACATAATTCAGAGAAATAATGGAAGTTTGTGTTTTTTTTTACATAATATGAACAAAACGGTTATACAATGTGCAATATGCAGAAAGGAAAAAGATAAATAGAAATTCCTGAAGTTGCAGTTGTACAAAGAACCTCTCAACAAAATCATTTATCATTGCACAAAACTTAAAAGGTAATTTGCCCTGGATTCTGGAACACTATTATAGCAAATGCTTTCATTTCTTTGTGTTCTGTTTTATTGAGATATAATTCACATATCACACAATTCACCAACTTAAAGTATAGAATGCAATGGATTTTAGTATATTCATAGAGTTATCCAGTCATTACCACAATTTTAGAATTTTTCATAACCTCCAAAAGAAACCTCATGCCCATTAGCATATCTTTGTGTTTTTTAAATATTCAATTAAATATATAATGTTTTAACATCAAATATCGTATATTTTGTAGATGTAATCATGTTTTAACAATTTTTCTATGTTCCTAATCATCATCTTTATTTTTAATAAATGGACTGAATTTAAATTTTTTTAAAGTATTATAAAATTGAGGCCAGCACATAATTCTTGCAGATGGAGTTAGTTGCTCTTTCTATTTCTTTTCCTTTTAACAAAACTTCCCTAATCTCCTATAGTCCCATCTGAAGAGAAATTCAAGAAAGAGGCACAGCTTGTAAATCTTGAATCCTATAAAATATTTAGGGTCCTGGGCCTACCTACTTGTCTGAACTTTCCAGTTCATAAGAAGTTACTCAGAAGTGATAAAGGAGAGATTTGGGGACCTCTATGGTATCCATCCATCTTAGGCCAACATTCTGAGGCCCTATTTCCCTTTTTCCCCACCCTATACATTTATTAGGAGAATGACCCTGTTTAGAGGATATAATGGTTGACTTTATGTGCCAACTTGGCAGGGCCACAGTGCCCAGATCAGTAGCCAAATATTATTCTGGAAATTTCTCTGAGGGTTATTTGGATGAAATTAACATTTAAGTCAGTGGACTCTGAGTAAAGCAGATTGCCTTCCATAATGTGGGTCGGCCTCACCCATCAGTTGTAGGCCAGAATACAACAAAAGACTAACCACCCTGAGCAATAGAGAATTCTGCTAGCAGACAGTCTTTGGATTTAAACTGTGACATCAGCTCTCCCCTTTGTCCTCAGCATGATAGCCTTTGGACTTGAACTATGGCATTGACTCTTCCCTGGGTTTCCAGACTGCTAGCCTACCCTGCATAGTTTGGGCATCTGAGCCTCCACAATCATGTGATCAATTCCCTAAAATAAATAAATATCCAAAGATAGATAAATGCAGGTATACAAATCCACATATAAATACATACAACATATATATGTATATAATATTTGCATGTATATATGTGTATGTACATATATATATATATATAAAATATCATGTTGGCTTTGTTTTTCTGAAGCATCCTAACATAGAAAATTTCCTGAAACCTGTGAATACCCTGAATTGAGGTTGGAGTGCAGGAAGGAATAGTAGTCAAGAATACTCATCAATCCCTTGAATACAGCTTTGCCTTGCCAAATTGTACATGGACCAAATCTAATATGGAACTGTTAACTCTGCAAAAGCTACCATTACAAGAATGTAAAACAACTGAGGAAATAAATACCATTATCTTCTGAGAGCCAGGTAATTTTTCCATGATAGTAATAATCTACTTTGGCACAGGGAGAACTGGTCTGTTCTTTGTAATTTTGGGTAATGAGGTAATGGGAAAAGCAGAAATTGGCAAGATGGTACAGTAAAAAATTCATGGTTAATAAAAAGCTTTATTTCATTGCTAAAGGTCAATTAGTTTGAATATGTGAACAAGATGGCTGAGAGACCAAGAACAGGATTGATCTGATTATTGACTTCCTGATAAAAATGCACCAAATGAACTCTTGCAACAAAATCTAGCCAGTGGGGAAACAGTAGATACACTAGGACCTAGAATCAATCCACTTTTGTATATCAGCAATAAGATAGTTGGTTATAAAGCAAACAGGTGTTATTTGAGAGGTCATGTATGTTTTTAAGGATGTCATAATTATAATTTGGGAGAGGTTCATGTCAATCAGGGTTCATTGCAAGGAACAGAAAAATCATCCAGATTTTAGAAATAGGAAGGAATTTGACAAAATCTAATGTGCTTTCAAGATAAGAAAATGTTTAACAAATTAGGAATAGAAAGGTATTTCTCAACCTGATAAAGACATCTGCTAAAAGCCCACAGCTAACATCATACTTAATGGTAAGACTAAAAGCTTTCCCCCTCAGATCAAGAACAAGGCAAGGATGTCCACTCTACCACTTCTATTTAGCATCGTAGTAGAAGTTCTAGTCAAGGCAATAAGGCAAGGAAATGAAATAAAAGTCACCTGGATTGGAAATGAAGTATTCAAACCATCCTAACTATAAATAAGCATTTATATATAAATATATAAAAATAAGAATTTATGGAGAGGGATTAAAGATGGTGGCATGAGAGGAGAGACAGAGGCTTCCTCCTAAAACTGGATACAATTAGAAAATTTAATTGGCGCAACTAACCCTGAGAGAGCAACAGGAAAGAGGATGGCGCCAGACTGCATGCACCTGGAGAAAAGAGCAGACCTCAGCGAATGGGGTAATGTACCAGAGCTGTGGCTCCACAGGACCCGAGCCCCTCCCCCATCAAAGCTCACCAGCGAGAGGAAGAGAAACGGAGCAGGGAGGGAGTGGAAGGCTTGGGACTGCTGAATACCTAACTCTGGAGATCTGCTCTGGGAGCACAAACCTACATTTCATGGTGATTTCATTAGACTAGCATGACTACTGGGTTGGAAAGCTAATACAGGCAGAGTTCCTGGGGAGACTGGGATTCCAGCTGCTTGTGGAAAGCAGGGATCCATATCCGGCTGCTCTGGGACAAAAACATACCTGTGTGACCGGCCCACGGGCTCAGGCAGAGGACACAGGCACAGGAGCCAGGAGGCGGGGAACAGCTCTTTCCTCCCCCCAGGTACCACTACCACTCCCCTGCGACGCCCGACATTGCTTCAGGGGCTGAGCAGCTCCAGAATAGAGCTTCTGGACACTAGAGGGCACCATACACAAACATGAAACACCAAAGGAACCTTGTCCAGAGTAAAATTATTAATATAACTCCCAAGAAAGATTTAAATGATATGGACTTCGTGACTCTTCCTGAAAGGGAGTTCAAAATGAAAATCATCAACATTCTAAAGGAGGTACGGAAAGACATCCAAGAATCTTAGGAATGAATTCAGGTCGGAGATCCAATTGTTGAAGAACATGATGGAGGGTATTAAAAGCAGGTTGGATATGGTGGAGGAGAAGATACATGAAATAGAAACTAGAGAAGATGAATACAAAGAAGCTGAGGCACAGGGAGAAAAAAGGATATCTAAGAATGAAAGAATGTTGAAAGAATTGTGTGACCAATCCAAACAGAACAATATTTGCATTATAGGGATACCAGAAGAGGAAGAGAGACAGGGATAAAAAGTGTCTTTGAGGAGGTAGTTGCTGAAAACTCCCCCAATCTGGGGAAGGAGATAGTCTCTCAGGCCATGGAGATCCACAGATCTCCCAAAACAAGGGACCCAAGGAGGACAACACCAAGACACATAGTAATTAAAATGGGAAAGATCAAGGATAAGGACAGACTGCTAAAAGCAGCCAGAGACAGAAATAAGATCACATACAAAGGAAAGCCCATCAGGCTAACATCAGACTTCTCAGCAGAAATCTTACAGGCCAGAAGGAAGTGGCATGATGTATTTAATACCATGAAGCAGAAGGGCCTGGAACCAAGATTACTTTATCCAGCAAGATTATCATTTAAATTTGAAGGAGGGATTAAACAATTTCCAGATAAGCAAAAGCTGAGAGAGTTTACCTCCCACAAACCATCTCTGTAGTTTATTTTGGAGGGACTGCTATAGATGGAAGTGTTTCTAGGGTTGGATAGCTGTAACCAGAGGTAGTAAAACCACAGTAGGAAGGGTGGAGCAGCTGATTGTGAGGCAAATGAAAAATTAAATTAACTAACCCCAAAGTCAATCAAGGGATAGAGAAAAAGTACATAATTTGATACCTAATATATAAAGAATTAAGGGGAAAGAAAAAGGAGGAGAAATAGAAAAGAACCTTTAGATTGTGTTTGTAACAGCATACTAAGTGAGTTAAGTTAGACACTTAGATAGTAAGGAAAGCAACCTGGAACCTTTAGTAACCACGAATCTAATGCCTGAAATGGCAATAAGTACATACCTATCGATAATCACCCTAAATGTAAATGGACAGAATGCACCAATCAAAAGACATAGAGTCAGTGAATGGATAAAAGAACAAGACCCATCTATACACTGCTTACAAGAGACTCACCTCAAACCCAAAGACATGCACAGACTAAAAGTCAAGGGATGGAAAAAGATATTTCATGCAAACAATAGGAAGAAAAAAGCAGGTGTTGCAATACTAGTATCAGACAAAATAGACTTCAAAACAAAGAAAGTAATAAGAGATAAAGAAGGACATTACATAATGATAAAGGGCTCAGTCCAACAAGAGGATATAACCATTATAAATATATATGCAACCAACACAGGAGCATCAGCATATGTGAAACAAATACTAACAGAACTAAATGAGGAAATACAATGCAATGCATTCAATTTAGGAGACTTCAACACACCATTCACTCCAAACGACAGATCCACCAGACAGAAAATAAGTAAGGACACAGAGGCACAGAACAATACACTAGAACAGATGGACCTAATAGACATCTATAGAACTCTACACCAAAAAACAACAGGATACATATTCTTCTCAACTGCACATGGAACATTCTCCAGAAGAGACCACATACTAGGCCACATAAAGAGCCTCAATAAATTCAAAAAGATTGAAATTCTACCAACAAACTTTTCAGACCACAAAGGTATAAAACTAGATATAATTTGTACCAAGAAAGCAAAAAGGCTCACAAACACATGGAGGTTTAACAACACTCTTCTAAATAGTCAATGGACCAACAACCAAATTAAAATGGAGATCCAGCAATATATGGAAATAAATCACAACAACAACACAAAGCCCCAACTTCTGTGGGATGTAGTGAAAGCAGTCTTAAGAGGAAATTATATAGCAATCCAGGCATATTTAAAGAAGGAAGAACAAGCCCAAATGAATAGTCTAACATCACAATTATCAAAATTGGAAAAAGAAGAACAAATGAAGTTTAGAGTCAGCAGTAAGAGGGACATAATAAAGACCAGAGAAAAAATAAACAAAATTGAGAAGAATAAAACTATAGAAAAAATCAAGGAAACCAAGAGCTGGTTCATGGAGAAATAAACAAAATAGATAAGCCTCTAGCCAGACTTATTAAGAGAAAAATAGAATCAACACACACCAACAGAATCAGAAACAAGAAAGGAAACATCACGACGGACCCAACAGAAATACGAAGAATTATTAGAGACTACTATGAAAACCTATATGCTAAGAAGTTGGAAAACCTAGAAGAAATGGACAACTTCCTAGAAAAATACAACCTTCCAAGACTGAACAAGGAAGAAACACAAAATCTAAACAAACCAATTACCAGCAAAGAAATTGAAGCGGTAATCAAAAAACTACCCAAGAAAAAACACCCCGGGCTGGATGGATTTACCTCGGAACTTTATCAGACAAACAGAGAAGATATAAAACGCATTTTCCTTAAAGTTTTCCAAAAAATAGAAGAGGAGGGAATACTCCCAAACTCATTCAATGAAGCCAACATCACCCTAATACCAAAACCAGGCAAAGAACCCACGAAAAAAGAAAACAATATCCCTGATGAACATAGATGCAAAAAATACTCAGTAAAATATTAGCAAACCGAATTAAAAAAATATCAAAAGGATCATACACCACGACCAAGTGGGATTCATCCCAGGGATGCAAGGATGGTACAACGTTTGGAAATCCATCAACATCATCCACCACATAACTGAAAAGAAAGACAAAAACCACATGATCATCTCCATAGATGCTGAAAAAGCAATCGACAAAATTCAACATCCATTCATGATAAAAACTCTCAGCAAAATGGGTATAGAGGACAAGTACCTCAATATAATAAAGGCCATATATGATAAACCCACAGCTAACATCATACTGAACAGCGAGAAGCTGAAAGCTTTTCCTCTGAGATTGGGAAGAAGACAGGGATGTCCACTCTCCCTACTGTTATTTAACATAGTACTGGAGGTCCTAGAAATGGCAATTAGACAAAACAAAAAATACAAGGAATCCAGATTGGTAATGGAGAAGTTAAACTGTCACTATTTGGAGATGACATGATATTATACATAAAAAACCCTAAAGACTCCACTCCAAAACTACTAGAACTAATATCGAAATACAGCAAAGTTGCAGGATACAAAATTAACACACAGAAATCTGTGGCTTTTCTATATACTAACAATGAACTAATAGAAAGAGAAATCTGGAAAACAATTCCATTCACAAAAGCATCGAAAAGAATAAAATACCTAGGAATAAACCTAACCAAAGAAGTGAAAGACCTATAGCCTGAAAACTATAAGACACTCTTAAGAGAAATTAAAGAGGACACTAACAAATGAAACTCATCCTGTGTGCTCTTGGCTAGGAAGAATTAATATTGTCAAAATGGCCATCCTGCCCAAAGCAATGTACAGATTCGACACAATCCCTATCAAATTACCAACAGCATTCTTCAACAAACTGGAACAAATAGTTCAAAAATTCATATGGAATCACCAAAGACCCCAAATAGCCAAAGCAACACTGAGAAGGAAGAATAAAGTGGGGGGGATATCGCTCCCCAACTTCAAGCTCTACTACAAAGCCTTGGTAATCAAGACAATTTGGTACTGGCACAAGAAAAGAGCCTCAGGCCAGTGGAACAGATTAGAGACTCCAGACATTAACCCAAACATATATGATCAATTAATATAGGGTAAAGGAGCCATGTACATACAATGGGGAAATGACAGTCTCTTCAACAGATGGTGCAGGCAAAACTGGACAGCTACATGTAAGAGAATTAAACTGGATCACTGTATAACCCCATATACAAAAGTAAATTCAAAGTGGATCAAAGACCTGAATGTAAGTCATGAAACCATAAAACTCTTAGAAAAAAACATAGGCAAAAGTCTCTTAGATATAAACATTAGTGACTTCTTCATGAACGTATCTCCCTGGGCAAGGAAAACAAAGGCAAAAATGAACAAGTGGGACTATATCAAGCTGAACAGCTTCTGTACAGCAAAGGACACCATCAATAGAATAAAAAGGTACCCTACAGTATGGGAGAATATATTCATAAATGACAGATCCAATAAAGGCTTAACATGCAAAATATATAAAGAGCTCACCCACCTCAACAAACAGAAAGCAAATAATCCAATTAAAAAATGGGCAGGGGTGCTGAACAAACAGTTCTCCAAAGAAGAAATTCAGATGGCCAACAGACACATGAAAAGATGCTCCACATTGCTAGTTATCAGAGAAATGCAAATTAAAACCACAATGAGATATCACCTCACACCAGTAAGGATGGTTACCATCGAAAAGACAAACAACAACAAATGTTGGCGAGGTTGCGGAAAAAGGGGAACCCTCCTACACTGTTGATGGGAATGTAAATTAGTTCAACCATTGTGGAAAGCAATATGGAGGTTCCTCAAAATTCTCAAAATAGACTTACCATTTGACCCAGGAATTCCAGTTCTAGGAATTTACCCTAAGAATGCAGCACTCCAGTTTGAAAAAGATAGATGCACCCCTATGTTTATCACAGCACTATTTACAATAGCCAAGAAATGGAAGCAACCTAAGTGTCCATCAGTAGATGAATGGATAAAGAAGATGTACATATACACAATGGAATATTATTCAGCCATAAGAAGAAAACAAATCATACAATTTGCAACAACGTGGATGGAGCTACAGGGTATTATACTCAGTGAAATAAGTCAAGCGGAGAAAGACAAATGCCAAATGATTTCAATCATCTGTGGAGTATAAGAACACAAGAAAAACTGAAGGAACAAATCAGCAGCAGAATCACAGAACACATGAATGGACTAACAGTTACCAAAGGTAAAGAGAATGGGTAGAATGGGAGGCTAGGGAGGGGTAAGGACAGGGAAGAAGAATGGGGGTATTATGATTAGCATGTATAATGTCGGGGGCGGGGGAAAGGGGAGGTCTGCACAACACAGAGAAGACAAGTAGTGATTCTACAACATGTTACTATGCTGATGGATAGTGGCTGTAATGGCATTTGTCAGGGGGACTTGGGGTAGGGGAGAGCCTAGTAAACAATGTTCTTCATGTAACTGTAGATTAATGATAAGAAAATAAAAAAATAAGCATTTATATAGAATATAAATACATAGTTGCATAAATAATATTTATATAAATATTATACAGATATTAAAAAAGCAAAGCATTTTTTATATGAATACTTATAGTTATAGTTAGGACTCTAAGTCAATGTGTCTCAAACTGTGAGTTACAATCATTTAGTGAACTGAGAGGTCAGTTTAATGGGTCACCACCAGCATTTTTTATAACGTGAGTATAAAACATCAAAACATTGTACATTAAATATATTTTCTTTAATTTATTTGCATTATAACACACATGTGTGTGTGTATATGTGTGTGTGTGTGTATATATATATATATACACACACACACATATATATATACTCTACTATGATGTAAAATGCATTTCTTTATGTCTTAATTAAAGCTGTATGAAAATCAATACTTTGAAAAAATAATAAAATAAAACTAGTGCTTTAAACTATGGGTATGTAATATTTTAATAAAAAAATAAGCCAAAAGAGGGGTTTAAATATAATTAGATAAATTTAATAACCATGTATCAAATTTTGAACCACAGAGAGAATCTTTGCCTTTTGAAACAATTTATGCAGTATCATTTAATTGCTTATGAATAAAACATTTCATTACTCTATATGCCACAGCTGCTCATGTTGCTCTAAACTTTTGTTAATTTTTGAAAACATTTTTTCTTTGTGGATGCATTTAGGCCACCAGTTGCACATCCCAATCCAGTCATATTAAAAATGAAGACCAGGGGGGCGGAGCCAGGATGGCAGCGTGAGTAGAGCAGTGGAAATCTCCTCCCAAAAACACATAGAGCTATGAAAATATAACAAAGAAAAATCTTCCTAAAATAAAGACCACAGGACACAGGACAACATCCAGACCACATCCACACCTGCAAGAACCCAGCGCCTTGTGAAGGGGGTAAGATACAAGCCCCAGCCCGGCGTGACCCAAGCGCCCCTCCCCCCGGCTCCCGGCGCGTGGAGAGAAACCAGAGCGGTTTTTTTTTTTTTTTTTTGGCGAGCGCTTTTTGGAAGCCTTAGAGGGACGGGCCCCCGTTGCTGGGGAGGCAGGGTGGCAGGACCGGTGAGGAGGTGCCTGGGAACGGCGCCGGAGGACAAAGAATATCCCGTGTTTCTCCCTGCGAGACCAGCGGGCGGGTGCCTGAGACCGGTGCCTGAGGACAGAGGAGGTCGCGCGCTTTTCCCCTTTTTTTTTCTCTCTTTTTGGCGAGCGCTTTTTGGAAGCCTTGAAGGGACGGGGACCCCAGTGCTAGGGAGGCAGGGTGGCGGGACTGGTGAGCGGGTGGCTGGGACCGGCACTTGAGGACAGAGGAAATCGTGCGTTTTCCCCCTTTTTTTTTTTCTCTTTACTGCGAGTGCTTTTTGGAAGCCTAAAAGGGACAGGGACCCCGGTGCTAGGGAGGCAGGGCGGCGGGACTGGTGAGCGGGTGCCTGGGACTGGCACCTGAGGACAAAGAATATCCCGCATTTTTCCCTGTGGGACCGGTGGGTGGATGCCTGAGACCAGCACCTGAGGACGGAAGAAATCGCGCGTTTTTCCCCTTTTTTTCTCTCTTTTTGGCGAGTGCTTTTTGGAAGCCTTGAAGGGACAGGGACCCCGGTGCTAGGGAGGCAGGTCGGCGGGACTGGTGAGCGGGTGCCTGGGACCAGTGCCTGAGGACAAAGAATATCGAGCGTTCCTTCCCTGCGGGACCGGTGGGTGGGTTCTTTTTGGAAGCCTTGAAAGGACAGGGACCCTGGTGCTAGGGAAACAGGGCAGCAGGACCAGTGAGCGGGTGCCTGGGACCGGCACCTGAGGACAAAAAAAAAAAAAAAAAATTGCTTGTTTTTTCCTTTTTTTTCCTTTTTTTTTTCCTCTTTCTTTCTGTTCCCTCTCTCATTGTTGCTGTTGTTGTTTTGGTTTGGAGAGTGCTTTTTGGAAATCTTAAAGGGGCAGGACAGGTCACTTAGACCAGAGGCAGGGAATCTGGGGATCTCTGGGCACTCTAACCCCCTGGGCAGCAGGGAGCACAGGGGCCCCTTACGGAGATAAATAGCCTCCTGGCCGCTCCCCCTCCAACGGGGCTCCACCATTTTGGAGGAACAGCCCCAGCCAGGCCAAGCCCACAGCAACAGTGGAGATAAACCCCAAAGCAACTGGGCAGGAAGCAGAAGCCCTGTCTGCGCACAGCTGCCCAGCACAAGCAACTAGAGGTCGCTATTCTCCCAGGAAAAGGCTACAAACCAACAAGAAGGGAAGCTCCTCCAGCGGTCACTTGTACCAGCTCTGCAAACTATCTCTATCACCATGAAAAGGCAAAACTACAGGCAGACAAAGATCACAGAGACAACACCTGAGAAGGAGACGGACCTAACTAGTCCTCCTGAAAAAGAATTCAAAATAAAAATCATGAACATGCTGACAGAGATGCAGAGAAAAATGCAAGAGCAGTGGGATGAGATGCAGAGAAAAATGCAAGAGCAGTGGGATGAAGTCCGGAAGGAGATCACAGATGTCAGGAAAGAGATCACAGAAGTGAAACAATCCCTGGAAGGATTTATAAGCAGAATGGATAAGATGCAAGAGGCCATTGAAGGAATAGAAGCCAGAGAACAGGAACATATAGAAGCTGACATAGAGAGAGATAAAAGGATCTCCAGGAATGAAACAACACTAAGAGAAATATGTGACCAATACAAAAGGAATAACATTCGTATTATAGGGATACCAGAAGAGGAAGAAAGAGGAAAAGGGATAGAAAGTGTCTTTGAAGAAATAATTGCTGAAAACTTCCCCAAACTGGGGGAGGAAATAATCGAACAGACCATGGAATTACACAGAACCCCCAACAGAAAGGATCCAAGGAGGACAACACCAAGACACATAGTAATTAAAATGGCAAGGATCAAGGACAAGGAAAGAGTTTTAAAGGCAGCTAGAGAGAAAAAGGTCACCTATAAAGGAAAACCAATCAGGCTAACATCAGACTTCTCAACAGAAACCCTACAGGCCAGAAGAGAATGGCATGATATACTTAATGCAATGAAACAGAAGGGCCTTGAACCAAGGATACTATATCCAGCACGACTATCATTTAAATATGATGGTGGGATCAAACAATTCCCAGACAAGCAAAAGCTGAGGGAATTTGCTTCCCACAAACCACCTCTACAGGGCATCCTACAGGGACTGCTCTAGATGGGAGCACCCCTAAAAAGAGCACAGAACAAAACACACAACATATGAAGAATGGAGGAGGAGGAATAAGAAGGGAGAGAAGAAAAGAATCTCCAGACAGTGTATATAACAGCTCAATAAGCGAGCTAAGTTAGGCAGTAAGATACTAAAGAAGCTAACCTTGAACCTTTGGTAACCACGAATCTAAAGCCTGAAATGGCAATAAGTACATATCTCTCAATAGTCACCCTAAATGTAAATGGACTTAATGCACCAATCAAAAGACATAGAGTAATAGAATGGATAAAAAAGCAAGACCCATCTATATGCTGCTTACAAGAAACTCACCTTAAACCCAAAGATAAGCATAGACTAAAAGTCAAGGGATGGAAAAACATATTTCAGGCAAACAACAGTGAGAAGAAAGCAGGGGTTGCAGTACTAATATCAGACAAAATAGACTTCAAAACAAAGAAAGTAACAAGAGATAAAGAAGGCCACTACATAATGATAAAGGGCTCAGTCCAACAAGAGGATATAACCATTCTAAATATATATGCACCCAACACAGGAGCACCAGCATATGTGAAGCAAATACTAACAGAACTAAAGAGGGAAATAGACTGCAATGCATTCATTGTAGGAGACTTCAACACACCACTCACCCCAAAGGATAGATCCACCGGGCAGAAAATAAGTAAAGACACACAGGCACTGAACAACACACTAGAACAGATGGACCTAATAGACATCTATAGAACTCTACATCCAAAAGCAACAGGATATACATTCTTCTCAAGTGCACATGGAACATTCTCCAGAATAGACCACATACTAGCTCACAAAAAGAGCCTCAGTAAATTCCAAAATATTGAAATTCTACCAACCAATTTTTCAGACCACAAAGGTATGAAAGTAGAAATAAATTCTACAAAGAAAACAAAAAGGCTCACAAACACATGGAGGCTTAACAACATGCTACTAAATAATCAATGGATCAATGAACAAATCAAAATAGAGATCAAGGAATATATAGAAACAAATGACAACAACAACACTAAGCCCCAACTTCTGTGGGATGCAGCGAAAGCAGTCTTAAGAGGAAAGTATATAGCAATCCAGGCACACTTGAAGAAGGAAGAACAATCCCAAATGAATAGTCTAACATCACAATTATTAAAACTGGAAAAAGAAGAACAAATGAGGCCTAAAGTCAGCAGAAGGAGGGACATAATAAAGATCAGAGAAGAAATAAACAAAATTGAGAAGAATAAAACAATAGCAAAAATCAACGAAACCAAGAGCTGGTTCTTTGAGAAAATAAACAAAATAGATAAGCCTCTAGCCCAACTTATTAAGAGAAAAAGAGAGTCAACACAAATCAACATAATCAGAAATGAGAATGGAAAAATCACGACAGACTCCACAGAAATACGAAGAACTATTAAAGACTACTATGAAAACCTATATGCCAACACGCTGGAAAACCTAGAAGAAATGGACAACTTCCTAGAAAAATACAACCTCCCAAGACTGACCAAGGAAGAAACACAAAAGTTAAACAAACCAATTACGAGCAAAGAAATTGAAACAGTAATAAAAAAAACTACCCAAGAACAAAACCCCGGGGCCGGATGGATTTACCTCGGAATTTTATCAGACACACAGAGAAGACATAATACCCATTCTCCTTAAAGTGTTCCACAAAATAGAAGAAGAGGGAATACTCCCAAACTCATTCTATGAAGCCAACATCACCCTAATACCAAAACCAGGAAAAGACCCCACCAAAAAAGAAAATTACAGACCAATATCCCTGATGAATGCAGATGCAAAAATACTCAATAAAATATTAGCAAACAGAATTCAACAGTATATCAAAAGGATCATACACCATGACCAAGTGGGGTTCATCCCAGGGATGCAAGGATGGTACAACATTCGAAAATCCATCAACATCATCCACCACATCAACAAAAAGAAAGACAAAAACCACATGATCATCTCCATAGATGCTGAAAAAGCATTTGACAAAATTCAACATCCATTCATGATTAAAAACTCTCAGCAAAATGGGAATAGAGGGCAAGTACCTCAACATAATAAAGGCCATATATGATAAACCCACAGCCAGCATTATACTGAACAGCGAGAAGCTGAAAGCATTTCCACTGAGATCGGGAACCAGAAAGGGATGCCCACTCTCCCCACTGTTATTTAACATAGTACTGGAGGTCCTAGCCACGGCAATCAGACAAAACAAAGAAATACAAGGAATCCAGATTGGTAAAGAAGAAGTTAAACTGTCACTATTTGCAGATGATATGATACTGTACATAAAAAACCCTAAAGACTCCACTCCAAAACTACTAGAACTGATATCGGAATACAGCAAATTTGCAGGATACAAAATTAACACACAGAAATCTGTAGCTTTCCTATACACTAACAACGAATCAATAGAAAGAGAAATCAGGAAAACAATTCCATTCACCATTGCATCAAAAAGAATAAAATACCTAGGAATAAACCTAACCAAAGAAGTGAAAGACTTATACTCTGAAAACTACAAGTCACTCTTAAGAGAAATTAAAGGGGACACTAATAAATGGAAACTCATCCCATGCTCATGGCTAGGAAGAATTAATATCGTCAAAATGGCCATCCTGCCGAAAGCAATATACAAATTTGATGCAATCCCTCTCAAATTACCAGCAACATTCTTCAATGAATTGGAACAAATAATTCAAAAATTCATATGGAAACACCAAAGACACCGAATAGCCAAAGCAATCCTGAAAAAGAAGAATAAAGTAGGGGGGATCTCACTCCCCAACTTCAAGCTCTACTACAAAGCCATAGTAATCAAGACAATTTGGTACTGGCACAAGAACAGAGCCACAGACCAGTGGAACACATTAGAGACCCCAGAAATTAACCCAAACATATATGGTCAATTAATATTTGATAAAGGAGCCATGGACATACAATGGCAAAATGACAGTCTCTTCAACAGATGGTGCTGGCAAAACTGGACAGCTACATGTAGGAGAATGAAACTGGACCATTGTCTAACCCCATATACAAAGGTAAACTCAAAATGGATCAAAGACCTGAATGTAAGTCACGAAACCATTAAACTCTTGGAAAAAAACATAGGCAAAAACCTCTTAGACATAAACGTGAGTGATCTCTTCTTGAACATATCTCCCCGGGCAAGGAAAACAACAGCAAAAATGAGCAAGTAGGACTACATTAAGCTGAAAAGCTTCTGTACAGCGAAAGACACCATCAATAGAACAAAAAGGAACCCTACAGTATGGGAGAATATATTTGAAAATGACAGATCCGATAAAGGCTTGACGTCCAGAATATATAAAGAGCTCACATGCCTCAACAAACAAAAAACAAATAACCCAATTAAAAAATGGGCAGAGGAACTGAACAGACATTTCTCCAAAAAAGAAATACAGATGGCCAAGAGACACATGAAAAGATGCTCCACATCGCTAATTATCAGAGAAATGCAAATTAAAACTACAATGAGGTATCACCTCACACCAGTAAGGATAGCTGCCATCCAAAAGACAAACAACAACAAATGTTGGCGAGGCTGTGGAGAAAGGGGAACCCTCCTACACTGCTGGTGGGAATGTAAATTAGTTCAACCATTGTGGAAAGCAGTATGGAGGTGCATCAAAATGCTCAAAACAGACCTACCATTTGACCCAGGAATTCCACTCCTAGGAATTTACCCTAAGAACGCAGCAATCAAGTTTGAGAAAGACAGATGCACTCCTATGTTTATCACAGCACTATTTACAATAGCCAAGAATTGGAAGCAACCTAAATGTCCATCTGTAGATGAATGGATAAAGAAGATTTGGTACATATACACAATGGAATACTACTCAGCCATAAGAAGTGGAAAAATCCAACCATTTGCAGCAACATGGATGGAGCTGGAGAGTATTATGCTCAGTGAAATAAGCCAAGCGGAGAAAGAGAAATACCAAATGATTTCACTCATCTGAGGAGTATAGGAACAAAGGAAAAACTGAAGGAACAAAACAGCAGCAGAATTACAGAACCCAAAAATGGACTAACAGGTACCAAAGGGAAAGGAACGGGGGAGGAGGGGGGGGGAGGGAGGGAAAGGGGGGGGGGGAAGAAGAACGGAGGTATTAAGATTAGCATGCATGGGGGGGAGGGAGAAAGGGGAGGGTGGGCTGCACAACACAGAGAGGACAAGTAGTGACTCTACCACATTTTGCTAAGCTGATGGACAGTAACCGTAATGTGGTTGTTAGGGGGGACCTGATATAGGGGAGAGCATAGTAAACATAGTATTCTTCAGGTAAGTGTAGATTAAAAATTTAAAAAAAAAAAGAAAGAAAGAAAGAAAAGGGGAATTACTCCTTAACAGGATAAAACTATTGGTAAATCAAAGATCAACGCATGCTTTAAATATCCTTAATGTTGATCACTTAAAGGGTGTCAGATGATCAGCTATGGAGGTACTCTTTTCTGATAATATTCCTTTCTCTTAATTAAAAAAAAAAAAAAGCAGTTACTGTGTGCTGACCTCCAATGAGTTCTGCACAGTGGTATAGAGGGCATGTCAAAGTGTGGGCAAAGGGTCTGTTTGTTTCTACGCAGAAGATCAAGACCTAGCTTGGATACCCAGAAAATGAACTAAGATACGATATGAGGAGGAGCTTCCGACATCAGCACTCTCTGGAGGACTTGTGCCGGGGGATGATCATCAAAAAGCCTCCACAGGGATCCGGACGATGCTGCGGTTGTGGCTGCATCCAGCCCACCGTCTCCTGGACTTGCCATAAGAAGGAGGAGGGAGATGTCTAGGCTGGCATGTGCATACAGTGAGACAACGAATTTGACCGGATCTGTACTGTTGGAACTCAACCAGGAGTTGGGAGGGGTGCAAGTTGTAGCACCCCAAAATCTCATGACTATAGACTATCTATGGTTAAAAGAACATATGGGATGTGAACAGATCCCAGAAATGGGCTGCTTTAATTTGTCTGATGGTTCAAGTACAGTTGGACAATATCCATCATATCATAGATAAATTTTCACAAATGCCTAGGGTGCCTAAATGGTTTTCTTGGCTTCACTGGAGATGGCTGGTAATTATAGATTTGCTTTGTTTATGTCACCGTATTCCTATTATGTTAATATGTGTGTGCAAATTAGTTAGTAGTTTAAAACCTATACATACTTAAGGTACTCTACAAGAAGATATGTCAAAGAAATAATCAATCCTCCCAAGTTTCCTTCATATGCTACATCTATAGCTTTTCTTCTTCCTTCCTAATTACAAACCTTAAATAGAATTCGTGCCTCATATCGAATTTACCGAGTATCATAATTCCTCCAGGTGGTAAAGATACCTCGAGACAAGTGCTGGGCATAGAAGCCACAGGGCATAAATCTGCAAAGAAGTAAAAAGCTAACCTTTGCAAACGATATGGCTTCTCTCTCACGTACCAACTTTACATTTCCCTGTATGGCCCCGGAAGATGACTGGTTAGCCAGAGACGGGTAAGATTCCTCAAGGGAGGAACAACCTAAGACAGGCACAGTCGCAGGGGGGCCATCAGGTGAGAATTTGGGGATCAACAGAGGTGAGGCTCAGAACCTCACCCCCCCTGCTTTGAGAGAAATCTTCTGCATCCGTGGATGTCCTGCTGCCCTTGTCTAGCCTGGATTAATACTTAGTCCACAGGCACACACCTGATCATCTGATCATCTACATTTGCCTTCTTACAGCACTAAACTATGTTTTCTACCTTTATCTTGCATCTACCTACCACTTCAGCATTTTATTAAAAATATAAATGATAATAATAATAGGAGAAATGTGGGATCAACATATAAATCAAGTACAAAAATCAAACGAATATTCATATTTGACCTGATGGTTTATAGGTCATATTGCATGATCAAAACCGAAAGTTTCTGTGATGACTGCCCTTGTACTGTTCACCATGTAAGAATTTATTCACTATGTAAGAATTCGTTCACCATGTAAGAACTTGTTCGTTATGCTTCAGAAGATTGGAGACTGACGAGAATTAGGCTTGAGATGGATTAATGATTGTACATTGAGCGTTGACCCCCCTACACTGAATTTTATTGTTGTTAACAACCATTTGATCAATAAATATGAGAGATGCCCTCTCAAAAAAAAAAAAAAAATGAAGACCATCAGAACCCTGCCAACAACTTGCTCTCAGATGTAAAAATAAATAACTAAAGACCAATTGCTGCATTCCCTGTTCTTATGTCTGTGTTTACCAAATGCATTTGTACTGGCTGCCTAAAAAAAATTCACATGCAAAGCGTATAGTGAACTAGTAACTTAAAGAAAAATATCTATTCTGGATTTTTAAGATTACAGGCAAAAGTGATTTCAATACTTGTAAAGCACAAAGAAAATAAAGAGAAAAAAGTTATGTTCAATCATATAATCCAAAAATGGCTGCTGTTGATATTTCAATGTTTAGTTTTCCATATATAATTCTATATCTATATAAATGAAAAACATATCTACATATCTTTATGAGGTTTACATTAGGTATAACCAACTTGGAAAACAAAGAGGAATCTGTCCAATATTTAAATTGTGGCTTTGTCATTTATTGTCCAAGTAATAACATGTATTGTATATGGAATGCTTCAATCGTTATGTTTTATAAGTTAAAAGGTGGTGATCATGTTGCAAACTTAGATTACAGCAATAAAATAGGGTAAATTGTGAATAAACTTTCTCAAGGTTGCATTTCACAGAGTATTTCCCCCTGTCTTGTGTATCTCATATGTTTATGGACATATGCATTTTATTTTTTTAAGAGGTTACTCTAATTTGTTATCATTTGCTTTTGTTTACTGGATTAGATATATCTAATCATGCATATTTTTTCTGTGTCAATTTGCATATATATAAAAACTGATCATCTACCAGATCACAAAGAAGGTCTAAGTCTTAATTATTAGAAATCCTGCTGGGCACATTTTATGAACTGGGAGGGATTCAAATTCAGACTTAACGACCCAAGAATTTATTTTTTAAAAAATAAACCGAAAACACCACAATTCTGGCTTCAAGCGGTTGGAACACCCATGATGCCAAGAACCGGGCCTTGTGCAAGCCTAGAGTGACGTCGCTGGGGCCCCTAGCGACAAACAGTCATTTCTAAGCCACCCAAAGGGGATCTACGTCGGGGCCTCGGGGCAGCAGTGGCTGACTCACCCTAAGATCTCACCCCAACCATGAGCACTAAGGAGTGCTTCAAGTGTGGACAATCTGGCCACTGGGCCCGGGGATGCCCTAAGGGAGGAGCACCTCAAGGGCGCAGGGATAGAAGCTGTGGCAGAGGTGCTCAGTGCAGTTCCAGCACCCTATCTGATATGTGTTACTGCTGCGGTGAGTCTGGTCATCATGCTGAGAACTGTGACCTTCTCAAGGACATCTGCTACAACTGTGGGAGAACTGGCCACATCGCCAAAGACTGTATAGAGCCTAAATGTGCACAAGAGCAGTGCTGTTACGCTTGTGGCAGACCTGACTGTCTGGCTCGTGATTGTGACCGTCAAGAGGAGCAGAAGTGCTACTCTTGCGGTGAATATGGTCACATTCAGAAAGACTGCACCTAAGTCAGGTGTTACAGGTGTGGTGAGACCGGCCACGTGGCCATTAATTGTGGCAAGACAAGCCAGGTCAACTGCTACTGCTGTGGCCAATCCAGACATCTAGCACGGGAATGCCCTATTGAGGCTACTGCTTAACTTTGTTGCCTTGCCCACACCGCGCCTCCATCGATAATTGTATCTTCTCTGAACCTTCTTCACTGACCAAAGGTTGATAGATGAAGGCTGCTACCAGGCCAGCGAGCTTTAGTTACCATGTTAAAGGAGGAAAGGGCTAGAAGAAAAATTCCCGACAATGTTACTCACTTTTAGATATCTTATAATTCACTTGTTTCTGTGCCACTGGTGAATCTGGATATTGAACCAGTCATTATGAACATTCTGCAAAGTCTAGGTTCTTTGGATGTAATTTGATTTAACATTTAATTAAGAACTGTTGCCAGTTAATAACTGTTGCCAGCCACTGTGGTTGCTGAGGGTTTATCTGAACAAATCAGAACAAGATTGGGAACACAAGCCTAGAATCTATTAACAAGTAAAATACATAGTGTGTGAAAAGAAGATAAATTGATATAGAAACGAAGAACACCAGGTGAAAGAATAATGTGTGTGTGGTCTGGGGGGCATGTGGTTCTGTCTGACATACACAAGGCACCCTGAGGAGGTGACATTTCCTCAGAGATTCGTTCCATAAAGCTGCTTAGAAATGTCTATGGCCTTGCCAAAGTAATTTTATTATATATTGACTACTTTGAATTACCTGACCTCATTAACTTTTTTTAATTGAGGTACTATTGATAGACAATCTTACATTGGATTCAAATATACAACACAGTGGTTCAAGTTACCGATATTGTTAAATCCTCACCACCTCTAGTGAGGTTACTATGTGTCAATGTAGAAAGATGTTATAGAATCAGTAACTATATTCTCCGTGCTGTATTAGTCCCTGTGACCAACTTATATAGTGATTGAAAATTATTGTACCCCTTTATACCCCTCCCCAACTCCTCCCCCTTAATAACTACTAGTCACTTCTCAGTGTCTATGACTTTACGGCTATACTGCTATTTTGTTCCTCTTATTTTGCTTTGTTTCTACATTCCACAAATAAGTGAAATAATACGGTATTGTCTTTCTCTGCCTGGTTTATTTCACTGAGCATAATACTCTCTAGAACCTTCCATGTTGTCATAAATTGACCTCATTAACATTGTTTTATTAAAGTATCATTTATATACAATCTTATGAAGGTTTCACATGAGCAATATTGTGGTTAGAACATTCACCCATATTATCAAGTCCCCCACCACACCCCATTGCAGTCATGATCCATCAGTGTCGCAAGATGCTATAGAGTCATTACTTGTCTTCTCTGTGCTGTACAACCCTTCCTATGCCCCCCCACGTTATCAGTGCTGATTGTAATGCCCCTTATTCGCCTTCTCCCTCCTTCCTCACCCACCCTCCCCAGCCTCTTCCCTTTGATTAGTGCCAGTCTCTTGGAGACTGTGAGTCTGCTGCTTTTTGTTCCATCAGTTTTACTTTGTTGTTATACTCCAGAGATGAGTGAAATCATTTGGTACTTGTCTTTCTCCACCTGGCTTATTTCACTGAGCATAATACCCTCTAGCTCCATCCATGTTATTGCAAATGGTAGGATTTGTTTTCTTCTTATGGCTGAATAATATTCCATTGTGTATATACACCACTTCTTTATCCATTCATCTACTGATGGACACTTAGGGTGCTTCCATTTGTTGGCTATTGTAAATAGTGCTGCGATAAAATAGGGGTGCATAGGTCTTTTTGAAACTGGAATCCTGCATTCTTAGGGTAAATTCCAAGAAGTGGAATTCCTGGGTCAAACAGTATTTCCATTTTTAGTTTTTTGAGGAACCTCCATACTGCTTTCCACAATGGTTGAACTAATTCACATTCCCACCAACAGTGTAGGAGGGTTCCCCTTTCTCCACATCCACACCAACATTTGTTGTTGTTTGTCTTTTGGATATTGGCCATCCTAACTGGTGTGAGGTGATATCTCATTGTGGTTTTAATTTGCATTTCCCTGATAATTAGCCATGTGGAGCATCTTTTCATGTGCCTGTTGGCGATCTGAATTTCTCCTTTGGAAAAGTGTCTGTTAAGATCCTCTGCCCACTTTTTAATCGGGTTAATGCTTTTTGGGTGTTGAGGCATGTGAGTTCTTTATATAATTTGAATGTTAGCCCCTTATTGGATAAGGTGTAGTATATAGCAATTTCAGGACATAAGAAAATAATTAGAAGTGATAACATACGAGGACATATCAGATTTCTAAGAATTTCACATAATTTCTAAAACACTTATATATCTATACAAATACAGTATAAAAAGGCCTAGTATTACTCTTTACTCAGCAATACTTCTCAGTATATTTAACATGTCAACTAAGCCTAATTAGTTCAACAAATCCTTCAGAATGTTCCAGGAAAACAGGACTATATTAGAATTTCATTTTGAGACTTTTATAAAAAATATCAAAACTCAACATCCACTCATGATAAAAACTCTCAACAAAATGGGCATAGAGGGCAAGTAACTCAACATAATAAAGGCCATATATGATAAAACCACAGCCAACATCATACTGAACAGTGAGAAGTGGAAAGCTTTTCCTGTAAGATCAGGAACAAGACAGGGATGCCCACTCTCCCCACTGTTATTCAGCATAGTACTGGAGGTCCTAGCCATGGCAACTACACAAAACAAAGGTATACGAGGAATCCAGATTGGTAAAGAAGAAGTCAAGCTGTCACTATTTCAGATGACATGACATTGTACATAAAAAACCCTAAAGACTCCACTCCAAAACTAGTAGAACTAACATCAGAATTCAGCAAAGTTGCAGGATACAAAATTAACACACAGAAATTTGTGGCTTTTCTATATACTAACAATGAATTAATAGAAAGAGAAAGCAGGAAAACAATTCCATTCACAATAGCATCAGAAAGAATAAAATATCTAGGAATAAACCTAACCAGGGAAGTGAAAGACCTATACCCTGAAAACTACAAGATACTCTTAAGAGAAATTAAAGAGGTTACTAACAAATGGAAACTCATCCCATGCTCTTGGCTAGGAAGAATTAATATCATCAAAATGGCCACCCTGCCCAAAGCAATCTACAGATTCAATGCAATCCCTTTCAAATTACCAAAAGAATTCTTCAAAGAACTGGAACAAATAGTTTAAAAATTCATATGGAATCACCCAGAACCATGAATAGCCAAAGCAATCCTGAGAAGGAAGAAAAAAGTGGGGGGTAATCTCGCTACCCAACTTCAAGCTCTACTACAGAGCCACAGTAATCATGCCAATTTGGTACTGGCACAAGAACAGAACCACAGACCAGTGGAACAGAATAGAGACTCCAGACATTAACCCAAATATATATGGTTAATTAATATACGGTAAAGGAGCCATGGACATACAATGGGAAAATCACAGCCTCTTCAACAGTTGGTGTTGGCAAAACTGGACAGCTACATGTAAGAGAATGAAACTGGATCACTGTCTAACCCCATACACAAAAGTAAATTCAAAATGGATCAAAGAGCTGAATGTAAGTCATGAAACCATAAAACTCTTAGAAAAAAACATAGGCCAAAATCTCATGGACATAAACATGAGTGACTTCTTCATGAACATATCTCCCAGGCAAGGGAAACAAAAGCAAAAATGAAGAAGTGGGACTATATCAAGCTGAAAAGCTTCTGTACAGCAAACGACACCATCAATAGGACAAAAAGGTATCCTACAGGATGGGATAATATATTCATAAATGACAGATCCAATAAAGGCTTGAGATCCAAAATATATAAAAAGCTCATGCACCTCAACAAACAAAAAGCAAATAATCCAATTCAAAAATGGGCAGAGGAGCTGAACAGACAGTTCTCCAAAGAAGAAATTCAGACGGCCAACAGACACATGAAAAGATGTTCCAGATCACTAGTTATCAGAGAAATGCAAATTAAAACCACAATGAGATATCATCTCACACCAGTAAGGATCGCACCATACAAAAGACAAACAACAACAAATGTTGGCAAGGTTGTGGAGAAAGGGGAACCCTCCTATACTCTGGTGGGAATGTAAATTAGTTCAACCATTGTGGAAAGCAATATGGAGGTTCCTCAAAAAGCTCAAAATAGAAATACCATTTGACCCAGGAATTCCACTTCTAGGAATTTACCCTAAGAATGCAGCACTCCAGTTTGAAAAAGACAGATGCACTCCTATGTTTATCACAGCACTATTTACAATAGCCAAGAAGTGGAAGCAACCAAAGTGTCTATCAGTAGATGAATGGGTAAAGCAGAAGTGGTACATATACACAATGTACACAATGGAATATTATTCAGCCATAAGAATAAATCAAAACCTACCATTTGCAACAACATGGATGGAGCTAGAGGGTATTATGCTCAGTGAAAAGGCCACGTGGAGAAAGACAAGTACCAAATTATTTCACTCATCTGTGGAGTATAAGAACAAAGAAAAATCTTAAGGAACAAAACAGTAGCAGAATCACAGAACCCAAGAATGGACTAACAGTTACCAAAGGGAAAGGGACTGGGGAGGATGGGTGGGAAGGGAGGAATAAGGGGGGGGGGGAAGGGAGCACTATGATTAGCATGTATAATGTGGGGGGAGGGCTGTGCAACACAGAGAAGACAAGTAGTGTCTCTACAGCATCTTACTACACTGATGGACAGTGACTGTAGTGGGGTCTGTGGGGCAGACTTGGTGAAGGGGGGACCCTGGTAAATATAATGTTCCTCGTGTAATTGTAGATTAATGATACAAAAAATATATATATATTAAAAACAGCTTTTAAAACAGTAGGTCAAATAGAATAATGTCACTGTGAAACAATACTTAATATCTATTTAACCAAAGTGACAAAGACTTCACAGGCAAATACAGAAGGTTACATAGTTACTAGGAAATCTTAGCTCTATAAACAATGAAAACCAATCTATAGTTTTTTAACAGTGTGCTTTTGATACCACAACTAATTATTTTTATTTATTAAAGTATCATTGATATACAGTCTTATGATGGTTTCATATAAACAACACAGAGGCTTCAACATTCACCCATATTATCAAGTCCTCACTCCCTCCATTGCCCTCACTGCCTATCACCATAGTAAGATTAACACAACTCATTCTGAGATAAACATATTTGATCTTAGCCAGTTTGACCACACATTAAAATTCCTTTCCAAAGATTCCTTTTTAACAAATCTTCCACAACTTGCGTTTTACACTTAGATTTTTTAATTGATGTATCACTGACATATGATCTTGTATTAGTTTCAAGTATACAACACAATAGTTCAACAGTTACCCATATTATTAAATCCTCACCCCCATAGTACAGCTACTCTCTGTCAACATAGGAAGATGTTACACAATCATTGACTATACTCTCCATGATGTATTACTATCCCCGTGACCAACCTACTATATGATTGAGAATTTTTATGCCGCTTTATCCCCCTTGCACACTCCACCCACCCATCAAACCCCTCCCCATGGTTACCACCAGTCCCTTCTCAGTGTCTATGAATCTACTGCTGTTTTGTTCATTCTGTTTTACTTTGTATTTATATTCCACAAATAAGTGAAATCATATGGTGTTTGTCTTTCACCACCAACTTATTTCACTGAGCATAATACCCTCTAGATCCATCCATATTGTTGCAAATGGCAGGATTTCTTCTTTTTAATGGCTGAATAATATTCCATTGTGTATATCTACCACCTCTTCTTTATTCATTCATCTATTGATGGATACTTAGGTAACTTCTATATCTTGGCTTTTGTAAATAATGTAGTGATAAACATATGGGTACATCTATCTTTTAGAATCAGTGATTTTTTTTCTTCTGTTAAATTGCCAGAACTGGAATTACTGGATTGAATGGTATTTCGTTTTTTAATTTTTTGAAAACCTCCATACTTCTTTCCACAGTGCCTGCATCAATTGACATTCCCACCAACAGTGTAGGAAGGTTCCCATTTCTCCACATCCTTGCCAATGCTTCCTATTTCTTGAGTTTTGGATAGTGGTCATTCTGGCTGGTGTGAGGTGATACCTCATTGTGGTTTTGATTTGTATTTCCCTGATGATTAGTGATGTGGAGCATCTTTTCATGTGCCTGTTGGCCATATGTATTTCTTCTTTGAGCAAATGTCTGTTCAGGTCCTCCACCCATTTTTTATTCAGTTATTTGTTTATTTGCTGTTCAGACATATGAGCTCTTTATATATTTTTGATGTTAACTCTTTATTAGATAAATCATTTATGAATATTTTCTTCTATACTGTAGGTTGCCTTTTGTTCTGCTGAAGGTGTCCTTTGCTATACAGAAGCTTTTAGTTTGATGTAGTCCCATTTGTTCATTTTTTATTTTGTTCCCCTTGCCTGAGGAAATGTGTCCAGGAAAAATTTGCTTATACTTATGTTCAAGATATTTTGCCTATGGTTTCTTCTAAGAATTTTATGGTTTAATGGCTTATATTCAAGTCTTTGATCCATTTTGAATTTACTTTTGTGTATGGGGTTAGACAGTTTCATTCTCTTGCATGTAGCTGTCCATTTTTCCCAACACTAGTTGTTGAAGAAGCTGTCTTTTCCCATTATGTATTCATGGCTCCTTTATCATATATTAATTAACCATATATGTCTGGGTTTATATGGGAGCTCTCTATTCTGCTTTATTGATCTACGGGTCTGTTATTGTGCTAGTACCATGTTGTATACACTATTATAGCTTTGTAGTATAGCTTGAAGTTAGGGAGTGTAATCTCCCCAGCTTTGTTCTCCTTTCTCAGTATTGCTTTAGCTATTTGGGGTCTTTTGTGGTTCCATATGAATCTTAGAACTATTTGTTCTAGTTCATTGAAAAATGCTGTTTGAATTTTGATAGGGATTGCACCGAGTCTGTAAATTGCTTTGGACAGGATGGCCATTTTGACAATATTAATTATTCCTATCCATGAGCATTGGATAGAATTCCATTTTTGGGGGTCTTCAATTTCTCTCATGAGTATCTGTGGTTCTCAGAGTATAGGTCTTTCACCTCCTTGGTAAGGTTTATTCCTCGATATTTTATTCTTTTTGATGCCACTGTGAATGGAATTGTTTTCCTAATTTCTCTTTCTGCTAGTTGTTAGTATATAGGAATGCAACAGATTTCTGTGTATTAATTTTGTATCCTGATACTTTGCCAAATCCAATTAATAGTTCTAATAGATATTTTTATTGTAAACTGTTACACTTGCAATCTTTTTTTTAAGTTTTGGTATCATTAATCTACAATTACATGAAAGACATTATGTTTACTAGGCTGCCCCCTTCACCAAGTCCTGCACACATACCCCTTCACAGTCACTGTCCATCAGAGTATAAGATGCTGTAAAATCACTACTTCTCTTCCCTGTGTTGCACAGCCCACCCCATGACCCCCACTACACAAGCTAATCATAATGCCCCCTTTCTTTGTCCCCACCCTTATCCATCCCTTCCCACCCATCCTCCCCAGTCCCTTTCCCTTTGGTAACTGTTAGTCCATTCTTGGGTTCTGTGATTTAGCTGCTGTTTTGTTCCTTCAGTTTTCCTCTTTTCTTATACTCCACATATGAGTGAAATCATTTAGTACTTGTCTTTCTCTGCCTGGCTTATTTCACTGAGCATAATACCCTCTGGCTCCATCCATGTTGTTGCAAATGGTAGGATCTGTTTTTTTCTTAAAGCTGAGTAATATTCCATTGTGTATATGTACCACATCTTCTTTATCCATTCATCTCCTAATGGACACTTAAGTTGCTTCCATTTGTTGGCTATTGTAAATAGTGCTGCGATAAACATAGGAGTGCATCTGTCTTTTTCAAACTGGAGTGCTGCATTCTTAGGGTAAATTTCTAGGACTGGAATTCCTGGGTCAAATGGTAAGTATATTTTGAACTTTTTGAGGAACCTCCATACTGCTTTCCACAATGGTTGAACTAATTTACATTCCCACCAGCAGTGTAGGAGATTCTCCTTTCTCTGCAACCTTGCCAACATTTGTTGTTGTTTGTCTTTTCGATGATGGTGATCCTTACTGGTGTGAGGTGATATCTCATTGTGGTTTTAATTTGCATTTCTCTGATGACAAGTGATATGGAACATCTTTTCATGTGTCTGTTGGCCGTCTGAATTTCTTCTTTGGAGAACTGTCTGTTCAGCCCCTCTGCCCATTTTTTAATTGGATTATTTGCTTTCTGTTTGTTGAGGTGGGTGAGCTCTTTATATATTTTGCATGTCAACCCTTTATCAGATCTGTCATTTATGAATATATTCACCCATCCTGTAGGATACGTTTTTGTTCTACTGATGGTGTCCTTTGTGGTACAGTACCTTTTCAGCTTGATATAGTCCCACTTCTTCATTTTTGCTTTTGTTTCCCTTGCCCAGGGAGATATGTTCAAGAAGAATTCACTCATGTTTATGTCCATGAGATTTTTGCCTATGTTTTTTTCTAAGAGTTTTATGGTTTCATGACTTACATTCAGGTCTTTGATCCATTTTGAATTTAATTTTGTGTATGGGGTTACACAGTGATAAAGTTTCATTCTCTTACATGTAGCTGTCCAGTTTTGCCAGCACCATCTATTGAAGAGACTGTCATTTCCCCATTGTATGTCCATGGCCCCTTTATCGAATATTAGTTGACCATATATGTTTGGGTTAATGTTTGGAGTTTCTATTCTGTTCCATTGGTCTGTGGTTCTGTTCTTGTGCCAGTACCAAATTGTCTTGATTACTGTGGCTTTGTAGTAAAGTTTGAAGTTGGGGAGTGAGATCCCCCCAGCCACTTTATTCTTCCTTCTCAGGATTGCTTTCGCTATTCGGGATCTTTGGTGTTTCCATATGAATTTTTGAACTATTTGTTCCAGTTTGTTGAAGAATGCTGTTGGTAATTTGATAGGGATTGCATTGAATTTGTATATTGTTTTGGGCAGGATGACCATTTTGACAATATTAATTCTTCCTAGCCAGGAGCATGGGATGAGATTCCATTTGTTAGTGACCTCTTTGATTTCTGTTAAGAGTGTCTTATAGTTTTCACGGTATAGGTCTTTCACTTCCTTGGTTAGGTTTATGTATAGGTATTTTATTCTTTTTGATGCTATTGTGAATGGAATGGTTTTCCTGATTTCTCTTTCTATTAGTTCATTGCTAGTGTACAGGAAAGCCACAGATTTCTGTGGGTTAATTTTGTATCCTACAACTTTGCTGAATTCTGATATTAGTTCTAGTAATTTTGGAGTGCAGTCTTTAGGGTTTTTTATGTACAATATAATGTCATTTGCAAATAGTTACAATTTAACTTCTTGTTTACCAATCTGTGTTCCTTCTATTTCTTTGTTTTGTCTAATTGCTGTGGGTAGGACCTCCAGTTCAATGTTGAATAACAGTGGGGAGAGTGGGCTTCCCTGTCTTGTTCGCAATCTCAGAGGAAAAGCTTTCAGTTTCTCGCTGTTCAGTATGATGTTGGCTCTGGTTTTATTATATATGGTCTTTATTATGTTGAGGTACTTGCCCCCTATACCGATTTTGTTGAGAGTTTTTATCATGAATGGATGTTGAATTTTGTCGTATGCATTTTCAGCATCTATGGAGATTATCATGTGGTTTTTGTCTTTCTTTTTGTTGATGTGGTCGATGATGTTGATGGATTTTTGAACGTTCTACCATCCTTGCATCCCTGGGATGAATCCCACTTGGTCATGGTGTATGATCCTCTTTATGTATTTTTGAATTCTGTTTGCTAATATTTTTTTGAGTATTTTTGCCTCTACGTTCATCAGGGATATTGATCTGTAGTTTTCTTTTTTGGTGGGGTCTTTGCCTGGTTTGGCTATTAGGGTGATGTTGGCTTCATAGAATGAGTTTGGGAGTATTCCCTCCTCTTCTATTTTTTGGAAAACTTTAAGGAGAATGGGTGTTATGTCTTCTCTGTATGTCTGATAAAACTCTGAGGTAAATCCATCTGGCCAGGGGGTTTTATTCCTGGGTAGTTTTTTATTACCGCTTCAATTTCATTGCTGGTAATTGGTCTGTTTAGATTTTCTGTTTCTTTCTGGGTCAGTCTTGGAAGGTTGTATTTTTCTAGGAAGTTGTCCATTTCTCCTATGTTTTCCAGCTTGTTAGCATATAGGTTTTCATAGTACTCTCTACTAAATATTTGTATTTCTGTGGGGTCCATCATGATTTTTCCTTTCTCGTTTCTGATTCTGGTGGTGTGTTTTGATTCTCTTTTTCTCTTAATAAGTCTGGCTAGAGGCTTATCTATTTTGTTTATTCTCTCGAAGATCCAGCTCTTGGTTTCATTGATTTTTTCTATTGTTTTATTCTTCTCAATTTTATTTATTCCTTCTCTGATCTTTATTATTTCCCTCCTTCCGCGGACCTTTGCCCTCATTTGTTCTTCTTTTTCCAATTTCTATATTTGTGACAGTAGACTATTCATTTGGGATTGTTCTTTCTTCTTTAAATATGCCTGGGTTGCTATATACTTTCCTCTTAAGACTGCTTTTGCTGCGTCCCACATAAGTTGGGGCTTTGTGTTGTTGTTTTCATTTGTTTCCATATATTGCTGGATATCCATTTTAATTGGGCGTTGATCCATTGATTATTTAGGAGCATGTTGTTAAGCCTCCATGTGTTTGTGTGCCTTTTTGCTTTCTTGGTACAATTTATTTCTAGTTTTATACCTTTGTCGTCTGAAAAGTTGGTTGGTAGGATTTCAATCTTTTGGAATTTACTGAGGCTCTTTTTGTGGCCCAGTATGTGGTCTATTCTAGAGAATGTTCCATGTGCACTTGAGAAGAATGTGTATCCTGTTGCTTTTGGATGTAGAATTCTATAGATGTCTGTTAGGTCCATCTGTTCTAATGTGTTGTTCAGTGTCTCTGTGTCCTTACTTATTTTCTGTCTGGTGGCTCTGTCCTTTGGTGTGAGTGGTGTGTTATAGTCTCCTAAAATGAATGCATTGCATTCTGTTTCCTCCTTTAATTCTGTTAGTATTTGTTTCACATATGCTGCTGCTCCTCTATTGGGAGCATATATATTTACAATGGTTATATCCTCTTGTTGGACTGAGCCCTTTATCATTATGTAATGTCTTCTTTATCTCTTGTTACTTTCTTTGTTTTGAAGTCTATTTTGTCTGATACTAGTATTGCTACACCTGCTTTTTTCTCTCTGTTGTTTGCATGAAATATTTTTTTCCATCCCTTGACTTTTAATCTGCATGTCTTTGGGTTTGAGGTGAGTCTCTTGTAAGCAGCATATAGATGGGTCTTGCTTTTTTATCCATTCTATTACTCTGTGTCTTTTAATTGGTGCATTCAGTCCATTTACATTTAGGGTGATTATAAAAGATATGTACTTATTGCCATTGCAGGCTTTAAGTTTGTGGTTACCAAAGGTTCAAGGGTCGCTTCTTTACTATCTTACTGTCTAACTTAACTCTCTTATTGAGCTATTATAAACACTGTGTGATGATCCTTTATTTCTCTCCCTTCTTATTCTCCTCCCCCATTCTTCATATGTTAGGTCTTTTTCTCTGTGCTCTTTTTAGGAGTGTTCCCACCTAGAGCAGTCCCTCTAAGATATCCTGTAGAGGTGGTTTGTGGGAGGCAAATTCCCTCAACTTTTGCTTGTCTGGGAATTGTTTAATCCTTCCTTCATATTTAAATGATAATCTTGCTGGATACAGTATTCTTGCTTCAAGGCCCTTCCATTTCATTGCATTAAATATATCATGCCATTCTTTTCTGGCCTGTAAAGTTTCTGTTGAGAGGTCTGATGATAGCCTGATGGGTTTTCCTTTGTAGTTGACCTTTTTTTTTCTCTCTGGCTGCCTTTAATACTCTGTCCTTGTCCTTTATCTTTGCCATTTTAATTATTATGTGTCTTGGTGTTGCCCTCCTTGGGTCCCTTGTCATGGGAGCTCTGTGTGTTTCTGTGGTCTGGGAGGCAATTTCCTCCCCTAGTTTGGGGAAGTTTTCTGCAATTATGTCTTCAAAAACACTTTCTATCCCTTTTTCTCTCTCTTCTTCTTCTGGTACTCCTATGATGCAAATGTTGTTCCTTTTGGATTGGTCACACAGTTCTCTTAATATTCTTTCATTCCTGGATATCCTTTTATCTCTCATTGCATCAGCTTCTCTGCATTCCTGTTCTCTGTTTTCTAGTCCATTAATGATCTCTTGCATCTCATCCCTTCTGCTTTGAAGTCCTTCCAGAGATTGTTTTATTTCTGTATTCTCCCTCCTTAGTTCTTGCATATTTCTCTGCAAGTCCATCAGGATGCTTATGACTTTTGTTTTAATTCTTTTTCAGGAAGATTGGTTAAATATACCTCCCCAGATTCCTTCTCAGGAGAGGATGTCAAAGGTGTCTGGGTTTTCCTGGTCTGGATCAAATTTTTTTGCCTTTTCATGTTGATAGATACAGTGGTATGCTATTGACTCATCTGTCAGCTGGGAGAGCCAAGACCTTTTTCACTTGCTCCTGGCCTTTCTTTACTGGGACAGTGGTATCCCCTAGCGGCTTGTGTTGGGCACTTGAGCGTAGAATGGGTCTGTTCCTTGCCAAGACGCTATGGAGGAAGCTCACTTGCTTTGGGTGTGATCAGCCTCAGTTTGCTGCTCTGCTATGGCAAGACGCCAGAGTGAGAACAGACAGGGGGCTGTTTATCACCGTGCGGGGTCTCTGAGCTGCTACCCAGGGGGTTAGGGTGCCTGGCTTTCCCCAGGATTTCCAGCTGCTGGGCTATGTGTCCCGGGGTGCTTCCGTCCAGCTGTGAGGTCCCTGTCCCTTTAAGACTTTCAAAAAGCACTTGCTTTTCTTTGTCCCAGGGGTGCCGACTGCGGGGACCCACTCACAGCTCTTACTGTCCGGTTTCCCTAGTATCCAGCACCCCACGCCTGGGTGCAGATGGCTCGGGCTGGCTATTTAGCAGTCCTGGGCTCCCTCTCCCTCCCCACTCTGACTCCTCTCCTCCTGCCAGGAGCTGGGGTGAGGGGTGCTCAGGTCCCGCTGGGCTGGGGCTTGTATCTTACCTCCTTCGTGAGGTGCTGGGTTCTTGCAGGTGTGGATGTGGTCTGGCTGTTGTCCTGTATCTTCTGGTCTCTCTTTTAGGGATAGTTGTATTTGTTATATTTTCAAAAATATATATGTTTTTGGGATGGGATTCCCACTGTCCTACTCATGCTGCCATCTTGGCTTCCTCATTATCTTTAAGAGATTTTTGGTGGAGTCTTTAGAGTTTTCTATGTATAATAGCATGACATCTGCAAATAATGATAGTTTAACTTCTTCCTTACCAGTTTGAATGCCTTGTGTCTCTTTGTGTTGTCTAATTGCTGTGGCTTAGACCTCTACTACTATGCTGAATAAAAATCGTGAGAGTGGACATCCTTGTCTTTTTCCTGATTTTAGAGGAACAGCTTTCTGCTTTTCACCATTAAGTATAATGTTATCTACCTGTTTGTTATATATGGCCTGTATTATTTTGAGGTATGCATGCTCTGTGCCCATTTTGTTAAGAATTTTTTATCATGAATGGATGTTGAATTTGGTCAAATGCTTTTTCAGATCATTGAAATGATCATTTGATTTTGATCCTTCTTTTTGTTAATGTGGTGTAAGATATTGATTGATTTATGAATATTACAGCATCCATGCAACCCTGAAGTAAATCTCACTTTGTTGTGATGGATGATCCTTTTTATGTATTTTTGAAGTTGGTTTGCTAATATATTGTTGAGGATTTTTGCATCTATGTTCATCAGGGATATTGGTCTATAATTATCTTTATTTGTGATTTCTTTGCCTGGTTTTGGTATAAGAGTGATGCTGGCCTCAGAATGAATTTGAAACTATTCCCTCCTCTTCTACTTTTTGAAGGATGGGTATTAATGTTAACTCTTCTGTAACTGGTAGAATTTATCTGTGAAGCCTTCTGGTCCTAGGATTTTGTATGTTGGGAATTTTTTGATTACCAACTCAATTTTATTGCTAGTAATTAGTCTGTTCAGATTTTCTGTTTCTTCCTGGGTCAGTTTTAGAAGGTTGCATATTTCTAGGAATTTGTCCATTTCTTCTAGGGTGTTCAGTTTATTGGCTTATAAATTTTTGTAGTATTCTCTGATAATTCTTTGTATTTCTGTGGTATCCATTGGGACTATTCCTTCTTCCTTCCTGATTTTGTTTATTTGTGTACTCTCTCTTTTCTTGATATATCTGGCGAGGGTTTTATGTATTTTTGTTTATTTGTGTACTCTCTCTTTTCTTGATATATCTGGCGAGGGTTTTATGTATTTTGTTTGCTCTCTCAAAGAATCAGCTCTTATTTTCATTAATTTTTCTATTGTCTTATTCTTCTCTATGTTATTTCTGCTCTGATCTTTATTATGTCTCTTCTTCTACTAACTTTGGGTTTCATTTGTTCTTATTTTTCTACTGTCTTTAATTGTGAGTTTAGACTGTTTATTTTGGATTATTCTTGTTTCTTGAGGTAGGTCTGTATTGCTATGTACTTCCCTCTTAGAACTGGCTTTGCAGCATCCCAAAGATTTTGGGCTGTTGAATTTTTGTTTTCATTTTCTTCATGTATTGGTTGATTTCTGTTTTAATTTTTTTCATTGATCCACTGATATTTAGAAGCATGTTTAGCCTCCATGTGTTTGTAAGCTTTTTTTTTCATTGCATAATTTATTTCTAGTTTCATACTTTGTGGTCTGAGAAGCTACTTGATATAATTTCAGTTTTTTTTAATGTATTGAGGCGTTCCTTGTGGCCTAGTATGTGATCTGTTCTGAAGAACATTCCATGTACACTTGAGAAAAATGTGTATCCTGCTACTTTTGGGTGGAGTGCTCTGTAGATATCTATTAAGTCCATCTGATCTAATGTATTGTGCAGTGCCTCTGTTTCCTTATTTATTTTCTGTCTGGTTGATCTATTGGTGTGAATGGTGTGTGAAAGTCTCCTAAAATAAATGTGCTACAATTTATTTCCCCCTTTCATTATTTTAGTATTGATTTTCCATACTTAGGTGCTTCTATGTTGGGTGCATAGATATATATAATGGTTGTATCTTCTTGTTGGATTGACCCCTTTATCATTATGTTATGTTCTTCTTTGTCTCTTGTTACTTGCTTTGGTTTGAGATCTATTTTTTCTGATGTAAGTACTGCTACTCCTGCATTTTCTCCCTATTGTTTGCATGAAATATCTTCTCCCATCCATTCACTTTTAGTCTACATATGTCTTTGGGTCTGACATGAGTCTCTTGTAGGCAGCATATAGATAGGTCTTGTTTCTTTATCCATTCTGCCACTCTCTGTTTTCTGATTGGTGCATTCAGTCCATTTACATTTAAGGTAAATATTGATAGGTATATACATATCGCCATTTTACTAATTGTTTTCTGTTTGTTTTAATAGCTCCTCTCTGTTCCTTTCTCCCTCTCTTATACCCTTCTCTTATTCGACGGTTTTTTTAGCATTGTAGTTGGGTTTCTGTTTTTTAATTTTTGTGTAATAATTATAGGCTTTAGGTTTGGGATTACCAAAGTTGCAAGGATAGTTTACTGACTATGTAACAGTCTGTATTAAGTTGCTGATTGATATATTTCAAACACAATTTAAAAGTACTTTTTTTTGTCTTCCTCCTCCACACTTTATGTATTAGATGTCATAATATGCACTTTTTGTGTATTCCTTGATTTTGTGTATAGTTGGTTTTGCTAATTTTGTCAATTTTGTTCTTAATTTGTAATTAATTGTACTATTACCTTTAGTGTGGGTTTAAATTCCCTGTTGTAAACAATTTAACCTTAGGAACATTTCCATCTATAGCAGTTCCTTTAACATATCTTGTAAGGCTTGCTTAGATGTTACAAAATCTTTGAGCCTTCATTTATCTGGAAATAGTAAATCCCTGCTTCAAATTTGAATGATAATATGCTGGGTAGAGGATTCTTTGAAGGTCCTTCTGTTACAGTACATTGAATATTTCATGCCATGCCCTTCTGGCCTATAAATTTTGTGGTGAGAAGTCTGCTGATAGCCTGATGGGGTTTCCCTTATAAATAATCTTTTTTCTCTCTCTGGCTGCTTTCAATACTCTCCCCTTAGCCTTGACCTTTGCCATTTTAATTATTATGCTTGGTGTTGTCTTCCTGGGGTTCATTCTGTTAAGGGCTCTCTGAATGTCCTGAGTGTCTATTTCCTTCAACAGATTGGGGAATTTTCAACGATTATTTCCTCAAAGAGATTTTGTATCCCTTTGTCTCTCTCTTTTCCTTCTGGTACCCTTATTATGAGACTACTGTTTCATTTGGACTGGTCACAGAGCTTTCTAATCATTCTTTCATTCCTAGAAATCCTTTTTTCTCTCTGTTCCAAGCTTTGTTGTGTTCCTGTTCTCTAATTTCCCTCTCATTGATTGTCTCCTCTACTTGAAGCAATCTGTTATTCATTCCCTCCATTGTATGTTTCATTTCAGTTACTGCATTCTTCAGCTAGTGGTTGTTTTTCAGCTCTTGTATCTCTTTGTGTAAGTCATCCCTGATATCTTCAACACACTTCCACAGATCAGTGAGCGTATTTATGAATTTTACTTTGAAATCTTTATCAAGAAGATTGGTGATCTCCATTTTACTTAGCCCTCTTTCTGGTGTTTGTCTTATAGTTTTGTTTGGAACATATTCCCATCTCCTCATTTTATCAGTGTTTCTGTGTTTCTTTCTTTGTATCAGATGAATCTATTATGCTTCTGGTCTAGAGAGTAATGGTTTTATGAAGAAGGTGTCCTTTGGTACCCAGAAGCTCAGGACTCTTTCCTCTCCAGTGTGTGGTTCTCCTTTGCTGTGGAGCCCCAGTTGGTATTGTTAGGCAATGGGTGGGGTCGCCTTTCTGTCTGTTGGCAGTGGTTTATCTCAGTATGCTGAGGTTGGAAATTTTCCTCAGCTGACCCTTTGTGATCAGAGCAGTGGCTTCTGCTTGGATTGTTTTGGGCAGGGCCCCCTTCTGCCTGACCTGCAGCAATCATGGGGCTTATGGCTTAATGGGATGGGCAGGACATTGGCATGGTGAGTTGGACAATGACAGGGTGAATGGGCTTGTGGAGTGGTATGTTGCCCTGTTGCAAAGTTTGTGGGTGCTCAGCAATGGTGGCACACCATTTGGTGAGAGGACACATGGGTGCACAGAAGCAGCAATGATTTGTGCAATGGTAGGTGAGTTTATTTGCAGTGGAATGGCACACAGGCTTGCTCAGTGTTATGGATGCAGTGTGAGGCTGTACAGTGCAAGTCACACTGAGTACCCCTTGCAGCAGCAATGCATGCAGCACTGGGCTTGGCCACCCACTGGGAGGAAGGAGCTCTTGGTGCTAGCTGTTGCAGGTACCTCTACAGTTGGGATGAAACAAGGTTGAGAAAGCTGTGAAAGTCTCCCTTTGCTCACCAGGCAGCAAAGTATGATGCTGCTGGCCTGAGTGGGCTGGCATGTCAGAGGTGCACAGGGAAGCACCTTGGGGCTGAGAGGCCAGTGAGGGAGATGGAGTGTCTGGGGCTCCTGAGAATGCCTGACCTGCTGGGCTGAGGGAGGTCTACAGAGATATCATCCACCTTCCCTTTCTCCTGCAGAGATTGCACTGTCCAACCTTCCCCTGTGGCTCCACTTCCACTGCTGGCAAGTCTTTGACTTTCGCCTCTGTGTTGTATCTCAGTAGGACCAGTGGACTGTACCTGTCCTCCACCAGTGGCTGTTGTCCCAGCCTCCCAGAGTGTTCTAACTGTCCCTGTCTTTCCCTGTCTTTCCAGCCCCACTAATCACCAGAGCCCAGTGCTATGTGGACTTGTGTTCCTAGAGCAGATGTATAGGGCCAAGTGTGCAGAGCTCCTGAGCACCTCTCTCCTCCTTACTCCATTTCTCTTCCTCCCACCTGTGGGCCAGGATGGGACAAGGGCTTGGGCCCCACTTGATCTCTGCACTACTAATTTATCTTTTTCTGTGTGGTCTTCCTCCCCCAGTGTAGGTGGTCTGTACTGCAGTCTTCAGTTTTTTTTCAGGTTTAGTTGTATTTGTTGTAGTTACTTCCTTTGTGCGTGTATGTGGGAGGAGGTTTCCACCTTGCCTTCTTACTTTACCATCTTGGGCCTGCTCCCTCTCAGTATTTAATTTTTTAAAAAAAATTTCTAATTGGGAAATTTTCTGATCTCAGTTCATATTGAGCCCTCTACATTTAGATTTTGCTCTGTGTTTTCCCTCTTTAAATAACTAGCTTCATTTTAGGACAAAATTACTTTCTTTTCCCTCAATAAAACTGCACTTCTATTTCTCATACCTCCTACACTTTTTCTTGCAGAGATGCTTTCCCTTATTATTCCTATTGGCTTTAATTACATGTATTAATTAGAATTAGAATTCTTAACCCTTAGAAGTCTTGGTTTCTGGTAAAAACTAAGTAGTAAGCAATTGTGAACTGTATCAGCATTTTTTGGCTTTACAGATTTATAAATATATTTCATAATTTCTAGAAGCATATGCTTTCTCATAGTAAATTTCTAATAATGGCACAAAACACGTTCATCAACAGAACCAAATATCTTTAGTTACTCTATTAATAAGAAGACAAAAGTAGGTAAACTCAGACTCATTTAGCTAGTAATGTTTCAGTATTTTATCTTATTGGAAATGATCTAGATACTCAATGAGCTTAACTTAATTCATTACTTAAATCAGTAAAGTTTTAAGGTTTCAGGTTATGAAACAGATTTTCAAGCTATTTCTAAGTATACATACCATAACACATAATTATTGCTTAAAAGTTTACCTAAAAACTTTTATCCCATTGCATCTATTTCATTTATTTGTTCTTAATAATTATGTTGGTTAACACATAAAAAACTTCATGAGGCATCAAAGTCAGCCATTCTCCTGATATCTTTTTAAAAAATATGTTGTAACAGAGATCACACCAACTTATTTGGCTTTAAGTAAACCCAGGAAGAATAAGTTTTCACTTTAATGCTGATAACCCTAAAGGCATATTTATATTTTACCTAAACCAACAACCTTAAATTTGCTTTAATACCAAATATTTTCTCAGATAATGTGAACTTGAAAAACATTTGGGTTAGATTCTGAGAGTTTTAGAATAGTCAATACTTAGAATCATTTGTCTTTAAACCAACCAGATATAGCTGTTTCACAAATTAATTTTAGCAGTACTAACCAGAGGCATAAAATATCTCACATTTACAATATACATAACATGGACACACAAAGATAAACACAGACAGATGCAAACAAATGTCTGTGGAAAAGATTTTTTATTTGCCTAATTTTAAAATACTTTCTCTTTCTTTTTTTGTCCGTTGATAAGGAACTTCTCCCTAAAGTTTGCATTTTAAAGAATGACTCTCAGGTCTTAGAGAAGATGGGGGTAGAAAATTTACACCCCAAAAACACAGAGAAAGTATCTAAGATTTTTCAGAGTTGGAGATTTTGGGGGTATATTTGCCTATTACCAGAGGTCTAGGGTAGTTATTTAAATTTTTCCTTTCCTCAAGTGCAAAACAATCCTACCTGCAAGCATTTTAAGTTGAATAGGCAAGGCCTGGGGATTGGTAAACATAAGTGGGCTCTGATATGTTTTTGGAGCCATTACTCTAGTTCTGAAAGACTAGAGTGGCAAAACAAGAACAGCTGTTTTAAAATTTTTAAAGAATTGGGTTTTGTAACTTCAGGAATTTGAAGGACTGACACACCCATAATATCTTGTCAGTTTTCAGCGGGACAAACAGCAAATATTTCTGATGGTATTAAACATTCTTATGGACCCAAGAGGCATCCTTAAAGATAGAAAAAAGTTATTAACTTCACAAGATCTAAAATCACTCCCAAAGATAACCCAAGAAAGGAACTCCATGTCCCAGGCAGGCAGAAAGCCAAGCCAAGTTCTTGGGATATAAAATGAGAATAGATCAATATCAATTTGTCTGGATTTGGAAAGTAAAAGACAACATGAAATTGTATTTTCCTCTCTTGACTGAGCACTACAGACAGGGATTCAGAAGAGCTAATTCTGGTAAGAATTTTCATCCTTTTGCTGGATTTTGCCAGTTTTTTTCAGAGTGCCTTCCACAGACTCTGGTATCTATCAGAATTTACCCGTGGCTGTTTAAGGGAATAACATAGCAGTTTACTGGAAAATCTCTCAGTTTCATCAACTCTGGAATGAGCCTATATGGGAGTGCGGTAAGGCTTTTAACTGAAGAATTTTTGTTTCTGGTTGTGTAGTCTCTTCATAGAGAAAAACAATTCAGATAGAAGAATACTGGAGGAAAGCCATAGAAGTTACATTAGTCTTAATGTCTTTTGTTTTAGGTACCTCATATCTATAATTTCTCATTATGTTTTTACAAAAACTTTTAAATGAAGTTATTCTGGAATTCTGGAGACTTTGCTTCTAAGTGCATTTCTTAAATGATTTTATCTAACTGGAATGCTCCTCATACTGACTATAGTTATTCTAGGCTTAGTAAGATTTTGCCACTTTTGCTAGATATTCAGTCTCCAGAACCATAGTTTTTAGTGTTGGAAGGTGACATGCTTGACTCTTTAGAATTTAAACGATCCCATTATCTAAAGCCTTTGCATTTCTTGAGGTCAAATTAATAATCTAAAAGTTATGTGCCACAGAGTTGGGGATTGTGCATGTTTTACAGTGTGCCTTTTTGCATGGAAGTTTTCTTAAGGTTGATTGATGGGTGACCTAGTGCCAATATAACACATTCTATGACCTACTTATCCTATGTTAACCTTAAAAATAAAACTTTTAGTTATTTTACCAGCAAAGATAAGTTTATGTGGGAACAGGAAAGAATTGCAATTCAGGACAAGCAAACTATGGCAAAACCACAGGCATATCCAGAGATCAAAGGAGAGGAATGCTCTTTTGTAGAGGAAAGGGGCTAAGTTCAGTTGTGCTGTTTTGTGGAAAGTTCATCAGCTATTTGCTTCATGCAGTTGTGATAGTCTTTCACTGACCGAGCTGTGGCCAGAGGAGGCCGAAAATCTTTCTTCCCCTTTCTGGGTAGTAGTTAAAACCTTATAACTGCAAGGTTTTCATCTCTCCCTTCCAGTGGGACCTGCAATTGACGACGAGCGGTGGAGTGTGCGAGCTCCCCCTGCTGTCCTCCCGCTGCCCTATCAGCAAGGTTTCCCTGTCTTACTTTTCACATAACTCTTTTTTATCACAATCTTTCTTTGAAAGCATTGCTGATCAAAAGTTGGGTTTTCTGTTGTCTTGCCAATGGGTTTCATCTCCGGGCAAGTTCGCTATGGATTCAGTGTGACCAAAGAAATTGACAGAAAAATGTTCTTGGGGTGAAAGGGTTATGTCCAACTTTATTTCCAGGTGGCAAGTCAGTCACTAAAATCCCGTTCGAGTCTGCATGCAGCAAGCCCGTCTCTGCCTCTGGGTCCCTCTGTCCGCACAGCCGTCCCACACAGCCTTCCTCCGGGCCTCTCTGCACAGTCGTCCCACACAGCCATCCTCTGGGCCTCTGTCCTCGGCGCTGCCACCACTCCAGCCTCTGCTCTCCTGCAGCCTTGCAGCCCTGCCACCATGTCATGCCCAGAGCACCGGGCGGAGCTCTTTTTATAGAGTCAACAGCCATGTATTGCCCACAGGTGTGCAGTGAGCTAGTCAACCAGGGCCAGGTGAGAATCCTGGCCACAGGAACTCTCATTTTATGCACACTGTATTTAGTGTTTATTTCCTTAGTCCCAGGAAGGGTCTTTGCTGGTTGTCCTGTCATGTTGGAGGGAAAGTGCATAGCAGTTGGGAACTACTTAAGGCACATTTCAGTAACAAGGAAGGTTAGGAGCAGAGCTCTCAAGTACTTCCCATCTATAGTGTATCTTTATGAAGATCTTAAGCATTGGAGATCACCTTATTTTTGGGTATATCACTTTTACAAAAGTTTGACAGGCAACAAAATACAAAACTTAATTATATGAAACAGAAGAAGTAACATGACAACTCCAAATTGCATGATGGTCCTAAACCAGGACCCTAGGTCTCAAAGTAGCCAAGTGAAAATATTGCTTGGAACTTATTCTGACTGAGGGCAGAAGAGGTTTTCCTAGAGAGGAAAACCTAGAGTCACATATGCCTCTTGGAAGTCCTTGCTTAAAGTAGCCATGGAAGCAGAACAGTGAATACTTGTAAGAGCACACTGAAAGAAATTAACAATTGCATTTAGGTAGATACAGTACAGGTATAAGTATGAAGCAAATAGCTGATGAACTTTCCACAAAACAGCAAAACTGAAAAATATTTAAAACAGTGTTGTTATCTCAAAAGGACTGTTTGGAACCAATTGTTATATCAATAATACAGCCTGTAAGGTTGCAAATTCAGAGACCATAAATAAGAATCCAAAGTCAGTTACTGGTTCAGGTGAATGACTACTGAATTCTGAACTTTCTAACTCCTCAGGAAAAGATCATGAGGTTATGATGAGGGTGTTTCCAAAAGGCCATAATCAACCCAAAGTGGATTCCCCCTTTTGCAAGGGTTTGTGAAATTCAGACAAGGGCGTTTTATTCCCAAGAAAGATGGAAGAACCAAACAGTGAGAAAAGATGTATAGCCTGGTCCAGATATCTTGGGAAAGCTGTCCTGACCAATGTATTTTGCTTCAATTCCAGGCAATCTTTATTTTCAGATCACCAGGTGGAGTGTGCAGGCCCAGTCAGTGTTTAGTGCTTTTTCAGATGTGTCACACAAATGCAAGAATCTGTTCCTTGTAGTCTGGTGGTACAAGGGTTAGTTAGCAGTTTCTGATGATGACCTTTCCAGTGAGGTTGGAGTCTTTCTGGAGGTGTCATTTCCAATAGATGAAATCTCCAGGTTTCAAAGTGTGATACTGAAGATTTCTGTCTCCTGAGAGTGCACTGTGAGAAGATTGCTCTACCAAAGCATGGTTATTTTTAATAGAAGCAATTAGGGTCTTACAATATTGGAGTATCTCCTTGTATCAGCTGTGAGTCAAAGGAGTCAGGGTCCAAGTATATTGAACATCCTGTGACTATCTCAAAGGATAAGTCTATGAGTTCCAAAGGGATATCTTCTTGTAGAGTAACTTCAGCATGTATAGGTTTTAACAAACTACTAATTAAATTGCATACACACATTAACATAATAGGAATACAGTTACATAACCAAAACAGATCTATAATTACCAGTCATCTCCAGTGAAACCAAGAAAACCAGTTAGGCATCCTAGGCATTTGTGAAAATTTATCTATGATGTGATGTATATTCTCCAAGTGTACTTGAACAGTCTGAGAGAAATCAGACAAATTAAAACAACCCATTCCTGGGAACTGTTCACATCCCATATGTTCTTTTAACAGTAGATAGTCTGTAGTTCTAAGATTTTGGAGCGCTACAACTTGCACTTCTCCTAATTCTTGGTTGAGTTCCAACAGTATAGATCCAGTCAAGTATGTTGTTTTACTATATGCAGAGGCCAGCTTAGATATCTCCTTCTTCATTCCCATGGCAAGTCCAGAAACCAGTGGGATGAATGCAGCTACAGCTGTAGCAGCACCTGGATTTTTGTTGAGGTTTTTTGATGATCATCTTCTGGTATGAGTCTTCCAGAGAGTGCTGATGTTGAAAGTTCTTCTTCATATCGTATCTTAGCCTCTGCCCGTTTTGTAATTGGATTGTTTGTTTTTTGTTTGTTGATGTGGGTGAGCTCTTTATATATTTTGGACGTCAAGCCTTTATCAGATCTGTCATTTTAAAATATATTCTCCCATACTGTAGGGTTCCTTTCTGTTCTATTGATGGTGTCTTTTGCTGTACAGAAGCTTTTCAGCGTAATGTAGTCACACTTGTTCATTTTTGCTGTTGTTTTCCTTGCCCGGGGAGATATGTTCAAGAAGATGTCACTCATGTTTATATCTAAGAGGATTTTGCCTATGTTTTTTTCAAAGAGTTTTATGGTTTCATGACTTACATTCAGGTCTTTGATCCATTTTGAATTTACTTTTGTGTATGGGGTTAGACAATAGTCCAGTTTCATTCTCCTACATGTAGCTGTCCAGTTTTGCTAGCAAAATCTGTTGAAGAGACTGTCATTTCCCCATTGTATGTCCATGGCTCCTTTATCATATATTAATTGGCCATATTTGTTTGGGTTAACGTCTGGTGTCTCTAATCTGTTCCATTGGTCTGTGGCTCTGTTCTTGTGCCAGTACCAAATTGTCTTGATTACTATGGCTTTGTAGCAGAGCTTGAAGTTGGGGAGTGAGATCCCCTCTACTTTATTCTTCTTTCTCAGGATTGCTTTGGCTATTCGGGGTCTTTGTTGTATCCATATGAATTTTTGAATTATTTCTTCCAGTTCGTTGAAGAATGTTGCTGGTAATTTGATATGGATTGCATCAAATCTGTATATTGCTTTGGGCAGGATGGCCATTTTGACGATATTAATTTTTCCTAGTCATGAGCATGGGATGAGTTTCCATTTGTTAGTGTCTTCTTTAATTTCTCTTAAGAGTGACTTGTAGTTTTCAGGGTACAGGTCTTTCACTTCTTTGCTTAGGTTTATCCCTAGGTATTTTATTCTTTTTGATGCTATTGTGAATGGAATTGTTTTCCTGATTTCTCTTTCTACTGGTTCATCGTTAGTGTATAGGAAATCTACAGATTTCTGTGTGTTAATTTTGCATCCTGCAACTTTGCTGTATTCCAATATCAGTTCTAGTAGTTTTGGAGTGGAGTCCTTAGGGTTTTTTATGTACAATATTATGTCATCTGCAAATAGTGACAGTTTAACTTCATGTTTACCAATCTGGATTCCTTGTATTTCTTTGTTTTGTCTAATTGCCATGGCTAGGACCTCCAGTACTGTGTTGAAAAACAGTGGGGAGAGTGGGCATCCCTGTCTAGTTCCTGATCTCAGAGGAAAAGATTTCAGCTTCTCGCTGTCCAGTATAATGTTGGCTGTGGGTTTATCATATATGGCCTTTATTATGTTGAGGTACTTGCCCTCTATTCCCAGTTTGCTGAGAGTTTTTATCATGAATGGATGTTGAATTTTGTCAAATGCTTTTTCAGCATCTATTGAGATGATCATGTGGTTTTTGTCTTTCTTTTTGTTGATGTGGTTGATGATGTTGATGGATTTTCTAATGTTGTACCATCCTTGCATCCCTGGGATGAATTCCTCTTGGTCATGGTATGATCCTCTTGATGTATTTTTGAATTTGGTTTGCTAATATTTTGTTGAGTATTCTTGGATCTACGTTCATCAGGGATATTGGTCTGTAGTTTTCTTTTTTGGTGGGGTCTTTGCCTGGTTTTGGTATTAGGGTGATGTTGGCTTCATAGAATGAGTTTGGGAGTATTCCCTCCTCTTCTATTTTTTGGAAAACTTTAAGGAGAATGGGTCTTATATCTTCTCTGTGTGTCTGAAAAAATTCCGAGGTAAATCCGTCCGGCCCGGGGGTTTTGTTCTTGGGTAGTTTTTTGATTACTGTTTAAATTTCTTTCCTCATGATTGGTTTGTTTAACTTTTGTGTTACTTCCTTGGTCAGCCTTGGAAGGTTGTATTTTTCTAGGAAGTTGTCCATTTCTTCTAGGTTTTCCAGCTTGTTGGCATATAGGTTTTCATAGTAGTCTTTAATAATTCTTTTATTTCTGTGGGGTCCGTCATGATTTTTCCCTTCTCGGTTCTGATTCTGTTGATGTGTGTTGATTCTCTTTTTTTCTTAATAAGTTTGGCTAGAGGCTTATCTATTTTGCTTATTTTCTCAAAGAACCATCTCTTGGTTTCATTGATTTTTGCTATTGATTTATTCTTCTAAATTTTGTTTATTTCTTCTCTCATGTTTATTATATCCCTCCTTCTGCTAACCTTAGGCCTCATTTGTTCTTCTTTTTCCAGTTTCGATAATTGTGATGTTAGACTATTCATTTGGGATTGTTCTTCCTTCTTCAAGTGTTCCTGGATCACTATATACTTTCCTCTTAAGACTGCTTTTGCCACGTCGCAAAGAAGTTGGGGCTTTGTGTTGTTGTTTTCATTTGTTTCTATATATACCTTGATCTCTATTTTAATTTGTTCATTGACCCATTGATTATTTAGGAGCATGTTGTTAAGCCTCCATGTGTTTGTGAGTCATTTTGTTTTCTTTGTAGAATTTATTTCTATTTTTATACCTTTGTGGTCTGAAAAATTGGTTAGAAGAATTTCAATATTTTGGAATTTACTGAGGTTCTTTTTGTGGCCTAGTATGTGGTCTATTCTGGAGAATGTTCTATGTGCACTTGAGAAGAATGTATATCCTTTTGCTTTTGGATGTAGAGTTCTATAGATGTCTATTAGGTCCATCTATTCTACTGTGTTGTTCAGTTCCTCTGTGTCCTTACTTATTTTCTGCCTGGTGGATTTATCTTTTGGGTTGAATGGTGTGTTGTACTCTCCTAAAATGAATGCATTGCAGTCTATTTCCCTCTTTAGATCTGCTAGTATTTGTTTCACATATATTGGTGCTCCTGTGTTGGGTGCATATATATTTAGAATGGTTATATCATCTCGTTGGACTGAGCCCTTTGTCATTATGTAGTGTCCTTCTTTATCTCTTGTTACTTTCTTTGTTTTTAAGTCTATTTTGTCTGATATTAGTACTGCAACCCCTGCTTTCTTCTCACTGTTGTTTGCCTGAAATATGTTTTTCCATCCTTTGAGTTTTAGTCTGTGCATGTCTTTGGCTTTGAGGTGAGTTTCTTGTAAGCAGCATATAGATGGGTCTTGCTTTTTTATCCATTCTATTACTCTGTGTCTTTTGATTGGTGCATTAAGTCCATTTACATTTAGGGTGACTATTGAGATATATGTACTTATTGCCATTGCAGGCTTTAGATTCGTGGTTACCAAAGGTTCAAGGTTAGCCTCTTTACTATCTTACTGCCTAACTTAGCTCGCTTATTGAGCTGTTATATACACTGTCTGGAGATTCTTTTCTTCTCTCCCTTCTTATTCCTCCTCCTCCATTCTTCACATGTTGGGTGTTTTGTTCTGAGTGCTCCCATCTAGAGCAGTCCCTGTAAGATGCCCTGTAGAGGTGATTTGTGGGAAGCAAATTCCCTCAGCTTTTGCTTGTCTGGGAATTGTTTAATCCCATCATCATATTTAAATGATAGTCATGCTGGATACAGTATCCTTGGTTCAAGGCCCTTCTGTTTCATTGCATTAAATATATCATGCCATTCTCTTGTGGCCTGTATGGTTTCTGTTGAGAAGTCTGATGATAGCCTGATAGGTTTTCCTTTATAGGTGACCTTTTTCTCTCTAGCTGCCTTTAAAACTCTTTCCTTGTCCTTGATCTTTGCCATTTTAATTATTATGTGTCTTGGTTTTGTCCTCCTTGGGTCCCATCTCTTGGGAATTCTGTGTGCCTCCATAGTCTGAGCAACTATTTCCTCCCCCAGGTTAGGGAAGTTCTCAGCAATTATTTCTTCAAGGATACTTTCTATCCCTTTTTCTCTCTGTTCTTCTTCTGGTATCCCTATAATGTGGATATTGTTCCTTTTGGATTGGTCACACAGTTCTCTTAATATTGTTTCATTCCTGGAGATCCTTTTATCTCTCTCTATGTCAGCTTCTATGCATTCCTGTTCTCTGGTTTCTATTCCATCAGTGGCCTCTTGCATCTTATTCATTCTGCTTATAAAACCTTCCAGAGTTTGTTTCACTTCTGTAATCTCCTTTCTGGCATCTGTGATCTCCCTCCGGACTTCATCCCATTGCTCTTGCACATTTCTCTGCATCTCCGTCAGCATGTTTATGATTTTTATTTTGAATTCTTTTTCAGGAAGACTGGTTAGGTCTGTCTCTTTCTCTGGTGTTGCCTCTGTGATCTTGGTTTGCCTGTTATTTTGCCTTTTCATGGTGATAGAAATAGTTTGCAGTGCTGGAATGAGTGATGGCTGGAAGAACTTCCCTTCTTGTTTGTTTGTGGCCTTCCTCTCCTGGGAGAATAGCGACCTCTAGTGGCTTGTGCTGGGCAGCTGTGTGCAGACAGGGCTTCTGCTTCCTGCCAGGCTGCTATGGAGTTTATCTCCGCTGTTGCTGTGGCGTGGCCTGACTTGGGCTGCTGCTCCATAATGGTGGAGCCGCATTGGAGAGGGAGCGGCCGGGAGGCTCTTTATCTCTGTAAGGGTACTCCATGCTCCCTGCTGCCCAGGGGGTTAGAGTGCCCAGAGATCCCCAGATTCCCTACTTCTGAACTACCGCTCTGCCCCTTTAAGACTTCCAAAAAGCACTCATCAAAACAAAACAAAACAAACAACAACAACAAAAAGCACTCGCTTTTCTTTGTCCTCAGGCACCGGCCTCAGGCACCCGCTCACCGGTCTTGCTGCCCTGTTTCCCTAGTATTGGGGACCCTGTCCCTCTAAGACTTCCAAAAAGCACTCGCTAAAAAAAAAAAAAAAAAACGGCCACTTGCTTTTCTTTGTTCTCCAGTGCCGGTCTCCAGTACCCGCTCACCAGTCTTGCTGCCCTGTTTCCCTAGTATCCAGGACCCCATGCATGCACTGTGTCTGCGCTCTGGTCCAGATGGCTGGGGCTGGGTGTTCAGAAGTCCAGGGCTCCCTCTCCCTCTCCGCTCCACCTGCTCTCCTCCCACCAGGAGCTGGGGGGAGGGGTGCTCAATTTCCATGAGGCTGTGGCTTGTATCTTACCCCCTTCATGAGGCGCTAGGTTCTCACAGGTGTGGATGTGGTCTGGATGTTGTCCTGTGTCCTCTGGACTCTATTCTAGGAAAAGTTGTCTTTGTTATATTTTCATAGATATATGTGGCTTTGGGAGGAGATTTCTGCTGCTTTACTCATGCCACCATCTTGGCTCCACCCTGCTCAAAGCATTTTTATAACTGCGATCTCATTTCTTAGAAATTTTTCTCTAGAGCAAAGGGAAAAATGCGGAAATAGCTGAGTTTCAAGAGGAATGGCCTGTTTCCAAAGGAATTGGACTGAAGGCCAGTGTAGTTCTAATAGAAACCGTCTAATTCTGAAAAGGAATTGGACTGAAGTATAGTACAATTCCAACAGGAACAGTCTGATCCCCAAAGGCCAGCACAATTCCAATAGGAACAGTGCACTTCCAAACAGGAGTCAGGCTGAAGGTTAGCACAGTGCCACAGAAATAGTCTGGTTCTGAAAAATGAATTAAACTGAAGGCCAAATTTGTAATCTCAGAAACAAGGCCTTACAGAAGATCCTAAATAAAGCCAGGAGCTCAAAAATGCAAATATAGTGAAGCTCAAAATCCAGGTGAAAATTTGCCCTCCAATTTCAGGGTCAGCAAGAGAGCAGTGAGTTCGTGGGCTCTGAGGGTACCAGCAACTGTTTGCTCATCAGCCTCAGAGTTGTGGGGTTCTTCTCTGGGTCTGCACTTCCAATCACCAAGTAATGCAACCTTAAAAATAAAACCATCAATTATCTTACCAGCAAAAATGGGTTTGTTCAAGAACAGCAGAGAATTACAATTCAGGACAAGCAAGCTATGGAAAAACCACACACATGTCTGGACAACAAAGAACACTCTTTTATAGAGGAATGGTGCTGAGTTGGGAAGGGAGTCTTATGTGTTGTGGCTTCTCATTTGTTGAGTTGTGACAGTCTCTCATTGGCTGGGCTGTTGTCAGGGTTGTAAAAACTCCTCCATCTTGTTGAGTAGTAGTCTAGCTAAAACACTAAGACTTGCAAGGTGTCCATCTCTTCCTTTCAGGGGGTCTGTAATTGATGGAGAGTGGTGGGGCATGAAAGTTCCCCCTGCTGTCCTCCTGCTGGCATGTCAGTGAGGTTTCTCTTAATTTTCACACTAGGGAGTCTTTGAGTTAGGTGGCAAGAACTCTATAGCTTTTAAAGGCTCAACCCTTGACCACCAATTTTTGCTGCTTTCTGGCCTCTGGGAGCCTCACTAGCATTACCCTTATTTATAAAATAAGACAAACATGTGCACTTCAGCACACCAATAGTAGTTTTGTCCTGACCAAGAGAAAGTACTGTGTACACTATTTCTAATTTTTGTGGGACCTTGGCTTTTCCACCCAGGGAATTGTGGTTTGAAAAGCTAAAGGCTGGGCTCTAGGCAGATCATTCTGCTAGCTCAGTTTGGGTCCAGGCAAAACTGCCAGCTTAGCTGAGGTTTAGGCAGTAGAAGACGGGAATATTTTCTATTTTTGAAACAGTTTCTGAAAGTTTCTAAAATTGACTTCTTATAAAGAAGTCATTTTGTCTAATTAAATAGCCACTTGTCTGCATGCACAAAAACACAGTTTAGGGAGTTCAAATATTCTCCATTTTGGCCATCAGGAGCTTAAACATTTGTTCATTAGTTTTTGTAAATAACTGCAAGTAGATGTGAGGCAGGAATTAGTGGGACGTAGGGAGCCTTAGAATTCGTGGCTTCAGTAATGGGAAGGCAGGAGGGAAATAGGATCAAGGCCTTGCAGTAAACAAGGATACACATCCTTGACATCTAGAAATTCAGCATGAGAAACAAGGGGCTACATCATTGGCATCTAGAGAAATCAGCGTGAGAAACAAGATGCTACATCCTGAATATCTGGAGAATTCAACTTAAAAAACAAAGAGGTCTTCATGCTCATGGCTAGGAAGAATTAATATCATCAAAATGGTCATCCTGCCCAAAGCAATATACAGATTTGATGCAATCCCTATCAAATTACCAGCAACATTCTTCAACAAACTGGAACAAATAGTTCAAAAATCCATATGGAAACAGCAAAGACCCCAAATAGCAAAAGCAATCCTGAGAAAGAAGAATAAAGTAAGGGGGATCTCACTCCCCAACTTCAAGCTCTACTACAAAGCCACAGTAATCAAGACAGTTTGGTTGTGGCACAAGAACAGAGCCACAGACCAGTGGAAAAGATTAGAGACTCCAGACATTAACCCAAACATACATGCTCAATTAATATTTGATAAAGGAGCCATGGACATACAATGGGGAAATGACAGTCTCTTCAATAGATGGTGCTGGCAAAACTGGACAGCTACATGTAGGAGAATGAAACTGGACCATTGTCTAACCCCATACACAAAAGTAAATTCAAAATGGATCAAAGACCTGAATGTAAGTCATGAAACCATAAAACTCTTAGAAAAAAACATAGGCAAAAACCTCTTAGACATAAACATGAGTGATCTCTTCTTGAACATATCTCCCCGGGGAAGGAAAACAACTGCAAAAATGAACAAGTGGGACTATATTAAGCTGAAAAGCTTCTGTACAGCAAAAGATACCACTAATAAAGTAAAAAGGTACCCTACAGTATGGGAGAATATATTTGTAAATGACAGATCTGATAAAGGCTTGATGTCCAAAATATATAAAGAGCTCACCCACCTCAACAAACAAAAAACAAATAATCCAATTAAAAATGGGCAGAGGAACTGAACAGACAGTTCTCCAAAAAAGAAATACAGATGGCCAACAGCCACATGAAAAGATGCTCCACATCACTAATTATCAGAGAAATGCAAATTAAAACCACAATGAGGTATCACCTCAAAATAGTAAGGATGGCTACCATCCAAAAGACAAACAACAACCAATGTTGGCGAGGTTGTGGAGAAAGCAGAACGCTCCTACACTGCTGGTGGGAATGTAAATTAGTTCAACCATTCTGGAAAGCAGTATGGAGGTTCCTCAAAACACTAAAAATAGACTTCCTGGGAATTCCACTCCTAGGAATTTACCCTAAGAATGCAGCACTCCAGTTTGAAAAAGACAGATGCACCCCTATGTTTATCACAGAACTATTTACAATAGCCAAGAATTGGAAGCAACCTAAATGTCCATCAATAGATGAATGGATAAAGAAGATGTGGTACATATACACAATGGAATATTATTCAGCCATAAGAAGAAAACAAATCCTACCATCTGCAACAACATGGATGGAGCTAGAGGGTATTATGCTCAGTGAAATAAGCCAAGCAGAGAAAGAGAAATACCAAATGATTTCACTCATCTGTGGAGTATAAGAACAAAAGAAAAACTGAAGGAATAAAACAGCAGCAGACTCACAGAACCCAAGAATGGACTAACAGGTACCAAAGGGAAAGGGACTGGGGAGGATGGATGGGTAGGGAGGGATAAGGGGGGGGGAGAAGAAAGGGGGTATTATGATTAGCATGCATAATGGGTGGGGAGAAAGGGGAGGGCTGTACAACACAGAGAAGACAAGTAGTGATTCTACAACATTCTGCTATGCTGATGGACTGTGACTGTAAGTGGGTTTGTGGGAGGACCTGGTATAGGGGAGAGCCTAGTAAACATAATGTTCTTCATGTAATTATAGATTAATCATAACAAAAAAGGGGGGGATTACTCCCTGATAGGATAAAACTAACTGCAAATCACTGATTAATGCATGCTTTAAATATCCTTAATTTTGATCATTTAAAGGGTGTCAGACAATCAGCTATGGAAGTACATTTCTCTGATAATATTCCTTTCTCTTAAAGAAAAAAAGCAGTTCCTGTGTGATGATCTCCAATAAGTTCTTCACAATGGTATAAAGGGCATATCAAACGGTGGGCAAAGGGTTTGTTTGTGTTTATACAGAAGATCAAAGCCTAATTTGGCTACCCAGAAAACGAATTAAGATACGATATGAAGAACTTCCAACATCAACATTCTCTGGAAGAGTCATTCCAGAAGATGATCATCAAAAAACTTCAACAAAGATCCTGGTGCTGTTGCAGTTGTAGCTGCATTCATCCCACCGGTTCCGGGACTTGCCATTAGAATGAAGAAGGAGATATCTAAGCTGGCCTGTGCATACAGTAAAACAAGAAATTTGACTGGATCTATACTGTTGGATCTCAACCAAGAATTAGGAGAAGTGCAAGTTGCAGGGCTCCAAAATCTTGTGACTATAGACTATCTACTGTTAAAAGAACATATGGGATGTGAACAGTTCCCAGGAATGTGTTGTTTTAATTTGTCTGATTTTTCTCAAAATATTTAAATTCAGTTAGACAATATCCATCATATCATTGATAAGTTTTCACAAATGCCTAGGGTGCCTAACTGGTTTTCTTGGTTTCACTGGATATGGCTGGTCATTGTAGGTCTGCTTTGGTTATGTAGCTGTATTCCTATTATGTTAATCTGTGCACACAATTTAATTAGTAATTTAAAACCTATACACGCTTATGTTACACTACAAGAAGCTATGTCAAAGAAATAATCAATCTTCCCATGTTTTCTTCTATCTGCTACTTTTATAGCTTCTCTTCTTCCTTCATAATTACAACCCCTAAGTAGAATTCGTGCCTCATATTGAAATTACCAAGTATCATAATTCTTCCAAGTGGTAAAGATACCTCAAGACAAATACTGGGCATAGAAGCCACAGGGCATAAATCTGCAAAGAAGTAAAAAGCTAACCTTTTCAAACAATATTGCTTCTCTCTCACTTGTCAACTTTACATTTCCCTGTATGGCCCCGGAAGATGACTGGTTAGCCAGAGATGGGTAAGATTCCTCAAGGGAGGAACAACCTAAGACAGGCACAGTCGCAGGGGGGCCATCAGGTGAGAAATTGGGGATCAACAGAGGTGAGGCTTAGAACCTCACACCCCCTGTTTTGAGAGAAATCTGCATCTGTGGATGTTTTGTTGCCCTTGTCTACCTTGGATTAATACTTAGTCTATAGGCACACACCTGATCATCTACATTTGCTCTCTTATAGCACTAAACTATGTTTTCTACCTTTATCTTGCATCTACCTACCACTTCAGCATTTTATTAATAATAATAATAATAATAATAATAATAATAATAATAATAATAATAATGGAGAAATGTGGGATTCACATATGTCAAGTATAAAAATCAAATGAATAATCATAATTGACCTGATTGTTTATAGTTCACGATGCGTGATCAAAACCGAAAGTTTCTGTGATGACTGCCCTTGCACTGTTCACCATGTAAGAACTTGTTCGTTATGCTTCAGAAGATTGGAGACTGTTGAGAATTAGGCTTGGGGTTGATTAATCATTGTGCATTGAGTCCCCTATACAGAATTTTATTGTTGTTAACAACCATATGATCAATAAATATGAGAGATGTCCTCTCAAAAAAGAAAAAAAAAATATCCCAAAGGACCTGGTTCGGAGTCACCATGCTGGGGAACCAGACATTTCCGTGAACCCCTTACTGAGCCCCAAATTTCAGCAAGGCAGAAGCTCTGTCCCTCAGGACCTTCCCTTCATCTCTTCATCTGGCTGTTGATTGAGTTCTCTGTAATAAATTGGTTATCTAGTGAAAAAAAAACAAAAACAAAGGGGTCTTCCTATCAGTAAGCCCCTGCCAATCCTGTGAACTTCCTTCTTTTTGGCTTATAAACCCTAGATACTACAGCTCTAATAGCCTGTATTCTTGGAGTCCCTCCTATTTAGAGGGAGTCTTTTATGGTTTCCTTTTCAGTCATTAAAAACTTTTCTGGATTCTTCATACTCTTGTCTGCTGGCTTCATTCTTCATTGTCTCCAGTACATGATCCTGGGAAAAACAACGTCTTAACTGGTAACATTTTTTGGGGTCTCATCCGGGATTGCCTTTGAAGGGTGAGTATCGGCTGCAACCAGTCTTTTTTTTACTTTCCTTATACTGACACGCCACCTGCTGCACATAACATCGGGCACCTGACAGCCATGTACATGTGGTTAATGGGGCTGCTGATCTCAAACCTCAGGTGTTAGGTTCTGCTGAGTGCCCCTAAGTTGATCTCCCATATCCCTCAGGAGTTGGGAATGTTGGCTGAGTGGGGGCCAGAATTCTCTTTTGAAGCTCTCCTTAGATGTGATCGACTGAAGGAAACAGGCAGACAACTGTGAGGACCCAGGCCAAGGCCACACCTCAGTGGACTCTCGAAGGTTTCCTGTGAGAACTCAGACCCTGACTGCCCAGTTGGATATCCATAAGGAACTGCTTCTCCTTTTCTGTCTCGGTCTCCTGGGTGGTGTGAGGGAAGTTGAGGGGAGGATCCCCTGAGTGTCCTTTCTTCTGAGAGTGACTTGGGCAACCTCCTTTAGCTCCTTGCAGAAAGTCCCCTGATACAGATTGAGCATTCCTTTGATTCTTCCTTTACTGTCTGTTGCAAAATGAATGATGTTCCCCCTCACTGGGACCACTCTAGTTTCTCCTTCTTCCATGTCCTCAATACTCAGGACATAAGGGAATTAAGCACACACTCATATAGTTGATTATTGGGCACAATAACCCTTACTGCCTGTACCTGGTGTCCTATGGGGAATGGGAAAGCAGATGTCTGGGCAGCCCCCCTGAATAAAGCAAATTATTCCCTGGATCCCAATGCCAGCCAAGAGACGCTGACTCAGTAGGCAGCTGTGTCTGGGGAGGTTTCTTCCTGCATACCAGGTGAAATTTCAACCTGGATGGAGTGAGAAAGAATTGAGCATGTCAGAAGAGAAACTGCAGGAGGGTGCACAGCGAGGGAAAGGAGACTCTGTACAGGGCAGTTTCCCTTGCCAGCTTGTAAGTCTGGGGAAAATCTTTTTCCAAGCCCAGGGAAAATTACTTTTGAAACTGAAATCAGTCAAAGGGAGAAATAAAGTGAGAGAAAACCGTTTATTGCCTACAAGCAGTCATCCACTTCTGCTCACCCATGTCTCTCATGACCTGGCTGCAAAAACTGACACCACCAAATCTCTCAAGTCCAGATATACCCTCACTCCCCACACCTTTGTAGTCACACATTGATATGGAGATGCACTAAGGCCAGGTGAGAGATTCTGGAAATATTGCAATTTTACCCACAGCCTGCCCCTCCAGACATCTCACTTCACAATCTACTCACTCCCCATCTTCCTCAATGGCTCCTGTGCAAGAAAACTGGAGCAGTGTAACCAGACTATTGACATACAGAAACAACAGCAGTAAAATCATGATAATCCTCAAAATGGAGGATTCAGCTAGGTTGAAAGTCCTTTGCAGGTTAAGTCCATAGCTCACACATTGCACAGGCAGTCAGAAGCTGAATGGGTAGGGAGTTCAGAGCAAACATCACGCAGCAGCTGCAGCCAGAGGGCAGGTCCAGGCCACAGGGACTGTAGAAGAAAATAACCATAAGGGTAATAAGATGCATGTTTAATGACACTAGCATAGGCAAATCTTGTCCATCAGGTAGGATGCATGCAAGAGAGTGGTCCTGTGATAGGACAGTGGCAGGAAAGGGATCTTGTCCTTGTCTAATATACCAGACTTTCACCCCCCTTCCTGTGGGAGTTATAGATGGGTCAATATATAAGGCTACAGGAAGTATATGCACTGGCCATAAAGTTAAAAAAAACACTTCCCCATAAGATGCTCTTACCTCTCTGGACATTTTTGAGGTCACTCTGATGTTACTCCAGGAAAACACAGGAAGCCAGCTTGGAGGCCTTTTCCCCAAGGTGCCAGAAGGGCAAACCATCACTGGTCCATGTGTTGAAACATCCAGGGCCACGTCCACTTACCAAAGTCTCAAGGGTTCAATGCACTTGGGGCTGGCAGCAGGATGTTGCTCTACTGGCCATGTCCGGCTTCAATAACTCGTCTTTGGTTTGCACATACAGTTGTATGTATAGGAGAGGCAGCAATGTATGTTAGCATATCCACAGAGTTCATGGCTTCTTTTCAGGGCTTCTCATTCAAACGCCAAAACACTGTCCACAAGCACACTGACCAACCCCATAGACTATGGGTGTCTGACTTCAGGTCAGATGTCAACAAACCTTTGTACCTCTCTATCATGCCTACCCCAGTAGGGTTACATGGTACATGAAACTTCCACTTTATTCCTAATTACTGCACCATTCTTGTAACAGGTGTCCAGTAAAGTGGGTGCCTCGATCGCTCTCAATGCCCTGTGGTGGGCCATAGGCTGCAAAGAGATGCTCTAGGCCCCTTTTGTTCATTTGCCAGTCTGCACGATGTGCAGGAAAAGCAACTAACATTCCCATAGCTGTGTCCACAAAAGTCATAGAATACCAACACCCTTCTGATATGGGCAGAGGCCTAATACAGTCTATCTGCCACCTGACAAGGGTTTTGGCCCCTTTACTATTGCTCCATGTTGCTGCGGGACTCAATGTGAGTCCCTCTTACAGCACACAGGGCACTCCTTCCAGGCTCTGCTGACTTCTTCAAAGGTCAATGGCAAACCCCACCAACAGGCTACAGCTCACATTGTCTTTTGCCCTGCGTGCAACAAATAGTGATGTAACCATTGGGCTACATCAGAGGCAGGCTTTCCTTCTAGCCAGCACACCTGGGTCAATGTGTCTGCTTCATCATTTCCTGGGGATGCCAAAGGCAAATGGCCAGTCACATGATATACAGTACCTGTCTTAGTCTGACCAGGGGCCCATAGGTCTTGCCACAACTCTTGCCCCCAAAGGGGCTCGTGACCAGCCATTCCGTTGGCATGATACCATGTCAGTAGCCACAGGGTCAAGCCCTGATAGATGGCCTAGTTGTCAGCACAGACAACTATAGGGGATGGCTCCTGGGTGATCACAAGCTGTATTGTCTGCAACTCAGCCCATTGACTGCTCTTCTCCTCTCTGTCCTCTATCCATATTGTCAGTGTTAGTATGGAAAGCCACAGCCCTTCATGTTAGGGGCCACCCACAACTAGAGCTAGCCCCAAGAGGAAGCCCCACAGATAGGGGGTTCCTGGGTGAAGTCATACCCTCCACCACTGCAGCCACTAGGGCCTCCCCACCATCCACAGGGGCAGCCCGCCAAAGTGTCAAACTCACAATGACAGATTTTCGGTTCAGAGGTCCTGTCAACTACTGCCAGGTGTAACTCTGGGTTGGAGGGAATCTTTCTCCCTGCACAGGGCAAATTGCCTTTGAAACTGAAATCAAAGGGAGAAATAAAGTGCAAGAACCCCACTCATTGCTTACAAGCAGCCATCCACTTTCAGTCTTCCCTGTCTCTTGCTACCTGACTGTAGAAGAGGCCCCACCCAACCTCTCTGGTCTAGATATTCCCATACTCTCCCTTGTAATCACCTATTGATATGGAGATGGACTACTTCTCTCCACCTCTTGGAAAGACCTACTAATATGGAGATGAACTAAGGCCAGATAAGAGATTCTGGAAATAACTGCAATTTTACCCACACAGCTCCTAGAGCTCCCCATGTCTGCTTTGATCTGCATGGCATGAGGACTAGCTTCTGCCATCCCAGTATTTGGGGGAGTAATGGAGCATGGGATAAAGTGAGATTGTGCTCTGAGAGCTTCCCAGGGAGAGATTTTCAGGTAGCCTGCTAAAGAGCAAATCTGGGCTGTGTAGCTGCGGTTCCACCTGGTTGCTCAGCATAAACTTGCAAGTGTAAATCAAAGCTCTCAGCAGCCCCTTTCTAAATAGCAAAGAGAGAAGTATGCTTGCTACTGGGAAAGCACAGAGACAGTGTTATGTTGAGCAGTTGTGAGAACACACTCACTGGTCCAAATTCAATAAGTGGACATGGAGACAAAGAGAACAGCGGAGCGAGGCTTTAGTGATAGTCTTGCAAGGTCGGGTATCTGGCGAGCAGGCACACCTGGGGCAATTGGCGCCAATAATTTATTTCCTAGTGCGTGAGTCCCTCCCCTGGTTCCTCATTTGCTGAGTACTACAGAGTTCACATTCTTTCCCAGTTATATTTTCCCCTTATATTTGTCTTAATTTTATTGGTAGGTTTAAAAAACTCAAATCTCACAGGTATAGCCAGGCCCTTACTAATTACCTCATCCCCACCCCTACTCAGCCTGAGCATCTTCCACCACATGGCCCTTTGTTAAATACCTTACTGTTTAAATATTAAAACATCCTGGTGGGAAAAAATCACATTTAGGTTTTATGCTCTTTCCTAACAGTTCCCCCTCTTTTTAAGAATTTCTGATTTTATTCCCAGTAATTATTTTGATTCACTCTTGCTCCTTTCTCAGATTTCTCTAATAGATTTTCACTATCTTCCTCATAGTTCAATTTATATTCTAATAAGATTATTTTGGGTGTAGGTCATAGGTATTTGTTTATTGTTGCCTCTGTAAGCCTTTGAGTCAGGCCTCTCACACAAGGGATGATACAGCATCCTACAGCAGTTAAAACTTGCAACTATAACAAGGTATGTTGAAACAGAGGCAACCATACCTTTCCATTTTCCAAACCATCCTTCCAGCCAGTCTGTAAAAGGGTCATTGATGCCAGAGTTTGCCACTAATTCATTAGTTAACATGGTGAGTCCCTGTAGGGCTTTAGTAATAGTACCATCAGGGGTGGTTTTATGTGGGATAAAAGTACATTTTCCTCCTAACGTAACACAGACTCTTCCATTTTCTGCTAACATCATGTCTAATGCTATTCTATTTTCCCAGGCCATCTTGCTGGTAGCATCTAGTTGACGAGCTACTCCTTGAAGAGCATCCCTGGTATAGTTAATGAATCTTTGTTGATTATAGTAAATGTAATTGATCCAATCTACATTTTTGTTGATGGTGGACCACCAAAATAGTGCTGATTAAAATCCTGCAGCTATTTGGTTTCTAGCTTTAAATTCATTAGGGGCTCCCCCAGGGACTCCTATTGAGTCAATGTGTACACATTTGAATCAAAGTATCCTTGTAATGATCTGTGATTTCTATGAAAATATTTCATTCGGTGTGAAGAGAAATGCCAGGGTAAATGGAATAGCCAATTGGACTGAAGCACAAGTCCTAGTCTAATTGGGTGGCAACAAGTAGCGCAGGTTTCCCTTTCCACAGTACCACCAAACATCCTCTCGGGGGAAGCATAATTTGGAGAGTTTCCCTCTTTAGAGACATTTAAGACATGGGTACAAGTCAGTAAGTTCCCCACAGGAGGTGTGAAACCTTCCCCTTGCCTAGAGAGGCATGAGGAGTGATTCATCTTCCCTATTGAAAAAGAGGAGATTGACCTTGGGTATGACTTCTTAAGGGCAGGAAAGAGTAAAGACAAGCCCTTGCAAGTCTCGTTTCCCCAAGCGTCCTTGTCCTGATACAGGGCCAACATGCAGCTCATCCCAGTGGAGTCTGTGTCCCAGTTGAGAGGGAACGGGACCACTTGCACCTGTGGCCTTCCTGCAGCACATGCATAACAATCACTTTTATTTAAAGCTAGTACTGAAATTTTAACCCATTCTGGTATTGGTGTCTCCATAACCTATCTCTATTTCAAGAGTCTTAGATCTTTTATCTCTGTCTGTTACAGTAACTAGTCTAGGATTATTATGGGGAAGCTTGGGCTCATTATTTCCTTCAGGATCAGAGGTGGCCACTATGGGTGAAGTCCTGTTTTCGATTAAATTAAGACCAAAACTTCCCACAGGATCAACTCCAATAACATCTGCACCAAGTCTGTAACATGAGGAGCAATTTCAGGGTCTAAGTCTAAGTCTTGAGGTTTATGTAAAGTTAATAAGAAGGGGTTACACTGTCTGTTCCTGCAATTATCAGGAGGGATTCCTTTAGCTAAGTGGACTTTTTCTTTTTTCTTAAAATTTTTTAAATTTTTTATTCATTTTGTTAACATTAATCTTCAATTACATAAAGAACTAGACTCCCCCCTTCACCAAGTCTACCCCACAAACCCAGTACAGTCACTGTCCATCAGCATAGTAAGATGCTGTAGAATCACTTCTTCTTTGTGTTGTACAGCCCTCCCTATGACCCCTGCCCACATTATACATGCTAATTGTAAGGCCCCCTTTCTTTTCCCCACCCTTATCTCTCCCTTCCTACCCATCATTCCCAGTCCCTTTCCCTTTGGTAACTGTTAGTCCATTCTTGGGTTCTGTGATTCTCCTGCTGTTTTGTTCCTTCAGTTTTTCTTTGTTCTTATACTCCACATATGAGTGAAATCATTTGGTACTTGTCTTTCTCCACCTGGCTTATTTCACTGAGCATAATACCCTCTAGCTCCATCCATGTTGTTGCAAATGGTAGGATTTGTTTTCTTCTTATGGCTGAATAATATTCCATTGTGTATATGTACCGCTTCTGCTCTTTCCATTAATCTACTTATGGACACTTAGGTTGCTTCCATTTGTTGGCTATTGTAAATAGTGCTGCAATAAACTAGGGGTGCATCTGTCTTTTTCAAACTGGGCTGCTGCATTCTTAGGGTAAATTTCTAGGAGTGGAATTCCTGGTGTGAGGTGATATCTCATTGTGGTTTTAATTTGCATTTCTCTGATGACAAGCGATGTGGAGTATCTTTTCATGTTTCTGTTAGCCATCTGAATTTCTTCTTTAGAGAACTGTCTTTTCAGCTCCTCTGCCCATTTTTAATTATTTGCTTTTTGTTTATTGAGGTGTGTGAACTCTTTATTTATTTTGGATGTCAACCCTTTATTGGACCTGTCATTTATGAATATATTGTCCCATACTGTAGGATACCTTTTTGTTCTATTGATGGTGTCCTTTGCTGCACAGAAGCTTTTTACCTTGATATAGTCCCACTCGTTCATTTTTGCCTTTGTTTCCCTTGCTCGGGGAGATATGTTCATGAAGAAGTCACTCATGTTTATGTCCATGAGATTTTGGCCTATGTTTTTTTCTAAGAGTTTTATGGTTTCATGACTTACATTCAGGTCTTTGATCCATTTCGAATTTACTTTTGTGTATGGGATTAGACAGTGATCCAGTTTCAATCTCTTACATGTAGCTGTCCACTTTTGCCAACACCATCTGTTGAAGAGACTGTCATTTCCCCATTGTATGTCCATGGCTCCTTTATCGGATATTAATTGGCCATATATGTTTGGGTTAATATTTGGAGTCTCTATCCTGTTCCACTGATCTGTGGCTCTGTTTTTGTGCAAATACCAGATTGCCTTGAGTACTGTGGCTTTGTAGTAGAGCTGAAGTTGGGAAGTGAGATCCCCTCCACTTTATTCTTCCTTCTCAGGATTGCTTTGGCTATTCGGGGTCTTTGGTGTTTCCATATGAATTTTTGAACTATTTGTTCCAGTTTGTTGAAGAATGCTGTTGGTAATTTGATAGGGATTGCATCAAATCTTTATATTGCTTTGGGCAGGATGGCCATTTTGATGATATTAATTCTTCTTAGCCAGGAGCATGGGAAGAGTTTCCATTTGTTAGTGACCCCTTTAATTTCTCTTAAGAGTGTCTTGTAGTTTTCAGGGTATCAGTCTTTCACTTCCTTGGTTAGGTTTATTCCTAGGTATTTTATTCTTTTTGATGCTATTGTGAATGGAATGGTTTTCCTGATTTCTCTTTCTATTAGTTCACTGTTGGTGTATAGGAAAACCACAGATTTCTGTGTGTTAATTTTGTATCCTGCAACTTTGCTGAATTCCGGTATTAGATCTAGTAGTTTTAGACTGGAGTCTTTAGAGTTTTTTATGTACAATATCATGTTATCTGCAAATAGTGACAGCTTGACTTCTTTTTTACCAATCTGGATTCCTTGTATTTCTTTGTTTTGTCTAATTGCCATGGCTAGGACCTCCAGTACTATGTTGAATAAGAGTGGGGAGAGTGGACATCCCTGTCTTGTTCCCGATCTCAGAGGAAAAGCTTTCAGCCTCTCACTGTTCAGTATGATGTTAGCTGTGGGTTTATCATATATGGCCTTTATTATGTTGAGTTACTTGCCCTCTATGCCCATTTTGTTGAGAGTTTTTATCATGAATGGATGTTGAATTTTGTCGAATGCTTTTTCAGCACCTATGGAGATGATCATGTGGTTTTTGTCTTTCTTTTCGTTTATGTGGTGGATGATGTTGATGGATTTTTGAATGTTATACCATCCTTGCATCCCTGGAATGAATCCCACATGGTAGTGGTATATGATCCTTTTGATATATTTTTTATTTCGGTTTGCTAATATTTTATTGAGTATTTTTGGATCTACGTTCATCAGGGATACTGGTCTGTAATTTTCTTTTTGGTGGGGTCTTTGCCTAGTTTTGGTATTAGGGTGATCTTGGCTTCATAGAATGAGTTTGGGAGTATTCCCTCCTCTTATATTTTTTGGAAAACTTTAAGGAGAATGGGTATTATGTCTTCCCTGTATGTCTGATAAAATTCTGAGGTAAATCCATCTAGCCTGGGGGTTTTGTTCTTGGGTAGTTTTTTTGATTACCACTTCAATTTCTTTGTTTGTAATTGGTCTGTTTAGATTTTGTGTTTCTTCCTTGGTCAGTCTTGGATGGTTGTATTTTTCTAGGAAGTTGTTCATTTCTTCTAGGTTTTCCTGCTTCTTAGCATATAGGTTTTCATAGTAGTCTCTAATAATTCTTTGTATTTCTGTGGGGTCTGTAGTGATTTTTCCTTTCTTGTTTCTGATTATGTTGATGTGTGTTGATTCTCTTTTTCTCTTAATAAGTCTGGCTAGAGGCTTATCTATTTTGTTTATTTTCTCCACGAAGCAGCTCTTGGTTTCATTGGTTTTTTTCTATTGTTTTATTCTTCTCAATTTTATTTATTTCTTCTCTGATCTTTATTATGTCCTTCCTTCTGCTGACTTTAGGCCTCATTTGTCCTTCTTTTTCCAATTTCGATAATTGTGATGTTTGACTATTCATTTGGGTTTGTTCTTCCTTCTTTAAATATGCCTGTATTGCTGTATACTTAAGACTCTTAAGACTGCTTTCACTGCATCCCACAGAAGTTGGAGCTTTGTGTTGTTGTCATTTGTTTCCATATATTGCGTGATCTCCATTTTAATTTGGGCGTTGATCCATTGATTATTTAGGAGCATGTTGTTAAGCCTCCATGTGTTTGTGGGCCTTTTTGCTTTCTTTGTACAATTTAGTTTGGTTGAAAAGTTGGTTGGTAGAATTTCAATCTTTTCGAATCTACTGAAGCTCTTTTTGTGGCCTAGTTTGTGGTCTGTTCTGGGGAATGTTCCATGTGCACTTGAGAATAATGTGTATCCTGTTGCTTTTGGATGTAGAGTTCTATAGATGTCTATTAGGTGCATCTGTTCTAGTGTGTTCTTCGGTGCCTCTGTGTCCTTACTTATTTTCTGTCTGGTGGATCTGTCTTTTGGAGTGAATGGTGTGTTGAAGTCTCCTAAAATGAATGCATTGCTTTGTATTTCTTCCTTTAGTTCTGTTAATATTTGTTTCATATATGCTGGTGCTCCTGTGTTGGGTGCATATATATTTATAATGGTTATATCCTCTTGTTGGACTGAGGATATATGTAATCTAATGTCCTTCTTTATCTCTTGTTACTTTGTTTTGAAGTCTATTTTGTCTGGTACTAGTACTGCAACACCTGCTTTTTTCTCCCTGTTGTTTGCATGAAATATCTTTTTCTACCCCTTGACTTTTACTCTGTGCATTTCTTTGGGTTTGAGGTGAATCTCTTGTAAGCAGCATGTAGATGGGTCATGTTTTTTTATCCATTCACTGAGTCTATTTCTTTTCATTGGTGCATTCAGTCCATTTACATTTAGGGTCATTATTGATAGGTATGTACTTATTGCCTTTGCAGGCTTTAAATTCATGGTCACCAAAAGTTCAAGTTTAATTTCCTTACTATCTAATAGTCTAACTTTACTCACTTAATATGCTGTTACAAACACAATGTAAAGGTTCTTTTCTGTTTCTCCTCCTTTTTCTTCCTCCTCCATTCTTTATATATTAAGTATCATATTCTGCACATTTTGTCTGTCCCTTGATTGACTTTGGGATTGTTAATTTAATTTTGCATTTGCTTAGTAATTAGGTGTTCTACTTTCTTCATTGTGGTTTTATTACTTCTGGTGACAGCTATTCAACCTTAGGAACACTTCCATCTATAGTAGTCCATCCAAAGTAGACTGTAGAGATGGTTTGTGGGAGGTAAATTCTCTCAGCTTTTGCTTATCTGGAAATTGTTTAATCCCTCCTTCAAATTTAAATGATAATCTTGATGGATAAAGTAATCTTGATTCGAGACCCTTCTGCTTCATGGCATTAAATACATCATGCCACTCCCTTCTAGCCTGTAAGGTTTCTGCTGAGAAGTCTGATATTAGCTTGATGGGCTTTCCTTTGTATGTGGTCTTATTTCTGTCTCTGGCTGCTTTTAACCGTTTGTTCTTATCCTTGATCTTTTCCATTTTAATTACTATGTGTCTTGGTGTTGTCCTCCTTGGGTCCCTTGTGTTGGGAGATCTGTGGATCTCCATGGCCTGAGAGATTATCTCCTTCCCCAGATTCGGTAAGTTTTTAGCAACTATCTCCTCAAAGACTCTTTTTATCCCTGTCTCTCTCTCTTCCTCTTCTGGTATCCCTATAATGCAAATATTGTTCCGTTTGGATTGGTCACACAATTCTCTCAATATTCTTTTATTCTTAGATATCCTTTTTTCTCCCTGTGCCTCAGCTTCTTTGTATTCGTCTTCTCTAGTTTCTATTTCATGTATCTTCTCCTCCACCATATCCAACCTGCTTTTAATACCCTCCATCGTGTTCTTCGACAATTGGATCTCTGACTTGAATTCATTCCTGAGTTCTTGGATGTCTTTCCGTACCTCCTTTAGAATGTTGATGATTTTTATTTTGAACTCCCTTTCAGGAAGAGTGACGAAGTCCATATCATTTAAATCTTTCTTGGGAGTTATATTAATAATTTTACTCTGGACTAGGTTCCTTTGGCATTTCATGTTTGTGTATGGTGCCCTCTAGTGTCCAGAAGCTCTATTCTGGAGCTGCTCAGCCCCTGAAGCAATGTCGGGGGTCACAGGGGAGCAGTAGTGGTACCTGGGGGGAGGAAAGAGCTGTTCCCCACCTCCTGGCTCCTGTGCCTGTGTCCTCTGCCTGAGCCAGTGGGCCAGTCACACAGGTATGTTTTTGTCCCAGAGCAGCCAGATATGGATCCCTGCTTTCCACAAGCAGCTGGAATCCCAGTCTCCTCAGGAACTCCACCTGTCCCAGCTTTCCAACCCCATAATCAGAAGAATTATGATGGAAGAACCATGAAATGTAGGTTTGTGCTCCCAGTGCAGATCTCTCGTGCAAGGTATTCAGCAGTCCCATGCCTTCCACTCCTTCCTTGCTCAGTTTCTCTTTCTCCTGCCAGTGAGCTGGGGTTGGGGAAGGGCTTGGGTTCCACTGAGCCACAGCTCTGGTACGTTACCCCATTTGGTGAGGTCTGCTCTTTTCTCCAGGTGTATGCAGTCTGGCGCCATCCTCTTTCCTGTTGCTCTCTCAGGATTAGTTGTGCCAACTATATTTTCTAATTGTATTCAGTTTTAGGAGAAAGACTGTCTCTCCTCTCATGCCGCAATCTTTAATCCTTTTTGGAGCTTTCTTTTAAAAGATTTTTCTGCTGCATGTGGGGCTCTCTGCCCTTGAAACTGGTAGTCCACCAAACACTACTCCACCCTGGACATGGCAGCCCACTTGCCTTTTTTTCCATTAACACTCATCCATTCAGGACAGAGACACTCTCTCCAAAAAGCTGTCTTTGGTCATTTAGGTCACCGCAGGAGACAACTTGACAAGCATTAAACCTAACGGTTTAGGTGCTTGATGTTTTACTAAAACTGATTACCAGTTTGACAGGATAACCAGGATTTCCTTCCTATTCTAGGGCTCCCTATAACATGCCTGTGAAATACTGAAGGATATTCAGAAGGATAAAAGTGAACATTTTAGGTTCTTTTTAGTTTCAGCCTTAAGGGTTGGTTAGCCATCTGGGGCACCTGCCAATTCTGTTTTGTCGCCAGATCCCTCCATCAGTTTCTTTACTCTGGTGTAATGAGTCCAACCCTTTTCAGCCATCCTCACTGCAGCCTCTGTGGTCAGGAGCACTTGGTAGGGGCCTTCCCAGCTGGGCTGGAGTCTATCTTTCCAGGATTTACTAACACCAGGTCTCCAGGCTGGAAGCAGTGAGGGAAAAACTCATGTGGGGAGGTCTGGGCGAGGAGTCCTTTGAGCCTGAGAGAAGATAAGGTAGAAGACATGGCCAGCACATATTCCCTTAAAAATTGATCTTTTGTTTCCTTAGTGGCAAGTCTGTTGCCCTTCCCAGATATGGTAGCCCATAGAATAATTCATAATAAGAAATTCCTAAATCCTTTTGGGGAGCAGTTCTAATCCTTAGAAGTGCTATAGGAAAACATTTGGTCCAAGGCAATTTGGTTTCTAATATTAATTTGGTTAAATGCTTCATAAGAGTCTGATTCATTCTTTCTACCTTTCCAGAGGATGGTGGGTGCCAAGGAGTATGGAAATCCCACTGTACCTGAGTGCCATCATTATTCCCTTTAGTACTTCTAAAGTAAAATGACTCCCATTATCTGAATCAACATTTTCTATTAACCCAAACCTAGGAATTACTTGATCTAAAAGTACTTTTATCACTGATCCTGCTGATGCAGTTTTTATGGGTAGGCCTCCACCATCCAGTGAGATGGTCAACAATCACTACTAAATATTTCAGCTTTCCCCCCTTTGGCATCTCAGTAAAGTCAATTTGGATACTTTGGAATGGTCTTATTCCTGGGAGTCTCCCTCCAGATACTGGTTTTCACTTCTTAATTCTTTGGCACATTATACAACTCCTACAAACTTGGTTAGCAATGGTGTAAATACTAGTATACTCATAAACCCTTACCAAAGCATCACCCATCACCTGGGGAAGCCAGTGGCTCCCTCCATGTAACATGTTCATCAGCTCTCCCATAATAGGTTGACTGATCATTTCTCTCCCATCTGGTAAGGTCCACCTCCCTTTCTCATTTCGAGATGCCCCCACCTCCTGTAGCTTCTTAATTTCCTTTTTTAAAAGAAAACTGTGGGATAAGGGAAATTTTAGGGATATTAGGAGTGAGATTTAAAAGTCTAATTTCATCTTCAGATGCAGCCTCTTTGGTGGCTGCAGCAACAATTCTACTACTTGTTGTTTAATAAGAATTTCCTTTCTGGTAACTATTCATATGCATTATAGATATTTCAGATATTCTCTAGAATTCCAGAACCTCCTTGATTAGTTTCCCATGATTTGATTTTTCCTTTACTGTTTATGGGAACTCTTTCTGTCCAAATTTTCCCAAAGGCATGGACTACTCCGAATCTGATATTCTATGAGGTCTATGTAACTATGGCTCAATTCTGATTGGCTTTCAGCATCCTCTGCACATGGGAAGCTGGTTGGATTGAGACAGGTGTCTGTGGTTAAGATCAAGTCATCTTTTTCAAGTAAAATTGCTTCATATTTTAAAATTTGAGAATCTGTTAGCCGGCACCCAGCCCACTGATTAAGTATGACTGAACCTGGTGAGGAGTACTGACTGTGAGGGCTCCTCCAAAAGTTAATTTCCTGTTCTATTCTACTAGTAAAGCTGTGGCTGTGATGGCCTAAACACATTCAGTCCATCTTCAAGAGACAGGGTCCAACAGTTTAGACATAAAGGCCACCGGTTGTTTCTTTCCTCCCCAGGCTTGGGTCAAAACCCATACAGCAGAACCTTGTTCAACCATAACAAACTAGTGAAATGGATTCTCTAAGGACAGGAGTGCCAGGACTGAGGTGGTGACTAAGGATTGCTTTCCATTCCTCTAGAATTTGCAGTTGCCCTGGGGTCCATTGGAGAGAGTCTGGCTCTCCCTCTAACAATTTGAAATACAAGCTTCTAGCCTCTCTTTAAGAAACACCTTTTGAACTTCTCTCAGTAATTCCTCTACAGGTTTTTCATTACATCCATCTAAATTCTGTAATTTCTTAGCAATACCTGGCCAACTTTTGGTTTAAAAATTGACTTTTAAAGACCCTGTCCTACCTGAGCTTCTGGGTCAAGTCCTGAATACGTTCTCATCTAGTCCGAGTCTCTGTGGAAATGCAGTTGGGGTCTCTTCCTTTTCCTGCTGGACTTCAAACACCTTAGCAACACTTTGAGATCTTGGGGCAGAGTCCCTAATTCCCTTTATAATTATCCCTTGAAGATCCTGTATTTTAGTTCTGTCCCCTAGATTATTATAATTCCACTTAGGATCTACATTTGGAAATATTTGTCCCACTGGCTGGACACCCTGGCCCGGTGGGTGTTCTTGTTCCCAAATGGACACAGCAGCTCTCCTGATTACCCCCCTCTGACCACCAGGGAACAGGATATTCATGATGGGCATCAGTTCAATTCAAGTATATATATTAGTGATGTCGGAGTTCTTGTTCAGGAAGCCGAAGAATGAGCTTCACAAACAGTCAAGGTAGGAGAGCAAGGTACAGGCTTTTATTTAGAGATAAAGTGAAAGGACAGAGCTCCTGGCTCATGCCAGGAGGGGACAAGAGAGTCTATAGTGATGCATTGTCTAGAGGGTTTTATAGGCAGTTGAGGATTTTTCGAGAATGTGAAAAAGAGTTTAGGTGAGTGGACTTGTTAAGTGGACCCTAAATATTAAAAATTAACTTAACATAAGGAATTTCATGCCTTGATTTCTCTCTGGGACACTGGCGCCTTGGTCTGGGAGCACATCTAAAGGCTGCCTGCCCAGCCCCCAAGGTGGGTTGAGGTATTGTCTATTTGCTAAAGAATCTTGCCTCTTGAACTTCCTGGGTATTAAAATGCAATTTTATCTTTAAGATGGAATTCTTCCTGCCTTTTACCATGTGTACAGCGGGGTCTGCATGCTAAGTTAGTGGCTCAGTTTGCAAAATCACTTTGTCAGATCTGAAAGAAGAAAGATAGCACATAGGCCTGGGCCTTTTACTATGCTAAAGTGAATCTTACACATGGTTACAAATGATTAGCATAATAAAACATGTGCTACTCTTCTTTATCTAGGGACCATTAACGGATGTCACTGAAGAATGATTCTAGAGCTTAATGTTTTGAAAGGGCAAGCTTCCAGATTCTATTTCAGCCAATTGGGACCTGGATCCTACCTCAGCCAATCGGGACCTGGATCCTATTTCACTCAATCGGAGCTTGGTCTCTGTCCTCTCCAGTCAGCAAAGAGCTCACCCACCACCCTTAGATCCAGCCAATCAGCCAGAGCCACGACCATCACCCTACCAACTGCCCTAGAACCACATAAAACCTTTGTGGTATTGAAACTCGCTCTCTTTCTCTGGCATCTTGCCACTGCATTGGTGTAGATGAGAGACTGAGCTCGAGCTAGCTCAAATAACGGCTCTTTGCTTTTGCATTGGTGTTGGCTCCTTGGTGGTCTTCTGGGATTCGTGACTTTGGGCACAACAGTTTAACATAGAGTTTTAGTAGGGGGTTTCCTTGCATGTAGTTACATTGCTCTGACTTCAAATATCCCGCCCTGCCCCCTCCAGAGGCCCTCACCCTACTCGGACTACATCCAGTTTCCCTGTCTCATTAGGTCCCAGGAATTGACCTAGTTGGTCCACTAGGCCAAGGGGGTCTTCTAGCAATGCTTAAAATTTCTCACCTCACTACCAGTGAGGGGGGCATTAACAAACCCAATTTTCCCTTGTCCTAGTGGGACCTCTGTCAATGGAAACATCTTGGGATTTCTGGTGAACTCACCAGAAAGAGGGAAACTCTCTAAGTCCTTCTTACATTGTTAAGTCCAGGGAGAGGAAATCCTGTGGCAAAATACCTCTAAAAATTGAAATCAGTCAGAGGCAGAAATAAAGTTTAAAATCTGTTTATTGCTTACAAGCTGCATTCTGGGGCCCTTTCTCTCTTTCCAGCTCCAGAATCAGCCAAAAACCGTCCCTCCCTCTTACCTCTCAGGTACAGATAAGCTCTCCAGTTGCCCAGATAATTACCCATTGATATGGAGATGAACTTCTCCACCCCTGAGGAAAGATGCAAATGCACTAAAGCCATACTTCTTTCCACCTCTGAGCGCCTGTTGATATGCAAATGTACCAACGCCAGACAAGATATTCTGGAAATGTTACAATTTCCCCACAGGGAGGGAGACAAGAAAGTGGGTCCTAATATTAAATAGGTATGAACGGGATGAAGTAGAAAAAGGCCAGGAAAGTCCACTAAAAAGGCCCAGAGTTAATTAAAGCTCAAAAAGGCAGGAGCAGCTTTAAATATCCTTAATTTTGATCAAAGGGTGTCAGATGATCAGCTATGGAAGTACAGTTTTCTGATAATATTCCTTTCTCTTAAAAAAAAAAGCAGTTCCTGTGTGGTGATCTCCAATAAGTTCTGCACAATGCTATAAAGGGCATATCAAACGGTGGGCAAAGGGTTTGTTTGTGTTTATACAGAAGATCAAAGCCTAATTTGGCTACCCAGAAAACGAATTAAGATACGATATGAAGAAGAACTTCCAACATCAACATTCTCTGGAAGAGTCATTCCAGAAGATGATCACCAAAAAACTTCAACAAAGATCCTGGTGCTGTTGCAGTTGTAGCTGCATTCATCCCACCAGTTCCTGGACTTGCCATTAGAATGAAGAAGGAGATATCTAAGCTGGCCTGTGCATACAGTAAAACAAGAAATTTGACTGGATCTATACTGTTGGAACTCAACCAAGAATTAGGAGAAGTGCAAGTTGCAGCGCTTCAAAATCTTGAGACTACAGACTATCTACTGTTAAAAAAACATATGGGATGTGAACAGTTCCCAGGAATGTGTTGTTTTAATTTGTCTGATTTTTCTCAAAATATTTAAATTTAGTTAGACAATATCCATCATATCATTGATAAGTTTTCACAAATGCCTAGGGTGCCTAACTGGTTTTCTTGGTTTCACTGGATGTGGCTGGTCATTGTAGGTCTGCTTTGGTTATGTAGCTGTATTCCTATTATGTTAATCTGTGCACGCAATTTAATTAGTAATTCAAAACCTATACACGCTTATGTTACACTACAAGAACTATGTCAAAGAAATAATCAATCTTCCCATGTTTTCTTCAGTCTGCTACTTTTATAGCTTCTCTTCTTCCTTCATAATTACAACCCCTAAGTAGAATTCGTGCCTCATATTGAAATTACCAAGTATCATAATTCTTCCAAGTGGCAAAGATACCTCAAGACAAATGCTGGGCATAGAAGCCACAGGGCATAAATCTGCAAAGAAGTAAAAAGCTAACCTTTTCAAACAATATTGCTTCTCTCTCACTTGTCAACTTTACATTTCCCTGTATGGCCCCGGAAGATGACTGGTTAGCCAGAGATGGGTAAGATTCCTCAAGGGAGGAAACCTAAGACAGGCACAGTCACAGGGGGGCCATCAGGTGAGAAATTGGGGATCAACAGAGGTGAGGCTTAGAACCCCACCCCCCCTGTTTTGAGAGAAATCTTCTGCATACATGGATGTTTTGTTGCCCTTGTCTACCTTGGATTAATACTTAGTCTATAGGCACACACCTGATCATCTACATTTGCCCTCTTATAGCACTAAACTATGTTTTCTACCTTTATCTTGCATCTACCTACCACTTCAGCATTTTATTAAAAATAATAATAACAATAATAATAATAATAATAATGGAGAAATGTGGGATTCACATATGTCAAGTATAAAAATCAAATGAATAATCATAATTGATCTGATTGTTTATAGTTCATGATGCATTATCAAAACCGAAAGTTTCTGTGATGACTGCCCTTGCACCGTTCACCATGTAAGAACTTATTCACTATGTAAGAACTTGTTCACCATGTAAAAACTTGTTCGTTATGCTTCAGAAGATTGGAGACTGTTGAGAATTAGGCTTAGGGTTGATTAATGATTGTGCATTGAGACCCCTATACAGAATTTTATTGTTGTCAACAACCATATGATCAATAAATATGAGAGATGCCCTCTCAAAAAAAAAAAAGGCAGGAGCAACTTGGTCTGGAATGTTTGAATATTTCTCAGATAAATGAGCATACTTTAGCATAGATTGTCTTTATTATGTTAATCATACAGGCCCAGCTTCTTGAATTACCTAGAGGACTGATAAGAAATTTAAAGTCTCATCAAAGATCTTGAGACCACCTAACAAGTCTAAACCCCCAGACCCAGCCACACTCCTAAAGAATCCTTAAAATGGGGTATCCCCACCCCCTGGGGCACTCCTCTCTCTGAGTCTGCTCACACCCTCAAAGTGTGCAACCTTTAAACTTCAAACATTCTCCACCATCTCAGGGAACCCCTCCCTGCCACAGCCTGCACTTTCCTTCTCCCCACGTAACCCCGAACAAAACTTTCACTCCACCTCACCACCAAGTCCCCGTCCCTCAACTCTCAGCTGAGGTGGGGACATGGACTGAGGAAAATACACAACACTCCCCCAACACCCTGACTTGTCCGGGGAACTCTCTTGTAGTTCCTCCTCCCTAGCTTTCCCTTCTCTGGTGTTGAGGGGAAATATGGGAAGCACCCTTGGTAACCAACAGAGTGCATAGTCCCTTTCCTCAGGTGAACTGGAGGCTTTATTACTATCAAAAAATAACAAACCTGGCAAAGCCAGTTTTCATCTGATCCAACTTTATTCCAGACAAAACAGCAAAATTTGACTACCTTCTGTTTGTCCTTAACCTGTTACAGGAGGTGTCCCCCCAGTACCATAACATTCACCCCAGCAGGCTATCTGGGGGAATTTCAAGGGAACTCATCTGGTTCCCTTTCCCTGCTTCTCTAGGCCTAGAATGTTTATTTCCCATCTTTCAGGAGGTCCCTGTGTCTGAGTTCCCTGTGTACTCAACCCCACATAATGGAAGTTTCTATCACACACCTCAAGATTCGCTTCATCCATCTCTGGCCGTTTCCCTCGAGGGAGAATGGAACCGCGCATCGGGACTCCGTACTTGCTTCATATCTAGGACACATCTCAGCCACACACACTCGACCTCCAAAAGATGCCCAGCCACCAAGGCAGGACATACAGCCCAATTTTCCTACCTTGGCTCTTGCACAAGGTTGCCTGGTTTTCCTCCTCTGCGTTGGTCACGCTGTCTCCTCACAACAGTCTTGGGCCTTCTCTTGGCTTCTGTGCAAAGGTGAAACACCCAGACAGCGGGCCACCCAAAGCCAGGTGGGACATGTCTTCCCACTCTGCTTGGGCTTCCACATCGCACAGGCAAGAGGATCCCAGACGAGGCCCCAAATTGTGAGAAACACACTCGCTGGTGCAAATTCAATAAGTGGACATGGAGACGAAGAGAACACGGGAGCGAGGCTTTAATGATGGCCTTGCAAGATTGGGTATCTGGTGAGCAGGCACACCTGGGGAAATTGGCACCAGTAATTTATCTCCCAGTGCACGAGTCCCTCCCCTGGTTCCTCATTGGCTGAGTACTACAGAGTTCACATTCTTTCCTGGACGTTGCCTAAGCCAGTTATATTTTCCCCTTATATTTGTCTTAATTTTATTGGTAGGTTTAAAATACTCAAATCACACAGGTATAGTCAGGCCCTTACTAATTCCCCCACCCCACCCCCACTCAGCCTGAGCATCTTCCACCACATGGCCCTTTGTTAAATACCTTACTGCTTAAATGTTTAAACATCCTGGTGGGAATAAATCACATTTAGGTTTTATTCTTTTTCCTAACAGCAATGAGAAAGCTTTCTTTGAAATGAAAGCAAAGTGTGACCACAGAGAGGAGGTATCTTTTAAGGGTTTTCAGGAATGTGGCAAAGGGCCAGAGGATATCGGTCAAGTGGTCTCAGGTGCTTATCTCTGGTTCTGTAAGGTAAAGATCGAGCCAAAATAACCAGGCGAGGAGGCTACAAAGGAGTCAAAAGTTTAATAGGGCACAATCCCAGGTGATGTTTGCTGGTCTGGTTAGTCACAGGCCAGAGAAGTCATGCCCAGCAGGGCAGGCAGTGAGTTTATAAAGAAGGGGAGGGAGAGCATAGGTTTACAGTGGCATGAAGGTTGGCTAGCCTAAGGCACCTTTTCCAAGTTGGAAAGGGGCAACAGCCAGAGATTTTGGCACGTTGTCAGGTTCCCTTTCCCTGCTTCCCTAGGCCTAGAATGTTTATTTCCCATCCTTCAGGAGGTCCCTGTGCCTAGAAGGAAAGGAGGATGGGTTTTTGAGGCGGATGAAGACCGGTGCATGATGGCTTGCCACTATAGGAATAGAGGTCTCTTTCCCTTACTAGGAATCTGTTGGTCTCTTTCCCTTACAAGGCTGGGGTTGGGGGCTTTGCTGCTCCCCTTTATTTGGTTAGGGCTGAGCTCCACTGATGTGCTTACTCCTCCCTCTGGTGCCTCCAGCCTTACATTGCAGCCTTTTGGTTATAATGGGCGCTGACACAATCTGGCTACTTCTGGCTGAGGAGGGGTGGCATGGGCAGGGTTAAAGTTGGTGGGAGACTGGAGGAGGCTTGGAGGGAAGGGGCGAGTACTGATGTACCAGCATAGTCTTGTGCACTTTTACCATCTGACCTCCCTATCAGTGGCCGGATGTTCCAGCAGATATGTTGTCCTTGTCTCCCAGGACAGACATATCCAGCATGATTACCCAGGCTTCGCCCCATCCAGTACTGTTGTCCAGATGATGAGAGACAGACCGAGGCTTGTTCATAGCAGGCAGCTGTGGGTGGAGTGACTGAGGTTGGAGTTCTTTAAGAAGGACTGTCTCCTGGCTGTAGAACTTCTGTGTTTCCTGGATCCGAGGGGGTGCTGGGTTGAGGCAGGAACTGGTCTGCATGTTCCCTGAGGAGATGTCTTAGGAGTGAGAAGTAAGGTAGGTAGGAGAGGTGTCCAGGGGAACCTGAGATAAGAGAGTATAAGGGTTAGGGATGACCAGGTGAAGAGGGACTATATCCTTGTTGATTATCCGCAGGTCTTGAATGAGCCAGTAGGGCCCCGATGGCTTCTTGACTGGAAGGATGGGAGTATTACAGGGAGAATTAGTAAGTACCAGAAGTCCTTGGGAAAGAAGACATTCAATGATAGGTTGGATGCCTTTGCAATGGGCTTGGGAAATAGGAAATTGGGGCCTAGAAGGAAAGGAGGATGGGTTCTTGAGGCGGATGAGGACTGGAGCATGATGGCTTGCCACTATAGGAATAGAGGTATCCCAGACCATTGGGTTAACATCAGTTGACAGTACAGGAGGGTCTATGGGGGCCTCAGGGACACAACTTATACTGGCTAAGGTGATGAGTGAGCTCCATTGGGGATGACTAAGCGGTAGGGAGATAGAGGCACCAAGATTGGATAGGAGATCCCTCCCTAACAAAGGGATGGGACAGGACGGAATGACTAGAAATGAGTGGGTAAGAGGATGGCCGTCAAACGTGCAGGCTACCAGACCTGTCCCCAGAGGCTTAGAGGGGATTCCCATGACACCCACGACCGAGACCTGGGAAGGATGTAAACGCCCATGAAAAGAAGTTAAAACAGAGTAGGTAGCTCCTGTGTCCACCAAAAAGGAGATGGACTTACCCGCTACCCACAGCATGGCCCTGGGCTTGGCAAGGGTGATAGGGGTGTTTGAGTCTAGGCATCTTCAGTCTTTGAGTAGGCCCAGCAGGACTGGAGGGGAGTCTCTCAGGGGGGCTTGCCTCCAGCGATACTCTTGCAGGGGGATGACCTTCCTCAACCGGGCACTCTACCTTCCAGTGACCTCTCTTACCACAAACTGGTTAGGTTTTGGTTGACTTATTAGTCAGGCTGGGGCATCTCTTTACCCAGTGGCCTTCCTGGCTGCACCAGAAGCAAGATCCTGGAGGCTCACAAGCTCCAGACTGGTCTTTGGTGTGATGAGACCCCTGTTCTGCCGGCCATAGGGCCATCACAAAGGCTCGGGTCTGGGATGCTATCCTCTCATGTTCTTCATCACGGGTATTAAAGACTTTAAAGGCCATGGTTACCAGGTCACCGAGTGGAGTCTGGGGCCCCGCCTCTGCCTTTTTAAACTTACATCTTATGTCCAGGGCTGACTGGGTAATAAAATGAATAGCCAACACCATGGACCCCAACAATGAGTTGGGGTCGAGGCGGGTATGTATGGAGAGAGTCTCAGTGAGCTGGTTAAGAAAACAGGCTGGGTTTTCATCAGGTCTCTCAGTAATTTCTCTCAGCTTATCATAATTAATGGCCTTTTGAGCCATCTTATACCTGCCAGTAAATACCGGAGCATTCGTTCCCACTGAGTTCCCCAATCTTGGGTATTATAGTCCAATTGGGGGTCCGTGAGAGGAACTGCCTCCATCCCAATTGGCTCAGCCTGATCCGTGTTATGTGCCTTGTTTGCATAATGTCGGGCAGCAGAGGTTACATGGTCATATTCCTCAGAGGTAAGAGTGGAGGTTAGGATAACATGTATATCATGCCAGGTAAGTTCGTAGGCCCAAGTTAAGTATTCAAACTCTTTGGTATAAACTGTGGGGTTAGAGGAAAAAGAGCCTAGGCGTTTCTCAATCTGGGATAGGTCCCCTAGGGAAAAAGGGATGTAAACCCAGACAACCCCTTCTGTCCCCGCAACCTCTCAGAGAGGGGCTACTAATTGGGCCTTTGTTTGTGGTGGCCGCTGGGCCTTGGATCTGGTGACTGGAGGGGTAGACCAACTGGGCACTAAGGGTGGTGTGGGCACATAAGATGGTGGCGGGGTGGGAACAGGAAGTGAAGGACAAGATGGCAGTGATGCCAGAAGAGGAGGATACAAACAGGGAATGGCAGGTGCAGGGAGGGGTGTAGGGTAGGGAGAGAAAGGAGGTGGGTCTGTGCTGGGAGGAGTCTTGTCCATGGCTTCCAGAACTGGAGGATGGGAGGACCCTGTTCCAGTGGGGAAAGAGGGTGGTGAAGGAGGAAGGAGAGGGGCAGGGGGTAGTTCTGACACTGGAAGAGGAGAGGAGCAGGAAGATGGCATGGTAGAAAATGAAGGTCCTAAAGATGGCAGTGATGCTGGTGAGGACAAAGGTCTTAAAGATGGCAGTGACACATGTGAGGACAAATAACTTAAAGATGGCAGCAGAGAGAGGGGGAGGGAATTGTGAGCTGAGGGAGGTGGGTGACCAAGGTCCTCTGGTGGATCTGAAAAGGAGGAAGGACTGGGCAGAGTAAGAGGCTGACAATCCTTAACTGGAGATGGGGCCAGGAGAAACTGGGTCACTGAACACTTAACATAAGGGTCTGGGTGGGAGCACAATGTCCAAAAGGCCTGGACATATGGGACTTCAGACCACTTCCCAGTTCAGTGACAGAAATTAGTTAGGTCGGTGAGGAGGCTAAAATCAAAAGTTCGCTCCAAGGGCCAGTGAGGCTGATTGTCTAAAGGATACTGGGGCCAAGTCTGAGAACAGAGTTGGACCATTTTCTGTTTACGGATCTCCTCTACTATATCTAGGGTCGTCAGATTGGATATGAGACACCGCAGAGGGGTCTGAGCCTCCAATTTAGAGGACTGGTTCCCCATGTCTGTTACCCATTTCCTGGAGCCCCTAAACTGGTGAGCCCAGTGTCCCAAACTCGCTCAGGTTAGGAGGAGACAGGGAAGTATCATACTCTTCCCTGGAGATCTGGGAGCCCAGATGAGGACATCTCCTCTATCTTGGGACCAGGACAGGCTTAATGTCCGGAGAACTTGGACGTAGCTATGATTTCAAACCAGGTGGAGACAGGACTGGGAAAACAGACCAGGGGAAAGGAGGGACTCACCAAATTGCCATCTGAAATGCTGAGAGTAGGCAGAGGTCCTGGATCAGGGAAGAAGGGGTGGGAGCTGCTGGTGGCCGGCCAGAGCTCCGCACCTTATCTCCTTCCTGGGTTTCGGCACTAGCTGTAAGGTAAAAATCGAGCTGAGATAACCAGGCGAGGAGGCTACAAAGGAGCCAAAAGTTTAATAGGGCGCAATCCCAGGCAATGTTCGCTGGTCTGGTTAGTCACAGGCTGGAGAAGTCACACCCAGCAGGGCAGGCAGTGAGTTTATAAAGAAGTTAGGGGGGAGGGAGAGCATAGGTTTACACAGGCACGAGGATTGGCTAGCCTAAGGCACCTTTTCCAGGTTGGGAGGGGGCAGCAGCCAGGGATTTTGGCACGTCATCAGGCCAGAATCTGTTGGTCTCTTTCTCTTATGAGGTCAGGGTTGGGGACTTTGCTGCCCTCCTTTATTTGGTTAGGGCTGAGCTATTCTGATGTGCTCACTCCTCCCTCCGGTGCCTCCAGCCTTACAGTTTCCTGTCATCCATTATCAGTTTTCCAGCTAATTCTGTAAAATAAACTTAACACAAGAAATTTATTGATCCAGTTCTTCCCCCAGGATAGTGGCTTCCTTCTGAGAATAGTTTGTCTTGCTTTTAAGGTGGCAGAGAGGCTATTGCTTCCACCTCTTCCTCTATTCAACTGGAGACTTTTCTCAATCTAACTTCCAGGGTTAGGAAGGATCTCCTAAGCTCCCAATGGGTTAAAAGTCCCTCCCTAATAGAAGTAGTCCTGAGCCAGGTGGGTCTCATTAGGAGATATAATTGTGACTGAGAGAGCCCAGGACCAGTTCTTGAATGACTCACCAGTAATAGAGCACAACTATACTGGCAGACATGGAGAACACACTTTTGATGTCACTATGGACATGAGAGTGTTGGGGGAGCAGTGTGTATTTTCCTCTGTCCTTGTCCCCGCCACAGCAAAGAATTGAAGGGCAGAGACACAGTAGTGAAGCAGAGTAAAAGTTTTATTTAAAGTTACTTAAAGAGAGAAGAAGTGCAGCAGGCAACCTCAGCAAGGAGAGGTGCCCTGAAAGGTTGGAGAGAGGAAGTTTAAGATTAAAAGGTTACACACTTAGAAAATGTGGGTGACCTCAGAGAGAGGAGTGCCCCCTGAAAGGTTGAAAAGAGAGAGTTTAAAGTTAAAAGGTTACGCACTTAGAAAGTGCAGGCCACCTCAGAAAAAGCACCCTGAAAGGTTGGGGGTTCCCCCTTTTAAGGATTCTTTAGGAATGTGACTAAGGGCTGGGGGTGAAGACTTGTTAAGTGGTCTTTGAATACTTAGAATTAACTTAACACAAGGAACTTCCTGCTCTGATTTCTCCCTGGGACACCAGCAGTCTTGGTCTGGGAGCATATCAAACAGGCTGCCTGCCCAGCCCCCAAGGTGAGCTGAGTTATTGTCTGTTTGCTAAAGACTAAGTTAAGAATCTTACATTTTTAACTTCCTGGATATTAAAATACAGTCTTTAAGATGGCATCCTTCCTGCCTTTCACTATGTTGTTTACAGCTGGGCCTGCATGCTAAATTAGTTGCCTAGGTTAGAAACTACTTAATTAGGGTCAGAAGGAGAAAAAAAATAGCATATAGGTAAAGGTAAAAAAATAAGCTGGGCCTGCATGATTAACACAATAAACACATGGGCTATGCTGAGGTACCCTCCTTTATCTGGGGAATATTCAAACATTCCAGGCCAAGTTGCTCCCAGCTTTTTGAGCTTTAATTGATTAATTTTGGGTCTTTTTAGTGGACTTTCTGGCCTTTTTCTCTTTCCACCCTGCTCATATCTATTTTCCTGCCTAACAAGAGCAAGGAACAGACCTCCCAAGTAAGACAGGAGGGGACAGGCCAAGGGATGCCTTGGCTCCCAGATACCAGAAGTAGAAAATGGGACACCATTCTCTTCCCTGGTGTCTTCCAGAGGGGCAACACAGAGGCCAAAACCACCTAAATCACCACCTTTCTGGAGTACATCTTCAAAAATTGGGAAGTTTTTAAATTAGACTCCCTGAGACAGAATAAATTAACCTTCTGCAATACAGCCTGGTCCCTAACTGGCACTTTATACTACTCTCTCTTAGGGTGTATAAAAACTGAGATACTTTTAATTAGATGAACTAAAAAGAAGCTGATTTCCTTCTGTAACACCACTTGGCCTCAATACAAAGTGCTAAGCAGGGGAAAATGGCCCCTGAATGAGACCTTTAATTATAACACCATTTTGCAATGAAATAAATAACTAGAAAGTCTCTGTGTCAGTTTCTCTGTGTATGTGCTATAAGAATATAGTAATTTATCCTCCATTTACCCCATGGTCCCAAGCACATAAGCCAGTGAGAATCATGCCTGGGCTTGCCTGGGGCTTGTCTGTATTGTGCCCAAAGTCGTGAATCCCAGACCACCAAGGAGTCAACAATGATGCAAAAGCAAAGAGCCTTTATTTGAGCTAGCTCAAGCTCAATCTCTCATCTACACCAACGCAGTGGCAAGGTGCCAGAGAAAGAGGGCGAGTTTCAATACCACAAAGGTTTTATGGGGTTCTAGGGCAGTTGGTGGGGTGATGGTCGTGGCTCTGGCTGATTGGCTGGACCTAGGGGTAGTTGGTGGGGTGATAGGTCATGGCTCTGGTCAATTGGCAGGGTCTAAGGGTGGTGGGTGAGCTCCTTGCTGACTGGAGAGGAGAGAGACCAAGCTCCAATTGGGTGAAATAGGATCCGGGTCCCAATTGGCTGAGGTAGGATCCGGGTCCCAATTGGCTGAAATAGAATCTGGGAGCTTACCCTTTCATTCCTCCCTTTCTGTGGATCCTAAGAAGGGACCCAATCATGGGTCTAATAAGGTTCTGCAGTTGTAAGGAGATAAAGGCTGATACTGTTGTCTTAGCACCATTAGCTGGACTGTATTAATTCTATCTTTAATTAAAGTTATCAGTTTATTGAGGATACATGGTCTAAAGGTAAGCAGGAGTAACACGATTACTAGGGGCTTGTATTGAGCACGGAGGACTATCAGTTGTATGGCCCCCACGTGGTCTCTGACAATATGGACCAGCCTGTTGATGATACAGAGCCCAAGGGTTAGTAAAAGGAGTAGGATGGCAAGGGGTCCTTGAATATTATAATTTCCTGCCTTGATTTCTCTCTGGGACACTGGCGCCTTGGTTCGGGCGCACATCAAAAGACTGCATGCCCAGCCTCTAAGGTGGGCTGAGATATTGTCTATTTGCTAAAGAATCCAGCCTTTTACTATGCCATCTACAGCTGGGTCTGCATGCTAAGTCAATTGCTCAGCTTGCAAAATTACCTAGTCAGATCTGAAGGAGGAAAGACAGCACATAGGCCTGGGCCTTTTAGTATGCTAAAGTGAATCTTGTACACGATTACAAATGATTAGCATAATAAAACATGTGCTACTCTTCTTTATCTGGGGAACATTAACTGATCTCACTGAAGAATGATTCTAGAGCTTAATGCTCAACATAGTTTTAGTAGGGGGGTTTCCAGCATGTAGTTACATTGCTCTGATTGCAAATATCCTCCCCTGCCCCATCCAGAGGCTCTCACCTTATTCTGTCTAAGCCTATGGTCCCTGTCTCATTCTCCCCTCTACAGATAGAGACCCTAGCTACTGCTAGGGAAAAGGGGCGATGACCGCTCTGGCTGCTTCGTGCTGAGAAGGGGGCACAGTAAAGGGTGCAGCTAGGTCTCCATCATTGGTCAGTTGAGAGGGCCTCGGAAGGTTGGCGCTTCTATTCTGGGTTTCATTTCTATTATATTTGCAGTTTTGTGGCTTCTAGGCAAGACAGAACAAATCGTGTTATTAGGTTAAGTAGCAACATCTGGAGTTGGATTTTCTATTCTAGAAGGACAAACTTGACGAGATTAAGAATGCATGGCTGAATATGAGAACTAGAAATATGAAGACTCTAATTGAGAATCATAGTCAGGTATTATGGGGAAACTAGAATTCTGGATATTAGAATTTAGTATAGATAAGACAGTGTTGGATTCCCCTGAGGAAGGCGCCGCCCCAAATCACTCACCAAAGACGTTTCTTGATGCAACAAGCAAGAGGAATTTATTCGGAAGCCAACTAGTTGGGGTCCAAGTCAGCCTGTCGCAGCAGGTCTCAACGAGGACCCCGAGCACACTAAGGCAGAAGGTTTTATAGCATTTTCAAAAGGGGTAGAATTTTCCATAATCACAATACAGGGTTTTTTCTATAGGCTCATAAATCTTTTGCTGGCGCCACATCCTGGGGTCTGGTTAGATGAGATCACCTACGGAATGTCTAGGGTGGTTCTAGTAAGATAAGCTAGGCGTGTATGATTAACTGATTTACGGTTAGCTAACTAAAGGTCACTACAATTGACACAGGCTAACTAACTTGTTTTTCAAGATTCTAATGATTTTCCTTCTTTTGGGTTAGGGGGTGGTATTTAGGCCTTAAGATGGCTGTACTTATGCTAACTTTTGATTCTTCAGATCCTACATTTCCCCACTTCTCTTTTTGGGGCATTCCAATCATGGAATGTTTGTATCTTCTTGTGAGGTGAGTGAGTGGTATTGTTGCTTCAACATTAGTACATGAACGGCACTCACTCTTTCTCTAACAAAAGTTATTAACCGGTTTAACATGCAGGGTCTTAAAGTTAGAAGCAACACAAGGATGAGTAGGGGCCCAGCCAGAGTGGATATCAGGGTTGTAAACCACGGGGACCTAGTGAACTAAGATTCAAACAGTCCTTGGCCTGCTTCTCGCTCTCTCTTCCTCTGATCCAGCCTTTCTCTAAGTTTTGACATTGAATCTCTTACTATCCCGGAATGATCTGCATAAAAGCAGCATTCTTCTCTTAAAGCTGCACACAGTCCTCCTCCTTTTAGGAACAGCAGATCTAGCCCTCGTCTATTCTGTAAGACTACCTCAGAGAGGGAAGTCAGAGATTCTTCAAGTTTTGTAATGGATTGCTCTATGGTTTTTAGGTCTTCATCAATAGCAGTCCTTAGTCTTTCATAATGCTGGTTCTCTTGAACAATAGCGACTGCCTCCGTTCCCACTCCAGCTGCGACTCTTATCTCTAACAACACGGCTAAGGTCAGCGAGACTGGCTCTCTCTTATATCTATGCTTAGGTTCAAATTCAGCTACGAATGAGAGATCATCATGATACATCAACTTGGGCACCAGCTGGACCATGATACAGAAATCATGGGAGGAGTTGAAGGCAGAAGTAGAGACACATGGGGTCACTCCAGTGTTACAAGCCCACTATCCCTCGGGAGGAGGGATTAAATACCTGTTTTTACCAGGGAAGGCTATGGGTATGGTCTCATTCTTTCTTCTACAGATAGAGACTCTAGCTGCTGCTAGGGAAAAGGGGCGATGACCGCTCTGGCTGCTTCGTGCTGAGAAGGGGGCGCAGTAAAGGGTGCAGCTAGGTCTCCATCACTGGTCAGTTGAGAGGGCTTCAGAAGGCTGGCGCTTCTATTCTAGGTTTCATTTTTATTACTATTTGCAGTTTTGTGGCTTCTAGGCAAGATAAAACAAATTGTGTTATTAGGTTATGTAGCAACATCTGGAGTTGGATTTTTTATTCTGGAAGGAGGCTGCATTATTGAAACGATACTTCTCTCTAAAATCACTCTCATTTTTACCAGAAGTAACTAGGTTAAGAAAATAATTAACAGCTGGCTTGATTATTTGCACAGGTGCAGCAAGAAGAGCAATTGATTACACAGGCTCTTTTAAATATGCTTTGCTGGAACTTTTTGTAAGGAATTTCAGATTGAACTTTTAAAGGCCTCTTGAGGCCAGACAGCCAAGCCAGACTTGCCATCAGGCTTTGCCTGCAGTACCTGTAGATTTGGATGAATTCTTCTCTTCTCGAGGTCTCTGAACCTGCCAGGAAGTGACCTTCTTTACTCACCTGGTAAGGCTGCTGGGAACTCTGTAAGCAAGGTACCAGGCCAGTTCTTCCAAGGGGTTTTGTTGGCTTTATAAAGTCAATCTTAGTTCTTTAAAGTTGTTCACATCTGAGTTTATACACATGTCTCTCAGGTACGACATTCCAGTCAAAGCTCTGGTAGTATAACCAGTGTTCTTAAGTAGTCTTCTCACAAGGAAAGCAGATTTTTATTGAACTCGTGCAAATAAACATACTGCCATGGAATACAAAAACAGTCACTGAAAGTTTTTAAACTCTGGAGGGATCAAGTAGAGAGAAGGATGTTTCAATTCTGCTCATAAAGATAGTCATTTACTAAACTGTTGTCAGTTTAAGAGAACAAGGTTAAAACACTTTACCAGCAACATTTGAAACAAAAAGACACAAAATCATTTTCTTTAGTTTATGTAATCTTATGTAACTAATACCTGTTCTGCTGAAATCTAGTTCTTTACCAGTTTAGGGATAATACTATAAATGACAAAAGACTTACAAATGACAATGGTTAAAGATATGATGAGAGCTTACTGTAAAACAGTTGACATAAGGAAATTCTGATATTTCTGTAATACAAAACATTCAGTAACAAAGTTTAGCATCATTCTCTTTGACAGTGCTTTCTTGGTAAATAAATATATATATATCAGATAAATAAGCCAAATTAGTCAAATACTTTGTCTAGTGAGAAAAAATTCTTCTGACATGTTCCAGGGGCCCTCTGGAAAATATCAGAGTTAACTAGAGGTAAAAGCACCTTTTTGCATTTAATTTTTTTAGAACTATCATTACACATTTATTGTCTATATACTCAGCACAGTAAATGAGATATCTTAAAAAGTGGGGCAGCAGGGGAGACTGCTGCTGTCAATTTTTAAAGACAACATACAGAAAGTCAAACTAATTCTAGGTTACTAAGCATTCTTGAGAGAATGGTAGCAGATGGTAGATTCTTCTGCTTTCATCTTCAGGAGGGGAAAAAAGCTACAATAAGAATTCATATTTAGCTGAAAGAACTGTCTAAACTCAAGGCAGAGTATAATATTACCAGGCATACAAAAGACCTGTTAGAGATACATACAAAGAATGAATATGGCTATAGTCAAATTCAACTTAAAAGTTTAAGCAGAATCTCAAATTTAAATGTCTCTTTCTTTCACACAGATATTCAGATATGACCAGAAATATGCTTTGAGATGAAAGAGATCAGGCATTTTACTTTTTCATTTAGGGACTGAGAAATGATGACCTTTGGCTTACAATCAATAGCTTACAAACAGTGAAAATAATAAGAACATAACTCAGCATAAGTGTCTAAGACCAGATACAAAAAACAGAGAAAGTGCTTAAGTTTACAGGTCTTCCCTGAAAGCTTCAAGAATGTTTTACTCTTTAATAGTAGATTCCCCCATGTTTTTTTTTTTTTTTTTTAAACATACAGCATATAAATTAAACAAGAAGACCTGGTGGTTCTCAAAAAATCTATTACAACTTTTCTCAAAAGTGGTCACACGTTCGTCTATCTAAACCTTTACAGTGAAACCTGTTTTTCTGGGAGAAACATAATCTTGTCCAGATTCTACAGTTTAATAAATTTTGGTTTGTTAACTAAGTGCATTTAATCAGCTGAAAAAAGCTTTGTTACTATTCTGCTTAGGAATTCAATTTTTCAGGCCATGCAATCATTTTTAATAACAAAATATTTCAAAGGCAAATAAAGGTTATACAGTTATTAACTAACAAACTTTAGCTTTTAGTCCCTTCAACATTACGATTTCATGGCAACTCACTGAGACTTTAAGCATGAGAAACTGCTGTGATCTTTCAACATTAAGAGCAGACTAACAGTTAAAGAAAACTGTTTAACTGGAAACGAGATTTTAATTTTGCTGTGCACTTGATATCAAGACTCACTTGCTTTAATTTCACTAGGCATGACTATATCTGTAAGAATATAGTAATTTATTCTTCATTTGCCCCATGGTCCCAAGCACATAAGCCGGTGAGAATTATGCCTGGGCTTGCCTGCGGCTTGACTGGGTTTATCTCACTTTATCTCTAAACATCCTAACCCTCCCCCCAAAGCAACAGGCTGAGCGGATCTTCTACAACAAAAGGCACCACGCTGTTTTCTCTCTTTGTCTCTCTTTAAATAAATAGCTGTACTTTAGAACAAAGTTACTTTCTTTTATCACAAAACACATTCTTTAGCATGCAGAAGAGTTTTCATTTTTTATACTTTTTCTTATTAAAACATACATCTTTTAGCATAGAGAAATGTTTTTCTTTATTACTTTAAGTGGTTTTAATTAGAACTTAAAACCATTAGAAACTTTAACTTCTAGTGAACACTGAGAAGCAGGACACTGCAAACTGTCAAACTAACATTTTCTAGACCAACAAACTCACGAACACATTCTACAATTTCTGCAACCATGAGCTTCACAGCACAATCTCCCAGCAAACACAGAGCACATCTTCTCAACTTAACAAAACTCTAAGGCTTTAAGTTACTACAAAGATTCTCAGGCTGCAGGTAGGCATACACACTGCAACACACAATTTAAAAGGTGTTCACTTGCCACACTTATCCAGTTCACCTACCTGCAACAACTATGCTAGCCTACTCACAAGACCCCCACTGAACACTAGACAAAGCCAAGCTTCTAAGCATTCTATTCTTAAAAGATTTAGCAGATAGCATGACTCAAATGACTCTAGGTAAACTCAGGCAGCGGACAACTACCAGGACATGCCCGCCTCAGGCAAACTCAAATTAGCATTAATGCTTAACACTTTTTTACCAGGTTTTCTGGAAGTTTTAGAACACTCAATTTTCACAAGCGCTTGTTTTTAAATCAATTTCATTAATACCATCCGGAGGTAGAAAGATATATTCATTTACACACTTAGGGGGTTGTCTGAGTCTGTCCCCTTGTCAGTATAACAATTATTAGGCACATGAAAGACACAAAAAACAGAGACACACACAGATTAGACACACAGCGGCCGCTTTTTGTTTTTTCTCAGATTTTCAAACAGAAACCGAAAGGAATCAGAGGGTTGATATTCCTGGCACCTGAAAATCAACCCTATCTCATCAGATTCACCTTGCCGGAAAAACAGACGGGAGGCTACCAGGCGTCCCTGGCCTCCCAACCTCCCCGAGGCGTCCCCCAGGGTTGCAGCCTGCGGTGCTCCTAGTACGTCTACCGACCGCAGTCTCGACCCCTTTACGGGATCGGGACAGCTGCCAGACAGTGGGTACCCCCTTTCAGAATTCTGACCGGTCTCACTGAAAAACAGAAAACAGAACACAGACAAACCAAGGCGCCACTAATCTTACCTCTTCCTCCAAGAGCGACTTTGGGAGTGAAGCGGGGTGAGCGCATGATCCCGGACGAGCCCCCAAATGTTGGATTCCCCTGAGGAAGGCGCCGCCCCAAATCACTCACCAAAGACGTTTCTTGATGCAACAAGCAAGAGGAATTTATTCGGAAGCCAACTAGTTGGGGTCCAAGTCAGCCTGTCGCAGCAGGTCTCAACGAGGACCCCGAGCACACTAAGGCAGAAGGTTTTATAGCATTTTCAAAAGGGGTAGAATTTTCCATAATCACAATACAGGGTTTTTTCTATAGGCTCATAAATCTTTTGCTGGCGCCACATCCTGGGGTCTGGTTAGATGAGATCACCTACGGAATGTCTAGGGTGGTTCTAGTAAGATAAGCTAGGCGTGTATGATTAACTGATTTACGGTTAGCTAACTAAAGGTCACTACAATTGACACAGGCTAACTAACTTGTTTTTCAAGATTCTAATGATTTTCCTTCTTTTGGGTTAGGGGGTGGTATTTAGGCCTTAAGATGGCTGTACTTATGCTAACTTTTGATTCTTCAGATCCTACAACAGCATTATTGAAACATTTTTCTCTAAAGTCATGCTTATTTTTATTAGAATTAGCCACATTAAGAAAACAATTAACAGTTGGCTTGATTATTTGCATAAGTGCAGCAAGAAGAGCAATTGATTACATAGGCTCTTTTAAACTTGCTTTGCTGGAAGTTTTTGTAAGGAATTTCAGATTGAATTTTTAAAGGCCTCTTGAGGCCAGACTTGCCATCAGGTTTTGCCTGCAGTACTTGTAGATTTGGGTGAATTCCTCTCTTCTCGAGGTCCCCGAAACATCTTGAGGTTCCTGAACTGCCAGGAAGTGACCTTCCTTACTCACCTGTTAAGGCTGCTCTGCTGGGAACCCTGTAAGCAAGGTACCAGGCCAGTTCTTCCAAGGGGCTTTGTTGGCTTTATAAAGTCAACCTTAGTTCCTTAAAGCTGTCCATATCTGAGTTTATGCACGTGTCTCTCAGGTATGACATTCCAGTCAAAGCCTTGGTAGTATAACCTGTGGTTTTAATTGGTCCTTTTACAAGGAATGCAGGTTCTTATTGAACTTATGCAAATAAACATACTGCCATGAAACATAAAAATACTGAAAGCTTTTAAATTCTTGAGGGGTCAGGTAGAGAGAAAGATAAATGTTTCAGTTCTGCTTATAAAGGTATTGTCATTCATAAAACTGTTGTCAGCTTAAGAGAAAAAGCTTAAAACACTTTATCAGCAACATCTGAAACAAAAAGTCACAAAACCACCTTCCTTAGTTCACTTAAGCCTATGTGACCAATACCTGTTCTGCTGAAATCTAGTTCTTTACTAGTGTGGGAGTAATAAAACAGTGACTATAAATGGCAAAAGACTTACAAATGACAATGGTTAAAGATCTGATGAGAGCTTACTGCAAGACAGAAGACATAAGGAAATTCGGATATTTCTGTAACAAAAAAACATTCAGTAACAAAGTTTAGCATCATTCCCTTTGACAGTGCTTTCCAGGTAATTAAGCAGGTAAGTATATATCAGATAAATAAGCCAAATTAGTCAAATACTTTCTCCAATGAGAAAAAAATTCCTCTGACATGTTCCAGGGGCCCTCTGGAAAATATCGGTTAACTAGAGGTAAAAGTACCTTTTTGAATTTGATTTTGGGAAGTTGTCAGAAGAAAGTTTATTTGGCACTTGCTTAAATAGTATTATAGGTTGCCATGAAGCAATACTTATCCATTTAACCAGAATGACAAAATACCTCAAAGGCAAATAAAGAAGTTTACACAGTTGTTAGCAAACTTTAGCTTTTAGTCTTTTTAATATTAAGATGTCATTTTCTTAAATACTCAGACAACTCATTGAGACTCTAAGCATGAGAAACTTCTTTGATAAAACAATTAGAAAGCCTTTTGCAATCTTTCATCACTAAGAGCAGACTAACAGTTTAAGAAAACTTTGTCTTTTTAACTGAAAACAAAATTCTAATTTTGTTGTGTACTTGATACCGACACTCATTTGCTTTAATGTTATATAGCATGACCATATTAAATTCTTCCAAAACTTTCTACAACCTTCTTCTTATATTTAGAGTTCTCCCTCTAAATAAACAGCTGTACTTTAGAACAAAGTTACTTTCTATTATCAAAAGACACATTCTTTAGCATGCAGAAATGTTTTCCGTATTACTTTAAGTAGTTTTAATTAGAACTCAAAACCATTAGGTACCTTAATTTCTAGTGAACACTGAGAAGCAGGCTATTGTAAACTGTTACACTAGCATTCTTTAGATTGACAAATTTATGAACATTTTATAATTTCTGTAACTATGAGCTTTAAAGCACAATCTCTCACTAAACATAAAGTATATCAACTTAGCAAAACTTAAGATTTTAGGTTACTACAAAGATTCTCAGGCTGCAGGGAGGTATACACACTGTAACACACAATTATAAAGGTGTTCACTTGCCACACTCATTTAGTTCACTCATTTGTAACAACTATGCTAGATTACTTACAAGACCTTTACTGAATATTAGACAAAGCCAAGCCTTTAAGCATTTTATTCTTAAAAGATTTAGCAGATAACGTAGACTTAAATGACCTTAGGTAAACTTAGGCAGCTGATAACAACAAGGACATGCCCACCTCAGGCAAACCCAAATTAGCATTAATGCTTAACATTTTTTATCAGATTTTCTGGAAGTTTTAGAATGCCCAATTTTCACAAACGCTTGTCTTTAAATCAATTTCATTAATACCATCCGGAGGTAGAAAGATATTTTCATTTACACACTTAGACACACAAACATACAGACTGAGACATAATGATAAGGTTCCCTCTGGCAGCCATCCAACATTGAAAACTGGCTACTCACTAGAACAAAAAGTCTGCCACCGACCCTTCTGGACTTCCACACTGAGGTTGTTAGCTCTTCCCCTAATATCTTTAAACTGTAAGAGAGTTGTTGGATTAAATGTTCCCTCCGGCAGCCAGCCAACGTTAAAGGATGGCCTCTCGGAGGTTCAGGAAACATGAAATTTTCCCTTCCTGACATCTGTGCTCAAATTGTGAGCTCTCTCCCTAACGTCTGAGAAAAATGGTCTGTCATGAGAGACAAGGGGGTCGCCTGCGTCTGTCCCATTTCTTCTGTCAACAAGACTAAGACAAACACGACAAACAACAAACAGGCACCTACAGAGAAGAATATGCCGCAGCCGCGGAGGCAAAACTGAAAGTAAGTTGAGGGCATGTTGGACTGCAGCGGCAGCCGACTTTCCTCACAGATGAGGACCATGTCCTCCAGACAGGGGCAAGGGACGTCTTCCAAGACCCCCGGTCGATGACCTGCCAGCGCATCCACCTAAGTCAATGCTGACCCAGATACAGATTGGAGCTCCTACAGGCTTATACAGGCTTGTTCACGAACAATAGCAGTAAGACACAGATAAAGACAGAGTGAGACACAGGTAGACAAAGACAGACAGATAACTGAGTGCACTCACCAGCCAGCACAGGGCCCTCTGGGTTGGGAGTCCTGGGGGTCTCTGGGATCCCAGATGAGTCCCCAAATGTTGTGCCCAAAGTTGTGAATCCCAGAAGACCACCAAGGAGCCAACTCCAATGCAAAAGCAAAGAGCCTTTATTCGAGCTAGCTCGAGCTCAATCTCTCATCTACACCAACGCAGTGGCAAGATGCCAGAGAAAGAGGGCGAGTTTCAATACCACAAAGGCTTTATGGGGTTCTAGGGCAGTTGGTGGGGTGATAGGTCATGGCTCTGGTCAATTGGCAGGGTCAAAGGGTGGTGGGTGAGCTCCTTGCTGACTGGAGAGGAGAGAGACCAAGCTCCTCCGATCGGGTGAAATAGGATCCGGGTCCAGATTGGCTGAGGTAGGATCCAGGTCCCAACTGGCTGAAATAGAATCTGGGAGCTTGCCCTTTCAGTCTGGACTTGACCCACCTTATTTCTAAGCATTCTGACCCTCCCCCAAGGCAACAGGCCAAGCGGTACTCCGCCACAATAAAACGCACAACTCTCTGCACCACGCTGCTGCTCCCTCTCTTTTTCTGGGGGCAGCCACTTTCTCTTTCAGATAATAAAATCTCTTGCATGGGCCCATGTCTCCTGAGTCATTCTGGGTAAGTAGGGTCACAGTGAGATAACCTTTCATTGGTGCCATGACTTCAGATAAGGTTCTCCCATTATCTTTGCTCTTCCTCTGGGAATCTGAGCTGCTTTGGGTTCACTCACTGCCCGATCCTCCTCCACGGTTCACCATCCATTTCCTGGGTCGCTCGTCTTCTTGCCCAACACTGGCCTTTGATTTTGTGAGTCTCCCTCCCCTTCATGGTTGACTTAAATGTCCCTTTGGAACCTGCGAAGTGACCGTTGAGTGTCTGACACCCCCAAGGGCTCCTCTGGAACAGGGGCACCCCCGACCACGACTTTCTTGATCTCCATAGTTGACTCTTCTCTGCCTCCCTGCGGTGAGAATCCTCATTCACTGAGGCCTGGTCTCCCTTTATCTACTCATAAATTCCTGGTACCATGTACTGAGCCTCCTTGGCATTTTCACCTTGACCCCTCAGTTAGAGGTGGTGATGACTCACCTAACTGTGTCTTCTCTTCTCTGCGACCTTCTCAATCACTCAGGGATGCCTCAGTGACTTCTGAACAGTCTCATTCTCACCATGGGAACTGGCCCCTTCATTCCCACAGATTCACTGCTAGGGTGCTTACTCAATAATCTAAAGCCCCTCCACCTCACTCCAGACCTCAAACCTTTTTGCTACTGTAATGAGATATGTCCACAATATCCCTTGGACAATCAGTCTAAATGGCCCCCCCAATGGCTCTTTAGATCCTAAAATTCTCTGCGACTTACACAACTTCTGTGAGCACATGGGCAAATGGAAAGAAATCCCATATATCCAGGCTTCCTCCTACCTCCGAACCAAGCTCTTTCTCTGTTTCCCCTGCAATTCTAAACACCTACTACTTGCCTTAAAATCCACACCCCTAAGATTTTTTCATGTTCCCAAATATCCTCAACTGCCTATAAAACCGCTAGACAATGAACCACCATGGGCTCTCTTGTCCCCTCCTGGCTCATGCCAGGAGCTCTGTCTGTCCTCTCACTGTATCATTAGATCTCAATCTGTATGTTTGTGTGTCTAAGTGTGTAAATGAAAAATATTTTTCTACCTCTGGGTGGTATTAATAAAAGTTGATTTAAAGACAAGCACTCATGAAAACTGGGCATTCTAAAACTTCCAGAAAATTCTAATAGAAAATATTAAGCATTAATGCTAATTTAAGTTGAACTGAAATAGACATGTCCTTATAGTTATCAGCTGCATAAGTTTACCTAAAGTCATTTTAGTTAATGTTATCTGTTAAATCATTCAAAGAAAAATGCTTAAAGTAAAGTGTAGCTTTGTCTAATGTGAGTAAAATATCATAGTTGTTGGGAATGAATAAACTAAGTGTAGCAAGTGAACATCTTAATAATAATTGTGTGTTACAGTGTGTATACCTACAAACAGCCTGAGAATCTTTGTGGTAACCTAAAACCTTCATGTTTGCTAAGCAGACATATTTTGTGGTTAGAGATTCTGCTGCAAAGCACACAGTTCCAGAAATTAGTAACTGTGTTCATAAATTTTTAATCTAAAGAATGCTAGTGTAATAGTTTACAATAGCCTACTTCTCAGTGTTCCCTGAAAATTAAGGTACCTAAGAGTTTTAAATTCTAATTAAAACTACTTAAAGTAATAAGAAAAACATTTCCGCATGCTAAAGAATGTGTCTTTTGATAAAAGAAAGTAACTTTGTTCTAAAGTACAGCTGTTTATTTAGAGAGAGAACACTGACTGTAAAAAGAAAGTTGTAGACAGTTTGTAGAAGAATTTAGAATGGTCATGCTATATAAAATTAAAGTAAATGTGTCTCGGTGACAAGTACACAGCAAAACTAGAATTTTTTGTTAAAAGAACAAAGATTTATTAGTCAACTGTTGATGTTGAAAGATTACAAAGTGAAGGGCCCCCACCCGTAAGATGGCAAATTTCCGGCTTCCCTTCCGGGTCCTCGGTTCCCGATGGTGCCAACTGAAGCCCAATCACCTCTCTCTCCCATCCCAATCCCAGCACCTAGCCAATAGCCACCTGCCCCATAGAAGTAACACCACAATCACCCCATGCCCCTTCCTATATAACCCAGCACCTTTCCCTAATAAAGCGGAATTCTCCGGTGAATTGCCGCTGTGTGTTGCTCCTTTTCTTCAATTGGTGCTGAAACCCGGGAGACGGACACCCCAACTGGGCCCCGTCTTCCCCCCGACACCAGCAGCAGCTTGCCCTCATCCTCTTTTTCCGGCACTGGCTCATCACACTCACCACTCCTCTCTGGCCTTTAGGTAAGTTTTCCCCTGGAGTGGGCCACTCTTCCCCGAGCTATCGCAGTGCCATTGACTGTGATTGTCCGGCAAGGCCCTGACGCTTGGGGACGAGGAGGGAACTCTCCCCACCTCAGGCCTCCACGGCTGCGGTGGACCCTCAGGCCCCTCATCTGACAGTCATAAATGCACTCACTGCTCCTTCCATTAGTGCCGAAACTTTTTAAGCAAAATTTCCCCGGGGTGGGCCACTCTCCCCCGAGCTATCGCAGTGCCATTGACTGTGATCGTCCGGCAAGGCCCTGACGCTAGGGGACGAGGAGGGAACTCTCCCCACCTCAGGCCTTCACGGCTGTGGCAGACCCTCAGGCCCCTCCTCCAACAGCCATAAACGAGGTGACTCTTTTGTGGATGAGAATGCTCCCTTTTTTCTCCCTCATCCTTCTGTTCCATCCGCTGAAAATTCCTAGTACTAGGTTCCTCGTGACTCCAGCACTCTGCCTTCTTAGAGAAGTCTGGGTGACGACCCACACTTCCTAAGAAATTCTGACTCATGGGCGAGTTTCCGCAGACCACCAAGGATCATCAGGGACGCCCTTTGTCTCCTTGCAGTCTGCCTCCAGTCCGAGGATCTCCGTTCATCTTCCCCTGTTTGTCTCCTTCTCTGTCCTTTAGCCATGGGAGCCTCCTCATCCCCCCCTGAAAGTTCACCTCTTGAATGCCTGCTCAAGCATCTAACTACCCTCTCCCTGACACCTGATATAAAACGAAAACTTCTCCATAAATACTGCTCCCAAGATTGGCTGACATACCCCCTAGACAATAACAACCAATGGCCCACAGGGGGAACTCTTGATCCTAACATCACTCGTGATCTTTTTAACTACTGCCAGTGCCTGAAAAAATGGAAGGAGATTCCCTATATCGAAGCTTTTTGCCTCCTAGCTTAAAATCCCAGCCTGTGCACCACCTGTTCCCCACCCCAAGTTCTCCTAGCCTGCAAGCCGTCTCCCTCCCCTCCCCACACTCCCAGTACCTCTTCGATTACCTTTGACCCACCTGACGAGCCTCCACCATACAGGGTTCCCCCTTTGGCCTCTCCCCCTCCTACAACCCCTCCAATGTCTACCGCCATTGCCGCCGCCTCCACCTCCTCCCCCGAATAAGCCTCCCGTCCTCTCCCTTCCCCCTCCTCTCCTACAACAGCCCCTCCGCCTTCCTCTACCACCACCGTCACCGCCGCCTCCACCTCCTCCCTGGAAGCCTCCCGTCCTCTCCCTTCCCCCTCCTCTCCTTCCTCCACAACCATCTCCTCCCCAACCTCACCCCCTCCGCCTCCGTCCCCCTCACATTCCCCCCTCCCGCAGATTGAGCCTGAGCCTTTCAGTCCCCCTCTAACTAAGTCCCAGGAGCCTCCTCCGTCTTTGCCCCCTCAGACTCGGTCCCGAGGGCCTCCCAAAATTATAGCATCGTTGCCCCCATCACCAGTTTTCCCCCCACAGACTGAGCCAGAACCCTTCAATCCCCTCAGACTCGGTCCCGAGGGCCTCCCAAAATTATCGCCCCCCTCCGGGAGGTAGCAGGATCCAAAGGCATCGTGTGCGTTCATGTCCCTTTCTCCTTAGGAGATTTAGCCCAACTTGAGAAACACCTAGGTTCCTTTTCCACTGATCCCACGACATACATCAGGGAGTTTCAATGGACTCTCCAGTCTTACAGCCTAACACATCATGACATTTTCATGGTCCTGGCCAATACCCTCCTCCGTGAAGAGCGTAGACGAGTCTGAGACTTTGCCCAAACGCATGCTACCGAAACCCACAGGACTGACCCCACCTATCCCCCTGGCCCCACCGCTGTCCCCAAACAAGACCCACACTGGGATTATAACACCGCCGTGGGTCTCCACTCTCGAGATATTTCGCCTCCTGCTTAATAGCAGGTCTGAAAAAGGCAGCTCGTAAAGTAGTCAATTTTCAAAAGCTCCAAGACATAATTCAAAGGAGGGAGGAAACCCCCTCTGAGTTCTTAGACAGACTCACTCAAGCCCTATTACAGTATAACAACCTGGACCCAGAAACACCTGATGGAAGACATGTCCTTATGACATAGTTCCTAGCTCAAAGCTACCCCGACATTAAAGCTAAACTCAAAAAGTTAGAACAGAGACCCGCTACACCACAGACTGAGATCCTAACAGTAGCCTTTAAATTCTTCCATAACCAGGAGGAGGAGAAAGAGTGCCGTACCGTAAACAAAAGGCTGATCAGGCCAATTTCCAAATGTTGGCCCAGCTGATAAAACCACAACCTGGGCGCCCCTCTACAAACAAGCCCCCCAGGAGCTGGTTTCAAGTGCAGAAAAGAGGGACATTAGTCAAGGGCATGCCCCTTCCCCAGATCTCCTACCACCCCATGCCCCAGATGCCACAAAAAGGGCCACTGGGGGTCTGATTGCCCAACCTCCTGAAGGGGAGGCTGGACGAACAATCCCCATTCTAAGCCTGCCGTAGTGGGGCTGGCAGAGGAAGATTGACGGGGCCCGGGGGCTTCTCGCCCGACCATTTCCATCACCAAACAGGAGCCCAGGGTTACTTTAACAGTAGACGGTCGCCCCATCTCCTTCCTCCTAGATACAGGAGCCATCTTCTCAGTCTTGCGAGAATACTGGGGCCCAACCATGCCAGCCATAACTCCTATGGTTGGAGTAGGAGGTAAACAGATTTTCCCATTAAACCCCCCCCCTTTTTATGCACAATCCAAGACAATCCCATAACTTTCTCCCACTCCTTCCTGGTTATGCCCCAGTGTCCCATCCCTTTATTAGGATGGGACATCCTTTCTCTCCTCCACGTTTCCATAACTATATTCACTCCCACAGCCCACTCCCTTTCTGATGGCTCTCATAGCCAATGACTCCCCTCTACCCAATGAAAGCTCCGGTTCCGCCCTCATACACCCTGTAAATCCCAAAGTTTGGGACATTACAAGCTGCTCCGTGGCCCTATGTCCCCCTGCCTCTTTCAAATTACGTGACACCTCTCAGTATATCTGTCAGGCCCAATACCCCCTAACCACTTCAGCCCTCATAGGCCTCCAACCCATCATTCAAGATCTCTTAAACAAAATTACCTCAGACCCACTCACTCCCCATTTAATACCCCCATATTAGCTGTTAAAAAAACCAACAGATCTTTCTGCCTTTCCAAGACCTTCGCCTCATCAACATGGCCGTTGTCCCTATCCATCCCTTAGTTCCAAATCCGTACACCCTTTAATCGCAGATCCCTGCCTCGGCCTCCCACTTCTCAGTCCTAGATCTCAAAGACGCATTTTTCCTATCTCTCTGGACCCCTCCTCCCAAGATTTTTTTGCCTTCACCTGGACGGACCCATACACAAGACATTCTGAACAACTCACTTGGACAGTTTTGCCACAAAGCTTCCGAGGTAGTCCCCATATTTTTAGACAGGTCCTAGCTCAGGACCTCAAACAGTTTCATCATGATCACTCCAAGTCCACCTTATTACAGTACATGGACAATCTTCTACTCTGCACTCCCTCGTGGGAACAGTCTCAACTTGACACTGCCTCTCTACTTAACCTTTTAGCTTTCAGAACTTACCGGGTATCCCCCGTCAAAGCTCAAATCTCTTCCCATTCTGTCACTTATCTTGGATTCCTTCTGTCTCAACAAAGAAAGTCCATTACCTTAGACAGAAAACGACTCCTCTCTGACCTGCCCATTCCCAAAACCAAGACAGAAATCCTTTCCTTTCTAGGCCTGGCTGGGTATTTTAGAGCGTGGATCCCTAACTTCTCTCTGTTGGCAAAACCCCTATACGACCTCAGCAAGGGCCCCCCTGAAGAACAATTATCATCCTCACCCCGACACTCCTTCATTAAGCTCCATTAAGCCTTGTTGAAGCTCCAGCTCTCCATCTCCCTGATTTGTCGAAACCCTTCTCATTATACATTCATGAGAGTTCCAGTCAACCTCTAGGAGTCCTAGGCCAATATTATGGCCCATCCTTTGCCCCAGTAGCTTATCTCTCCAAGTAATTAGACCCCACAGTTCGGGGATGGGGCCCCTGCCTACGAGCATTAGCCGCTAGACAGCTCTTGCAGAAAGAAGCTCATAAACTGACATTCAGGGCACCCCTTACCATTCTGTCCCCACATCACTTAAAAGATCTCTTAACCTACAAAAGTTTACAGACTCTCCCTCCCTCCAGACTCCTGACCTTACTGTCCTCTTTCCTCCAAAATCCCGTTCACCCCCTTTGCCATCCATACCCGAATCATGACTTTTTCCTCCTTTACTGCTCTCGCTTTTTTTCCTCATTCCTATTGTCTTCCCTGCCACCCCAGCCTCCTTTGTATGGCGATTCAAAGTCAGACAGACTTACACACAGCATCCAACAAAAGTTACTGCCCTCATTGCCACACCACACTGCCCTCTGAAAAGCTGCTCTGAGCCTTTATACCTCCACTTTCCTCCCTCCACCAAAGTGTTCACTAGCAGCTACCCTTATTCTCCCTACCTCTGCTTCCTCTATGACCAAAAACAAGCCTATTGCAGGCGATGGCCAGACACCTACAAGAGATGTCCCGACTGGTCTTGCGCCATTCACTACATGGGTAACTTCCAGTACCCACAGTATTACTCCTCCAACCGTTTCATGAAATATCCCAACGGCTCATTCTCCTTATCAATCCCAGATCCCTGGGACTCTCGATGGGCTGCCGGAGTCACAGCCTCAGTTTACTATGGGTGGTCCTCAAACCCCACGGTACCCTTCATATCTCTTGAAAGTATGTTCCCTCTCATTCCCAGATCTCTCAAGTTGCATCAGATATCAGACATTCCAAAAAAGTCATTATCCAAACTCTTGACGGCACCTCTTCATCTTCTTATCCCCCCCCCCTTCCCATTTCTCCTACTCTTCGTTACAGCTCATTCAGGAAACCACCATCTTTCTCAACCACACCCTTAACACTGCCAATTGTTTCTTGTGTGCATCACTACAGTGCCCACAGTTGGCCGCCGTGCCCCTTAATATTTCCAACTACTCCTTCCATGCAGAAATTCAACACCTCTGCCCCCTGGCAGACACACACCTATGGGAACGAGAATACGCAGATAATCTCACCATCCACCACTGTGTAGGCCCGACTCCACCCCCCTCCAGTGCACTTCACTGCCTCCCAACTCCAGCACACCCTGCATTCTCGTCACCCTAATCCCTCAGCTTACACTTTACAGCATGGTGGAATTCCTTGAGCTCCAACCTTCCTTGATCTCGTGCACAAAAAGGGCTGCTTTCCTTCCCATCATGGTCAGTATCTCTTTGACCACCTCAGCCATTGGGGCAGGGTTTTTGGGAAGAGCCTTGGGTCACTCTCTATGGAAGTTAGAGATCTCAATGCCAAACTTTAGGGAGCCCTGACATCCACTGCCCATTCCCTAGCCTCTCTCCAAAGACAGGTCACTTCCCTAGCTAAAGTCACCCTCCAAAACCGGCGGGCCTTAGATCTGCTTACAGCTGAGAAGGGCAGCACCTGCGTCTTTCTCTGGGAAGAGTGCTGCTATTACATCAACGAATCCAGCATTGTAGAAACTGACATTACCAAACTCACCGACCTTGCCTCCAGCCTCCACTCTGCTTCCAATTCCAACCCATTCTCTTCAATACTAATAAACCCCCTCCTTACCTGGATCCGGCCCATTGCAGGCCCCATAATAATCATTCTTCTTGCCTGTCTCTTCTTACCCTGTATGATAAAGTTCATCAAATCCCAAGTCGGAAAAATCTTTAATCAAGCTTTCAACCAGCTTTTACTCAGGAACTACCAGCTTCTGGCCACAGAAGATCCCTCACCCTCATGTAAACTCCTCACCACATGCTGAGATGGACCCCTCTCCCAACTGGAAACTGTTCCTGGAAACAATGGCCGCAGACGCCTGGCTCCTGACACCCATATCCTCTTGGCACCATTAGAATCAACAGGTCCTTGACCTATAGTTACAGGGAACCTTCATTGATTTCCAACCAGAAGAAGTCCACATCTACTCGTCCTTACTGTGGAAAGTCCTATCAACCCTTTCCTCCTGATCCTCAAGCCCTCACTCCCTTCTCCTCCCCCCTTCAGCAGGAAGCAGTCAGAGAGAAAGCATCGTCCACAACCCCATAGAGGAGAAAGGGGGGAATGAAGGGCCCCCACCAGTAAGATGGCAAACTTCCAGCTTCTCTTCAGGGTCCTCAGTTCCTGCCAGTGCCACCTGAAGCCCAATCACCTCTCGTACCCATACCAATCCCAACACCTAGCCAACAGCCACCAGCCCCATAGAAGTAACACCACAATCACCCCATGCCCCTTCCTATATAACCCAGCACCTTTCCCTCATAAAGCAAAATTCTCCAGTGAATTGCTGCTGTGTGTCACTCCTTTCCTTTCAGTGGGTTTAGGCAGAGTAGGGTGAGGGTTTGTGGAGAAAAAGCAGAGCAACATAATTACAGTCAGAACAGTATAGCAATGTGAAAGAAGTCCCTATTGAAACTCTGTTAAGCATTATGCAAAGTCAGAGTTACAGTAATTCTCTAGGGAAAAGATACGAGACTAGGAATATAGACATCTTCAGTGAGATCAGTTAAAGCTGAAAAGGGCAGCAGCAACTTGGCCTGGAATATTTGAGTGTTCTGCAGATAAAGAGAAGTGTCTCAGCATAACCCTTCACTTTACTGTATCAATTTAGATCATGACACTGTAAAATTTACCTTAGCCTGCTAAAAGGCCCAGCTAATTTTAACCATACCTCTGTGCTGTATTTCCTTCTTTGATTCTAACCAAGTAATCTGCAACCTAGGAAAAAGACTAATTTAGTAAACAAGCCCAACTATAAATGATAGGGAAATTTACAAGGACAGCAACCTAGCGGGTGGCTCCACTCTGTCTTGCAGCCCTCCCTCCTCAACATAAACAACACTAGGAGGACAGTAATTTATGAGGTTGCTCCCCTCTGCCTCGCCCCCTCCTCAACCCAAACAAAAAAAAACACTCCCTCAGTTTCCCTGTGCTGCTGAGCACTGGGTCCCAAGGTTCGCTCCCTAAACTCTCTCCCCCTTGCCTGCTCGCTTGCTGTACACATAGGAATGTTACAGATAAGGACGCAGAAAGGTATAAATTGCTCCCTTTTCCTTTGTTCAGGGCTCAGACTTTTTGGGAGATTACTCCCCTCTAAGACCGCCAGTGTGAAATAAAGCCTCAACACTCCAAGACCTCCGAGTGCCACTTGGTTTTTTCCGTCAGTGATCCAGTCCAGGCTTTTTTTCAGTATTTTCTGTAACATAAACAGCCCAAGAAGTTAAGAAGTAAGATTCTTAACACACTTCAGCAAACAGGCAACAATCCAGCCCACCTTGGGGGCAGGGTAGGCAGTCTTAATTGACATACTCCCGGAGGGAAACTGCTATCTTGAGAAAGAATCAAAGCAGGAAACTTCTTCTATTACTCATCAAAAATGAGCATTCAGGGACCACTCAACAAGTCTGCACCCCTAGCCCTTTACCCCCATTCCTGAAAATCCTCAACTGTGCATAAAACCCCTAGACAATAAGCCAACCACAGACTCTCTTGTCCCTTCCTGGTGTGAGCCGGGAGCTCTGTCCTTTCACTTTATCACTAAATAAAAGCCTGTACCTTGCTCTCCTACCTTGAGTGTTTGTGAAGCTCTTCGGCTTCGTGAACAAGAACTCTGGCATCAGTTCCTCAGAACAAGTGAACTAAATAAGTGTAATAAGTAAACTTTTTAACAATAATTATGTGTTACAGTATGTGTACCTAAAAGCAGTTTGAGAATGTTTGTGGTAACCTGAAACCTTAAAGTTCTGCTAAGTAATGAGTCAAGTTAATGAATTAGATCACTTCCAAGTAAGGTGAAATAATGAAACATCAATTACTGAATATGTTTATCCACTTATAGCTTCTTAATTGTGGAAAAACTAAAAACAGATTTGAGTCAATTAATAAACATTTTACGCTTATTGAAAGTTGTATTATGAAGCATATGTTTCTAGAAATTATGAAATGTATTCATAAATTCGCCAATCTAAAGAGTGCTAGTGTAACAGTTTATAATTGCTTTGTAGTGTTCACTGAGAATTAAGGTTCCTAAGAGTTCTAAGTTCTAATTAAGACTACTTGAAATAATAAGGGAAACATCTCTGCATACTGGAGAAGATGTGTGTTTTTGATGAGAGAAGGTAATTTTGTTCTAAAGGAAAGCTGGTGATTTAAAGAAGAAAAACTCTGAATAAAAGAAGTAAGTATAGTTTAGTATCAGGTAAACCATGAGACTGAAATTTTGATTGTTAAAAGGACAAAGTTTTCTTGAACTATACTGGACTGCTCATAAGGTGAGGGACTGTGAAGGGTTTTTCTAATTGTTTTATCAGAATGATTTCTCATGCTTAATGTCTCAGTAAGGTGTCTGAGTAGTTAAGAAAACAAAATCTTACTATTAAAAGAGTTAAGGAGGCGGAACCAAGATGGCGGCATGAGTAGAGCAGTGGAAATCTCCTCCCAAAAACACATAGAGCTATGAAAATATAACAAACAAAAATCTTCCTAAAATAGAGACCACAGGACACAGGACAACATCCAGACCACATCCACACCTGCAAGAACCCAGCGCCTTGCGAAGGGGGTAAGATACAAGCCCCGGCCCGGCGGGATCCGAGCGCCCCTCCCCCTGGCTCCCGGCGGGTGGAAAGAAACCAGAGCGGTTTTTTTTTTTTTTTGGCGAGTGCTTTTTGGAAGCCATAAAGGTACAGGGACCCCGTTGCTAGGGAGGCAGGGTGGCGGGACCGGTGAGGGGGTACCTGGGACTGGCACTTGAGGACGGAGGAAATAGCACGTTTTTTCATTTTTTTTCCCTCTTTTTGGCGAGTGCCTTTTGGAAGCCTTAAAGGGACAGGGACCCCGGTGCTAGGGAGGCAGGGCGACAGGACTGGTGAGCGGGTGCTTGGGACTGGCGCCTGAGGACAAAGAATATCCCGTGTTTTTCCCTATGGGACCGGTGGGCAGGTGCCTGAGACCAACACCTGAGGACAGAAAAAATCGCGCATTTTTCCCCTTTTTTTTTCACTTTTTGGCGAGTGCTTTTTGGAAGCCTTAAAGGGACAGGGACCCTGGTGCTAGAGAGGCAGGGCAGCAGGACTGGTGAATGGGTGCCTGGGACTGGCGCCTGAGCACAAAGAATATCGCGCATTTTTCCCTGCGGGACCAGTGGACGGGTGCTTTTGGAAGCCTTGAAGGGACAGGGACCCTGGTGCTAGGGAGGCAGGGCAGCAGGACCAGTGAGCGGGTGCCTGGGACCGGCGCCTGAGAACAAAAAAAAAAAATCGCGTGTTTTTTCCTTTTTTTTTTTTTTTCTGTTCCCTCTCTCATTGTTGCTGTTGTTGTTTTGGTTTGGACAGTGCTTTATGGAAGTCTTAAAGGGGCAGGACAGGTCACTTAGACCAGAGGCAGGGAATCTGGGGATCTCTGGGCACTCTAACCCCCTGGGCAGCAGGGAGCACAGAGGCCCCTTACGGAGATAAATAGCCTCCCGGCCGCTCCCCCTCCAACGGGGCTCCACCATTTTGGAGGAGCAGCCCCAGCCAGGCCACGCCCACAGCAACAGCAGAGATAAACCCCATAGCAACCGGGCAGGAAGCAGAAGCCCTGTCTGCACACAGCTGCCCAGCACAAGCCACTAGAGGTCGCTATTCTCCCAGGTGAGGAAGGCCACAAACCAACAAGAAGGGAAGCTCTTCCAGTGGTCACTTGTACCAGCTCTGCACACTATCTCTATCACCATGAAAAGACAAAACTACAGACAGACAAAGATCACAGAGACAAAACCTGAGAAGGAGACAGACCTAACCAGTCCTCCTGAAAAAGAATTCAAAATAAAAATCATGAACATGCTGACAGAGATGCAGAGAAAAATGCAAGAGCAGTGGGATGAAGTCCGGAGGGAGATCACAGATGTCAGGAAGGAGATCACAGAAGTGAAACAATCCCTGGAAGGATTTATAAACAGAATAGATAAGATGCAAGAGGCCATTGAAGGAATAGAAGCCAGAGAACAGGAACGTATAGAAGCTGACATAGAGAGAGATAAAAGGATCTCCAGGAATGAAATAACACTAAGAGAACTATGTGACCAATCCAAAAGGAATAATATTCGTATTATAGGGATACCAGAAGAAGAAGAAAGAGGAAAAGGGATAGAAAGTCTCTTTGAAGAAATAATTGCTGAAAACTTCCCCAAACTGGGGGAGGAAATAATCGAACAGACCATGGAATTACACAGAACCCCCAAGAGAAAGGATCCAAGGAGAACAACACCAAGACACATAGTAATTAAAATGGCAAGGATCAAGGAAAAGGAAAGAGTTCTAAAGGCAGCTAGAAAGAAAAAGGTCACCTATAAAGGAAAACCCATCAGGCTAACATCAGACTTCTCGACAGAAACCCTACAGGCCAGAAGAGAATGGCATGATATACTTAACGCAATGAAACAGAAGGGCCTTGAACCAAGGATACTGTATCCAGCACGACTATCATTTAGATATGATGGCGGGATTAAACAATTCCCAGATAAGCAAAAGCTGAGGGAATTTGCTTCCCACAAACCACCTCTACAGGGCATCCTACAGGGACTGCTCTAAATGGGAGCACCCCTAAAAAGAGCACAGAACAAAACACACAACATATGAAGAATGGAGGAGGAGGAATAAGAAGGGAGAGAAGAAAAGAATCTCCAGACAGTGTATATAACAGCTTAATAAGCAAGCTACGTTAAGCAGTAAGATAGTAAAGAGGCTAACCTTGAACCTTTGGTAACCATGAATCTAAAGCCTGCAATGGCAATAAGTACATATCTCTCAATAGTCACCCTAAATGTAAATGGACTTAATGCACCAATCAATAGACACAGAGTAATAGAATGGATAAAAAAGCAAGACCCATCTATATGCTGCTTACAAGAAACTCACCTTAAACCCAAAGATAAGCATAGACTAAAAGTCAAGGGATGGAAAAACATACTTCAGGCAAACAACAGTGAGAAGAAAGCAGGGGTTGCAGTACTAATATCAGACAAAATAGACTTCAAAACAAAGAAAGTAACAAGAGATAAAGAAGGCCACTACATAATGATAAAGGGCTCAGTCCAACAAGAGGATATAACCATTCTAAATATATATGCAGCCAATACAGGAGCACCAGCATATGTGAAGCAAATACTAACAGAACTAAAGAGGGAAATAGACTGCAATGCATTCATTGTAGGAGACTTCAACACACCACTCACCCCGAAGGATAGATCCACCGGGAAGAAAATAAGTAAGGACACAGAGGCACTGAACAACACCCTAGAACAGATGGACCTAATAGACATCCATAGAACTCTACATCCAAAAGAAACAGGATATACATTCTTCTCAAGTGCACATGGAATATTCTCCAGAATAGACCACATACAAGCTCAGAAAAAGAGCCTCAGTGAACTCCAAAATATTGAAATTCTACCAACCAATTTTTCAGACCACAAAGGTATAAAAGTATAAATAAATTCTACAAAGAAAACAAAAAGGCTCACAAACACATGGAGGCTTAACAACATGCTACTAAATAATCAGTGTATCAATGAACAAATCAAAATAAAGATCAAGGAATATATAGAAACAAATGACAACATCAACACTAAGCCCTAACTTCTGTGGGACGCAGCGAAAGCAGTCTTAAGAGGAAAGTATATAGCAATCCAGGCACACTTGAAGAAGGAAGAACAATCCCAAATGAATAGTGTAACACCACAATTATCAAAATTGGAAAAAGAAGAACAAATGAGGCCTAAAGTCAGCAGAAGGAGGGACATAATAAAGATCAGAGAAGAAATAAACAAAATTGAGAAGAATAAAACAATAGCAAAAATCAACGAAACCAAGAGCTGGTTCTTTGAGAAAATAAACAAAATAGATAAGCCTCTAGCCCAACTTATTAAGAGAAAAAGAGAATCAACACAAATCAACATAATCAGAAATGAGAATGGAAAAATCATGACAGACTCCACAGAAATACGAAGAATTATTAAAGACTACTATGAAACCTATATGCCAACAAGCTGGGAAACCTAGAAGAAATGGACAACTTCCTAGAAAAATACAACCTCCCAAGACTGACCAAGGAAGAAACACAAAAGTTAAACAAACCAATTACGAGCAAAGAAATTGAAATGGTAATCAAAAAACTACCCAAGAACAAAACCCCAGGGACAGACGGATTTACCACGGAATTTTATCAGACACACAGAGAAGACATAATACCCATTCTCCTTAAAGTGTTCCAAAAAATAGAAGAAGAGGGAATACTCCCAAACTCATTCTATGAAGCCAACATCAACCTAATACCAAAACCAGGCAAAGACCCCACCAAAAAAGAAAATTACAGACCTATATCCCTGATGAATGTACATGCAAAAATACTCAATAAAATATTAGCAAACAGAATTCAACAGTATATCAAAAGGATCATACACCATGACCAAGTGGGATTCATCCCAGCGATGCAAGGATGGTACAACATTCGAAAATCCATCAACATCATCCACCACATCTACAAAAAGAAAGACAAAAACCACATGATCATCTCTATAGATGCTGAAAAAGCATAAATTCAACATCCATTCATAATAAAAACTCTCAGCAAAATGGGAATAGAGGGCAAGTACCTCAACATAATAAAGGCCATCTATGATACACCCACAGCCAGCATTATACTGAACAGCGAGAAGCTGAAAGCATTTCCTCTGAGATCGGGAACCAGACAGGGATGCCCACTCTCCCCACTGTTATTTAACATAGTACTGGAGGTCCTAGCCACGGCAATCAGACAAAACAAAGAAATACAAGGAATCCAGATTGGTAAAGAAGAAGTTAAACTGTCACTATTTCCAGATGATATGATACTGTACATAAAAAACCCTAAAGACTCCACTCCAAAACCACTAGAACTGATATCGGAATACAGCAAAGTTGCAGGATACAAAATTAACACACAGAAATCTGTAGCTTTCCTATACACTTACAACGAATCAATAGAAAGAGAAATCAGGAAAACAATTCCATTCACCATTGCATCAAAAAGAATAAAATACCTAGGAATAAACCTAACCAAAGAAGTGAAAGACTTATACTCTGAAAACTACAAGTCACTCTTAAGAGAAATTAAAGGGGACACTAATAAATGGAAACTCATCCCATGCTCATGGCTAGGAAGAATTAATATAGTCAAAATCGCCATCCTGCCCAAAGCAATATATAGATTTGATGCAATCCCTCTCAAATTACCAGCAACATTCTTCAATGAATTGGAACAAATAATTCAAAAATTCATATGGAAACACCAAAGACCCCAAATAGCCAAAGCAATCCTGAAAAAGAAGAATAAAGTAGGGGGGATCTCACTCCCCAACTTCAAGCTCTACTACAAAGCCATAGTAATCAAGACAATTTGGTACTGGCACAAGAACAGAGCCACAGACCAGTGGAACAGATTAGAGACTCCAGACATTAACCCAAACATATATGGTCAATTAATATTTGATAAAGGAGCCATGGACATACAATGGCAAAATGACAGTCTCTTCAACAGATGGTGCTGGCAAAACTGGATAGCTACATGTAGGAGAATGAAACTGGACCATTGTCTAACCCCATATACAAAGGTAAACTCAAAATGGATCAAAGACCTGAATGTAAGTCATGAAACCATTAAACTCTTGGAAAAAAACATAGGCAAAAACCTCTTAGACATAAACATGAGTGACCTCTTCTTGAACATATCTCCCCAGGCAAGGAAAACAACAGCAAAAATGAGCAAGTGGGACTACATTAAGCTGAAAAGCTTCTGTACAGCGAAAGACACCATTAATAGAACAAAAAGGAACCCTACAGTATGGGAGAATATATTTGAAAATGACACATCTGATAAAGGCTTGACGTCCAGAATATATAAAGAGCTCACACGCCTCAACAAACAAAAAACAATTAACCCAATTAAAAAATGGGCAGAGGAACTGAACAGACAGTTCTCTAAAAAAGAAATACAGATGGCCAACAGACACATGAAAAGATGCTCCACATAGCTAATTATCAGAGAAATGCAAATTGAAACTACAATGAGGTATCACTTCACACCAGTAAGGATAGCTGCCATCCAAAAGACAAACAACAACAAATGTTGGCGAGGCTGTGGAGAAAGGGGAACCCTCCTACACTACTGGTGGGAATGTAAATTAGTTCAACCATTGTGGAAAGCAGTATGGAGGTTCATTAAAATGCTCAAAACAGACCTTCCATTTGACCCAGGAATTCCACTCCTAGGAATTTACCCTAAGAACGCAGCAATCAAGTTTGAGAAAGACAGATGCACCCCTATGTTTATCGCAGCACTATTTACAATAGCCAAGAATTGGAAGCAACCTAAATGTCCATCGGTTGATGAATGGATAAAGAAGAAGTGGTACATATACACAATGGGATACTACTCAGCCATAAGAAGTGGAAAAATCCAACCATTTGCAGCAACATGGATGGAGCTGGAGAGTATTATGCTCTGAAATAAGCCAAGCAGAGAAAGAGAAATACCAAATGATTTCACTCATCTGAGCAGAATAGGAACAAAGGAAAAACTGAAGGAACAAAACAGCAGCGGAATTACAGAACCCAAAAATGGACTAACAGGTACCAAAGGGAAAGGAACTGGGGAGGATGTGTGGGCAGGGAGGGATAAGGGGGGGTAAGAAAAAGGGGGGTTATTAATATTAGCATGCATGGGGGGGAGGGAGAAAGGGGAGGGTGGGCTGCACAACACAGAGAGGACAAGTAGTGACTCTACAACATTTTGCTAAGCTGATGGACAGTAACCGTAATGTGGTTGTTAGGGGGGACCTGATATAGGGGAGAGCATAGTATACATAGTATTCTTCATGTAAGTGTAGATTAAAAATTAAAAAAAAAAAAAGGTAGAAAGAAAGAAAGAAAAGGGGGATTACTCCTTAATAGGATAAAACTATTGGTAAATCAAAGATCAACGCATGCTTTAAATATCCTTAATGTTGATCACTTAAAGGGTGTCAGATGGTCAGCTATGGAGGTACTCTTTTCTGATAATATTCCTTTCTCTTAAAAAAAAAAAAGCAGTTACTGTGTGCTGACCTCCAATGAGTTCTGCACAGTGATATAGAGGGCATGTCAAAGTGTGCTCAAAGGGTCTGTTTATTTCTATGCAGAAGATCTAGGCCTAGCTTGGATACCCCGGAAATGAACTAAGATACGATATGAGGAGGAGCTTCCGGCATCAGCACTCTCTGGAGGACTTGTGCCGGGGGATGATCATCAAAATCCCCCTGAGGGATCCGGGCGATGCTGCGGTTGTGGCTGCATCCACCCCACCATCTCCTGTACTTGCCATAGGAATGAGGAGGGAGATGTCTAGTCTGGCATGTGCATACAGTGAGACAACGAATTTGACCAGATCTGTACTGTTGGAACTCAACCAGGAGTTGGGAGGGGTGCAAGGTGTAGCACTCCAAAATCTTATGACTATAGACTATCTATGGTTAAAAGAACATATGGGATGTGAACAGATCCCGGAAATGGGCTGCTTTAATTTGTCTGATTTCTCTCAGACTGTTCAAGTACAGTTGGACAATATCCATCATATCATAGACAAATTTTCACAAATGCCTAGGGTGCCTAAATGCTGTTCTTGGCTTCACTGGAGATGGATGGTAATTATAGATTTGCTTTGTTTATGTCACTGTATTCCTATTATGTTAATATGAGTGTGCAAATTAGTAGTTTAAAACCTATACATACTTAAGGTACTCTACAAGAAGATATGTCAAAGAAATAATCAATCCTCCCATGTTTCCTTCCATATGCTACATCTGTAGCTTTTCTTGTATCTTCCTAATTACAACCCTTAAATAGAATTCATGCCTCATATCGAATTTACCGAGTATCATAATTCCTCCAGGTGGTAAAGATACCTCGAGACAAGTGCTGGGCATAGAAGCCACAGGGCATAAATCTGCAAAGAAGTAAACAGCTAAACATTTCAAACAATATGGCTTCTCTCTCACTTACCAACTTTACATTTCCCTGTATGGCCCCGGAAGATGACTGGTTAGCCAGAGACGGGTAAGATTCCTCAAGGGAGGAACAACCTAAGACAGGCACAGTCACAGGGGGGCCATCAGGTGAGAATTTGGGGATCAACAGAGGTGAGGCTCAGAACCTCACCCCCCCCGCTTTGAGAGTAATCTTCTGCATCCGTGGTTGTTTTGCTGCCCTTGTCTAGCCTGGATTAATACTTAGTCCATAGGCACACACCTGATGATCTGATCATCTACATTTGCCCTCTTACAGCACTAAACTATGTTTTCTACCTTTATCTTGCATCTACCTACCACTTCAGCATTTTATTAAAAATAAAAATAATAATAATAATAAAGGGAGAAATGTGGGATCAACATATAAATCAAGTACAAAAATCAAACGAATATTCATATTTGACCTGATTGTTTATAGGTCATAATGCGGGATCAAAACTGAAAGTTTCTGTGATGACTGCCCTTGTACTGTTCACCATGTAAGAATTTATTCACTATGTAAGAATTCGTTCACCATGTAAAAACTTGTTCGTTATGCTTCAGAAGATTGGAGACTGACGAGAATTAGACTTGAGATGGATTAATGATTGTACATTGAGCATTGACCTCCCTATACTGAATTTTATTGTTGTTAACAACCATTTGATCTATAAATATGAGAGATGCCCTCTCAAAAAATAAATAAATAAATAAAATAAAATGAAATAAAAAAATGAACACTTTTACCCTAGAATTATCATGTATATAAATGTTGAATCACTGTGTTGTACACCTGAAACTAATGTAATACTGTGTGTCAACTACCCTTTAATAAAAAATAATTATCTACAAAAAAAAAAAGAGTTAAGACCTGAATTTGCTAACAACTACATAACCTTCTGTATCTGCCTTTAAAATCTTTATTGTCACTTTAGTTAAATGGATAAGTATCATTTCATGTTGAATTGTAATCCTATTTAGACAAGACTTAAAAAGTTTCTTTTGACAACTTCCCAAAATCAAATTCAAAAAGGAAAAAGGAAAAAGGTACTTTTACCTTTAGTTAACTCTGAGATTTTCCAGAGGGTCCCTGGAACATGTCAGAGGATTTTCTCCTCATAAAGGACAAATTTTTAGCTAATTTCAGCTTATTTATTTATGTAATTACCTGAGAAGCATTGTCAAATAAATAATGCTAAACTTTAGATTATTAAACTGCTATGTGTTACAGAAATAATCAAGTTTCCTTGTCAATTGTGTTATGATGAACTCTCATCAGATCTTTAACCATTGCCATTTCCAAGTCTTGTCATTTATAGTTACTGTTTTACTCTGGAAATAGTAAAGAACTAGAGTGAAGCAGAACAAGAGGTAATTACATAAGATCAAGTGAACTGAAGATGATTTTAAGTTTCATGAATTTTTGTTTCAAATGCTGCTGATCTTAAAAAAGTGTTTGTTTTAACCTTTTTCTCTTAAGTTGACTTATAACAGTTCAGTAAATAATTGCACTTCATAAGCAGAACTGAAACAAATATTTATCTTCCTCTTTACCTGATCCCTCCAAAATTTAGAAACTCTCAGTGAATATTTTCATATTTTATGGTTATATTTTTATTTGTATAATTTCAATAAGAATCTGTTCTACTTGTAACAGAACCAATTAAAAACACCGGTTATATTACCAAGGCTTTTCCTGGAATGTCATATTTGAGAGACATGTGCATAAACTCAGATATGACCAAACAACTTTAAGGAACTTAAGGTTGACTTTATAGAGTCAATAAAGTCCCTTGGAAGAATTGGCCTGGTACCTTGCTTATAGGATTCCCAGCAGCCTTACCAGGTAAGTAATGAAGATCACTTCCTGGCAGGTGCAGGAACCTTGGAATATCTTTGGGGACCTTGAAAAGAGAGGGATTCACCCAAATCTATAGGTATTGTAGGTGAAACCTAATGGCAAGTCTGGCTTGTCTTTCCTGGCTTTGGGAAGCCTTTTAAAGTTCATTCCGAAATTCCTTATGAGAAGTTTCAGCCAAGCACATTTAAAAGAGCCTGTGCGATCATTTCCTGTTCTTGCTGCACTTATGTAAATAATAAAGCCAACTGTTTTGAAGCTAAGCTTATTTTACAAATTAGTCTTAATGTGGTTACCTCTAATAAAAATGAGGGTGAATTTAGAAGGAAAAGAATTATGTTTCAATAGTGCAGATGATTACTTATACGCATATGACCCATTCCTTTTGACCCCTGGGGGCCATGGGTTCCCTCTATTCTAGCCAACTATAATAGCTTCCCAACCTCACACAAATATGCTTGGCTACAAGGATGGTCCACTGAAGTCATGCTGGTTGGGACTGGACAATTTCTCCTTTGTAGAACAAATGTGTACTTGACCCTGCTGAGGGGATGGAGAGGGTGGTGCCCAGTAGTTTGTAGCTGTACCTGATGCATTGACTTTTAGTAGTACCTCTTTCCCCACATCTGGACAGCTGCCTAACCTAGGCTCTTTCCTAGATGTGGCACTGTGGCACTAGCCTAAAAGAGCCTAGTGCCCCAGACCCCTGATTTCAGCAGGCTAACCACAGATAACCCAATATTAGAATCAAGTGGCCTAGGATACTCAATAGTCCATGGCTTCTTTTGGTTTATAGGGATTTCTGACCTCAAAAGGAGCATTAGAAACATCTCCCTAGTACTGAAGGGCACCTGGAAAGTGACAGTAGCAGCCACAGAAGCCCAGCAAAAAGCCTTGGACTCCTTAGCTCAAGTGGTCCTTCAGAATAGGAGAGCCTTGGGTGTGCTCACTGCCGAGGAAGGTGGCACCATGCCATGTTCAATGACACCTGCTGTTTTTATGTTAACACCTCAGGACTAGTAAAAAAGAATTTAGAACAGATCAAGCAGCACATCCATCTCTTTAATAAGCTTATGAAAAGGGAAATGCAGGACTCCTGGCTAGGCCAGATTTTCAAATCAATCATGGGGTGGGTGTGGTCCTGGTTGGCACCCATCATTCCCCATCTTGGAATAATATTTGCTCTCATATTCAGACCATACTCAATATTATAACTAAATTTGTTTCTTCCCTCTTAGAATTAATCAAGCTCCAGATTGTGATACAAATGGAAACCCTATGAGAGTCCCTCACACCTTTTACCATGGGCTGCTATATAGGCCAGTTAGAGAGTGAACCCAGACTTCCATTCCCCAAACATCACTCATTGTCCTCTCCTTAATGGCAGTTAGGTTTACCTCTTCCGAGGAGGCATTGAGGCAGGAAGTAGTGGGAAGTAGGCAGCCTTAGGATTCATGAACCTGGTGAGGGGAAGGTAGGAGGGAAATACCTCTCAGTAAACTAAGAGCCACATCCTTGACATCTAGCAAATTCAGCATAAGAAATAAGGGGCTACATCCTGGGCATCTAGTGAATTCAGCATGAGAAGGGATTTCATCCTGAATATCTGGATAATTCAGCTTGAGAAACAAAGGGGTCTTCCTATCAACAAGCCCCTGCCAATCCTGTGAACTTCCTTCTTTTTGGCTTATAAGCCCTAGACACTACAGATCTAATGGTCTCCATTCTTGGAGCCCTCCCATTTAGAGGGAGTATTTTATTCTTTCCTTTTCACTCATTAAAAACTTTGCTAGTTGCTCCACACTCATGTCTGCTGGCTTCATTCATTGTTGCCTCCAGTACATAATCGTGGGAAAAACAGCACCTCAGCCAGTAACAGATGCAGCTTGTACTCAGCTCTGGATCCAGAGGGTACCTGACTGTCTTGGGGTTTTTCAGTTTTAGCATGATTTACCATTTATAATCAGATTAGTGAAAATCTGAACAAAGGCTTAGGGAGATGTGTGATGGATCACAATGGGCTGCTTAAGAGTGCCACTTCCAGCTGGCTGTGGGTCCCTCTCTTACCTGTGTCAGTTTTTCTCCATGATTGATTGAGGTAACTGCAGGGTTTCAAAGCACTGGGTGATCAATACTTATATATGCATATTAATAGACATTAAATTTTAATTAAAATTTAATTAGTTTAATAAATTTTAACTAATTAAAAAATATGTGAGGAAGGAATTTCCCTATGGAAACTCTACACCTCTTAAAGTATGACTTCAGACACTTTCAATGATTCTCAGTCACCTAGTGATGATGCATGGTGAAAGGAGCAAGAGTCTTTTCTTTTAAGAGCTGAACAAATTCAGTCTCTTGTTTTCTCTGTTTCGTTTGGTTATCACAATGTTATTAAGCCAATGAATTTGGTCAACCAGCCTCTTTCTCCTTAAGCCCTGTTGTTTCAGACAACAATGTCAATTACAAAGGCCTTTCAAGTACAAAACCTCAAAAGACAGCTAAAATAAAAGTCAGGACCTGCAACTAAATCATAAGGAAGTCTAGATTTTCAGGAGAGACTCACTGGATCACCTTATGCCAAAGAAATGTCAATGAAAAGATAACAAAGGTCACCTGGAAATAAAGACAGTTTTAGTTGAGAATAACCTTGGGGGAAAATATGTTCCTAGCCTGGGTCAAATAACCTTTGAAGCCAAAATCAGTCAAAGGGAGAAATAAAGTGGGAGAAACTCATTTACTGCCTACAAACAGTTGTCTACTTCTGCTCACCTTTATCTCTTGAGACACGGATTCAAAAAAGACCCCCAAATGGGTGTAGCCAAGATGGCGGTGTGAGTAGAGCAGAAGAAATCTCCTCCCAAAACCATATATAATTTTGAAAATACAACAAATACAACTCTTCCTATAAAGAGAGAACAGAAGACACAGGACAACAGCCAGACTACATCCACACCTGCGAGAACCCAGCGCCTTGCGAAGGGGGTAAGTAAGATACAAGCTGTGGCCCGGTGGGATCCGAGTGCGCCTCACCCCAGCTCCCAGCGGGAGGAGAGGAGTCAAATTGGGGAGGGAGAGGGAGCCTAGGACTGCTAAACACCCAGCCCTAGCCAACTGCACCAGAGCGCAGACACACAGTGCATGCATGGGGTGCTGGAAACTAGGGAAACAGGACAGTAAGACCTGTGAGTAGGTCCCCACAGCTGGCACCCCTGGGACAAAGAAAAGAGAGTGCTTTTTTAAAGTCTTAAAGGGACAGGAAACACACAGCTGGACAGAAGCATCCTGGGACACTTAGACCAAGAGCTGTGAATCCTGGAGAACTATGGGCGCCGTAACCCCCTGGGCAGCAGCACAGCTCTGAGGCCCCTCACAAAGATAAACAGCCTCCCGGCCGTTTCCCCTCTGATGTGTCTCCGCCATATCGGAGCAGCAGCCTGAGGCAAGCCATGCCCACAGCAACGGTGGAGCTTAACTCCATAGTGGCCAGGCAAGAATTAGAAACACCGTCAGCTCGGAGCTGTCCAGCACAAGCTGCTAGAGGTCGGTGTTCTCCCAGGACAGGAAGGCCACAAACCAGCAAGAAGGGACATTCTTCCAGATGTCACACGTGCCAGATCTGCAAACTATCCCTATCACCATGAAAAGGCAGAGGAATTTGATACAGACCAAAATCACAGAGTCAACCCTTGAGAAGGATAGACCTAACCAGTGTTCCTGAAAAAGAATTCAAAATAAAGATCATAACCATGCTGACAGAGCTGCAGAGAAATATACAAGAGCTAAGGGATGATGTCCAGAGGGAGACTACAGAAATGAAACAATCTCTGGAAGGATTTATAAGCAGAATGGATAAGGTGCAAGAAGCCATTGATGGAATAGAAACCAGAGAACAGGAACGCATAGAAGCTGATGCAGAGAGAGACAAAAGGATCTTCAGGAATGAAACAATATTAAGAGAACTGTGTGATGAATCCAAAAGGAACAATATCTGCATTATAAGGGTACCAGAAGAAAAAGAGAGAGAAAAGGGATAGAAGGTGTGTTTGAAGGAATAATTGCTGAAAACTTCCCCAAACTGGGGGAGGAAATAATCGATCAGACCACGGAAGTACACAGAACTCCCAACAGAAGGGACCCAAGAAGGACAACACCAAGACACATAATAATTAAAATGGCAAAGATCAAGGACAAGGACAGAGTTTTAAAGGCAGCTAGAGAGAGGAAAAAGGCCACCAACAAAGGAAAACCCATCAGGCTATCATCAGACTTCTCAACAGAAACCTTTCAGGCCAGAAGACAATGGCATGATATATTTAATGCAATGAAACAGAAGGGCCTTGAACCAAGGATACTGTATCCAGCACAATTGCCATTTAAACATGAAGGAGGGATTAACCAATTCCCAGACAAGCAAAAGTTGAGGGAATTTGTCTCCCACAAACCACCTCTACAGGGTATTTTAGAGGGACTGTTCTAGAAAGGAGCACACCTAAGACTAAACAGATGTTACCAGAGAAAATAAGATCACAGGAAACAAAGCAGACCAACCAAATACTAACTAAAGGCAAAAAATAAAATCAACTACCCACAAAAACAGCTGAAGGAAACACAAAAGAGCATAGAATGAAACAACCAACATATAAAGAATGGAGGAGGATGAATAAGAAGGGAGAGAAACAAAGAATCCCCAGTGTTTATAACAGCTTAATAACTGAGTTAAGTTAGACAGTAAGATACTAAAGAACCTAACCTTGAACCTTTGGTAACCACGAATCTAAAACCTGCAATGGCAATAAGTACATATCTTTCAATAATTACCCTAAATGTAAATGGACTGAATGCACCAATCAAAAGACACAGAGTAATAGAATGGATAAAAAAGCAAGACCCATCTATATGCTGCATACAAAAAACTCACCTCAAACCAAAGATATGCACAGACTAAAAGTCAAGGGATGGAAAAAGATATTTCATGCAAACAATAGGGAGAAAAAAGGTGTTGCAATAATAGTATCAGACAAAACAGACTTCAAAACAAAGAAAGTAACAAGAGATAAAGAAGGACATTACATAATGATAAAGGACTCAATCCAACAAGAGGATATAACCATTATAAATATATATACACCCAACACAGGAGCTCGAGCATATGTGAAACAAATAGTAAGAGAACTAAAAGAGGAAATAGAATGCAATGCATTCATTTTAGGAGACTTCAACACGCCACTCACCCCAAAGGATAGATCCACTGGACAGAAAATAAGTAAGGACATGGAGGCACTGAACAACACACTAGAACAGATAGACTTAATAGACATCTATAGAACTCAACATTAAAAAGCACCAGGATACAGATTCTTCTCAAGTGCACATGGAATATTCTCCAGAATAGATCACATACTAGGCCACAAAAAGAGCCTCAGTAAATTCCAACAGATTGAAATTCTACCAACCAACTTTTCAGACCACAAAGGTATAAAATTAGAACTAAAGTGTACAAAGAAAACAAAAGGCCTCAACAAACACATGGAGGTTTAACAACATGCTCCTAAATAATCAATGGATGAATGAAGAAATTAAAATAGAGATCAAGGAATATATGGAAACAAATGACAAGAACACAAAGACCCAACTTCTATGGGATGCAGTGAAAGCAGTCTTAAGAGGAAAGTATATAGCAATCCAAGCATACTTAAAGAAGGAAGAACAATCCCAAATGAATTGTCTAATGTGACAATTATCAAAACTGGAAAAAGAAGAACAAATAAGGCCTAAAGTCAGAAAATGGAGGGACATAATAAAGATCAGAGAAGAAATAAACAAAATTGAGAAGAATAAAACAATAGAAAAACTCAATGAAACCAAGAGCTAGTTCTTTGAGAAAATAAACAAAATAGATAAGCCTCTAGCCAAACTTATTAAGAGAAAAAGAGAATCAACACACATCAACAGAATCAGAAATGAGAATGGAAAAATCATGACAGACTCCACAGAAATACATAGAATTATTAGAGAATACTATGAAAACCTATATGCTAAGCAGCTGGAAACCCTAGAAGAAATGGACAACTTCGTAGAAAAATATAACCTTCTAAGTCTGACCAAGGAAGAAACAAAAAAGCTAAACAAACTAATTATGAGCAAAGAAATTCATGCGGAAATCAAAAAACTACCCAAGAACAAAATGCCTGGGCCAGATGGATTTGCATCAGAATTTTATCAGACATACAGAGAAGACATAATACCCATTCTTCTTAAAGTTTTCCAAAAAGTAGAAGAGGAGGGAATACTCCCAAACTCATTCTATGAAGCCAACATCACCCTAATACCAAAACCAGGCAAAGACCCCACCAGAAAAGAAAACTACAGACCAATAGCTCTGATGAAAGTAGATACAAAAATACTTAACAAAATATTAGCAAACCGAATTCAAAAAAGTATCAACAGGATAATGCACCACGACCAAGTGGGATTCATTCCAGGGATGTAAGGATGGTACAACATTCAAAGATCCATCAACATCATCCACCACATCAACAAAAAGAAGGACCAAAACCACACGATCATCTCCATAGATGCTGAAAAAGCATTTGACAAAATTCAACATCCATTCATGATAAAAACTCTCAACAAAATGGGTATAGAGGGCAAGTACCTCAACATAATAAAGACCATACATGATAAACCCACAGCCAACATCATACTGAACAGCGAGAAGCTGAAAGCTTTTCCTCTGAGATCGGAACAAGACAGGGATGCTCACTCTCCCCACTGTTATTTAACATAGTACTGGAGGTCCTAGCCATGGCAATTAGACAAAACAAAGAAATACAAGGAATCCAGATTGGTAAAGAAGAAGTTAAACTGTCACTATTTGCAGATGACATGATATTGTACATAAAGAACCCTAAAGACTCCACTCCAAAACTACCAGAACTGATATCAAAATACAGCAAAGTTGCAGGATACAAAATTAACACACAGAAATCTATGGCTTTCCTATACACTAACAATGAACCAATAGAGAGAAAAATCAGGAAAACAATTCCATTCACAATTGCATCAAAAAGAATAAAATACTTAGGAATAAGCCTAACCAAACAAGTGAAAGACCTATACCTTGAAAACTATAAGACACTCTTAAGAGAAATTAAAGAGGACACTAACAAATAGAAACTCATCCCATGCTCTTGACTAGGAAGAATTAATATCGTCAAAATGTCCATCCTGCCCAAACAATCTACAGATTTGATGCAATCCCTATCAAATTACCAACAACATTCTTCAACGAATTGGAACAAATAGTTCAAAAATTCATATGGAAACACCAAAGACCCCGAATAGCCAAAGCAATCCTGAGAAAGAAGAATAAAGTGGGGGGTATCTCAGTCTCCAAATTCAAGCTCTACTACAAAGCCACAGTAATCAAGACAATTTGGTACTGGCACAAGAACAGAGCCACAGACCAATGGAACAGATTAGAGACTCCGGACATTAACCCAAACATATATGGTCAATTAATATATGATAAAGGAGCCATGGACATACAATGGGGAAATGACAGTCTCTTCAACAGATGGTGCTGGCAAAACTGGACAGCTACATGTAAGAGAATGAAACTGGATCACTGTCTAACTGCATACACAAAAGTAAATTTGAAATGGATTAAAGACCTGAATCTAAGTCATGAAACCATAAAACTCTTAGAAAAAAACATAGGTAAAAATCTCTTGGACATAAACATGAGAGACTTCTTCATGAACATATCTCCTCAGGCAAGGAAAACAAAAGCAAAAATGAACAAGTGGGACTACATCAAGCTGAAAAGCTTCTGTACAGCAAAGGACAACATCAATAGAACAAAAAGGTACTGTACAGTATGGGAGAAGATATTCATAAATGACAGATCCGATAAAGGATTGACATGCAAAATATATAAAGAGCTCACACACTTCAACAAACAAAAAGAAAATAATGCAATTAAAACATGGTCAGAGGAGCTGAATAGACAGTTCTCTAAAGAAGAAATTCAGATGGCCAACAGGCATATGAAAAGATGCTCTACATTGCTAATCATCAGAGAAATGCAAATTAAAACCACAATGAGACATCACCTCACACCAGTAAGGACTGCCATCATCGAAAAGACAAACAACAACAAATGTTGGCAAGGTTGTGGAGAAAGGGGAACCCTCCTATGCTGCTGGTGGGAATGTAAATTATTTCAACCATTGAGGAAAGCAGTATGGAGGTTCCTCAGAATGCTCAAAATAGAAATACCATTTGACCCAGGAATTCCACTTCTAGGAATTTACCCTAAGAATGCAGCACTCCAGTTTGCATAAGACAGATTCACCCCTATGTTTATCACTGTACTATTTACAATAGCCAAGATATGGAAGCAACCTAAATGTCCATCAGTAGATGAATGGATAAAGAAGATACTGTACATATACACAATGGAATATTACTCAGCTGTAAGAAAAAAAACAGATCCTACCATTTGCAACAACATGGATGGAGCTAGAGGGTATTATGCTCAGTGAAATAAGCCAGGTGGAGAAAGACAGGTACCAAATGATTTCACTCATGTATGGACTATAAGAACCATGGAAAACTGAAGGAACAAAACAGCAGCAGAATCACAGAACCCAAGAATGGACTAACAGTTACCAAAGGGAAAGGGACTGGGCAGGATAGGTGGGAAGGGAGGGATAAGGGTGGGGAAGAAGAAAAGGGCTATTATGATTAGCAAGTATAATGTGGGGGGTGGGGGAAAGGGGAGGGCTGTGAAACCGAGAGAAGACAAGTAGTGATTCTACAACATCTTTGTACCCTGATATACAGTGACTGTAATGGGGTTTGTGAGGTGGACTTGGTGAAGGGGAGAGCTTAGTAAACATAATGTTCTTCATGTAATTGTAGATTACTGATAACAACAACAACAACAACAACAAAAAACCAAAATACCTCTGTGGTTCAGGTGTGCACTCACCATCTACCCACTTTATAATTGTGTATTGATATGGAGATGGCTACTTCTGTCCACGCATTGGAACCTCCTATTGATATGGAGATACATTAAGGCCAGGTGAGAGATTCTGGAAATATTGCAGTTTTACCCAGTGAGCCAAACTGAGGACTTAGCCTGGGAGATAGAACTTCTACAGGTAGAAAGAGTGTTTTGTGGGTCTAAAATCATACAAAGAAAGTTTCATATCTTTGAGGAGGCACTCAAGAAAGACAGAAGTTCAAAGAGGTAACTTTCATTTACATAAGATATGTTATGCCAAAACACAGGGCTGGGGTTGATACACATCATGGTGCCAAAGGGAATTATGGGGAAGGACAAACATTCTTGTTTGTCTCATGTTCTTAAGTGACAGATTATCTTATTGATGTTGACTGGAAAATTCTTGACAGAATACATTTCTGGGGGAGTTTGAACTGCAATTAGTTTAGATATTAACCTTGGTTTGGTGACTTCGCCTAGCAGAAGTGACCCCATGTTGGGTCCATGTTTTTCTTTTTAGCATAATCCTCATATTAACAGATACAAACAGGAAAGCACATTATATCAATAGAGGCTAAAAAGGCATTTCATAAAATTCAAGCTTCTTTCCCATATAAGAACAAAATAACAAAACACCTCTTAGAAAATTACTTAAAACATGGCTAATGGACTTCTGCTTCTGTGGGTAAAATTGCAGAATTTGCAGAATATCTCACCTGGCCTTACTGGCGTTATTGCATCTTCATATCAATAGGTGTTTCCAAGTAGTGGAGAGAAGTAGTCCATCTCCATATTAGTAGGTGATTACAAGGTGGGAAGGGAGCAAGGGCACACCTGGACTGGAGGGGTTTGGAGGGGTGTTTTGCAGCTGGGTCTAAAGAGACATGGGCGAGCAGAAGTAGACAACTGCTGGTAGGCAATAAATGGGGTTCTCCCACTTTATTTCTCCCTTTGACTGATTTTGGCTTGGGCTGGGGACATATTTTCCCCACAGAGTTACAGCTTCCAAGATGGAGTAGATGTCCTCTTACCTAGTTTTCCCATTCTGTGCAACTATAAATCCTGACCATTCTAGATAAAACAAACATAAAAGCACTGAAAGATGGAGAGGAAAATGACAGAAAGGGAAAGGGCCTCGGACCAAAGGAACTACATGGTAGTGAGTTCGCTGGGTTTACTTTTTGCCTCACATATTGCAGAATTGAAACTGATGAGGCTAGGAAACCAGAACTTTCAAGTCACAGACATGAAAAGCCCTAAGAAAAGCCTGCTCTTACTAGCCAAAGAGCCAGGAGACAGGCTGCTTAGAAGGATAGAAAACTTTTACACAATAAATGCTTTACTTCAGCCAAACATCTGCAGTAAGACTATGGCCCTAGCCTCACCAGCAAAGACCTAGTGGGAGCTGTAAGTCTGGGGAAAGAAAATCCCTGGGCAAAATACTTCTGAAAACCAAAATCAGTCAAAGAGAAAAATTGAGACAGGGACTGTGGGTGTAGTCAGAGTAGGGTGAGGGCCTCCGGAAAAAGACCCCTACCAAAACTCCATATTAAACAATTAAACAAAGACAGTCACATTAATTCTCTAAAGTAAAATATCAAACTATGAATATAAGCATTCTTCAATGAAGATTAGGTAAAACTAAAAAGCCAGGAATAACCTGGCCTGGAATGTTTGAACATCCCCCAGATAAGAAAATACCTCAGCATAGCCCATGTCTTGTTTGTGTCAATTAAATGAGGCTATTGTAAAATTTACTTTAGCCTGCTAAAAGGCCCAGTTTATCTTTAACTTTACCCAGATGCTGCTTTTCCTCCTCCAGCCCTAATCAAGTCAGTAACTCAGCTCACCTTGAAAGCCAAACAAGCAGCCTTGACTGATGTGCTCCCAAACCAAGAAACTGCTATTCTGAGAAAGGATCAAAACAGTAAATTTCTTATGTTAACTCTGCAAAATAGTCTGAAAAACCTATAAGAAACTTAGTGTCTCTTTAAAAATACACACGTAGAGACCATCTGGTGGATCCATATCCCTAGCTCTTAGTCTCTCAACTACCTATAAATCCCCTAGACAACGCGCCACCACGGACTCTCTTGTCCCCTCCTGGGATGAGCCGGGAGCTCTGTTCTTTCACTTTATCTCTAAATAAAAGCCTGTACCTTGCTCTCCTACCTTGACTGTTTGTGAAGCTCATTCGTCGGCTTCGTGAACAAGAACCCCGGCATCAAAATAAAGTTTAAAACCCGTTTATTGCTTACAAAACTGCAGTCCAGCCTCTCTCTCTCTCCTCCTTAAGCAGCCACACACCGGCCCTCCCCCTCACCTCTCAGGTACCGATAAGCCCTCTGTTGCCCAGGTAATTACCCATTGATATGGAGATGACTTCTCCACCCCTGAGGGAAGATGCAAATGCACTAAAGCCATACTTCTTTCAACCTCTGAACGCCTAATGATATGCAGATATACTAAAGCAAGGCGAGATATTCTGGAAGTGTTTCAATTTTACCCACAGGGGCCTAGTCTTATAGCCTCATAAAGGGGCAAAAGGTCATACAGCACCCCAATGGGACAAGGCCCATCAGTAATGATGTGGCTTTTTGAAAAGATTTTAAAAATCAGGAAACCTCTAGCCAGACTAACAAAGGGAAAAAAAGAAGAAAGATAAATTGAGAATATTAGGAATGAAATAGCAGATATCACTAGATGCCATTCAGATATCAAAGGAATAATAAGATTATGATGAATAACTGTACATATAAATAGGACAACTTAGATGAAATGGACACATTCTTTAAAAAAAGTAAACTGTTCTAAAAAAAATGCCCAATATAAAGTGGATAATGTGAAAAATAGCCCTCTAACTATTAAGGAAATTGAATGAGTAATTAAACATTCCCCTCAAAAAAACCTACAAGCCTATATGGTTTCACTGGAAAAATCTGCTAAATTTTAAGGAAGATTTTTCACCAATTCTATTGTAAGAATAGAAATAGGTTAGCATAAGCATAGCCATCTTAAAGGCCTAGAAGCCATTTTCTGAGTATGTGACTTAGAAAGAAAAACTGGAACTGGGTAAGGCCTTGAAAAACAAGCTAATCATGAACACCAGATGGTGGGCAGCTGTGGCCTTTAGTCAGCTAACCTTGGTCAGCTAATCCTACATACCAAGCTTACCGTGCAGAACCTCCCTGACAATTGAGGAGTGGTCTTATCTTGCTCCTGCCTAACCCCAGGATGTATGTCTTGCAAGAATAATGTGCAGCTGTGGAAAATTACTATGAGTTAAGTGTTTTGAAAATGCTATATAAACCCTTGGCTTTGAGTGCTCGGGGTCCTTGTTGAGACCCGCTGCGTCGGGCTGACTTGGACCCCAGCTAGCTGGCTGAATAAAGACTTTGCTTGAATTTACATCTCTATGCCAGTGTAGTTTGTTCTCTGGAGAGGCCTCGGAAGCCTGGACCCTAACACTATGTAATCCCTTCTGTGGATAAATCACAATATTTCCAGACTCTCTTGCTTGGCCTTAGTGTATATCAATAGGTGTTTCCAAGGGGTGGAGAATAGTCCATCTCCATATCAATTGGTAACTAAGAGGGCAAGCTAGGGTTTTACTGGAGAGGATGGATGGAGTTCTCTTCTGCAGCTGGGTGGGGAGAGACATGGGAAGACTGCTTGCAAGAAATAAACGGTTTCTCCCACTTTATTTCTCCCTTTGACTGATTTCATTTTCAAAGGTATTTTGCCCTGGGATTTCCCCCTGGAGTTAAATCTGGAAGTAGTTGGCAGGACCTCTGAGTCCAGAATCTGTCTACATGGGTGTGACCCTTGAATGGGCTGCCTCTAGGGATGGTGGGGAGGCCCCAGTGGCTGCAGCAATAGAGGGTACAGCTTCACTCAGGGGCACCCTATCTGTGGGGCTTTCAACTGGGGAGTCCCTAGTGGGGAACTGGTCTAGGGTAAAGCACCTCCTAGAGGGGTGGAGGCTTCTCCAGAATTGGGGAAGAGTGGAGACACCAGAAGCTGTGGAATTAGCCCTCCATGAGATAGAAGACTGCTTAGAGACCCTCCTGAGTGGCTGTGCAGGACCTGGGATTGTAGGATCTCTTTTTCTTAAGATCCTGGAAAGTGTTATCAAGGAGAGAGAGAGACTTCAGCAGAAGAGAGACACAGTTCAGCATCACTTGGAGGAGCTGGTTGATGATCTATGGAATGCCTTTAAGAAAGAGAGACAGTTATTGAGAAGATACATTAACAGCAATGGAGGCAGCCGAGAATCCACTTTGCAGGAGTCTGTGGGGGAGGGGGAGAAAAGAGTGCTGTCTTCATCCCCAGACATGGAAGAGTTGTCAGGAGGGAATGAGCGAGTGTGGCCAAGGGCCAACCTGTTGCTGAGGCACCAGCCTCTCCTATATTAAAGGCCTGCCCAGTTGTAATGAAGAAAGTAAACATGTAACAACTGTGGGCTCCTCAGGGTGAGGAGCTGCTCTCTCCCCAGGTTGTGAAGCACTCCATGCTCCACCCCTATACCCAGGATAAGCTGGTGGACATGAGCATCTGGTATCAGCAGAAGCCGTCAGAACCTCTGCATACATGGCTTATGTTTCTCTGGCATATGGGGGTGGAAAACATTGTTATGTTGGTTCTAAAATGGGTAGACTCGCTTCCCTTATGACTCACCTTTCCCTCTGGCAGCAGTTACAAAGTGCTTGTCACACCTCAGGGAACTGGGTGCTTCTGGATTGGCTGATAGCCACCATCAGGGCAATTTGGCCTAATGAGGGTGATTTACCATACTTACTCACTAGCTGGAAAATGTATGCAGTGCTCCAGCAGGTGTTATGGGAGCTGGACATGAAAACTATCATCTATAATATGGACCCCCAGGGCCCCAATGAGGAGTTGTTCACCATAGGAATGAGAAATATGGTGCTCCATACAGCTACTCCATCTCTCTTTGGGTCCCTAGTGACTATTCTTGCTCTCCACATAGAGCAACCCATAAGTGACACTACTTGTGCTTTAGCAGATCTGGTGGAGGTTGAAACAATAAGAGCACAGAAGAGTGTATGGGCTACAACTGAAAGGAGAGGTGCAAAGGGCCCCGTGAAGGTCTAGAGGATCCAGATGTGCATTGATTGATAAAGGCTTTCTTTGATAAAGAGGAACTTGATGGGCAGCCCAACAGGATCTTGTTAGAACTGTGGCACCAATTAAAGCCAGAGCAGTAGTTCCAGCCATTGAGGTCCAGTACAAGGAGGACAAAGGCAAAGCCCCATGTCCAGCCTGTGTCCATGCAAGACTTCCTGGGGGACAGTACTCAGGCTCTGCGTGAGCCCTCACCCCCACAGGACAATGATTGGGTATTGTGGTTTGACTGAGGAGAGGGTCAGGGTCCCCACCATGGGGGAAGTGATGGGGACCAGAGATCACATGTAGAATTAGGAAATCATTGGTCCCCTGTGAATGTACAACGTGTGCTGGTGCTTGTGGACACAGAAACTGAATGTTCTCTCATTTATGGCAACCCTGGTCATTTTCCTGGGACCACCTCTGTTATAGTTGGCTATGGTGCTAAGGCAATTAGAGTGAAGAAAGCCCAAATCCCACTGGGGATAAGGTATTTACCCCCAAAGGAATATACTGTGTATATTTCTCCCATCCTGGAATATATTTTGGGGGTAGATATCCTGCAGGGCCTGTGATTACAGACCACTGCAGGTGACTTCAGACTGAGGATATATGTGGTAAAGGCAGTTCTGAGGGGCATGCTAAGCGCCCACCTGTAGCTCTGTCTGTACCTCCATGAGGGACAAATAGTAAGCAGTATAAATTGCCTGGGGGTCACAAGGAAATTGGAGAAACTCTACAGGAGGTGGAGAAGGTGGGCATCATAAAACCTACTTACAGTCCTTTTAATTCCCCAGTGTGGCCAGTGAAAAAGCCAGATGGCTCCTGGCATATGCCTGGGGATTACAGAGAATTGAATAAAGTCACATCCCTTTGCATGCTGCTGTCCCCTCTATAGCAGCCTTTTTGGACACACTTAGTCATGACTATGGATGTATCATTATGTTGTGGACCTTCCTAATGCTTTGTTCTCTATTCACGTAGCACCGGGAAGTCAGGAACAGTTTGCCTTCACATGGGAAGGCTGGCAGTGGACATTCACTGTCCTTCCACAGGGATACCTCCACAGTCCCACCATTTGTCACAGACTTGTAGCCCAGGATTTGGTCACATGGAAGAAACTGCAAATGGTGCAGTTATATCACTACATTGATGATATTATGCTCACGTCTTATTCTCTTGCAGATTTAGAAGGGGCTGTTTCTAGACTGCTGCATCATCTACAGGAGAAATAACGGGCTGTGAACAGCACCAAGGTTCAGGGACCTGGTTTGTATGTAAAATTCTTGGGTGTTGTCTGGTCAGGTAAAATTCGTTATTCCTGAAGCAGTCATAGACAAGGTCCAGGCTTTCCCTACCCCTACGACTGTGGCAGTATTACAAGAGTTTTTTGGGTATTTTTGGCTATTGGAGAGTGTTTATCCTGCACTTGGCATAAATTATGAAGCCCTTATACTTCACATTTTGGTATGAAAGGGCATCAGGTGGGACTGTGATTAATCATTTGCAGACGATTTTACTGCTGCTAAGCAAGCAGTGAAGGCCAGGTGGGACTGTGATGAACCATTTGCAGACACTTTTACTGTTACTAAGCAAGCAGTGAAGGCCACACAGGCCTTGAGTGTAATGGACTCATAAAGGCCCTGTGAGCTAGATGTTCATGTAACTGAAGATGCTTATGGATGGGGTCTTTGGCAGAGGATTGAACAGACATACCAACCTATTGGATTCTGGTCACAGCTACGGAAAGGAGCAGAGGTCCAGTACACCTTGACAGAAAAGCAACTGGCTGCTGTGTACCATGTCTGGTTGACTACAGAGCACATCACCGGAACACCTTTGACCAAGATAATAACCACCTATCCCATATTGAGGTGGGTGTGAGACTGGACCCAAAGGCCACAGAGTGGTGTGGCACAGATGCTTATAGTGGCCAAATGGGGTGCATATTTTCAATAGCATAGTGTCCTCTCTATTTGTCCCTTTAGAGGAAAACTCCAACGCCTATTGGGACCAGTGATGTATACAATTTGAAAGCAGGAAGAACTTCCTTTGAGCCACTGGTAGCTGAGAGTCCTTATCAGGAGGGAAAAGCCCCAATACCTGAAGATACTTGGTGTATAGATAGCTCCGGTAGTGGGCAGCCCCTGAAGTGGAGGGCTGTGACTTTCCATCCTAAGACTGAGACAATATGGTTGGAGGATAGGTAAGGGAAGAACAGCCAATGGGCTGTGTTATAGGAGTATGGCTGTGATCACCCAGGAGCCTCTCCCTATAGTTGTCTGCACTGACAGCTGGGCCATCTATCGGGGCTTGACCCTCTGGCTACCAACACAGTACCATGCCAACTGAATGTTTGGTCACTGGTCCCTTTGGGGGCAAGAGTTGTGGCAAGACCTATGGACCTCTGGTCAGACTAAGACAGTTACTGTATATCATGTGACTGGCCATTTGCCTTTGGCATTTCCAGGGAATGATGAAGCAGACACATTGGCCCAGGTGTGCTGGCTAGAAGGAAAGCTTGCCTCTGATGTATCCCAATGGTTAGTTACATCAGTGTTTGTTGCATGTGGAGCAAAAGACAATGTGGGATGTAGCCCATCAGTAGGGCTTGCTGTTGATCTTTGAAGAAGTCAGCAGAGTCTGGAAGGAGTGTCTTGTGTGCTCTAAGAAGGACTTACACCAAATACCACAGCAACATAGGACAATAGTAAAGGGGCCAATAGCCCTTGTCAGGTGGCAGATAGACCATATTGAGCCTCTGTCCATATCAGAAGGGTGTTGGTATGCCATGACTTTTGTGGACACAGCTATGGGACTGTTGGTTGCTTTTTCTGCACATCGTGCAGATCAGCAAATGACCAAAAGGGGCTTAGAACATCTCTTTGCAGCCTGTGGCCAGCTGCAGGAGATTGAAAGTGATCAAGGCACCCACTTTACTGGACATGCATTATAAGGATGGGTGCAGTAGATAGGAATAAAGTGGAAGTTTCATGTACCATATAACCCTATTGGGGCAGGCATGATAGAGAGGTACAATGGTTTGTTGACATCTGGCCTGAAGTCAGACACCAATAGTCTACTGGACTTGTCAGTTTGCTTGTGGACAGTGCTTTGACATTTGAATGGGAAGCCCTGAAAAGGAGCCTTGAGCCCTTTGGATATGCTAACACACATTGCTGCCTCTCCTATACAACTGTATGTGCAAACCAAAGAGGAGTTATTTAAGCCAGGAAATGGCCAGTAGAGCAACATCCTGTTGCTAGCCCCAACTGCATTAAACCATGGAGACACTATTAAGTGGATATGGCCCTGGACATTTTTGGCACATGGACCAGCAATGGCTGGCCCTTCTGGTATGTTGGGGAAAAGGGCTGCAAGCTGGCCTTCTGTGTCTTCCTGAAGTAACAGTAGAGTGGCCCCCAAAGACCATGGTAGTATACCCAAAACGTCTGGGAGGTAAGAGCATCTTATGGGGAAGATTTTTAAAATATCTTTATGGCCAGTGCATGTACCTCCCATAGCCCCAAATATTAACCCATCTGTAACTCTCACAGGGAGTGGGGGTGAAAGTCTGGTATATTAGACCAGGACGAGATCCCCTTCCTGCCACTGACCTATCACAGGACCAGTCTCTTGCATGCATCATATCTGGTGGACAAGATTTGCCTATGCTGGTGTCATTAAAACATGTATCTTGTTGTTAAGGTTATTTTCTTCTACAGTCCCTGTGGCCTGGACACTTCCCCTGGCTGCAGCTGCTGCATTATGATTGCTCTGATCTCCTTACCTGTTCATCTATTGACTGCCTAAGGAATGGGAGAGCTATGGACTAAATGTACATAGGACTTCGAATTTAGCTGAATCCTCTAGCTTGAGGATTATCATGATTTTATTGCTGTTGCTATTGTATTTTATTAGTCTGGGTACAGTGCTCTAGTTTTCTCATGCAGGGGCCACTGTGGAAGATGGGGAATGAGTATATTGTAAGGCAAGATTTCTGGATGGGTGGGCTGTGGGTAAAATTGTAGTATTTCCACAATCTCTTGCCTGCTTTAGTACATCTTCATATCAGTAGATGTTTCCAAGGGGTGGAGAGAAGTGGTATGTCTCCATATCAGTAGGTAATTACAATGGTAATAGAGGGCTCATCTGCACTTGAGAGGTTGGGTGGAGTTCTCTTCTTCTGTAGCTGGGTGGAGAGAGATGAAGGATGACTGCTTGTAAGAAAGAGACATGCTTTCCCCCTTTTATTTCTCCCTTTGACTGATTTTTGTTTCAAAGGTATTTTGCCCTGGAATTTTCCTCCTGGAGTTACACCTTCTTAAAAATAGAATGAGAAGGAACATTTCCAAATACATTTTATGAAGTTAGTGTTAAACAGAAAGACAGATATGAACAGGATGAAAATAGAGTGGGTCCCTTCAAGAATTCAGGGAGTTAATCTCTGAATCTGGGCTGACCTTGAGACTTGCTATAGTTAATGCAGGTGAGATAAGGCAGAGACAAGGGACAAGTATCATAATCAATTTTCCCCAGTAATGCTGGGATTAGCATAAGAACAGGAGAGACTTGTCTTAAGGCTAAGAAACCACTCCCTGAAATGGCCAGCCTGAGAAACGGAGGGGTTTTCTGATGCCCCAGCCTGGCCCTAGCAACAAGCCCTAGGCAACCCGGTGGACTTCCTCATTTCCAGTACTTATAAGCCCTGAACACTACTGCCCAAGCAGTTTCCTCTCTTGGAGACCCTATTAATTAACAGGATTTTTTCACTCTCCATTAAAAGCTTTGCTGGTTGCTCTGTACTCGTGTCTGTTGTCTTCATTCTATGTCACCTCTGAGAAAACAGTCCTGGGAAAAACAGCATTTCAGCTGGTAACACTGGAATTACCTCAATAGCAAAATTAGACAAAGACAGTATAAAAAAAAACTGCAGACCATTATGCCATAAAAATACAGATCCAAAAATCCTTAACAAAACATTAGCAAATAAAATTCAGCAATATATTTTAAAAAGTATACATTACAACCAAGAATGCAAGGCTCATTCAATATTTAAAAATCAATAAATGTAAGCCAACATATTAATACGTTAAAGAGGAAAAATCATACGGTCATATAAATTGATGCAGAAAACGCATGTGACAAAATCCAACACCAATTCATGATAAAAAGCCTCAGAAAAATATCAATAGAAGGGAACTTTCTCAACATAAGAAACATCTACAAAAGACTCCTACAGTGATTATTCTTAACAGTGAAAGACAGCATGCTTTTCTCTGGAGATGAAAAAAGCAAGGATGTTGGCTCTCACCTTTTATTCAACATAGTGAGGCTAGCTCAAGTAATATAGTAATGGGAAATTAAGTCATACACATTGGAGAGGATGAACTAAAACTGTTTCTATTTGCAGGTGACATGATTGCCTACATAGAAAATACTTAGTAATTAAAAAACAAAACCCTCCTGGAAGTAATGATTTCAAGAAGGTTGTAATATTTAAGAAAATTACACAAAAATCTATTGTATTTCCATATACTATCAATGAATATATGGACACAAATTAAAAATACAACACCAGTTATAACTACTCAAAACAAGAAAAAACTAGCTATAAATTTAATGAAACATGTATGGTAATTGTATGCCAAAATATAGAATGCTGATGAAAGATCGAACTACATGGAGAGATACACCATGTTCATAGATTAGAATAGTGAACATAGAATTGATGTCAATTGTCTACAAATTGATATATATGTTTAATGCAATTCCTATCAAAATCTTAGCAAGATTTAGTCAACTCTTGAATATCAGTATTAGTAATTTTTTTCCAAATGTGTCTTTCCAGGCAAGAGAAAAACAAAAGCTAAAGTTAAGCGGGACTATGTTAAAATAGAAGGCTTCTGCACAGCAAAGGAAAACATCAACAGATGAAAAGGCAACTTACTGAATGGAAGAAGATAATTGCAAATGATATATTCAATGAGGGATTAATATCAAAATATATAAGGAAGTTGTATAACTCAACACCAACAAAAACAAATAATCTGATATAAAGATGGGAGAGGGTCTGAATAGACATTTTTCCAAAGAAGACAAACAGATGACCAACAGGCATATGAAAAAAATCTCCACATCACTAATCCTCAGAGAAATGTAAGTCAAAATCACAAGTAACAAATGACTTCACACTACTAATCCAAAAGAGAAGTAATAACAAGTGTTGAGGATGTAAGGGAACTTTCATATACTGTTGGTGGGAATGTAAATTGGAGCAGCCACTATGGGAAACAGTGTGGAGGTGTCTCAAAAATAGAAATACCAAAAGTGGAGCCAAGATGGTGGCATGAGTAGGACAGTGGGAATTTCCTCCCAAAAACATACATATTTTTGAAAATACAACAAATACAACTATCCCTAAAACAGAGACCAGAAGATACAGGACAACAGCCAGACTACATCCACACCCACGAGAAGCCAGCACCTGGTGAAGGGGGTAAGATACAAGCCCCAGCCCAGCGGGACCCGAGTACCCCTCACCCAAGCTCCTGGCGAGAGGAGAGGAGTCAGAGGGGGGAGGGAGAGGGAGCCCAGGACTGCTAAATAGCCAGCCCAAGCCATCTGCAACCACAGTGTAGACACACAGTGCATGGGGTACTGGATACTAGGGAAACAGGACAGTAAGACCTGTGAGCAGGTCCCTGCAGCCGGCGCACCAGGGACAAAGAACAGCAAGTGCTTTTTTAAAGTCTTAAATGGACAGGATCCTCACAGCTGGATGGAAGCGTCCCAGGACACTTAGCCCAGCAGCTGGGAATCCCAGGGAACTCCGGGCACTCTAACCCCCTGGGCAGCAGCTCTGAGACCCCTCATGGTGATAAACAGCCCCATGCCCATTCCCCCTCTGGCGCGGCCCCAGCATAGCAGAGCAGCAGCCTGAGGCTGGCCACACCCACAGCAAGGGAGCTTACTCCATAGAGGCCAGCCAAGAAACGGAGACCAAGTCTACGTGCAACTGCCCAACACAAGCCACTAGGGGACGCTGTTGTCCCAGTAAAGAAAGGCCAGGAGCAAGTGGAAAGGCTCTTGTTTCTACCACCTGACAGATGAGTCACTAGCATACCACTGCATCTGTTAACATGAAAAAGCAAAAAAATTTTATCCAGACCAGACTAACTCAGATATCTTCCACATCTTCCCCTGAGAAGAAATCTGGGGAGATAGATTTAACCAATCTTCCTGAAAAATAATTCAAAACAAAAGTCATAACAATGCTGATGGACTTGCAGAGAAATATGCAAGAACTAAGGAGGGAGAGTACAGAAATGAAACAATCTCTGGAAGGACTACAAAGCAGAATGGACGAGATGCAAGAGACCATTAATGGACTAGAAAACAGAGAACAGGAATGCAGAGAGAGATAAAAGGATCTCCAGGAATGAAAGAATATTAAGAGAACTGTGTGACCAATCCAAAAAGGAACAATATTCGCATCATAGGAGTACCAGAAGAAGAAGTGACAGAAAAAGGGATAGAAAGTGTCTTTGAAGAAATAATTGCTAAAAACTTCCCCAAACTGGGGGTGGAAATGGCCTCTCAGACCACAGGAGCACACAGAACTCCCATGACAAGGGACTCAAGGAGGGCAAAACCAAGACACATAATAATTAAAATGGCAAAGATCGAAGACAAGGACAGAGTATTAAAGGCAGCCAGAGAGAGAAAAAAGGTCAGCAACAAAAGAAAACTCATCAGGCTTCTCAACAGAAACCCATCAGACTTCTCAACAGAAACCTTACAGGCCAGAAGAGAATGGCATGATATATTTAATGCAATGAAACATAAGGGCCTTGAAGCAAGAATACTGTATCCAACACGATTATCATTTATATATGAAGGAGGGATTAAAAAATTCCCAGACAAGCAAAAGTTGAGGGAATTAACCCAAATATATATGGAGAATTAATATTCGATAAAGGAGCCATGGACATACAATGGGGAAATGGCAGTCTCTTCAACAGATGGTGCTAGCAGAACTGGACAGCTACATGTGAGAATGAAACTGGATCACTGTCTAACCCCATACACAAAAGTAAATTCAAAATGGATCAAAGACCTGAACGTAAGTCATGAAACCATAAAACTCTTAGAAGAAAACAGGCAAAAATCTCTTGGATGTGAACAGTAGTGATTTCTTCATGAATATATCTCCCCGGGCAAGGAAAACAAAAGCAAAAATGAACAAGTGGGACTATATCAAGCTGAAAAGCTTCTGTACAGCAAAGGACACCATCAATAGAACAAAAAGGTACCATACAGTATGGGAGAATATTTTCGTAAATGACAGGTCTGATAAAGGCTTGACACCCAAAATATATAAAGAGCTCACACTCTTCAATAAACAAAAAGCAAATAATCCAATTCAAAAATGGGCAGAGGAGCTGAAAGGCAGTTCTCCAAAGAAGAAATTCAGATGGCCAACAGGCACATGAAAAGATGCTCCACATCGCTAGTTATCAGAGAAAAGTAAATTAAAACCGCAATGAGATATCACCTCACACCAGTATGGACGGCCACCATCCAAAAGACAAACAACAACAAATGTTGGCACAGTTGCGGAGAAAGGGGAACCTCACTACACTGCTGGTGGGAATGTAAATGAGTTCAACCATTGTGGAAAGCAATATGGAGGTTCTTCAAAATGCTCAAAGTAGACTTACATTTTGACCAAGGAATTTCACTTCTAGGAATTTACCCTAAGGATGCAGCACTCCAGTTTGAATAAGACAGATGCACCCCTATGTTTATTGCAGCACTATTTACAATAGCCAAGAAATGGAAGCAACCTAAGTGTCCATCAGTAGATGAATGGATAAAGAAGATGTGGTACATATACACAATGGAATACTATTCAGCCATAAGAAGAAAACAAATCCTACCATTTGCAAGAACATGGATGGAGCTAGAGGGTATTATGCTCAGTGAAATAAGCCAAGCGGAGAAAAACAAATACCAAATGATTTCACTCATCCGTGGAGTATAAGAACAAAAGAAAAACTGAAGGAACAAAACAGCAGCAGAATCACAGAGCCCAAGAATGGACTAACAGTTACCAAAGGGAAAGAGACTAGGGAGATTGGGAGGGTTGGGAGGGATAAAGGTGGGAAAGAAGAAAGGGGGTATTATGATTAGCATGTATAATATGGGGGGTGGGGGAAAGGAGAGGGCTTTGCAACACAGAGAAGAGGAATAGTGATTCTAGAACATCTTACTATGCTGATGGACCCTGACTGTAATGGTGTTTGTGGGGAGGTCTTGGGGGTAGGGGAGAGCCTAGTAAACATAAATTTAAAAAAAATAGAGTTGAAAAAAAGGAAAGTAACAAGAGATAAAGAAGGACATTACATAATGATAAAGGGTTCAGTCCAACAAGAGGATATAACCATTATAAATATATATGCACCCAATACAGGAGCAGCAACATATGTGAAACAAATAATAACAGAATTAAAGGAGGAAATAGAATGCAATGCATTCATTTGGGGAGACTTCAACACACCACTCACTTCAAAGGACAGATCCACCAGGCAGAAATGAGTAAGGACACAGAGGCACTGAACAATACACTAGAACAGATGGACCTAATAGACATCTATAGAAGTCTACATCTAAAAGCAACAGGATACACATTCTTCTCAAGTGCACATGGAACATTCTCCAGAATAGACCACATACTAGTCCACAAAAAGAGCCTCAGTAAATTCCAAAAGATTGAAATACTACCAACCAACTCTTCTGACCACAAGGGTATAAAACTAGAAATAAATTTTACAAAGAAAACAAAAAGGCTCACAAACACATGGAGGCTTAACAACATGCTCCTAAATAATCAATGCATCAACGCCCAAATTAAAATGGAGATCCAGCAATATATGGAAACAAATGACAACAACAACACAAAGCCCCAACTACTGTGGGATGCAGCAAAAGCAGTCTTAAGAGGAAATTATATAGCAATCCCGGCATATTTAAACAAGGAAGAACAATCCCAAATGAATAGTCTAATGTCACAATTATCGAAATTGGAAATAGAGGAACAAATGAGGCCTAAGGTCAGCAGAAGGAGGGACATAATAAAGATCAGAGAAGAAATAAATAAAATTGAGAAGAATAAAACAATAGAAAAAATCAATGAAACCAAGAGCTGGTTCTTCGAGAGAATAAACAAAATAGATAAACCTCTAGCCAGACTTATTAAGAGAAAAAGAGGCTCAAAACATATCAACAGAATCAGAAATGAGAAAGGAAAAATCACAAAGGACACTACAGAAATACAAAGAATTATTAGAGAATACTATGAAAACCTATATGCTAACAAGTTGGAAAACCTAGGAGAAATGGACAACTTCCTAGAAAAATACAACCTTCCAAGACTGACCCAGAAAATCTAAACAGACCAATTACCAGCAATGAGATTGAAGCGGTAATCAAAAAAATACCCTGGAATAAAACCCCCAGGCCAGATGGATTAACCTGGGAATTTTATCAGACATACAGAGAAGACATTATACCCATTCTCCTTAAAGTTTTCCAAATAATGGAAGAGGAGGGAATATTCTCAAACTCATTCTATGAAGCCATCACCCTAATACCAAAACCAGGCAAATACCCCACCAAAAATGAAAACTACAGAAAAATATCCCTGATGAACATAGATGCAAATACACTCAACAAAATATTAGCAAACCGAATTCAAAAATACATCAAGAGGATCATACACCATGACCAAGTGGGATTCATCCCAGGGATGCAAGGATGGCACAACATTTGAAAATCCATCAACATCATCGACCACATCAACAAAAAGAAAGACAGAAACCATATGATCATCTCCATAGATGCTGAAAATGCATTTGACAAAATTCAATATCCATTCATGATAAAAACTCTCAACAAAATGGGTATAGAGGTCAAGTACCTCAACATAATAAAGGCCATATATGATAAACCACAGCCAACATCATACAGAAGAGTGAGAAGCTGAAAGCTTTTCCTCTGAGATCGGGAACAAGACAGGGATGCCCACTTTCCCCACTGTTATTTAACATAGTACTGGAGGTCCTAGCGATGGCAATTAGACAAAACAAACAAATACAAGGAATCCAGATTGGTAAAGAAGAAGTTAAACTATCACTATTTGCAGAAGACATGATATTGTACATAAAAAACCCTAAAGACTCCACTGCAAAACTACTAGAACTAATACTGGAATTCAGCAAAGTTGCAGGATACAAAATTAACACACAGAAATCTGTGGCTTTCCTGTACAGTAACAATGAACCAATAGAAAGAGAAATCAGGAAAACAGTTCCATTCACAATAGCATCAAAAAGAATTAAATACCTAGGAATAAACCTATCCAAAGAAATGAGAGACCTATACCTTGAAAACTACAAGACACTCTTAAGAGAAATTAAAGAGATCCCCTACAAATGGAAACTCATCCAATGCTCCTGACTAGGAAGAATTAATGTTGTCAAAAAGGCCATCCTGCCCAAAACAATATACAGATTCGATGCAATCCCCATCAAATTACCAACAGCATTCTTCAGCGAACTGGAACAAATACTTAAAAAATTCATATGGAAACACCAAAGACCCGAAATAGCTAAAGCAATCCTGAGAAGAAAGAATAAAGTGGGGGTGGGGGAATCTCACTCCCCAACTTCAAGCTCTACTACAAAGCCACAGTAATCAAGACAATTTGGTACTGGCACAAGAACAGAGCCTCAGACCAATGGAACAGAATAGAGACTCCAAACATTAACCCAAGTATATATGGTCAACTAATATTCGATAAAGGAGCCATGGACATACAATGGGGAAATGACAGTCTTTTCAACAGATGGTGCTGGCAAAACTGGACAGCTACGTGTCAGAGAATGAAACTGGATCACTGTCTAACCCCATACACAAAAGTATATTCGAAATGGATCAAAACCTTGAATGTAAGTCATGAAACCATAAAACTCTTAGAAAAAAACATAAGCAAAAATCTCATGGACATAAATATGAGTGACTTCTTCATGAACAGATCTCCCCGGGCAAGGAAAACAAAGGCAAAAATGAACAAGTGGGACTATATCAAGCTAAAAAGCTTCTGTATAGCAAAGGACGCCATCAATAGAACGAAAAGGTACCCTACAGTATGGGAGAAGATATTCATAAATGACAGATCCGATAAAGGATTAACATGCAAAATATATAAAGAGCTCACACACCTCAACAAACAAAAATCAAATAATCCAATTAAAAAATGGGCAGAGGAGCTGAATAGACAGTTCTCTAAAGAAGAAATCCAGTTGGCCAATGGGCACATGAAAAGATGCTCCACATTGCTAATCATCAGAGAAATGCAAATTAAAACCACAATGAGACATCACCTCACACCAGTAAGGACCGCCATCATCGAAAAGACAAACAACAACAAATGTTGGCGAGGTTGTGGAGAAAGGGGAACCCTCCTATGCTGCTGGTGGGAATGTAAATTATTTCAACCATTGTGGAAAGCAGTATGGAGGTTCCTCAGAATGCTCAAAATAGAAATACCATTTGACCCAGGAATTCCACTTCTAGGAATTTACCCTAAGCATGCAGCACTCCAGTTTGAATAAGACAGATGCACCCCTATGTTTATTGCTGCACTATTTACAATAGCCAAGATATGGAAGCAACCTAAATGTCCATCAGTAGATGAATGGATAAAGAAGATACTGTACATATACACAATGGAATATTACTCAGCTGTAAGAAAAAAAACAGATCCTACCATTTGCAACAACATGGATGGAGCTAGAGGGTATTATGCTCAGTGAAATAAGCCAGGTGGAGAAAGACAGGTACCAAATGATTTCACTCATGTATGGACTATAAGTACCATGGAAAACTGAAGGAACAAAACAGCAGTAGAATCACAGAACCCAAGAATGGACTAACAGTTACCAAAGGGAAAGGGACTGGGGAGGATGGGTGGGAAGGGAGGGATAAGAGTGGGGAAAAAAAAGGTGGTATTACGATTAGCATGTATAGTGTGTGTGCATGGGGGGTCTGTGCAACACAGAGAAGACAAGTAGTGATTTTACAGCATCTTTGCTGATGGACAGTGACTGTGAAGGGGTATGTTGGGGGGACTTGGTGAAGGGGGGAGCCTAGTAAACATAATGTCCTTCATGTAATTGTACATTAATGATACCAAACCCCCCCCCAAAATACCATATGGCCCAGTAATTCCATATCTGGGAATTTACCTGAAGAAAATAAAATCACTGATTTGAAAAGATATATGCACTTGTATGTTCATTGCAGCATTACTTAAAATAGCCAAGGTAAGGAAGCAACCTTAGTCTCCATTGATAGGCAATGGATAAAGGATATGTGGTATGTATTTATAATGGAACATTACTCAGCTATTAAAAAAGAATAAAAGCTTACCATTTGCAACAACATGGATGCACCTGGAAAGTATTATGCTAAGTTCAATAAGTCAGACAGAGAAGGACATATATATATATATCACATGATTTCACTAAAATGTAGAATCTTAAAAACGAAACAAACAAACAAGCAAGCAAAGCAGAAATAGGCTCATAAACACAGCAAATGTACTGGTTGTTGTCCTGACCCGCAGGACTATCAATGGGGGTCGACAACCTGGAGGAGAGCATGAAGGGACAAGAGACACAAAGAATGGACAGCAAGACAGGATGTCTGATCAAGCTGACACAGTTTATTGTTTGCAGGCTCAATTTATACAGGTAGCAAGGAAGGCGTGGGTCAGAAGGTGATTGGGCCTTAGGTGGCACCAGCGGGAAGGTGTAGAGGAGTGATTGGGCCTTGGCTGGCTCCGGTGGGAGTGGAGGACCCGGAAGAGAAGCAGGGAGTTCACCATCTTGTGGGTGGGGGCCCTTGGGAGGGAGGTTTCAAGGGTGGGGCTTTCCCCTGGGGCAGAGGGTGTTTCTTGATTAACAAGATGTTGGCAATATTAATAGGCCAGTGGAAAGAACAGAAAAGCACAGGTTGCTAGGTAACTTAACCACTAGTTCTGGCTTAGGAGTTTGCTAAATGCTTTTCTTGGTAATAGGGGAAAACTTGTTTCTAACGTGTGGATGGATTCATTGTTTCCGATTTTACAGGAGAGACTTTACTCAAAGGTTGCTATTGTCTTAAGGCTTTCGTAACTGAGCCTGCCTAAAGGCCCACAGGTTTGCTCCCAACATCTCCCCTCTTTTTCTTATATTGGAACAGCCAGCCTAGCTCCGACTGGGTCAAGGCCTGTGCCTGTCTTAGGTTGTACGGCTGAAGGAAATTCTTATCCATCATGGGGCCATAGTCCTCTAACGACTATACCTTGTCTTAGGTTGGTATTCCCAATACAACCATATCTTACCTGTCATTGGCTACCAGTCTTGACTTAATTTGTTGTAAGAATTAATATTTTTCAGTGAGGATTCTGTAAAGCTGAGTACTCCAAGGTGGGGGTACAGGGGTCTGATCCTCAGTGGGTACCTGGCGTATGTGTACCTGGCATGCGAAGAGAACTCCTTTAGTCCTACAGACTGTGCTTAAGAGAAGGGAGTTGCTTGATTACACACAAAATGTCCTTATTTTCTGAGGAGAGGAAGACACTGGACACAAACCTTTATGCAATCAGACATGTCCCTCAAGGCAGGTTTTTCACTGCCGTTACCCTTGGTACTCAGCCAGCTTACTCAAGGACTCTTAGAAGAGTCATACTGATGTTCATATCTGCTGGAGGAGGGAGCTTCCTCATCGTCGCTATTGCGAGCAAGTTTGTGATAGTGGACTTGAATAGGCTTGCCAACAAGGGTGTCTATTTCCTTCTTTACAAGGCTCATCAAATGTTTAAGAGCCCAAGGGCCAAAAGACAAGAGCAATATTAATCCTATGAGGGGGGCATAAGAGAGAGGGTAAAAGAGTAGTAAGCCATGGAGAGGTGGAGAACCAATTTTTATACCAACTTTCACTCTGCTCTCTTCTATTCTCCTTTTTTCTAACCCTTCTCTAACTCTTCTCATACTATCTCTAACTACTCCTGTTTTGTCAGCATAGAAACAACACGCCTCTTTCAGGGCGGCACAAAGCCCGCCCTGCTGCAGAAAGAGCAGATCTAGCCCTCTGCGATTTTGGAGAACTACTTCAGTGAGGGACGAGATCAAATCTGTCATGTCAGAGATTCCTTTCTGCAATTCTTGGATATCTTGATCTATAGTGGCACTGAGCTCGTGATAGCGGGAGTTAGAAAGAAGCAGAGAAGATATGCCTGTGCCTGCACCTACAGTCCCTAGGCCAAGCAGAACAGTGATAGTAATAGCAGTAATGGGTTCTCAGTGGGAGCGTTTAGGGAGGGAAGGGTCTGAAGATTGTTCCCAGATATGGAAGAACTCATCAGGCCGGTAGTAAATGAGCCTGGGTATAACTTTTACGAGAACACAAAATCCATGTTCTTGTAATACGGGATTGTAGGCACAGGGGGTGAGTCCATCTAAGCAGGCCCACCAGGTGTCATTGGGGGGAATTATAAATTGGGGTCCCCGTTCAATGGGGAAGATTTCCCGATAGAGGTGGGTGTACTCATTAGGGATCGTTTGAAAAGTGTTAGTTATACAAGTCCCGTTACTGACTACTTGGGCTAAGGTTAGGCCTTCCCAACTAGCGCCTTCCCAACGGCAGTTGTAGGTATCATTGGAGGTGGAGAAGTTGCCAGGGATGGCGTCACCTTCATAAAAAGGGGGGGAAGAGTGGTAACATAACCAACATTCGGCGGTAAGCTCAGGAGTGGTGGAATTAAGACTAAGGAAGGTTTGATTTATGAGAGTGAGACAAGGTCTTTAGAGCTCACTAGGGCGGGCACTGGTGGTGTAGGGGAGGGTTTAAGACTGCTAGTTGCGAAGGTATGGTCAGGCGAGAGGGCAGAAGGCTTCAGTGGGGGAGGGTGCTTCCCACCTAGGACTGTATTTGGGCCTATGGTGGCAGAAGGGGTGGCAGGGAACTCTTTAAGGCGTTTAATAGTAAAGGTGATGCCTTCATCATAATGTTCTTTATATAAGCGAAGACCCCAAGTATATCCTTGTGTCTAGCTTGAGGCTTTTTTCCCTGTTTCGGTGAATGTGACTGAAAGAGGGTTGCACCAACTCTGGTAGCACTGTATGTGTGCTCACATTCTGGGAGGGCCTCAGGGTACTGAGGATTCTTGAACCAATGCCCGTTCACAAACAGACTGTGGGAGTAATTGGCTCTGGTTATAATGTAATCCCAGGAAGAGGATGGCTTCCAATAGGTATCTCCCGTGGTCTCACACCCCCATGAAGCACAATAAAAATCTGTTTTGCCTTTGCATTTATGGAGGAGTTCATGGGGTCAGTGTTGCCCGGGGCAGACATAAAAAGAATATGACCTAAGAACTGACCGGCGCCCAGAATCTGAACAACCTGGCATGGCTACATGATCTTTCCGGAAGATATTGGGTGTGGAACTCTGGTCTAGAAGGTGCTCTATTCCCCAGGGGGCCCCTGCTCCCAGGGATAACTTACAGAGATCAGGTTGTAAAACACTTGGCCACCAGACGTCTGGCGAGGTTTGAGAGCGGGACCAAACAACATCTCCTCTTTCAGAAAGCACTATCCAGGTGTAGTTCCAGGGAAAGTGTCGGGATCTCGCGGGTTGTGGCGCTGGCTGATGGCTCAGAGCTGTGGTCATGATCAGGAGGATGAGGACTTTTGGTGACTGCATCTGCAATGGAAAGAGAATTTGTCTCAGGCAGAGATGGAAGCTCCACTCTGGACTGTGGTAAGTTAGCGGTTTTAACTAGCCTTTTAGGGAGCCATTGAGGCTCGGAGTTTTGCTGGTCATAAATGCAGATGGACCCTCGGCCCCAGATAATAACGGGGTCAGGACCTCTCCATGCGAAGGTCAGTGGATCTTTCCATTTTACTAACACTTGAAGTTCATTGGTTTTTGGGTGCCATAACCGATCAGCAGCTGAGGGTCCATGGGAGTCGAGCGTCAAGAAGTTAATGACAAACAAGGCATGGCTAAGTTGATTATGGGGGCTGATAGTTGTATACAGGAGGGGATTGTTCTTGAGGCGGGAGAGCGTGTTCTTAAGAGTTTGATGAGTTCGCTCTACAATTCCTTGTCCTTGGGGATTATATGGGATGCCTGTGATATGTTTTATCTTGAAGTCAGAACAGAAGCACTGAAATTTAGCTCCTGTGTAACCTGGCCCATTGTCAGTTTTTATGATCTTTGGCTTGCCTAGCACTGTAAAATAGCTCAAGATGTGGGTAATGACATCTTTAGAAGCCTCTCCAGTAAGGGGCGACGCGAAGATAAAACCACTAAAGGTATCTATAGTAACCTTTAGTAAAGTATTTCATCTTTTTAAAGGGGGTGAAATGAGTGACATCCATTTGCCAAATTTCATTCGGGATTAGTCCCCAAGGGTTCACTCCTAAATGAGGGACAGGAAGATGTGGAGCACAGTCATTACATCTTTTGACAATTTCTTGGGCTTGCTGTCTGGTAATTTTGAACATGAGCTGCAGAGTATTTGCTGAAAGGTGGTGGAGGGAGTGAGCATGCTGAGCTTGAGTTAGGGGTGCACTGCTGAAAGCTGGAGCTATTAAGGGAAGAGTACGGGTGGCCTGGTCAGCAAGGGCATTGCCTGCTGAAAGAGGGCCGGGGAGTCCTGTGTGAGCCCACAAATGGCCAGTAAAAAAGGGGTTGGAGCGTCGGACTATGAGATATTGAATTTGTCTAAACAGATCAGCGGCGTTGGAGGAAGGTTTAATAAAGGGAGTGGTTTCTAGGAGAGGTACTGAGTGGGCTATGTAGGAACTATCTGTATAAAGATTGAAAGGGGTATTAGAAAGTGATTGGAACACTTGGAGGACTGCATAAAGGTCAACAAGTTGGGCGGATGAAAAGGGAGTGGGCAGGGAGATGGGGGTTTTATCTTGAATAACATATGCTGCCCTCCCTGTTGCTGAGCCATCTGTGAAGATGAGGAGGGCTTCTCACAAAGGAGAGGGGGAGGTAACTTTGGGAAAAACTAGGGGATGTAGTCTACTAAACTGGATTAAAGGGTCAGTGGGATAATGATTATCTATGGTCCCAGCAAAGGAGGCACAAGCGATACCCCAGTCATCGTTGGTCTGTAGCAACCAATCTATCTGCTCTGTAGTATATGGAACTACAAGGATATCAGGATCTTTACCAAAATACTGTCTGCTTAGTTTTCTTCCTTTTATGATAATAGAGACAGCTAGGGAAAAGTAAGGTGTTATGACTTTACAGGTTTGTTGGAGAGGTAGACCCAAAGGAGAGGCTTGCCTCATTGTTCAAGGGTCTTGGTAGACTGCCAAAAAACTCCTACTGGAGCATGGGTGGTGGCACAAATGATAAGATATAAAGGAGAGGAGTAGTCAATCTGAAAGGAGGTTTGTAGAGAGATAGCTTGATTTATCTGTTCTATAGCGGCAACTGTTAGGGGCGTTAGGGTGTGGGGGGAGAGGGGATGCGAGTCGCCTGATAGTAAATTGTTTAAGGGAGTTAAACTTTCAGGGGGAAGTTTTAGGTATGGCCTTAAAAACTGTAGGTTGCCTAACAGTTTTTGAAAGTCATGCAGCGTCTTAAGGGAAGAAGTGTGGAGCTCTATTTTGGGTGTGAAAATTCAGTGAGCTTGAGGCTATAGCCTAGGTAAGTATAGGGTTTGGAGAACTGAATTTTATTGGGAGCAATTTTCAAGTGGGAGGCTTCAAGGGTTTCTAGGAGGTGTTGGAAACAGGCAATGCCTTGAGCTTCATCGGGGGAAGCAATAAGTATGTCATCCATGTAATGAAGGAAGTAAATATGAGGCCATTGTCTCCTAACAGGGTCTAGAATTCGGGCTACGAATTTTTGGGCTAAGGAAGGGCTATTCCTCATACCTTGGGAAAGAACACGCCATTGATACCTAGGCGTTGGTTTGTTAAAGTTGATTTGGGGAAGGCTAAAGGCAAAATGGATACAATCATCTGGGTGGAGAGGAATAGTAAAGAAGCAATCTTGCAGGTCTATAACAATCTTATAATAGTTTATGGGTATAGCAGCAGGGGACGGGAGGCTGGGCTGCAAGGCACCCATAAGGACCATAACTTTATTAATGGCTTGAAGGTCTTGTAGGAGCCTCCATTTGCCTGATTTTTTTGCAAAGACAAAAATGGAGGTATTCCAAGGAGAATTGGAAGGTTCAATATGGCCTGCTACCAGCTGCTCCTGTACAAGCTGCGTGGCTGCATGTAGTTTTTCTGCATTCAGAGGCCACTGATCAACCCAGACAGGCTCGGTTGTTTTCCATGTTATTTTATCGGCATCCTGCTGGGGTACAGGTATGATTGTGGCCTCTAGGAGAAAGGGAATTCTAGTCCCTTTCTCTGAGTATTTGATAAGATGGTCACAGGAGTTCTAATACCTTGTGCATTCTTTCCTAGCCCTTGGCCAGACAAGTAGCCTTGTGTCAGCATTTGCTTGGTCACTAACTCGTTTGGGCTACACATAATAATATTCATTTGAGAGAGAATGTCTCATCCCCACAAATTGACTGGAAGCCTAGGAATTACAAAAGGAATAACTGTCCCTGAATTCCCTTCTTGATCTGACCAATGAAGGGACTGGGAACTAACTTGAGGGTTTTGTGACTGTCCGATTCCCTGTAGGTGGGTGGTGGAGTTTGTAAGGGGCCAGGAAGGGGGCCACTGCTCTTTGGCAACAACAGTGGCATCTGCTCCTGAGTCTAGGAGGCCTTGAAAGGCTTTCCCATTTAAGGACAGAGTTAGCATGGGGTGGGCACGCGTAATTTGTTCAGTCCAATAGACATCTGTGGTGCCTATGTCACTCGTTTCACGGTGCTCTTTAAGGCACTTATTGGAGGAAGGGATAAGGGGTAGGAGAAGAAGTTGGGCAAGGGTATATTCTGCTGGAATATATAGAGGGCCCTTAAGAGTGGAGGCTAGGATCTGAATTTCTCCTTTGAAATCTGGATCAATTACTCCAGGGTGTATTTGAAGCCCTTTTAGGGAGGCTGAAGCACGTCCCAGAATTAAGCCGAAAGTGTTAGGGGGGAGGGTCCCTCAGATGCCCGTCTGTAGAAGCTTTGTCCCTTCTTCTGGAGTCAATATTATACTGGTGGTGGAACAGAGGTCCAATCCTGGGCTGTTTTTTGTGGCTCTCCAGAGGTCTGAAATTGATTTTGGGTTACTGTCGAGGGGATGAACCCAATTGCCCCGGGGTTCATCTTCTGCAGGGGGGCCGGTGGCTGCCCCCTGAAGGGGTTTCCCTGGTTCCTAAAAGGGAGGGGCAGACCTTGTATATCGGTTTTTGACCGGCATTCTTTGGCTCAGTGGTATCCTTTTTGACATCTGGGACAAGGGGTGGAGGGGGGGAATGGATTAGTTGGTTTAGGGGTGTTGCCAGAATCGCTAGGAAGGGGCAGATTAAGGCCAGAATTGGGAGGCCAAGGGTTTCGAGGCTGTGGGCAATCCTTGGCAAAATGACCGGGCTGCTTGCAATTAAAGCAAGTTTTTTGTGTTGAGCCAATGCCTGCCCTTTGCAAGGCAACTCCAATAGCCAGTCCAATGGCATGACTAGTTCCGGCGCCTGCGCAGAGGCGCACGAAGTCAGACACTGACTCTTTGCAATGATGCTGAAGCAGGTCTTGACAGACTGGATTAGCTTTCTCAAAAGCCAGCTGTTTAATAAAGGGGTTGTCAGGCTCTTGGATTCCGAACATGCACTCAGCTGCCTCTGTAAGGCAGCTGACGAAAGAACTATAGGGCTCATCTGCTTCTTGCCGTATCTTAGTAAGAGTGGCAGTAGCGGCTCCTTTAGGGGGTAACTTTTCCAAGCTCCGAGGCCAGCTTGTCTGACTTGAGCCAGGAGGCCTGTGGGAAAGCATGCTTGGACTGCTAGAGTGTTATAAGGAGCTTCACCTAAAATTCTTTTTGCTGTCCAGTCTCTGGAACTGGGTCGGGTAAGATTTTTACTTTCAATTTCTTTAGCGAATTCAGCAAGCTCGGCTTTCCAAAGAACAAAGTCTCCCCTGCTTAAGGCTGCGCGAGCAAGCTGATGGAATTCATTTGGGGTAAGCCAATCATTAGTGATAGATTCTAGCAGAGCTAGAGTAAACGGGGCGGTAGGCCCATAATTGGAAACAGCTGACTTGAGCTTTTCTAGAGCGCAGATATCTAGGGGTGAAAAGGATGTTACTGGAGGCCTGTCATTAGGACACAGGCCTCTTTTGGCTTGGTCTTCAGGGCCATCGTCTAAATAGTCATCTTTATTGTCACTCCATGAGTCTCTCTGGATTCTATCAACAGGAGTAGTACTCACGGGACCTTCTTCTTTCCTATCAGGATCAGTGCTCTCTTCTTCAGGGTTATCGGGGTCAAATAATCTAGGGGAGGGGCTCCGGGGAATAGAAACCCCACTCCGTAGGGAGACAGGAAAAGTCAGGACAGGGTTGGGCGATTTTTTTGTTTTGTGAAAAAGTGATTTTGGGGGGGGGAATACTTTTAGAGGAAGAATTTGGGGTGTGGGTTAAATGGGTTAGTTTGGAGAGCTCTTGATCTAGGTCGTGGATGGCTTGTAGGAGTTGGATTTGTTCTTTTCTATTTTTGACCATCTGCCTGAGGACTGAGAGGTCATTTGCAGCATGCAAACGCTCACGGGAGAGAGAGGAGAAGGTGGGAAACACTTAGTCAAGAACAGGAGAGTGATAAGGTGGCGGGGGGATGAAAGGGGGTAAGGTTACTGCTTGTGGGTGAAGCGCAGACACAAGGGTGATGGTAGGGGCTTTAGGTGGCCAGTCAGGATTATTATAACGCACTGCCTCTTCCTCCAAAGTGGCTTCATCAGCGGGATTAAGGGGCTCATCAGGATTTAAGTCGATGAGACTAGGGTAAATATTTGGGGGAGGGATAACAGGGAGAGGACAGGAGTCAGCGGAATTATCAGGGGAGGAAACCTTTTCCGTCAGTGACGGGGAAAGAGACTCAACCATTGGTAAGGGTGGGAGTCTGTCTGATATTTGGGAGGGGTTTGCAGTGGAATCTGAAGGATGTGTTTTGAGAGAAGGGGGGGCTGGCCGAGAAGCCTCGGAAGGGGGACAAGAGCGAGATCTCAAGGTTTTTTCTCCCTCAATGACAACTTTCTGTAAATCGGGCCACTCGCGATGAACGCGCAGGACATCATTAATGAGATTCCAATAGCTAAATGCTGACACAGGTACTTTTTCTGGACCAAAAACTCTGTAATAGTCTTGAAAGCAATCGCCCACTCGTTGCCATTTCTTTTCACTGATGGTTCCTTCTTGAGGGAACCAAGGAGAGACATCTTCAATAAAGACTAAAAGGCATTTCAAATCTTTTTTCTTAACCCTTCTTCCTCATGTCCTGAGGGACTCTTTGAGTCCGGCTATAAATAAATCTTCCTGCGAGGATGCTTGCCCCATGCTTACCTTCCTAAATGCATCGCCGATTGAGTATACACGAGTCTGTCTCACGCCAGGTTCGGAACGTGGCGACTCTGGTGAGGGTCTTGTAGCTGCAGACACCTCCTTTCATGGGTGGGCCCACGGGTGGGCCCACCTCCACCCTCCTGGGGGTGACGTTCTCGCCTCTCTGGTCTGTCGGGCCCCACATTGGGTGCCAGTTGTCCCGACCCGCAGGACTATCAACGGTGGTTGATGACCTGGAGGAGAGAATGAAGGGGCAAGAGACACAAAGAATAGACAGCAAGACAGGATGTCTGATCAAGCTGACACAGTTTATTGTTTGCAGGCTCAATTTATACAGGTAGCAAGGAAGGGGTGGGTCAGAAGGTGATTGGGCCTTAGGTGGCACCGGTGGGAAGGTGTAGAGGGGTGATTGGGCCTTGGCTGGCACCGGCGGGAGTGGAGGACCCGGAAGAGAAGCAGGGAGTTCACCATCTTGTGGGTGGGGGCCCTTGGGAGGGAGGTTTCAAGGGTGGGGCTTTCCCCTGGGGCAGAGGGTGTTTCTTGATTAACAAGATGTTGGCAATATTAATAGGCCAGTGGAAAGAACAGAAAAGCACAGGTTGCTAGGTAACTTAACCACTAGTTCTGGCTTAGGAGTTTGCTAAATGCTTTTCTTGGTAATAGGGGAAAACTTGTTTCTAACGCGTGGATGGATTCATTGTTTCCGATTTTACAGGAGAGACTTTACTCAAAGGTTGCTGTTGTCTTAAGGCTTTCATAACCGAGCTTGCCTAAAGGCCCACAGGTTTGCTCCCAACAGGTTGTTGCCATAGGAAAATAAGGTCGGGGGACAGGTGAAGGAGATGAAGAGATACATACTTCCAATTAGAAAATACATAAGTCATGGCTATGAAAAGTACAGCCTAGGGAATGTAGTTAATGATATTGTAATATCTTTATATGATGAGAGATGTTGATTATACTTATGGTGAGCATTTAGGAATGTATATTGTAGAATCACTGTGTTGTAAACCTGAAACCAACACAATATTGTATATTAAGCACATTTCAATAAAAAAGGACAACAACCCAAAATCTCAGCAATGTTTTTTGTGTAGATTATTCAAACACTTATAGACAAAGGCAAAGGAAGCAGAACAGCTAGAACAATTTTCAAGAAAAAAATAATAAGGTGGGAGGAATTAGTCTATCCAGAGTCAAGACTCATTAATTAGCCATAGTAGTCAATCCTGAGTGATATAGGTAGATATATAGACATGTAGATCAATGTAACAGAATAGGAAACACAGAAGAAATCTATACAAATATGCACAAATTAATTGTCGTAAAGGTGTGAAATCAATTCAGTGGAGCGAAAAAAGCCTTTTCAAGAAATGATGCTGGAGCAACCAGACATCAGTTAGCAAAAAGCAAAAGAAGAACCTCATTCTATGTTTCACATATCACACAAAAATTAACTCAAAATCAATCACACGCTTAAATGTAAAATGTAAACTACAAAACCTTTAGGGTAAAAAAACATGGGAGAAAATCTTTGGAGTCTGTGGATAGGTAATGAGTTGGTGGACATGAAAACAAAAACATGATCCATAAAGTGAAAATTGATAAATTGGACCGCATTATATTCTAAAACTTCTTTTGCTCTGAAATTCCCAATTGATAGAATGAAAAGACAAGCTGCAGAATTGGAGAAAATATGTATAAACCACACATTCAGCAAAGGAGTAGAATCTACAATATGTTTTAAAATGCTCAGTTAGAACCCAAGAATGGACTAACTGTTACCAATGGGAAAGGGACTGGGGAGGATGGGTGGGAAGGGAGGGATAAGGGGATAAAAGGGGTATTACGATTACCAGACATAATGTAGGGGAGGGCACGGAGAGGGCAGTACAACACAGAGAAGAGAAATAATGACTCTACAGCATCTTACTACGCTGATGGACAGTGACTGTAATGGGGTATGTGGTGGGAACTTGATGGGGGAGTCTAGTAAACATAATGTTGCTCATGTAATTGTAGATTAATGATACCAAAAAAAAAGAGAATATATTTACTCTAAATTTTGAGCAAACAATTTTGGTCAAATTTTAAAAGTTTTTTCTATTCCCAGTTTGTTAACAATATCTTCAAATCATAAATTATTGCTGAATTAAAAAATATCAGCAGTTACAAATTCAAACAAACTAATTAGAAAATGGGCAAAAGACATGACGTGTCATTTCACTGAAGATGTATAGATGTCAAATAAACAAACAATGCAATATTCAACATCATTAACTATTAGGAAAATGCAAATTAAAGCCACAATTCACTTATCAGAATTGTTAAAATAATAAATAGTGACAACAAGAAATGTCAAGAATGCAGAGAAATTGGATTATTCATGCATTGCTGGTAGGAATATAAAATGGAACAACCATTCTTTTTTAAACTGAAGTGTTATTTATATACAATATTATGTTGGTTTCAAATATGCAAATATGTTGTTTTCAAATATGGTTCAACAGTGACTTATTATTATCTTCACACCCTCTAGTGTGGTTACTATCAACATAGAAAGATGTTACAGAATCATTGACTATTTTCTCCATGCTGTACAACCGTCCCCATGACCAACTTACATTGTGATTGCAAATTATTTTGTCCCTTTATCTCCTCCCACTCCTCTCCACCCCAACCCCTCTCCCTTGGTAATCACTAGTCACTTCTCAGTGTCTATGAGTCTACTGCTATTTTGTTCCTCTGTCTTGCTTTGTTTTCATATTCCACAAATAAGTATCATTTGGTATTTATCTTTCTCTGCCTGACTTATTTCACTGAGCATAATACCCTATAGATCTATCTATGTTGCAAATGGCAGGATTTCATTTCTTTTAATGGCTGATTTATATTCCATTGTGTATATATACCTCATCTTCTTTATCCATTCATCTATACATGGACACTTGCTTCCAACTCTTGGCTATTGCAAATAGTGTGGTGATAAACATGGGGTGCATATGTCTTTTCAAATCAGAGATTTTGTTTTCTTTGGATAAATTCTCAGTAGTGGAATTACTGTATTGAGGTATTTCGATTTTTAGTTTTTTGAGGAACCTCCATACTTCTTTCTACAATGGTTGCACCAATTTACATTTGCACCAACAGTATAGGAGGATTCCCAGTTCTTTTCAACTTCAACATTATTTATTCCTTGTGTTTTGGATAGTGGTCATTCTAACTAGTGTGAGTTGCTATCTCATTGTGGTTTTGATTTGCATTTCCCTGATGATTAGTGACGTGGAGCATCTTTTCATGTCCCTATTGGAAATCCGTATTTCTTCTTGGGAGAAATGTCTGTTCAGGTCCTCTGCCCAATTTTTAGTTGGGTTATTTGTTTTTTGGTGTTGAGGCATATGAGCTCTTTATGTATTTTGTATGTACACCCCTTATAGTATGAGTCATTTATGTAAATATTCTCCCATACTGTAGGTTGCCATTTTGTTCTGTTAATGGTGTCCTTTGTTGTACAGAAGATTTTTAGTTTGATGTAGTCCCAATTCTTCATTTTTTATTTCCCTTGTCTGAGGAGATGTGTTCAAGAGAAAATTTCTCATGCTTATGTTCAAGAGATTTTTGCTTGTTTTCTTCTAAGAATTTTATGGTTTCGTGACTTACATTCAGGACTTTGACCCATTTTGAATTTACTTTTGTGTATGGAGTTAGAAAATAATCCAGTTTCATTCTCTTACATGTAGCTGTCCAATTTTGCCAACACCAGTTATTGAAGAGGCTGTCTTTTCCTCGTTGTAAATTTATGGATCTTTTATCAGATATTAACTGACTATATATGAGTGGGTTTATATCTGGGCTTTGCAGTCTGTTCCATTGATCTATGGGTCTGTTCTTGTGCCTGTACCACATTGTTTTGATTACTGTAGGTTTGTAGTAGAGCTTGAAGTGAGGCAGCATAATCCCCCCAGTTTTGTTTTTCTTTCTCAGGATTGCTTTGGCTATTCAAGGTCCTCTGTGGTTCCATATGAATTTTTGAACTATTGTTACAGTTTATTGGAAAAGGCTGTTGGAATTTTGATAGGGATTGCATTTAATCTGTAAATTGCTTTGGGCAGGATGGCCATTTTGACAATATTAATTATTTCTATCCATGAGCATGGGATAGCATTTCATTTATTGATGTCTTCTTTAAATCCTCTCATGAGTGTCATCGTTTTCAGAGTATAGGTCTTTCATCTCCTTGGTGAGTTTTATTCTTAGGTATTTTATTCTTTTTGATGCAATTGTAAATGGAGTTGTTTTCCTGATTTCTCTTTCTGCTAGTTCATTGTCAGTATATAGAAATGCAACATATTTCTGTGTATTAATTTTATATCCTGAAACTTTGCTGAATACAGTTATTAGTTCTGGTAGTTTTTTTTTTGTGTGGAGTCTTTAGGGTTTTCTATGTATAATATCATGCTGTCTGGAAATAGTGAGAGTTCAACTTTTTCCTTACCAGTTTGTCTTTTATCTCTTTCTTTTGTCTGATTGCTGTGGCTAGGGCCTCCAGTACTATGCTAAATAAAAGTGATGAGAGTGGAAATGCTTATCTTGTTCTGGATCTTAGAGGAAAATCTTTCATCTTTTTGCTTTTAAGTATGATTTTGGCTGTGGGCTTGTTGTATATGGTTTTTATTATGTTGACATATGTACCTTCCAAAAGCATTTTGTTTTTATCATGAATGGATGTTGGATTTTGTCAAATGCTTTTTCAGCATCTATAGAGATGATCATATGGTTTCTATCCTTCTTTATGTTAGTGTGGTTCATTCATGACATTTATTGACTTATGAATTATGTACCATACTTTCAATTCCTGGAATAAATGACACTTTGTCATGATGGATGATCTTTTTTAATGTATTTTTGAATTTGCTCTGCTAATATTTTGTTGAGGATTTTTGCATCTATGTTCATCATGGATACTGGTCCATAATCCTTTTTTGTAGAGTCTTTCTCTGGTTTTGGTATTAGAGTGATGCTGGCATCATAGAATGAGTTTGGAGTAGTCCCTCCTCTTCTACTTTTTGGAATACTTTAATAAGGTAAGTATTAGCCCTTCTTTAAACATTTGGTAGAATTCATCTGTGAAGCTATCTGGACCTGGAATTTTGTTTTTTGGGGAATTTTTTGATTACCAATTTGATTTCATTGCTGGTTATTAGCCTGGTCAGATTTTCCTTTTTTTTCATGGGTCAGTCTTGGAAGGTTATATTTTCATAGGAAGTTGTCCAACTGGATGCAAGGTAGGTGGTAACTCCTTATGCTATTTTTCTCAATTTTTAAGAAGTATCTAAAACTGTTCTAAAAAATAAAGTACATTAGAATTAGGGCTATTGTGTGGGAGGATTCTGAAAAGATAGTTGAATAGGAAGCACCTGAAATCTGTTTCCCCACATAGACAACTGCACTGGTAGAAATTATCTGTTGTAACTATTTTGTAAGTCTAGAGTGTATTGAAAGATTGAAATTTCCTGTAGAAGGCTTTGGATGGTTAATTTCAGTTAATTTTGGTCAAGTTTAGCTCTTAGGACAGCAGCAGCTACTAATCCACAACCCCCAACCACTTGTCTGGCATCTGTGCTTGTGTTCCTGGAGCAGCTTCAGATAGCTTGCAGGAGCCAGAGTAGGCAAAAAAGGCCCTTGTCCTCCAAAATATCAGGGAAAAGGTTTCTAACCACTGATTACTGCTTCTGGTCACAAAGATGCAGATGAGAGACAGTGACTATTGTACCTCTCTGCATTGTTGCAAATGCCTTCCCCTTCAGCTGAAGTGACTTCCAAAGGATTTAAAGGGCTGGTGCCTTTGCACTCTCCTCCTCCTTTAGTTCTCTCTTTTTCTCCTTTTGAGAGCTAAACATTAGAGATTAGGGTGTATAAAAAAACCTGCATATATGGAGAAATTAGAAAGTGACCGTACATACCCAGAGATGGCTCATAAAAGACCTGAGAAGATCTTAATTTTATACTGCAGGCTGATCCGCAGCATAGAGACAGCCTACAGCAATGAAAAAAAAACCGAAAACAAAACCAAAGACAAAAACAGCAAACCTTGTGGAAGGGAGAGAATCTGATTTCCAGACTTACCACAAATAACTTTGTTCTCAATGAATCCCAGTTCTGAATAAAAAAATTTATAAGGCACGCAAAGAAGCAGGAAGTATAGCTTATTCAATGGGAAAAAATAAATAAATAAACAGAAATTGCCCTGAAAAATACTTGACGGCAGATCTACTAGACGAATGCTTTAAATGTCTGTCTTAAAGATGTTTGATTGACTAAAGGAAGATATGGGAAAAGTCAGGAAAACAATGTATGAACAAAATGGAAATATCAATATAGAAATAGAAAATTTAAAAAGAAACCTAAAAGAAAGTCTGGAGCTGAAAAATACAATAGCTAAAATGAAAACTTCACTAGAGGTATTCAAAGTTAAACTTGAGCAGACATAAGAGTCAGATGGAAGATAGGACAATCAAAGTTATACAGTCTGACAAACAGAAGGAAAAAAATATTGATTATTGATGAAAAGTGAACAGAGTCTAAGGGACCTGTGGGACACCATCAAGAGGACAAACATGCACATTGTAGAAGTCCCAGAAGAAGAGAGAAGAAGGGGACAGAAAGAATATTTGAGGAAATAATGGCTGGAAACTTCACATATTTGATGAAAGGCATGTGTATAAACACCCAAGAAGCTCAATTAACTCCAAGTAAGATGAACTCTAAGGTACTCATATTGTGACACATTATGATCAAACTTTCAAAGGCAAAAGAAAAGAAAGAATGTCAAAAGCAGCTAGAGAAGCAACTCATTATCTACAAGTGAACCTCAGTAAGATTATAAGCATATTTCTGATCAGAACCTTTGGAGACCAAAGGCAGTGGAGTGATGTATAATTCTTTTAATATATAAACAAACAAAAACCTGTCAACCAAGAATCCTATATTCAGCAAAACTATTCTTCAAAAGTCAGGTAGAAATTAAGACATTCCCAGATAAACAAAAGGTGTAGTTCATTACCACTAGACCAGCCCTGTAAGAAATGCTACCTGTAGGACACTAAATGATAATTCAAAGCCATACAGAGAACTAAAGATCTCCATAATGGTAAATACATAGGTAATTGTTAAAGCTAATATTATTTGCTAACAATGATTTATAACTACACTTTTTGTTTTTGGCATGATTTAAGAAACTAATAACATTGAAATTTATTACTAGTTTAAATTCTAGTATTATTGTAACTTTGGTTTGAAACTCCAAATTTTGTTTCCTACATTATTTAAGAGACTAATACATTTAAAGTAATTTTTAGTTTATTTTTTGGGACACAAAATGTATAAAGATGTAATTTTGAGACATCAAAAAGTGAAAGAGGTGGAGGCACAGTTGCAAAGGAGCAAAAGTTTTGTATGTTATCAAAGTTAAGCTGCTGCAAATTGAAATTAGAGTGTGAAAACATTAGGATGTTAAATGTAATCCCCATGGTAACCACAAAGAAAATAGCTATAGGGTATACATAAGAGGGAATGATGAAGGAATTGTAACATTTCACTAGAAAAAATCAAGTAAGCACAAAAGGAGACAGTAATGTAGGAAATGAGGACAAAAAACTTTATAAGTGTAGCTATGGGAGGAGGGATTCCCCACCCAGGGCAAGTTCTCTGCGAATTTAGTGAGACCAAACAAAGACAAGAGCAGGAAGTTGGGAATTAAAGGATCTATTTTCACGGCTCAGTCTCTCCTCACATGCACTGGTCAGAACCTCCTCTGCTCAGCTACCAAGGTCTGTCTCCGGTTGCTCTACTCTTCTCCCCTCTTGCACTGGGAGAACCTCTTTTGGTGGGTTCCTGGTGACTGGTGGGTACCTGAACAATTACATACCAGGAATGGAGGGGAAGAGAGAATGGATGTTTCCTCTCTACCCCTAAACTGGACTGGTAATCCCATGACTGACCAGCCAATTTGTTCCCGGTAAAACATTTCATAGATGGGCAAACAGGATACCTCTTAACACCAGGCAGGAATCCTGGTCAGAAAGTTCCATTTTCCCACAACAAGGCATATAGAAAATAAATTGCAAAATGATACAAGGAAGTCCCTCCTGATCAGTAATTACCTTAATTGTAAGTGAATTAAACTCTCCAATGAAAAGACAGAGATTGGAAGAATAGGCAAAAATACACAATCTAACTACATACTATCTACAAGAGGCTCATTTTAGATACAAAGACATGAATACATTGAAAGTGAAAGGATGGAAAAAAGATTTTCTATGCATACTTTAACCAAAAGAGACCAGGATAACTATACTAATAGCCAAATTAGACTAAATCAAAAAAGGTTACAGGAGACAAAGGACGTTAAATATTAATAAAAGGTTCAATACAGTTATATCTCATTGCCCAAGATACAGAGACATGAGAACTCTAATACATTGCCATTAGAAGCAGAAATTGGCATAACATTTCTGGAAAGCAATTGTCATACATTAAAAAACCCTTCAAAAAGTATTTATCCTTTGAAATAAGAATTATGCTTTTAGGAATTTACCCAAAGAAAATGATCATGGATATATATTAAAAACATATATTTAAAATAATGTTCATCCAGAATTATTTATTACTGTGGTAAATAAACAAACTTATTGCCAAGAATAGGGAAATAAATATATGACATATGAGATAAAATACCTTGCTGCCACTAAAAATCATGTTATAGCAGAATGTTTATTGACACAGACAAATGATTAGATTACAAAAAAGTACATACAGTGTAACTTACTATGATAGGTAATTCTTCTTATTATGAAAGCTCTGAGCACACTGCACTTTATAAAACAAGACTGGAAGCCAAAAGTAACTAAAAATGTTCAGAATCTCTAGCTATTTTAAAATTTATAAATCACATACTAAATAAATGTAGGTTCAAAAAGGTAATTACAATTAAAATTGCCAAGTTTAGAATATGGAAACAAAACTTGTAGATTCTGGCCCAAAATAGTATTTAGCAGCAAAAAGTTTTATTATATTATAATTCAGGAAGATTTACAAAGAACTACATAGCAAAATTGCAGAAATTATAGACATGAAAAAAGGTTAAAGTGAAAGATTAATTTTAATAACAAAAGTGAATTAGACAAAAACAAAATTGATGAATGAAAAAGAAAACTGCTTCTTTGAACAAAATAAACATATTTAAAATAGAAAAATACCAAAGAAATATAAAGAATTATCAGAGAATACCATGAAAAATTATATGCTAAAAAACTGGTTAACCTAGAAGAAATGGATAACATTCTAGAAAAATACAACCTTCCAAAGCTGAGTCAGGAAGAAACAGAAAATCTGAACAGACCAATTACCAGCAATGAAATTGAACCGGTAATCAAAAAACTACTACCTAAGGACAAAATTCCTGGACCAGATGGTTTCACTGATGAATTTTATCAAACATATTGAGAAGACCTAATACCCACCCTCCTTAAGTTTTCCAAAAAGTAGAAGAGGAGGGAATACTTCCAAACTCATTCTGTGAGGCCAACATCACTCTAGTACCAAAACCAGGTAGATACCACAAAAAAAGAAAATTACAGACCACTATCCCTAATGAACATAGATGCAAAAATACTCAACAAGAAAAAAGAAAGGGGGCATTACGATTAGCATGTATAATGTGGGGGTGGGGCATCGGGAGGGCTGTTCAACACAGAGAAGACAAGAAGTGATTCTACAGCATCTTACTACACTGGTGTACAGTGACTGTAATGGGGTTTGTGGTGGGGACTTGGTGATGGGGGGCGTCTAGTAAACATAATGTTCCTCATGTAATTTTAGATTAATGATACAAAAAAATACTCAACAAAATATTAGCAAACCAAATTCAAAAATAAATAAAAAAGATCATCCATCATGATCAAGTAGGATTTATTCCAGGGATACAAGGATGGTACAACATTCGAAAATCCATCAACATCATCCACCACATCAAAAAAAGGAGGACAAAAACCACATGATCATCTCCATAGATGCTGAAAAAGCATTTGACAAAATTCAACATCAACATCCGTTCATCCTGATCAATCAGCAGCTATCAACACTGAGGCAGGACTCTCCAGCAGCAAAAAGATTATGACTCAGTGAAAGTTCAGGTGATAGCATTTTTTAGCAATAAAGTATTTTTAATTGAAGCATCCACATTGGTTTTTTTAAAGACATAATGCGATTTCACACTTATAGACTATAGTCTAAATAAAACTTTTATATTCACTGGGAAACAAATTCCTGTTGTGGAGGACTAACAAAAGCTCAAATGAGGAAATGATGCAGTAAAGCCAATAAACTTATTTGACTCACTATTGCTGTATTCACTTTATTGCAGTGGTCTGGAACTGATCCTGAAATATCTCCAAGATTTGCCTATACATTTTAACAGGAGATATACAGGGCCATCTTTCAAAACAGACTTGGCAAAATCAGAGGTGGCACCCCACAACTTTTCATCAGGCAGAGGGCATTGTTTTCAACCCATAGCTGCACTAAGTGCTAAGCAAGAGCTTCATTTCTGGCTAATAAACCTTCTGTCCAGAAAAGCCCTAGGGCTTTGAGGATGAACTATGTATAAAGCCACTATCCACAGCTTTCATCCATTGGTTCCTAGAGTTTTCTTCAGTCTCAACCACTACCCTCAGGTGAGTTAATTACTACCAGAGAGTTGGCCTCAAAAGGCCTGTACCTGAAGTGAACACAATGTCTGTATTCAGCAGGCACATCCCTCCTTTCCTCTTCTAGGCACCCACAACCAGCTGGGCTTCTGTTGGGCCTGATCAGTACAAGAGCAGAATCCTGGCATTTCTCTCTCCATCCTGGGCCTATTAGCTTCCTAGTTTCCTTAAGCTCAAAGACTTTTCACTCAAGTGCCTAATTAGTGCCCTGGCCCCTTACCCAGGCTCACAGGCTAATGTCTTTGAAGTACAAAGAGACTGCTCAGAAAATAACTCAAATGTGAGAGCACATTCCTTGTTCCTTGGCTGCCAAAAGCCAACTTCTTTGGGCTCTCCCTCTGAGCTGAAAAACGAGGAGAGGGTAATCCAAGGCTTTCACAAATTCCTGTTGTTGTGGAGGACTAACAAAAGCTCAAATGAGGAAATGATGGAGTAAAGCCAAAGAAGGGGCAAAGCTGGGGAAAGAGTTGATGAGAGAGAAGCGAAAAGCATGGCATGAGAGCAGAGATGGCTCTATTCAAGAGCCCCTGCTTTCTGACAAGGTACACACTGTGATGAAAGAATAGCAAATCAGGTAAGGAGACCATGGTGGGTGTGAAGCTTAGCTATCCAACCGTTGTACCCAACAGTAAGCGGAGAAAATGGCTCTATGAATTGGAGGCTCTGTTGGCAGAAATTTTCCCACTCCTGCCCCATCACACTTTTTCAGAGTCCCCAGAACATGGTAAGAGAATAAACATAGATGGGAAACGTGAGGGTAGTTGGAATGGCTTAGGTAGGGCATGGGGACTATATGGGGTAGGTGGCAGGCAGCTAAGGACTGTGCTGATAGTATGCTGGTACATCTGACCAGATGGTCAGCACATACTAGTCAGATGACTGAAAGCATTTGTGAAACACATTTAAGAGGAGGCAAGTGAAGGCACTTCAAGGGTCAGCCAGGGAGCTCTAGAAGGAAGAAATGCAACACCTTAGTCCTCCTTGGGGTCTGAGATGGCAGGAGCCCTGACCTCCATTTCTGTCTGTGGGTAACCAGAGAGTGACCTCCAACTGAGCTGCATGTATTAACTATTTTTCTAACCTTGTGCAGGGCCCAGAATTAAATGCTAGATAATCATTTTTCCACTGAATAGATGAAATGCTCATGTTCAGGGAAGCTGATTCCAAACTTTTTTCCATTTTCTGACAAACACTATGTTGAGAAGCTTTCTCTTCCTGCTCAGTCTCTCTAAGCCCATTTACTTTAGTAGCTACTCACCATCCATCCATGGTGCCCAGAAATTTACTCCAAATTTGTAGGAAGCCTTTATTTAAATATTCCAAAGGTATTTTCACATTTGTCCTGGCATTTGATCCTGCCAGTGTTTGTTTGTTTTTTTCCCCCTTCATTAGAATGTGGTGGTGTTTTTCTGGGTTGACACTACAATACTGGAGAACTTTCTTATCCAAGCATTCAATATTTAAACAAACCCTATTCTTAGCCTTCCATACTTCTCTCAAAATGTGCCAACTTTAAGGGGCTACCTATTTTTGAGTGTCAAAACTTGTAAAGTCAAATAATCATTGAAAACATGAGTTGTCTTATTATGTCCTTATTAGGTTATTTGGCCTCCTTCTCTCTGTTAGTATCACTTATTCCTTCCATTTTTAGAATCAGAAGATCTAGAGATCCAGTTCCTAATTTCATAAGACTGAGGCCTAGAAAGCCTCACACTTAGGGGTTCCCATGCTATGCCTGAAAATGCAGTCCTTCTAATTCCTGCCCTAGTCCTTCAAGGGTGACTTGGCCCTATTTACTGGGTTTGACCCACTGATTTGGCGACACCTAGCTTAGGACCATGACCAGTTATCTACTCTAGTAGCTAAGGTATATTACAGGTGGTTGTTGAACCAAAAACCATCAGTGCTTGGAGGAACTATGAACTGAAACAGTTTCCTCAACTTTCTCTGAGGAAGCTGGCCAGCATCAACAAACTCACACTGTCAGACATTTGGCTGATAGAGGGCTTGGGGAAGAGGCAGGAGGCAGAGATGGATAGACAAGAAATGAGGATACAGAAGGAGGGACACACACATCTAAAACAGAAAGGTTTCTGACAAGGGCCTTATTAGAACTACAGAATGTTAAAAATGAAAGGGTCCTCAGGAATAGAACGAATAACCAAGATGCCTTCACTGATGAATTCCAAACATTTAAAGAAGATATAATACCAATTTGACACAAACTCTTACAAAAAATAGGATGGAACACTTTCCAACTCATTCAAGTCCAGTATTACCCTAATACCAAAACCAGATAGAGACATCACAAGAAAACTACAGATGAATATCCTTCATAAATACAGTAACAAAACTCTTAGCAACATTTTAGCAAATTGAATCCAACAACATATATATATAAAATGATAAAACATCACAATCAAATAGTATTTATCCCAGAAATACATGGTTAGTTCAACATCCAAAAATCAATCAATACAGTTGTAATTATAACAAGACTACCTTTTTCAATCCCATATAATTATCTCAATAGATGCAGAAAAAGCATTTGACAAAATTCAATATCCATTCTTGATAAAACCTCTCCACAAATTAGTAATAGAAGGTGACTTAAGGGAGGCAGAGCCAAGATGGCAGTGTGAGTAGGAGGGTGGGAATCTCCTCCCAAAAACATATATATTTTTGAAAATACAACAAATGCAAATACCCTAAAAGAGAGACCAGAAGATACAACCACACCCACGAGAACCCAGCACCTGGCAAAGAGGGTAAGATAAAAGCCCCGGCCCAGCGGGACCCAAGAGCCCCTCACCCCAGCTCCCGGTGGGAGGAGAGGAGTCAGAGTGGGGAGGGAGAGGGAGCCCAGGACTGCTAAATAGCCAGCCCGAGCCATCTGCACCCAGAGTGCAGACACACAGTGCGAGGAGTGCGGGAAACCAGTGAAATGGGACAGTAAAACCTGAGAATGGGTACCTGCAGGCAGTGCCCCTGGGACAAAGAAAATTAAGTGCTTTTTGAAAGTCTTAAAGGGACAGGAACCCCACTGCTGGATGGAAGCATCCCGACACACTCAGCCCAGCAGCTGGGAATCCAGGAGAACTCCAGGCACCCTAACCCCCTGGGCAGCAGCACAGCTCTGAGACCCCTCACGGAGATAAACAGCCCCCCACCCTTCCCCCTCCAGAACGGCCCTGCCATAGCAGAGCAGCAGCCTGAGGCTGGCCATGCCTACAGAAGGGGAGCTTCCTCCATAGTGGCCGGTCAAGCAACAGAGACCCAGTCTATGCACAACTGCCCAACACAAGCCGCTAAGGGTCACCGTTGTCCCAGGAAAGAAAGGCCAGGAGCAAGTAAAAAGGGTCTTGGTTCTCCCAGCTGACAGACGAGCCAACAGCATACCATTGCATCTATTGACATGAAGAGGCAGAAAAATCTGATCCAGACCAGACTAACCCAGACATCCTTCATAACCTCCTCTGAGAAGGAATCTAGGGAGATAGATTTAACCAACCTTCCTGAAAAAGAATTCAAAATAAAAGTCATAACCATGCTGATGGACTTGCAGAGAAATATGCAAGAGCTAAGGAGGGAGAATACAGAAATAAAACAATCTCTGGAAGGACTTCAAAGCAGAATGGATGAGAAGCAAGAGACCATTAATGGACTAGAAATAAGAGAACAGGAATGTAGAGAAGCTGATGCAGAGAGAGATAAAAGGATCTCCAGGAATGAAAGAATATTAAGAGAACTGTGTGCCCAATTGTAACTGAAATATATTCACATTATAGGAGTACCAGAGGAAGGAGAGAGAAAAAGGAATAGAAATGTCTTAGAAGAAATATTTGTTGAAAACTTCCACAAACTGGGGGAGGAAATGGCCTCTGAAAACACAGAAGCACACAGAACTCCAAAGACAAGGGACTTAAGGAGGGCAACACCAAGACACGTAATAATTAAAATGGCAAAGATCAAAGACAAGGACAGACTATTAAAGGCAGCCCGAAAGGAAAAAAAGTAACCTACAAAGGAAAACCGATCAGGCTATCATCCGACTTCTCAACAGGAACCTTACAGGCCAGAAGAGAATGGCATGATATATTTAACAATGAAACAGAACGGCCTTGAAACAAGAATACTGTATGCAGCATGATTACCATTTAAGTATGGAGGGATTAAACTATTCCCAGACAAGCAAAAGTTAAGAGAATTTGCCTCCCACATACCACCTCTACAAGGTATCTTAGAGGGACTGCTCTAGATGGGAGCACTTCTAAAAAGAGCACAGAACAAAACACCCAAAATATGAAGAATGGAGGAGGAGGAATAAGAAGGGAGAGAAACAAAGAATCATTAGACAGTGTTTATAATAGCTTAATAAGTGAGTTAAGTTAGACAGTAAGATAGTAAAGAAGCTACCCTTGAACCTTTGGTAACCACAAACTTAAAGCCTGCAATGGCAATAAGTACATATCTTTAAATAATCACCCTAAATGTAAATGGACTGAATACACCAATCAAAAGACACAGAGTAATAGAATGGATAAAAAAGCAAGACCCATCTATATGCTGCGTACAAGAGACCCACCTCAAACCCAAAGACATGCACAAGTTAAATGGCAAGGGAGGGAAAATGATATTTCATGCAAACAAAAGGGAGAAAAAAGCAGGTGTTGCAAAAGTAGTATCAGACAAAATAGACCTCAAAACAAAGAAAGTAACAAGAGATAAAGAAGGACATTACATAATGACAAAGGGCTCAGTCCAATAAGAGGATAAAGCCATTATAAATATATATGCACCCAATACAGGAGCACCAACATATTTGAAACAAATTCTAACAGAATTAAAGGAAGAAATAGAATGCAATGCATTCATTCTAGGAGACTTCAAGCACACGACTCACTCCAAAGGACAGATCCACCAGACAGAAAATAAGTAAGGACACAGAGGCACTGAAGAACACACTAGAACAGATGGACCTAATAGCCATCTACAGAACTCTACATCCAAAAGCAACAGCATACACATTCTTCTCAAGTGCACATGGAACATTCTCCAGAATAGACCACATACTAGGCCACAAAAAGAGCCTCAGTAAATTCAAAATGATTGAAATTCTACCAAGCAACTTTTCAGACGACAAGGTTAAAACCAGAAATAAATTGTACAAAGAAAGCAAAAAGGCTCACAAACACATGGAAGCTAAACAACATGCTCCTAAATAATCAATGGATCAATGACCAAATTAAAATGGAGATCCAGCAATACATGCAAATAAATGACAACAACAACACAAAGCCCCAACTTCTGTTGGATGCACCAAAAGGAGCCTTAAGAGGAAAGTATATAGCAATCCAAGCATATTTAAACAAGGAAGAACAATCCCAAATGAATAGTCTAATGCCACAATTATTGAAATTGGAAATAGAGGAACAAATGAGACCTAAGGTCAGCAGAAGGAGGGACATAATAAAGATCAGAGAAGAAATAAATAAAATTAAGAAGAATAACACAATAGAAAAAATCAATGAAACCAAGAGCTGGTTCTTTGAGAAAATAAAATACATAAGCCACTAGCCAGACTTATTAAGAGAAAAAGAGAATCAACACACATCAAGAGAATTAGAAAGGAGAATGGAAAAATCACAAAGGACCCCACAGAAATAGAAAGAATTATTAGAGAATACTATGAAAACCTACATGCTAACAAGCTGAAAAACCTAGTAGAAACGGACAAATTCTTAGAAAAATACAACCTTCCAAGACTGACCCAGAAAGAAACAGAAAATCTAAACAGAGGAATTACCAGCAATGAAATTGAAGTGGCAATCAAAAAACTACCCAAGAACAAAACCCCCGGGCCAGTTGGATTTACTGTGGAATTTTATCAGACATACAGAGAAGACATAATACCCATTCTCCTTAATGTTTTCCAAAAATAGAAGAGGAGGGATTGCTCCAAAACTCATTCTGTGAAGCCACCATCACCCTAATACCAAAACCAGGCAAAGACCCCACCAAAAAAGAAAATTACAGACCAATATCCCTGATGAACGTAGATGCAAAAAAAAAAACTCAATAAAGTATTAGCAAACCGAATTCAAAAATACATCAAAAGGATCATACACCATGACCAACTGAGATTCACCCAGGGATGCAAAGATGGCACAACATTCGAAAATCCAACATAATAAAGGCCATATATGATAAACCCACAGCCAACATCATACTGAACAGTGAGAAGCTGAATGCTTTTCCTCTGAGATCGGGAAAAAGACAGGGGTGCCCACTCTCCCCACTGTTATTCAACGTTGTACTGAAGGTCCTAGCCACAGCAATCAGACAAAACAAAGAAATACAAGGAATCCAGACTCTTAAAGAAGAAGTTAAACTTTCACTATTTTCAGATGACATGATATTGTACATAAAAAACCCTAAAGACTCCACTGCAAAACTACAAGAACTAATATCGGAATTCAGCAAAGTTGCAGGATACAAAATTAATACACAGAAATCTGTTGCTTTCCTATACACTAACGATGAACTAGCAGGAAGAGAAATCAGGAAAACAATTCCATACACAATTGCATCAAAAAGAATAAAGTACCTAGGAATAAACATAACCAAGGAAGTGAAAGACCTATACCCTGAACACTACAAGACACTCTTAAGAGAAATTAAAGAGGACACTAACAAATGGAAACTCATTCCATGCTCTTGGCTAGGAAGAATTAATATTGTCCAAATGTCCATCCTGCCTAAAGCAATCTACAGATTCATTGCAATCCCTTTCAAAATATCAACAGCATTCTTCAGCGAACTGGAACAAATAGTTTTAAAATTTATATGGAACCACAAAAGACTCTGAATAGCCAAAGCAATCCTGAGAAGGAAGAATAAAGCACAGGGCATCTCGCTTCCCAACTTCAAGCTCTACTACAAAGCCATAGTAATTAAGACAATTTGGTACTGGCACAAGAACAGACCTACAGACCTGTGGAACACATTATAGAGTCCAGATATTAACCCAAACATATATGGTCAATTAATATCAGATAAAGTGGCCATGCACATACAATGGGGAAATGACAGTCTCTTCAACAGATGGTGCTGGCAAAACTGGACAGCTACATGTAAGAGAATGAAACTGGATCACTGTCTAATCCCATACACAAAAGTAAATTTGAAATGGATCAAAGACTTGAACATAAGTCATGAAAACATAAAACTCTTAGAAAAAAAGAGTCCAAAATCTCTGAGACATAAACATGAGTGAACACTTCCTGAATATATATCCCTGCGCAAGGGAAACAAAAGCAAAAATGAACAAACGGGACTATATCAAGCTGAAAAGCTTCTGTACAGCAAAGGACACCATCAAAAGAACAAAAAGGTATCATACAATATGGGAGAATATATTCATAAATGACAGATCCGATAAAGGGTTGACATACAAAATATTTAAAGAGCTCATGCACCTCAACAAACAAAAAGCAAATAATCCAATTAAAAAATGGGCAGAGGAGCTGGACAGTTCTCTAAAGAAGAAATTCAGATGGCCAACAGACACATTAAAAGATGCTTCACATCACTTGTCATCAGTGAAATGCAAATTAAAACCACAATGAGGTATCACCTCACACCAGTAAGGATGGCTACCATCCAAAAGACAAGGAATAGCAAATCTTGGCGAGGTTGTGGAGAAAGGGGAACCCTCCTATACTGCTGGTGGGAATGTAAATTAGTTCAACCATTGAGGAAAGCAGTATTGAGGTTCCTCAAAATGCTCAAAATAGAAAAACCGTTTGACCCAGGAATTCCACTTCTGGGAATTTACCCTAAGAATGCAGCACCCCAGTTTGAAAAAAGCAGATGCACCCCTATGTTTATTGCAGCAGTATTTACAATAGCCAAGAAATGGAAGCAACCTAAGTGTCCATCAGTAGATGAATGGATAAAGAAGATGTGGTAAATATACACAATGGAATATTATTCAGCCATAAGAAGAAAACAAATACTACCATTTGCAACAACGTGGATGGAGCTAGAGGGTATTATGCTCTGTGAAATAAGCCAGGCAGAGAAATACAAGTACCAAATGATTTCACTCATATGTGGAGTATAAGAACAAAGAAAAACTGAAGGAACGAAACAGCAGGAGAATCACAGAACCCAAGAATGGACTAACAGTTACCAAAGGGAAAGGGACTGGGGATGATGGGTGGGAAGGGAGGGATAAGGGCGAGGAAAGAGAAAGGGGGCATTATGATTAGTATGTATAATGTTGTGGGGGGGCTGTACGGGGAGGGCTGTACAACACAGAGAAGACAGGTGGTGATTATACAGCATCTTGCTACGCTGACGGACAGTGACTGTAGTGGGGTGGGGTGAGGGGCCTGGTGAGAGGGGGAGCCTGGTAAATATAGTGTTCTTCATGTAATTGTAGATTAATGATAGCCAAAAAGGGGGGGGGGTACTTAACCTGATAAAGAGCAACTATTGAGAACTTATAGTTAATCACATACTTAAGATTGAAAGACCAAAATTTTCCACCCTAAGATTAGTCACGAGGCAGAAGTGCCTGCTCTTGCTACTTCTGTTTACACTGCAGTGGAGGTTCTCATGAGTACAGTAAGACAAAAAGAAGAAATACAAGACATACAGATTAGATATAAGTAACACTATCTCTATTTTCAGATATGATTGCCTATCTAGAATATTCAAAAGACTACAAAAAAGCTACTAAACTAATGAACTGAAGTTCACAGGAAACTAAGTCAACATAAAAAACCCAATTATATATCTATAAACTAGCAACGAATAGCTAAAAACTTAAATAAAAATTACCATTTACAGGCCAACAGACACATGAAAAGATGCTCCACATCACTTGTCATCAGAGAAATGCAAATTAAAACCACAATGAAATATCACCTCACACCAGTAAGGATGGCTACCATCCAAAAGACAAACAACAACAAATCTTGGCGAGGTTGTGGAGAAAGGGGAACCCTACTATACTGCAGGTGGGAATGTAAATTAGTTCAACCATTGAGGAAAGCAGTATGGAGGTTCCTCAAAATGCTCAAAATAGATAAACCATTTGACCAAGGAATTCCACTTCTGGGAATTTACCCTAAGAGTGCAGCAGCCCAGTTCGAAAAAGACAGATGCACCCCTATGTTTATCGCAGCACTATTTACAATAGTCAAGAATTGGAAGCAACCTAGGTGTCCATCAGTAGATGAATGGATAAAGCAGATGTGGTACATATACACAATGGAATATTATTCAGCCATAAGAAGAAAAGAAATTCTACCATATGCAACAACATGGATGGAGTTAGAGGGTATTATGCTCAGTGAAATAAGCCCGACGGAGAAAGACAAGTACCAAATGATTTCACTCATATGTGGAGTATAAGAACAAAGAAAAAAACTGAAGGAACAAAACAGCAGCAGAAACACAGAACCCAAGAATGGACTAACAGTTACCAAAGGGGAAGGGGTTGGGGAGGATGGGTGGGAAGGGAGGGATAAGGGGGGGGGAATAAAGGGGGCAGAATAATTAGCATGTATGACGGGGGGGGCACGGGGAGGGCTGCGCAACACAGAGAAGACAAGTAGTGATTCTACAGCATCTTACTACGCTGATGGACAGTGACTGTAATGGGGTTTGTGGTGGGGACTTGGTGATGGGGGAGTCTAGTAAACATAATGTTCCTCATGTAATTGTAGATTAATGATACCAAAATTTAAAAAATTACCATTTTCAATATCATCAGAAGTTTGAAATACTTATAGAGAAATTTTATTACAATATGTGCAAGAGAATCACAATATAGGTGGGTCACAGGGAAGGCAGTACAGCAGAGAAGGAGACAAGTAAGGACTCCACAGTATCTTACTACACTGATAGACAGTGAGTGCAGTGGGAGGTGAGGACTTGATAATATGGGTGAATGTTGAAACCACAATGTTGTTCATGTGAAACCTTCATAAGATTGTATATCAATGATACTTCAATTTAAAAAAGTATGTGCAAGTCCTCTACACTGAAAATTACAAAATGTTGATGAGAGAAATTAAGGAAGACCTAAGTAAATGAATGGGTATGTCTTGTTCATGGATTGGAAGACTCAATATTGTTAAGATACAATTCTCCCAAATTGTTCTACAGATGCAATGTAATCCCAACAAAAATTCCAGCATATATTTTTTTTGTAGAATTTGGCAAGCTGATTCTCAAATTTACATGTAAATGAAAAGGATATAGAACTGCAAAAATACTTTTGACAATGAAGATCAAAGTTCGAGGGCTTACAATAACCTGATGTCAAGACTTACTATAAATTTACAGCAATCAAGACATTGTAGTATTGGCATAAAGATGGATATGTAGATCAACAGAACAGAATAGAGTCCAGAAATGTGCCCACACATGTATTTTTTCAACAAAAGTGTCAAAACAATTCAATAGGGAAAGAGTAACATTTTTTAACAAATGGTGCTGGGTCAACTGGATATCCACATGGAAAAGAATGAAGTTGAACTGCTACCTCACTCCATCTTCTAAAATTAACTCAAAATGAATCATAGACCTAAATGTAAGTACTAAAACTGTAAAGCTTCTAGAAAACATAGGAGCAAGTCATAGTGATCTTGAATTAGGCAACGATTTCTTAAATAGAACACAAAGAGGACAAAGTGCAAAAAAATACATAAAATTGACTTCACCAAATTTTGAAAATTTACTCTTCAAATACACTTTTTAAAGCATCAAAATACAAGCTACAGAGTGGGAGAAAATATATGCCAATCACACATGTGAGAAAAAAGTACTCATATCCAGAGTGTGCATACTCTCAGAACTCAAAAATAAAAAAGTAAAGAACCCAACTGAAAACAGGCAAAAGATTTGAACTGACACTTCATGAAAAAAGATATAAAGATGTCAAACAAATACATGAAAAATGCTCAACACCATTAGTCATTAGGGAAATGCAAGTTAAAACCCAATGAGATGCCACTACACACCTACTAAAACATCTAAAATTAAAAAAAAAAAACAATCTGACCACACCAACTATTGATGAGGATTTAGAACAATTAGAACTCCCAGCTCCAGTTGCACAGGTGCTAAGAACGTTAAATGGTGCAATCACTTTGGAAAACAGCTTGGAAATTCCTCAAATGGTTAAACATAGAGTTACAATGACCCAGCAACCCAAAAGAAATGAAGGCATATTTCCACATCGAGACTTGTACATGGTTGTTCATAGCAGCTATATTTAACAGCTAGAAACAATTCAAGTGTCTATCAACATGTAAATGGATAAATACATTGTGGTACATCCATACCAAGAAGTGGTATTCAGCAATACAAAGGATCTATTGATATATGCAACAACTTGGGTGAATCTCAGAACAGTTGTGGTGAGTGAAATAAAACAAAACTAAAAATACCCACTTTTTATTTATTTATTTAGAAAATGCAAGTAATCTGTAGTGACAGCAAGAAGAGCAATAGTTGCCTGTGGATAGGAAGAGGAGTTTTGAGGATGGCAGCTATGCTCATTACCTTGAATATGGTGATGGTTTCATGATGTATACACATACCAAACCTTGTCATAGTATGCCCATAAATATGGGCCATTTATTGTATATCAACTACATCTTAATAAAGCTGTTTAAAAATATAGTAACATTTTCCTACTTCTAAAAAGAGCTATAGATTTTCACAATGGAAATACTAGAAAACACAGAAGAGCAATCTCCACAATTCCAATCATGTGGAGACAAATATTTTTACCTTGATATGTATTCCTCCAGATTTTTCTATGCATATATATCTATATAGTTTTGTTCCAGACAGTATATATAGTACACACTGCTTGTAATCTGCTTTTTAAAACTTACTTATGTGTTAGAGATCTTTCCATGTTAATAAAATTCAACACTACCTCCCCCAAAGAATAGATAGAAGGGAAATGAATGAATGACTGATACATGCAACAACATGGATGATTCTCTAAATAAATTATGTTGAGTGAAAGAAGCCAGAGCCTACCAAAAAATATGTACTGTATGATATGACTCCCGCTATGTAAAACTTTAGAAAAATCTATAGATTATAGAGTAATCTATAGTGACAGAAAACATATTAGTGGTTGTCTGGGGATAGGGATGGGCAGGGAATGAGGTGGGAGGAAGGAATTATAGAGACATGAGGAAATTTTTGAGGGTGATAGATTATGTCCATAATCTTGATTGCACTGATGGTTTCATGAGTGTGTACATATGTCAGAACTCATCATATTGCACACTTGAAATATATGCAGTTTATTGTATGTTAATTATTCCTCAACAAAACTTTTAAAAAATCATAGATGGAGAAACCAAGGCTCATAAAGAACATAAACTACTCAGGAAGATACAGCAGATCCACTGCTGAGCCAGGGCTAAAACCCCCATCTTTGGACTCCTAATCTAACGCTCCTTGCACTGTACTATGATGCCTGACAGACTTCCAACGATCTGTCCAGCCACCAGGAAAGAGCAGCAGGGGTCAGATGGCTAATTTTCTAAGCTCCACTTTCAGGAAACATCAGAACCTTTGCATCAGAGCCAGAACAAGAAATAAATGCCAAAATGATGAGATTTTCTTGCCCCTGAAAATAAAACTGGATAGGGCCCTGCCCTCCACTTTGACAACACTTTCAAGTTAAGAAGGAAGCCAGTTTGGGTAGCACCTTCCAGTACGCACCCCCAGGACACAGGTGATCACTGTTTCCAGAAGCAGCTTTCCCCACACTTGCTGTCCAGAATTAGGAAGGAAACCTTGGGTCATCAGCATGGGACAAATGACAAGGTCCTCAATCCAGAAAAGACTGGCTGCCAGGATCAATAAGGCTTTGATCCTCAGAGCTGAGATAAACACTAATGTTGGCTCCACACTTAGGGGCATCCTGCTATGGCTTCAGGAAGTATCAAAGCCAGAGGAAATACCACTCTTGAGATTGGGCCTGTTTCTGCCTCGGAGTGGGAATCTGTTGGCAGTCCCTACCACCCTTGGACTCCTTGTCAGAGCAGAAGAATAGAGGTAGGAAAAATGGGGCAGAAGGAGGGACTGGGAAAACATGGGCCGAGTTCATTTTTCTATCTAAAATGCCTTTTCCAGGGACACTGACCCTTCTTGTTAAGTGTTTTCTGTGAAAGATGGGGAAAATGAGGGAAAAGGCAGAGGAAGAAAATGAAAAGTCCCTGCAGGCCAGAGGATATTATAGCGGTTGGCAGCCTGCTTCCCAACTGAGAAATTTTCATATACCTCAGATTGAACATTCCGGAACCAGTCTCAGACCTGTACCACTATAGGAAGATTCTGGGACAGACCGGTCTTCTATAATGTATAGGTTAAGAAGGCAGTCTCTGAGGTCAGACAGACATGGGTTTAAGAGCAAGATCTTCTACTTACTTGCTATTTGACGTTGAGCAACTTACTTCACATCTCCAAGCCTCAATTCCCTCATCTGGAGAATGGATATTATAAAAGAACCAACTAAATGTTTGCTTTGTGAGGACTCAGTGAGATAATTTAGGAGACCTGGTGCATAGAAATTAAATATTGTTCTGGGGAGAGCAGACAAGAAAAGTCACTACTTTCAAGTTGCTACACCCACACACATATACCCTCCTTCAGCTATCTCAGATTTGTTGGATGGCCATTATGCAACAGTGCATCTTTGTGTGTACAAGTTAATGATTGTTCAGAGTAGTGAGTCTTCATGGCACCCCATGGGCTCCAGCACACCCCTAAACCTGAAATGCAACAGCAGGAAGCCTGACTGCTGGCAACTAGGAGTCAGACCCTCAGCAGGGCAAATCTGAAGTGCAGTCTGGGCCTGGGCTGGGCACTGGCTACCGGATCTGAGAGGTGCTTCTGTAGTAGGAGTGGGAGTGGTAGAGTCAGTCGATGGATGGAGGTCAAGGTTTTGAATCCTTTCCTCCAGTTCAATCCGCTAGGAGGAGCAAATCATCATGAGAGCAAGGATGGGTGCATGGGAGGTCAAGACAACAGCCACTCATGCCAGCACTGAGCAAGCCAGAACCCACAGATTTAAAGATAAGACCTCTTGCCAGCAGGGAGAGAGATCCCAATACCTTGTCTTCTAAATTCAACCCCACCTCATCTTTGAAGAGTCATTTCATCTTCCAAAACCCTTTTCCAGCACTTTGTTCATCAGATTCTCATAGTAACTGTGTGAGATAAATAGACCAGCAAATGTCCTCCCCAGCGTCTTCCTCTTCGTGGTACTAGTGGCAGTAATAGCTGCCATTTACATAGCACTTCCTATATGACAGGCACTATGTTGAATTTCTTATGTATATTTGCTATGTCATCTCATTTAAGCCTCCTAAAAACTTCATAAAGTAAATACTATTATTGTTCCCATTTACTTTTCCTCAATTAAGTAAATAGACCAAGAGGGATCTAGTAACTGGGCTAGGCCACACAGGTAGTAAGTGGTAGAGCTGGGACTCTAACCTAGAACTGTCTGACTTTAAAGTACTTGCTCTTAGCTACTCTGCTATCTATACCCTATTTTGCAAAGGAAGAAAATGGAGCCAGAGAGTTTGAGTAGCTTTCCCAGGGACACAAAGCAAGCTGGTACCAGAAGGAGGCCTAACGTGGGCCTTCTGACCCTCAGTCTAGCACTCGTTCCCTTATTCTCAACTGTATCTCACATCATCACCGGCATGACTTCCCACCAGTGGTACTATACTCCAGTCGCCCTACGATCACCATGTGTTTCGAATCCCAGAGGCCAGATAAACATGCCATCTTCCAGCAAGGTCAGAGTTTAATCTTTCATTGTTTTATAACTGCTCTATAGATGAAGTAACCAAGGTGGAAAGAAAGCAAACAGCTTGCCCCAGATTCCCCACTGCACCAGGAACAGAGAAATTCCTCAAAGTTCTTAACTTTCAAGTCTGGGCTTGTTTCAGTTGAATACCTATGCGTATGCCCATAAGATAGTAAAGAAAGCAGTGTGGGTCAAAAGAAAATCAGACAGAAGAAACCCAGTGTATTCCCTGCCTCCTTTTAGTTGGGTCTGTGGATAAAGGGACCAGGGACAAAGAGAGCTGATACAGAAGTGAGGTGCCTCAGAGAAGGTCAGGGACCTGCAGGGATAAGATAAGAAAGGTTTGAAAAATCATATAATTTGGGTAGAGGTAGAGGGAAGGTAGTGTCAGGGTCTTGAAGGATTGGAGTATCTTTTTGTAGAGGCTCTATGGTGTCTCTGAAGGGAGTGAGGAAAGGGCAGGAACCCAGGCAGAGCTGTAAACATTTCCACCCTGGTCTTCAGCCACGAAACCAACAGACTAAAAATTTGTGAGGATTTTGGCCTGGCACCAGGGCCTGAGGGAGCTATGAAGCAATGCAAGCCAAAGGTCTGCTCAGTCCCAGCAGGAGACTAGCACATATGTAAAGGGAGCTGGTCCAGTGATCCCCAATGCCATCCTGGAGACCATGCTTGGCTGGCTGCCTCTACACCACATAGGTAATTCAAGGCACCTCCAAGTTTGGGAAGCTCTGGATTGGCTCAGCTAGTATTGTCCAGTGTCAGGGTTCATTGCGGGGAGTGAGGAGAGCAGGAGAATCAGAAAGGGTCTCCAGTGTAGACCTTATTAATCTTGTAATTATCTTGTGAATGGTGTACACTGCACTGTCATTTGTGTGATGTGAGTTAAAGTGTTTAGTTATTAAAGGTAAGCATGTCAAAAGTACCACCATTACTGATACCGTATTTTGGCATTTCTTCATTTTAAAATATCCAGAGAGCCTCACAAAATGGATGTGTCCTGAGTCTTTCTCCAACTCTGAGTATGGAGAGCTTTGAATGACAGAGTCAGGAAAATGGCCTGGATCTTTAGGTACTCAAGAACTGACATATAGTTCAAGTGGAATGTTAAAAAGATAAGTGTGGTCATTGTGTCTGTAAGGGTGTGGAGGCAGGATAGGAACCTACCACAGAGGAAGCTGGTGTCAGAGGTTTTTAGGGAGGTTATGTGGGAGCCTGGACTGGGCACCCGCCAATGGGAGCAGACTTAAGACTGAATCACATACATAAGAATTTGAAATAACAGCACTTAGTGCTCAGCTAAAATAACCTCATTTTCTGCATGGAGAAACTGAGGCCCAGAGATGTTAAAGTGTATCACCCAAAGTCACTAATCTGTTACTGCCAGAGCCTAAAGTGACACATTATTTTTTATAGTACACAGAGACTTAAGGTATTAAGAAGAGAACTCTTTTTGGAGTGGGGCAGGAAAGAGAGGTGAGGAGAACTTTATGGTTTCAAGCAGGTGCCTGCATCCTAGAAAGTGCTTAGATGCAGGACCCCAAAGATTTTTCCTGTGCCTGTGGAGGATGGGCACGATTTCAGGAAACACTTTAAAAAGAGTGGCTGAGGCCCTCCCCTCAGGTCCAGGACTGGGCTGCTTAGAAGACCCCAAGGCCTCTTTCCACACAGTGGGCCAGAAGCTGATTTGGGCTCTGGCTAAGGATCCACATCTGGTGGGTTTTGGTGGAGCAGCAGGTATTAGTAAAAGCCAGGCTGCCCAGATCCCATTGCAGCCTGTTCCATCCTCTATGTGGATGTCATCAACCAAGGCCAGGGTTGGGACAGAGTGAACAAGCTAGCAAGCACCATGGTGAAGAGGAACAGGAGCTGTTTGTTAAAACATGTGCCCTTTGGGGGAGGGAGGCCTCCATGCCAAGACAAACTCCTGCAGAAGTAAATATTATGCACAAAAGACTAATTATGGGCTTGGAGTTTGGAATTTAGTAGGGGAGAACTGATTCTGTACCAGAAGAAGTTTTACAGTCTGTAATGCCAGGCTGCAGCAGGGGAACATAAAAGGTAGAGTGGGAAGTGGCTATCTCTAGTGACCCTCAGTGGTCTCCTCTAGCTAGGAAGTGATATTTATTTAAGGGGAGAATTTTACAAAGTTGCTTTTGTTGGGAACTGAAGCCATAGGGCACCAGAACAGAGATGGGGCTAAGCAGCACTGGATTCTTGCCAACTGCCCTACTTGTTCAAGGGGCTACAGTGGCATCCTCCCCAACCTCCCTACTCAGTGGGCTGGTGCTTTTATCTTCAGCTGCCACTAAAAAGGCTCTTCGCCACCAGGCCTGGGGCTAGTAGCCCTCTGCTCCCTCCCACCCTGAGCTGCTTGCTCTCTGCACTGTCTGCCCAGCCCAGGTAAATACCATCTCTGATGGCGCAAGCAGGAGCCAGGCAGCTGTTCCATACATAGCCTAGGCCTCTCTCTGCTGAGCGTTTAGTTTGGAGACATGAAAGAACAGTGGAATGATTGAGTGCCCATCTCTACCTTTACCGTTTACCCTCTACATATCTTCAGGCAAGTAACTTAACCCTGTAAAATTAATTTTCCAACTCTGTAAAGTGGGGGTAATAGTTGTCACAATATAACGTTATTTTAAGGATTAAGGACAATTTTAATAATGTATATGAAGTAACATGAATGGCTTGTAAATAGGGAAGTGCATAATTTATTATCCAAACCATGCCAACTTTGAGAAGGAATATTAATTTCAACAATTATAAAGCGAGAACATTCATAAACTGGGACATCCAGTTATTCCATTTATTATTAATAAACCCAAGTTTTAGTTCTGCAATCGATTGCCATGGAACTTTGGGCAAATGACCTCCCTTCTCTGGAACTCTCGAATGATTTATCTATCTGTGGAACTGAGTAATTAGAGTGAAAGGGGTAGGCTCCCAATTACATTGAGGTAGATAATTGTTTCTTAGAGAATAATTCAGATAGTGCATTCTATTTCAGAGTATAACCCTGTAGGAAGCACTGCTTTAAATTACTAATAACTAAGCGAAAAACAGGTTTCCTTCTTCCTGATCCCTGGAACAAGGGCAAATACCCTTTGCACTCTGGGCCTTAGGTACCAACTCACTCAAAGTATGCCATTCTTTTTTTTTGTTTTGCTACATGCCATCTTATCCTGGGCCAATGTAGAATTTCTTTGAGGGTTTTGGGTTCATTCAAAGACCTCTCTCCTTCCCTCCACTACAAGACACCCATGAGAGAAATTTCAGAAGACACCAGTAAATGGAAAAACATCCCGTGCTCATGGATAGGAAGAATGAAAATGGTCAAAATGGCCATTCTGTCTAAAACAATCTAGAAGCTTGATGAAATCCCTATCAAAATATCAACAGCATTCTTCAACAAACTAGAATAAATAATTCTATGGTCAATTAATATATGATAAAGGAGCCAGGGATATACGATGGAGAAATGACAGCCTCTTCAACAACTGGTGTTGGCAAAACTGGACAGCTACATGTAAGAGAATGAAACTGGATTATTGTCTAACTCCATACACAAAAGGGAACTCGAAATGGATCAAAGACCTGAATGTAAGTCAAGAAACCATAAAAGTCTTAGAAGAAAACAAAGGCAAACATCTCTTGAATATAAACATGAGCAACTTTTTCCTGGATACATCTCCTCAGGCAAGGGAAACAAAAACAAAAATGAACAAATGGGACTACATCAAACCAAGAAGGTTCTGTACAGCAAAGGACACTATCAGTAGAACAAAAAGGCTTCCTACAGTATGGGAGAATATATTCATAAATGTCACATCCAACAAGGGGTTACCATCCAAAATATATAAAGAACTCACATGCCTCAACACCCAAAAAGCAAATAACCCAATTAAAAACTGGGCAGAGGATCTGAATAGACAGTTCTACAAAGAAGAAATTCAGATGGCCAACAGGCACATGAAAAGATGCTCCACATCACTAATCATCAGGGAAATGCAAATTAAAACCACAATGAGATATCACCTCACACCAGTTAGGATGGCCAGCATCCAAAAGACAAGGAACAAGAAATGCTGGCGAGGATGCAGACAAAGGGGAACCCTCATACACTGCTGGTGGGGATGTAAATTAGTTCAACCATTTGAAAAATGGAAAGCAATATGGAGGTTCCTCAAAAAACTAAAGATAGAAATACCATTTGGCCCAACAATTCCACTCCTAGGAATTTATCCAAAGAAAACAAGATCCCAGATTCAAAAGCACTATTTACAGTAGCCAAGATATGGAAGCAACCTAAGTGTCCATGAGTAGATGAATGGATAAAGAAGATGTGATACATATACACAATGGAGCACTATTCAGTCATAAGAAGAAAACAAATCCTACCATTTGCAACAACATGGATGGAGCTAGAGGGTATTATGCTTAGTGAAATAAGCCAGGTGGAGAGAGACAAGTACCAAATGATTTCATTCATTTGTGGAGTATAGCAACAAAGCAAAACTGAAGGAACAAAACAGCAGCAGACTCACAGACTCCAAGAAGGGACTAGCGGTTACCATTGGGGAGGGCTAGGGGAGGAGGGGGTGGGAGGGAAAAGGAGAGTAAGGGGCATTATGATTGGCACACATGGTGTGAGGGGGGTTCACGGGGAAGACAGTGTAGCACAGAGAAGACAAGTAGTGACTGTGGCATCTTACTACGCTTATGGACCGTGACTGCAATAGGGTGTGAGGGGGACGAGATAATATGGGTGAATGTGGAAACCACAATGTTGCTCATGTGAAACCTTCATAGGATTGTGTATCAATGATACCTTAATAAAAAATAAAATAAAATAAAGTAGAAAAATCTCAGGCAGACGTAGTTTTTTAAAGGGAAGGAATGAATCAGTGTACAAATTAGGAATGTGAAAGGGTATCTGAAAAAAAAAAAAGCCAGAGCCAGGGAGGTAGTTTATGATAATGGTGAAAGAGCATAGACTTTGGAGTCATATAGACCTGAATTTAAATCCTTGCCCTCCTTTGTGACCTTGGACAAGTCTCAATCCCTGTGAGACTATTTTCTTATCTTTAAAATAAATAATAACCCTTCAAAGGGTCATTACAAGAATTAACTGAGATATTAAATATCAATTGCTTGGCACAATGCCTGGTACCAACACACAGTAGATGCTATAATATATGTCAGACTGCTTTAAAAATTATAAGAGAGCAATCAGTGATTACAATTTTATCCTTACTGCACTTTAAAATAGCAATGGAAATATATATTATGATTAATGGCACAATTATGCAAAATCAACTAAGTTGATTATTGCCACTATTAAAATGGTATAACCCAGATAGTCCTGGGGTTATTTCAAAAGAACACGTAATTCTCATATTTGATTGACTATTCCAGAGCAATAGAAAAGAGAAATAGCACACTCTTTTCTGTAAATTTTAGCAAACACTACCAGAAAAATAAAGAGAACTATAAACTAGTCTCATTTATGAATACTGGTACAAGAATCCTAAATAGAATTACTAGAGAATAAGTTAGAAGTTTCTTGGCTGCAAGTGCTGTACAACTCAACTAAACTTGGCTTAAGTGGAAAGAGGATCCAGAATGGCATGTAATGGAAGTAGGGGTAGGTGAGGCTTTATGCATGACTGAAAACAAGAATTCAAACAATGTCCTCAGGATCAGTTTTCCTGTTACTCCACTCTCAGTTCTACTTCTGCATCCAGTAAAGGCAAAATAGGTAATGCGGACCAAATTGCCTATAAAGACAACTTAAAGCCATAAAAAAAAAAGAAGGAAATCCTGTCATTTGTGACAGCATGGGCAAACTTAGAGGGTATCATGCTAAATGAAATAAGTAAGACAGAGAAAGACGAAATACCATTATGATTTCACTTATATGTGGAGTCTAAAAAACAAAACAAATGAAAAAGAAATAGACCCATAAATACAGACAAAAGACTGTTGGTAACCATTGGGGCTGGGGGGCTGGGGAAATAGGTGGAATAGGTGGAGGGAATAAAGAGGTACAAACTTCAAATTATAAAATAAATTAGTTACAAGAATGGAAGAATAGCACAGAGAATATAACCAATAATATTGTAATATCTTAGCATAGTAATGGGGGTAACTACACTTACTGTGGTGAGCATTTAGTAATGTGTATAATTATCAAATCACTCTGTTGTACATCTGAAACCAATGTTGTATCTCAAACATAATCCAAGAAAAAATAAAAACTAACTTAAAAAGCTGTTCAAAACATAAGGCACCATCTCTATAAAAATATCACAGAGCTAATAAGATTTTGAGGAATTGCTGGAATAAGATTCTGGGAAAAGATAATAATCTTGAGAAGGGGAGATGGACCTGTCAGTCAGGTTTACCCCTGCTCTGCTTACATTTGCTCATGCAAAGAGGTACCTGAGAGGCTGGAACGTGTCTTTTGAAGTTAGGGGGACAAATGTTGGAGTTCAAGGCATGCTGAGGGTGAGAACTCTGGCAAACTATAACCCATTTGCATTGAACTTAACCAGGAAGGTAGAAACAACTTTGCATATTTACAATAGGAAGAATGTATTGCAGGGAACTGGTGTATTCCAGGAACATGTGATGGAGGACCTGAAATCCAAATGAGATGTTATAGATTACTAAGAGCAAGATGCCACAGTCACTCCTGGGTTGGAGAGACAGAGGTAAGAGACAATGTCACAGGTGCTTAGGGGTCACCCAGCGGAAGCTAGAACTGTAGAAGGCCTGTCCAGCTGAAAAGAGAGAATGGAGCCACTGCTGTAGAATTGCCTAAAGTAGAGAGAAATGCCCTGGTGTTTTTACTCCTCCCAACCGTGGAGGCTTTCCCCCAAGACGCTGGGAGCCAGGAAAAGTGGAAGAGTAGTTTTAGGTGAGAACAACTAGGAGCTGCACACACCCCAGCAACCTGTACCCTGGGGATAAAGGTGAACCAGAAGTAAGACGTCCCTCCCATTGTAGCTTATTAGGCCACTGCTCCATTCTTAAGGATTCAGGCCACTATTTTCATAGCAGAATACACTTTAGACCATCTGGACCACGACAGAAGACAGCTTTGTGAATGACGATTGGCCTAGTGTATTTTTTCCCACTTTTTCTCCTTACCCTATATCCATAGAGCCATATATTTATTATTAGATAACCATAGAAAAATATCCCCCCCAGGTTTTTGAAAATAAAAAATACATAACATAATATTTATCACCCTAACCATTTTTAAGTGTTCAATAGTCTTAAATATATTCACATTGCTGTGCAATAGATCTCCAGTACTTTTCCATCTTACAAAACTGAGACTCCTGGTAAACACCATTTTAATTTGTTTCTATGCATTCCCCAAGGAGTTTATGTGTATGCGTGCACACACACACATACATACCTGAATGAAGACATTAAATAAAATATAACAAGATGTTAACATGTGTTGAATTCACATGGTGCGTATATGCGTGTATTAGGTAGAAAGATAGACACGAGCAGCCAGGGCATGGGGAAGATAAAGTTCAAGGAAAAATTGTGCAGACTGCCCAGGTAGGGAGTCCCATGTGAAGACAATAAAGGTTTTACAGGGAAGTAACTTCTTTGTCTATCAGGGCCAGACCAAACTGGTCCCAACCAGATCCCAAAGTGGGCACAATCGAACAAAATTAAGAACTGCCGAAAACACACCTCATCATAGGACAGGGCATGTGCACTGAGAGGGATGGCTATACAGTGTACCCATCAATCAGATAGCCCCACCTGTGAGTCAAAAGAGGAGCCTACTAGCCAGAATGCAATATATAGACATCCTGCCTAAGAGATTGAGGCCTTTGTCTACCCTGACGCTGGCTTGCTCCTCCCTTGGAGTGCATTCAAATAAAACTTTCACTCTGCTTCGCCATTGTGTATCTGCCTTTCGGTTCTTTGTTGTGGGGGGGACAAGGACTGAGGAGAATGAACTCAATCCGTAACACATACAGTATACTATTCTTTCAACTTTTATGTGTTTGAAATTTTTCATAATGAAAAAGATGGATAAAAAGTAATTAAATGATCAGGCATCACAGAAATAGTAGGAATAAGGTAAAAGGCACATTTTCAAACAAAAACTGAAAGATTTTTCACCTAGAAGACTGGAAGTAGTGGAAATTCTAAAAGATGTTCTTTAAGAGGGAAAATGATACCTGGTGCTAGACCAGATGTGCAGGAAATAATGGAGAATGGTGAAAGCGGTGTGTGCTGTTGTGGGAATAACAATGTCATTGACACTAGAGATGAGGATGATGTATTATTTGAGGGTAACAATGACTTCAGTTTTTAATTCAGTGAATGCCTAAAATGAAGAAAGTTCTCTACATACACTGGTGTTGGAAAATCTTGCTCTAAAGGCACTGATTTTCTGGGCTTTGAGGATGACGATGAAAACTTTTCAGTGATAAAAATAAAAACTTAGTAAAAAAAATAATAAATAAAAACAAAAACAGTATACCATTTCCTCGAAAAAAGTGAAAAATTAAAAATAATATTACCATGTGATACAGCAATTCCATTTTTGGGTATATCTCTGAAAGAATTATAGTACGGTCCTGAGAAGATCTTTCTACATAGCATATATAATTCTCACAGAAAATTTTATTTAGAAACTGCTCAGCAACCATAATTCCGATTTTCCGTTTGAAACTGCCTCTTGAAGGACACTCTAAGGGAAAGAATTTAGCTCTCAGATCATGTGGCTTTGAGAGAATATTTCAAAGCACCGTTACTGCTCACGCTGAATTTATCTCAATTTTTTTGCATGATTTCTCTAACAATTTGGATAGCAGAAATGGACGTTTCTAGGCTTAGATCTAAGGCATGCTTAGATTTAGGTGGAGTTGAGTGTGAGAAACACACTCACTGGTCCAAATTCAATAAGTGGACACGGAGACGAAGAGAACAGTGGAGCGAGGCTTTAATGACGGTCTTGCAAGATCAGGTGTCTGGTGGGCAGGCACACCTGGGGAGTTTGGCGCCAATAATTTATCTCCTAGTGCGCGAGTCCCTCCCCTGGTTCCTCCTTGGCTGAGTACTACAGGGTTCACAGTCTTCCCCGGACGTCGCCTAAGCCCGTTTTATCTTTCCTTTACATTTGTCTTATTCTTATTGGTAGGTTTAAAAAACTCAAACAGGTATAGCCAGGCCCTTATCAATTCCCCCACCCCCACTCTCAGCCTGAGCAGCTTCCACCCCGTGGTCCTTTGTTAATACCTTACTGTTAAAATGTTTAAACATCCTAGTGGGAATAAATCACATTTAGGTTTTATACTCTTTCCCAACATTGAGCATGACTTCATAGTCCATTTTTATGGAAAAAGCCCCCAATAGGTAACCATTATGAATACTGGACCCATGTGGTCCAATTGTTACAAGGAGTTATATTTGAAGAAACATATTCAAAAGAGCTTAAATAATTAAAAAATGTTTTCCATTTTTATCTTATGGCCCTTTTGAAACATAAAAAAGAATCCAGTGTATACATACCAGCACTGTTTTTTCTATCCTCTCTTATCTTTTCAATTTTCTTACACTCTCCCACCCTAGTATCTCCAGAGCTTCTCATTTGAAAGAAATGCCTTCAAATACTTTTGTTTTCTTCTTGCTCCCCAATATATTTTGGTTCTTTATTATGTAGATTAGATTAACTCTTTACATACTTCCCCTTTTTGGACCACCTTTGAGACACTGTCTTCCTCAGTTCATTTTCCATTTCTGCATCACAGAAAGTCCAAGAACTCAGCTGGTAGGCAATCAGTCTCCTGCTTGGGGCTGCTAAACTGGAAAGACTGCATCTCTACTTCCTTGGGGGAGAGAGAAGAAATTAAGAACCTTGACACCATAATAATTTTTTATTTCCTTCACTTAGGAAAAAGGAGAAAAAGCATCCAGGGATCAGCCCTTAGGGCAATACAAATAATTCCATCTGGTAGTCTCTTTACCCCTTGGGGATGCTTTAAACGGACAAAGCATGCAGAAAAATTTGCCCCATATCATTCTTTAAAAGATTATTTATTAAGTTTTGAAATGCAGAAACATATAAGAAGAAACAAAAGACCTATAATTTAATGTCCAGATAAGCTCCCGATGACGATTTATTATTTTAATAATAAAATAAATACATGCATGCTCGCCAACATTTGTTGTTGTTGGTCTTTTGGATGGTAGCCATCCTTACTGGTGTGAGGTGATATCTCATTGTGGTTTTAATTTGCATTTCTCTGATAACTAGCGATGTGGAACATCTTTTCATGTGTCTGTTGGCCATCTGAGTTTCTTCTTTGGAGCACTGTCTGTTCAGCTCCTCTGCCCACTTTTTAATTGGATTATTTGCTTTTTGTTTGTTGAGGTGCATGAGCTCTTTATATATTTTGGATGTCAAGCCTTTATCGGATCTGTCATTTACGAATATATTCTCCCATACTGTAGGGTACCTTTTGTTCTATTGATGGTGTCCTTTGCTGTACAGAAGCTTTTCAGCTTGAAAAAGACAGATGCACCCCTATGTTTATCACAGCACTATTTACAATAGCCAAGAAATGGAAGCAACCTAAGTGTCCATCAGTAGAAGAATGGATAAGGAAGATGTGGTACATATACACAATGGAATATTATTCAGTCATAAGAAGAAAACAAATCCTACAATTTGCAACAACATGGATGGAGCTAGAGGGTATTATGCTCAGTGAAATAAGCCAAGCAGAGAAAGAAAAATACCAAATGATTTCACTCATCTGTGGAGTATAAGAACAAAGGAAAAACTGAAGGAACAAAACAGCAGCAGGATCACAGAACCCAAGAATGGACTAACAGTTACCAAAGGGAAAGGGACTGGGGAGAATGGGAAGGTAGGGAGGGATAAGGGTGGGGAAGAAGAAAGGGGGTATTATGATTAGCATGTATAATGCAGGGGGGAAGAATGGGGAGGGCTGTGCAACACAGAGAAGACAAGTAGTGATTCTACAACATCTTACTACGCTGATGGACAGTGACTGTAATGGGGTTTGTCGGGGGGACTTGGGGTAGGGGAGAGCCTAGTAAACATAATGTTCTTCATGTAGTTGTAGATTAATGATAACAAAAAAACAAACAAATAAATAAATACATGCATATGGCCAGCAAATTCAAACAAACTAGGAGGATATAAACATAAATGTTGCTCTTCACCTGCCTGCTCCCCAGCTTTCCTCCTCAAAGGTAAAGGAACTAAGGGCAACTTCTTGTGTATATGTCCAGAAACATGTTTATACACATGCTAGCACTTGCGTACTCCAAAGTATCACCTCAAAAGTACTAGGCAATAACGCAGTTTGAAACTCTTTTCCTAAATCAAGATGATAGGCAAATACTATGACAATGTATCACTATATGTGAGCCTTGTGCTCCTGGAGAGCAGAAAGTGTCGAGAAATCCCCCACCCTTTTGTGTTCTGAGAAATGGCTAACCACAAAGGACTGCCCTGACCTTGTATTCCCCCTCCAATCTTCCTCATAACTTAGACAAAATTTGCTGCCCACCTGTCCTCTTGGCCCCCTTGTTTATTTGCCTCTTTAAAACCCAGGCCCACCCTCTTCCTTTTCTTTGAGACATTCTTCCATAGAAATGAACATTTTCCTTACTGCAATAGTCTGAAAAAAGCATCTCCTTACTTATCAAGTGCATTTTGTCTTTCACTTTAATGTCAAAGGGAAATTATTCTGATAAATGGTAAGGAAGACCTTAAGGGATGATGGCAATGGGGGTTTGCAGCAGGAGGGAAGACTGGGCTCAAAATACAGCAAGGATAAGTACAAATTTATAGCCTAGAAGCAGGGTCTCAGTGGGTAGAAAACTGCTAAAGGAAATACCAGGGATTAGTGGGCATTCTGACTTGACAAGATTCTTGCTAAGCAGTTCCTGACCAGGACTTCCAAATCCCTAAAGGTGCATTTTAAAAATCTTTTAACATTATCATTTATCCATAATAGGTCTCCATGGATGGTTGCTGATCATGTCTCAGCAAAAAATAATAAAAATTAACACTACTTTTACAGGCTTTTCCCTGCAGTTTAACTCCCTCTTTATTATCATTATTCCTACAAGCCCAAGAGCCAGTTCTTCAATGTTCCCTTGTTCCATCATTTTTTCTTTCCTTACAGGCAATGAAAAGAAAGACCATGTAGGGCAATAGAAAGAGTACAGGGCTTGGAGGCTAATCCAAGTGCTAGTACTGGCCTAGATGCCAAACGAAGAGGCCTGAATTATCCAGGAATGGAAGTTGCCAAGTTTATCTCTAATGGCAAGGGAATATCAAAAAGGGGTCTTATGGCAATAACATTCTGAATGGTCTCATTGCTACTATCCTTGTCCACAAACAGTACTTTCTTGGCACAGTTAACACAGTGATCCAGTTAATGACTAGATGAAGTAATTTTGCTACTCTCCTGAAACTACAACGACTTCTCACCTCATTATGAATTAAAGCCAAAGTCTTTATCATGGCCTAAAAGTCTGTATATAATCTGACTCTCTCACTCCAACTCTCTGCCATCATCTCCTAACATTCTAACTACCTCACCCTCATTAAAGGCACACTGGTCTTGTTGCTGTTCTTCAAACATGTCTCAGGGACTTGTAGTAGTTGTTCTTCCTACCTGAACATTTCACCCAGCTAATCACATGGCTTGTTCCCTCACTTTCTTCAAGTCTTTTCTCAAATGTCACTTCCTCAAAGAGGCATTCCTTGATGAAAAATGACCACACTATATATCCTTGAACATACTATATATTCCTATTGCTATTGATTTTTTAGTGTTTGTTTTCTTCCATAAGAATGCAAGATCCATGTGGGCAGAAGATTTTATCTATTTTTGTTTATTGTTTTACTGGAGCATCCTGAGTGGTATGTGGTACATGGCAAACAATCAATAAAGATAATGGAGTAGATAAATGGAATGGAGGATTAGCATTAACTGTCTCTTCTACAAATATCCAAGCTTACCTTTAAAATTTATTAGGAGTTGTCTTGTGTTTCCAGGAACAAAGTCTAGAGCCCTGTATTTTCTGGGTCTCTGATCCCAGCTGAGAGAAAGAAGGGGCTGGGCACCACAACAAATGTGGTACCTCTCTATCCAAAGTCGGACAGGAGTGGGGCTAGACATGAGGGAGAGAAGGGAGGCAGAGCCCTGGGCCCCAAAGGACTTGAGAGATTCCACTGGGATCATTGTTTTCCTTGGGCACAGGCCCCGCTCAGGGCCAGTGGCAAAGAGAGAGTCTGGGGAAGGGAGCCCAGGGGACCAGAGGGTCCTTCCTTTTCTGTTGCCAGTATGGGGCCAGGCATGGGAGGAGAGGACAGAGGTGGAGCCTTGGGCCCCAAGAAATGGAAGCCCAATGTTTTCATGGGCATAGACCCGCCCACACCAGGGCCAGTGACGGAGGGAATTCCCCCACATGGATGGAGAGTCTGGGGGAGGGGAGCCCGAGGGGCCAGAGTCCCCTTCCCTTTCTGTCCCAAGAAAACATACAGCAACTCAATAACTCAGTACTTACAAAAGAGAATGAAAACGAGAAGACTCAGGAGCCAAACAATAAGAATGACCAGGCAGCTAATACAAGGCATTTCCTTATATTTTTCCTGAAAGTTTCACCTAAACATCTCTGCCTGTCACTGAGCTTAGTAAGTATAAAGCCACAAGACATTTTCCCATGCTTCCCCACCCACCTTGTTTCCTGTGTCACTTCCCCCCACAGACATAGGAGAAGAGCAGCAGGGATGGAGAAGAGGGGCAGCCTTGCTCAGTGCCCTTTGGGTTAATTGTCAAGATCAATGGAAGCTAAATCACAAACACAGGTTTGAAGAAGGAAACAACTTGGCCCTCTGCGTGAATAGGGAAAAAAAGAAAACCTTTTTCAGAGCAACTGAACTTTTGCCATTTTTTGAGGCCCCACAACTCACGCCTCGCATCACCACAACCAGAAAGAAAAAGGGGGCCAAGTTCATATGCAACTTCTGCTCGGAGGAGCCCCTGAAGACCCAACAGTGAGCTCTGGGGTCCCAACCCACTACTTTGAGAACTCCTCGTATGATGAAGGGGAGCCTCACCTCTCTTCCAAGCCCCAGAAATTGCCCAGTTCTCACAGAGATAACAGAAAGCTCCTGAGGGTCATCCATATCCTTGACCACACTTGCCTGACCTAGTGCTCCCCAAGTCTACTTTGCCAGCCAACCAGAACTAAGTCCTCCAGAAGTAGGCACAGCCAGGACAGTGCCTGCAGCCCCAAACTGTCGCTGAGGCCCTGAGATGGACTCGCTGGATTCCCACAGCATTGGGCTTCCTTTATTCGGGGGGTAGGGGTGGGGGTGTAGCTCCCTCGGTGGGTCGGAATCTCCTCTTGAGCACTTACCTGCCCAGCTAGGCTACAAGCTCCACATCCCACGTGTTCCTGGTTCAGTGCCCAGTAATGCAGTCACTATTTGTTGAATAAATGAAGTAGCTGGGTTACTCAGTGGCTCCTGATGGGTTGGTCAAGTTAAAAGCCCAGCTCAGGCACTTGGAATGTCAGGCATGCTTGTGACCTCTTCTCCTGTGGCATGCATGCACGTGTGCATGTGTGTGCATGTGTGTACGTGTTTGTCCTATGTCTCCCCGAGAGCTCTCTGAGGGTGGGTTTCATAAATTGGTTTTGGTTCACACCACAGCTCTGCACCTTAGGGGACTGGCTCTCTTCTTCCTCATCCTCACCCTTCCTGAGGAGGTTCTTAGTTCTTCCTTGCCCTAAGATCCCCGCTATCCCAGCTCTGTGTGATCATGGACAAATCCCTGTTTCCTTGTCTGGAAAATGGGACAGGGGGAGGGTTGGGCTACATGGAGGACAAGGAGCTGATCAGTGCCACGATGGCTCATCTCCATGCTGTCTGCACACTGCTGCCTCCTGAATGCCTTGGGGACCAGGAGTAAGGGTTTGAGTGCTCCAGACCCCGCTCTCCCACCATCGTGACTAGAGTGTGGCGATGAAAATATCTGTTGCCCACCCGGGTACTTCTGGGACAATCAGCTTGCTTATCTAGACCTGGGCCTCAGCCAGAGGAAGCAAGGCTCAGAGACAGTAGGAAACAGGCAGGAAGACCCTCCTGACTGTAAAGATCATTAAGATCAGCAACCACTTACCAAGGAATGTTGTGGGTCTCCCTTTCCTGGAGATCATAGAAACCTGGAAGCTAATGGGCCCCTAGAGATAATCTGGCCCAGTCCCTTCATTGTGTAGCAAGGAAACTGAGACCCACAAGGAGGAAGTTGCCTGCCCGGGGTCACAGAGCAGCATCTTGAAAGATCAGAGACTCAAACATGCTGCTACAGCTCTCTGGCCAGAGCAGATTCCATTACTCCAAACTGATAGGCTTCATTCAACCATAAGACAGCCCGGCCAACTCTCTGCAGTGTCTTTGCTGCACAGATGAAGACTCCTTGTGGCCCTCAAAGGGTAAATGGCCTGTGGGAGCGAGGGGGGATGGCAGGGACTTGTCCTCAGGATGCCTGCGCCCAGGCTGCTTCCTGGACACTACCTTGCCTCCACTGAGGACAATAAGACTGCTATCACACTGCAGTGTCCAATGGCTGCTCAAAGACTCACCTGTACTTCTAACCCCCCACCAACTCTACCCCCAGAAGGCCACTCACCCAGGCAGGCAGGCAGGCAGGCAGGCAGTCAGCCCCTCTTCAGGGAGCACCTTCCAAATGGCTCTGGGTAAGGCTCAGCTGGAGCGGATCACCGATATCCAGAGCCAAGGTCCCTGCACTCAGGGAGCTTCTGGGTGAGGGGGAGACTGAGGTACATGAACCCAAGAGCCGATGCATGGGAGGAAAGAAATGGGGCAGGGTGGTCAGAGGAGGTGGGATTGCATGGGTCTTTGACAGATGCTGGGGAGGACCTGGACTAGGAGATGGGGAGGTAAGGGGAGGCCTTCCCTGCCTCCTTCCTAAAGCCTTCCCTCACCTTTCTGGAGGCAGGACAGGTTGGGGTGGCAGAGTGTGGCTGTCAGGGCACACCAATTAGAAGTTTGGACTCCTGGCGTGAGCTATGGGCCTGGCTCAGTGCCTCAGTAGCTGGGTGACCTTGAGCTCTTCATTTCACTGCTTTGAGTCTCACTTTCCTCATCGCAAAACTCAGGAACTAATAATGCCTCATGTAGCTCAAGACCGAGCTCACAGGAGTTCTCAGGAAAAGCCCCGGGGTCAGTGGCTTCCAGTGTAATTTCAGATCCTTGTTATTTCAGTATATCATGGGGACTCACTTGGAACTCCCAAGTTGGTATGAAGATTATTTTAAGCTGAAGACCTCTGAGACTCAACAGATGGCAGGGAAGAAAGCCTTCTTGGAGCATCCCATACCTGACTAAAAGCAGCAACTTCTGGGAAATAAGGCTGTCACAAATTTCTTCTCAGGGCAATCTACTCCCAGAAGGCAGACCGTGAATAAAATCCACCCCAAACCCCTTCTGCAGGGGAGTTTTGTGGCCCTGAAGGACACAGAAAGACCACTGACACCTGCATAGGCAAACATTACCACAAACTTTCCTATCAACTATTTGTTGTCCTGAAGGCCCGTTTATCTTTCCCAAAGGTCTTTTGTTCTCCAGAAAGTACCTTTCTGCACCCCCACTTCACCTGTTAAGATGGTATAAAGGGCCCAAATTCCAGCTACTTCTTTGAGTCATGTTCACCGAGTTTTCCTGTGTACATGGAGGTGACACCTGTAAACAAATGCGTTTTTTCTTCCTCCTGTTAGTCTGTCTTTTATCAATGTAATGCGCTCACCTCGGGCACTGAACTTAAGAGAGAGGAGGAAAAGCTTTTCCTCCCCTACAATATTCAGAAAGGGGAATCTATAGATTAATGTGTAGATTTTATTTACATCCTGACTCAGTAAAAAGAAAAACAGGAAAGGAAAAGAAAAACCGACCCTTTGTGACATTGATGGGATATTTGAAGTTTGAACACTGACTAGGTATTTGATATTATGAAATTATTGGTAATTACTTTAAGTGTTACAATGGCACTGTAGTTACATTAAAAAGAGAATTCTTATGTTTTATGACTACATACTGAATACTCACAGATACAATGATGTGCTATGTGGCCAGGAGTTGATAATTTTTGATGCTGGGTGATGTGCACAAGAGGGCCATTATGCTGTGTATAGGTTTGACATTTTCCATAACAAAAAGTTTTAAATTTGAAATAGAAAAGAATGGATCAAGGAAGTATTTACCCAAATGTAGCCTATCTGTCTGACTTTGGAAGTCTTTTCATTATGGAGAACAACAACTGCAAGTTTAAGAAAATGTGTGATTTGTGAGCACCAGCAGCGTTGCTGGCAGCAGCTTATGACTGGAGACAGAGATTTCGCCCCCTCATTTTCAGCCCCCTCATTAAGCAGCATCTGTGCTGCTCTCCTCAGCCTGTGGCAGCCTGTTTGGTTGCCAGGCAATGGAAGCCAGAAGCCCTTTTCTTGGGAGTGAAAAAGGGGGAAAGGGAGAGAGAGAAGCAGGGAAGAGGGGGAGGTGGAAAGAAGTTGCCCAGGGGAAGGCTTGTCCCTGCTTAGGGACCCGGCCCAGGGGAGACATGGTGGGTGGGGATGCCTTGTTGGATGCCACCTTCCCACAGCCCCCACTTTCTGTGGTTTAATCCTGGGGTGCAGCCCCACTGTCAGAGCTTGAGGCTCCAAACAACGGGTAGGAAAAGGCATGTGTGCCTCCTATGAAGACCAGTGACATCTGCGATTAAGTAAGATACCAGTTAGCATCCGTTCAGAACGCAGGACAGGCCTCTCCTCGGGGACACTCCTGAACTCTTCTTAAGTTAAAAAAGTTCTAGGAAAGCAGCTCGTCAAATGGAAAACCTGCACTGGTGATCATCCTGAGCTGGAGCCATCCCAGAAGGCAGGAGGGCAGGGGGGCAGGAGGGCAGGAGGGCAGGAGGGCAGGAGGTTCTTCTTCCCGGTAGAAACCTCGCTGTCCTTTGGGGAGGGAAAGCAGAAACCTCTGGTGCTTCAGTGGCCTGGCAGCCTCATGGATGTGGATGTGACTGTGTCGGGGAGCCTTGTGTTCCGGCATTGGTTCAGATCCAGCTGTCAGTGAAAGGCTGTGTGGGCCTGAACTTGTCTCTGACTCTCAGTTCCTTGACCTCTAGAAGTGGGGAGTTGTCTTGTACAATCCCTTGCCTCCCTTCAGGCTCAGATGGGTTGGGATTAAAATGCCTCCCTCATCCCCACCCCAGGCAGGAATGGCTCTCACCCAGAGAGAAAGGAGCCTGGCTTACCCAACTCCCACCCACCAGGCCAGATGGAGGAATCTACATACCTAGTGATCTTTGTCACTGGTTACTGGAAAGTGGGGGCACCTCCTAGAGCCACCCTGCTGTGATCATGAGCTGCCTCCCGCTGGCCTGGGAGGTGGGATTCTTAGGGGACTCCAGGCAGGCAGGATGGGGGGTGAGATCAGGCAGCTGCCCCAGAGATCAGCCTTTCAAACCCTGGCATCTGAGAGAGGAAGCGTGCCTGTATTCTATGAGAAAAACACTGGGGAGGCAAGCAGTCAGGAGCTGAGCAACAGCAGGGCCCAGACAGCCCCCTCTCTCTGCAGCATCTTTGTGGCTTCTGGTTGCTAGGAGCGGGCTCTTCTGTTGCTAAGCAACTAGAGCCTGGTGGATTAAAACCAATTTCCTGAGCTAGCTGGAAGGGGGAGGGAGAGAAGGTGTAAATGCAGATGCCCTGGGGAAGCTCATCCCTGCCTCCAAGCTTTGTTGGGGGATGCAGGTGGAAAGTGAAGGGAAGGTGAGGTGCAACTGGGAGCTGATCCCTACAGAGAAGGAGGGGGGGATAGTTAGAGGGAGGGCTATGCACCAGGTACTCATTATGAAGACCAAAAGGCCAAGGGTGAGACTGACAACTAAGATACCAATTAGGGCACTAATGAATGCTAATGCTGCTCCTTTTTGGAACCCCAGGAAAGGCCTGCAGTCCCTGGGGTGTTTCTGTGCCACCAGACCAGGCCAGACAAGACTGGGCAGGGTTTATATTCCAAAGATGGAAAGATCAGAGCATCTTAGGGTCCGTGGGCCCCCAAGGGTCCTGGAGTCCAACCTCTTGCTGAGTGACAGAGGCCCCTGGACACATGGCCCTCTGCTTTCTGCTTAGATAACAACCGCAGGATGACAGGGAGCTCACATCCTCCTGGGGAAGCCCTTTCTGAACCTTATCCTCAGAAAGTGCTTTGTCCCAGTAAGCCCAAGTCAATCTCCTGTGGCTTATTCCCATGGGGGTCAAGGGAGCAAGTCCAATTTGCCTTGCCTCAGGGACCTGTAGCCTCTCTTCTGGGAGCTTCGCCTCTCACCTCTTGCCATTTCTAAGGGGACAGACTGGGTGGGAACCTCACCTTGACTTGGTACCCTCTGATTCTCGCCCCTGACCTGGTCTTTATCCTCCTTAAGTGGTGAGCCACTAGGATCCTCAAATTTACAAAGAGGTCCTGGATCTAATTCGGGCCCCGAGTCCAGGCTTCTCTCACTGCCCTGCTTAGGCAGAGACCTCCTGGCTCACGACCCTGTCAGTACACAGGTGTTTCTCCCTTCAGGGTGGTTTCTGGCTGGGGTCAGGGGAGGTGGGGCGGTGGACCCCCTCCCTGCTGGGTATCTATGCCATGATCCTAAATGTCTTCAGGCCTCAGCTCCTGCTTCCTGAATCGGCCTGCTCTCTGCACTTTGGCCTGCCTGGGCTTTGGCTAGCTCAGCGTGACCTGCAGTCCACTTTCCTTCTGCAGGTGCTCCTCAGTGATCAAGGGCACATCAACGGGGCTGAACAAACATCTTATTTTTCTCTATAACCCTTTCCATCATGTAACATATATTTTCCATATTATTTTGCTTTCTTTTGTTTGCTTGCTTCTCCCCACTACAATGTAAGTTCCATGAGGGTGGAGATTTTTCTGTGTTTTGTTGCTGTACCTCAGTGTGCAGAATAAGTCTGAGACCTAGTAGGTGCCCAAAATATGTACACTGAATAACGAATATATGCTTACATATACAGATAAGCTCTTTATATGCTCATATAGCATGATATTCAAGCTAAATTGCTGACTGAAAAGAGGCAAGGTACACAGCAGTATGTATCAAATGCACCTTTTGTGTGGAAGGACAAAAGAATTATATGAAAGAGAAATTAATTTGTGTTGGAAGGATAAACAAGAAATTGGCAACCATGGTTGACTCACGGCAGGAGATGTTGGCGGACTGAAAGGACAGGCATAGGATACATACTTTTCATGGTATACCATTTTATGCCTTTTGGATTTTGTACTGTTGACATGTATTCCTTAAATGTTTTCATCAAAATTTAAAGCTTACAAAGAATTTTAAAATCTGAAAAATTGAAACCAGCATACTTAATCAACTCCCACAACTTCACATTACTATTTGTCTGTTAACTCATGAGACCTTAGTCATATGGGCGTATGTCATGTGATCTTTAAGCAGTGTATATTTAATTGTCACTAGTAATTGATAATTTGCTGATGTGGTTGTTATGTTAGAATAAGTTCTGATTAGAAGTATGTGCCAAATATTTTCAGCTATTATTTGCAGTCAGCAGAACCTCATTCTCTCTTTTCTATCAAAAACTTTCCAGTACTTCGTCTTTCTGAACATGAGAGCATATAAATCTTTGGTGAGATATCTTTTCATTCACTACCCTTGGGAGCATAAATTAGTCTGATTTTTCCTAAAGATGGTGTATCAATAGGTACTAAAGCTTAAAATAATTCATCCTAGTAGTTAGAAATAGGGGGGAAAAGGATGGCAGAGTAGGAAGGCAAGGCAGAAACTTTCTCCCATACAGACATCAAGGAAACAACTACAGCAAATAAAAATAAACTTGAAAATGAGCTGAATACTGCAAAAGAGGGCATGTACATTTGGGGAAAAAGAGATGACAACATAGAAAAGGGTAAAGTGGCAGAGCCATGATCGTGTGGGACCCATGCCCTTCCCCCATCACAGCCACATGTGGTGTTGTTGTGCAGCTCTGGATGTGCAGTACAATGGCCACAGGAATCCAATTAAACGTGTATCCCCACCATCGCTGCAGGGCAGGCAGAGGGTGGCTGTGTCCCCAATGATCCCAGCAGAAGCCACTGCTCTGAGCACAAAGGGAAAGCAGTGGAAAATTTCCTGTCTCAGAAGACTGAGATAAACCACTACAAACAGAAAGAAATGTGGCCCTGGTTATTGTCTACCAAGAGCACCTGAGGCTCCACATGAAAGGAGAAGCAGGCATGGGAAAAGAAAGAGTCCTGTGCTTCTTGGTACCACAGGATACTTTCTTCATAAAGCCATTACTTTCTAGACCAGGAAGTATTACAGATCCATCTAATACAAAGGAAGAAACAGAAACTCTGATAAAATCAGGAGGCAGAGGAATAGCTTTTAAAGAAGATTGCAGAATAAATCACAAGAAAGAAGGTAAATGAAAAAGAGATCTCCAATATTCTTGATAAAAATTTCAAAGTAAAAGTTATAAATATGCTCATTAATCTGCAGAAATGTATTAAAGATCTCAGAGTACTTCAACAAAGAGATGCAACAGCTGAAGAATATAGCAACTGAAATGAAACATACAATGGAAGGAATGAGTAATAGATTGTTGCAAATAGAGGAGACAATGAATGAGATGGAAATTTGAGAATGAGAATATAATGAAACTAGGGAAAAGAGAAAAAAAGGATCTCTAGGAATGAAGGAATGATAAGAGAGCTGTGTGACCAATTGAAATGAAAAAATATTTGCATCATAGGTGTACCAGAAGGAGAAGAGAAAGACAAAGAAATAGAAAGTCTCTTTGAAGAAATAATTGTTGAAAACTTCCCCAAACTTTGGAGAAGGAAATAGAATCACAGAAAGCCCTTAACAGAAGGAACCCCAGGAAAACAACTCCAGGACATATAAGAATTAAAATGGCAAAGGTCAAAGCTAAGGAGAGAGTACTGAAAGCAGCCAGAGAGAGAAAAAAGATTAATTATAAGGGAAACTCCATCAGGCTACCAGCAGACTTCTCAGGATGAACTTTATAGGCCAGAAGAGTGTGGCATGAAATATTAATGTGCTGAAACACAAAGACCTTCAGCCAAGAATCCTCCAACCAGAAAGATTATTATTCAAATTTGAAGCAGGGATTAAACTATTTCCAGATAAACAATAGCTCAAGGAATTTATAACATCTAAGCCAGCCTTACAGGATATGTTAAAGGGACTACTGTGAATGGAAATGTTCCTAAGGTTAAATAGCTTTCACCAGTGAAATAAAACCCACAGTAAAAGTACAAGACCAGTTAATTACCAAGAAAGTATGAAATTAACAAAATTTAGGTAAAGCAACTATATGCAAAATCAAGGGATACACAAAAAGTGCATATTATGACATCTAATACATAAAATGTGGTTGAGGAAGATGAAAAAAAGTACTTTTAGATTGTGTTTGAAATAGAGCAATCAGCCATAGAGTATAGACTGTTACATAGTTAGTAAGCTATCCTTGAACATTTGGTAACCCCAAACCTAAAGCCTATATTTATTACACAAAAAATTAAGTAAGAGAAATACAATCACAACACTAAACCATCAAATAACAAGAGAAGAATATAGGAGAGGAAGAAAGAAATGGAGAGGAGCTATTAAAACAGAAACAATTAATAAAATGGCAATAAATACACACCTATCAATAACTACCTTAAGTGCAAGTGGACTGAATACACCTATCAAAAGACATAGGGTGGCAGAATGGATAAAGATACAAGAACCATCTATATGCTGCATACAAAAGACTCACTTCAGACCCAAAGTCATACATACACTAAAAGTGAAGGGATGTAAAATATATTTCATCCAAACAATAGGGCTAAAAAACAGGAGGACCACTACTTATAAGAGACAAAATAGATTCCAATCCAAAGCAAGTAACAAGGGACAAAGAAGAACATTGCATAATGATAAAGGGGTCAGTCCAACAAGAGGATATAACCATTATAAATATCTATGCACCCCACAGAGGTGCACCTAAATATGTACAACACATGCGAAGAGAATTTAAAGGGAGAAATATATTGTAGCACATTCATTTTAGCCTCTCACATCAGCAGACAGATCATACAGAAAATAAATAAAGAAAGAGCAGCACTGGACAACACATTAGATCAGATGGGCCTAACAGATATCTACAGAACACTCTACCCAAAAGCAGCAGAATACACATATTTCTCAAGTGTTCATGAAATGTTGTCCAGAATAGATCACAAGCTAGGCCACAACAAGAGCCTCAATAAAGTAAAAAAGACTGAAATTGTATCAAGGTACTTCTCAGACTGTAATGGCATGAAACTAGAAATAAATTACACAAAGAAAATTAAAAAGTCTACCACAATGTGGAGGCTAAACAATATGCTTCTAAATAATCAATGGATCAATGACCAAATTAAAACAGTAATCAAGAAACACATGGAAACAAATGAAAACAAAAATACAAAAGTCCAATATTTGTGGGATGACACAAAAGCTATTCTAAGAGGGAAATACAGAGCAATAGAAGCCTACCTCAAGAAACAAGGACAATCCCAAATAAAGTCTAAACTAACAATTGAAGAAACTAGAAAAAGAACAAATAAAACCCAAAGTTAGTCAGAGTAGGATATAGTAAAGATCAGAGCAGAAATAAATAATACATAGAAATACAAAACAATAGAAAAAATTAATAAAACTAAGAGATAGTTCTTTGAGAAAAAAAATAGATAAATCTGTAGCCAGACTTCCCAAGAAAAAAAGAGAGTACACAAAATAAATAAAATCAGCAATTAAGAAGAAATAGTCAAAACAGATACCACAGAAATACAAAGAAATATTAGACAGTATATTGGAAAATTATATGACAATAAACTGGACACCCTAGAAGAAACGGGCCTAGAGAAATGATCCATAGTAGATGCCTCGCCCAATGTGCATAAACAGGCAAATGAAGAATATGGATGCTCCATTAGCACGTATATATCGGATAATTCATCTGTAGTTAACATCTCGGCAGATATGAGTGACTGATGAGAATGAAGTGGATGTGTCTGCTGTATAGTGCATGGCTAAGAACAAGCCTATGAGAATTTGTAGGATTAGGCCTCCAAAGACTGACTCAGGAAGAAACATAATATGAGAAGACTAATCATCAGCAATGAAATTAAACTAAATCAAGAAACTCCAAAACACAAATTTCCAGGACAAGGTGGCTTCACAGCTGAATTTTACCAAACACTTAAGAAAGAGCTAACACCCATCCTTCTTAAAGAATTCCAAAAAGTAGAAGAGGAGGGAATGCTTCCAAATTCATTCTATGAGGCCAGCATGACTCTAATACAAAAACCAGACCAAGACACTACAAAAAAAGAAAACTATAAACTAATACCCTGGTAAACATAGATGCAAAAATCTTTAACAAAATATTAGAAACTGAATTAAAAAACATATCAAAAGGATCATTCATCATAACCAAGTGGGATTTATTCCAGGGATGCAAGGATGGTACAATACTCATAAATCAATCAGTACTATACACCACATTAACAAAAAGAAGGATAAAAACAAGATAGATGATCATCTTAATAGATGCTGAAACAGCATTTGACAAAGTTCGACATCCACTCATGATAACAGCTCTCAACAAAATGGGTATAGAGGGTATACACCACAATATAATAAAGACAATACAAAACAAACCCACAGCTAACATCATACTCAATGGCAAAAAGATGAAAGCTTTTCATCTAAGATCAGGAGAAAGACAAGGACATTCACTCTCACCCCTTTTATTCAACAGAGAACTGGAGGTCCTAATCACAGCAATCAGACAACACAAAGAGATAAAAGGCATCCAAATTGGTAAGGAAGAAGTTAAACTGTCACTATTTGCAGATGACATGATACTGTAGATAGAAAACCCTAAAGATGCCACCAAAAACTACTAGAACTAATAATTGCATTCAGCAAAGTTGCAGGATACAAAATTAATACACAGAAATCTGTTACATTCCCATGCACTAATGATAAATTAGCAGAAAAAAATCAGGATTACAATTCCATTTACAATTGCATCAAAAAGAATAGAATATCTAGGAATAAACCTAACCAAGGAAGTGAAAGTCCTATCCTCTGAAAACTATGAGACACTCATGAGAAAAATTAAAGAAGACATAGATAAATGGAAATCTATCCCATGTTCATGTATAAGAAGAATTAATATTGTCAAAATGACCATCCTGCCCAAATCAATTTACAGATTCAGTGCAATCCCAATAAAAATTCTAACATCATTTTTTCAATGAACTAGAATAAATAGTTCTAAAATTCATATGGACCCCAAAAGACCACGAATAGCCAAAGCAATCCTGAGAAAGAAGAACAAAGGTGGGAGAGATTATACTCCCTCACTTCAAGCTCTAATACAAAGCTATGGTAATCAAAACAATTTGTTTAAGTATAGGCAGAAGAATAGACCCATAGATCAATGGAACAGAATAGAGAGCCCAGATATAAATCCATGCATGTATGGATAATTTATCTATGATAAAGGAGCCATGAAGAGCCTCTTCAATAACTGGTGTTGGGAAAATGGACAGATACATGTGAGAGAATGAAACTGGATTACTGGTTAACCCCATACATAAAAGTAACCTCTAAGTGGATCAGAGACCTGAATGGAAGACACAAAACCATACTCTTAGAAGAAAATATAGGCAAAGATATCTTGAACATAAATACGAGCAATTTTTTTTCTGGACTCATCTCCTTGGGCAAGGGAAACAAAATAAAAAATGAACAAATGGGACTACATAAACAAAAATATTCTGTACAGCAAATGACACCACAGCGAATAAAAAAGGCAACCTATGGTATGGGGGAATATATTTGCAAATGACTTATTGGATACAGGGTTAACTTCCAAAATATAGAAAGAGCTCATATGCCTCAAAAACAAATAAATAAGTAACCCAATTAAAAACTGAGTATAGCATCTGAACAGACACATCTCCAAAGAAGACATACAATTCTCTTTGTATAGGCACAAACACAAACAGGCACATGAAAAGATGCTCCACACAGTGAATCATCAGGAAAATGCAAACATAACAGATCATGATATACATACATAATCTTACCTTTAGCAATGTGTTGTGTGTTTTCTTTTTCTTCAATTATTATTATTTTTCATTAAAGTACCACTGATATGCAATCTCATGCTCAGTTTTCACATGAGCAACATTTTGGTTTCTATATTCCCCCTCATTATCAATATATATCCCCACTACATATCACATTACAGTCACTATCCATTAGCATAGTAAGACGCTATGGAGTCACTACTTGTCTTCTCTGTGCTATACTTACTTCCCTGTGAACCCTGTATATTATGTGTACTAATCATAAAACCCCTTAATCCCCTTATCCCTCCCTTTCCACCCACCTTCCCCAGTCCCTTTCCTTTTGGTAACTGTTAGTCCATTCTTGGATTCTGTGAGTCTGCTGCTCTTTTGTTCCTTCAGTTTGTGCTTTGCTGTTATACACTACAGATGAGTGAAATCATTTCATACTTGTCTTTCTCTGCCTGGCTTATTTCACTGAGCATGATACCATCTAGCTCCATCCATGTTGTTGCAAATGGTAGGATTTGTTTTCTTCCCATGGCTGAATAATATTCCATTGTGTACCACTTCTTCTTTATCCATTCATCTACTGATGGACACTTAGGTTGCTTCTGTTTCTTGGCTATTGTAAATAGTGCTGCGATAAACATAGGGGTGCATATGTCTTTTTGTGTCTGTGATCCTGTTTTGTTAGGGTAAATTCCTAGGAGTGGAATTCCTGGGTAAAATGATATTTCTATTTTGAGGTTTTTGAGGAACCTCCATATTGCTTTCCACAACAGTTAAACCAATTTACATTCTGCAAGAGTGTAGGAGGGTTCCCCTTTCTCTGCATCCTCGCCAACATTTGCTGTTGTTTACCTTTTGGATGTTGGCCATCCTAACTGGTGTGAGGTGATATCTCATTGTGGTTTTAATTAGCATTTGTCTCGTGATTAGCAATGTGGAGAATCTTTTCTTGTGCCTGTTGGCCATCAAAATTTCTTCTTTGGAGAAGTGTCTGTTCAGATCCTCTGCCCCATTTTTTAATGGGATTATTTGCTTTTTGGGTGTTGAAGCATGTGAGCTCTTTATATATTTTGGATGTCAACCCCTTATTGGATATGTCATTTATGAATACATTCTCCCATATTGTAGGATGCCATTTTGTTCTACTGATGGTGTCCTTTGCTGTACAGAAGTTTTTAGTTGGATATAGTCACATTTGTTAATTTCTGCTTTTGTTTCCCTTGTGCAGGGAGATATGTTAATGAAAAAGTTGCTTATGTTTAAATTCATGAGAGTTATGCCTATGTTTTCTTCTAAGAGTTTTATTGTTTCATGACTTACATTCAGGTCTTTGAATCTTTTCAAGTTTACTTTTTTTTTTTTTTTTTTTTTTTTTGAGAGGGCATCTCTCATATTTATTGATCAAATGGTTGTTAACAACAATAAAATTCAGTATAGGGGGGTCAATGCTCAATGTACAATCATTAATCCATCTCAAGCCTAATTCTCGTCAGTCTCCAATCTTCTGAAGCATAACGAACAAGTTCTTACATGGTGAACGAATTCTTACAGAGTGAATAAATTCTTACATGGTGAACAGTACAAGGGCAGTCATCACAGAAACTTTCGGTTTTGATCATGCAATATGACCTATAAACCATCAGGTCAAATATGAATATTCATTTGATTTTTGTACTTGATTTATATGTTGATCCCACATTTCTCCTATTATTATTATTATTTTTATTTTTAATAAAATGCTGAAGTGGTAGGTAGATGCAAGATAAAGGTAGAAAACATAGTTTAGTGCTGTAAGAAGGCAAATGTAGATGATCAGATGATCAGGTGTGTGCCTATGGACTAAGTATTAATCCAGGCTAGACAAGGGCAGCAAAACATCCACGGATGCAGAAGATTTCTCTCAAAGCAGGGGGGGTGAGGTTCTGAGCCTCACCTCTGTTGATCCCCAAATTCTCACCTGATGGCCCCCCTGCGACTGTGCCTGTCTTAGGTTGTTCCTCCCTTGAGGAATCTTACCCGTCTCTGGCTAACCAGTCATCTTCCGGGGCCATACAGGGAAATGTAAAGTTGGTAAGTGAGAGAGAAGCCATATTGTTTGCAAAGGTTAGCTTTTTACTTCTTTGCAGATTTATGCCCTGTGGCTTCTATGCCCAGCACTTGTCTCGAGGTATCTTTACCACCTGGAGGAATTATGATACTCGGTAAATTCGATATGAGGCACGAATTCTATTTAAAGTTTGTAATTAGGAAGGAAGAAGAAAAGCTATAGATGTAGCATATGAAGGAAACTTGGGAGGATTGATTATTTCTTTGACATATCTTCTTGTATAGTACCTTAAGTATGTATAGGTTTTAAACTACTAACTAATTTGCACACACATATTGACATAATAGGAATACGGTGACATAAACAAAGCAAATCTATAATTACCAGCCATCTCCAGTGAAGCCAAGAAAACCATTTAGGCACCCTAGGCATTTGTGAAAATTTATCTATGATATGATGGATATTTTCCAACTGTACTTGAACCATCAGACAAATTAAGGCAGCCCATTTCTGGGATCTGTTCACATCCCATATGTTCTTTTAACCATAGATAGTCTATAGTCATGAGATTTTGGGGTGCTACAACTTGCACCCCTCCCAACTCCTGGTTGAGTTCCAACAGTACAGATCCAGTCAAATTCGTTGTCTCACTGTATGCACATGCCAGCCTAGACATCTCCCTCCTCCTTCTCATGGCAAGTCCAGGAGATGGTGGGCTGGATGCAGCCACAACCGCAGCATCGTCCGGATCCCTGTGGAGGCTTTTTGATGATCATCCCCCGGCACGAGTCCTCCAGAGAGTGCTGATGCCGGAAGCTCCTCCTCATATCGTATCTTAGTTCATTTTCTGGGTATCCAAGCTAGGCCTTGATCTTCTGCGTAGAAACAAACAGACCCTTTGCCCACACTTTGACATGCCCTCTATACCACTGTGCAGAACTCATTGGAGGTCAGCACACAGTAACTGCTTTTTTTTTTTTTTTTTTAATTAAGAGAAAGGAATATTATCAGAAAAGAGTACCTCCATAGCTGATCATCTGACACCCTTTAAGTGATCAACATTAAGGATATTTAAAGCATGCGTTGATCTTTGATTTACCAATAGTTTTATCCTGTTAAGGAGTAATCCCCCTTTTCTTTCTTTCTTTCTTTTTTTTTTTTTTTAAATTTTTAATCTACACTTACCTGAAGAATACTATGTTTACTATGCTCTCCCCTATATCAGGTCCCCCCTAACAACCACATTACGGTTACTGTCCATCAGCTTAGCAAAATGTTGTAGAGTCACTACTTGTCCTCTCTGTGTTGTGCAGCCCACCCTCCCCTTTCTCTCTCCCCCCCATGCATGCTAATCTTAATACCCCCCTTCTTCTTCCCCCCCCTTATCCCTCCCTGCCCACCCATCCTCCCCAGTTCCTTTCCCTTTGGTACCTGTTAGTCCATTTTTGGGTTCTGTAATTCTGCTGCTGTTTTGTTCCTTCAGTTTTTCCTTTGTTCCTATACTCCTCAGATGAGTGAAATCATTTGGTATTTCTCTTTCTCCGCTTGGCTTATTTCACTGAGCATAATACTCTCCAGCTCCATCCATGTTGCTGCAAATGGTTGGATTTTTCCACTTCTTATGGCTGAGTAGTATTCCATTGTGTATATGTACCACATCTTCTTTATCCATTCATCTACAGATGGACATTTAGGTTGCTTCCAATTCTTGGCTATTGTAAATAGTGCTGCGATAAACATAGGAGTGCATCTGTCTTTCTCAAACTTGATTGCTGCGTTCTTAGGGTAAATTCCTAGGAGTGGAATTCCTGGGTCAAATGGTAGGTCTGTTTTGAGCATTTTGATGCACCTCCATACTGCTTTCCACAATGGTTGAACTAATTTACATTCCCACCAGCAGTGTAGGAGGGTTCCCCTTTCTCCACAGCCTCGCCAACATTTGTTGTTGTTTGTCTTTTGGATGGCAGCTATCCTTACTGGTGTGAGGTGATACCTCATTGTAGTTTTAATTTGCATTTCTCTGATAATTAGCGATGTGGAGCATCTTTTCATGTGTCTCTTGGCCATCTGTATTTCTTTTTTGGAGAACTGTCTGTTCAGTTCCTCTGCCCATTTTTTAATTGGGTTATTTGTTTTTTGTTTGTTGAGGCGTGTGAGCTCTTTATATATTCTGGACGTCAAGCCTTTATCAGATCTGTCATTTTCAAATATATTCTCCCATACTGTAGGGTTCCTTTTTGTTCTATTGATGGTGTCTTTCGCTGTACAGAAGCTTTTCAGCTTAATGTAGTCCCACTTGCTCATTTTTGCTATTGTTTTCCTTGCCCGGGGAGATATGTTCAAGAAGAGATCACTCATGTTTATGTCTAAGAGGTTTTTGCCTATGTTTTTTTCCAAGAGTTTAATGGTTTCGTGACTTACATTCAGGTCTTTGATCCATTTTGAGTTTACCTTTGTATATGGGGTTAGACAATGGTCCAGTTTCATTCTCCTACATGTAGCTGTCCAGTTTTGCCAGCACCATCTGTTGAAGAGACTGTCATTTTGCCATTGTATGTCCATGGCTCCTTTATCAAATATTAATTGACCATATATGTTTGGGTTAATTTCTGGGGTCTCTAATCTGTTCCACTGGTCTGTGGCTCTGTTCTTGTGCCAGTACCAAATTGTCTTGATTACTATGGCTTTGTAGTAGAGCTTGAAGTTGGGGAGTGAGATCCCCCCTACTTTATTCTTCTTTTTCAGGATTGCTTTGGCTATTCGGGGTCTTTGGTGTTTCCATATGAATTTTTGAATTATTTGTTCCAATTCATTGAAGAATGTTGCTGGTAATTTGAGAGGGATTGCATCAAATTTGTATATTGCTTTCGGCAGGATGGCCATTTTGACGATATTAATTCTTCCTAGCCATGAGCATGGGATGAGTTTCCATTTATTAGTGTCCCCTTTAATTTCTCTTAAGAGTGACTTGTAGTTTTCAGAGTATAAGTCTTTCACTTCCTTGGTTAGGTTTATTCCTAAGTATTTTATTCTTTTTGATGCAATGGTGAATGGAATTGTTTTCCTGATTTCTCTTTCTATTGATTCGTTGTTAGTGTATAGGAAAGCTACAGATTTCTGTGTGTTGATTTTGTATCCTGCAACTTTGCTGTATTCCGATATCAGTTCTAGTAGTTTTGGAGTGGAGTCTTTAGGGTTTTTTATGTACAGTATCATATCATCTGCAAATAGTGACAGTTTAACTTCTTCTTTACCAATCTGGATTCCTTGTATTTCTTTGTTTTGTCTGATTGCCGTGGCTAGGACCTCCAGTACTATGTTAAATAACAGTGGGGAGAGTGGGCATCCCTGTCTGGTTCCCGATCTCAGTGGAAATGCTTTCAGCTTCTCGCTGTTCAGTATAATGCTGGCTGTGGGTTTATCATATATGGCCTTTATTATGTTGAGGTACTTGCCCTCTATTCCCATTTTGCTGAGAGTTTTTATCATGAATGGATGTTGAATTTTGTCAAATGCTTTTTCAGCATCTATGGAGATGATCATGTGGTTTTTGTCTTTCTTTTTGTTGATGTGGTGGATGATGTTGATGGATTTTCGAATGTTGTACCATCCTTGCATCCCTGGGATGAACCCCACTTGGTCATGGTGTATGATCCTTTTGATATACTGTTGAATTCTGTTTGCTAATATTTTATTGAGTATTTTTGCATCTACGTTCATCAGGGATATTGGTCTGTAATTTTCTTTTTTGGTGGGGTCTTTGCCTGGTTTTGGTATTAGGGTGATGTTGGCTTCATAGAATGAGTTTGGGAGTATTCCCTCTTCTTCTATTTTGTGGAACACTTTAAGGAGAATGGGTATTATGTCTTCTCTGTGTGTCTGATAAAATTCCGAGGTAAATCCGTCCGGCCCCGGGGTTTTGTTCTTGGGTAGTTTTTTGATTACTGTTTCAATTTCTTTGCTTGTAATTGGTTTGTTTAACTTTTGTGTTTCTTCCTTGGTCAGTCTTGGGAGGTTGTATTTTTCTAGGAAGTTGTCCATTTCTTCTAGGTTTTCCAGCTTGTTGGCATATAGGTTTTCATAGTAGTCTTTAATAATTCTTTGTATTTCTGTGGAGTCTGTCGTGATTTTTCCATTCTCATTTCTGATTATGTTGATTTGTGTTGACTCTCTTTTTCTCTTAATAAGTTGGGCTAGAGGCTTATCTATTTTGTTTATTTTCTCAAAGAACCAGCTCTTGGTTTCGTTGATTTTTGCTATTGTTTTATTCTTCTCAATTTTGTTTATTTCTTCTCTGATCTTTATTATGTCCCTCCTTCTGCTGACTTTAGGCCTCATTTGTTCTTCTTTTTCCAGTTTTAATAATTGTGATGTTAGACTATTCATTTGGGATTGTTCTTCCTTCTTCAAGTGTGCCTGGATTGCTATATACTTTCCTCTTAAGACTGCTTTCGCTGCATCCCACAGAAGTTGGGGCTTAGTGTTGTTGTTGTCATTTGTTTCTATATATTCCTTGATCTCTATTTTGATTTGTTCATTGATCCATTGATTATTTAGTAGCATGTTGTTAAGCCTCCATGTGTTTGTGAGCCTTTTTGTTTTCTTTGTAGAATTTATTTCTACTTTCATACCTTTGTGGTCTGAAAAATTGGTTGGTAGAATTTCAATATTGTGGAATTTACTGAGGCTCTTTTTGTGAGCTAGTATGTGGTCTATTCTAGAGAATGTTCCATGTGCACTTGAGAAGAATGTATATCCTGTTGCTTTTGGATGTAAAGTTCTATAGATGTCTATTAGGTCCATCTGTTCTAGTGTGTTGTTCAGTGCCTGTGTGTCTTTACTTATTTTCTGCCCGGTGGATCTATCCTTTGGGGTGAGTGGTGTGTTGAAGTCTCCTACAATGAATGCATTGCAGTCTATTTCCCTCTTTAGTTCTGTTAGTATTTGCTTCACATATGCTGGTGCTCCTGTATTGGGTGCATATATATTTAGAATGGTTATATCCTCTTGTTGGACTAAGCCCTTTATCATTATGTAGTGGCCTTCTTTATCTCTTGTTACTTTCTTTGTTTTGAAGTCTATTTTGTCTGATATTAGTACTGCAACCCCTGCTTTCTTCTCACTGTTGTTTGCCTGAAATATGTTTTTCCATCCCTTGACTTTTAGTCTATGCTTATCTTTGGGTTTAAGGTGAGTTTCTTGTAAGCAGCATATAGATGGGTCTTGCTTTTTTATCCATTCTATTACTCTATGTCTTTTGATTGGTGCATTAAGTCCATTTACATTTAGGGTGACTATTGAAAGATATGTACTTATTGCCATTGCAGGCTTTAGATTCGTGGTTACCAAAGGTTCAAGGTTAGCTTCTTTAGTATCTTACTGCCTAACTTAGCTCGCTTATTGAGCTGTTATATACACTGTCTGGAGAGTCTTTTCTTCTCTCCCTTCTTATTCCTCCTCCTCCCTTCTTCATATGTTGTGTGTTTTGTTCTGTGCTCTTTTTAGGGGTGCTCCCATCTAGAGCAGTCCCTGTAGGATGCCCTGTAGAGGTGGTTTGTGGGAAGCAAATTCCCTCAGCTTTTGCTTGTCTGGGAATTGTTTGATCCCACCATCATATTTAAATGATAGTCGTGCTGGATACAGTATCCTTGGTTCAAGGCCCTTCTGTTTCATTGCATTAAGTATATCATGCCATTCTCTTCTGGCCTGTAGGGTTTCTGTTGAGAAGTCTGATGTTAGCCTGATTGGTTTTCCTTTATAGGTGACCTTTTTCTCTCTAGCTGCCTTTAAAACTCTTTCCTTGTCCTTGATCCTTGCCATTTTAATTATTATGTGTCTTGGTGTTGTCCTCCTTGGATCCTTTCTGTTGGGGGTTCTGTATAATTCCATGGTCTGTTCGATTATTTCCTCCCCCAGTTTGGGGAAGTTTTCAGCAATTATTTCTTCAAAGACCCTTTCTATCCCTTTTCCTCTTTCTTCCTCTTCTGGTATCCCTATAATACGAATGTTTTTCCTTTTGTATTGGTCACATATTTCTCTTAGTGTTGTTTCATTCCTGGAGATCCTTTTATCTCTCTCTATGTCAGCTTCTATACGTTCCTGTTCTCTGGCTTCTATTCCTTCAATGGCCTCTTGCATCTTATCCATTCTGCTTATAAATCCTTCCAGGGATTGTTTCACTTCTGTGATCTCTTTCCTGACATCTGTGATCTCCTTCCGGACTTCATCCCACTGCTCTTGCATTTTTCTCTGCATCTCATCCCACTGCTCTTGCATTTTTCTCTGCATCTCATCCCATTGCTCTTGCATTTTTTTCTGCATCTCTGTCAGCATGTTCATGATTTTTATTTTGAATTCTTTTTCAGGAGGACTAGTTAGGTCTGTCTCCTTCTCAGGTGTTGTCTCTGTGATCTTTGTCTGCCTGTAGTTTTGCCTTTTCATGGTGATAGAGATAGTCTGCAGAGCTGGTACAAGTGACCGCTGGAAGAGCTTCCCTTCTTGTTGGTTTGTAGCCTTTTCCTGGGAGAATAGCGACCTCTAGTGGCTTGTGCTGGGCAGCTGTGCGCAGACAGGGCTTCTGCTTCCTGCCCTGTTGCTTTGGGGTTTATCTCCACTGTTGCTGTGGGCTTGGCCTGGCTGGGGCTGTTCCTCCAAAATGGTGGAGCCCCGTTAGAGGGGGAGCAGCCAGGAGACTATTTATCTCCGTAAGGGGCCTCTGTGCTCCCTGCTGCCCAGGGGGTTAGAGTGCCCAGAGATCCCCAGATTCCCTGCTTCTGGTCTAAGTGACCTGTCCTGCCCCTTTAAGATTTCCAAAAAGCACTCTCCAAACCAAAACAACAACAGCAACAATGAGAGAGGGAACAGAAAGGAAAAAAAAAAGAAAAAACACGCGATTTTTTTTTTTTTTTCCTCAGGTGCCGGTCCCAGGCACCCGCGCACTGGTCCTGCTGCCCTGTCTCCCTAGCACCAGGGTCCCTGTCCTTTCAAGGCTTCCAAAAAGCACCCACCCACCGGTCCCGCAGGGAAGGAACGCTCTATATTCTTTGTCCTCAGGCACTGGTCCCACGCACCCGCTCACCAGTCCTGCCGCCCTGCCTCCCTAGCACCGGGGTCCCTGTCCCTTCAAGGCTTCCAAAAAGCACTTGGCAAAAAGAGAGAAAAAAAAGGGGAAAAACGCGCGATTTCTTCCGTCCTCAGGTGCTGGTCTCAGGCACCCACCCACCGGTCCCACAGGGAAAAATGCGGGATATTCTTTGTCCTCAGGTGCCGGTCCCAGGCACCCGCTCGCCAGTCCCGCCGCCCTGCCTCCCTAGCACCGGGGTCCCTGTCCCTTTTAGGCTTCCAAAAAGCACTCGCAGAAAAGAGAAAAAAAAAAGGGGAAAAACGCGCGATTTCCTCTGTCCTCAAGTGCCGGTCTCAGGCACCCGCCCACCGGTCCCGCAGGGAAAAACGGGGGATATTCTTTGTCCTCAGGCGCCGGTCCCAGCCACCCGCTCACCAGTCCCGCCACCGTGCCTCCCTAGCACTGGGGTCCCCGTCCCTTCAAGGCTTCCAAAAAGCGCTTGCCAAAAAGAGAAAAAAAAAAGGGGAAAAACGCGCGACCTCCTCCGTCCTCAGGCACCGGTCTCAGGCACCCGCCCCCAGGTCTCGCAGGGAGAAACGCGGGATATTCTTTGTCCTCCGGCGCTGTTCCCAGGCACCTCCTCACCGGTCCCGCCACCCTGCCTCCCCAGCAACGGGGGCCCGTCCCTCTAAGGCTTCCAAAAAGCGCTCGCCAAAAAAAAAACTGCTCCGGTTTCTCTCCACCCGCCGGGAGCCGGGGGGAGGGGCGCTCGGGTCCCGCCGGGCTGGGGCTTGTATCTTACCCCCTTCACAAGGCGCTGGGTTCTTGCAGGTGTGGATGTGGTCTGGATGTTGTCCTGTGTCCTGTGGTCTCTATTTTAGGAAGATTTTTCTTTGTTATATTTTCATAGCTCTATGTGTTTTTGGGAGGAGATTTCCACTGCTCTACTCACGCCGCCATCTTGGCTCCCGCCTCTCAAGTTTACTTTTGTGTATGGAGTTAGACAGTAATTCAGTTTCATTCTCTTACATGTAGCTGTACAGCTTTGCCAACACCAGCTGTTGAAGAGGCTGTCATTTCCCCATTGTATGTCCATGGCTCCTTTATCATATATTAATTGGTCATATATATGTGGGTTTATATCTGGGCTCTATATTCTGTTTCATTGACCTATGGGTCTATTCTTGTGCCAGTACCAAATTGTTTTGATTACTGTGGCTTTGTAGTAGAGCTTGAAGTTGGGGAGCATAACCCCCATCCCACTTTATTCTTCCTCCTCAGGATTGCTTTGGCTATTGGCGTCTTTTGTGGTTCTGTATGAATTTTAGAACTATTTGTTCTAATTAATTGAAGAATGCTGTTGGTATTTTGATAGGAATTGCATTGAATCTGTAGATTGCTTTAGGAAGGATGGTGTTTTGACAATATTAATTCTTCCTACCTAGGAACATGGGATGTATTTCCATTTATTAGTGCCCTCTTTAATTTCTCTCAAGAATGCCTTGTTGATTTCAGGACATAGGTCTTTCACTTCCTTGGTTAGGTTTATTCCTAGGTTTATTCCTTTGATGCAATTGTGAATGAATTTTTTTCCTGATTTATCTTTCTGCTAGTTCATTGTTAGTGTATAGGAATGCCACAGATTTCTGTGTATTAATTTTGTACCCTGCAACTTTGCTGAATTCAGATATTAGTTCTAGTAGATTTGGGGTGGATTATTTAGGATTTAGTATGTACAATATCATGTCATTTGCAAACAGTGACAGTTTAACTTCTTCCTTACCAATCTGGATGCCTTTTTTTTCTTTGTGTTGTCCGACTGCAGTGGCTAGGATCTCCAGTACTATGTGAATAAAAGTCGGGAGAGAGGGCATCCTTGTCTTGTTTCTGATGTTAGAGGAAAAGTTTCAGCTTTTCACTGCTACATATGATGTTAGCTGTGGTTTTGTCATATATGGCTTTCCTTATGTTGAGGTACTTGTCTTCTACACCCATTTTGTTGAGAGTTTTTATCATGAATGGATGTTGAATTTTGTCAAATGCATTTTTGGCATCTATGGAGATGATCATGTGGTTTTTGTCCTTCTTTTTGTTGATGTGGTGGATGATGTTGATGGACTTTCGAATATTGTGCCATCCTTGCATCCCGGAATAAATCCTACTTGATCATGATGGATGATCTTTCTGAATTATTTTTGAATTCGGTTTGCTACTAGTTTGTTGAGTATTTTTGCATCTATGTTCATCATGGATATTGGTCTGTAGTTTCCTTTTTTTGTGGGGTGTTTGCCTGGTTTTGGTATTAGAGTGATGCTGGTTTCATAGAATGAGTTTGGAAGTATTCCCTCCTCTTCTGTGTTTTGGAAAACTTTAATGAGAATGGGTACTATGTCTTCTCTAAATGTCTGATAAGATTCAGTGGTGAATCCATCTCACCTGGGGGCTTTGTTCTTGGGTAGTTTTTTGATTACCAATTCAATTTCTTTTTTAATTTTCTTTTTTCTTTTAGTATCATTAATCTACAATTACAGAAAAAACATTATGTTTACTAGGTTCCCCCTTTCACCAAGTCCCTCCCACATCCAATTCAATTTCATTGCTGTTAACTGGTCTGTTCAGATTTTCTGTTTCTTCCTGGGTCAGTCTTGGAAGGTTGTATTTTTCTCGAAAGTTGTCCATTTCTTCTGGGTTATCCAATTTGCTAGAATATAATTTTTCAGAGTATTCTCTAATCATTCTTTGTATTTCTGTGGTATCCATAGTGATTTTTCCTTTTTCCTTTTTCCTTTCTGATTCTCTTTATGTATGTAGATTCTCTTTTTTTCTCAATAAGTCTGGCTAGGGGTTTATCTATTTCATTTATTTTCCCAAAGAACATGCTCTTGGTTTCATGAATTCTTTCAATTGTTTCATTCTTCTCAATTTTATTTATTTTTTCTCTAATCTTTGTTATATCCCTCCTACTGACTTTGGGCCTCATTTGTTCTTCTTTTTCCAGTTTCAATAATTGTGAATTTAGATGACTCAGTGGTATTGTTCTTCCTTCTTTAAATAGTTACTTTCCTCTTAGAACTGCCTTCGCTGTGTCCCACAGAAGGTGGGGCTTTGTGATGTTGTTGTCATTTGTCTCCATATATTGCTTGATCTCTGTTTTAATTTGGTCACTGATCCATTGATTATATAGGAGCATGTTGTTAAGTCTCCATGTATTTGTGAGCCTTTTTGTTTTGTTTCCTTTGTATAATTTATTTCTAGTTTTATACCTTTGTGATCTGAGAAGTTGTTTGGTAAAATTTCAATCTTTTTGAATTTGTTGATGCTCTTTTTGTGGCCTAGTATGTGATCTATTCTGGAAAATGTTCCATGTGCACTTGAGAAGCATGTGTACCCTGTTGCCTTTGGGTGTAGTGTTCTATAGATATCTGTCATGTCCATGTGTTCTAATATGTTGTTTAGTGCCTCTGTCCCCTTACTTATTTTCTGTCTGGTTGATCTGTCCTTTGGAGTGAGTGGTGTGTTGGAGACTACTAAAATGAATGCATTGCATTCTATTTCCCTTTGTATTTCTGTTAGTATTTCTTGTACATATTTGTGTGCTTGTGTGTTGGGTACATAGATATTTATAATTGTTATATCCTCTTACTGGACTGTCTCCCTTATCATTATATAATGTCCTTCTTTGTCTCTCATTACTTTTTTTGTTTTCAAGTCTATCATATCTGATACAAGTATTGCAACTCCTGCTTTTTTTCTCCCTACGGTTTGCATGAAATATCTTTCCCCATCCCTTCAGTTTTAGTCTGTGTATATCTTTGGGGTTGAGGTGAGTCTTTTTTAAGCAGCATATAAATGGATCTTGTGTCTATTCATTCTATTACTCTGTGTCTTTTGATTGGTGCATTCAGTCCGTTTACATTTAGGGTGATTATCAATAGATATGTACTTATTGCCATTGCAGGCTTTGGATTCGTGGTTACCAAAGGTTCACTGGCAGCTTCTTTACTATCTAGCAGTCTATCTTAACTCACTTATTACACTATTATAAACAGTCTGCTGATTCTTTTCACTCTCCCTTCTTTTTCTTCCTCCTCCACTCTTTATATGTTAGGTGTCATATTCTCTACTCTTTGTGTATTCCTTAACTGTCTTTCTGGGTAGCTGATTTAATTTTGCATTTGTTTAGTATTTAGTTGGTCTACTTCCTTTGCTGTGGTTTTATTTTCTCTGGTGACAGCTATTTAGCCTTAGGCATACTTCCATCCAGAGCAGTACCTTTAAAATACACTGTAGAGATGGTTCATGGGAGGTAAATTCCCTCAACTTTTGCTTACCTGGGAATTGTTTAATCCCTTCTTCAAATTTAACTAATTGTGCCATGCAGAGTATTCTTGGTTTGAGGTCCTTCTGTTTCATTGCATTAAATATACCATGCCACTCCCTTCTGGCCTGTAAGGTTTCTGCTGAGAAGTCTGATGATAGCCTGATGGGTTTTCCTTTGTATGTGATCTTTTTAATCTCCTTTTGGGTGCTTTTAATACTCTGTCCTTGTCCTTGACCTTTGGCATTTTAATTATTATATGTCTTGGTGTTGTCTTCCTTGGGTCCCTTATGTTGGGAGATCTGTGCACTCCATGGCCTGAGTGACCATCTCCTTCCCCAGGGTGGGGAAGTTTTCATAAATTATTTCTTCAAAGACACTTTCTACCCCTTTTTCTCTCTCTTCTTCTTCTGGTACCCCTATAATATGAATATTGTTACATTTGCATTGGTCACACAGTTCTCTTAATATTCTTTCATTTCTGGAGATCATTTTTTCTCTGTGCTTCAGCATCTTTGTATTCCTGTTCTCTAATTACTGTTTCATTTGCCATCTCCTCTACTTCATCTAATCTGCTTTTAAACCTCTCCATTGTATGTGTCATTTAGGATACTGTATTTTTCAAAGTTTCTAACTCTGTCTTGAATTCCTCCCTGAGGTCTTGAATATTTTTCTGTAGCTCCATGAGCATGTTTATGATTTTTATTTTAAAATCTTTTTCAGGAAGATTGGTATGTTCAGTTTCACTTGGCTCTCTTTCTGGTGTTTGTAAGATTTTGTTTTGTATCAGGTTCCTTTGATCTTTCATATTTGTAATAATAACTTGGTGTAGATGGTGCCCTGTATTGCCAAGAAGCTCTACTCGGACCTTGGAGTGATGGCAGGGGTCACAGGCTATTGGCACTGGTGCCTGCTGGGAGGAAAGGGCTCTTTCCTGTTTCCTGGCTGCAGTGCCTGGCTCCACTGCCAGGATCAGTGGGCCAAGCATGCAGGGATGAGTCTCTATGATACACCCTCATTCCTGCTGTAGGCAAGCCCACCCTCTGGTTGTCCTGGCACAATGGTGGTGGGGTGGCAGCAGATTTGCAAGCTTGTGCTGGCTGGGAGGAAGGAGTGGCAGGCTACATATTGCTGTGGGGGTTCTTGGAGATTCATTGCCAACTTGGGGGGATGGAGTGCCTGAAGCTCCTGAATGTTCCCAATCTGTTGTGCTGAGTGCGCTGGAGCAATTTTGTTCACCTTTCCTTTCTCCTGAGCAGGAAGCTCTGTGTAATCCTCTCCCCTTTAGCAGCCCTCTCACTGTTGGGAATTCTCTCAGAGTGCCTGCCTTTCTTTTGTCCCAGAGCAGCTGGTTGTTGGTACCTGGTCTCCAGAAGTAGTTGGAATCTCAGTCTTTCTGAGTATGCTACCTGTCTTAGCTTTCCAACCCCACTAATCTTCAGAGCACCATGTAATGTAGATTCATTCTTGCAGAGCAGATATCCAGGGCTGTGTGTTCAGCAGTTCTAGGCCTCCACTCCCTTCCCACTCCATTTTCCTTCCTCCTGCCAGTGACCTGGGGTGGTGGAAGGGCTTGAGTCTTGCTGGACTGTTGCTTTATTACTTTACACTTGTCTGTGATGTCTGCTCTTTTCCCCAGATGTAGGCAGTCTGTTACAGCCTTCTTTCCTTTTGCTTTTTCAGGATTAGTTGTATTTGCTATATTTTCATATTATATGTGGTTTTGGGAGGACGTTTCTATCTCACCTCTTCGGCTGCCATCTTTAAGCCAATCCCAGGTATGGCTATTTTAAATTCCTAGTCTGATAATTTCCACATCCCTGCATTATCCAATGCTGGATCCTATGCTTGCTCTGTTTGGTTTCTCTTCAACATGTGCTTTTTGCTTTTTAGTATATGTCTTGCCTGGGGGTTTCAGCCCCAGGCAAGTTCACTATGGATTCAGTGAGCCTGAGAAATGACAATGGACTGTTCTTGGGGTAAAAGGGTTTATACCTGGCTTCATTCTCCTCATAGTAGGTCCAGCATTAGAATCACATCTGCCTCTCCCCAGAGCACTGGGCAGAGCTCTTTATATAGTGACTCAGTCAATAGCAGTTCATTGTTAACAGGTAATGTTGGCAGAGCCTAGGAGTAGGCCAATTACATCACCAAGTAGTTTAGGGTCTGGTTAGGATTCTGGCCATAGAAACTTCAGTTTCTCCACAGTATACCTTGTAATTTTTTGTTGAATACCAGACATGATGTGCTGGCTGAAAGGAACTGGGATAAATGTAAATTGGCCTTTAGTGATGTGGTGTAAGGCATGGGGAGAGTGGATGTATTCTATGAACCTATGATTAGGTCTCAGTCCTTTATTGAGCATGTGCTCCTGGGATGTGACCTCCACAATTGCTCCTCATTCTTTTACTCCCCTTATGTGGGTCATGAAAGTCAGAGTGTGTTGGAGTTGGGTATTTCCTTTCTCCCCAGTTGGGTAGGCTCTGATAAAACCCCAGTGGGTTACACTCTACTAAAAGTTTAGAAATCAGGTCTCATTGTGAAGAATAGAATGCTCTGGGCATATTTCAAAATGACCCTTTTTCCTGTTCCCCTGCCAAAAGCACAGGAAATTTTTTCCCCCAATCTTCATTGTGAAATACCTGGTAGGGTTCCTGGAGGTAAAAATTGTGAAAGTGTTGGGGCACCTCTATGACTAGGTCCTCTGGAATTTTTGACTGTTAAATTTTTCTACATTGTGCCTCTATCAGCTCATTAATTAAAATGTAAGTTTTCCTACTCCAGTATTGGTTCCCATGGAGGTTTCTCCTTTGGATTTCTGTTCCAGTAAGTGTATCTCTGTATCTGCTTGACTGTCTCTCCAATTTTGGGGGTATCAGTTTACCTTGATCCTCAATTCTCTGATAGATCTAAAAAGAGTTGTTGATTTTTAATTTGCTTAGACCTTTACTTGTTAGGGTGGAGCAATTATTTCCAAGCTCCTTACCACAGGTACCAGAAAGTGGAAATCTTGCCTTCATTTTGAAAGGTTAGTTTTGCTGGATATAGAATTCTTGGTTGCTGTTTTTTTTTTTTTTCAACACTTAAACATGTTACCTCACTGTATTCTGGTCTTCACATTTTCTGGTGTGAAATTGGCTGTGAATCTTATGGAGGATCTCTTGTACATGTTTAGTCACTTCTCTCTTGATGCTTTTTTTTTTAGTTCTTGACATTTTGAATAGAATGTATCTCAATGTGGATCTGTAAGTTTATCCTACTTGGAGTTGTTTGAGTTTCTTGGATGTATAGATTCATGTCTTTCCTCAAATTTGTGAAGTTTGTCATCATTATTTTTTCAAATATTCTTTCTGCCCCCTTCCTTTCTCCTCTCCTAGGAATCCTGTTTTGTACATATTAATATTGTTGATATTATCCCACAGTTCTATTAGGCTCTATTCATTTTTCTTTATTCTTTTCTTTTTCTATTCTTCACACCAGATAATATCAATTGATCTAACATCAAGTTCATTGCTTCTCCTGCCTGCTTAAATCTGCTGTTGAGCCCTCTAGTAAAATTTTCATTTCAAAGACTATACTTTTCTGTGCCAGAATTCCTATTTGTTTCCTTTTTTAATGAATTCTTTTTCTATTGATATTCTCTATTTGTTTAGATATCATTCTCCCAGTTTCCTTTGGTTCTTTGTTTATTTATCTCTTTGAGATAATATTGTTTACAACTCTTTTGGTTAAAAGGTAGTGATGATGGTTGACAGTGGGAGGCTCTGGGCTCAATCCTGGCCTGGAAAAATGCCTTAGAATTCTAAGACAGTGTTGTCCAACTTTCAGTCCTACCCAGAGCACTATAAAAATTTTACTATTAGCATATTTGTTGGCCAATGTGCTAATATTTGTTTAATATTGAATTTCTATTTGGTTCCTTTTTAAAATAAATTCTCTACATATCAATATTCTCTATTTGTTTAGACATCATTCTCCTGTTTTTTTTCAATCTCTTTGAGTATATTAAGACCATAATTCAAACCAATGCCTGGGCTTCTTTATGGAAAATTTCTATTAATTTATATTTCCTGTGAACAGATCATATTTTCTTGTTTTTTGGCATGTCTTAAGATTTTTTATTGAAAACTGGACATTTTGAATGTTGTAATGTGACAACTCTAGAAATCAGAATCTCCCCCCTCCCTAGCTTTTGTTTCTGCTGCCTACTGTGGGTTGCCATTTGCTTATTTAATGATTTTTCTAAACTGTCTGAAGTCTGGATTTGTTGTCTGTGGCCACAGTGTTAGCTTGATGGTCAGATGGCATTCTGACAGCATTATCTTAAATGCCTAGAACCAAGAAATGCAAAAAAGAAAAAAATTTATTCTCCAAAATCTCTGCCTATTGGATCTGTGTTGGGGCACTCCTTCAGTGCTTAGCCAGGTCATTTACAACTCTGCTTTAGTTTTCACTTCCTACATGTGTCAAATCTGAAGAACAACCAGAGATGAAGGCTTAGGGTCTTCTCAGGCTTTTTCAAGCATGTGTCCTGCCATGCTTATATGCATGGGTTTCCTCATTCCCCAGTATACAAAGAAGCTTTTTAAAGCCCTGTTCCTATACACATTTCCTGCCCAGCCTCTTCCTTCCCAGGCTCCTAGGTCTGTCTATTATTTGTCTCAAGTGTTGTCTCTTGCCCCAGGCTGCTTTGGCCAATACCTATGTCTTTAGATGTTTTTGGAAATAGCCTCCCTGGAAGCCAACTGAGCCCTGTGAACACTGTGAGTCAAGGAAAACAAAGAGAAGCCTTTGTGCTAGTTCTTGAGGGAGCCTCCAGGCAGGTTGAGACCCATAACACAATTCTTTAAGAGTAAGGCTCCTGTTGTTCACACTGTCACTGGCACTGGCACCTTGCACTAGTTGAGTCAACTACTGTCTTCACAGCTGCTGCTTATTTGGGGTATGGGGGATGATAACTGATTTAATTAAAACACCACAGCACTCTCTTACCACAAAGCAATATCTTTCTCCGCAATTTATGTTGTTGTAACTCCCCTGGTTGTAAGTTTCTAATTAGATTCTAAAGTTTATCCAAAGCTGCTTCTGACAGTTTTTCTAGCTTATTAGTTGCTTTACAGGAGGGTTTTATTCCTGGAGTTCCCTACTCCATCATTTTCAATGAGAAATACACCCTAATTTTTAAAACACCATGCTTGTGCCAAAATAGTTATGGGTGCCACATGCAGTTTGAGGGCTAAAGTGGCTCCAGAATTTCCAAATAAGCATTTTTTTGAGAGTGGCAGAGCGGACTGGGTAGAGGAGGCAACTATGGAATCTTTATTCAAGCTGTGCTTGCAAAGCACATTGCATAAACTTGAGAAAGCAATAGTTGTCTATATCATGGATGTGTTAGAACTGATGGAAATTATAGATCAAGTTGTTCAATCCCTCCTAGGCCCTTCTTGGTGCTGCTGAAGTAACAAGTGGTTCTTTGATTGGGAAGCTGCTTCTGAGACTATGTGTCAGGATGGGAAGAGGAGCCTGGTCACCCATCAATAGTTAGTTCTGGAGAGGACTTGGAAGTCAAGAAAACTAGTTTAAATTTTGGGTTGGCCCAGGATTTATTGAGCCTTTTCCTATCACTCTGCTCTTGGGCTGGAGTAGGTATATAGCCTGATCAGATGTAAAGACCAGAGGTATAAAGACTTCTCAGGTTCATTCCCCTACTACCCTTCCCACCTAAATCCACAGTCTCTGAGGCTTGTTGAGGACCACGGTGTTTTGGAACTGTCTGCTCTGAATGGATGCCAATCCAGGACAAAAAAACTCTCTCTGTAAGTGTTGATGCCTGTGGCCACCAGGGGGCAGCTGGATTTTGGAGACGATGCTGCCCCCATGAGACTAACGCTGAATGGCAGTTTCCAAATTATTTCATGTAACTTTGCCCTGGAGCCTGAAGTGTACTTACTGCATGGAAGTGGGAAACTTCAAATCACCTTAGACATAGTCATCAAGTTAACTCTCAGACCAGAGCATCCAGGTCTGGCTGTTGTGATAATGTGTTGGAGTGTCAGCACTGGGAGATTCTTAGAGATTACCTGGGCCAGGATTTGGGGGTTTTCTGTTTGTTTGCTTTCTTCTTTCCTTAAGTTAAAAGTACAACTCTTTTGGTTAAAAGGTAGTGATGATGGTTGACAGTGGGAGGCTGTGGGCTCAACCCTGGCCTGGAAAAAGGCCTTAGAATTCTAGAGCAGTGTTGTCCAACTTTCAGTTCTACCCAGAGCACTTATACAATTTTTAACATATCTGCCAGCTAATGTGATAATATTAGTTTGATACATTTCTTTCAGTTGACTCACTTTTTTCTCTTAAATTCAGCCTAATCCTATATACGACAGATACATCCTATATAATATGATAGATTTAATGTCCTAGACATTTTTTTCTAATTCATATTAAAATACATCCACAGTTATTGAAATTTGAGAGTTGTTTCTGATAACCCCTAAAATTGTTTCATGTCCTTGTGCTGTACTTTGAAAAATGACACACTATGGCACCAAAAAGCATGATTGGGGAAGTACTCATCCTAGTTAGTCCTACCATCCAGTAAAGACACCAAGATACCCAGAATGGACTCACCCAAAGTCACCCAATGCTAGTGACAGAGCTGGGACTTAAATCTGAGTCTACTGACTTCTAGTTCTTTGTTCCTTTCACTGTACCAGATTCCAAGGGCTTTAGGAAGTCCTTCACTGTCTACATTCTCCTATAAGAAGGAAGGAAAAAAAGAAGGAAGGGAAGGAGAGAGAAAAAAGAAACTATTTGCTCACTGAATTTGGACTGGTGCAGAAGTGTGGCTTGGAAGGACTAAGGCAAGTGTGGGATACAATGATTTCTCGTCTCTCTGGGCCAAGTATTGTGAGGCCCCTTCTTCAAAAGCCTGGTTTCATTTGCTCATATACACAACATGAAATTATAGAACACCTATCATGTGTCAGAGAACACAGAAAGGAGCTCACATTCCAGTGGGTGAAACAGCTCAGTAAACAGCTGGTTATAGTGCTGGGATGGGAGTATAGGGTGCTGCAAGAGGAAGGCTTGAAGGGAGTTGGGAGGGAGAGGAGGATGGGCACAAGCTCTATCCTACACAGGTTCAGCAGCCCTAGTCCAAAGGTTCAATTTTCTCCTAACCATGGGGACTGATAGGTGTTAAATACCCTTCAAAGTCTGGGGTTGGCAACCCACTGCCAGACAAAGGCCATGGCTATGGAGTTCTGTGCTTTTTTATTTTTTACCACTGACATTTCTCACCAATGTTCCTTCCTTTCTCCTATTCCTTCATCTCGTATGCACAGAACCCATCCTCCCAATGGGAATGAACAAGTTGAATGTGGCCAGAAACTCAACTCCAAGAGTACTGAGCTCTGGGTGGGGGTTCTTCCCAACCTCCTTCTCCACCCATGCTTGTTCATGAGGCACTTCTAAAAGGAAGTGTTGGGAATGGGTCTGTAACTGATTTGAATCATCTGATTCTGGTAGCTCTATTTCACTTTCGTTAGTTGTTAGTTGGATGAGAAGCTGGGACACACTCCCACCCCTTTCACACAATTAGCACTTCCCCAGAAATATGGACTCAGAGATTTTGTGGCTGAACTGGCTGGCAGGGCCCTGAGGGTTACTTTTATCACATCTCTATACCCAACAAATACCTCCCCCCAAATCTCCTAACTCCTAAAACTAAATCTGATAGAAAGAGGGCCTGAAATATTGTTTCTTTCACAAGTACCCTTGGACTGGATTTCTCCCAGTTAGGGAAGTGTTCACCCTGAGGGAGCTCCACTGATGTAGGTACCAGGCTTGGCCTCCCTGCTAAAACTGGGACTCCCAGGAATAGGGAGCACCAACTGTAGCACCAGGCTCATCTTTAACTGTCCCCACCCCTCCCTTCAGGATCCTTCTCCCTGTTTCTAGTTTTCTCCTTAGTTCCTTCTCATTTCATTCATATCCCCAGGACTCTCAAGTACCTCCATCCTCACAATCTGATAAATTCATTTGTGGTAGAAAAATTTCTGATGGAGATAAGAAAACCTGGCCTCAAGTCTTGCTCTTTTCACTTACTAGTTGAGTAACTTGGAACAAAATAATTTCACTTTTCTGGGTCTCCATTTCCCCTTTGCAAAATTGGCATGATAATCCATGATCTTCCCACCTCAGAAAATTTCTGTACAGATCAAAGGGGATACTGGACATGAAGATGCTTTGTGAAGAGCCAGTTGATGCCGGGGTTCTTGTTCACGAAGCTGAAGAATGAGCTTCACAAACACTCAAGGTAGGAGAGCAAGGTATAGGCTTTTATTTAGAAATAAAGTGAGAGGAAAGAGTTCCTGGCTCATGCCAGGAAGGGACAAGAGAGCCCATAGTGGTGCGTTGTCTAGGGGATTTTATAGGCAGTTGAGGATTTTTCGAGAACATGAAAAAAACTTAAGGGTGTGGAATTGCATCACCTGCCCTGTCCTCAAGGTGGGCTGGGTCGTCGTCTGATTGCTAGGGCTGACAGCAGAGTCATGGGTTATGCTGATAACCTTGCAGAACACTCAAACATTCCAGGTCAAGTTGCTCCTGGTCTTTTCACCTTTAACTGATCTCACTGAAGATGTCTATATCTTTACCCTAGAGAATTAGTGTGACCTTGACTTTGCATAATGCTTAGCACAGAGTTTCAGTAGGGACTTCTTTGCCCATTGTTACATTGCTCTGACTGTAAATATTCCGCCCTGCTTTTCCTGGAGGCCCTCACCCTACTCTGACTACACCCTTGGTCCCTGTCTCACAATCACAGTGCACATGTGAAAGGTTGAGTGCGTCACCTCTTTGGGGACTAGTATTTTGAAAGAGCATAACTTGAAAGAAGCAGCCACTAATACAGCATTGGAAACATCAGGGCAGGGTGGGATTGAGGGTGGAGGTTCAAGCTGCTTTGTTGACTTTCTTATCATTCACTTGACAAACACTGTTAGAAATATAATATGTGTTAGGCATTCTTCTAGATACTGGAGATAAAAATCCCCACCCCCATAAAACTGACATTCTAGGAACGTGGTAGGGACCTAAGAAAAATAGCCCCTGTCCCTCTAGCCTAGGAAACTGAATACAAGGTCTAGTTCTGAGCCTCAGGGATATGGAAGAGGTTTCAGTGGCTTGAATTAATTTTTCCTGTACAAAATCCATTTCAGCATTAATTCAACAAACATCCATTTGCTGAGACCCTGTGCAGATCCAAGGTAATATATGTCATTGAATTCAACAAGAGTTTATGGAGTGCCTACTATGTGTTTGCCACTCTGTGAGTGTGGGAATTGTGAACAAAGGCAGGTGTGTAGAATTAAACAAGGTGGAGTTTCTGCCTTTAATGCCTAGTAAGGGAGGTAATTGCAAAGAGATAGGACCTATGACACGAAGCTGGAGTTGTCTAACAAATAGTTTAATCCACTAAAGGGTGAAAATAGATGACCAATAAAAAGTGAAATGTTATAACTGAGTACAAAGTGCTGAGGAGATTCTGATGAAACATTTGTATGGCATAGGATATGGAAAAAGCTTCAGCAAAGATGTGACATTTGAGGGGACCTTGAAGGTAGAATAGCTTTTTAGTAAGTGAAAAGGGAGGTAAATCACTAGAATGGTCACAAATGAAAAGACAACTCCAGCAGGATAAATAAATGTTTGATAAACATATGAAAAGGTACTTGACCTTTTAATCAGGGAAATGCAATTAAAATCACAATGTCATTTGCGCCAGAATAAATAAAATGAGGAAAATAAATAATAACCAAGTGTTGTCAAGGGTATGGAGAAACTACTAGTTAGAGAGCATATTGAAATAATCACTTCAGAAAACTGTTTGGCAGCATCTACTAACATGGTAAGATATGCATGCCTTATGACCTAGTAATTCTATTTCCTAAGGATACATCTAACAGAAATACATGCATATGTGCACAAAAGACATGTTCATAGCAGCACCATTTGTTACAAACACTGGAAACAACCCAAATGTCCATGTCCATGTAGAATATCTACTCAATAAAATAATATGCAGCACTGAAAATGAACAAATTTTTGCTATACATGACATGGATGATTCTCATAAACATAATATTGAGAGAAAGAAGCCAGACACAAAAGAGTATACAACATATGATTCCTTTCTGTGAAGTATAAAAAAGAGGCAAAATTGATCTATTTTATTAGACGTCGGGATAGTGCTTACCACTGCAGCAGAAGGAGAGGTTGTAACTGCAAGAAAGCACAAAGGGGGTTTCTGTGTTGCTGGTAATGGTATGGTTGCCAGGATATGGGAGCTGGTTATTTGAGAGTGTTTCATTTGTGAATATTTTATGAACTTTACACATCCACTTTTCTAAATAAAAGAGCTAACAGTAAAAAAGATCAACCAAACCAAGCCAATGTGGTAAATGGAAATAGTTCAACAAATGGTACGAGAATAATTGGATATTCATATGAAAAATAATTAACCTCAACCCTTATCTTACACTATACACAAAAATTAATTTGAGATAGATCATAAATCTAAATGTAAAATCTGAAATCATAAGGCTTTTAGAGGAAAACATGAAAATATTACTTGGGGCTAGGCAAAGATTTCTTAAACAGGTCATAGGAAGAAATACGCAAACAAGAAAAAAAGACTAAGTTAGGCTTCATCAAAATTAAAAATGCCTGCTCATTAAAAGGCATTGTCAAGAAAATCAAGAGGCAAACTGTAGACTTGGAGAAAATTTTGCAAAACACGTATCTGGTAAAGGACTGGTATCCGGGATATGTAAAAAACTATAACTCGATAATTAAAAAATGAACAACACAGTTTTAAAATGTACAAACTATTTGAACAGACACGTCACGAAAGAAGATGTATGAATGACCAATAAGGACATGAAAAAAATACCTAACATCATTATCATCAGGGAATTGCAAGTTAAAACCACCGCACATCTGCTAGAATGACTAAACTAATTTTTAAAAATGAAAATACCAAGCATTGGTAAGGATGTGGAGTAACTGGAACTCTTATATACTGTTGGTGGGAGTATAATAAGGATTAATTTCTCTTGACATAGTTCTGGCAGTTTCTTAGATACTTAAAACAAAACCTTACCCTATTACCTGACAATTCCACTTCTACCCAAAAGAAATACAAATATGTCCATGAAAGGACTTGTATACCAATGCTCATAGCAGCTTTATTCATAATAGTCCCAAGCTAGAAACAACCCAGATGCCCAAATACAAGGGAATAAAACCCTTGTAGCACAACCTGGCTGAATCTCAAAAGCATTATGTTGTGAAAGATGCCATATTCCAAAGGTTACATACTATATTATTCCACTTATATGAATCTCTACTAGAGACACAACTAATCCATGGTGGTTCTCTTGAGGATAAGGTGGGGGTCGGTTTGACTGGGTAGAGGCATGAGGGAAGTTTCTGGGACGATGATAATCAATATCTTGATTGTAGTTGTGGAGGTATATGCCTTTGTCAAAATTCAGCAAATGTTCCCTTAAGATTTATGTATTTTACTGTATTTGAATTTTACCTCAAAAGAAAAAAAGACTGCAAAATATTGAACTCTAGTTAATAACATACATGCAGAAGTATTGGAGGAGGATGTGTACAGATATCTTCAATTTACTTTGAAATGCATTAAAAATAAGATGGATTGATGGATTGATAGATCAATGGAGGGTTGGATAGATGGACACATGTGGCAAAGCAAATGTAGTGAAATGTTAGTGGTAGAATCCAGTTGTGTATACACAGATATTCAGGGTAAAAGTCTTTCAATTTTTGCGGGGCGGGAGTAGAGAAAAAGGAGACTAGGGTATTTGGGGGAGGTGAGGTAAGAAAGAGTTCTGTGCTGCTTGGGCTTAATTCTCATTGTGGGAAGTGCCCCAAGATGAATTGAACAGGTCCTGGATAATGAGGGGCCCAATATGGCAGCTTAGAAGTTTGGCAGTGAGGAATTGATTCAGATTTTTAAGCAGTTGAATGATATAATAGGAGGTAGTGTGGCATGGAGAAATTTCCCGTGGTTAAGAGCTAAGGGAGTAAGAGTTCTGGTCCCACTCACAGCAAGACCTTGGGCAAGTAGATTAATATCTTCCAGTCTCAGAAAGTTTCAACAAAATGCACTCCACCTTCTTTGTCCCCTCCTCCATCTAAAAAGAGGCCCTGGGAAAACTGAGTTTAATCAGGCATAAAAGGAACTCTGTAAATATGTACTGAAGGAGAAAAATAAACCGTCTCTTCTTTGTCCTTTCCCTCCACCGAACTCCCTTGCCCCTGCCCCTTGCACCCTTGCCCCTGCTCTATTTGAATGATTTTTTTCCTGCTCTTTGACTGGCTTTCTTGATCTGCAAGGTCAGCAAGTTGGACTTGAAACTTGGCCGCTGGACCGGAGCATAACAGTTACTCTCCTCTAACTCAGTTGCTGATACCTGAGTCTGGTCCTAAGGCTTATAGCTGTTTCATCCTTTTCTCTTACTCTATGGAAACTTCCGGTGCAACGGCCTTGAGGTTCTTAAAGTTCTTAGGTCTGTGGCTATCTTGGAGTATGAGAAGTCACCCCCAAAGAGGTGGACCAGGAGAAATGTCTTTAAGTGTGGGCATATGTCTACTCCCAGCCTTCCCTCTGCTACTCCAAACCCCACCCTGACCCACTTCCGGGTCACCCTCACCTTGCCCTCCTATGGTCTCTTTAGCAGTTAGAATCTCTACCACTGACTTGGTGCTAAGGGAGTTAGTTGTCTGGATATATATGACTTATCTTTTTTAGCTAGACTGTGTGTTCTTACAAGGCCAGATGGGAGGGGGCAGGCAAAGGATATTTTAAGGCCAGAGCACTTCTTAAAATGAACAAAACAGAACATCTACCAAAATGTAATATCCCAAAGCCTTTACTGAAAGAAACCTCTCCATGTGGTGAGGAACTCCCAGATCTCATCATATCTCACTGAAGTTTTTCACTCATTATTTTCCTTTAACAACCTGATCCCAAGCATGGATACAAAACCTTATGCCCTATAGAAGAGATGAGACTAAGTTGAATTGTTCAGCAAGACATGAGTAAAGGGAAGGTGATAACAAAAGAGAAATGAACACCAATGGCACCACAGAGCTAGATAATCTGGCTTCCAGGAGATGATCTATTCTTTAAGACTAGCAAGTCCTAGTGTATAATAACTGCTCAATAAATATTGGTTAAGTTAATGAATATCTGTACACAGTGGAAGTCAGACACTGTTCCTGCCTTCAAGGACCTTAGGTTCTACTGGGAAGACATGTTAAATTGGTAACTGTAATATAATTTCATATATGCTATGACAGTGAAATGTAGTGGTTAAAATCACAGAAGAGGCCAGACTGCCACAGTGTGAATCATAGGTCCTAGGGAAAATGATTTAATTTTCTATCTGTTACCTGTGAAATGATGCTCCTAACTTACATGTATGTATGTCATATTGCTTTCCACAAGAACTTCAGGTAATTGGAAGGGAAGGCTTAGATAACTTAGAGACCTCCTTAACTAAATAGTTTTCCCTCTTTAGGCTTGTTTTCCCACCTTTAAAATGAGGAGATTGGATTTTATGGAAGATCTTTCCAGCTCTGACAGTCTAAATTATAGATTTTTGTAATTGAACTAATGCCAAAGAACACAGTAGGTTGTGTTTTCTTTCCAATTAAATCAATCTTCAAACCATCTTTCCATTAACATTTATTGAGCACTTACTATATGCTAACATTTATTGAGTATCTTCTACATGTCAGGTGCTATGCTAGATGCTTTCCATATTTATTTCTAATCCTTACAACAATCCTGAAGGATGAGCCTCATCTCTATTGTTTATAGGCTTTGTTATATTAGGTAACTATATTTATTTATTTATTTAGTGTACCTTCTTTGTATCATGCATTGTGTTAAGTGCTAAGGATACAAAAATAAATAATGCTGACCTGTTGCTCAAAGAAGTCAGTCGATGGGAGGAAACCAAGATGTAACAAGGGTCTGTCCTTAAACTACATTATAACCATATAACTGAGACACCTCTGCTCCAACCCTGCAAGGGTTCTACTTTTCAGAATAGAAAATTTTTTAGCCAGGGTCTAGTACAATGTTTAACTCATTGTAGCCTCGCAATAAATATCTCTTGAAGGAATTAAAAAATAAATTAATAAAATGGTGAGAAAAACATTCCATTTCTAGACTGGATATGATCAAGAAACCAATCCATGTCACCCTTTCACTTCAAGCTTTGCTATCCTGTGCTAGCCTTCAGAAGGTTAAGTATGTCCAGTCTTGTTCTACTCTATAATGCTTCACTGCTTCTATCATCCTTTCCCCTCTATGCCTGTTCTAATAATAGGCCAACTATTGAGCAGAATTGCTTTCTTGGTATTCAAGAAGCAGGCTCCATACATATGGCCAATCAATTTGTTTTTAATGCACCTATTATTATGAACAGCCTTCTGACTCAAGCTGAAATCATGCTACATTCAACATTTTTTTCCCTTAAATGCCTTCACTTTGGCCATGAGAAGGTGTTAACATTCAAATTCATTTTCTAGTAATACGGGTTCCCATCAGTACTCTTTCTTGGTTATGGACAATAAAACCTGTCTTCTCTGCCTTTGAATTACTTTTGCCACTACCAGAGCATCTCGGTCCCTTTCCACAGTCAGTCCCACTTGGCTCTTGGGTCCAACATGATCATCAGAACTCTTGTTACCCTCATAAAGATGAATAAGGAAAAGTGAGTGAAGGAGGGAAAGAGTACGTATTTAACTTTCTTGAGAAAGCTCTTAATACATCATTCATTCTTAAGTAGTTAGAATGATTTAGGCACAGGGCTGGGGGATGATGTGAATGACCTTTTGAGTTCCACTCTAGCCAGAAAATTCTATAGGATAATAAGGGAGGCTCAAAGCAAGGAAGTACCTTTGGCCTAAAATAGAGAACATTGAGAATAGAAGGGCTTTAGGAGGTCCTCTAGTCCAGTGGAACCAAAGTATTAATTTGCAGACCTGTGACAGTCACTCTGCTGACATATGAGAAGAATTGTTGCCAACAAACCTTCCTTGAGAAAGACTTTTTTCAGCAAAAGACTATGTCCTTTGTACATTTTTTATATTTCAGTATGAAAATATCATTTCATTAATGATATGATAGTGATGATACATGTCCTCACACAGCAACATTAAAAATTGATGTCCTTACATTGGTCTCCAGACTTTTGGGATAAATTTTAGAGAAATTGTACTAGACTCTAAGATCCAAATTTTGGGTTGTTATTGTTTTGGTTTATTGATTTCAAAACCTGGCAGTGCATCAGTTCCTGGCAGTCTTGTTAAAACTATATATTGCTGCTGGATTTCCTGAAGATGGTGGCATGAGTAGGACAGCAAAAATCTCCTCCCAAAAGCATGTATATTTTGAAAATACAGCAAATGCAACTATTCCTAAAAGAGAGACCAGAAGATACAGTAAAACAGCCAGGATGCATCTACATCTCTGAGAACTCAGCATCTCATGAAAAGGGCAAGATACAAAGCTGCAACCCAGCGGGACCAAGCACTCCCCCCTAACCCCAGCTCGCTGGCAGGAGGGAAAGAATCAGAGTGGGGAGGGAGTGGAAGCACAGGACTGCTAAATAACCAGCCCTGGTAATCTTCACCGGGAGCACAGACACACATTGAATGGTTTACTGGATATTAGAGAAGTGGAAAAGTAAAATCTGAGACAGAGACTGTGAGCAGATCCCCAAAGCTGGCTACGCTGGGACAAAAGAGAAGTGAGCACTTTGAAAGCCTTAAAGGGACAAGGGTTTAACAGGCGGACAAAATCGTCCCAGCACACTCAGCCTAGCAGGCTGGGAATTTTAAGGAACTTCAGGCACCCTAATTCCCGGGGTGGCAATGCAGCTCCAAAGCCTCTCACAGCAATAAGCAGCCTGCTGTTCCTTCTCCCCCACTGGCACAGCAAGCAAACCGGCTGACCCGCCATTGCTGCAGATGAGCCGGGAAGCAGCCCCACCCACAGCAACCACTTAGTCTTCTCTTAGCATACAGCTAACCAGGCCAGACCCAGAGGCTGCCCCCAGCACACACCTGCCTGGAACAGGCAAAGGAAGCCAGCGCAAAGTCTGGAAGGCACACAGGGGCGCTGTTCTCGCAGGAGAACACACGCCATGCACCTGCAAACCCCGGTAGTGTCCTAGGGTATCCTGAAGGCTGCTCCACCCATGGCAGCTCAGAGGATTAACCCAGGGAGTGCTCCCTGTGTGAAGTTAACCAGCATAAGCAGCAGAGTAGTGCAAGGCAACGAGCAAGCAGGAAGGAACTTTGTTCTCCCAGCTGACACATGTGCCAATCACCAGAGATCACTTCTATCACCATGAAAAGGCAGAAGAACCTGGTCCAGTCTGAAATCGCTCAAACAATGCCAGAGAGAGGGCCTGGCAAGATGGATATAAACAATCTTCCTGAAAAAGAATTCAAAATGAAAGTAATAACCATGCTGATGTAGCTGCAGAGAAATACGCTGGACATAAGGGATGAAGCACGGAAGGAGATAACAGAAATGAAATAATCAATGGAAGGATTTAAGAGCAGATGGGATGAGATGCAAGAGACTGTAAATGGAATAGAAATCAGAGAACAGGAATACAAAGAAGCTGAGGCAGAGAGACATAAAAGGATCTTTAAGAATGAAAGAATATTAAGAGAACTGTGTGATGAATCCAAATGGAACAATATTCAAGTTAGATGGGTACCAGAAGAAGAAGAGAGAGAAAAAGGGATAGAAAGTGTCTTTGAAGAAACAATTGCTGAAAAATTCCCCAAGATGGGCAAAGACATAGTCTCTCAGATGATGGAAGCCCACAGATCTCCCAACACAAGGGACCCAAGGAGGACAACACAAAGACATACAATAATTAAAATGGCAAAGATCAAAGACAAGGACAGAGTATTAAAGGCAGCCAGAGAGAGAAAAAAGATCACCTACAAAGGAAAGCCCATCAGACTATCATCAGACTTCTCAACAGAAACCTTACAGGCCAGAAGACAATGGCATGATATATTTAATGCAATGAAACAGAAGGGCCTTGAACCAAGGATACTGTATCGAGCAAGATTATCATTTAAATTTGAAGAAGGGATTAAACAATTCCCAGACAAGCAAAAGTTGATGGAATTTACCTCCCACAAACCAACTCTACTGTGTATTTTAAAGGGACTACTCTAGATGGAAGTACTCCTAAGGCTATATAGATGTCACCAGAAAAAATAAAATCACAGCAAAGAAAGCAGACCAACCAAATACTAACTTAAGGCAAAAAATAAAATCAGCTAGCCACAAAAGTAGTTAAAGGAAACACAAAAGAGTACAGAATTGAACACCTAACATATAAAGAATGGAGGAGGAAGAAGAAAAAGGGAGAGAAATAAAGAATCATCAGACTGTGTTGATAATAGTGTAATAAGTGAGTTAAAGTTAGATGGTTAGATAGTAAAGAAGCAACCCTTGAACCTTTGGTAACCACCAATTCAAAGCCTGCAATGGCAGTAAGTACATATCTATCAATAATCACCCTAAATGTAAATGGACTGAATGGACTGAATGTATCAATCAAAAGACACAGAGTAATACAATAGATAAAAAATCAAGACCCATCTATATGCTGCTTACAAGAGACTCACCTCAAACCCAAAGACAAACACAGACTAAAAGTGAAGGAATGGAAAAAGATATTTCATGTAAACACAGGGAGAAAAAGCAGGTGTTGCAGTACTTGTATCAGACAAAATAGACTTCAGAACAAAGAAAGTAGAAGAGATAAAGGACATTACACAGTGATAAAGGGGTTAATCCAACAAGAGGATATAACCATTATAAATACCTATGTACCCAACACAGAAGCACTGACATATGTGAAACAAATACTAACAGAATTAAAGGAGGAAATAGAATGCAATGTATTCATTTAGGAGACTTCAATACACCATTGTAAAAGACAGATCAGCCAGACAGAAACTAAGTAAGGACACAGAGGCACTGAACAAGACACTAGAACAGATGGACCTAACAGACATCTACAGAACTCTACACCGAAAAGCAGCAGGATACACATTCTTCTCAAGTGCACAGGGAACATTTTCCAGTATAGACTACATACTAGGCCACGAGCCTCAGTAAATTCAAAGATATTGAAATTCTACCAACCAACTTCTTAGATCTGAAAGGTATAACACAAGAAATAAATTGTACGAAGAAAACAAAAAGGCTCACAAACACATGGAGGCTTAACAACATGCTTCTATATAATCAATGGATCAATTACCAAATTAAAACAGAGATCAAGGAACATATGGAGACAAATGAGAACAACAGCACAATGCCCCAACTTCTGTGGGACACAGTGAAGGCAGTTCTAAGAGGAAAGTATATAGCAATGAAGGGCTATTTAAAGAAGGAAGAACAGTCCCAAATGTCTAAAGTCACAATTATTGAAACTGGAAAAAGAAGAACAAATGAGGCACAAAGTCAGTAGAAGGAGGGACATAATAAAGATCAGAGAAGAAATAAATGAGATTAGGAAGAATAAAACAATAGAAGAAATTAATGAAAGGAAGAGGTGGTTCTTTGGGAAAATAAACAAAATATATAAACACCTAGCCAGATTTATCAAGAACAAAAGAAAGTCTACACACATAAACAGAATCAGAAATGAGAAAGGAAAAATGACGGACACCACAGAAATACAAAGAATTATTAGAGAATACTATGAAAATCAACATGCTAACAAGCTGGATAACCTAGAAGAAATAGACAACTTTCTAGAAAATTCAACCTTCCAAGACTGACCAAGGAAGAAACAGAAAATTTAAACAGACCAATTACCAGCAACGAAATTGAATTGGTAATCAAAAACGTACCCAAGAACAAAACCCCTGGGCCAGGTGGATTCACCACTGAATTTTATCAGACATTTAGAGAAGACATAATACCGATTCTCCTTAAAGGTTTCCAAAAAATAGAGGAAGAGGGAATACTCCCAAACTCATTCTAGAAGCCAGCATCACTGAAATACCAAAACCAGGCGAAGACCCCACCAAAAAAGAAAATTACAGACCAATATCCATGATGAACATAGATGCAAAAATAATAAACAAAATATTAGCAAACTGAACTCAGAAATACATAAAGAGGATCATACACCATGATCAAGTAGGATTCATCTCAGGGATGCAAGGATGGTACAACATTCAAAAATGCATCAACATCATCCACCACATTAACAAAAAGAAGGACAAAAACAATATGATCATCTCAATAGATGTCGAAAAAGCATTTGACAAAATTCAACATCCATTGATGATAAAAACTCTCAACAAAATGGGTATACAGGGCAAGTACTTCAACATAATAAAGGCCATCTATGACAAACCCACAGCCAACATCATACTTAACAGTGAGAAGCTGAAAGCTTTTCATGTAAGATCAGGAACAAGACAGGGACACCCACTCTCTCCACTGTATAATCAACATAGTACTGGAGGTCCTAGCCACACCAATCAGACCAAACAAAGAAATACAAGGCATCCAGATTGGTAAAGAAGAAGTCTAACTGTCACTATTTGCAGATGACATGATATTGTGCAGAAAAAACACTAAAGACTCCACTGCAAAACTACTAGAACTAATATCTGAATTCAGCAAAGTTGCAGGATACAAAATTAATACACAGAAATCTGTTGCTTTCCTATACACTAACAATGAGCTAGCAGAAATAGTAATCAGAAAAACAATTCAATTCACAATTGCATCAAAAAGAATAGAATACCTAGGAATAAACCTAACCAAGGGAGTGAAAGACCTATACCCTGAAAACTACAAGACACTCCTAAGAGACATTAAATAGGACATTAACAAATGGAAATTCATCCCATGCTCCTGGGTAAGAAGAATTAATAATGTCAAAATGGCCATCCTGCCTAAAGCAATCTACAGATTCAATGCAATCCCTATCAAATTACCAACAGCATTCTTCAACGAACTGGAACAGATTGTTCTATAACTCATATGGAACCACAAAAGACCCTGAATAGCCAAAGCAATCCTGAGAAGGAAGAATAAAGCAAGGGGGATCTCGCTTCCCAACTTCAAGCTGCACTACACAGCCACAGTAATCAAGACAATTTGGTACTGGCACAACAACTGACCCATATACCAGTGGAACAAACTAGAGAGTCCAGATACTAACCCAAACATATATGTTCAATGAATATATGATAGAGGAGCCATGGATATGCAATGGGGGAAATGACAGCCTCTTCAACAGCTGGTGTTGGGAAAACTGGACAGCTACATGTAAGAGAATGAAACTGGATTACTGTCTAACTCCATACACAAAAGTAAACTCAAAATGGATCAAATAACTGAATGTAAGTCATGAAACCATAAAACTCTTAGGAAAAAACATAGGCAACAATCACTTGGACATAAACATGAGCAACTTCTTCATGAACATATCTCCCGGGCAAGGGAAACAAAAGCAAAAATCAACAAGTGGGACTGTATCAAGGTGAAAAGCTTCTGTATGTCAAAGGACACCATCAGTGGAACAAAAAGTCATCTTACAGTATGGGAGAATATATTCATAAATCACATATTCAATAAAGGGTTGACATCCAAAATATATAAAGAGCTCATGCACCTCAACAAACAAAAAGTAAATAATCTAATTAAGAAATGGGCAGAGGATCTGAACAGACACTTCTCCAAAGAAGAAATTCAGATGGCCAACAGGCATATGCAAAGATGCTCCACATCACTAATCATCAGAGAAATGGAAATTAAATCACAATTTTTAAATTTCACTTCCTTGGTTAGGTTTATTCCTAGATATCACCTCACACCAGTTAGGATGGCCACCATCCAAAAGATAAACAACAATAAATGTTGGCGAAGATGTGGAGAAAGGAGAACCCTCGTACACTTCTGGTGGGAATGTAAATTACTTCAACCATTGTGGAAAGCTGTATGGAGGTTCCTCAGAAACTAAATATAGAAATACCATTTGACCCAGGAATTCCACTCCTAGGAATTTACCCCAACTAAACAGGATCACAGATATAAAAAGACATATGCACCCCTATGTTTATTCCAGCACTATTTACAATAGCCAAAAAGTGGAAGCAACCTTAGTGTCCATCAGTAGATGAATGGATAAAGAAGATGTGGTACATATACACAATGGAATATTATTCAGCCATAAGAAGAAAATGAATCCTACCATTTGCAACAACATGGATGAAGCTAGAGGATATTATGCTCAGTGAAGTAAGCCAGGTGGAGAAAGACAAGTATCAAATAATTTCACTCATCTGTGGAGTATAAGAACAAAGAAAAAACTGAAGGAGCAAAACAGCAGCAGACTCACAGAACCCAAGAATGGACTAACAGTTACCAAAGAGAAAGGGCCTGGGGAGGATGGGTGGGAAGGGAGGGATAAGGGGGAAAAAGGGGCATTACGATTAGCACACACAACTTGGGGTGGGGGGTCATGGGGTAGGCAGTGCGACACAGAGAAGACAAGTAGTGATTCTATAGCATCGTACTACAGTGACGGTCAGTGACTGTAATGGGGTATGTTGTGGGGATTTGATAATGGGGTGAGTCTAATAACCATAATGTTGTTGCTCATGTAATTGTACATTAAGGATTAAAATAAAAGAGTAACAAACAAGAAAAACTATATATTGCTGGCTTCCACTCCCAGATATTCTGATTCAGTAAATATGGAGTGGGACCCAGGAGTCACTATTTTATAAGTCTTAAGGTGATTCTGATACGAAACCAGGTTAGGTGACCACTGCTCTGCTTCATCCGCTAGTATGACTAACCAAGGGCATAAGCAATTGGACTGATTCCTTGTAGGCTAATTTCTGTTAGGGACAGAAAGAAAGCACCTTCTTTTGTTTGCAGTATAGACCAGCGATCTCCACTGGGGATCTCCCAAGGTCCACAGTCAGACAAGTAAAATAATTCAAAGGGGTTTCAGGCGCCACATGCCACTTACTTGTCTTGAGCATGAGCCAAGCTAAATGAGTCTATACAAAGTAGGTGTTCTCTAATGTTTTGTTGCTATTGATGTTTGTTGACAAAGTCTGATTCAGAAATTTGCAGAAAATACTTCATTCAACCTAATACCTTAGACTTACTTCTACCACCTGTCAACTTTGTCTCAGCCTTTACATCCTTCCCTTCCATTTTGCTCAATCTCAAAATGTCTTCACCCAGTGTAGTAGAGTCAAGTTCAATAAGTGGTAGTTATAATTATTAATACTTTCCACTAGAATGTAAACTCCATGAGGACAAAGACTATTATGTGTCAGACCAGTTCCTGGTGTAGTGACTGGCACACAATATTTGCTGGAATTCAAGGAAGGTTTACATACAGCAAAGCCTCAGTCTCCAGGGAGCTTTACCATGGGAGTCAGTAACTATTTGTGAAATGAATGACTGAATGGCATGACAAATGGAATGACTGAATGGAGTGCACTTTCAGAGTTCAAGACTAACCCTGCTATATGGAGGTTGAACCCACTCTGGAGATTCAGGAAAGGCATAGAATCTCAACAAGAAGAAAGTGAGGAGAGTGGGCAGTGAGGGCTAAAGACTAGAGGTACCCATAAGTCATGGAATGGTGGGTAATCTAGTGTGGTTGGAGTCTGGCATGAATTAAAAAAAAGGGAGGGGAGAAAATGGTGCTAGACATGCTATGAATGCCTCAGAAACAGGCACCAGGTCTTTTTGTGTCTTTGATATTAAGTACAGAGCCTGGCACATAGAAGTTCTTAGTAAATATTTACTGGTCCCAAAACATAAAGAACCAACTTTGCTTGGCTGGGGAGTTAAAACTTGAGAGTCAAAAAGAGAATCATTGGAAGTTTATAAAGCAGAGAAGTATTGTGATTAAAATTGTATTTCAGAGCTGTAATTGATAGGATCATTTGGAAGGAGAAGAGACAGGAAGCCACAGGCACCTCAAACCTGATCTGGCTCCTAATTCCCAATCTCTGTTAAAATGATTACCATCCTTTCCTTCAGTCAAGTAAAAAATGTGAGCATCATTTTTGCTGCTTCTTTTTCCCTCACTACCCACCTGGTTGAGCAACCCCTTTGTCTTCATCTTCAGTCAGTGCTGTATTTCAGATCATCGACATTTTTTTTACCTGGTTCATTGGTTTTCTTACCTCTTATCTTTCCAAACCGCAGTATTTTTTTTATACTGTTGCCACAATTTTCTTTCTAAAATGTTGATCTGTGTTAGTCTCCCACTCAAAATCCTCAGTGGTTCTCCTGTATATCTAAAATAAAGCCTATACTTCTCAGCATGGCATTTAATAACTCTGTGAAGTAGGTATTAATTCCATTTTGCAGATAAAGAAATTGAAGCGCATAAAGGGAAAACAATTTGCTTAGGATCACACAGGTATGGAATGGTAGACTAGAGTCCAGGTCTCATGATGCCAGTGTACTAGCCATTATAAAATTCCTTCTAAAGAGGGGAGAAATAGTAGGTACTGTATGTGTTGCTAGAATGGTGGGATGGAAAAAACAAGATCCTGTCTCCTGGGTGGGGTACATACTTTGCAGCTTGCATAAATGAGCAATACCTCTTAATGGCTTTGTAGACTTCATACAACTGGCAACCTTTCAGAGCCTCTGTTTCCTCACTTATAAGACAGGGACAAATTATCCCGACTTTATAGGGTTGTTATGAAGATTATGTAAGATCATGTATGTAAATAGGGTTAAGTTCACAGGAGATTTTCAGTGGGTGTTATCACCCACCCTCACCCTCACTCCAGCAATCTAAAAATCCATTTAAACAACGAGGGAAATGGAATTTAGACATTAAGGGTCTGTGATGGGTCACAAGACTTCAGGGTCTATTCCGGTGCTGGGGTTGGAAATAACCCTTTTCAGGGTCTTAATCAAGTTCCCTGCAAAGGGAAACCAAAGTTATGCTCCTCTGAAGCAACAGCTGGTCATATGTAGGGTGAGACTGCTGACTAAAAAGTAAGTCTTCAGCGCCAGTGCCCATAATGTTCATGGTTTTTCACTCCTCATGGTTGAAGCATTGTGGATTTTTATTAAAATGCAAACATTTCCTGGGAGAGGCAGCATACATATTAACTTTTTGGCCTGATTAGCTCTCACTTACCTTTTTCTCAGAGCCCTTCCATGCCTCTGCTTTGTTACTCTCAGACAGGGTCACCCACCCCCATCCCCAGCCTGTTAAAATCCTTCTCAGCATTTTAGGCCCATCTAGGCCACCACCTCCTCCAGAAGCCTACTGTGGTAGCTCAGACAGATCCTGCCTTCCCTCCTCTGTTCGTCTCCCCTGGAGCACCAGGCCCCAGGCTCCCATGGTAAAGCTCCCTGGAGACTGAGGCTTTGCTGTATGTAAACCTTCCTTGAATTCCAGCTTGTACTTGACTTGTCCCATGACAATGTCTTGACCTCCTTGAGCCTCAGGTTTTGTGCTTGGAAAAGCAGGTGATTATAATATAGTAGTTATATTGGGGTAATAGAGGACATGATTTGTTTGCTTAAGCAATGCCTGTTCTGCTGACTGGCATGGCCCCTGTGATTTGTGAATTAGGCTGATTCCTCTCATGCCACAGCAAGCTGCTGGGGACACCTCTATCCTCGCGGCCAGCTCAGCCCACCCTCAGGTGCTTAATGACTCTATGTTCATGGGCCTGTGGTGCAGCACTGAGCTGCATTTTCACTGGCCACGCAGTCTTTTCACTCAGCAAGAAGGTTAATGAGATGCCGGGTAGATGCTTGGTGCTTGCCAGCCCACTGGTGGGGAGAGGAGTAGCTTGGTAACCATACTGCGCGCGACCTCATGATTAGTACATTAGAAGCGCGGGCCCTTAGGTGAGGGAGAGCTTTCGGGATTACTGGGCCAGCCCCCAGGGTTGAGGCTGAGTACAGCAATGTACTCCGAAAGGCAGCATGGCCAGGGCAGATCACTCCTCCCGCCTCGCAAGACCCGCGCACTCTTTGGGGAGCAAAATCTCCCTTACTCTCGTGGGGCTGGGGCCTTAGTCTGGGACCTTCAGGGGACGCCCACGTCGGTTTGCCCGAGGTGGGCGGAAGGGGCCATGGGTGCTGGAAAGACATCCCTCCACTAGGTACTCCCGAACGCCTGAAAAGCGGCGACCGAAGCCCAAGCGATTAACCCAGCCGCTATGTCGGAAGCCGGGAGTCTCCAGCTCAAACTGGCGGCTGGACCGGGCCCCGACTCCTAGTTCCCCAATGAGAGACAGAGAGCCAGGAGGAGCTGGAGCTGAGCTCCAGCTCCCGCGCCGCCCAGGCCCGGGCCCGGCCCCCTCCGGTGCCAGTGCACCTCCCTCCTTTCCTGGCCCGGCCCCTGGCCCAGACTCGGCCGTTTACCGTTCCTCTGGGCTCCAGGTTGGAGCAAACAAAGCCCTGATTGACTGCCTGTAGGGGCGGGCTTCGCTGTCGGGCCGCCGCCTCCTCTCAGCGCGCCACCAAGGATTTGCCGGGAAGGGCGGGGGCGGAGAGGAAGAGAGTGACAGAGGAGGTGCTCAGTCATGTGGGGTCTGAGCCCCAGGACTTGAGAAGATTGTGCCCACCTTCTGTCTGAAGCCTGAGCTATACCGTTCGGGTCTCTGCCTTCAAGTTCAAGGGGGCTGGGGGCAAAGGGACTCCTGAGGGCAGGGTGGGGTCTGTAACGGGCCAGGTCTCCTTCTGGGGTCCCCAGGGCAACCCGAGTTCCAGGCTCTTTGTGAGGTAGAAGGGAGAGGGAGCAAAGGACAGGCGGGATCTTCTGCTGGTATTCGGGGTTGATCAACGCCCTTTTGGATCTTGCGGGGGAGGAGAGGGCAAGGGAACAAGATAGTTTGGGTTCTTGTTTTTTCCATTTTAACTTTCCCACTCCTGCGCATATGGACAAGGAGCATAGAATTCAGTAGTTTGGAAAGGGAGTGAGGCAGCGGTGGGTAGAGTAGGCAGGCGGGTATGAAGAGGAGGAAGGGCTGGGGAGAAGAGCGAGGCTGTAGCAGCTGCCTGTTGAGGGAGGAAGAGGTGGGAGGTAGAGGAGGAGGAGGAGAGAGATGACATGGGGAAAGGAGGAGGGGGGTTGGATGGAGGAGGAGGAGGAGAAGGCTCGAGGGACCGTCTGTCGCGGGACAGGCTGGTCAGCTGGGGCGCGGAGCCGGGAGGAGGAGGCAGAGGCAGCAGCAGCGCTTTGGAGCAGCAGCAGCAGCAGCAGCAGCAGCAGCAGCAGCAGCAGCAGCAGCAGCAGCAGCAGCAGCAGCAGAAGAAGAAGAAGAAGAAGAAGAAGAAGAAGAAGAAGAAGAAGAAGAAGAAGAAGAAGAAGAAGAAGAAGAAGAAGAAGAAGGAAGAAGAAGAAGAAGGAAGAAGAAGAAGAAGAAGAAGAAGAGAAGAGGAGGAGGAGGAGGAGGAGGAGGAGGAGGAGGAGGAGGAGGAGGAGGAGGAGGAGGAGGAGGAGGAGGAGGAGGAGGAGGAGGAGGAGGAGGAGGAGGAGGAAGAAAAAGAAAAAGAAACAACAAGTATCAGGCACACAGCGGCTTCTCCCGCCCGAACAGCTACAGTCCCCGAGCCGCGATGGCGCAGAAAAGCCCGGCGAGTGAGGAAGCGAAGGGGCCCTGGCGGGAGGCAGACCAGGAACGACAGGAGCGGGTGGGTAGTCCAGAGCCGGAGCCGGAGCCGGAGCCAGTGCCAGTGCCCCAACCTGAGCCCCAGCCAGAGCCCCAACCGGAGCCGCAACCCCTACCGGAGCCTGCTCCCCTGCCAGAGCTGGAGTTTGAGCCCGAGCCGGTGCGCGAACCCGAGCCCACGCCCACCGTGGAGACCCGCGGCACCGCGCGCGGCTTCCAGGCCCCTGAAGGTGGCTTCGGTTGGTTGGTGGTGTTCGCTGCCACCTGGTGCAACGGCTCCATCTTCGGCATCCAGAACTCCTTTGGGATCCTATACTCCATGCTGCTGCAGGAGGAAAGAGAGAAAAATCGACAAGTGGAGTTTCAAGCAGGTGAGTGACCTCGCGCTCCTCACTTGGCATTATCCGCAAGGGTGTCTGCTCCCGCTGCTGCCAACCCCATACCTCCTGGTCCGAGACGGCCCTCCAGCGTGTGGCTCCGCCCCCGCCCCCTTGCCCCTTGCCTACTGCTTTTCTAAGGCGGGTTGTGGGGCTCTGGGCAGCCTTTGCTGTGGAGACTAGGTACAAGATGTCCTATGTGTGGGACCTGGGACATTCATTGATCACAGACAAGAAATCCACTTTTCTGCCGTGTGACAAAACCAGACGCACCTTTGGGGTTTGTTTAAAGTACTCTGAGCTTCTGTACTGGGGAAAAATATTTGCAGAATGTTTTTTTGGTGGATGGAAGTGAAGTCATGGAGGGAGAAGAGAGTTGGAACGCTGGGAGGGTTTTCAGGGAACACCTTACAACGGATCTCCACAGTAGCACCCGTTCCTGTACGGGGAGCAGACGTGTTTTCTGTCAAAAACACTAGGAATCCTGGTGACTCTGCGCGAAGAGTCAAACACATGGCAGGCATTTGTGTCTGCAGGGGAGAGAGGAAGGGAGGGAGGGAGTCCTAGTGGGGGTTTGCGCGCTTCTCTTCGCTCATGGTGGTTACGGCCAGTAGGGCCAGGCCGACCTCTACCACTGAGGGACCGAGCGGATCTTCATGTCCTCTTAGCTGAACCCCAAAGCCAGAAGGGAGGCAGTCTCCGCGGTCTCCTGCCTCAGAGGCGTGAGGCGCCCTGCAGACTGGGCCCTGAGGCTCATACCGCGTAGACCCCAACCTCAGCGGTTGCCCTCACTGACGCACCGCGCTCCTCCGCTATCCGCTGGGTGCCTTGTTCGGCCTTAGTCACAATGCCGGCCTCCGCCCCTCCGGCTTGCGCGTGAGGCTGACTTGGTCGTCTTCCCTTAACACCAGCAGGGCGGGGGTGGTATAACCCTTGCCGCGCGCTCCTCCCACTGAGCCTGCCTGTGGGCTCCGTGAGAGGACTCATCCCGTTTCCTAAGTAAGCCACCGGCGAAGCCCCTCAACACTTCTGTTGAGGAGTCTAGGGAGGAAGTCAAGGGGCTAGGATACCCTCTCCCTCTTGTGGCTTCTCAGGACATCTCCCATCGCGACTCGAAGCTCAGAATACGTGGCTTTTTTCAGAGCTGCCTGGGGCAGAACGGTTGCCTGCTCTCGCCACCCCCAACGCGTGCTTCTGCTCTCTGAGGGGACCTGGTAGTTGTTTAGTGAACATAAAAACCTCGAATTCTGCGTCATCCACCTGTGGATTCCCAGGGAGCGCCTCTCCTACTTCTCTCAACCAAGGACCATTTTTTTTTTAGTTTGCAGTTTCGCTGGGCTGCCCTTGAAGAAGCCATTTTGGGGCTCTTGGTGCCTCCAACCTTGTGACCTATTGGCAAAGCAGTGGGTGGAACCCACTTGAAAGTTGGAGTGTGTGCCAGTGGTTGTCCAGGGCAGTCTCAGGACTTCCCAGGCCTCACTAACCCCCCAAGTGGAGGGGGTTCCTGGACTGTGTAGAACAAATTCTGGGAGGAAGGCCACTGCCACATTCACCCCAGGACTACCTTTTCCTAGCCTTGATGCAGTTCAGGGGCTCTTGAAAAGGCAGCCAGGGTAGGGCCTCTGGCTGTTGCCTAGATTACCTGGGAGGGCACCTGCTGAACACTACCCTGCAGTCCATGGCAGGTGTTGGCCCTCAGGGTCAGTGGTAAAGTCTAGCTGAAACTTAATGGGAAGTAGTGGGGAACAGGCTGAAGCTGGGCTCTGGCATTCATGTGGTGTGAGCAGGCCTACAGCTGGGGCCTTAAGAGTGTATAGTAATAAGACTTGGAAAGACCACTATTTTACCAGGAAGAGGTTCACTGCTGGGGAACTAACTTCAAAGTAGGTGATCATAGGGGACTCAGGGGGAGGGCTGGCTGGGACTTTCCGGTCAAGACCTCACAGTGCAGCTGGGAAGGGGGTGGTGCAGTGGGCTGTGCAGAGGTGTGGCTGGTGTGTACTCTGACACAGACTAGGTCCATTGAGGCGATGGGTTTATTGGTTTGAATTATGGTGACTATAGGTCAGGAAGGGACAGAAAGGAATTGGTATGTCCTCAGGGTCTCAGAATACTTTGGGTTCTTGTGGTGCGTCTTAAATTCATGAAAGTTATTTTTTATATTGGAGGTCCTTGAGAACATCTCAGGTTTTATTTTGAAAAAGTCAAGAACACCCCACCACATTCCTGAACTAGAAAATCTCATTCTTAGCACTACCTTTCTTGAGCTGCTCAGTTGTCCCCAGTAACCATTCAGATCTTGAGATTCCAAATGTGTCTCTGCCTCTGCACACTTTCTGAAGTTTACTCAAAATTTCTCAGCAACCTGTGCCACAGTGCTGGTGTCTCAAGGGATAGAAGAAGCCAGCAGAAACTTTCTAAAATCTTTATCAGCCAGTATTTGCCCAATAGCCATTTTGGGGAACACAGAACTTATACCCCACATGCCTTTTCTATTCATGTGGTACACTGTCCATTTCTACTAGTGTCTGACATGCCTTCCATCTCTAAAAAATGTAAGAATTAATATTTGAGGCACCCTGTAACTGAATTTCTCTTTGGCTAGGCCTAATATTTTCATAGCCCTAAAGCTGTTCTGATTGGCCTAATGGGTCTAAGGTTCTGCAGATGATTGGGACTGTTGTGAGGGAGCCCCCATAAAAAGGTAAGTTTTGATGTTTGGAGGTTAGTTCCACATTAGAAGGGTCTCTGGGCATGGGAAAAAGCCACAGGGAGTACAAGGGAAGTGAAATTAAGGCTATTCTAGAGCATTCAGTGTATACTTTTTGTGGACTATGTGATCTGTACAGTTCTGTGGTGGCACTAGCAGTATATCTTGTCTCTTCTCTTTACCTGTTTTTAAGGGGAAGCCAACTTTCCCTGGATCCTAGGCTTGGGAGGACTGGCAGGCAGAAGACTCCTGAGATAGAAGCAAGTGACCAAGGTCTGATTTAGGGGGGAAAAAAGAAACGATAAGCAGAGAAATGAGCCTATACTTTTTGCAGAGCTTGTTGGAAATTTGGCAGTCGCCCAACACAGATAAAGCAAGAGTCAGGACAGGGGCAACCAGGAAATTTGGTGGAAAGTATAGCATGGCTTCCTGGGGTGAGAGGGGAGCCTTTGGTGGAAAGAGGGGAAAGAGGGACAAGGTGGCATTGGGCACAGGCCCCAGATCATTATTGGAACCCTAAGTGGGTTGGAGCTGGGGTGGCTTAGTGTTGGGATCCCAGGGGAGAAGACAGAACAAGCCAGGTTGTTAACAATGTCTCCAAGCTTAGGGCTTTTATTTATCTATGTATGTGTGTCTGTATTTATTTATTAAGGTATCGTGGATATACAATCTTATGAAGGTTTCACATGAGCAGCATTGTGGTTACAACATTCACCCATATTATCAAGTTCCCCCCAACCCCTTTGCGTCACTGTCCATCAGCGTAGTAAGATGCTATAGAGTCACTACTTGTCTTCTCTGTGCTGTACTGCCTTCCATTGACCCCCCCTACATTATGTGTGCTAATCGCAGTCTCTCTTAATCCCCTTCTCTCTCCCTCCCCACTCACCTTCCTCAACCCCCTCCCTTCGGTAACCGCTAGTCCCTTCTTGGAGTCTGTGAGTCTGCTGCTGTTTTGTTCTTTCAGTTTTGCTTCGTTGTTATACTCCACAAATGAGTGAAATCATTTGGTATTTGACTTTCTCCACCTGGCTTATTTCACTGCCAAGCTTAGGTCTTTTTGAACTTTCTCTAGAGTAAACCCATTACCCTGAACTTTCTACCTCAACTGCCAGTCTAGCACTGAGCCATAAAATCGATGGGAAGTATCTTTTATTAGGCAGTTTATAAGCATGGCCTTTGTAGGCTCCCAGGTTGGGGGAGTGGGGTTAGGGCTTTTACCACCCAGGGAATGAGACAATAGTCAGGAAGGTTCATTTTTGGGCATAAGATAGTTCAGGCTCGTGGGCCACTCTAAAGAAGATAGAATTTTCATAGTTCAGGCTCGTGGGCCACTCTAAAGAAGATAGAATTTTCTAGGCATAGGACAAATGGTACATTCTGCCTTTGGGCAAACTAAGAGTCCTAGGGATGGGTGAGGCCAGGGGCAGATTAAGTGGTCTTTTCCCCATCTTAGGGGCTTTCATTGTCTAATTCAGTCTCACTGGACTGATTACTAAGTTGCTGACTTTGGGAGCCAGGTATCTTTTGAGCAAATCTGCCAATGTCTTCCCTTTGGCTGAAAGCTTTTGTTCACTGTCCAGAGAAACTAGAACAGGTTGGCTCAGAGCCTGCTGTGAAGTTTGGGCCACAGAGCCATTGGCCAGGCATCTTTCAAGTCATTCCTCTGTCTCCTCTCCAAACAAGTTGGGTCCCAAACTAGGACCTTGACTCATACTGGCAGCGATGAGAAGAGGTTGGGACATTGGGTAGTCAACCACGGGATACTTGTTTGAGTTGGAGTAGCTGGTTGAGGTTAGATTCCTGGCTCACTGTCCAGTGGACTGAAATGCTCATTCTAAGTCTAAATATTGATCTCAAATACCTGGTGATCCTATAATACCAGCTAGGCAGTGACTAGGTGTTACATAACTCATGCCCCTGACTTGCTCTGTGATTTTGAGCAGTCTCTTTACTTTGCTGTACCTCTGCTGTACAGTTTATCTATCTGTAAAATAAGAGGGTTTGACTAGATGAACTTTTTAGCTCTACATTCTATCCGTCTAGAATTATGTGGTATTTTATTCTTTACTACTCATGTAGCATAAATTTTGACTCATTCAGACAAAATGGAAAATTTGTTAATCTGCCTGAAGGAGTGTCCAGATTGGTTGGGAGGAGATTGGGAAGGCAAAGTAAAACCATATCAATAATATTTTCCTGTGTAATGTGTATTTAAAAATTATGGGGCTGCTCATGTGTACCAATGTAGTTGAAAATACCCACTTCTTTTTACGCAGTATGTAAAGACAACTCTGGATGTACAACTGCTTCTCCCAGAATGCCCTCATCAGCACAGAACTGGGTCTCAAAGAGAATTGCCTCAGTTTGGCCTGCTGCTATCTAGCAGAGTGGGTCTGTGTGCTGATGTTTCCCAGCATTTAAGGCTGGTCCTAAACAGCATTAAACTGCAAACATTCTCTCAAGCCTCAGTTTAGATCCTTCTCCAGACAATTTCCCACAGCTCATCCTCAATTCTCAGAAGTGCATGGTTAGTAAGACCTTGGTTTGCTATTACTTCAGGATAGAAGAGTAAACCAAGATTCCTAAATGTAATATAATACAGTGGTTTCCTACAGAGGGCTTCAGGCAGGGCATCTTTATAACTGGCTCAGGGCTGCTGCCTGGGTCTCACTGCAGTGGGTGTGGGAAGGCTGCTGCTTGGGATCCTAGAGAAGGCCCTATCCCTAATCCCTGGTCAACTTCAGCTTCATTCAGGGCTTAGCTGAGAGTGTGGCTACTGAAGTAGCAGGCACAGATCTCTCTCTCCTTTTCCCTGGATATATACTTGCTTGTCATTGGAAATACTTCCTCCAGTGCCATGAAGGGTAAACAAGCAGCCACACTGTCAACATTTGCAGAAAATGTAAAGGATGCCATCCTGACCTTTTGAGCATATCAGTTTCCCAGAATTGTGTGCTGCTTTTCCCACCAGCATCTTTTTGTTTTGTTACATTTTGAAAAGAAAGAATCGTTTACTCTTTTCAAATTGTGTGAAAGATGGAGTGGGATTTCCTGTCTTGAAAGGAACTGTCTCACCTGGGATTGAATGAGTAAACCTTAGAGAAAGGCTTTATTCATATTAAACACGCATAAGTGCGTGCACACACACACTCAGACATCGTACACCCCAAGTCATGGATTATGAATATTCTGTCTGAAAGAAGTCTTTTCCCATCTGTTTGTGTAATGAGGTTTAATGTAACAGAGGCTTCTGTAGGGGTTATGGGGGACAAGTGCAAAGGACCCAGACTGGGCAGGAAACTTGTTAGGTGAGAGTGATAGAGAGAATATGGCCAGCCTGGTTTGTACCTCTTGGCTTGGACCCCTTTGCAACTCCCCAACAGTGGGACTTGGAAACATTTATTGCAAGTTTCTTTCTGTTTCCATCCTCCCCTTATCCTGCACCCCTCTCAGTACTCAAAGGTTACTGAGCAGAGGGTTTAGGACACTGTAGCCTTCTCTTATTTTAGGGATGACAGAGGAATAAACCTATAGGTATTTAATCACTTGCTTTTAAGTTGGGTGCTATAATTACTAATGTGAAATCACTTGGCACCTATTTGTAGGTAGGGAATGTGGCTTCTCTGGGTGGCTTGAGGAGGTATATACCTCTTCACCGTGGTAGTCTTGCACTCCTCTATCCTCTACTTTGCTCCAGTTTCTGGGGTTGGAAAGAGAAGGGATGAAATTGGCTGTCCTAATCACATATTTTCTCAACTCCTATTGTTGTGTTTGCATTTGTATCACTCTTGCTAGATATGCCACCCCCTTTCCTCCCTGTATTATTCTCTCTCTTCTCTTTGCTTCCCTTGCTCAGTGCCAGACATTATATTAAGCACTTTACATGTACCAACTCATTTTAATTCTCAACAGCTCTATGAAGTTACTATTATTTTTTTCCCATTTCACGGAAAGAGACAGGCACAGAAGTTCAGCACCTTTCTTAAGCTTATATAGCAAATAGTGGCAGAGGTAGGATTTGATCCCAGAGAGCCCAAGTCTGGAACTCCTGCTTTTAGATATTACTTAATAATAGTAAAGGTGGGGGAGCAGCCACCAAAGGGTGGCTACCGCAGGGTTTCTCATTCCTGTAGCTTCACGGTATCTTTATGATTAAGGAACAAAAACAGATGACCAAGAAAGGGATTAGTGAACAAAACTCTTACAGTCTTGTGATACGTGACATACTCTTCTAACTACCCATCTCACTCTACTCAGAGTCATAATCCTTGGGTCCAGAAAGGGCCAGAGAAATTGTCTCTTCTTAGTTGTTTAGCCTTGAACAAGTCACAGGAACTTTTAAGGCTTCAGTGTTCTTATCTGCACAATGGGATTAATAGTACTTACTTTTATAGGACTATGAAGGGTTGATGAGACTGTGTATATGAAAGATCTTTGAAAATTGTGAAGGGGTTGGTGTTATTATTACTATTATCTAGTAATCTTTACCAGCCCCTCAAAACTGAGTTGCTACACCTTTCTCTAAATGTTTCTGGAAAAGGAATCAACCCGTGCTCCCCATCTTCTACCTTCCCACTCCATCTCTTCCCCATCTCCACACTGTATTCTCTGCAATTTGACCCTGGTGTCCTGTAGCTAAGGACTGGCTGTGTTTTCTTTGTTCCTCAGTTCTCTAAGAGCCTAGGGAGAGGAGGAGCCATATCCTAGGTCATATACATTCAAGGAAACAAGTCATGTTGAAATATTTACAGCTCTTGGCAAGAACTCACAAACCTCCCTACGAGTTAAGGACTGAATTTTTAGTAGGAATTGCTAGTGTTTGGGGGCAGATTGTGGGTGGAGTCAGGGTGTCACTTCCTCCCGAGGGTCTCTCACAACCTCTGTTCTCCTGAAGGTAGTGAGGAAGAAGGAAAGGGATATTTAGGGTCAGAAGGTCTGGGCCAGGGGACGTTAAGCATAGAAGGGGCCCTGCTCCTTTGTATTCAGTTTTGCAGTGGGCCAATTTTCTTGTGTTCTAAACAGGATAGCCCCACAGATGAGAGGGCACTGAAGGCCAGAGGCTTGGAGGAGGAGTGCAATTACAGTTTTAAGAAGCATTTCAGTTACCACTTGGGGAGTCTCCATTAAGACCATCTAGTAGACAAATCAGAATAGAAAACGTTTCTCTTTTTTGTTGCAAACAACGAAACAAGATCCCCAAGCCCTTCTTTGAGATGAAGATTTCAAATATACTAGGACTTACCATCTTGATTTTCAGTTATTTAAATGACTGAGCCAGAAGATATTTTACAGACCACTTAATCCTACCCTATCTGGTTACCATTTTACAGGAAAAGAACAGAGATCTGGAAAGATGTGACCTTGATCAACATTAGGGGCAGATGATTGTAGTGGAGGTTGGTGTGTAAGAGAAGCTGGAGAATGGCTGAAAAGGGTGGAGCTTCTGGCATCCTGGGAGTTCCCTAATTCAATCACTGGCATACTACTCCCTTCATCCTTCCCTGAACTTTTCCAAAGTCAATCCACAGACATTACTTTGTGGAAGGAGTTTGTATTGTGTTTTAATAAATGTAATTTTATTTATTTAACATGAGACAAAATTTAAGAGGTGTAACAGTGAAAAGACTCTCTTCCACCCTGGTCTCCCAGCTACCCTCTTCCCCTTCCTAGAGGCCACCAGTGTTATCTGGTGTGTCCTTCCAGAAATTTTCTGTATATGTATAAGCACTTGTGTGGAGGGTGTGTGTACATCCTATTTTTAAAATACAAATGGTAGCTTATAATTCACATTATCCTCTACCTTGCTGTTTATACCTCAAAATATATCTTAAATATTATTACATATTAAGTCCATAAAGTCCTCACTCTTTTTAAAATAATTGCAGAATATTCCATTATATGGGTATATCATAATATATTTCATCAATACTTTGCTAATATGTTTTCAAGCTATTACCAACTTTTTTCAAAATAAAAAAAATTTAATTGACATATAGTTGATATGTAATTATATTGGTTTCAAGTATACAGTTCAACAGTTATCTACATTATAAAGGCTCATCCCAATTAGTGTAGTTATTATCTGCCAACATAGAAATATATTGTACTATTGACTATAGTCACTACAAGTTGTTACCTATCTTTGAATATGGGCTTTGGAGTCAAACAACACTACATTCAGTTACTTACCACATGGCTGGCCTTGACAAAAATCTTAAATTCTTGAAGCCTGAGTTTTCTCATGCATAAAATAGGGATAGTAGTAACATCTGTCATTATTGGTGCACAGATTAAATGGGATGAGGCATATAAAACATCTAGCATACAGCCTGGAGCATACTAAGTTTTAAATAAATGTTATTCTGTCCCTGCTCACGGGTTTTCCATATGCCCTCCACCTCCAATTCAGTTAATGGTGGTTCAATTCAATAAGTGTTTATTATGTGCTAGGTTGGACCTTGGATGAGGCAGAGAAGAAAAAGTGTCCCTCAAGAAGTTTATGATTTCTTTGAGAAGACATAACATACTCATCAATTTCAGATCACTGATATGCAGTAAAAATATGTGTATATATAAAATTGAGGGCAATTTTTTTGTGTGGTGGGGTGGAAAAGGTGAGATGAGTGTGAGGGCCAGCAGATCAACTGGTAAAGTTGTAGCTTGAAATGGGATTTAGCTAAGTGTAGAGGAGCCTATGAATTGGACAGTGGCAGGATGAGGGTTGAAAATTTGACAGTTCAGTGGTTGCTCAGAGTCTGGGTATTTGCTCTCTGGGAGTTCAGTGAGTCACTGTTCCCCATTAGGCCCTGACCCAGAAAGTGGGGTGTAGTGGAAGGGCAGGAAGAAGAGAAAATACTGAGGACATTTGAAGAAAAGGGCATGGGAGCCGGAAGGTATCTGGGCATTGAGCCACAGAATGAAGTGCCTGCTAATGACTTGTGGAATAGCTGCCCAGCCTATACTACCTGCTCTCCCATGTCAGCAGCCCAGGCACTTTTTCTAAGAGGTCTGAGGGGAGGAATAAAGGGCCTGAGAGCAGAAGTGGCAGCAGCTCTCAGCTCCTCACTCTGAGTCCTAAACAGGCCTCCAGATGCTGTGAGTCCCAGGAGAAGAGGATATTGAGTGACAATAATCTCCTCCGTGTGCAGCACGTTGTAGTTTACATCTTAGTTGGTGTTTATCCTTGCAACAGAGACAGTATGAAATAAAATACTCATTTGAATCTCATTATGTGCCAGCATCTTTGATCACAACAAGTACTATATTGAGAGGTTCTGGCAAATGAAAAGTCAGTGTGGTTTGTATCAGTTAGGTGAAAGTTCATGGCAGGGAAGGGCTGTGCAGAGATTCATATTTCCATTTTATAGTTGCAGAAAATGGAGAACAGATTGAGGGCAGTGAGTGGCCTGAGGTCATACACTTAATATTTAGCACAACTGAGAATCGAACCCAGGTCTTACAATTCCATGTTCCATGGGGACAGAGATGTAGGAGCTCCCTGAAAGCTGGAATAGAATTTTCCTTAAACTTGATAGCAGCTTAAAATTTAAGTGTGTGGATAAGAAGTAAAGCATTATGAAAAATAAACAAACAATTGGGACTTAAAAAGTTAAGGGGGATGGAAATGAGGGTCATGGAAGGAAGCACTGAAGCGTAGCTAAGACCTGCCAGCTGGGATCAAGAAAGGCACTGGTCTAAGAGTAAGGACTCCTGGATTCTGCATCTAGCTCTGCTACTGTCTTTATGACCCTGACAAGTCCCTTCCTTTTTCTGGTCCTCAGTTTCTCTACTTATGCAGTAAGAAACTTGGACCCTCAAGAGAATTAGTGGTGCTTATACCCAATGGTTTCAATAAACAAAAGAGGCCTTGGGTATTTCCTAACAAGGGGTTGAGGGTAATGAGGAATGGTGAGGTAGTGAGTATAAGAGAAGACTTTCTCTGATGAAAATAGAAAACAGATCCTCCCAGATTTGAGAAAAGATGAATTTTGGAAAGGGTAGCTATGCTGCTGTCTCTGTCCTATATCCTTGGAGGATTCCATGCAAGAAAGGCAAAGATAGAGCATGTGTGCACAAGTGAGCAAGTATCTCAATGCAAAACTGAGATTTGGTGGGACAGATTATGATATGCTGAGTTAACATACCTGAAGAAATAGCTCTTGAATATTTTCTACTGTATGATCACTTTTCTAAGATCTCGGCTTTATTTTTAAAAAGGGGTTTGTATCAAAGATCCTGAATAAGCAAAGCAATCCTGAGAAAGAAGAACAAAGCTGGGGGGATTATGCTCCCTGACTTCAAGCTCTACTATAAAGCTACAATAGTGAAAACAATATGGTACTGGCACAAGAACAGACCTGTAAATCAATGGAACAGAATAGAGAGTCCAGATATAAACCCATGCATATATAGTCAATTAATCTATGATAAAGGAGCCATGAATATACAATGGGGGAAAATATAGCCTCTTCAATAACTGGTGTTTGGAAAATTGGACAGATACATGCAAGAGAATAAAACTGGATTATTGTCTAACTCTATACACAAAAGTAAGCTCAAAATGGATCAAAGACCTGAATGTAAGTCATGAAACCAAAAAACTCTTAGAAGAAAATAGGCAAAAATCTCTTGAACATAAATATGAGCAATTTTTTCTTGGACACATCTCCTTGGTCAAGGGAAGCAGAATAAAAAATGAACAAATTGGACTACATCAAATGAAAAAGCTTCTGTACAGCAAAGCACACATCAGCAGAACAAAAAGGCAGCCTACAGTATGGGAGAATATATTCATAAATTACTCATCTGATAAGGGGTTAACATCCAAAATATATAAAGAGCTCATATGCCTCAACAACAAATAAACAAATAACCCAATTAAAAAATGGGCAGAGGACCTGAACAGACATTTCTTCAAAGAAGACATACAGATGGCCAACAGGCACATGAAAAGATACTTCACATCACTAATCATCAGGGAAATGCAAATCAAAACCACAATAAGGTATCACCTCACACCAGTCAGAATGGCCACTATCCAAAAGAGAAGAAATAACAAGTGTTGGCAAGGATGTGGAGAAATGGGAACCCTCCTACACTGTTGGTGGGAATGTAAATAGGTGTAACTGCTGTGGAAAGCAGCAACATTTGACTCAGTAATTCCACTTCTAGGAGTTTACCTGAAGAAAGCAAAATCCCTGATCTGAAAGGATGTAAGGATTCCTATGTTTATTGATGTAAGGCTGGAGGCACAGGAGAGAGGAAAGCAAAGACAGTGCAAACAGAACAAAGCACCAAATAGCTCTGTGCCATATAAGGAAGGAACGGACAGCTCTTCCAGAATTCCAGTCCCATGACATGCCAACAAACCCCAGATGCAGACCCCCTCCATCCGGAAGGAGGAGACCTCTGGCTGTTCATCACCCGACCCTCAGCCAATAAAAAAATTTCCCACATACCCCTGATGCGGCCCACTTCTCCCTCCCCTCCCTATGCTTATAAAAACTCCCTGCCTATCTGGTTAGTGGTGACTTGTCCAGCCTGTGTTTCAAACTGGTGAACCTCGCCTGGGATTGCACTCGAATAAACTGCCTGACCCTTTATTGCCTCTCATTGCCTGCTTATTTCAGTTAGAATTAATCTTACATTTGGTGCCGAAACCTGGGAAGGGCCAATTGGCCATCGGCGGCCCTGACTCCCTCCTTCCCCGACCCAGGACCTCAGCCTGCTCTCCACTGTGTGGACTATTTTCCAGTGAGTCCCTCAGTTTCCCCTGGTCTGTTTCCCTTCCTAACTCCATTTCACCTGGTCCGTCCTAAATCGTAGCTACGTCCAAGTTGGGTCATCCAGCCCCTGGGCATCCAGCCCACCCACTGCAGGCATCCGGGATACCTGCCCCTGGCCCTGTGGTGTGGGAGGCATCCCTTACCCAGGCTCCCAGGCCATCTCCCCTGACTTGGCATGCTTGGGACACTGGGTGCTCCTCTTAGCGAGATTAGCTGAGAAGTGGCACAGACATGGGGAACCAGCCCTCGAAAGCAGAGGCTCAGACCCCGCTGTGGTGTCTCATTTCTAATTTGGCTACTCTATATTTGTCCCGGGAAGTTCGCAAATGGTAGCTAGTCTTCCTTTACTCTAAAGCCTGGCCTCAGTATCCCTTGGGCAATCAATCTCGCTGGCCCCCTGAGGGAACTTTTGATTTTTACCTCCTCATCGACTTGACTAATTATTGCCACCGGAGTAGAAAGTGGAGTGAAATCCCATATGTGCAGGCTTTTTAGACTTTGCGTTCCTACCCAAATCTGTGTGTTAAGTGTACTCCTTCCCAAGTTTTGTTGGCCCAGCCTCCACCAAGGACTGCCGATCTCTACTGCTCCTGTTACTGAGAGGCTCTTCTCTGATGGACTCAGCAGAAGATCTTGGCTACCCCCCTTCCCACTCCTCCAGGCCCACTGCAGGAGCCAGCTCCCTTCCTCAATGTTCATGTCCTCACCCCTCCTCCTCTCTCTCTCTCTCTCCATCATCTTGTTCCCCTTCTCTTCTGGTCTCTCCACCACCTTGTTCCCCTTCTCTTCAAGTCTCTCCACCATCTTGTTCCCCTTCTTTTCTGGTCACGCCACCATCTTGCTCCACAGGTGCTGACTCTACCTCAGAAAAAATGGATAAAACTCCCCCATATCCTAATCCCCATCCTTCAAGTTCCGCATCTATTCCCAAGTTGTATCCCCCACTGCCAGTGTCGCCTCCTCCGTCCCCTCCTTCAAACCCACTGTCATCCTACTCACAGTGGCTGGTGCCCAAGTGGTCTAGCCCTCCTGTAACCCGCTCTAAGTCACAGCGGTCTCAAGCTCATGTGATGGCTCCTCTGAGGGAGGTGGCAGGAGCTGAAGGGGTAGTGCAGGTTCATGTTCTCTTTTCCCTAGCAGACTTGTCCCAAGTGGAACAGCGATTGGGACCCTTTTCCTCCAACCCCGTAATGTTTGCTAAACAGTTTAAATATCTCACTCAAGCTTACAAGCTCACCTGGCACAATGTACATGTAGTCCTCCAATCCACTCTAACCCTGGAAGAATATGACCATGTCACGGCGGCAGCACAGCACTGTGCCAATGATGCCCATGCCACAGATGAATGGGAACCTATGGGCAGAGAAGCTATTCCTCTACAAGAACCCCTGTGGGATTATAATTCTCCCAAGGGTGAAGCATGCCAGGATCGCATGGTTCGCTACTTGCTCGCAGGTATGAACTCAACCGCCCAAAAGGCCATCAATTATGATAAGCTTAGAGAAATTACCCAGAAGCCTGATGAAAACCTGTCAGAATTCCTCAAGTGCCTAAAAGAAACCCTAGGAGCTTTTACTAAAATTGACCTGGCCTCAGCGTTAGGTTCCTCTCTCCTGGCCATGCATTTTATAACTCAGTCAGCTCCTGACATCAGGCGCAAGCTTAAAAAGGCTGAGGATGGTCCCCAGACCCCTCTAAGAGACCTAGTAGATATGGCATTCAAAGTTTTTCATGCCCGAGAGGACAAGAGTGAGAAGAGGTCAGCTGCCCAAATGGCAGAACAGACTCACGCCATAACAGCTGCTCTGCGGCCTGCTCGTGGAGATTATCGGGGTGTCCCTGAAGATCGACTCGAACCTCCGGGCCCTTGCTTTCAGTGTGGCGAGGAAGGGCACTGGGCATGGAAGTGCCCCAACCCGCTCAGACTGACCAAACCGTGCCCCAGCTGTGGTAAGCAAAGTCATTGGGAAGTAGACTGTCCACTAGGAGGTAGTCCTCCTCTGGTGGCAGAGCCCTGTCGAGGGCAGATGCCCTCAAAAGACTACCCTTCAGACCTGCTGGACATCCTTGAAGATTGAAGACACCTGGACTCAGAAACCCCAATGACCTTCGCCAAGCCCAGGGTCAAGCTGTGGGTAGCGGGTAAGCCCATCTCCTTCTTGGTAGACACGGGGGCTACCTACTCTGTTCTCCCCTCCTTTAAAGGGCGTTTAATGCCTGCCAAGATCTCTGTAGTTGGGGTCATGGGAGCCCTGTCAAAGCCTTTAGAGATGGGCCTGGTGGCCTGCACCTTCCAAGGCATCCCATTTACCCATTCCTTTCTGGTCATGCCTTCCTGTCCTACCCATCTGTTAGGACGAGATTTGCTCTATAAGTTAGGAGCCTCTATTTCCCTCCCACCTTTTAAATGCTTACAGGATGCCAGAGACTCCCTCATTGCTTTAGTTGGCAAAGGGGAGTTAGACGATGGGGACCTAAGTCTCCCAACTTCCTGGACTGCTGTCAATCCACTACTGTGGAACATCTCCACCCCTGTGGTGTCAATGCACCACACCCCAGTTTTAATATGCCTTAAGGACCCATCCCGCTTCCCTTATCAGCTTCAATTTCCTATTTCACATGCTCACTGAAGGGGACTACAGCCTATTGTTAATTGTCTGCTCTCGCAGGAGCTTTTAGTACCAACTAAGTCTCCATGCAATACTCCCATCTTGCTGGTAAAAAAAGCCTTCTGGAGCGTATCACCTCGTTCAAGACCTCTGAATAATTAACGAGGCTGTTATTCCCTTACACCCAGTAGTACTTAACCCATATACTCTTCTGTCTCAAGTCCCTTCTGGTACCTCTCATTTTACTGTACTAAACCTTAAAAATGCCTTTTTCACTATACCTCTCCACTCAGACTTGCAGCTGCTATTTGCCTTCACGTGGGAAGACCCTGACACCCATTGATCTAGACAATTAACCTGGACAGTTCTACCTCAAGGTTTTAGAGATAGCCCACATCTTTTTAGACAGGCCCTGGTGGAGGACCTCTCACGACACTCAATGGGCAAGAGTACCCTCCTCCAATAAGTGGATGATCTTTTACTTTTCAGCCCCTGAAAAGAGGCCTCAGTTCCAGACACCACATCCCTTCTTAATTTCCTGGCAAACATGGGATACAGGGTATCCCCTGCCAAAGCACAGCTGTCTCTATCTCAAGTTACATACCTTGGGCTAGCTCTAACTCCCACCACTAGAGCCCTAAGAGCAAACTGAGTGGCTGTGATTAAAGCTCTCTTGCCACCTACTTCAAGAGCCTAGATACTATCCTTTCTAAGATTGGTGAGGTTTTTCAGACCCTGGGTGCCTAACTTTGCCCTTCTAGCCAGACCACTTTATGCAGCTGCCACAGAAACTCCTACTGGGCCACTAACTTCACCCTCTGAGGTGGATTCTGCTTTCAGTCAGTTGCAGGATGCATTGCTCTCATCCCCCCTATTGATGCTCCCCAACTTAACTAAGCCCTTTACCCTATATACAGCAGAGAGGGCAGGGGTGGCAACCAGAGTGCTGGTACAGCCAGTGGGGCTGGGGTGCTGTCCCATTGCTTTTCTCTCCAAACAGTTAGATACCACCACCAGGGGGTGGCAGCCTTGCCTCTGAGCCCTGGCAGCTAAGGGAAGTCTGACCCAAGAAGTCCTGAAATTAACTCTCCAACAGCCCATTACTGTGTATTCCCCACACCAGTTGCAAGATCTTTTGAGTCATAAATCCCTAGCCTCCTTGAGTCCTTCAAGAGTACAAGAATTCCATCTTCTGTTCATTGAACATCCACAGGTAACCCTACAAGTCTCTCCACCCCTTGGCGTAGCCTCCTTGCATCCCATCAGTGATCAGGCAGATCAGCCCACTCATTCTTGTGTAGAGATTGTATAGGCCCTTAGAAAACCTAGAGAAGGCCTACAAGACGTGCCCCTCGAAGACCCTAACTTGAGTTTTTTCATAGACGAAAGCTCGGTGAAAGAGAGTGATGGGGTGTGAAAGGTGGCCTATACAGTAGTGACTCTGTTGCAAGTGATAGAAGCAAACCTACTCCCATCTGGGACCATCTCTCAGAAAGCTGAATTAGTGGCTCTTACCCAGGCATTATAGCTGGCAGCCGGGAAGAGGGCCACAATTTATACTAACTCTAAGTATGCCTTCCTAATTGCACACACTTATGCTGCAATTTGGAAGGAAAGGGGCTTCCTTACCACTAAGGGAACCCCGATCATCAACAGCAGGGCTATCAGCTGCCTGCTACAGGCCCTACAAGACCCCAAGGAGGTGGTCATCGTGCATTGTAAAAGACATCAGACTAGAAACCAAGAGTAATACGTTGGCAGATTCCATGGCCTGACAGTTAACATCCGGGTCTAGCCAACTCTCTGTGCCATTTCTTTCCCCCTCTCTATTGCCCCAATACCCCAATGATGAACAGCAACTGCTTCTACATCAAGGGGGGACATTGAGAGATCAGAGACAGATATACCTCGGGGAATGAATTGCCCTCCCCCGAGCCCAAGGCAGGGATATCATATCCAAAATTCATCAGTTTCTACACATTGGGCCGGAGGCCATGCACCGGTTTCTCTCCCCCATATTTACCCCTTATGGTCTCCACAAGGCAATAGATCAGGTGCACCAAACCTGCACTACTTGTCATCGCATCTTGTCTCAAAGTGCTCTGAAAACCCGAATGGTCCTCCACTAGATGAGAGGAATGATCCCCGGACAGGACTGGCAGGTCGATTTCACCCATATGCCTATGCATAAAAAGCTCTGGTGTTTACTAGTTCTAGTTGATACCTTTTCAGGGTAGATCAAGGCTTTCCCCACCTACTGAGAAACTGCATCAGTGGTAGTGCAAGTGCTGGTAGAAGACATCGTTCCATGTTTCAAGCTCCCCACTTCACTCCAATCCGATAACAGACCTGCCTTCATCTCCCGAGTCACTCAGCTAATAGCCGAAGCTCTCAATATCACCTGGAACCTCAATATACCCTATCACCCACAATCGTCAGGTAAAGTGGAAAGGGCTAACAGTCTCTTAAAAGATCAACTAACCAAGCTATCTCTAGATTGCTCTTGCTCGGCTGCGTGTTGCCCCCCAGGGACCAGCTGGACTAAGCGCATTTGAGCTAATGTATGGCAGGCCCTTCTTACTGAACACAGGCCTGCTCACTACCTCTCCTCCTTTAGCCTCTTACCTTCCTTACTTTTCACTGTTGAAACATCTTCTCAGGGAACATGCAGACCAGCTCCTACCACAACCTACGTTGTCCAACAACCCAGAAGATGCAGTGATCCTTCAGCCAGGGGATGAAGTACTTCTAAAAGAACTCCAGCCTCGATCACTCCAGCCTCACTGGACAAAACCATACACTGTAATCCTCACAACCCCACTGCTGCCAAACTATTGAAACACCCTGCATAGTGCCATATTTCCCGACTGAGCCTCCTCTGGCCATCAACCAGCCTTAACCCCCCCCCCCCCACAATGCCCCTTGTCAGCTGGAATTAGCCAGATCGAGTTGTCACCCATTATGACCAAAAGGCCGGAATGTAAGCCTGGAGGCACCAGAGAGAGGAAAGTGAGGACAGAGCAAATGGAACAAAGACAGCACCAAATAGCTCTGTGCCATATAAGGAAGGAAAGGACAACTCTTCCTGAATTCCAGTCCTGTGACATGCTGACAAACCCCGGATGCAGACCCCCTCCATCTGGAAGGAGGAGACCTCTGGCTGTCCATCACCTGACCCTGAGATAATAAAAATATTCCCCACATACCCCTGGTGTGGCCCACTTCCCCCTCCCCTCCCTGTGCTTATAAAAACTCCCTGCCTATCTGGTTAGTGGTGACTTGTTCAGCCTGTGTTTCAAACTGGTGAACCTCACCCAGGATTGTGCTCAAATAAACTGCCTGGCCCTTTATTGCCTCTGGTCGCCTGCTTATTTCAGTTAGAATTTATCTTACAATTGATGCATTATTTACCATAGCAAAAATATGGAAACAATCTAAGTGTCCATCAATAGATGAATGGATAAAGAAGTGGTGCATATACACAATGGAATATTATTCGGCCATAAAAAGAGAAATCCTGCCATTTGCAACTACATGGATTGATCCTGAGGGTATTAATGAAATAAGCCAGGTAGAGAAAGACAAATACTATATGATTTCACTTATTTGTGGTATATAAAAACAAAGCAAAACAGAAGGAACAAAACAGCAGTAGACTCAGACACTGAGAAGTGACCAATGGCTGGGGTGGGTATGGGGGAAGGGTAAGGGGCATAAAGGGGCTCAGTAATTCTCAATCAGAATATGTTATTCATGGGGATGGTAGTACAGCATGAAGAATATAGTCAATGATTCTGTAACATCTTTACATTGATAGTGAGTGAATTTAATTTATAATAATAATATTTAAATGAAACCAATATAAGATTGTATATAAATGATTTTTCAGTTAAAAAATTTTTATACATAAAAATACATACTAGAACTATTTTGTAGAAATTATTTTTAAACTTTAAAAAAAGTAAACAATTAAAAATTTTTTGTTTCCTAAATATATTTAGTTACATTTAGTCCACTATGAAAAGAAAAAGCCAATTTTTCTATAATATAGTTTTTATTGTCAGCCAAATATAGACCAATTCTGCAAATATTCTTAAAAGAGACCAGAGAAACTGGAACAAGTTTTGCAAATTTAGATGGTATGTGGGAAAATGCCTTTTTAAATTTTAATAGTATATATTTATTTGAATATGTATTAGGAAAAATTTACACAAACTAGTAATATAATGCATATTATTTAGGATGAAACCAAATTTTAAACATCAATTTAAAGGAAAATAACAGTGAAAAAAAGGGGTTTGTGTCTTATGGGTGAAGTACTATTAAGAGTTCTCCTCTCATGCAGTCCTCTTAAGTAAGCACTGACCCTGGAGCCAAACTTCTTGCTAAGTCCTGGCTCCATTATTTACTAGCTGTGTATTATTAGGCAGGACAAACTTCTCTGTGTCACTATTTCCTCATTTTAAGAGGAGGATAACAAGAGTATTTACCACATATGATTCTTAAATGAATTATACAGTTCAACAATGTGGGTGTTGGGAGGCCAAACGTGATACAAAAACTTAACTACTAATAGCTGCTGCTGACTGGAAGACTTACCAATAACATAAAGTCAATTAACACATATTCTGTATATGTATTATACACTGTATTCTTACAGTAAAATAACCTAGAGAAAAGCAAATAATTTTAAAATTTCACAAATCTCCAAAAATATTTCCAATATATTTCATGAAAGAAATCCATGTATAAGCGGACCTGCACAGTTCAAACCTGGTATTGTTCATGGGTCAACTGTATATAGCTTAGAATGGTGTCTGGCACATGGCAAGTGCTGTATAAGCATTTGCTGTTCTTATTATCTCCTTAGTAAACTAGTGTAACCCCAGGCGAGAGCAGGGGAGCTTACTCAGTCAGGAATTCTGAGAGTTGTCAAGGTACCATCTGGGCTGCTGTGATATTGCTTATACTCAGGACAAGTTTAAGACCTTTAGAAGCCCTAAAGATTGTTTTTCCAACTGCCGAATTCTGAAACAATTCATTAAATCTATACTTTTCTCAGGTTAGGGGACCCTGTTTCACTGGTGCCCTATCACACTTAGTCCACCTGAGGGGTAATCCTGCACTGACCACATCAACCTATAAACTACCCCTAAGTTTTGGAGGGAACCAATGACTGTGGGTGATCTACCCATCCACATACAACAGTTTTGGACCCAAACAGCTTAATCCTCAACAAGGTGGTCTGTGTACTGCTTCCTAAGAGCTTATCCTGCTAAGCTCCATGGCCTCCTTGGCAGTTGGGACCTGTTACATGGAAGGAGGATTTATCTTCTGGGGCCAGAGGGTGGCGTAGACAAATGCCTGGAAGTCCCAATAGGGGTCCTTTATGGGAAGCTCTAAACATTAGCAAGTTAAAATTCTGATGAGTAATTGGGATGACTGAGCACAGTCATAATAAAGAAGGGGAATGGTGAAGACCTCCTATCTCAAGATGACTAGGAGACTATTCCACCTCCCCTGAGCCCTGACTTTTCCAAGGACTTCAAATAAGTGATACTGAAACCTTGGAGTCATTATCATTATCTCCATTATTCTCAACCAAGTTCTAACCATCCAAATGGTGAACAACAGGACAGAATCCTGTCCCAAGAGCCGCAGAATTTTTTGCCTTGACCTAGATTTTGCCTATGGAAAGACTAGACAAAATCAAGTTTTCCTTAGATCTGCTGGCCAACCAGCTGTGGGGACCTGGTGGCCAGAGTAAAGAAGGTTAGCACATGGGTCCATTTGCTGCTTTGCCTTGGGATGGCACTCTTACTTTCAGGGCTAGCTAGACCTGTGCTACCTATTTTCCTCACAGAATGCCTCAGCCATGGAAAACTAAGGTGGAACTGGTTGGACCAGATGTCAGGAGCCTACTATAGATTTAGGAAGGGAAAGACAGATAGCTAGAGGAGACAGTAAAGAAGGAACAAACCTATTGTTCTAGCTCCTAACCCCAGGAGCATCCCCTCACCCCCACCCACCATAGGCTCTAGGGTATCACCAGTGAACATCTGCTCAAGGAGGTTGTGGCTCACCTGTGTCCCATGAGTGGACTTGGCTAGTGTCTCCAGACAAGACCAGCAACCTACAGACTACTCTCCAGACCATGCCTCAACAGAGAATAGGACTGGCCCTGGTGCCCTGCTCCTTTTCATGGAATTTGTTTCATCATTAACAGAAAAGATGGCCTTGGACTGTGAGGTCTTAAAGAAGACCCCGAAGTTCAAGTCCCCTTTGCCTCATTTTTCCCTGCGCTATGTGGTATAGGGTAAGGCACAGGATCTGACATCAGATAGGCCAGAGTTAGAATCCTGGCTTTGCCATTTACCTAATATGCAACCTTGGACAAGTTACTTGGCCTCTGTGAGCCTCATTTTCCCTATCTGTAAAATGGGGAGAAGGAGTAATAATCTCTCTCTCACAGCCTTATGATAAGGTTCAAATGGGAGGGTAGATGTGACAGTCCTTTGAAAACTGCTTTGAGTCTTACATATAAATTATCATCGTGGCTGCCAGAGACATATGTTTATCTGTAGATTTGTACATGTTCTCATGTATTTTTAGCTGGGTTGAGGTATCACATGAATGATGTATATGTGTATAAACAACCAGTTGTGTGTATAAAACTATACACATAATCTGACCTTAAGCCTGAGTTCATGACTGACAAGTAAGAGCACACAACCATAGGCACACATACACATTTATCTACCTGGATAGACTCTTTCTCTTTCCCTCACATGTATACCCACACACAGGCACATGTATATGTATCTATGTATATATGTACATGCATATGTACATATATGTACAGTCCCATAGATGTACAGGTGAACATGCCATACTTTCCAGATTCTCCCCAGACTATTCAGTTTTCCAAGGGTCTGAGAAAGGCCCTGTTTTAAATTCCCCCACTTCACACTGATAATATTCCTTTTGCCCTTCCTTGCTTCTATCTTGTTTGCATATTAGCACAGCTGCTGCCAAAATTCAAGCTGCGGCATGTGGTATCCACATGTCTGGAGAACATGGATCATTGTCCAGTTGCTCTGTGAATAGCACTACAACTCTATTCTGCACAATATATTTATAGCCATGTTTGCAAAGACCTGACAGCATATTCAGATTTTCCTTTTCAAAATACAGTTGATCCAGACACGGAAATAGTCACTGGCTCACATTCTCCTGAAGCTAAAAAAAATTAGGCAGCAGGCCTAATGAAAATTATCCACAGAGCCTAAATGAGGTTGAATCAATCTTTCTCTGCCACTACTTTTTTATTCCAAGGATCTCTGAGCCTAGGACTGGGGGAGTGGCATGGAGTACATTTGCTTCAGAGAACCTGAAGTCATCAGAGTCTAATGTTTTGGGAGGGAGAAAGAGGAAGAAGAGGAGAAAAGGTTAGGGTATCCAAGATTATAAGCAGGACAATCATAACTGAGGAATTAAATGGGGTGAGACCAAAAGGAGGAGTGTTAGTGCCCACTTTGGGTCCAACTAGAAAGGCAAAGCATTCCAACTTCTCCTTAACTACTGGAATGTGGGCCAGTAAACTGTTTTGCTTATATTCAAGGTTAGAACACTAAGAAGAATCCCTAGTGATAGAATTGAAGAGTTAAGCATGGTTAAAGAGCAAGATGATTCCCCAGGAAGACAGCAGGCCCAGGCCTGATGTGATGGGCTCCATGTACAGCCCAGGGTGAGGAGAAGTTTAAGTAGGGCTACCAGATAATTTATTATCCAAAGTGGAAAATTCCTGAAAGTGAAAGAGGACACTATCAATATTATGCTGGGACAATAGACATGAACTAGGACTGTCCCAGGTAGATCAAGATTTTATTTTTATTAAGGTATCATTGATATACAATCTTATGAAGGTTTGACATGAGCAACATTGTGGTTACTACATTCCCCCCATTATCAAGTCCCTTCCCCATACCCCATTACAGTCACTGTCCAAGATATATTTTCAGTCTAGGTTTAGGCCATATTGCTCCAGCTTGCCAGGAAAGGGCAAACTGTAAGGCTCCTCACAAGATGACTTGAAAAATGTATGTGTGTGTGTGTGTTTGTTAGGGTTGGGTAGTAGGGAGAAGTCAGGGAGATTCAGCTTTGTGACTGGAAATTGTTTACTCTGAATGTGAATTTATTTTCTTGTCCATAAATATATATGGAATGCCTTTCCAAATATGCTTATTTCCTGGTCAGCTTCAGAAAAGGAGTGTGTGTGTGTGTGTGTGTGTGTGTGTGTGTGTGAATGTGGATGTGGTGAGGATTAATGAGGGTGTGTGTATGCAACTGAGCACATGTAGGGCAGAGACAAGCCTGACTCCTTGGTTCACTGAGATGTGTACTCTTTAACTTCCAGATAGCAATCACATAGACCACTACCTCATTCTGCATGTGAGGAAACTGAGGCATATGTAATGAAACCTACTTCTACTATTTGCTTGGTAGTGATTGAGGGTAGACTAGCAACAGTCACATTAATTCTGATGGGGAGCCAACTGCCAGTCCATACATTGGAGCAAAAGCCCTGCTATTTTTTTAAGTTTTCTGAATACAATAGGTGTTTGGCAGGCATGGGGAGAAACTACTTGAGAGTGAGCTTGAGGTGCCTGTAAGGCCTAGATTTGAGCGCAAGGGGATATTTGATAGTTGGTCACTTACCTTAGGCCTGCCTCCATGAAGGCCCTGTCAATTAATACAGAAGAAGGCAGTTTGGCTCACAGAGTGATCCTAGTCAGGCTCTAGTACTTAGAGGGGGTGGTATTGATCTGCCCATGCGAGGATTACTCAGATTAGCTGATTGGCAGGGTCTGGGATGAGCCAAATTGCTTCTGGAGCCAAGTTGTGAGGGGAGTTACTCTATGAGGGCCCTGAGCAGAACTTAGGAAATTTCAATGGGGAGAGGGGCTGTGGTTCAGATCCCTCCCAGTCCCTTTCACCTTCCATTATGTTGAAGCTCTCTCTTCCTTTTCTATATTGCCTCCCTCTTCAAACCTTGCTGTCCTTGCACCATATCATGTCCCATGCTCCTCCAACCTTGTTATTTGGTACATGGAAAAGAGCACTCCACAAGAAATCAGAGAACATGGGTTGTACCACTATCTGCAAATTTCACTACTATCTCCCTATGTGACTTTGGACAAGGTACTTTACTGACCTGAAACTCAGTTACTTCATTTGTAAAACAGGTAAAAAACAGACTATATTTTTAAGGTTTGACTTGGGATTTAATGGGAAAAAAGAGTATTCAAAAACAGATAGGACATTTCTGTTCCTTGTTTTGAGGATCAAATGAGAGAAAAAACCGGAACTGCTTGGTGAGTTCTCAAGTGCCATTCACACAGGAGGAGCTGCTATTGTTAATACTCCTTGTTCACTGACTGTCTTTCCATACACACAATAATTCAGATTTATCTATCCTGGCTAATGTCCTATCCTCCTCTGATGTTTGTTCTGAAGACTAGGGAGTCATTTGCTTCTAGAATCTCTATGTTTGTGGTGAAGAATCACAAGGTGTCCATAGGGTCCTCTTCTGCCAAGGACAAAGTTAGCTGGCCTTTTCTGCACAGAAAGGCTTTCTCATCTCATCCACAGAATACTGGCAATCTTAAGTCAATATAAACCAGTAGGAGAGATCTATTTGGGAAAAGCAACTTGTCTCAGGACATTATTATTATTGCAGATGAGGAAACTGAAGCTGAGAGAAATGAAGGGCAAATAGGTAATAAGTGACAGGTTTAAGTAGTGTGTGTGTGTGTGTGTGTGTATTGTGGTTGGTAGGAAGTTCATCTGTAAACATATGCGATGTGAGAAGTCTCGATTAGCTATTAAGATAATCATCAGTCTCCAGGAATCAAATAAAACCAGACAGCAAGCCTAATAAAAATTAGGCAGTGTACCAAAAAGATACTGACTGTGCACTGCCTTTCCATCTCCTTTCATGTTTGGCTTAGATTCCTGGAAGAAGACTCATTTTATTTCACTATATATAGTACTTTTGCTAGGTGTTATGATTAGAGGGTCAAGAGGAGATAGAGAACTAAGTTTCATGTCTCATGTCTGTATGAACAGACATACAATTGAGTACAATTATTTATAAGGAGAGATGTCCTAATCCTAGCACCAAACACAATGCTGGATAAATGTAATTGAAAGAAATGAGGGGCAAAGGTAGGAGAAGATGGACGTGTTTGGAAAGAGGTTAAGGTATTGTGGGCAAGAAGGCTCAAGTGCTTTGTGTCTCTCACTCCAGGAATTCTCGCCAAAGCCAGGATCCACTGCTGACTTCTCAGGCCTCATTTGTAAGGCTGATTTAAAGGTGTGATGTGTTGGGTTTGTTTTCTAAATCATTGTTCTTAAAAGCCAAGGTCAGATTTTTTTGGCTTTTCCTTTGACTGCTGACCATGCTCCTTTGCCTAAGAAAATCCATGGAAGCCCCCAAGCTTCACTTTGCTTCTGGATGTCTGCCAAATGACTCTCTATTCCCTTGCTCTATCTATGGGCTCTTGATTTTAGGTGTAGAGGCCAAGATTTTTTTCCCCCTCTTCTTCCCCTAGGAACAATCAGGTTTCTGAATTCCATAGTAGAGCCACACTCTCACCCATCCTCCAGCTGTCTAGAATTCTTGAAGCATGGTCTGCCTCATCTGCATGCCAAGTGCAGCTGGGCAAGGTAAATTTTTGGATATTTGCCCTGTCCTTCCCTAGGCAACCTGACCTCCCCATCCCCAGTATCCAGACTCAACCTAAGTCAGTTCTCTGCCTTCTTTCCTCTTCATGAGCAAACCTGCCTTGAGGGATAGGCTCCTCTCTGCCAGCTCAGTGACACCTTTGGATGGAGCAAGCAGATCACAACCCAGGTTTGAGTGGATTCTGGCATGTATTTATCCAGGCATTGGTAACTTAAACTTGTGTACCTCTCACACAGAGACCAGGGTGCTGGTGAAGTCTACCTGCAACAGAAGAAAATTGATCTAGAAGAAGGAACTTTTCAACTTTGAGAATTCTAAGACATTGGTACAGATAGAGTTTTCCCTAAGCTCCTGGATTCAGTCTCCTGCCTCCCGTCATTTCAGGTAGATGAAGGTCTCTGTCTGTTTTTTCACCACTGGAAGTTTGTATTTTGGCCTGGAGCCTGGGTGAAGATGAGGATGACAGAATGACAGAGTTACCTAACTGTTTGCAACAGAGAATGCATTCCTCCCCACCCAGTCCTGCCCCAACATGTAATTGAACACCTCTCCCTTTGCCACCCCTCAATGGGCTTTTGCCTTCTCTTCCTAAAAAAGATTATTAAGTTATTGACTTACCTATTCAAATAAAAGGTCCAATGTTCAAAAGACCATAGCTATGTCCTTTGGGTCTGAATACATAGTTATTTTTAATCTTTGTGAGTTTTCTGAGGGACCCATGCACTCCCTGTGTGAAATGTCTGGACCTGAGTCATGTGAAAGTAGTTGCATGACAGAGGTCTTTTGGATGGTGACATTTGATAATCATGATAAAGTACTTGGTCCAGCCTTGACTTAGATTCATAGAAGGTAGGGGCTAGAAGGTTCTTAGTGGTCATCTAGTCCAGTGGTTCCCAACCTTGTCTGACCATAAAATTCATCTAAGGAATAAACCTTCTGAATCAGAGTTTCTGAGGTGGAGCCCCAAAGTCTGTATTTTAAATAATCTCATCAGATGCCTTTGAAAATAGACCAGGTTTAGGAATTGCTTGATTGAAATTTTTTATCTTTTTTTTTTAGATGAGGAAACTGGGGCTCAGAGGGGCAGTGGCCTGCAGCAAAGTGGCCAGAAGGGAAAATAAGGGCAGAGCCTTCTGCTTTGGTTCTCATCATCCCCTCTTTGCATAGAACACCCACATCACTTTCCCTTATTCTGCCACTACTTTCTTTCAGTATCTCCAGAACTCTGAGTACTTTGACAGTGGGACCATGTCAGATATCTCTGAGGCCTCCAAGTCCTTGAGCTTGATCCTTGAAGCTAGCCTCCCAACTTTCTGGGCAGATGCACATTCTGAGCCCCTGTACCTCAATTTTTCTAGAGATAAAGGGCTGAGGCAGGAGCCACAGTGCCCCCTGCTTTCAAAATGCAGGTCTGGCTGAAAAGTTTCAGGTGTGTGTGCTGCCAGAGATCTGTTCAGAGTCGTGTGGGAGCTGGGAGCCCAGTTCTTATGCTGAGGGAGCCAGAATGTCTAGTGGCAGCAGATTACCTGAAGCTTGGGCTGGGACTGAGTGTGTTTGTTTATCTCGGGGAATTTTGGCCTTGTTCCCATCATATTATCCCCAGCAGCAACCTTAAGTGCAAGGATAATGACATGCTTTGAAATGCCTCAAATGTCAATTACCCAGCATTGAGACAACCCCTGAGAGTTGTTCTTTCATGTCCACATCTTAAGCTGTGCTTATCACTCTCACAGTACTGTGTTTCACACTGCCTAAATCTGCAGGGATGCCCACAGCTTCAGCCTGCTGTTCTTCAGGGCCAGGGTTGGAAGTAGAATGAAAAGATGGTTGGTGGGAGTCAAGGCAGGGCTGACCTGTAGTTTGTAGCTTGAAGTTTTGTTCATTGAGGTGAGCTCAATGCCAAGTTGAATAAGGGAGTATATGGAAGGAGTACCAACTGTCATTAGACTTGGGTTCTAGTCTCACCACTGTTGTGTTCACTCACTGTGTGACTGTAGAGTAGGCCTTCACCCATCTAAGCCTTAGTTTCCTCACCTGCACAATGAGGAGGTTGAACCAAGAGACTTTCAGTTCTGACTGAACAGTGCTAATTCAAGGGGCAAGCTGTAGGGTCAGGGATGGGATACCTATGGGTTATGCCCATTTCCCTGACCTCATGGTGCCCTATTCATCCTACCTCTTGAGTTCACTCTTAGAATCTCTGTTATTACCCCAGGTTCAAGATATGACCTCCAAAGCAATTTGCATAGTATGTTCATGCCCTACTGTGCTGGCTTCATTGGGCCTCAGGTGGGCAATATCTCAGTGCAGCCTGGCTCCACTGCACATTGGATATCGTATCTTCTTGAAGGCATCCAGGTACAATTGAAAACACTGGATAGGGGTGCCTGAGGATATAGCTAACTTTGCTTTTTAGGATCCTCTTCCCAGTTCTCTCTTGCCTGCTCTGTAATATCTGTGGCACTTTTTAGCGCATTGACTCCCTTAGCCACACACCGCTCTAACAAGGTCACCTGCTGGCACTAGCTCAGTGCCAGCAGCCTGTGGTTTCTCTGACTGCAAAGGCCTTGATTCATCCTGTTGTGGAGAACTCTTCTTTTTGGCAGTTTCACTCTGGGGATTTCTCTGCTGCCTAACCTTTCTCCTCCCAACAACCCTCCCTCCCTCCTCTTCCTCCCCACCTCCTGCCCAAGTCCCCTGGGGATAATGGGATGGTCTTTGTCTTGGAACAGGTCATTATGGATCAGGAAGGTCCACCCTTCCTCTGCCACCAGTGACAGCAACAAGGGCTAGCTTGGGGAACTTTAGTGTCCCCCAAAGCCACGACTAATAAACCAATAACCTAAGCAAAACTCATGTGCTTGCTATGTCAGGAAACATCAAGACAGGTTCTCTAGTCATCTCCTTCAAACCAAATTGCTTTCCTTATCCCCTTCCTATTGGGGAATTATGGATGCTCCCCCGCCCCCCACCATTGTATGCCCTAGGGCCTAGCACAAGGCTTGGCTGGTACATAATAGATACTCAATAAATATTTATTGAATGAATAATGACTGAATAAATGAAGATTAAACAGACTTAAAAGCCAAAGGGAATAGTGCTAGCTGAGTCAGGAGACCTGGATCGACCATTAACCCATCTTTTAACCTTGGGCATATCCCTTCCTCTTTCTGGATCTAAGTCTCTCCCTCTGTAGGGTTGGGTGCTGAACTCAATGGTCCCTTAGGGGTCCTCCATTTTTGGCAGTTTATGACTCTGTGGTCTAAACTACTGTACCAAATGCTCCCCACCCCTAAGAAGTGAGAGAAACTTCCACCTAGTCATCAGATAGTATTTGGTTCATACTGATGGGAAAAAAGAACTAAACTCTGGATTTTGGACTAAGCCACTGCCACCCATCTTCACAGTGAGGGTTGCTGATTGGTTCTCACTTCCACAACTTAAAGACACAACATTCAACATCCTCCACTCTTTGACCCCTCTACTTTGCCTTTGATGGCTCATGAGAAGTATGTTGCCCAGTTGGTATCCCATGGGCTCTGATGGAGGTTGGGGTGGGCAGATTCTTGGAGATCTGGGAGTCTTGATCATGGCAAACAAAATCCTTGTCCCCTTTTGCAAACACATAGATCTTGATTTTGAAAGCGTCATCCAACCATAAAAGTATATACAGGCCTGCTTGGGATTAAAGGAAAACAGGCAGAAAAACAGAAAAGGTAGAATCTCTCTTAGCCTTACCTTTTCTTGTCCCTCTGGATTGGGTTTCCATAGGCTTTGTGGGTGAAGCACATGAACTTTAGACTCTTTTGATTAAGGATAACCTTTAAGAGATCTTCCAATTCCACAAATCTGTGATTATCTGGTTACAAATATGTAACCAGTAGAAAGGTGGCTTGTTTTGTGTGTGTTCTTTGATTGTGGTGAGTCAGGCTGGAGAAGGGATTTGCAGTATGTGGATATATGGTAAGTTTCAGAGGGGAGGTAGAAGCTGCTGTTTGACGAAAGGCAAAGCACATTTATCAGACAAAGAATGTATGCAACCTAAAAGTGTAATCAATAAATTGAAAAGCTGGTCACCCTTACTACCCACCCTTCTGCATGTATACAGATAGACTCCAATGATCAAACATCAGATTTAGGCTAGATAAGCTTTATGGTATGTTCCAGTCTGCTATTCATTTTCTGACTCTACAAGATTATTCAAATTTGCAATGCACTTTTCCAATGATACCCCTGTGGTTATTTTCAATGTTTTATTCCAGGCAAGGAACAAATGACCATGTCACATGGCTTGACCATGGAAGGCCTGGCCATAAAGTGGCATGGAAGGATGGTAGTTATTGACAGGGTGTGAGCTATTAGGATGGAAGAACACTTTGGATCCCCACAGCCCACTGTCTCAAGAAGGGATCATAAAAGACATGTGTATACATGTATGAAAGGGAATTTCTCATAGTGATGTGCTTATTTGCATTGACATGTAGTACCCAAGGGGGCACCCCCACCTGTTGTGGTTCAAATATCTCATAGGAGAATGTGACACTTAAATGTGCCACACTGATCAAATGCCTTTGGTGAAATTGAGCCTCCTGGTGTTATAAATAGGAGGGAATGAGCCTGGATTCAAATATGTCATGCTCTGTCAGAAAGAGAAGGGATGTGTTACCATTAGTAAGGACCTTGGAGGATCCCATAGTTGGGAAAAGGGCATGCCCACAGTTTAGGTACCGTTTTAAATTAGAGAGCAAGCAATGAGCAACACAGAAAGGTGGATACATAGAGCATGTGGGAGCCTCAAAATGTATCTAGCATGTATTTTTCAAAATGTGTATTATGACCCATTAGTGGGTCATGAAATTAATTTAAAAGGTCACAATCTACATTTTAAAAACATACAATGCATTAGAAAATGTCAGTTTGTCTTATAGAGTAAGGAAAATTACTCTTTTGTCAAATTTGTTTAAGGTATATATAAATATCACATGTTTAGTTTTACATATGTATTAGTTATATACACGCTTTACATCATAACACAGATGTGATATATATATATATGGATGTGTAATATATATTTTTGCACATATGTAGATATGGATATACACAGGTCTTCTTCACTAAAGCTCACATGACAGTTTCAGTTGTCCTCAGTTTGCAATCCACTTTCCTCTGGACACACTCCTGTTGGTTTTAAAGTCTGGACCCTGGAACCACAGTAGCCATCTGTGTGTAGTCTTCCGAGAGCACAGGAAAACACAACTATCTCCTTCTTCATTCTGACCAGTACATTTTGGACAACTCAATTCAGGATTTCCAATAAGGCAACACATCACAACTTTGACACCTGTCAAACTTATTTTTATTTTATTTTTTTACTGTTTTTTTTTGAGAGGGCATCTCATATTTATTGATCAAATGGTTGTTAACAACAATAACATTCTGTATAGGGGACTCACTGCACAATCATTAATCAACCCCAAGCCTAATTCTCAACAGTCTCCAATCTTCTGAAACATAACAAACAAGTTCTTACATGGTGAACAAGTTCTTACATAGTGAATAAGTTCTTACATGGTGAACAGTGCAAGGGCAGTCATATCACAGAAACTTTTGGTTTTGATCACGCATCATGAACTATGAACAATTAAGTCAGATATGATTATCCATTTGATTTTTATACTTGATTTATATGTGCATCCCACATTTCTCCCGTATTTTTTTTTTTTTTTACTAAAATGCTGAAGTGGTAGGTAGATGCAAGATAAAGGTAGAAAACATAATTTAGTGCTGTAAGAGGTCAAATGTAGATGATCAGGTCTCTGCCTATAGACTAAGTATTAATTCAAGCTAGACAAGGGCAACAAAACATCCACGGATGCAGAAGATTTCTCTCAAAACAGATTTCTCTCTAAGCCTCACCTCTGTTAATCCCCAATTTCTCACCTGATGGCCTCCCTGGGACTGTGCATGTCTTAGGTTGTTCCTCCCTTGAGGAATCTTACCCGTCTCTGGCTAACCAGCCATCTTCTGGGGACATACAGGGAAATGTAAAGTTGGCAAGTGAGAAAGAACAATATTCTTTGAAAAGGTTAGCTTTTTACATCTTTGCAGATTTATGCCCTGTGACTTCTATGCCCAGCATTTGTCTTGAGGTATCTTTACCACTTGGAAGAATTATGATACTCAGTGATTTTCGATATGAGGCACGAATTCTACTAAAGGGCTGTAATTAGGAAGGAAGAAGAAAAGCTAAAGAAGTAGCAGACAGAAGAAAACATGGGAAGATTGATTATTTCTTTGACATAACTTCTTGTAGAGTAACATAAGCATGTATAGGTTTTAACAAACTACTAATTAAATTGCATACACACATTAACAGAATAGGAATACAGCTACATAACAAAAGCAGACCTACAATTACCAGCCATATCCAGTGAAACCAAGAAAACCACTTAGGTACCCTAGGCATTTGTGAAAATTTATCAATAATATGGTGGATATTGTCTAACTGAATTTGAATAGTTTTAGAAAAATCAGACAAATTAAAAGAATACATTCCTGGGAACTGTTCACATCCTATATGTTCTTTAAACAGTAGATAGTCTATAGTTGCAAGATTTTGGAACACTGCAACTTGCACTTCTCCTAATTCTTGGTTGAGTTCTGACAATATAGATCCAGTCAAATTTGTTGTTTCACTGTATGCACAGGCCAGCTTAGATATCACCTTCTTCATTCCAATGGCAAGTTGAGGAACCAGTGGGATGAATGCAGCTACAACTGCAACAGTGCCAGGATCTTTGTTGAAGTTTTTTGATGATCACCTTCTGGAATGACTCTTTCAGAGGATGTTGATGTTGGAAGTTCTTCTTCATATCGCATCTTAATTCATTTTCTGGGTAGCCAAATTAAGCTTTGATCCTCTGTATAAACACAAACAAACCCTTTGCCCACACTTTGATATGACCTTTATACCACTGTGAAGAACGTAATGCAGACCACCACACAGGAACTGCTTTTTTTTTAAGAGAAAATAATATTATCAGAAAAATATACTTCCATAGCTGGTCATCTGACACCCCTTGAAAGTTCAAAATTAAGGATATGTAAAGCATGCATTAATCGTTCATTTGCAGTTAATTTTACCCTATCAGGGAGTAATCCCCCCTTTTTATGTTATCATTAATCTACAATTACATGAAGAATATTATGTTTACTAGGCTCTCCCCTACACTAAGTCCCCCCCACAAACCCCATTACAGTCACTGTCCATCAGCATAGCAAAATGTTGTAGAATCGCTAGTTGTCATCTCTGTGTTGCACAGCCCTCTCCTTTCCCCCACCCCCCACATTCTGCATGCTAATCATAATACCCCCTTTCTTCTTCCCCGTCCTTATCCCTCCCTACCCTTCCATTCTCCCCAGTCTCTTTCCCTTTGGTAACTGTTAGTCCCTTCTTGGGTTCTGTGATTCTACTGCTGGTTTGTTCCTTCAGTTTTTCCTTTGTTCTTATACTCCACAGATGAGTGAAATCATTTGGTATTTGTCTTTCATCGCTTGGCTTACTTCACTGAGCATAATACCCTCTAGCTCCATCCATGTTGTTACAAATGGGAGGATTTGTTTTCTTCTTATGGCTGATTAATATTCTATTGTGTATATGTACCATATCTTCTTTATCCATTCATCTACTGATGGACACTTAGGTTGCTTCCATTTCTTGGCTATTGTAAATAGTGCTGCGATAAACATAGGGGTGCATCTGTCTTTTGCAAACTGGAGTGCTGCATTCTTAGGGTAAATTCCTAGAAGGGGAATTCCTGGGTCAAATGGTAAGTCTATTTTGAGCATTTTGAGGAAACTCCATACTGCTTTCCACAATGGTTGAACTAGTTTACATTCCCACCAGCAGTGTAGGAGGGTTCCCCTTTCTCCACAACCTCGCCAACATTTGTTGTTGTTTGTCTTTTGGACGGTAGCCATCCTTACTGGTGTGAGGTGATATCTCATTGTGGTTTTAATTTGCATTTTTCTGATGACAAGTGATGTGGAGCATCTTTTCATGTGTCTGTTGGCCATCTGAATTTCTTTTTTGGAGAACTGTCTGTTCAGTTCCTCTGCCCATTTTTTAATTGGATTATTTGCTTTTTGTTTGTTGAGGTGCCTGGGCTCTTTATGTATTTTTGATGTGAAGTCTTTATCGGATCTGTCACTTATGAATATATTCTCCCATACTGTAGGGTACCTTTTTGTTCTATTGATGGTGTCCTTTGCTGTACTGAAGCTTTTCAGCTTGATATAGTCCCACTTGTTCATTTTTGCTTTTGTTTTCCTTGCCCAGGGAGATATGTTCATGAAGAAGTCTCTAATGTTTATGTCCAAGAGATTTTTGCCTATGTTTTTTTCTAAGAGTTTTATGGTTTCATGACTTACATTCAGGTCTTTGATCCATTTAGAATTTACTTTTGTGTATGGGATTAGAGAGTGATCCAGTTTTATTCTCTTACATGTAGCTGTCCAGTTTTGCCAGCACCATCTGTTGAAGGGACTGTCATTTCCCCATTGTATGTCCATGTCTCCTTTATCATATGTTAATTGACCATATATGTTTGAGTTAATGTCTGGAGTCTCAAATCTGTTCCACTGGTCTGTGCCTCTGTTCTTGTGCCAGTACCAAATTGTCTTGATTACTGTGGCTTTGGCTTTGTAGTAGTGCTTGAAGTTGGGGAGCGAGATCCCCCCCACTTTATTCTTCTTTCTCAGGATTGCTTTAGCTATTCGGGGTCTTTGGTCTTTCCATATGAATTTTTGAACTGTTTGCTCCAGTTCGTTGAAGAATGTTGTTGGTAATTTGAGAGAAATTTCATCAAATCTGCATAATGCTTTGGGCAGGATGGCCATTTTGACAATATTAATTCTTCCTAGCCAAAAGCATGGGATGAGTTTCCATTTGTTAGTGTCCACTTTAATTTCTCTTAGAAGTGTCTTATAGTTTATGGGTATAGGTCTTTCACTTCTTTGGTTAGGTTTATTCCTAGGTATTTTATTTTTGTTGATGCAATTGTGAATGGAATTGCTTTCCTAATTTCTGTTTCTATTGGTTCATTGTTAGTGTATAGGAAAGCCACAGATTTCTGTGTGTTAATTTTGTATCCTGCAACTTTGCTGTATTCCGATATCAGTTCTAGTAGTTTTGGAGTGGAGTCTTTAGGGTTTTTTATGTACAATATCATGTCATCTGCAAATAGTGACAGTTTAACTTCTTCTTTACCAATCTGGATTCCTTGTATTTCTTTGTTTTGTCTAATTGCCATGGCTAGAACCTCTGGTTCTATGTTAAATAACAGTGGGGAGAGTGGGCATCCTTGTCTTATTCCTGATCTTAGAGGAAAATCTTTCAGCTTCTCGCTGTTCAGCATGATGTTGGCTGTGGGTTTATCATATATGGCCTTTATTATGTTGAGGTACTTGCCCTCTCTACCCATTTTGCTGAGAGTTTTTATCATGAATGGATGTTGAATTTTGTCGAATGCTTTTTCAGCATCTATGGAGATGATCATGTGGTTTTTGTCCTTCTTTTTGTTTATATGGTGGATGATGTTGATGGATTTTCAAGTGTCGTACCATCCTTGCATTCCTGGGATGAATCCCCCTTGGTCATGGTGTATGATCCTTTTGATATATTTTTGAATTCGGTTTGCTAATATTTTATTGAGTATATTTGCATCTACATTCATCAGGGATATTGGTCTGTAATTTTGTTTTTTGGTGGTGTCTTTGCCTGGTTTTGGTATTAGGGTGATGGTGGCTTCATAGAATGCATTTGGGAGTATTCCCTTCTCTTCTATTTTTTGGAAAACTTTAAGGAGAATGGGTATTATGTCTTCTCGGTATGTCTGATAAAATTCCGAGGTAAATCCATCTCGCCCGGGCGTTTTGTTCTTGGATAGTTTTTTGATTACCGCTTCAATTTCTTTGCTCATAATTGGTTTGTTTAACTTTTATGTTTCTTCCTTGGTCAGTCTTGTAATGCTGTATTATTCTAGGAAGTTGTCCATTTCTTCTAGGTGTTCCAGCCTGTTAACATATAGGTTTTCATGGTAGTCTTTTATAATTCTTTGTATTTCTGTGGAGACCATCATGATTTTTCCATTCTCGTTTCTGATTCTGTTGATGTCTGTTGATTCCCTTTTTCTCTTAATTAGTTTGGCTAGAGGTTTATGTATTTTGTTTATTTTTTCAAAGAACCAGCTCTTGGTTTCATTGATTTTTTCTATTGTTTTATTCTTCTCAATTTTGTTTATTACTTCTCTGATCTTTATTATGTCCCTCCTTCTGCTGACTGTAGGTCTCATTTGTTCTTTTTCCAGTTTTGATAATTGTGATGTTAGACTCTTCGTTTGGGATTGTTCTTTCTTCTTTAAGTATGCCTGGATTGCTATATACTTTCCGCTTAAGACTGCTTTTGCTGCATCCCACAGAAGTTGCGGCTGTGTGTTGTTGTTGTCATTTGTTTCCATATATTCCTTGATCTCTATTTTTATTTGTTCATTGATCAATTGATTATTTAGGGGTATGTTGTTAAGCCTCCTTGTGTTTGTGAGCCTTTTTGTTTTCTTTGTAGAATTTATTTCTAGTTTTAGACGTTTGTGTTCTGAAAAGTTGGCTCATAGAATTTCAATCTTTTGGAATTTACTGAGGTTCTTTTTGTGGTCTAGTATGTGGTCTATTTTGCAGAATGTTCCATGTGCACTTGAGAAGAATGCATATCCTGTTGCTTTTGGATGTAGAGTTCTATAGATGTCTATTAGGTCCATCTGTTCTAATGTGTTGTTCAGTGCCTCCATGTCCTTACTTACTTTCTATCCAGTGTATCTATCCTTTGGAGTGAGTGGCGTGTTGAATTCTCCTAAAGTGAATGCATTGCATTCTATTTCCTCATTTAGTTCTGTTCGTATTTGTTTCACATACGCTGGTGCTCTTGTGTTGGGTGCATATATATTTATAATGGTTATATCCTCTTGTTGAACTCAGCCCTTTATCATTATATAATGTCCTTCCTTATCTCTTGTTACTTTCTTTGTTTTGAAGTCTATTTTCTCTGATACTAGTACTGCAAAACCTGCTTTTTTGTCCCTGTTGTTTGCATGAAATATATTTTTCCATCCCTTGACTTTCAGTCTCTGCATGTCTTTGCATTTGAGGTGAGTTTCTTGTAAGCAGCATATAGATGGGTCTTGCTTTTTTATTCACTCTATTACTCTGTGCCTTTTGATTGGTGCATTCAGTCCATTTACATTTAGGGTGACTATTGAAAGATATGTACTTATTGCCATTGCAGTCTTTAGATTCATGGTTATCAAGGTTCAAGGTTAGCCTATTTAGTATCTTATTAGGCTGTTAGAAACAGCCTTATTATTAACTCACTTATTAAGCTGTTAGAAACACTGTCTGGTCGTTCTTTATTTCTCTCCCTTCTTAGTCCTCCTCCTCCATTCTTTCTATGTTGGTGGTTTTATTCTGTGCCCTTTTGTGTTTCCTTTGACTGCTTTTGTGGGTAGTTGATTTTATTTTTTGCCTTTAGTTAGTATTTGGTTGGTCTGGTTTCTTTGCTGTGATTTTATTTTCTCTGGTGACATCTATTTAGTATTAGGGGTGCTCCCATCTAGAACAGTCCCTCTAAAATACCTTGTAGAGGTCATTTGTGGGAGGCAAATTCCCTCAACTTTTACTTGTCTGGGTATTGTTTAATCCCTCCTTCATATTTAAATAATAATTGTGGTGGATACAGTATTCTTGGTTCAAGGCCCTTCTGTTTCATTGCATTTCATATATCATGGCAATCTCTTCTGGCCTGTAAGGTTTCTGTTGAGAAGTCTGATGATAGCCTGATGGGTTTTCCTTTGTAGGTGACATTTTCTTGTCTCTAGCTGCCTTTAAAACTCTTTTATTGTCCTTGATCTTTGCCATTTTAATTATTATGTGTCTTAGTTTTGCCCTCCTTGGGTTACTTGTCATTGGAGTTCTGTGTACTTCCGTGGTCTGAGCTATTATTTCCTCCCCCAGTTTGGGGAAGTTTCCCCAATTATTTCTTCAAAGACACTTTCTATCCCTTTCTCTCTCTGTTCTTCTTCTGGTACCCCTATAATGCGGATATTGTTCCTTTTGGATTGGTCACACAGTTCTCTTAATATTGTTTCAATCCTAGAGATCCTTTTATCTCTCTTTGCATCAGCTTCTAGGGTTTCCTGTTCTCTGGTTTCTATTACATCAAAGGCCTCCTGCATCTTATCCATTCTGCTTATAAATCCTTCTAGAGATTGTTTCATTTATGTAATATCCCTCCGGATGTCATCCCTTCACTCTTGTATATTTCTCTGCAGCCCCATCAGCTTGCTTATGATTTTTATTTTGAATTATTTTTCAGGAGGACTGTTTAGGTCTATCTCCTTATCAGGGGTTGACTGTAATTTTGGTCTGCATCAAATTCTTCTGCCTTTTCATGGTGATAGAGATAGTTTGTGGAGCTGGTGCGCGTGATGGCTGGGAGAACGTTCCTTCTTGCTGTTTTTCTGCCTTCCTCTCTTGGGAGAACAGCGACCTCTAGCAGCTTGTGCTGCGCCACTGCATGCAGACAGGACTTCTGATTCTTGCCCAGCTGTTATGGGGTTTAGCGCCACAGCTGCTGTCACCATGGCCTGCCTCAGGCTGCTGCTCCGATATGGCTGAGCCACATCGGAGGGGAAATGGCCAGGAGGCTGTTTATCTCCATGAGGAGCATCTGAGCTACACTGCTGCCCAGGGGGTTAGAACCCCCAGAGTTCCCTGGGATTCCCAGCTCCTGGGCTAAGTGTCCCGGGACACTTCCGTCCAGCTGTGGGGTCACTGTCCCTTTAAGACTTTCAAAAAGCACTCACTTTTCTTTGTTCTGGGGGCACCAGCTGCTGGGACCCACTCACAGATCTTACTGTCCTGTTTCCCTACTTTCCAGCACTCCACACATGCACCATTTGTCTGTGCTCTGGTGCAGATGGCTAGGGCTGACTATTTAGTTCTGGTCTCCCTCTCCTTCCGCACTCCGACTCCTCTCCTCCCACCGGGAGCTGGGGTGACTGGCACTCAGGTCCTGTGAGGCCACGGCTTGTATCTTACCCCCTTTGCGAGGTGCTGGGTTCTCGCAGGTGTGGATGTAGTCTGGCTGTTGTCCTGTGTATTCTGGTCTCTCTTTTAGGAAGAGTTGTTTTTGTTGATTTTCACAAATATATATGGTTTGGGGAGGAAATTTCTGCTGCTCTACTCATGCCATCATCTTGGCTCCACCTCCTACTTTTAGTTTTTTGAGGAACCTCCATGTTTTTTTCCACAGTTGATGGACCAATTTACATTACCACCAATAGTGTAGGAGGCCTCCCTTTTCTCCACATCCTCACCAACACTTGCCATTTGGGTAGTGGCCACTCTACTATTCTATTATTCTGACTGGTGTGAGGTGATACTTCACTGTGGTTTTGATTTGCATTTCCCTGATGATTAGTGCTGTGGAGCATCTTTTCATGTGTCTGTTGATCATCTGTATGTCTTTGGAAAAATATCTATTCAGGTCCTCTGCTCATTTTTTAACTGGATTTTTTGTTTTTTGTTTGGTGCTGAGTTTTATGAGTTCTTTAATTTTGGATATTAACCCCTTATTGGATATACCATTTGCAAATATCTTCTCGCATACAGTAGGTTGCCTTTTTGTTTTATTTGTGGTTTCTTTTGCTGTGCAGAAGCATTTTAGCTTCATGTAATTCCACTTGTTTATTCTTGCCTTTGCTTTCCTTGCCCAAGGAACCATCCAGAAAAAATTACTCATTCTGATGTTCACAGTATTTTTGCTAGTGTTTTCTTCTAAGAGTTTTATATGGTTTCCTGTCTTATATCTAGGTCTTTAATCCATTTCAGGTTTACTTTTGTGTATGGTGTAAAACTGATCTACTTCTATTCTCTTACATGTAGCTCTCTAGTTTTCCCAACACCACTTATTGAAGACTGTCTTTTCTCCAGTGTATATTCTTGCCTCCTTTGTTATATATTAATTGACCACATATATGTGGATTTATATCTGGGCTGTCTATTCTATTCCTTCTATCTATGTATCTATTCTTGTGCCAATACCATACAGTTTAAATCACTGTAGCTTTGTAGTATAGCTTGGAATCAGGAAGCATGATACCCCCAGCTTTGTTCTTTGCTTCCAAGATTGCTTTGGCTATTCAGGGTCTTTTGTGTTTCCATATAAATTTTAGGATTCTTTGCTTTCATTCAGTGAAAAATGCCATTGGTATTTTGATGGGGATTGCATTGAATCTGTAAATTGCTTTTTGCAGGAAGGCCATTTTGACAGTAGTAATTCTTCCTATTCGTAAGCATTAGATAGTTTTCCATTTGTGTCTTCTTTAGCTTCATTCATCAGTGTCTTACAGTTTTCAGAGTACAGGTATTTCACCCCTTTGGTTAAGTTTATTCCCAGGTGTTTTATTTTTTTCAATGCAATTGTGAATGGAATCCTTTTCTTCATATATTTTAGTTCATTATTAGAAATGTGACAGATTTCTGCCTATTGATTTTGTATCCTGCAACTTTACTGAATTCATTTATTAGTTCTAATACTTTTTGATGGAGTCTTTAGGGTTTTCTATATATAATGTCATGTCATCTGTGAGTAGTGACAATTTTACTTCTTCCTTACCAGTTTGGATACCTTTTATTCCTTTTTCTTATCTGATTGCTGTGGGTAGGACTTCCCATACTATATTTTTGTTTTGATTTTAGATTTTGTATATAAGTGAAATTGTACAGTATTTGTCTTTATCTGTCTGACTTATTTCACTTAGCATAATGCCTTGCAGGCTCATCTGTGTTGCCGCAAATAGCAGGATTTCATTATTTTTTTATGGCTAACAGACCATTATGTATATATGCCACTTCTTTATCCATTCAGCTATAAATGGACAGTAGATTGCTTCCATATATTGATTGTTACAAATAATGCTGCAATGAGCATAGGAGTGCATGTATCTTTTCCAGTTAGTGTTTTCAATTTCTTTTGATAAACACACAAAAGTGGAACTCCTGGATCATATGGTAGTTCTATTTTAATGTTTTGATTAACTTTCATATTGTTTTCACAGTGACTGCACCAATTACACTCCCACCAATAATTCATGAAGGTTTCTTTTTTCCACATGTTTGCCAATGCTTGTTATTTCTTGTTTTTATTTTTTATAACATACATTCTGATGGGTTAAAAGTGATTCCTTATCATGGTTTTGATTTGCATTTCCCTGATGATCAGTAATGTTGAACATCTTTTCATGTACCTATTGGCCATCTGTAGGTCTTCTTTGGAAAAATGTGTATTTAGATCCTTGGTCCATTTTTTAATCAGATTGATTTTTTGCTATCAAATTGTATGAGTTTTTAAATATAGTTTGGATATCAGCCCATTATCAGATATATGATTTATAAATATTTTCTCCCATTCAGTAGGTTGCCTTTTCATTTTGTTGATAGTTTCCTTCACTGTGCAAAAGCTTTTTAGTTTGATGTAGTGCTGTTTGTTTATTTTTGCTTTTGTTGCCCTTGCCTGTGAAATCTGATCCAAAAAATACCACTGGGACCAATGTCAAGTTTAGTGCCTGTTTTGTTCTAGGAATTTTGTAGTTTCAGGTCTTATATTCAAGTTTTTAATCCATTTTGAGTTAATTTGATGAATATGGTGTAAAATAATGGTTCAGTTTCATTCTTTTACATGTAGATATCCAATTTTCCCAGCACCTTTTATTGAAAAGATTGTCTTTTCCCCATTGTATATTCTTGCCTCATTTGTCATAGATTAATTAATTATATAAACATGGCTTTATTTATAGGCTGTCTATTATGTTTTACTGATCTAAGTGTCTATTTTTATGCTAATATCATACTGTTTTGATGACTACAGCTTTGTAGTATATCTTGGATCAAGGAGCATGATACCTTGGGCTTTGTTCTTCTTTCTTAAGATTGATATCTTTCGTGGTTCCACAGAGATTTTAGAATTATTTGCTGTAGTTCAGTGAAACATACCATTGGTGTTTTGATAGGCATTGCACTGAGTTTGTAGGTTGCTTTAGGTAGCCTGGACATTTTAACAATATTATTCTTCCAATCCATGAGCAGCGTATTTCTGGTTATTTTTGTCTTCTACAATTACTTTCATCAATGTCATAGTTTGTTAACTTCCTTGGTTAAATTTATTCCTAGGTATTTGATTCTTTTAATGCAATTTTGAATGGGACTTTTTCTTAATTTCTCTTTCTGATAGTTCATTATTACTGTGTAGGAACACAACAAAATTTTGTATATTAATTTTGTGTACTGCAACTTTACTGAATTCATTTATTAATTCCAACTGCTTTTTCATAGAGTCTTTAGGGTTCTCTATGTATGGTATCATACCATGTGCAAATAGGGGCAGTCTTAGTTCTGCCTTTCCAATTTGTATGGCTTCTGTTTCTTTTTCTTGCCCAATTGCCATGGCTAGAACTTCCAATTCTGTGTTGAATAAAAGTGGCAAAAGTGGGCATCCGCATCTTATTCCTGGTGTTCTAAGAAAAGGTTTTAGCTTTTTACCATTGAGTTTTATGTTAGCTGTGGGTTTGTTATATATGGTCTTTATTATGTTCAGGTTTGTTCCCTGTATATGCACTTTGTTGAGTTTTTATTGTAAATGGATGCTGAAATTTGTTAAATGCTTATCTGCTTCTATTGAGATGATCATATGATTTTTATCCTTTGTTAATGTGGTGTATCACATTGATTGATTTGCAGATGTTGACCAATCTTGCATCCCTGGAATAAGTCCCACTTGATCACAGTGTATAATCCTTTTAATGCATTGTTGAATTCAGTCTGCTAATATATTGTTGGGGACTTTTGCATCTATCTATGTTCATCAGGTATATTGGCCTGTAATTTTCTTTCTTTGTGGTGCCTTTGGTTTTGGTATCAGTAATGCTGGCCTCATAAAATGAGTTTGGAAGTGTTCCCTCCTCTTTAATATTTTGGAATAGTTTGAGAAGAATAGATAGTAAATCTTTTAATATTTGAATATTCAGTAAAATTCACCAGTAAAGCCATCCTTGGTTGTTAGAAGTTTTTTTTTTATTACTGATTCAGTCTCATTACTATAATTCAGTTTGTTCAGATTATATTTCTTCATGATTCAGTCTTAGAAGATTATTTTTCTAGGAATTTATCCATTTCTTTTCGATTGTCCAATTTTTTGGTGTATAATTGTTCTTATGATCCTTTGTATTTCTGTGGTATCCACTGTAACTTCTCTTTCATTTCTGATTTTATTTATTTGGGCCCTCTCTCCTTTTTTATTGATGAGTCTGGCTAAAAGTTTTTCAATAAACCAGCTCTTAGTTTCATCAATCTTTTCTAATTTTGTATTGTGTATTTCATTAATTTCTTCTCTGATCTTCATTATTTCCTTTCCTTCTGCTAACTTTGGGCCTTTTTTGTTTTTTCCTTTCCTGCTTCCATAAGGTGTAAAGCTAAATTGTGTGTTTGAGATTTTATTGTTTCTTAAGATAGGCCTGTAACACTATAAACTTCCCTCTTAGAATAGCCTTTGCTGTGTCCCACAGATTTTGGAGTGTTGTGTTTCTATTTTCATTTTCACAAGGTATTTAAAAATTTCTTTGATTTCTTTTTTGACTCATTGGTTGTTTAGTAGCATGCTGTTCAGTTTTCACCTGTTTTTTCATTTCATTCTTGTAATTGATTTCTAGTTTCATACTATTTTGTTTGGAAAGATGTTTGATATGACTTCAATCTTCTTAAATTTACTGAGATTTGTTTTGTGGTCTAACATGAGAGAACATCATATTTTATACCTTTTTAGTTTTGTATCCCTTACCTAATTCTTGCAGTTGTAGTCTAACATGAGAGAATCTTCCAGGTGCATATGAAAAGGATCTGTATTCTGTTACTTTAGATGGAATGTTCTGTAAGTATCTACTAAGTCTGTTCTGGTCTAATGTGTTGTTTAAGGCTGATGTCTCATTGATTTTCTGTCTGGACAATCTACCCATTCATTTAAGTGGGATATTAAATACCTACTATTATTGTATTGCTGTCAGTTTCATCCTGTATGTTAATATTTGCCTTATTTAGATGCTTCTATGTTGGATACATAAATATATAAAATGCTATATCATTTTCTGTACTGACCCCTTTATCATTACATAATATTCTTCTTTGTCTCTAGTCACATTCTATTTAAAATCTTCCTTTAGAATTACATTTAGATTCCTTTCTCAATATATTGTGTACCTATTGTAGGTTTTCAGTTTGTGGATACCATGAAGTTCATATATGATAACCCCTATATGTAGCAATCTATTTTAAATTGGCAGTCACTGAAGTTTGCATTCTAAAAGCACTCCATCTTCACTCCCCCAGTATGCTTTATGTTATTGACATCATATTTTATACCTTTTTAGTTTTGTATCCCTTACCTAATTCTTGCAGTTATATTTTATTTTACTACTTTTGTCTTTTAACCTTCATACTAGCTTTTTAAGTGGTTGATCCCCTACCATTACTATATTTTTGCCTTTACTAATTAGATATTTTTCTTTCATATGTTTTCTTATTTCTAGTTATGGCATTTTATTTTATTTTATTTATTTATTTATTATTTATTTTATTTTTTTATTTTTGTACTCTAGTCTATTTTAATCAGTTTGATTGGAACATAGCTAGTCACAATTCCTAAATATCAAACCCTCATGTTGAAAAACTCATTTCTGGCTGATGCTTGGAAACTTTTCTTTTTTTTTTTTTGAGGGTATCTCTCATATTTATTGATCAAATGGTTGTTAACAGTTAAGAACAATAAAATTCTGTATAGGGGACTCAATACACAATCATTAATCCACCCCAAGCCTAATTCTCATCAGTCTCCGATCTTCTGAAGCACAACGAACATGTTCTTACATGGTGAACAAATTCTTACATAGTGAATAAGTTCTTACATGGTGAACAGTACAAGGGCAGTCATCATAGAAACTTTCAGTTTTGATCACGCATTATGAACTATAAACAATCAGGTCAAATATGAATATTTGTTTGATTTTTTTTACTTGATTTATATGTGATTCCCACATTTCTCCCTTATTATTATTATTATTATTCATAAAATGCTGAAGTGGTAGGTAGATGCAAGATAAAGGTAGAAACCATACTTTAGTGAAGTTATGGCATTTTATTTATAGCTTAAATAAATCTCTCTAATAATTCTTTTAAGCCTGGTTTAGTGGTGATTAACTCCCTTAGCTTTTGCTTGTCTGGGAAACTCTTTACTCTCCTTCAATACTGAGAGATAAACTTATTGGGTAAATTATTCTTGATTGGAAGATTTTTTTCCTTTAGCACTTTGACTATATCATGCCACTCACTTCTGGCCTGCAAATTTTCTGCTGAAAATTTTGCTAGTAGTCTTACAGGATTTCCCTTGTATGTAATTACAGTTGACCCTTGAAAACATGTATTTGAACTACTCACATGCACTCATGCATGGGTTTTTAAAAAATAAATATATTGGATGTTTTGGAGATTTGTGATAATTTGAAAAAACCTACAGACGAACTGTGTAGCCTAGAAATATTAAAACTTTAGAAAAAGTTTAGTATATCATGAATGAATAAAATATATGTAGATACTAGTCTACTTTGTCATTTATTGCCATCATATATACACAAACCTATTGTAAAATGTTAAAATTTATCAAAACTATCCACACACTTACAGACTGTACATGGGGCAATTCTCAGTGAAGAAAAATGTAAACATATGTAAAGATGGAGTATTAAATAATAACCATATAAAAATAAGTGTACTAGTGTACTAGTGTACTAGTACACTAGTACACACTGTACTAGTGTAATAATTTTGTAGCCACCTCTTGTTGCTATTGCAGTGAGTTCGAATGTTGCAAGTGTCCATTTAAAAACCATGTGATGTTAATCATCCCCATGTGAGCAGTTTGTCTTGCTAGTAAATTGCATACTGCAGTTGAAAAATGATCTCTCATGATTGGTTAGTGCAATACCATAAACCTTGAATAACACTATGGGACTCATACAAAGTGCCACTAGTGATGCCGAAAGTTCTCCTAAGTTACAGAGAAAAGTCATGACATTATAAGAAAAATTTGAATTGCTTAATATGTACAATGGATTGAGGTCTTCAGCTACAGTTGCTCACCATTTTAAGATAAATGAATCTAGCATACGGGCCATTGTTAAAAAAAAGGAAAAGGAAATTCATGAAGCTGTGCTCCACCTATGCCAGGAGGCACAAATAGCTTGCACTTTTTGTGAAATAGCTTTTTGTCTCATGTTGAAAATGCAGCATTTATGTAGGTGCAGGATTGCTGTGAGAAATGCATACCTACAGACTCGAATATGATTTGAGAGAAAGCAACACCATTATGTGATAATGTAAAGCAAAAGGGAGGTGAAAGAGCTAATGCTGCAGAATTTAAAACCAGCAAAGATAGTTTGATAATCTCAGAGTTTTGGGTAAATCAAGATAACAGAAGAAGCAGATTCTGGCAACCAAGAGTAGCAGATAAGTTCCCAGAAATCATGAAAAAAATCATTGAGGAGAAAGGATATTTGCCAGAACAGGTTTTGTAATGAATGTAGAATTGTCTTATTCTGGATAAAAGTGCCACAAAGGACATTTATTAATAAGGAAGAGAAGCAAGCACCAGGATTTAAGGCAGGATAATATAGGCTAATTTACTGTTTTGTGCAAATATAGTCAGGTTTAAGATCAAGACTTCCCTTATCTATAAAGCTGCTAAACCCTGAGCCTGGAAGATAAATATAAACACTAGCTGCCAATATTTTGGTTGTACAATAAGAATTCCTGGACAACTAGAGCCCTTTTTCTGGCTCGGTTCCATCAGTGCTTTCTCCCTGAAGTCAGGAAATACCTTGTCAGTAAGTGGTTGCCTTTTAAAGTTCTTTTGATATTGAACAATGCCCCTGGCCACCCAGAACCCCATTAGTTCAAATCTGAAGGTGTTGAAGTGGCCTACTTGTCCTCAGACACAACATCTCTATTCAGCCTCTTGAAGATCAAGGGGTCATAAGCAATTTTATGTTTCATTACAAATGGCATTCTATGGAGAATATTGTCAATGCTATGGAAGAGAACCCCAACAGAGAGAACATCAGGAAAGTCTGGAAGGATTATACCATTGAAGAGGCCATCATTGTTATAGAAAAAGCTGTGAAATCCATCAAGCCTGAAACAATAAATTCCTGCTGGAGAAATTGTGTCCAGGTATTGTATATGATTTCCCAGGATTTACAACAGAGCCAATCAAGAAAATTATGAAAGAGATTGTGGATATAGTATAAAAAAAAAAGTGTGTGGTGGGGTTAAGGGTTTCAAGATATGGATCTTGGAGAAATTCAAGAACTAATAGACTTCACACCAGAGGAATTAACAGAAGAAGACCTGATGGAGATGAGTGCTTCCAAACCAGTGCCAGTTGATGAGGAAGAAGATATAGAAGAAGCAGTGCCAGAAAACAAATTGACATTAAACAGTCTGGCAAATGGGCTGTGGTTATTCAAGACTACTTTTGACTTCTTTTACAAGGTGGACCCTTCTATGATATAGTAACAGAAACTAAAACAAATGATTGAAGAAGGACTGGTATCATATAGAAACATTTTTAGAGAAGTGAAAAAGCAAAAAAGTTCAGCAGAAATTTTGATGTATTTCTGGAAAGTTATATTGAGGTGCCTGGCTCTCCTGCCTCCCCTTCCACCTCCTTCACTTCTTCTGCCTCTGCCTCCCCTGAGACAGTAAGACCAACCTCTGCTCTTCAGCCTACTAACATGAAGATGATGAGGATAAAGATCTTTCTGAAGATTCATCTCTACTTAATGAATAGTAAATAATCATTATGTGTAATTAATAGATTTATCTGTTTTATGTGTGTGGGAGTGTCTTCATGTGAAAAATCTAAGAACTGTATGAGAAGGTTTTGTGCCATCATCATCATCATCATCATGGTCTAAGTATTTATCAGGTAGAACATTGTAGGCAAGACTTGTATGGAAGTGCACAGCATATCCTTATATAGGCATGTGATTGATATTTAATATAAAAATTAATAATGTTAGTTTTCTTATTATTTTATAACATTGCTTTCAAGAAATTAAATTTCTATACAGTATACTCCTTTCTCTGTCATAGTTGGAGTAGCTGCATATCAGCCTATCATCACAGATAAATGTTTTTTTTAAAAAAAAAATGTGACAGGAGGCAGGTCCAAGATAGCAGCATAGAAAGAGCCTCAGCCCACCTCCTTCTATATATATATATACTGACTCTACACTTATACACAGAGAAATTTATTCCAAGGAAAAACAGAGCTCTGAATGAACACCTTTGGCACAATAAGAGATAAAAAGACCACTCAGAAATGGCAGAAGAGACAGTGACACAGTAATAGAGGGAACCCCACCCCCAGTGCAACTTCCTTACTAGGAAGAATATCAGTGAGATGCTGGAGAGCAAACTCAGCTGCCCTGGGGCAGAGAAAAAAGCTTCAAAGTAAAGGTTTTAAACCCAATTTCCAAATAACAAGGGAACTGCGAGAACTCTCTCTGGGACCAGAGGTGCTGTTGAGTACCATTGTTTGTGATCCTTCCTGGACACTGCTAGCATGAACAGGAGCAGAGTAAGAACCATTGTTTACATTCTCCATGGACACTCTTAGCATGGATGGGAGCAGGGTGAGCAACATTGTTTATGATTCCCGTGCACATTGATAATGCAGACAGCAGTAGGGTCAAGATGAACACCAGCTCTAGACATGATAGAGGTAGCCTCCCTGCCCTTGTCTGTACCCAAATATTCCTGTCAGAGATCCAGCAACCCCACCAAAGTGGGACTAATGCAATACACATGCAGATTCACCCTGCCCGTGCCCTTCTGCTCCCAGCCACACATTTGCATATCCCTAGCCTGGTGCCAACCCAGGAGATGTCCAGACTGCACCCATCTACCCCCAGCTGCCCCATTTGCATGGCCTCAGCTGGCATCCATCTGAGAGCTCCCTGGACAGTGGCCTTCTGCCCCAGTTGCACTGCCAGAGAGACCACAGCCTGTCATCCCCCCACCAGGAGCTCCACAGACTATGTCCTTTTGATGGCACGCCACCAATGTGGACCCTGCAAAAGATCCTGATCCATATCCTGGGAGCACCTGCACAAGGCCACCCTGGTCCAAGCCTACCCAGCTTTCAGCCAAGTAGCCAAAATCACCAGGAACACATAGTCTGCCAGGGATGTTCCTACACAAGGCCATATCTTCAAGACTGGAAGAGGTAGCCCTTTTACCTACACAGAAAGTCAAACAAAACCAGGAGACAGGAATATTCTTGAAGCAAAGGAACATGATAGCTTCAGAAAAAGAACTAAGTAAAACAGAGTTAAGCAATCTACTTGACAAAGAGTTTAAGTAATGGTTATAAATATGCTCACTTGAGAGAAGAGAGGATGAATTCAGTGAGAACCTCTACAAAGAGATAGAAAATATAAAAAAGAACAATCAGATTACAAATACAATAAATGAAATGAAAAATACACTAGAGAGAATCAACAGTAGATTAGAGGATGCTGAAGAATGGATCAGTGATTTGGAAGACAGGGTAATGGAAAGCACTCAAGCTGAACAGCAGAAACTAAAAAGGATACAATGAAATGAGGATAGGTTAAGGGAGATCTGAGACAACATCAAATGTCCTAATATTTGCACTACAGGGGTCCTAGAAGAATAGAGAGAGAAAGGGGTAAAAAATGTACTTGAAGAAATAATAGCCAAAGACTTCTTTGACCTAGGAAATGAAGCAAATGTCTAGGTCAAGGAAGCAAAGGCGCCCCAAAGAAGATGAACTCAAGAAGGTCCACACCAAGACACATAATTAAAATTTCAAGGATCAAAGACAAGGAGAGAATCTTAAAAGCAGTGAGAAAAAAAGCAATGACTTACTTACAAGGGAAACTCCATAAGGCTATCAGCCAATTTTTCAGCAGAAACTCTACTGGCCAGAAGTATATATTCAAAGTACTGAAAGATAAAGACCTACAACCAAGTATACTCTACCCAGTAAGACTGTTATTAAGAATTGTAGGAGAGGTAAAGAGCTTCTCAGATAAAAACAGGTTAAAGGAGTTCACTACCACTAAACCAACCTTACAAGAAATGTTAAAAGGGCTTAAGAGGAAAAAGGCATAACTAGAAGGAAGAAAATTATAAAAAAAAAAATTAGCTGGTAAAAGCAAACAGCAAAAGTAATAGACCAATCACTGAAAAGGTAGCATTAAGGTTAAAAGTCAAAAGTAGTAAAATCAACTACTTCTAAAAATTAGTTAGGGATATCACTAAGTAAAAGGCATTAAAGAAGACATCATATACAGAAAACCTTGGGAAGGGGGATTTAAAAATGTAATGCTATTAGAATGCACTTGAGCTTAATTGACTATCAACACAGACTTCTATATATGCAGGATGTCATATATAATCCTCATGGTAACTGCATACCAAAAAACCTATAATAGATACACAAAGAATAAAGAGAAAGAAATCCAACCATAACACTAAGGAAGGTCATCTCATACAAAGGAAGGGAGCAAGAGATGAAGAAAGAACAACAGAAGCATGACAAAAACATTTAGCAAAATGGCAATAAATACATACTTATCAATAATTACTTTAAATTTACATGGACTAAGTGCTCCAGTCAAAAGACATAGCATGACTGAAGGGATAAAAAACAAGACCCATCTATATGCTGCCTCCAAGAGACACTTCAGACCCAAAGACACACAGACTGAAACTGAAGGAATTGAAAAAGATATTCCATGCAAATATAAATTTTTTAAAAGCTGGAGTAGCAGTACATCTATCAGACAAAACAGACTTTAAAACAAAGACTGTAATAGGCAAAGAAGGACATTATATAATGATTAAGGGCTCAATCCAGCAAGAAGGTATAACAAATGTAAATATGCATCCAACAGAGGAGCACCTAAATACATACAGCCAGTATTAACAGACATGAATGGAGAAATTGATAGTAAACTAATAACAGTAGGGGACTTTAACACTCTAGTCACATCAAAGGATAGATAATCCAGACAGAAAATCAATATCAATAAGGGAACAGTGGCTTTGAATGACACATCAATCAAATGGACCTAATAGATATATACAGAATCTTACATCCCCAAACAGCAGAATATTCATTCTTTTCAAGTGCACATGGAACATTCTCTAGGATAGATCACATGTTAGGCCACAAAACAAGTCTTAATAAATTTAGGAAGGTTGAAATCCTACCAAGCATCTTTTCTGACCACAATGGTATGAAACTGTAAATCAATTACAGGAAACTGGAAAAAGAACACATGGAAAAACAGTGTTCATAACAAAATGTTATGAGACAATCAATAGGTCAATGAAGAAATTAAAGAGGAGATAAAAAAATACTTGGAGAACAATGAAAACGAACACAACAATGAAAAAATCTTTCAGATGCAGCAAAAGCAGTTCTAAGAGGGAATTTTATAGTATTACATACCTACCACAAGAAACAAGAAAAATATCAAATAAGCAATTTAGCCCTACACCTAAAGGAACTAGGAAAAGAACAACAAGGAAATCCCAAAGTTAGTACAAGGAAGGAAAGAACAAATATCAAATCAGAAATAAATGAAATTGATACTAGAAAAATAATACAAAGGATCAATGAAATGAAGAGCTGGTTCTTTGAATAGATAAACAAAATTGAGAAATTTTTACATAGACTCATCAATGAAAAAAGAGATAGGACTTAAATAAATAAATAAAACCAGAAATGAAAGAGTAGAAGTTACAACTGACAACACAGAAATAAAATCAGTTAAAGGAGATTAGTATGAAAAAATTATATGCCAAAAAATTGGACAACCTAGAACTGGATAAATTCCCAGAAATATGCGATCTCCAAGAAATAGAAAACTTGAACAGACCGATTACTAGTAATGAAATTGAAGTGGTAACTAAAAAAAATCCCAACAAACAAAAAGTCCAGGTCCAGAAGTCTTCACAGGTGAATTCTGGAGAATTCTACCAAACATGTTAAGAAGACTCAATATCTATCCTTCTTAAACTATTACAAAATATTGAAGAGAAAGGAAATCTTCCAAATTCATTCTACATGGCCAGCATTACTTTGTAACAAGATGAGACAAAGACACTACAAAAAAAATAGAGACCAATATCTCTGATCAACACAGATGCAAAAATCTTCAAGAAAATATTAGCAAACCAAATTCAAAAATTCATTAAAAGGGACATTCACCATAGCCAAGCGTGATTTACTCTAGGGATGCAAAGATGGTTGAATACCAGCAAATCAATCAATGTGATACTCCATATTAACAAAAGGTAGGATAAGAACTATGTGATAATTTCAATAGATGCTGTCAAAGCATTTGGCAAAATGTAGCATCCATTCATGATAAAAGCTCTCAACAAAGTGAGTATAGAGGGAATATACCTCATAAATGCCATATATGACAAACCCACAGCTAACATTATACTCAATGGTGAAAAACTGAAAGCTTTTCCTCTTGGATCATGAACAAGACAAGAATGCCCACTCATACCACTTTTATTCAGCACAATACTGGTAGTCCTAACCATAGCAATCAGGCAAGAAAAAGAAATAAAAGGCATTCAAATTGGTAAGGAAGAAGTAAAATTTTCACTATTTGCAGATGATATGACACTATATATATAGAAAGTCTCCACCAAAAAACTATTCAAATTATTAAATGAATTCAGTAAAATTGCATGTTATAAAATCAATATACATAAATAGGTTGCATTTTTATATACAAATATACTAACAGATAAATTAAGAACTCAATTTCATGAAAAAGAATAAAATACTAGGAAGAGACCTAACCAAGGAGGTGAAAGACTTATAATCTGAAAACTATGAGACACTGATGAAAAAAATTGAAGAAGACATAAATAAATGGAAAGCCAGTCCATGCTCATGGATCAAAAGAATTAATATTGCTAAAATGTCCATACTGCCCAAAGCAATCTACAGATTCAATGCAATCCCTGTCAAAATACCAATGGCATTTTTCACTGAACTAGAGGAAATAATCCTAAAATTGTATGGAAACATGCATACACACACACACACACACACACACACACACACACACACACACACACATACACATACAGGAATAGTCCAAGCAATCTGAGAAAGAAGAGCAAAGCTTGTGGTATCATGCTCCCCGCAAACTATAGTACAAAGCTACAGTAACCAAAAGAGTATAGTACTGACACAAGAATGGTTAAATAGACCAATTTTCTTTCCTCTAGCTTACTTAGTTGTAGGAATACTTACCAAATATGTGTTATTTGATTGTTTATGTTATTGGTAAGGCTTCCTGGTCAATAGTAGGCTATTAGTAGTTATGTTTTGAGTAAGCAAAAGTTATACGCAGATTTTTTACTGCACAGGGGGTTGGTGCCCCAACCTTTGCATTGCTCTACTTTAGTTTTTCTCTTGCTGCTTTTAAGATTCTCTCTCTGTATCTTTGACTTTTGACATTTTAATTGTAATGTGTCTTGGTGGAGATCTCTTGGATTCATCTTATTTGAGACTTTCTGTACTTTCTGGATATGGATGTGCATTTTCTTCCCCAAGTTAGGGAAATTTTCAACCATTATTTCTTCGAACAAGATTTCTGCCCTTTCCTCTCTGTGTTCTTCTAGAACCTCGATAATGTGCATGTTAGTATGCTTAATGTTGTCCCACATTTCTTTTATGCTGTTTATAATATTATTTTTTCTCTTTGCTGCTCTGTTTGGATAAATTCCACTACCCTGCCTTCCAGGTCACTGTTCCATTCTTCTGTATCATCTAGTCTGCTATTGGTTCCCTCTAGTGTATTTTTCAGTCTAGTTATATTCTTTACCTCTGGGAGTTCTATTTGGTACTTTCTTATATTTTCTACATCTTTGTTGAAGTTCTTGGTGTGTTCATCCATTCTTCTGAGTTCAGTGAGCATTTTTATGACCATTACTGTGAACTCTATCAGGTAAATTACTTATCTCCATTTCATTAAGGTTTTCTGGGGTTTATCTTGTTCATTCACTTGAAACATGTTTCATTATTTGCCTATTCCTCTGTTCCCTTTATTTTGCCTTGACTCTCTGTTTCTTTCTGTGTATTACATGAAACAGTTTTCTCTCCCGGTTTTGAAAAGGTGGTTCTGTCTTAGTGTTTTCTTCTTATCCTTTGTTGTGGAGCAGGTGTTCAGCTAGTTAAATCAGGCTCTTTTCAGAGGAAATACATAGCTGTATATTTATTGTGTCTATTGGAAGAGGTGAACTCAGGATTTTTCTGTGTTGCCATCTTGAACTGCCTCTGTGCAGGTTGCTTTTTAATCCAAGTATAGTAGCTGTCATTTTTCTGTTACAGTTTTCCTTTCACCTTAACTCACCTTTTTAAAATCCAGTTATACATCTCATTCATGACTATTTTCATACATATTTAAATGTGGTTTCATTGGCTCAGAGAGAGCTACGTTTAAATGCCACATAGCTCTTGCTCAGCAAGTTATATTAATTTTTTCTAGACCATTCCTTAATTGCATGTCTATTCTTTCACTGTCTGACTACCATGATGTCCCCACTCCAGCCAAGCCAAAGTCTTCATTGTTTTTCTCTCTCTACCCCAGACATACCTCTGTGCCTGGTCTTTTGACTACACTAAGCCCTCATCTTTTAAAAGCCTCCTTGCTTTAATCTATCTTTCATGGCCAGGCTTAAGGCATTACATCTTCCATGATGCTTTATTCAACAGTTCTAAATCACATTGATCTATCCTGTGAATTTCTTAATTTCTATTGCTTAACACTTAATATTATACAAGAATATATATTTATGTGTATTTGTGTGTACATATATATATATATATATATATATATATATATATATATATATATAAATTAATATCTTATTGCCAGCATTGGAGGTGTATGACTGAGTCATACAAGTGGGCACTCCAGAGTCAGACTACCTGGGTTCAGATCCAGTTCTACAATTTACTATTTGTGTGTCCTTGTACCAATTTACTTGCACCCTCTGTGTGTGTCAGTTTCCTCAAAGTCAGGATAGTAGTTGTATGCATTGTGTAGGGTTGCTTTTTGGGTTTAAGTGAATTGATATACATTAAGTACTTAGATAAGTGCCTGGCACATATAAGCACTCAATAAATATTAACTATCATTATGAGTATATACTATGTACTTTCACATAGTTTATCTCATTTGATCTGGGAGGAGGTTACAGTGGGGATTGTCATCTTTACAGATGAGTAACTAAAACTTTAGTTGTTAAGTGACTTGTTGAAGGTCATACAAGAAGTGAGCTGTCTTAAGGCTATGAGGGATTAGCTATAAAAGAGAGTATAAAACACTAAGGACCATGATAGAGGGGACAAAAGTCCTTGGGAATTTAAAAGTTCTGGCTAGGGGAACAGGGTAGGCTTGCTGATGGTGATGAGTAAGCTATGAGGAAGGGGTGGGAAAGGTTTGGCTTTGATAAGAGTCTCTTGGGCCATTCTAGGCAGAGGGGGCCCAAGTGGGGTAGGAGGTAGTGGAGTAGATGGGGTGTTGCTCCTCCTACATTATACTTCTGGCATAGAGTACCTGGGTCAGGAGGAACATGAACCTAAGAGGAGACACTAGGGCATGGCAGAAATAGTTCTGTGGCATGGGAAAAAGTGTACTGTGTAGGAGAGGGAGGAGGGCAAGACAGTTTTGGACATGTATTCCAAAACAGCTACCCACAAAACATGAATATTTGGCTCCTGCATTGGGTTCTTACAATCCTTGATTAATTAGCTTTGGCAACTTTATCAGATGAGCCAACTGGCCTCTTGTGAAAGGTTTGTACTGTCTGCTCAGTTCTGTGTTAAACTGTAACAGATTGAGAAAGAGGAAGCAAAATTTCTTTTTCCCAAGAGCCTCCAGTCTAAATAATTGACACATGTGTGAATTGTGGTTTTTGCATGGTGAAATTGTTATTTAATGGATTGTGTTCTGTAAATCATGACTAAGGCTATGCAGAGAGGAAAGAAATGGGTGAGGAAACTGCCAGAAGGCATGAGGACACTGGCTGAGAAAGGAGGTGCAGAGAAGGGAGTTTAGGTGTTGGATTAGTCTGGGGGTAGGGCCACTACATCAGTATTTCTTACAACTCCCCTGAGGATTTTGATGGGCTGCAAGCCCTTCTCAACTTGACAGCAATCCATCCTTGGAGTCCAATGTGTGGGCTAAGAATTTTGGCCTGGTTTGAGCTTGGAAAACAGTGACTTGAAATATGAGTTACCATGTACACTTATACCTCGGCTCCTTGGGCCTTCGTCTCCACAGTGGGGGGATAATAGGAATGAAGAGGAGAATACAGTTGGTTTCAGCTTCCTGGGATAGTGCTGCTGACACATTTAAGCTGTTATTACTATGGGGTGGAAAAGTTGAATATTAAATTAAGATAATTATCATTACCACTACTACTATGAAAAATAATATTAATAAAAATATGCATGATGCCACCAATAGTAGCACCTGGGCACTGTCTCTGGCTACTGGGATCATGGTTAAGGAGGACCTGAAGACAGTTTCCATGCCTTCCAATTTGGCCTCTGGGTAGACAATTCCCTGGCACCAATCCTTCCCAGGGAGCTGGATTAACAGTGTCTTTTTGAACCCTGTGCATGCCATGCAGCAGCAACACCAGCTCCCCACCCCACCCCCCGCCAGCTCCCTTCCACTGCCTGATCAATTCTTGGAATGTTGAAGAAGTCAGAAAGATCCTTAGAAGCCATAAAGTGCAACTCCTTCATTATACTGATAGAGATATGGGGACTGAGAGAGAGACAGGACCTGTCTGAAAAAAGGGTTTATAAGATTCAGCATACTTGGAAGGGCTACTGGAATTGAATGGCTTTGCTCAACAACTAGCACAGATGGTATGAACATGTTAGCTCATAACAGAGGGCAGGGCCATGGAAAGAAAGAGCCACAAATTAAGGTGAGGTCTGACTTCAGTGCTTAATGCAGAGGTACTCTGATCTCTGTCCTCCTTTTTTACCTCTCTAGAGACTTAAGGCCCCACTTGTGCTTGTGGGTATGGAGAAAATAGCTGTAGTTGAGCAAAGAAGGAGTGCAGTAGAAGTTAAAGGGGGACTTCTGTGGTACCCAAAAGAGTGTTGCTTTGCAGACCTCCATCTACAAGGAGCATAACTGACCAAAGACCGGGCTGCTGTGCTCTGAAACCCATTTCAGCGTTTGTGCGGAGGCACCTGCCACCCAGCAGAGATGCTAAGGTATGCCCATTCCTGGGGAATATAGAACTCCTCTGGCTGCCAACTGACCTTGGCTTCATGAATCCCTGATGGCCTTGCCAAAACTTCCTTGCAATGTAGGGCAGACTAGGACACTTCCACCCAACCTTCCTTCCCACTCTCTTTCATTCAGGGTAAGATTTACATTGCAGTCTCATGGCTCTCCTAGCCTTCCCAGACTCCCTCCCTGTTTGCGTTTATTTCCTTTAATAAATCCTTGCACATTTAGTCCTGTTTTATTGTCTGATTCTTTGAGGCCCCAGACTAACCCATATACTGAGCAATGTGAAACCACATGCATTGTGTTGGAGTCTGGACCTAACCCAGTGTTCTATGTAATGAGAAGCTATGGGCTGCCCTTAGAAAGCAATCAGCAGGTCTCTAAACATTGGAGAAGAATCCCTAGGGTTTGGAGAGACTTTGTGAGTGATTCAAACTTATTGCATTGCTTAAATAAAATCGAGAAGAATAAAACAATAGAAAAAATTAATGAAATCAAGAGCTGGTCCTTTGAGAAAATAAACAAAATAGATAAACCAAAGCCAGACTTAGTAAGAGAAAAAAAATAATCTACAGACATAAACAGAGTCAGAAATGAGAAAGGAAATATCACTACTGACACCACAGAAATACAAAGAATTATTAGAGAATGCTATGAAAACCTATATGCTAAAAAACTGCATAAACTAGAAGAAATGGACAACTTTCTAGAAAAATACAACCTTGCAAGACTTACCAAGGAAGAAACATAAAATCTAAACAGACCAAATACCAGCAATGAAATTGAATTGGTAATCAAAAACTACCCAAGAACAAAACTCCCAGGCCAGACAGATTCACCACTGAATTTTATCAGACATTTAGAGAAGACATAATACCCATTCTCCTTAAAGTTTTCCAAAAAATAGAAGAGGAGGGAATACTCCCAAACTCATTCTATGAAGCCAGCATCACTCTAATACCCAAACCAGGCAAAGACACTGCAAAAAAAGAAAACTACAGAAAAATATCCCTGATGAACATAGATGCAAAAATACTCAACAAAATATTAGCAAACCAAATTCAAAAATCATCAAGATGATCATACACCATGATCAAGTGGGATTCATCTCAGGGATGCAAGGATGGTACAACGTTCAAAAATCCATCAACATCATCCACCACATAAACAAAAAGAAGGATAAGAACCACGTGATCATCTCCATAGATGTTGAAAAAGCATTCAACAAAATTCAACATCCATTCATGATAAAAACTCTCAACAAAATGAGTATAGAGGGCAAGTACCTCAACATAATAAAGGTTATATATGGCAAACCCACAGCCAACATTCTATTTAACAGCGAGAAGCTGAAAGCTTTTCCCCTTAGATCAGGAACAAGACAAGGATGCCCACTCTCCATGCTTTTATTCAACATAGTACTGGAGGTCCTAGCCAAGGCAATCAGACAACACAAAGAAATAAAAGGCATCCAGATTGGTAAGGAAGAAGTTAACCTGTCACTGTTTACAGATGACATGATATTATACATAAAAAACCCTAAAGACTCCACTCCAAAACTACTATAACTAGTATCTGAATTCTGCAAACTTGCAGGATGCAGAATTAATACACAGAAATCTGTCCCATTCCTATACACTAATGGTGAACTAGCAGAATGAGAAATCAGGAAAACAATTCCATTCACAATTGCATCAACAAGAATAAAATACCTAGGAATAAACCTAACCAAGGAAGTGAAAGACCTATACCCTGAAAACTACAAGACACTCTTAAGAGAAATTAAAGAGGATACTAATAAATAGAAATTCATCCCATGCTCTTGGGTACAAAGAATTACTATTGTCAAAATGGCCATCCTGCCTAAAACAATCTACAGATTCAATGCAATCCCCATGAAAATACCAACAGCATTCCTCAACGAACTGGAAAAATAGTTCTAAAATTCATATGGAACCACCAAAGACCCCGAATAACCAAAGCAATCCTGAGAAGGAAGAATAAAGCAGGGGGATATCGCTTCCTAACATCAAGGTCTACTACAAAGCCACAGTAATCAAGAAAATTTGGTACTGGCACAAGAACAGACCCACAGACCAGTGGGACAGAATAGAGAGAGTCCAGATATTAATCCAAGCATATATGGTCAATTAATATACAGTAAAGGAGCCATGGATATACATTGGAGAAATGACAGCCTTTTCAACAACTGGTGCTGGCAAAACTGGACAGCTACATGTAAGAAATGAAACCAGATTATTGTCTAACCCCATACACAAAAGTAAATTCAAAATGGATCAAAGACCTGAATGTAAGTCATGAAACCATAAAACTCTTAGAAAAAACATAGGCAAAAATCTCTTGGACATAAATATATGAGCAACCTCTTCATAAACATATCTCCCTGGGCAAGGGAAACAAAAGCAAAAGTGAACAAGAGGGACTATATCAAACTAAAAAGCTTCTTCACAGCAAGGGACACCATTAGTAGAACAAAAAGGCATCCTACAGTATGGGAGAATATATTTATAAATGACATATCTGATAAGGGGTTGACATCCAAAATACATAAAGAGCTCACACACCTCAACAAACAAAAAGCAAATAATCCAATTAAAGAATGGGTGGACGAAATGAACAGACACTTCTCCAAAGAAGAAATTCAGATGGCCAACAGGCAGATGAACAAATGCTCCACATCGCTAATCATCAGAGAAATGCAAATTAAAACCACAATGCGATATCACCTCACACCATTTAGGATGGCCACCATCCAAAAGACAAACAACAACAAATGTTGGCATGGATGTAGAAAAAGGGGAACCCTCCTACATTGCTGATGGGAATGTAAATTAGTTCAACCATCGTGGAAAGCAGTGTGGAGGTTTCTCAAAGGGCTCAAAATAGAAATACCATTTGACCCAGGAATTCCACTCCTAGGAATTTACCCCAAGAATCCAGGAGCCCAGTTTGATAAAGACATATGCACCCCTATGTTTATCTCAGCACTATTTACAATAGCAAAGAAATGGAAGCAATCTATGTGTTCATCCATAGATGAATGGATAAAGAAGATGTGATACATACATGCGATGGAATATTATTCAGTCATAAGAAGAAAACAAATCCTACCATTTGCAACAATATGGATGGAGCTAAAGGGTATTATGCTCAGTGAAATAAGCCAGGCAGAGAAAGACACGTACCAGATGATTTCACTCATATGTGGACTATAAGAACAAGGCAAAAACTGAAGGAACAAAACAGCAGCAGAATCACAGAACCCAAGAATGGACTAATAGTTACCAAAGGGAAAGGGACTGGGGAGGATGGGTGGGAAAGGAGGGATAAGGGGGAAAAAGGGGCATTACAATTAGCACACATAATGTAGGGGGGGTCATGGGGAAGGCAGTATAACACAGAGAAGACAAGTAGTGATTCTACAGCATCTTACTATGCTGATGGACAGTGACTATAATGGGGTATGTGGTGGAGACTTGAGAATGGGGGGACTCTAGTAACCATAATGTTGCTCATGTAATTGTACATTAATGATACCAAAATAAAAAAATATTGACTGCCTTGTTTTACTCCAAATCAGTATCTCTGACGAATAATTATTTCTTTTTTTCCAGTGTTCCAATTCAGTGTCTTATATGCCTTCTTATGGAGGAAGATGTTTTTTTTCACTTGAGGTAAATTGACTTAACATTAGGTTCAGCTGTACAGCATAATGATTCCATATTTGTATGTATTGCAAATGATCACCACAAGGCCAGTTAACATCCATCACTATACATAGTTATAAATTCTTTCCTTATAATGAAAACTTGTGAAATATACACTCCTAGCTACTTTCAAATATGCAATACAGTATTATTAACTATAGCCACTATGCTGTACATTACATCACCATGACTTATTCATTTTAAAATTGGAATTTTGTACTGTTTGACTTCCTTCATCCATTTCACCTATCCCGTACCCCCTGCCTCAGGCAACCACCAATCTGTTATCTATATCCATGAGCTTATTTTTTATTTTGTTTTTGTTTTTGTTTAGATTCCACATATAAGTGAGATCGTATGGAATTTATCTTTTTCTCTCTGACTTTTGTCACTTAGCATAATATCCTCAAAGTCCATCCATGTTGTTGCAAATGGTCAGATTTCATAGGAATAGCTTTAGTATAGCTATGGTATTGCCCAAGAGGCATTTGTTTCATCCTGATCTCCATTTTGGATTGGGAGTCAGCTCCAGGGTTGCCACTGAGAAACCATGTCACCTTGGACAAGTCTCGATATTGCTCAGTACTTGGGTTAATACTGGTCTCAGTACTTGTCTATCGTATGTATGACATTCCCTTTATGGGCTTCATCTCTTATTTTTTGTGACTACCACTTTTTCTGTTTCCTCAGTCTTTTCTTGTCCAAATCATGGTGTTCAAGTTCTTCTAAAGGACAGCAATGTGTTAGAAAAGTAGTGTATGTACTTGTGTATGTACATGCATGTGCATGAGAGAGGGAGAAGAAGGAAAAGAGAGAATGAGACATCCAGTCTGTGGAGCTTATTTCCAGCTTTGCTTGGTGATTCCCTCACACACAGTGCTAGACAACACACATGGTGGCCTATTTTTGCAAGGAGGCTCTTTTTTGGAGTTATAATTTTCTTTACTTTGCTTCTTGCCTTGGGATGGGTCTGCCACTATATAGCAGATGCAGATGTATGGAACAGAGGGTCTGTGACTCTGGTATCATTATCAAATTAATGAAATTATAAGGTTGAAATGCATCCTAGCTCTTAGTTTTATGTTGCCGGAAACTACCCCAGAGATTTGAAACAATCATTTCCAATTTCTCCTAGGAGAGATTCAACCTTAATCCCATCTCCAGCCTCATCAGGAGAGGCCAGGTTGCTTTGTTGCAAGTTCCTGATTTCTCTAAATCTAGCCCTATCCCCATGCCTTCACGGGGCCTTCACTCTCTCTTATTCTCAGTGGTGCTTCTCTCTCAACCCTTCAGTCCAGGCCAGGCCAGCTCCTTTCAGAGCAGCCGTTCTCCCTAAACTCCCTCTTCCTGTCCCTTCTTCCCTCTAGTGGTGGAAACCCCACCTCTGTTGAACCCGAATCTTTGAAGAAGGTCTGGAGCTGCCCCTCTGAGTTTCGGTGGAGGCTTTTGCAGGTATCCAGAGAAAGGTTGGAAATCAAGGTTGTTTGTGATTTCTGATTCCTAGGCTCCTTTGGAAACTCAAGTTTCACTTCATATGAGTACCTCATACTTGGATGAAAGTGTTCGCTTCTTGGGTAGTCTCCTGACTGCTAGTATTTCACCCAGAACTTTTGGTTCTGATTTGGTATTCTTGTTCCAGCATGTCACAGCTTCCCTACTGAGCCTGCCGCAGATCCATGGAAAATGGGCTTTTCCAGGAGGGAAGGGATGGTTCCCAGGCCTGGAAGACCCAAAAGAACAACAGAACTGAGCAGAGGACAGAGAAGTAGTTGTGCTTAGGGCTAGTGTGGCAGAAATTCATTAGGGGTTCAAGACACCCACGAAGAAAATGAAGAGAAAATCTCATCAAAATAAAAGCCCTTCAGAAACACCACCCACAGGCTCAACACAGGGATCTGGCCTGGGACTCCCCAAACACTTGGGTCACCAACTTCTGCTTCTGTCTTCTGAGATCAGGTACATGTCCCTTCACCAATCTGTGGCTCAGTTTTCCCACCTATCAAATGAGTGGACTGGACTCTCATCTTTTAGAAGACATAGTAAGACAGCTAGCCTGGGAAAGAGATCTGTACCATTCCAGAGAGTATTCAGAACCCCTGAGACTACAGCAGAAAGAGAGGATGGATAAGGAGAAAGTAAACAATAAAAATATCAATGGATATTCCAGTATTCTGACAATCACACTAGCGCAGTGCTGTTTTTATATGATTTATACAATGAGCTTCACCATAGGACTGCAATTGGAAAGGAAAAGGGGTTCCATAAATTTAGAAAGATTTTAAACTTTCTGACTTTTAGTTGTGAGTCTGGGAAAGTAAGCATTTAGTTTTTGTACCTTCTGTAACGGTGACAGAAATAGAGAAGAGAGTTGAAATGGATATGGAGTTAGCCCAACTGCATCTGCCCTAATTTTTTGCTCCAAATCGAATTACTTTCTTTTTCACGGTTTAAGAAAGTGTAATTGATGTACGATAAATTGCACATATTTAAGTGTGTTGTTTGGTAAATTTGGGCACATGTGTACACCCATGAAGTCATTGCAATAATCTAGATAATGAATATATCACCCCCAAAATTTCTTCATATCCTGTTCAGTACGTCTCTCCTTCAGCCACCATCCCCAGGCAACCACTGATCTGTTTTCTGTCACTACAGATTAGTTGGCAGTTTTTATAATTGTATATAAATGAAATCATACAGGATGGACTCTTTTTGTCTAGAGATTATTTTACTTAGCATAATTATTTTGAGTTTTAAAATAATGTGTATATCAACATTAAAAATTTTTTTATTGCAATGTAGTATTCCATTGTACGGCTATAACACAGTTTGTTTATCCACTCACTTGGTGGATATTTTGGTTGTTTCCAGTTGGGACTATTACAGATAAAACTGTTATGAACATTTAGATATTTATGTACAAGTCATTTACAAGTATTTTTAAATTTAGCTGATGATTCCCATTTTCAAAATTTTTTAGCAGAAACTGACTTGACAAATGTTGCAATTGTGTTTCTCTTTTGTACTCGAGGCTATTTGTGGGCAGTTTTTGTTGGTGGTGGTATTTTACATCCTTTTGATGTTGACCCTACAGTAGCACTTCTCCAAGCATGGGGAATAGGTCTCTGAACACCCATATAGGAAGAATTTCAGTTGAAAAACTTAGGGCATTTTGTGTAAAAAGTTGCCTTGGGGGGAAGTGAGAAGCTAAGCAGTTATAAATATTTTATATTTACTTAAACAAAGTAATAAATATTATACCAGATAAAGACAGTATTAATTTCTTTTTAAACCCACTGGCCTAGACAACATCTAGGATCTTCTATGACAGATGAGAGGTCCATAAGTGGGACAGGGGACACAGTCCTAAAAGTCAGTTTCATTGCTCTGCTATTGAGACAGAGAATATGGCAACAAAGAGGAATCAAGCCTTTGGGGCTGCACTGGCCCATGGCCAGCAAACAACTGTTTTTCCAGGAAAGGGGTTCAGAGAGAGATTGCGTGGTGAGTCTGTTAATAGAACTGTTAATAGAGCAGGATATGAGAGCTATTTCATGTCTTCCTTCCAGGCCTCCCCAAGGAAATGGCCATACTTTTATTTCATTCTTATTTTATTTTATTTTACATTTCCTTAATAAAATTTAAAATGGCCCCTTGGGACTATCTGGAAATCATTGATGACTCTCAGGCCAGAAGTATGGCTTGAGGTGATTTTGCCGTAAGTGTAGGAAGGAGCAGCCTGGAATGGGGAATCCAAACATAGAAACTTTGCCCTGAACTCTGGAGTCCCTCCATGTGTCCTTCAGAATTACTACAGAGAAAGGCAAGAACAGAACCCCTTTAGAAAACAGTGAATCATCAGCTGCTGCAACCCCTCAGGTTCCTGCTGGCCTTGCCCACCCACTGGACTCTTCTCCAGGGCCTCAAGGCCACACAGACTGGCTTGAATAGTATTTTGCTAAGCTAGGCTGCCAGGGAGGCTGGAAGTGGTGCTCAGCCCATTCTGTATGTTTGAGACAGCATTTGTGCACCAGAGTAATCCCCACTGGCAGGCAGGAAAGGGTTGGAAAGAGTTGGAGAGAGGCCTGGTGAAGAGCACACTGTAGTTTTTTCTTCCTCAGCCAACCCCTATGTTGGGGTGACAATTCCAGGGAGATGGAATGCATTGTTCTTGGTGCAAGTCTCTGGGCAATGAACAAAGTAGTTGAAAGGCCATATGAGGGGGTAGGATAAAGATGAGGAGGGGACTGAAGGGGAGGTGGTGGTGGATATCTGGGCCAGGAGCCCCTGGGGCTGCCCAGGCGACTGACTGATTGCTTACAAACATTAGAACTTCCCCTCTCCGGCCCTCCCAGACCCCAGGGAATACAGACTGCTTTGCTCTCCTAGGTCAGGAAGAACATGATGTCCTTATCTGGTGGGAGAGGGCTGGTGAATACTACCTCCAAGGAGAGATGAGAAAGGAACCAAGAGAACCGCAAACTCATCAGGGAGGCCTAGGAAGAAGGGTGCAGTCTCCATTCAAGTCCCCAGGGTTCCAGGAGTCCGGATGGGCGGTGGATGCAAACTCCACACTCTCTCACCAACGCTTCAAAGTCCTGGTGGTTGGGGCTGGTGCGAACTTTTTACTTTCATTGTTCTTATGAGCTTTTTCTAGACCTGGCTTCTAAAAATCTATGAAAGCAAAGCAGCTGCTCAGACAACAGCATTCTCCACCCCTTTCTCTGATCCCCTACTTACCATTCCTCTCATCTGAATGCATTTTATCTGGGGTCCACTGCAGACCCATGTTTCTTCTAGGGCTCTCATTCCCTGTGCCTGTCCTCACCACAGACAAGTTGACTCATTGTGCCTGGTGAAAACAAAATTGCCTTTCCCTGAATTACTTTACTGAACTCCATTCCACCACAGCCACTCTGGGCACAAGTTCAGTGACATTAGGGGCACAATAAGGGACGTACATGGTAAGAGGGGCCTGGGAGTTCTAGAACTTGTGGTTTGGAATAAGACCATGATGTCCTGATGTCCTGACATATTACCATGGATTTAGCATGGTCCAGAAGTCCATGGCTTTGTTACAATACTTAATACTCACTGATGTGGCCTTAGAGAGGTTTTAGACATTTTAGCCAAGGTTCTAGTTTTTTGGCCAAGTTCTGCCAACCCAGATCACTTTACAGCCATGAAACCAATTAAGCCAGACATTTTTTCTGGCAAGACTGATGGGTTTTGTTCAATTTAACAAACATTTCCTGAGCACTTACTTTCTTGTGGGGGAATAGGCAGTCCTGGAGTGGAGTAGAGCAGAAGGAACAGGGTTCTGGCTACTGGTTAAGAGACCTGGGTTGCAAATCTGACAGGACCACTCACTGTGTGACTTCAGACAAGTTACTTCTCTTCCTTGGGTCTCAGTTTCTTCATGAGTAAAATTAAATGTTTGGGTTCCATCAGCGGTTCTCAAATTTTTCACCCTTTAAGATATTTTCCCTCTGAGGCTATATATTTCACAAGATTTTGTTTACCAATATATGTATTGGTAATTCATGTGAATAATAATTCATTTCCTCATCTTATTAGCCTAAGTCATAACTGCCAATCAGAACTTGTGACCAATGAGGATAAAATTTTTATAGCAAAAAAGAAACTGCAATTTAGTGAGCATGTGCTACATGCCACCTTATCCTGGGCCAATGTAGAATTTCTTTGAGGGTTTTGGATTCATTCAAAGACCTCTCTCCTTCTCTCCAATCCCTCTTTACTACCTTCTACCACTCTCAGAAGCTGGTGGAGTAGATGGTCACTAAGATCCCATCAACCCTGTGGGTGTGCCATGGAATTAATCCCTGTTCCCTTTGCCTGACCTACCATTTGCTGCCTCCAAACCTGGTTCCCAGTTTCTGTGATATTGCCATAACAGCTTTCCAAGCCATATCTCCCTTGTGGAGTGGTAAGCCTTGTTCTCTGGGTTGTTTCTCCCCAACTGTAAGGCCTCTGTGAAGTTTGGGCAGGAACCTGGAAACCCCTTAAATACAGGTGAGAGGGACCGGGGCAAAGATCTTCACTACAGTTTAGTCAAGCCTGGACTCCAAGGCCCCTGGGGTCTGCCTGCCATTGTTAAATGGACTGTTTGGGTTGTTAATGAAGGGTATGCTTCCTATGAGTCCCTATCTTCTCCTCTCCAAAACAATATACTCTCCTGAGAGTTAGAGACATGGAGAGCACTGGAAAAAATGAAGCACATTTTGGATTTGAAAGTGGAACACTCCAAGGGGCAGATTTCAGATTAAGGGGAGCATGTTTGGCTTGGGGATAGTCCCCAATCTTCCCATGCTGAAGTAGGTTACCCTATAATCATGTAGCTTTCAACCAGAAAGAGAAGTTTAAGGCCCTGTAAGGGCTTACCCCTCTTTTCTATCTTCCTGCCTTTCTCTATCTCTTTGTCCCCTCATCTGTCCACTCAGGCCTAGTTCCATGTAAAGAAAGCTAAGGTGAAAAGTGCTAAGGGCCCTTAAAGAAAATCTTTTTAGAACCTCTCATCATATAGACAGAGGAACATACCCAGAAAAGCAAGGGACTTGATTTACGACACATAGATTAGTATTAGAGCTGGGAACTGGAGTCTAGGGCTAAGTGTGAAAAGGAAACTTCTAAACAAAGAAGATATCCTAAGTTAAGTGTGTGGGGTTATGTAGAAAGCAGATCGAAACACATAACCTGGACTTTGTGGCTACATCTTGGGTTGGTTTGCCATTTACCTGTTAGTCTCCTGGCACTGACACCAAAGTATCTCTCAGAAACAGAAATGCTACCTCAGAGTTATTGTCTTGGATCTTAAACACTGTGCACATTAAATTTCCCGAAAACAAGATCCTAGTATAGGCAACACCCTGTGACAACAAGGCTCAGGGCAGGCCCTGAAGGAGGCAGCTCAGAGAAGACAACTGAGAAAGCCCTGAATGGCAGTATGATTTTTCCATATAGCAGGAGTACACACAGCAGTGCAACTCCTTTTGGGTTCCCAGACCCAATTCCAGTGCATGTGTATGTGTGTGGGAGAGGGTCTTCCCACGCATAGCACCAAGCAGTTCTCGAACACCAGAAGGGCATCCAATAACTCAACTCAATTCTGATGCTATCTGCCTGGACACAGCACCAGATTTCCCAGGTTAAGGGCTCTATTCTACATGACTGCCCTCTTCCCCAATTCCAGACACCAGTTGCAAGCCCCAGGCAGTTAGCTGTCCAACCAGCTACAGATTGGAGATTCCTATGACTTCCTCCTTAGGTTCAATTAATTTGCTTGAGAGGCTTACAAACAAGTTTACTAGTTTAATAAAGGGTACTGTACAGGATACAAGTTAGCAGCCAGACAAAGAGGTATGTAGGACAAGGTCCAAAATGTAGGAACGCCTATCAAGCCTTGTGGAGCTTGGGGCCTGGCTTGGTGGCACGTGGAAACTTTCTGGTTCCCCAGGCATGGAAGCTCTCTCTAACAGAGAAGCAGGATCAAAGAGAGTGATATGCTCCTCACCTGGGTTTTTTGTAAGGGCTTCATTGCATAGTCATGATTGAATAAATCATTGGCCATTGGCTGATTCAACCACCAGCCCCCACCCTTGCTGGGGTCCAAAAGTCTCTCTTTAACATGACAAAACACCCATTTCACCTTTAACGCTCTGCAGGTTATTCAAGAACTGTGCATGAAGAACAAATATACCTGGGAAACATATTCAGATGACCAAATAGGTATTTCTTATAATTCACTATATCGCTGGCAGCCTTTGCAGACTACACAATTTACAAAGCCTGAACTGGTATTCTTGCCTCCTCCCATTTATTTTACAGACTAATTGTTGTCAGAGCATGCTCCACAAAATGGACTTTGTCCCTATCTCAGAAACCACTAATGAATAATCCATCTTGACTTGGTGAGAGTAGATCCAAACTCCTGAGAATGCTATTCAAATTCCCAGGTTACTTTCTCAGGCTTGTCTTCCACCCAACACCTACTTAAACCACCCACACGTACTTCTTCATTCACACCACATCATTCATATTTCAAGCCTCCAAACCATTGTTCGTGTTGTTTCATCAGTTTGAAATACCTTTCTTTACTTTATGATAGATAATTCTTCAGGGCTCAACTCAAAGATCACCTTCTGTTTTATTAAGCTTAAAAAAAACCAGCTTTATTGAAAGAAAATTCATATGCCATCCAATCAACCCATTTAAAGTGTACAGTTCAATGGTTTTTATTACATTCACAGATTTGTGCAGCCATCACCATAATCAACTTTAGAACATAGTCATTTTCCAAAAAGAAACCTATGCCCTTCAACTAACCCCACCTCCCCAATCTCTCCATTCCCTCATCCCTGCCCTAGGGATGTGTATGTGTGTGGGAGAGGGTCTTCCCACGCATAGCACCAAGCAGTTCTCGAACACCAGCAGGGCATCCAATAACTCAACTCAATTCTGATGCTATCTGCCTGGACACAGCACCAGATTTCCCAAGTTAAGGGGTCTATTCTACATGACTGCCCTCTTCCCCAATTTCAGACACCAGTTGCAAGCCCCAGGCAGTTAGCTGTCCAACCAGCTACAGATTGGAGATTCCTATGACTTCCTCCTTAGGTTCAATTAATTTGAACCTAATCTACTTTCTGTTTACACATCTTTGCATGTTCTGAACATTTCCTATAAATGGTATCTAACAATATATGGAGTTATTTGATGGGCTTATTTCACTTGGTATAATGGTTTCGAGTTTCTTCTATGTTCTAGTATGTTAGTAATGCTTTCCTTTTTATGGCTGAAAAATGTTCCTTTGTATGTATATACCACCTTTTGTTTATCCATTCATCAGTTCACGCACATTTGAGTTGTTTCTACTTTTTGACTATTATGAATAACACTGCCATGAATGTTCTTGTTCAAGTTTTTAGACATGTTTTTGTTTGTCTTGGGATATATCTAGGAGTGGAATTGTTCGATTGTATGGTAATTCTATGTTTAACATTTTACAAATCTGCCAAAATGTTTTCCAAAGCAACTGAGCCATTTTGCATCTCCACCAGTAATGCGTGAGGATTTCAATTTTCCCACATGGTCACCAGCATTTATTTTCCTTTTTAATTATTATTGATATAGTCATCCTAGTGGGTGTGAGGTGAGATCTCATTTTGATTTTGATTTTGATTTTCAGTTCCCTAATGCTGTTGGGCATCTTTTCATATGCTTATTGGCCATTCATATATCTTCTTTGGAGAAGTATCTATTCAAATATTTTGCCTGACTTTTTAAAAAAGACTATATATTTTAGAGCAGTTATTTCACAGCAAAATTGAGTCAGAGGTACAGAGATTTCTCCCATATCTCTTGCCTCCCCCCTCAGCAGCCTCCCCTACTATTGACATTCCACATTAGAGTGATACATTTATTACAATCAATGAGCCTACATTGACACATTCTTATCACCCAAAATCCAGTTTACATTAGGCTCACTTTTGGTGGTGTACATTCTATGAGCCTGACAAATGTTAGACTCCCCCATTACAGTATCATACAGAATAGCTTCACAGCCCTAAAAACCTTCTGTGCTTTATTTCTCTCTCCCTTCCTCTGAATCCTTTGCAACTACTGAACTTTCTATTGTCTCCATAGTTCTGCCTTTTCCAGACTGTCATATAATTGGAATTATATGGTATGCTAACCTTTTCAGATTGGCTTCTTTCATTTAGTAATATGCATTTAAGTTTCCTCTATGTCTTTTCATGTTTTGATAATTCATTTCTTTTTAACACTGAATAATATTCCATGGTCTGGATTACCACAGTTTATTTATCTATTCTCCTATTGAAGGATATCTTGGTTGCTTCCAAGTTTAGGCAATTATAAATATAACTGCTCTAAACAATTGTGTTTGCAGATTTTTGTGTGGACACAGGTTTTTTGACTCATTTGGTTAAACGTAAGGAACACAATTGCTGGATCATGTGTTAAGAGTTTGTTTAGTCTTGTAGGAAATTGCTAAACTGTCTTTCTAACTGGCTGTACCATTTTGCATTTCCACCAGCAATGAAGGAGAGTTCCTGCTGTTCCGCATCCTCATCAGCATTTGGTGTTGTCAGTGTTTTGGATTTAGGCCATTCTTATGGGGGTGTAGTAGTATCTCATTGTTTTTATTTGTCATTACTCCCTAATGACACATGATGTAGAACATTTGTTCATATGCTTGTTTTCCATCTGTATATCTTTGGTGAGGTGTCTGTTAAGATCTTTTGCCAATTTTTAAAATCAGGTTGTTCATTTTCTTACTGTTGAGTTTTAAGAGTTTTTGTATATTTTGGATGACAAACAATCCTTTACCACATATGTCTTCACAGATATTTTCTCCCAGTCTGTGGCCTATGTTCTCATTCTCTCATCAGTGTCTTTCACAGAGAAAAATGTTGTTAACTTTAATGAAGTACAGTTTATCAATTCTTTCTTTTACAGATCATATCTAAAATGTCATCACTATACCTGAGGTCATCTAGGATTTTTCCTATATTGTTTTCTAGTGGTTTTTGCATTTTACATTAGGTCTATGATTAATTTTCAGTTAACTTTTATGAAGGATGTAAGGTCTATGTCTAGATTCATTTTCTTTTTTTTGCATAGATATCACTATTTGTTGAAAAGATTATCTGTGCTCCATTATATTGCCTTTGCTTTTTTGTCAAAGATCAATTGACTATATTTATGTGGCTCTATTTCTGGGCTTTCTATTTTCTTTTATTGATATATTTGTCTATTTTTTCACCAATACCACACTGTCTTGATTACTGTAGCTATGTAATAAGTTTTGAAGTTGGGTAGTGTTAGTCCTCCAACTTTGTACTTTTCCATCAATATTGTTCTTAGAAGAAAAAGAAAACAGTTTTATTATTGAGTAAGCATTAAAACAGAAAATGATGTGCTCCCACTAGGAGACTGCAAGACCAAAGGAAATCTCACACTTTAAATAGCCAAACAGACACAACCTATTATATAAATGCTCTCAAGATAAACAATAACTAGTCCTCAAGTAAGAGGACTTGACCACACCATTTGCCACACATAGTTCTTCCTAAATTTACTTGGTAGGTGTGGTGTTTTCCTTTAAAACTTTGTTGGCTATTTTGAGTCTTTTACCTCTCCATATAAATTTCAGAGTCAGTTTGTTGATATCTGCAAAATAACTGGGATTTTAATTGGGATTGCATTAATCAAGTTGGAAAGAACAGACATCTTAACAATATTTCCTGAAAGATACTGGGACAGGTCTCGTGACAGATTAGCTGCCCGTGTAAAATTTTTATATTGAATGCTAGTGATGCAGAGGGCACGATATTTCCGCTCACATCCCAATTGGGCCATTTGCCAGAGCACCTCTATTTGTTCCTCCACGAGATCTATGCGTTGATTGAGGATCATTATTCCTCCTTTCAGTTTGCCATCAAGTGTGGACTGTTGGTCCAGGGCAGAAGCTACTGAGGCTGCAAGGTTATTGAGCTCTGTAGCCGATTTGATGGAGGTGTCTAAAGCTATACCAGCGGCGGTGGCTGCGACCGCGGTCGCGGAGATCAGGAGCACTATGGCGGCTGTAACACCGAAATCGCGCCTTTCTCGAAACAGAGTCATGGTGTTAGGGGCGTCTACGGGAACAGGGACCCAACGGGGGATGCGGACTACCAAAGCATTGGTAAAGTTACGCGCATCCCAACACTGAGACAGAAAGCAGGTTTCATTGGAGCAGGAGTCAAAGCTACTATTGGATAAGATAAACAGAAATGGGGGGCATACGCATACTGGAGAAGGTGGAAAAAGGGAATTAGGTGACTCTGGACCTGATTTTGCTGAACACGTGTAGTTCTCGTTGTTATGGGTCATGATCATGTTCCAATGTGCGCGCATGTGGTTATTCTCGCACCAAAAGGTGATATTTTTTACACCGATTCCCCCACCCTGGAGGGCGGAAAAGGGGGAGAGGTCGGTACATGAGCCATTGACTCCACACAGCATCCATTTATGGAAGGGGTTCATGCTCAGCTGCTGACGAAACTCGCCTTCGAGCACCTTTACTGGCCACCAAGCCTCATTGGCTGGCCGTCCCTCCATATCTGGGGAGATGGTAAACTCCTGCCTCTCAGTTGCCCACGTTACTACAGTTGACTGACAGTCAGTCCAGGGCCACAGCTCTCCCTCATAGTCGCCCACACAATGGGAGGCATATTTGGGTTGACGAGGCCTGTCGGTGGAATTGTTCCTGGGAGAGTGTACAAATGTGCCATTGATCCAGAGAACCATCTGGTGGATAGTCATGTTCTTATAGGATGGGCTCCCTTCCTTATTAGGCCCTTCAAATTTAGCTGACATAACGGGGAGGCTACTGGCCTCTAGAATTATGTCACTGAACCATCCGTATTTCCTCCGTTTCAGGGAGATACAGCCAGCTAGATTCTGAGTGGTGAAGCATAATGACCCATTAGTTACGAAGGATCGGTTTTCTCCCAGGGGAGCTACTAGGGTGTCTTTAACTAGGTAGGGCAAGTTCATACTAGAGTTGGTGGTGAAAAAGCGGGGAAAAACAGCTGCATTGAAATGGACAGGCATAGGCTTAGGAAAGGCAGACAGGATTCCCCATCTCAATACTCCCTGAGTCGGGGTCTCCAGTGTCAGGAGCAGGGTCAGGAGGTACAGCGAAGTCATCTCCTTTGTTTAGGACTTTCCTCGTTAGGCGCTCCGGGATCCAGAAGGGATTTTCTTCACCCTGGGGGAAAACACACACAGCTCCCCTGGATCTGATTATGATTGGATCCGGGCCCTTCCATTGGTTAGATAACACGTCCTTCCATTTTATTAGTTCTTGTGGGTCTTTTGGCCACTGATTATGGCGATCCGCTGCTGTATGGCCTTGAGCATCCAGATTCAAAAAATTTATAGTGAAAAGTGCTAGGGCTATGGCAGTTTTTGGTGTGGGGGGTATATCTTCAATTTCCCCTTTTTGTTTAAGTAAATAGGATTTGAGCATGCGGTTCGCGCGTTCCACAATCCCTTGACCCTGTGGGTTGTAGGGAAGGCCAGTGATATGTTTTATCCCCATGTGATGACAAAATTGAGCAAATTTTGTAGAGGTATAGGCTGGGCCATTGTCTGTTTTCAGAATCTGTGGTAACCCCCATGCGCTCCAAGCCTCAAGGCAGTGCTGGATGACATGGGAAGCTTTCTCTCCTGACAATGGGGAGGCAAAGATGACTCCTGAACAAGTATCCACGGATACATGTACATATTTCAGTTTCCCAAAAGACGAAATATGCGTCACATCCATTTGCCAAACTTGTAAAGGCCTAATACCTCTGGGGTTGATCCCAACATGAGGTGTGGGAAGGAAGCTGCAGCAATGTTGGCAGCTAAGGACAATGTTCCTAGCTTCGGCCCTGGTTATGCTAAACCGCTTGCGCAGTGTTTCGGCAGTGACATGAAACTGTGTGTGGAATTTTGAAGCTGTGGTGACAGGGTCTAGCAGGGGAAAGGCTATGCTTCTGGTTGCAAGGTCTGCCAGGTGGTTGCCTTGGGTCATAGGCCCGGGAAGGCCTGAATGTGCTCTGATATGAGTTATATACAAAGGAGATTGCCTATGAAGTAGTGCTGATTGTATCTGTTTGAACAAAGTGGCTACTGGGCTGGACGCTTTAATTAGCCCGGCCACTTCTAGAGATTTGACTGCATTAACTACATAACAGGAGTCAGACACAATATTTAAAGGTTCAGGAAAGATTTGTAGGACCTCTAAGACTATGCGACATTCCACTATTTGTGGAGTGTCAGGCGTATAGCCTTTTGTCACAACTTTGCCATCATGGACATAGGCACCTGTGCCTGTCTTAGACCCGTCCGTGTAAACTGTTTTTCCATGAGGCAGCGGGGTTAGGCTAGTGACCCGAGGGAATACTAGGAGATGATTTTTGGCGAAGTTGATGAGGGGATGTTTAGGGAAATGATTATCAAAGGTTCCTGAGAAACTGTAAGCAAGTATGGCCCAATCATCGTTCATAGCACATAATACTTGTATCTGTTCTACGCTGTAAGGGGTTATAATTTTAGCTGGAGCCTCTCCAAAATGTGTCATGGAGGTTTTTACTCCTCTCAAAGCAAGTTTGGCCACGGCTGCCGGATAGTACTCTATTGTCCTAGCCTGAGAGGCTTGGGGATGGATCCAGATCAGTGGGCCATGCTGCCATAAAACTGCTGTTGGCAGCTCCGGGGTGGGAAGCACACACAACTCAAAGGGTTCATTCGATTGCACTCTATTTAATTGTGCTGTCATCAAAGCCTGTTCTACTTTGCAAATGGCTTGTAATGCCTCAGGCGTGAGGGAGCGCGGTGACATTAGTTGTGGGTCTCCTTCTAGGGTTTTAAATAGTGGAGTCAATTCAGTGGTGGGTATCTTTAAGTATGGGCGCAACCAATTAATATCCCCTAGGAGTTTTTGGAAGTCATTCAAATTTCGCAATTGATTATGTCTTATCTCAAGCTTTTGGGGGCAAATTACATCTGTGTAAATGGTTGCTCCTAGGAATTTGCTAACACTAGATTTTTGGACCTTCTCGCTTGCTATATTCAGTCTCCAATTTTCTAGGGATCTAGTGAGATCTATATATGCTTCTTCTATTTCCGCTGGTTGTGGGGAGCAAAGAAGGATGTCATCCATGTAATGGATGATCTTTAGCGTGGGATAGGTCTTACGAATTGGGTCTAGCGCCCGCTGAACGTACAGTTGACATATGGTGGGGCTATTTGCCATTCCTTGAGGGAGGACCTTCCACTGAAATCTGGCATCGGGTTGTTCATGGTTAATAGCTGGCAAAGTAAAAGCAAATCTTTCCCTGTCCTTGGAGCTTAGAGGTATAGAAAAGAAACAATCTTTAATATCTATTATGAGCACTTTCCATTCTTTGGGTAAGGCAGAGAGGAGTGGCAGTCCCCGTTGTACGGGTCCAAGCATTCTCATTTGAGCATTTACTGCTCTCAGATCATGAAGCAACCTCCATGATCCTGACTTTTTCCTGATTACAAATATGGGTGTGTTCCATGGGGACACAGAGGGTTCTAGGTGTCCCACTTGGAGCTGCTCTTGCACTAAGCAATGAGCTGCTTCTAATTTTTCAGAGGATAGGGGCCACTGAGGAACCCATACGGCCTCCTCTGTGAGCCAAGGTATGGGCATGGCATCTTCAATGGCCCCTATGAAAAACCCAGGCCGTGACAGTCATTCTTTACTTTGGGCAGGATGGGCTCTATGTGTCCCTGTTGGTGTTTCCCCAGCCCCTTGCCAGGGATGTATCCCATGTCCATCATCATGCCTTGGGCGGGGGTGGAGTATTCATTAATGAGTTTGAGGCCTAAGTCTCTCATGACATCCCTCCCCCATAAATTGACCGGTAGAGGGAGTACATAAGGGGTGACTGTACCCTCTTGTCCTTCAGGGGCTCGCCATTTCAATGGTTTGGCACTAATTGAAGGGCTTGACTCATATCCTAAACCTTGTAATGAATGTGAGGATTGGGTCACAGGCCACTTGGAGGGCCACCAGGTTGCAGAGATAATACTTTTATCTGCTCCAGTGTCTAGGATTCCCTCAAAGCTCTTTCCCTCTATTTGAAGAATTAATTTTGGTCTGTCTGCTAAATCTAATACTATGAAGGCTGAATCCCAGTCAGAGGAGCCGAAGCCCCTTTCTCCCCTCTCCGTGTTGGTAGCAGGATAATTGGCGTGGAGACTAGGTAAAACTAAGAGCTGGGCTATGCGGTCTCCCGGGGATATAGGATAGATTCCTCTGGGAGCCGAACACATGATTTTTACCTGTCCTTCATAATCTTGATCTATGACTCCGGGATGAACTACCAGGCCTTTCAATGCAGCAGAAGAGCACCCTAGGAGTAACCCAATGGTATTTGGTGGTAGGGGGCCTTTAAAGTCTGAAGGGATAGGCTGAACTCCCATCTGTGGAGTCAACACTATTCTGGTGGTGGCACGGATGTCCAATCCCGCGGAACCTGAAGTGGCTCTCCTTGGGGGGCCTGGTTGTTCCCGAATGACACTTGCGTGCTGGTTGCCCCATATATTTGCGGGCCCTGGTGACGGGGGCCCCTCTGGGCGTTTTTTGGCAACTCTAAGGGTTTCCCTTCTATATCTTTAATAGACCGGCACTCATTAGCCCAATGCCTGCCTTTCTTACACTTAGGGCACAACTCAGGGGTCTTTTGGGTTGTTTGTTCTGAAGCTGGGCTCCTACACTCTCTCTTTATATGTCCTAATTTCCCGCATTGAAAGCATTTGATACTTCTGTTAGTGATCCTGGCTTGTTTGTGGCTCTGTAATATAGCCGCGGCTAGGCCCGCATTGGTGAGTGGCCCTCCTATTTCTCTACAGGCTTTCAACCAGGCATGTATCCCTTTTTGTTTCCAGGGTGTTATCGCCTGTCTGCATTCCTTGGTACATTGTTCAAATACTAATTGCTCCACTAGGGGCATTGCTTGTTCCTGATCTCCAAATATTCTGCCTGCGGCCTCCATCATACGAGCGACAAAGTCAGAAAATGGCTCGCTCAGCCCCTGAATAATTTTTGTCAAATTGCCTGATACTTCTCCTTTGTTGGTGAGGGCTTTCCATGCCTTGGCGGCGCACGTGTTTATTTGTGCATATACCTGTAGGGGGAAGGCGGTCTGGTCAGCTACCCACTGTCCTTGGCCCGTCAGCATATCATATGACCACGCAGGCTGTCCTTCGGCCGCGTTTGCGCGTGCCTGGGTCATGCTGATATCATGCCACAATGCCTTCCATTCTATGTATTGCCCCATACTAGAAAGGCATGCCTTAGTTACATATTGCCAGTCTGCGGGTGTCATGGCTGTCTCTGTTAATCTCTCAACTTGTGCTATGGTATAGTTGGCACTGACTCCATAAGCCCGAACGGATTCTGCTAACTCCTTAACTTGTTTATGGCTCAGGGGCTGGTGAGAGCGTACGCCATTATCCTCAAATACAGGAAACATTTGTCTAATTGCCTGAAGAGTATCTGGGTGGCAAAAGGAGAGTGCGCCACTCACGTAAGGTGGCGGGGCAACGGGCGTCGGGGGACACCCTGCTTTCATTTTTTCTTTGGTCCGCTTTTCAACTTTGCTGGTTCCCTTACTTCTGCACTCTGCGGTTTTATTCTCTTCCCCTTCCTCTGCGGACGTTAATTCCTCCTCAGATTCCCTATTGGAGAGTTGGAGGTCCCTCAACTCTTTCCAGGGGTATTTACTATTTTCTCCGAGGCGATCGTCACTCGCTTCTCGGGGCTCTTTCGCTTTTGCCCTAGGCGGGCTTTCTCCCTCACTCTGAGGTTTCTTTACCTTCATTTTTGTGGCCTTTTTTCGGCCGCGCGCGCTCTCTGTTTCCCGTTCCGTTTCTGACATGCTCTCTTGGATATCTGTCAATGCTCTCTGACCTTCTTTTATTACCTTTTCACATCTCTCATCTTGCAGACAAGCTCTAATCAGTTTCCAGAGGGGCCTGGTGCCTCCCCTCAGGCTACCCTCCTCCTCCTCTCTATCAAGATCTTTCCCCAGTTTGTCCCAGCTCAGGATTGAGAGGGACCCTGAACAAATGAACCAGGGGGCCACACGGTCTATCTCCTTCACAAAAGATCCTAAGACTTTGCTGGAGACCTTCAAGTTTCGCTCTTTGAGAGCTGTCTGCAGCGCCATGACTAATGACGGTGCATTCCCCATGGTGCCTCCTTATTTACAGAGAACCATCAACCATCATCCTAAAAAGCAGGGGCCTCTCGGAACTTACCCCTCCGGGCTTTCTTCTGACCTGCAGTTCTGAATCCTCTCCAGATGTCTGAAGGGTCCTCCCTGTGCCGGTGATGTTCTGGTTCCCGGGTTTCGGCACCACTTGTCGCGTGCCCTGTCCTCGCCGGCAAGAACAGCATGCAACAACAGCAGGATTCTTCTGCAGAAAGCTTTATTCTTCAGCTCTTTGTGAAACAAACGAGTTGGGCAGGACCCAGAGGGGAAGGAGAGGCTTGCTTATATAGTTCTCATGCTCTAACCTGGTTGGTGCGGCTCCATATGCCTTATTAGCATAACCATTTGGTGGGTCTCATTGGTCCTTATGCCAAGGCGCAATTAGCATGTAGTTTAGTGGTGTGGGATGATTTGTCATTAGGAAGTTCGGGGCCTTCCGGCTGCCCTGCATTGGGCGCTATTTTCTGAGCGCGGCTGCCAACATCGGTTATCAAATTTGTGGCATAGAGTTGTTCATAATATTCCTTTATTATCCTTTTAATGTCCATGAGATCTGCAGTGATGTCTTCTCTGTCATTTCTAATACTAGTAATTTGAGTCTTCTTTTTCTCAGTTAACCTGGCTAGATGCTTGTTAATTTTATGGATTTTTTCAAAGAACCAGATTTTGGTTTTATTGTTTTTCTCAATTGAGTACCAATTTCAATTTCATTAATTTCTGCTCTAATATTTATTATTTCTTCCCCATACAGCATTTAATTTGCTTTTTTTGTAGCTTCACAAGGTGGTAGCTTAGATTATTGATTTTAGATCTTTCTTCATTTCTAACATATGCATTCAATGCTATAAATTTCCCTCTAAGCTTTGCTTTTACTGCATTCCACAAAGTTGTATTTTCATTTCATTTAGTGCAGAATATTTTAAATATTTTCTTGAGATTTATTTTATCTATATGTTATTTAGAAGTGTGTTGTGCTAATCTCCAAGTATTTTGTATTTTCCATCTATCTTTTTTATTGATTTCTAGTTTAATTTCACTGTGTTCTGAGAACAGACATTGTATGATTTCTATTGCTTAAAATTTATTGTGTTTTGCAGTCCATTATGTGGTCTATGTTGGTGAATGTTCCCCCTGAGCTGGATAAAAATGTCTATTCTGCTGTTGTTGGATTAAGTAGTCTATGGATGTCAGTTAGATCCATTTGATTGATGATGCTTTTTAGTTCAACTGTGCTCTTACTGATTTTCTGTCTGCTGTATCTGCCTATTTCTGGTAGAGGGGTATTAAAGTCTTAACTGTAATAACTATGTTAAAGCCTCATCTATTTCTCTTTGCAGTTCTATCAGTTTTTGTCTCACATATTTTGGTGCTTTTTTGTTAGGCACATACACATTAAAGATTACTATGTCCTGGAGAATTGACCCATTTACTATTATGTAGTGCTCTTCTTTATCCTTGATATAGTCTCTTGCTTTGATGTCTGCTCTGTCGTGATCCTGTGTTGGGTGCATAGATATTTAAAATAGTTATATCCTCTTGTTGGAATAACCCCTTTATCATTCTGTAATGTCCTTTGTCTCTTGTTACTTCCTTTGTTTTGAAATCTATTTTGTCTGATACAAGTACTGCAACTCCTGCTTTTTTCTCCTTATTAGTTGCATGAAATATCTTTTTCCATCCCTTTACTTTCAGTCTGTGTATGTCTGGGTTTGAAGTGAGTCTCTTGTATGCAGTATATAGACGGGTCTTGTTTTTTTAATCCATTCAATGACTCTATGGTGCCTTCAGACCATTTACATTTAAGGTGATTATTGATAGGTATGTACTTATTGCCATTGCAGGCTTTAGATTCATGGTTATCAAAGATTCAAGGTAATTCCCTTACTATCTAACAGTCTAATTTAACTCCCTTAGTATGTTATTATAAACACAACCTAAAGATTTTTTTCCTCCTTTTTTTCCTCCCCCATTCTTTATATATTAGGCATCATATTCTGTACTCTTTGTCTATCCCTTGACTGACTTTGGGGGTAGTTGATTTAATTTCGCATTTGCTTAGTAATTAACTGTTCTACTTTCTTTACTGTGGTTTTATTACCTCTGGCGACAGCTATTAAACCTTAGGAACACTTCCATTTATTGCAGTCCCTCCAAAATACACTGTAGCGATGGTTTGTGGATGGTAAATTCTTTCAGCTTTTGCTTCTCTGGAAATTGTTTAATCCCTCCTTCAAATTTAAATGATAATCTTGCCAGATAAAGTAATCCTGGTTCAAGGCCCTTCTGCTTCATTGCACTGAATACATCATGGCATTCCCTTCTGGCCTGTAAGGTTTCTGCTGAGAAGTCTGGTGATAGCCTGATGGGCTTTCCTTTGTATGTGATCTTTTCTCTCCCTCTGGCTGCTTTTAATAGTCTGCCCTTATCCTTTATTTTTGCCATTTTAATTATTATATGCCTTGGTGTTATTTTCCTTGGGTCCCTTGTGTTGGGAGATCTGTGCACCTCCATGGGCTGAGAGACTATCTCCTTCCCTAGATTGGGGAAGTTATCAGCAATTGCCTCTTCAATGACACTTTCTATCCCTTTTTCTCTCTCTTTTTCTTCTGATACCCCTATAATGCAAATATTGTTCCATTTGGGTTTGTCACACAATTCTCTCAATATTCTTTCATTCATAGAAATCCTTTTTTCTCACTGTGCCTCAGCTTCTTTGTATACCTCTTCTCTAATTTTATTCCATTTACCATCTCTTCTACTACCTCTAATCTGCTTTTAAATCCCTCCATTGTATGTTGCATTTCAGATATGGAATTTCTTAATTATTGAATTTCTGTCCTTAATTTGTCCCTGAGTTCTTGAATATTTTTTTAGACCTCCATAAGCATGTTTATGATTTTTATTTTGAACTCTTTCAGGAAGGTTGGTGAGTTCAGTTTCATTTGGCCTTTTTTCTGGGGTTTGTGAAATTTTGTTCTGAACCAGGTTCCTTTCATGTTTCATACTTGTATGTGGCACCCTCTAGTGCCCAGAAGCTCTATTCTCTGGAGCAGCTCAGCCCCTGGAGTTAGGTTGAGGGTTGCAGGGGAGGGGCACTGGTGCCTGGTGGGAAGAAAGAAGTATTTCATGCTTCCCAGCTGCAGTGCCTATCTCCAGTGTCAGAGCCAGTGGGCCAAGCACACAGGTGTAAGCCTCTATGTTTTACATCTGTAGCTCTCATAGGTGGGGCCTCCCTCTGTCTGGCCTGATGCCAATGCAGTGACTGCTGGCTTGCGAGCCGGTGCTGGCAGGCCAGGAGGAAGGCGCAGCAGGCTGCATATCACAGTGGGGGGCCTCAGAGCTGAGTAGCCAGCCAGGGTGATGGAGTGCCTGAAGCTCTTCAAAGTTCCCAACCTGCTGGGAAGAGCGCACCCAGATATCCTTGTCCACCTATCCCTTCTCCCACACAGAAAGCTCCATGCAAACCCTGCTCCTTCAGCAGCCCTCTTGCTGCTAGGAAGCCTCTCAGACCGCCCACCTTTCTTCGTCCCAGAGCAGCACATGTGGATCCGTGTCCTCCACAAGTGGCTGAAATCTCAGTCTCTCAAGTATTTTGCCTGTCTTAACTTTCCAACCCCACTAATCTCCAGAGCACCATGCAATGTATGTTTGTGCTCCAAAGCAGATCTCCAGGGCTGGGTGTTCATCAGTCCTAGGCTTCCGCCTCCTCCCCGCTCTGTTTGTCTTCCTCCCAACAGTCAGCAGGGGTAGAAGGAAAGGCTTGGGTCCCGCCCGATCAAGGCTTTGGTACGTTACCCTGTTTTGTGAGGTCTGCTCTATTCTCCAGGTGTATGCAGTCCAGTGCAGCCTTCTTTCCTGTTGCTCTTTTATGATTAGTTGAATTAACTATATTTTCATATTATATGTGGTTTGGGGAGGAGTTCTTTTTCTCACCTCTCATGCTGCCATCTTGAATCAATCTCTATTTTTAACTTTTGGAGGAACCGCATACTGTTTTCCATAGTGACTCCACCAATTTACATTCTTACCAATGGTGTACAAGGATTACTTTTTTTCTCAACATCCTTGCCAACACTTGTTATTTCTTGTCTTTTTGATACTAGCTTTTCTGACTGGTGTGAGATCATATCTCATTGTATAGTTTTGATTTGCATTTCTCTGATTATTAGTGATATTGAGCATCTTTTCATGTGCCCATTGGCCATCTGTGTATCTCCTTTGCAAAAATGTCTATTGAGGTCCTCCATCCATGTTTTAATTGTATTATTTGTTTTTAGGGTGTTGAGTTGTATGAATTCTTTATATATTTTGTATATTAGCCCCTTATCAGATATATTATTCACAAATATATTCTCCCATAGAGTATGTTGCATTTTCATTTTGTTGATGGTTTCCTTTGCTGTGCAGAAGCTTTTTAGTCTGATGTAGTCCCACTTATTTTTGCTTTTGTTTCCCTTATCTGGGGAGACATACCCAGGTAAAAACTGCTAATGCTGATGTTCAGGAATTTATTGCCTATGTTTTCTATTAGGAGTTTTTATAGTTTCATGTCTTATATTTAGGTATTTAATCCATTTCAAGTTTATTTTTGTGTATGGTGTAAGACAGTGGGCCAGTTTCATTCTTTTGCATGTAGCTGTCAGTTTTCTCAACACCATTTATTGAAGAAACTGTCTTTTCCCCAGTGTATGTTCTTGTCTCATTTGTCATATATTAATTGACCATATAAGTATGGGCTCATTTCTGGCCTGTCCATTCTGTTCCATTGGTTTATATGTCAGTTTTTCTGCCAACACCATACTGTTTTGATTACTAAAGCTTTATAGCATAGTTTGAAATCTGGGAGAACAATACCTCCAGCTTTGTTCTTTTTCAAGATTACTTTAGTTATTCAGGGTCTTTTGTGATTCCATACAAATCTTAGGATTTTTTTTTTGCTTTAGTTCTGTGAAAAAATGTCATTCATATTTTGATGGGAATTACATTGAATCTATAGATTGCTTTGGGGTAGTATGGATATTTTAACAATATTAATTCTTCCTATCCATGAGAATGGAATATCTTTCCATTTATTTGTGTCATCTTCAATTTCTTTCATTAATGTCTTATAGTTTTTAGAGTAAAGGTCTTTGGCCTCCTTGGTTAAATTTATTCCTGTGTATTTTATTCTTTTTGATGCAATTTTAAGTGGGATTGTTTTCTTAATTTCTCTTTCTGTTAGATCATCATTAGTGTATAGGAATGCAACAGATATCTGTATATTGATTCTGTTTCCTGCAACTTTACTGAATTCATTTATTTGTTCCAATAGCTTTTTGTTGGAGTCTTTAGTGTTTTCTATATATAGTATCATGTCATCTGCAAATAGTGACAATTTTATTTTTTCCTGATCAATCTGGATATCTTTTTATCTCCCCTTTTTTTTTTTGTCTGATTGCTGTGGCTAAGACTTTCAGTACTGTTGAGTTACTGTGGTTCAAGTGGGAAAATTTGATTTCCTTCACTGTTGTTTATTCTTTATTTTATTTATTTCTGGTTTACTCTTAACTAGTGCCTTCCTTCTGCTTACTTTGGCTTTTGTTTGCTCTTATTTTTCTATTTTCTTTAGCTGGAAGTTTAAGTTAGTGATTTAAAATCTTTATCTTGAAATTTTTTTATTGAAGCAAATCTCACACACCAAAATTTTTACCCTTTTAAAATGTATAATTCAGTGTTTTTAGTACATTTTCTCTCTCTAATTCCAGAATTTTCATTACCCCAGAAAATTGTACCTAGCAGCAGTTTTTCCCCTTATCCCCCATCCCTTGTTGACCAGTAATCCACTTTGTGTTTATTTCCTATTTTGGACATTTCATAGAAAAAGTTTTTGGTTGACAGTTTTTTTTTCCTTTTCATCACTTGGAATGTATCATCCCAGTGCCTTCTGGCCATTATTGTATTTGGTAGAAGTTAGTCATCAATCTTTCTTTCTTTCTTCTTCTTTTTTTTTTTTTTTTGGTGTTTTTCTTATCCAGGATGAGTCATTTTTTTTTCTCTTGCTGCTTTCAGGGTTTCCCTTTGTTTTTGGCTTTCATCCTTTTGACTGTGCTGTGTCTAGGGTATCTTTACTTGTATTTATCCTAATTGTCATTTGAAGAGCTTCTTAGATGTATAGATTAATGTTTTCTTCAAATTTGAGGAGTTTTCATTATTTTTGAACTTATGTCTCATTTCTTTTCTGAATTTCCTTGCATGTATATTAGTATAACCAATGGTGTTCCACATTTCTCTGAGGCTCAATTCTTTTTTGTTCATTCATGTTCTTAATCTTTTTCAATTTTTATAATATGCATTAATCTACCTTTAAGTTTACCAATTTTTAAATTCTGCTTCTTCATATCTATAGTTGAGCTCCTCTATTGAATTTTTCATTTCATGATAATTTCAACTCCAGAATTTTCATTTGGTTCTTTTAAATTTTTTCTATCTATTGACTTTCACAATGTGATGAGACATTGTTATCATGCATTCTTTTAATTTTTAAACATGATTTCTTTTAGTTCTTTGAAGATATTTGTAATAACTGCTTTCTCTTCTAAGTCCAGCATGTGTTCCCCTCAAGACAGCTCCTATTGCCTTTTTTCCTTTTTATAGGTCACATTTTCCTATTTTTTTGTGTGTGTTTCATAAATTTTTCATTGAAAACTGGCTATTTCAGATAATATATTCTAGCAATTCCAGATACTATTACTGACTTTTCTGGACTAGCTTGGTGAAGTCTCTTCCCTGTAGTATACAGCCTCTGTGCAGTATACAGGCTCCTCAGAAGTCACAGTTTTGGACATGTACACAGCATCACTACTACCAGTGGTTACTATGGTGTAGCTGGGCTGTTTCATTCAGATCTCCATTTAGCTTCAGGCTGATCTATCTCTAGTGGTATCACACCCAGCTATTAGCCTGTACTAATTGCTTCTTAGTTCCACTGTTGTTTTTTTAAAGATGCTTGCAGGCATAAATTGTTCCACAATCTAATCTAATTTAAGTTGCACTCCATTGTGGGGGGTGGGAGGGTGCGGGGGGGGGGGAGAGGGAATTGAACTTATCAATCTTTGAAGCTTGCTGAGACCCTAGAATAGTTCTTACTTCTTTCCCTGGTTCTCCCTGTGAAACCTCTGGCTCGTCTACCACTCTACACTTACTGCAAGAGTAAAGGAGCTCTCAGTTCTCTCTTAATTGCTTGCCATCAAGAGTTTCATTGTTTCTGGACAGTACCCTTTGGCAAGAACTTCACTCTCCTTCCCAAATAAAGTTAGCTCCTTTAGGGAGAGCTAAGGAGCTCTCCATTCTTAAAAGCCTGTCTTTCCTCTGGGCAGAACTTCTTCACTTTACTTGAGCTGGAGGTAGCGAGAGCAGCCCACATCTCCCAGAGTGATACCTCTGGTCAATGAACAGGGTGCTGGGAAGATGGTAGCTACTGCTTTTCTTGACTTGTCTTTCCTAGATGGAACCTCAACACTGTAAGTTAGCTTGGGCAGTGATTACCAGAGACATAATATTCTTGGCCTGCCATGCCTGGAGCGGAACCTCCACCATACCAATTGGAGCTGGGAGGTAGAAAGCCTTCCCAGTCCTCTTGGCCCCACCTGTATGTAATAAAGCTTCTGCAACACAAAGCTGAGTGGGATAGGCATGAGAGATTCCAGCCTCCTCTCCTTCCAAGGATTAAACCATAGACTAGTACTAGGAGCTGGGGGAAGAGAGAACCACCTCTTATTCGCCTTACCCACCCAGAAAAACTTTCATCACATTGAGATGGGGTTTGGTGAGCAGGAATGAGAACAAGTCATGGCTGAAATACTATAGATTCTTCCTGTTCTTACCAAGAAAAGAGTTTATTGAATAAATGTTGCCCAATTTGATGTATGATATTAGGAAAACTTTAAATAAATGTAAACAGTTATGGTTGTTTCACTAATTATGTGTCTACAGAACTCATCATATCCCCATTCCAGATCTACAATTTTCTCTGTTAAATTTGGAAACAGCTCCCATGAAATTTTGTCTTTCCCTCCTTGCAAACCCTGCCCTGGGCCAGGAGGTCCCCACCAAAGCTTCTGGCTTTCAGATTTTAAAATTCTTTGTAAGCTTTAAATTTTGATGAAAACATTTAAGGAATACATGTCAACAGTACAAAATCCAAAAGGCATAAAATGGTATACCATGAAAAGTATGTATCCTATGCCTGTCCTTTCAGTCCGCCAACATCTCCTGCCGTGAGTCAACCATGGTTGCCAATTTCTTGTTTATCCTTCCAACACAAATTAATTTCTCTTTCATATAATTCTTTTGTCCTTCCACACAAAAGGTGCATTTGATACATACTGCTGTGTACCTTGCCTCTTTTCAGTCAGCAATTTAGCTTGAATATCATGCTATATGAGCATATAAAGAGCTTATCTGTATATGTAAGCATATATTCGTTATTCAGTGTACATATTTTGGGCACCTACTAGGTCTCAGGCTTATTCTGCACACTGAGGTACAGCAACAAAACACAGAAAAATCTCCACCCTCATGGAACTTACATTGTAGTGGGGAGAAGCAAGCAAACAAAAGAAAGCAAAATAATATGGAAAATATATGTTACATGATGGAAAGGGTTATAGAGAAAAATAAGATGTTTGTTCAGCCCCGTTGATGTGCCCTTGATCACTGAGGAGCACCTGCAGAAGGAAAGTGGACTGCAGGTCACGCTGAGCTAGCCAAAGCCCAGGCAGGCCAAAGTGCAGAGAGCAGGCCGATTCAGGAAGCAGGAGCTGAGGCCTGAAGACATTTAGGATCATGGCATAGATACCCAGCAGGGAGGGGGTCCACCGCCCCACCTCCCCTGACCCCAGCCAGAAACCACCCTGAAGGGAGAAACACCTGTGTACTGACAGGGTCGTGAGCCAGGAGGTCTCTGCCTAAGCAGGGCAGTGAGAGAAGCCTGGACTCGGGGCCCGAATTAGATCCAGGACCTCTTTGTAAATTTGAGGATCCTAGTGGCTCACCACTTAAGGAGGATAAAGACCAGGTCAGGGGCGAGAATCAGAGGGCACCAAGTCAAGGTGAGGTTCCCACCCAGTCTGTCCCCTTAGAAATGGCAAGAGGTGAGAGGCGAAGCTCCCAGAAGAGAGGCTACAGGTCCCTGAGGCAAGGCAAATTGGACTTGCTCCCTTGACCCCCATGGGAATAAGCCACAGGAGATTGACTTGGGCTTACTGGGACAAAGCACTTTCTGAGGATAAGGTTCAGAAAGGGCTTCCCCAGGAGGATGTGAGCTCCCTGTCATCCTGCGGTTGTTATCTAAGCAGAAAGCAGAGGGCCATGTGTCCAGGGGCCTCTGTCACTCAGCAAGAGGTTGGACTCCAGGACCCTTGGGGGCCCACGGACCCTAAGATGCTCTGATCTTTCCATCTTTGGAATATAAACCCTGCCCAGTCTTGTCTGGCCTGGTCTGGTGGCACAGAAACACCCCAGGGACTGCAGGCCTTTCCTGGGGTTCCAAAAAGGAGCAGCATTAGCATTCATTAGTGCCCTAATTGGTATCTTAGTTGTCAGTCTCACCCTTGGCCTTTTGGTCTTCATAATGAGTACCTGGTGCATAGCCCTCCCTCTAACTATCCCCCCCTCCTTCTCTGTAGGGATCAGCTCCCAGTTGCACCTCACCTTCCCTTCACTTTCCACCTGCATCCCCCAACAAAGCTTGGAGGCAGGGATGAGCTTCCCCAGGGCATCTGCATTTACACCTTCTCTCCCTCCCCCTTCCAGCTAGCTCAGGAAATTGGTTTTAATCCACCAGGCTCTAGTTGCTTAGCAACAGAAGAGCCCGCTCCTAGCAACCAGAAGCCACAAAGATGCTGCAGAGAGAGGGGGCTGTCTGGGCCCTGCTGTTGCTCAGCTCCTGACTGCTTGCCTCCCCAGTGTTTTTCTCATAGAATACAGGCACGCTTCCTCTCTCAGATGCCAGGGTTTGAAAGGCTGATCTCTGGGGCAGCTGCCTGATCTCACCCCCCATCCTGCCTGCCTGGAGTCCCCTAAGAATCCCACCTCCCAGGCCAGCGGGAGGCAGCTCATGATCACAGCAGGGTGGCTCTAGGAGGTGCCCCCACTTTCCAGTAACCAGTGACAAAGATCACTAGGTATGTAGATTCCTCCATCTGGCCTGGTGGGTGGGAGTTGGGTAAGCCAGGCTCCTTTCTCTCTGGGTGAGAGCCATTCCTGCCTGGGGTGGGGATGAGGGAGGCATTTTAATCCCAACCCATCTGAGCCTGAAGGGAGGCAAGGGATCGTACAAGACAACTCCCCACTTCTAGAGGTCAAGGAACTGAGAGTCAGAGACAAGTTCAGGCCCACACAGCCTTTCACTGACAGCTGGATCTGAACCAATGCCGGAACACAAGGCTCCCCGACACAGTCACATCCACATCCATGAGGCTGCCAGGCCACTGAAGCACCAGAGGTTTCTGCTTTCCCTCCCCAAAGGACAGCGAGGTTTCTACCGGGAAGAAGAACCTCCTGCCCTCCTGCCCTCCTGCCCTCCTGCCCCCCTGCCCTCCTGCCTTCTGGGATGGCTCCAGCTCAGGATGATCACCAGTGCAGGTTTTCCATTTGACGAGCTGCTTTCCTAGAACTTTTTTAACTTAAGAAGAGTTCAGGAGTGTCCCCGAGGAGAGGCCTGTCCTGCGTTCTGAACGGATGCTAACTGGTATCTTACTTAATCGCAGATGTCACTGGTCTTCATAGGAGGCACACATGCCTTTTCCTACCCGTTGTTTGGAGCCTCAAGCTCTGACAGTGGGGCTGCACCCCAGGATTAAACCACAGAAAGTGGGGGCTGTGGGAAGGTGGCATCCAACAAGGCATCCCCACCCACCATGTCTCCCCTGGGCCGGGTCCCTAAGCAGGGACAAGCCTTCCCCTGGGCAACTTCTTTCCACCTCCCCCTCTTCCCTGCTTCTCTCTCTCCCTTTCCCCCTTTTTCACTCCCAAGAAAAGGGCTTCTGGCTTCCATTGCCTGGCAACCAAACAGGCTGCCACAGGCTGAGGAGAGCAGCACAGATGCTGCTTAATGAGGGGGCTGAAAATGAGGGGGCGAAATCTCTGTCTCCAGTCATAAGCTGCTGCCAGCAACGCTGCTGGTGCTCACAAATCACACATTTTCTTAAACTTGCAGTTGTTGTTCTCCATAATGAAAAGACTTCCAAAGTCAGACAGATAGGCTACATTTGGGTAAATACTTCCTTGATCCATTCTTTTCTATTTCAAATTTAAAACTTTTTGTTATGGAAAATGTCAAACCTATACACAGCATAATGGCCCTCTTGTGCACATCACCCAGCATCAAAAATTATCAACTCCTGGCCACATAGCACATCATTGTATCTGTGAGTATTCAGTATGTAGTCATAAAACATAAGAATTCTCTTTTTAATGTAACTACAGTGCCATTGTAACACTTAAAGTAATTACCAATAATTTCATAATATCAAATACCTAGTCAGTGTTCAAACTTCAAATATCCCATCAATGTCACAAAGGGTCGGTTTTTCTTTTCCTTTCCTGTTTTTCTTTTTACTGAGTCAGGATGTAAATAAAATCTACACATTAATCTATAGATTCCCCTTTCTGAATATTGTAGGGGAGGAAAAGCTTTTCCTCCTCTCTCTTAAGTTCAGTGCCCGAGGTGAGCGCATTACATTGATAAAAGACAGACTAACAGGAGGAAGAAAAAACGCATTTGTTTACAGGTGTCACCTCCATGTACACAGGAAAACTCGGTGAACATGACTCAAAGAAGTAGCTGGAATTTGGGCCCTTTATACCATCTTAACAGGTGAAGTGGGGGTGCAGAAAGGTACTTTCTGGAGAACAGAAGACCTTTGGGAAAGATAAACGGGCCTTCAGGACAACAAATAGTTGATAGGAAAGTTTGTGGTAATGTTTGCCTATGCAGGTGTCAGTGGTCTTTCTGTGTCCTTCAGGGCCACAAAACTCCCCTGCAGAAGGGGTTTGGGGTGGATTTTATTCACGGTCTGCCTTCTGGGAGTAGATTGCCCTGAGAAGAAATTTGTGACAGCCTTATTTCCCAGAAGTTGCTGCTTTTAGTCAGGTATGGGATGCTCCAAGAAGGCTTTCTTCCCTGCCATCTGTTGAGTCTCAGAGGTCTTCAGCTTAAAATAATCTTCATACCAACTTGGGAGTTCCAAGTGAGTCCCCATGATATACTGAAATAACAAGGATCTGAAATTACACTGGAAGCCACTGACCCCGGGGCTTTTCCTGAGAACTCCTGTGAGCTCGGTCTTGAGCTACATGAGGCATTATTAGTTCCTGAGTTTTGCGATGAGGAAAGTGAGACTCAAAGCAGTGAAATGAAGAGCTCAAGGTCACCCAGCTACTGAGGCACTGAGCCAGGCCCATAGCTCACGCCAGGAGTCCAAACTTCTAATTGGTGTGCCCTGACAGCCACACTCTGCCACCCCAACCTGTCCTGCCTCCAGAAAGGTGAGGGAAGGCTTTAGGAAGGAGGCAGGGAAGGCCTCCCCTTACCTCCCCATCTCCTAGTCCAGGTCCTCCCCAGCATCTGTCAAAGACCCATGCAATCCCACCTCCTCTGACCACCCTGCCCCATTTCTTTCCTCCCATGCATCGGCTCTTGGGTTCATGTACCTCAGTCTCCCCCTCACCCAGAAGCTCCCTGAGTGCAGGGACCTTGGCTCTGGATATCGGTGATCCGCTCCAGCTGAGCCTTACCCAGAGCCATTTGGAAGGTGCTCCCTGAAGAGGGGCTGACTGCCTGCCTGCCTGCCTGCCTGCCTGCCTGGGTGAGTGGCCTTCTGGGGGTAGAGTTGGTGGGGGGTTAGAAGTACAGGTGAGTCTTTGAGCAGCCATTGGACACTGCAGTGTGATAGCAGTCTTATTGTCCTCAGTGGAGGCAAGGTAGTGTCCAGGAAGCAGCCTGGGCGCAGGCATCCTGAGGACAAGTCCCTGCCATCCCCCCTCGCTCCCACAGGCCATTTACCCTTTGAGGGCCACAAGGAGTCTTCATCTGTGCAGCAAAGACACTGCAGAGAGTTGGCCGGGCTGTCTTATGGTTGAATGAAGCCTATCAGTTTGGAGTAATGGAATCTGCTCTGGCCAGAGAGCTGTAGCAGCATGTTTGAGTCTCTGATCTTTCAAGATGCTGCTCTGTGACCCCGGGCAGGCAACTTCCTCCTTGTGGGTCTCAGTTTCCTTGCTACACAATGAAGGGACTGGGCCAGATTATCTCTAGGGGCCCATTAGCTTCCAGGTTTCTATGATCTCCAGGAAAGGGAGACCCACAACATTCCTTGGTAAGTGGTTGCTGATCTTAATGATCTTTACAGTCAGGAGGGTCTTCCTGCCTGTTTCCTACTGTCTCTGAGCCTTGCTTCCTCTGGCTGAGGCCCAGGTCTAGATAAGCAAGCTGATTGTCCCAGAAGTACCCGGGTGGGCAACAGATATTTTCATCGCCACACTCTAGTCACGATGGTGGGAGAGCGGGGTCTGGAGCACTCAAACCCTTACTCCTGGTCCCCAAGGCATTCAGGAGGCAGCAGTGTGCAGACAGCATGGAGATGAGCCATCGTGGCACTGATCAGCTCCTTGTCCTCCATGTAGCCCAACCCTCCCCCTGTCCCATTTTCCAGACAAGGAAACAGGGATTTGTCCATGATCACACAGAGCTGGGATAGCGGGGATCTTAGGGCAAGGAAGAACTAAGAACCTCCTCAGGAAGGGTGAGGATGAGGAAGAAGAGAGCCAGTCCCCTAAGGTGCAGAGCTGTGGTGTGAACCAAAACCAATTTATGAAACCCACCCTCAGAGAGCTCTCGGGGAGACATAGGACAAACACGTACACACATGCACACACATGCACACGTGCATGCATGCCACAGGAGAAGAGGTCACAAGCATGCCTGACATTCCAAGTGCCTGAGCTGGGCTTTTAACTTGACCAACCCATCAGGAGCCACTGAGTAACCCAGCTACTTCATTTATTCAACAAATAGTGACTGCATTACTGGGCACTGAACCAGGAACACGTGGGATGTGGAGCTTGTAGCCTAGCTGGGCAGGTAAGTGCTCAAGAGGAGATTCCGACCCACCGAGGGAGCTACACCCCCACCCCTACCCCCCGAATAAAGGAAGCCCAATGCTGTGGGAATCCAGCGAGTCCATCTCAGGGCCTCAGCGACAGTTTGGGGCTGCAGGCACTGTCCTGGCTGTGCCTACTTCTGGAGGACTTAGTTCTGGTTGGCTGGCAAAGTAGACTTGGGGAGCACTAGGTCAGGCAAGTGTGGTCAAGGATATGGATGACCCTCAGGAGCTTTCTGTTATCTCTGTGAGAACTGGGCAATTTCTGGGGCTTGGAAGAGAGGTGAGGCTCCCCTTCATCATACGAGGAGTTCTCAAAGTAGTGGGTTGGGACCCCAGAGCTCACTGTTGGGTCTTCAGGGGCTCCTCCGAGCAGAAGTTGCATATGAACTTGGCCCCCTTTTTCTTTCTGGTTGTGGTGATGCGAGGCGTGAGTTGTGGGGCCTCAAAAAATGGCAAAAGTTCAGTTGCTCTGAAAAAGGTTTTCTTTTTTTCCCTATTCACGCAGAGGGCCAAGTTGTTTCCTTCTTCAAACCTGTGTTTGTGATTTAGCTTCCATTGATCTTGACAATTAACCCAAAGGGCACTGAGCAAGGCTGCCCCTCTTCTCCATCCCTGCTGCTCTTCTCCTATGTCTGTGGGGGGAAGTGACACAGGAAACAAGGTGGGTGGGGAAGCATGGGAAAATGTCTTGTGGCTTTATACTTACTAAGCTCAGTGACAGGCAGAGATGTTTAGGTGAAACTTTCAGGAAAAATATAAGGAAATGCCTTGTATTAGCTGCCTGGTCATTCTTATTGTTTGGCTCCTGAGTCTTCTCGTTTTCATTCTCTTTTGTAAGTACTGAGTTATTGAGTTGCTGTATGTTTTCTTGGGACAGAAAGGGAAGGGGACTCTGGCCCCTCGGGCTCCCCTCCCCCAGACTCTCCATCCATGTGGGGGAATTCCCTCCGTCACTGGCCCTGGTGTGGGCGGGTCTATGCCCATGAAAACATTGGGCTTCCATTTCTTGGGGCCCAAGGCTCCACCTCTGTCCTCTCCTCCCATGCCTGGCCCCATACTGGCAACAGAAAAGGAAGGACCCTCTGGTCCCCTGGGCTCCCTTCCCCAGACTCTCTCTTTGCCACTGGCCCTGAGCGGGGCCTGTGCCCAAGGAAAACAATGATCCCAGTGGAATCTCTCAAGTCCTTTGGGGCCCAGGGCTCTGCCTCCCTTCTCTCCCTCATGTCTAGCCCCACTCCTGTCCGACTTTGGATAGAGAGGTACCACATTTGTTGTGGTGCCCAGCCCCTTCTTTCTCTCAGCTGGGATCAGAGACCCAGAAAATACAGGGCTCTAGACTTTGTTCCTGGAAACACAAGACAACTCCTAATAAATTTTAAAGGTAAGCTTGGATATTTGTAGAAGAGACAGTTAATGCTAATCCTCCATTCCATTTATCTACTCCATTATCTTTATTGATTGTTTGCCATGTACCACATACCACTCAGGATGCTCCAGTAAAACAATAAACAAAAATAGATAAAATCTTCTGCCCACATGGATCTTGCATTCTTATGGAAGAAAACAAACACTAAAAAATCAATAGCAATAGGAATATATAGTATGTTCAAGGATATATAGTGTGGTCATTTTTCATCAAGGAATGCCTCTTTGAGGAAGTGACATTTGAGAAAAGACTTGAAGAAAGTGAGGGAACAAGCCATGTGATTAGCTGGGTGAAATGTTCAGGTAGGAAGAACAACTACTACAAGTCCCTGAGACATGTTTGAAGAACAGCAACAAGACCAGTGTGCCTTTAATGAGGGTGAGGTAGTTAGAATGTTAGGAGATGATGGCAGAGAGTTGGAGTGAGAGAGTCAGATTATATACAGACTTTTAGGCCATGATAAAGACTTTGGCTTTAATTCATAATGAGGTGAGAAGTCGTTGTAGTTTCAGGAGAGTAGCAAAATTACTTCATCTAGTCATTAACTGGATCACTGTGTTAACTGTGCCAAGAAAGTACTGTTTGTGGACAAGGATAGTAGCAATGAGACCATTCAGAATGTTATTGCCATAAGACCCCTTTTTGATATTCCCTTGCCATTAGAGATAAACTTGGCAACTTCCATTCCTGGATAATTCAGGCCTCTTCGTTTGGCATCTAGGCCAGTACTAGCACTTGGATTAGCCTCCAAGCCCTGTACTCTTTCTATTGCCCTACATGGTCTTTCTTTTCATTGCCTGTAAGGAAAGAAAAAATGATGGAACAAGGGAACATTGAAGAACTGGCTCTTGGGCTTGTAGGAATAATGATAATAAAGAGGGAGTTAAACTGCAGGGAAAAGCCTGTAAAAGTAGTGTTAATTTTTATTATTTTTTGCTGAGACATGATCAGCAACCATCCATGGAGACCTATTATGGATAAATGATAATGTTAAAAGATTTTTAAAATGCACCTTTAGGGATTTGGAAGTCCTGGTCAGGAACTGCTTAGCAAGAATCTTGTCAAGTCAGAATGCCCACTAATCCCTGGTATTTCCTTTAGCAGTTTTCTACCCACTGAGACCCTGCTTCTAGGCTATAAATTTGTACTTATCCTTGCTGTATTTTGAGCCCAGTCTTCCCTCCTGCTGCAAACCCCCATTGCCATCATCCCTTAAGGTCTTCCTTACCATTTATCAGAATAATTTCCCTTTGACATTAAAGTGAAAGACAAAATGCACTTGATAAGTAAGGAGATGCTTTTTTCAGACTATTGCAGTAAGGAAAATGTTCATTTCTATGGAAGAATGTCTCAAAGAAAAGGAAGAGGGTGGGCCTGGGTTTTAAAGAGGCAAATAAACAAGGGGGCCAAGAGGACAGGTGGGCAGCAAATTTTGTCTAAGTTATGAGGAAGATTGGAGGGGGAATACAAGGTCAGGGCAGTCCTTTGTGGTTAGCCATTTCTCAGAACACAAAAGGGTGGGGGATTTCTCGACACTTTCTGCTCTCCAGGAGCACAAGGCTCACATATAGTGATACATTGTCATAGTATTTGCCTATCATCTTGATTTAGGAAAAGAGTTTCAAACTGCGTTATTGCCTAGTACTTTTGAGGTGATACTTTGGAGTACGCAAGTGCTAGCATGTGTATAAACATGTTTCTGGACATATACACAAGAAGTTGCCCTTAGTTCCTTTACCTTTGAGGAGGAAAGCTGGGGAGCAGGCAGGTGAAGAGCAACATTTATGTTTATATCCTCCTAGTTTGTTTGAATTTGCTGGCCATATGCATGTATTTATTTATTTGTTTGTTTTTTTGTTATCATTAATCTACAACTACATGAAGAACATTATGTTTACTAGGCTCTCCCCTACCCCAAGTCCCCCCGACAAACCCCATTACAGTCACTGTCCATCAGCGTAGTAAGATGTTGTAGAATCACTACTTGTCTTCTCTGTGTTGCACAGCCCTCCCCATTCTTCCCCCCTGCATTATACATGCTAATCATAATACCCCCTTTCTTCTTCCCCACCCTTATCCCTCCCTACCTTCCCATTCTCCCCAGTCCCTTTCCCTTTGGTAACTGTTAGTCCATTCTTGGGTTCTGTGATCCTGCTGCTGTTTTGTTCCTTCAGTTTTTCCTTTGTTCTTATACTCCACAGATGAGTGAAATCATTTGGTATTTTTCTTTCTCTGCTTGGCTTATTTCACTGAGCATAATACCCTCTAGCTCCATCCATGTTGTTGCAAATTGTAGGATTTGTTTTCTTCTTATGACTGAATAATATTCCATTGTGTATATGTACCACATCTTCCTTATCCATTCTTCTACTGATGGACACTTAGGTTGCTTCCATTTCTTGGCTATTGTAAATAGTGCTGTGATAAACATAGGGGTGCATCTGTCTTTTTCAAGCTGAAAAGCTTCTGTACAGCAAAGGACACCATCAATAGAACAAAAGGTACCCTACAGTATGGGAGAATATATTCGTAAATGACAGATCCGATAAAGGCTTGACATCCAAAATATATAAAGAGCTCATGCACCTCAACAAACAAAAAGCAAATAATCCAATTAAAAAGTGGGCAGAGGAGCTGAACAGACAGTGCTCCAAAGAAGAAACTCAGATGGCCAACAGACACATGAAAAGATGTTCCACATCGCTAGTTATCAGAGAAATGCAAATTAAAACCACAATGAGATATCACCTCACACCAGTAAGGATGGCTACCATCCAAAAGACCAACAACAACAAATGTTGGCGAGCATGCATGTATTTATTTTATTATTAAAATAATAAATCGTCATCGGGAGCTTATCTGGACATTAAATTATAGGTCTTTTGTTTCTTCTTATATGTTTCTGCATTTCAAAACTTAATAAATAATCTTTTAAAGAATGATATGGGGCAAATTTTTCTGCATGCTTTGTCCGTTTAAAGCATCCCCAAGGGGTAAAGAGACTACCAGATGGAATTATTTGTATTGCCCTAAGGGCTGATCCCTGGATGCTTTTTCTCCTTTTTCCTAAGTGAAGGAAATAAAAAATTATTATGGTGTCAAGGTTCTTAATTTCTTCTCTCTCCCCCAAGGAAGTAGAGATGCAGTCTTTCCAGTTTAGCAGCCCCAAGCAGGAGACTGATTGCCTACCAGCTGAGTTCTTGGACTTTCTGTGATGCAGAAATGGAAAATGAACTGAGGAAGACAGTGTCTCAAAGGTGGTCCAAAAAGGGGAAGTATGTAAAGAGTTAATCTAATCTACATAATAAAGAACCAAAATATATTGGGGAGCAAGAAGAAAACAAAAGTATTTGAAGGCATTTCTTTCAAATGAGAAGCTCTGGAGATACTAGGGTGGGAGAGTGTAAGAAAATTGAAAAGATAAGAGAGGATAGAAAAAACAGTGCTGGTATGTATACACTGGATTCTTTTTTATGTTTCAAAAGGGCCATAAGATAAAAATGGAAAACATTTTTTAATTATTTAAGCTCTTTTGAATATGTTTCTTCAAATATAACTCCTTGTAACAATTGGACCACATGGGTCCAGTATTCATAATGGTTACCTATTGGGGGCTTTTTCCATAAAAATGGACTATGAAGTCATGCTCAATGTTGGGAAAGAGTATAAAACCTAAATGTGATTTATTCCCACTAGGATGTTTAAACATTTTAACAGTAAGGTATTAACAAAGGACCACGGGGTGGAAGCTGCTCAGGCTGAGAGTGGGGGTGGGGGAATTGATAAGGGCCTGGCTATACCTGTTTGAGTTTTTTAAACCTACCAATAAGAATAAGACAAATGTAAAGGAAAGATAAAACGGGCTTAGGCGACGTCCGGGGAAGACTGTGAACCCTGTAGTACTCAGCCAAGGAGGAACCAGGGGAGGGACTCGCGCACTAGGAGATAAATTATTGGCGCCAAACTCCCCAGGTGTGCCTGCCCACCAGACACCTGATCTTGCAAGACCGTCATTAAAGCCTCGCTCCACTGTTCTCTTCGTCTCCGTGTCCACTTATTGAATTTGGACCAGTGAGTGTGTTTCTCACACTCAACTCCACCTAAATCTAAGCATGCCTTAGATCTAAGCCTAGAAACGTCCATTTCTGCTATCCAAATTGTTAGAGAAATCATGCAAAAAAATTGAGATAAATTCAGCGTGAGCAGTAACGGTGCTTTGAAATATTCTCTCAAAGCCACATGATCTGAGAGCTAAATTCTTTCCCTTAGAGTGTCCTTCAAGAGGCAGTTTCAAACGGAAAATCGGAATTATGGTTGCTGAGCAGTTTCTAAATAAAATTTTCTGTGAGAATTATATATGCTATGTAGAAAGATCTTCTCAGGACCGTACTATAATTCTTTCAGAGATATACCCAAAAATGGAATTGCTGTATCACATGGTAATATTATTTTTAATTTTTCACTTTTTTCGAGGAAATGGTATACTGTTTTTGTTTTTATTTATTATTTTTTTTACTAAGTTTTTATTTTTATCACTGAAAAGTTTTCATCGTCATCCTCAAAGCCCAGAAAATCAGTGCCTTTAGAGCAAGATTTTCCAACACCAGTGTATGTAGAGAACTTTCTTCATTTTAGGCATTCACTGAATTAAAAACTGAAGTCATTGTTACCCTCAAATAATACATCATCCTCATCTCTAGTGTCAATGACATTGTTATTCCCACAACAGCACACACCGCTTTCACCATTCTCCATTATTTCCTGCACATCTGGTCTAGCACCAGGTATCATTTTCCCTCTTAAAGAACATCTTTTAGAATTTCCACTACTTCCAGTCTTCTAGGTGAAAAATCTTTCAGTTTTTGTTTGAAAATGTGCCTTTTACCTTATTCCTACTATTTCTGTGATGCCTGATCATTTAATTACTTTTTATCCATCTTTTTCATTATGAAAAATTTCAAACACATAAAAGTTGAAAGAATAGTATACTGTATGTGTTACGGATTGAGTTCATTCTCCTCAGTCCTTGTCCCCCCCACAACAAAGAACCGAAAGGCAGATACACAATGGCGAAGCAGAGTGAAAGTTTTATTTGAATGCACTCCAAGGGAGGAGCAAGCCAGCGTCAGGGTAGACAAAGGCCTCAATCTCTTAGGCAGGATGTCTATATATTGCATTCTGGCTAGTAGGCTCCTCTTTTGACTCACAGGTGGGGCTATCTGATTGATGGGTACACTGTATAGCCATCCCTCTCAGTGCACATGCCCTGTCCTATGATGAGGTGTGTTTTCGGCAGTTCTTAATTTTGTTCGATTGTGCCCACTTTGGGATCTGGTTGGGACCAGTTTGGTCTGGCCCTGATAGACAAAGAAGTTACTTCCCTGTAAAACCTTTATTGTCTTCACATGGGACTCCCTACCTGGGCAGTCTGCACAATTTTTCCTTGAACTTTATCTTCCCCATGCCCTGGCTGCTCGTGTCTATCTTTCTACCTAATACACGCATATACGCACCATGTGAATTCAACACATGTTAACATCTTGTTATATTTTATTTAATGTCTTCATTCAGGTATGTATGTGTGTGTGTGCACGCATACACATAAACTCCTTGGGGAATGCATAGAAACAAATTAAAATGGTGTTTACCAGGAGTCTCAGTTTTGTAAGATGGAAAAGTACTGGAGATCTATTGCACAGCAATGTGAATATATTTAAGACTATTGAACACTTAAAAATGGTTAGGGTGATAAATATTATGTTATGTATTTTTTATTTTCAAAAACCTGGGGGGGATATTTTTCTATGGTTATCTAATAATAAATATATGGCTCTATGGATATAGGGTAAGGAGAAAAAGTGGGAAAAAATACACTAGGCCAATCGTCATTCACAAAGCTGTCTTCTGTCGTGGTCCAGATGGTCTAAAGTGTATTCTGCTATGAAAATAGTGGCCTGAATCCTTAAGAATGGAGCAGTGGCCTAATAAGCTACAATGGGAGGGACGTCTTACTTCTGGTTCACCTTTATCCCCAGGGTACAGGTTGCTGGGGTGTGTGCAGCTCCTAGTTGTTCTCACCTAAAACTACTCTTCCACTTTTCCTGGCTCCCAGCGTCTTGGGGGAAAGCCTCCACGGTTGGGAGGAGTAAAAACACCAGGGCATTTCTCTCTACTTTAGGCAATTCTACAGCAGTGGCTCCATTCTCTCTTTTCAGCTGGACAGGCCTTCTACAGTTCTAGCTTCCGCTGGGTGACCCCTAAGCACCTGTGACATTGTCTCTTACCTCTGTCTCTCCAACCCAGGAGTGACTGTGGCATCTTGCTCTTAGTAATCTATAACATCTCATTTGGATTTCAGGTCCTCCATCACATGTTCCTGGAATACACCAGTTCCCTGCAATACATTCTTCCTATTGTAAATATGCAAAGTTGTTTCTACCTTCCTGGTTAAGTTCAATGCAAATGGGTTATAGTTTGCCAGAGTTCTCACCCTCAGCATGCCTTGAACTCCAACATTTGTCCCCCTAACTTCAAAAGACACGTTCCAGCCTCTCAGGTACCTCTTTGCATGAGCAAATGTAAGCAGAGCAGGGGTAAACCTGACTGACAGGTCCATCTCCCCTTCTCAAGATTATTATCTTTTCCCAGAATCTTATTCCAGCAATTCCTCAAAATCTTATTAGCTCTGTGATATTTTTATAGAGATGGTGCCTTATGTTTTGAACAGCTTTTTAAGTTAGTTTTTATTTTTTCTTGGATTATGTTTGAGATACAACATTGGTTTCAGATGTACAACAGAGTGATTTGATAATTATACACATTACTAAATGCTCACCACAGTAAGTGTAGTTACCCCCATTACTATGCTAAGATATTACAATATTATTGGTTATATTCTCTGTGCTATTCTTCCATTCTTGTAACTAATTTATTTTATAATTTGAAGTTTGTACCTCTTTATTCCCTCCACCTATTCCACCTATTTCCCCAGCCCCCCAGCCCCAATGGTTACCAACAGTCTTTTGTCTGTATTTATGGGTCTATTTCTTTTTCATTTGTTTTGTTTTTTAGACTCCACATATAAGTGAAATCATAATGGTATTTCGTCTTTCTCTGTCTTACTTATTTCATTTAGCATGATACCCTCTAAGTTTGCCCATGCTGTCACAAATGACAGGATTTCCTTCTTTTTTTTTTATGGCTTTAAGTTGTCTTTATAGGCAATTTGGTCCGCATTACCTATTTTGCCTTTACTGGATGCAGAAGTAGAACTGAGAGTGGAGTAACAGGAAAACTGATCCTGAGGACATTGTTTGAATTCTTGTTTTCAGTCATGCATAAAGCCTCACCTACCCCTACTTCCATTACATGCCATTCTGGATCCTCTTTCCACTTAAGCCAAGTTTAGTTGAGTTGTACAGCACTTGCAGCCAAGAAACTTCTAACTTATTCTCTAGTAATTCTATTTAGGATTCTTGTACCAGTATTCATAAATGAGACTAGTTTATAGTTCTCTTTATTTTTCTGGTAGTGTTTGCTAAAATTTACAGAAAAGAGTGTGCTATTTCTCTTTTCTATTGCTCTGGAATAGTCAATCAAATATGAGAATTACGTGTTCTTTTGAAATAACCCCAGGACTATCTGGGTTATACCATTTTAATAGTGGCAATAATCAACTTAGTTGATTTTGCATAATTGTGCCATTAATCATAATATATATTTCCATTGCTATTTTAAAGTGCAGTAAGGATAAAATTGTAATCACTGATTGCTCTCTTATAATTTTTAAAGCAGTCTGACATATATTATAGCATCTACTGTGTGTTGGTACCAGGCATTGTGCCAAGCAATTGATATTTAATATCTCAGTTAATTCTTGTAATGACCCTTTGAAGGGTTATTATTTATTTTAAAGATAAGAAAATAGTCTCACAGGGATTGAGACTTGTCCAAGGTCACAAAGGAGGGCAAGGATTTAAATTCAGGTCTATATGACTCCAAAGTCTATGCTCTTTCACCATTATCATAAACTACCTCCCTGGCTCTGGCTTTTTTTTTTTTCAGATACCCTTTCACATTCCTAATTTGTACACTGATTCATTCCTTCCCTTTAAAAAACTACGTCTGCCTGAGATTTTTCTACTTTATTTTATTTTATTTTTTATTAAGGTATCATTGATACACAATCCTATGAAGGTTTCACATGAGCAACATTGTGGTTTCCACATTCACCCATATTATCTCGTCCCCCTCACACCCTATTGCAGTCACGGTCCATAAGCGTAGTAAGATGCCACAGTCACTACTTGTCTTCTCTGTGCTACACTGTCTTCCCCGTGAACCCCCCTCACACCATGTGTGCCAATCATAATGCCCCTTACTCTCCTTTTCCCTCCCACCCCCTCCTCCCCTAGCCCTCCCCAATGGTAACCGCTAGTCCCTTCTTGGAGTCTGTGAGTCTGCTGCTGTTTTGTTCCTTCAGTTTTGCTTTGTTGCTATACTCCACAAATGAATGAAATCATTTGGTACTTGTCTCTCTCCACCTGGCTTATTTCACTAAGCATAATACCCTCTAGCTCCATCCATGTTGTTGCAAATGGTAGGATTTGTTTTCTTCTTATGACTGAATAGTGCTCCATTGTGTATATGTATCACATCTTCTTTATCCATTCATCTACTCATGGACACTTAGGTTGCTTCCATATCTTGGCTACTGTAAATAGTGCTTTTGAATCTGGGATCTTGTTTTCTTTGGATAAATTCCTAGGAGTGGAATTGTTGGGCCAAATGGTATTTCTATCTTTAGTTTTTTGAGGAACCTCCATATTGCTTTCCATTTTTCAAATGGTTGAACTAATTTACATCCCCACCAGCAGTGTATGAGGGTTCCCCTTTGTCTGCATCCTCGCCAGCATTTCTTGTTCCTTGTCTTTTGGATGCTGGCCATCCTAACTGGTGTGAGGTGATATCTCATTGTGGTTTTAATTTGCATTTCCCTGATGATTAGTGATGTGGAGCATCTTTTCATGTGCCTGTTGGCCATCTGAATTTCTTCTTTGTAGAACTGTCTATTCAGATCCTCTGCCCAGTTTTTAATTGGGTTATTTGCTTTTTGGGTGTTGAGGCATGTGAGTTCTTTATATATTTTGGATGGTAACCCCTTGTTGGATGTGACATTTATGAATATATTCTCCCATACTGTAGGAAGCCTTTTTGTTCTACTGATAGTGTCCTTTGCTGTACAGAACCTTCTTGGTTTGATGTAGTCCCATTTGTTCATTTTTGTTTTTGTTTCCCTTGCCTGAGGAGATGTATCCAGGAAAAAGTTGCTCATGTTTATATTCAAGAGATGTTTGCCTTTGTTTTCTTCTAAGACTTTTATGGTTTCTTGACTTACATTCAGGTCTTTGATCCATTTCGAGTTCCCTTTTGTGTATGGAGTTAGACAATAATCCAGTTTCATTCTCTTACATGTAGCTGTCCAGTTTTGCCAACACCAGTTGTTGAAGAGGCTGTCATTTCTCCATCGTATATCCCTGGCTCCTTTATCATATATTAATTGACCATAGAATTATTTATTCTAGTTTGTTGAAGAATGCTGTTGATATTTTGATAGGGATTTCATCAAGCTTCTAGATTGTTTTAGACAGAATGGCCATTTTGACCATTTTCATTCTTCCTATCCATGAGCACGGGATGTTTTTCCATTTACTGGTGTCTTCTGAAATTTCTCTCATGGGTGTCTTGTAGTGGAGGGAAGGAGAGAGGTCTTTGAATGAACCCAAAACCCTCAAAGAAATTCTACATTGGCCCAGGATAAGATGGCATGTAGCAAAACAAAAAAAAAGAATGGCATACTTTGAGTGAGTTGGTACCTAAGGCCCAGAGTGCAAAGGGTATTTGCCCTTGTTCCAGGGATCAGGAAGAAGGAAACCTGTTTTTCGCTTAGTTATTAGTAATTTAAAGCAGTGCTTCCTACAGGGTTATACTCTGAAATAGAATGCACTATCTGAATTATTCTCTAAGAAACAATTATCTACCTCAATGTAATTGGGAGCCTACCCCTTTCACTCTAATTACTCAGTTCCACAGATAGATAAATCGTTCGAGAGTTCCAGAGAAGGGAGGTCATTTGCCCAAAGTTCCATGGCAATCGATTGCAGAACTAAAACTTGGGTTTATTAATAATAAATGGAATAACTGGATGTCCCAGTTTATGAATGTTCTCGCTTTATAATTGTTGAAATTAATATTCCTTCTCAAAGTTGGCATGGTTTGGATAATAAATTATGCACTTCCCTATTTACAAGCCATTCATGTTACTTCATATACATTATTAAAATTGTCCTTAATCCTTAAAATAACGTTATATTGTGACAACTATTACCCCCACTTTACAGAGTTGGAAAATTAATTTTACAGGGTTAAGTTACTTGCCTGAAGATATGTAGAGGGTAAACGGTAAAGGTAGAGATGGGCACTCAATCATTCCACTGTTCTTTCATGTCTCCAAACTAAACGCTCAGCAGAGAGAGGCCTAGGCTATGTATGGAACAGCTGCCTGGCTCCTGCTTGCGCCATCAGAGATGGTATTTACCTGGGCTGGGCAGACAGTGCAGAGAGCAAGCAGCTCAGGGTGGGAGGGAGCAGAGGGCTACTAGCCCCAGGCCTGGTGGCGAAGAGCCTTTTTAGTGGCAGCTGAAGATAAAAGCACCAGCCCACTGAGTAGGGAGGTTGGGGAGGATGCCACTGTAGCCCCTTGAACAAGTAGGGCAGTTGGCAAGAATCCAGTGCTGCTTAGCCCCATCTCTGTTCTGGTGCCCTATGGCTTCAGTTCCCAACAAAAGCAACTTTGTAAAATTCTCCCCTTAAATAAATATCACTTCCTAGCTAGAGGAGACCACTGAGGGTCACTAGAGATAGCCACTTCCCACTCTACCTTTTATGTTCCCCTGCTGCAGCCTGGCATTACAGACTGTAAAACTTCTTCTGGTACAGAATCAGTTCTCCCCTACTAAATTCCAAACTCCAAGCCCATAATTAGTCTTTTGTGCATAATATTTACTTCTGCAGGAGTTTGTCTTGGCATGGAGGCCTCCCTCCCCCAAAGGGCACATGTTTTAACAAACAGCTCCTGTTCCTCTTCACCATGGTGCTTGCTAGCTTGTTCACTCTGTCCCAACCCTGGCCTTGGTTGATGACATCCACATAGAGGATGGAACAGGCTGCAATGGGATCTGGGCAGCCTGGCTTTTACTAATACCTGCTGCTCCACCAAAACCCACCAGATGTGGATCCTTAGCCAGAGCCCAAATCAGCTTCTGGCCCACTGTGTGGAAAGAGGCCTTGGGGTCTTCTAAGCAGCCCAGTCCTGGACCTGAGGGGAGGGCCTCAGCCACTCTTTTTAAAGTGTTTCCTGAAATCGTGCCCATCCTCCACAGGCACAGGAAAAATCTTTGGGGTCCTGCATCTAAGCACTTTCTAGGATGCAGGCACCTGCTTGAAACCATAAAGTTCTCCTCACCTCTCTTTCCTGCCCCACTCCAAAAAGAGTTCTCTTCTTAATACCTTAAGTCTCTGTGTACTATAAAAAATAATGTGTCACTTTAGGCTCTGGCAGTAACAGATTAGTGACTTTGGGTGATACACTTTAACATCTCTGGGCCTCAGTTTCTCCATGCAGAAAATGAGGTTATTTTAGCTGAGCACTAAGTGCTGTTATTTCAAATTCTTATGTATGTGATTCAGTCTTAAGTCTGCTCCCATTGGCGGGTGCCCAGTCCAGGCTCCCACATAACCTCCCTAAAAACCTCTGACACCAGCTTCCTCTGTGGTAGGTTCCTATCCTGCCTCCACACCCTTACAGACACAATGACCACACTTATCTTTTTAACATTCCACTTGAACTATATGTCAGTTCTTGAGTACCTAAAGATCCAGGCCATTTTCCTGACTCTGTCATTCAAAGCTCTCCATACTCAGAGTTGGAGAAAGACTCAGGACACATCCATTTTGTGAGGCTCTCTGGATATTTTAAAATGAAGAAATGCCAAAATACGGTATCAGTAATGGTGGTACTTTTGACATGCTTACCTTTAATAACTAAACACTTTAACTCACATCACACAAATGACAGTGCAGTGTACACCATTCACAAGATAATTACAAGATTAATAAGGTCTACACTGGAGACCCTTTCTGATTCTCCTGCTCTCCTCACTCCCCGCAATGAACCCTGACACTGGACAATACTAGCTGAGCCAATCCAGAGCTTCCCAAACTTGGAGGTGCCTTGAATTACCTATGTGGTGTAGAGGCAGCCAGCCAAGCATGGTCTCCAGGATGGCATTGGGGATCACTGGACCAGCTCCCTTTACATATGTGCTAGTCTCCTGCTGGGACTGAGCAGACCTTTGGCTTGCATTGCTTCATAGCTCCCTCAGGCCCTGGTGCCAGGCCAAAATCCTCACAAATTTTTAGTCTGTTGGTTTCGTGGCTGAAGACCAGGGTGGAAATGTTTACAGCTCTGCCTGGGTTCCTGCCCTTTCCTCACTCCCTTCAGAGACACCATAGAGCCTCTACAAAAAGATACTCCAATCCTTCAAGACCCTGACACTACCTTCCCTCTACCTCTACCCAAATTATATGATTTTTCAAACCTTTCTTATCTTATCCCTGCAGGTCCCTGACCTTCTCTGAGGCACCTCACTTCTGTATCAGCTCTCTTTGTCCCTGGTCCCTTTATCCACAGACCCAACTAAAAGGAGGCAGGGAATACACTGGGTTTCTTCTGTCTGATTTTCTTTTGACCCACACTGCTTTCTTTACTATCTTATGGGCATACGCATAGGTATTCAACTGAAACAAGCCCAGACTTGAAAGTTAAGAACTTTGAGGAATTTCTCTGTTCCTGGTGCAGTGGGGAATCTGGGGCAAGCTGTTTGCTTTCTTTCCACCTTGGTTACTTCATCTATAGAGCAGTTATAAAACAATGAAAGATTAAACTCTGACCTTGCTGGAAGATGGCATGTTTATCTGGCCTCTGGGATTCGAAACACATGGTGATCGTAGGGCGACTGGAGTATAGTACCACTGGTGGGAAGTCATGCCGGTGATGATGTGAGATACAGTTGAGAATAAGGGAACGAGTGCTAGACTGAGGGTCAGAAGGCCCACGTTAGGCCTCCTTCTGGTACCAGCTTGCTTTGTGTCCCTGGGAAAGCTACTCAAACTCTCTGGCTCCATTTTCTTCCTTTGCAAAATAGGGTATAGATAGCAGAGTAGCTAAGAGCAAGTACTTTAAAGTCAGACAGTTCTAGGTTAGAGTCCCAGCTCTACCACTTACTACCTGTGTGGCCTAGCCCAGTTACTAGATCCCTCTTGGTCTATTTACTTAATTGAGGAAAAGTAAATGGGAACAATAATAGTATTTACTTTATGAAGTTTTTAGGAGGCTTAAATGAGATGACATAGCAAATATACATAAGAAATTCAACATAGTGCCTGTCACATAGGAAGTGCTATGTAAATGGCAGCTATTACTGCCACTAGTACCACGAAGAGGAAGATGCTGGGGAGGACATTTGCTGGTCTATTTATCTCACACAGTTACTATGAGAATCTGATGAACAAAGTGCTGGAAAAGGGTTTTGGAAGATGAAATGACTCTTCAAAGATGAGGTGGGGTTGAATTTAGAAGACAAGGTATTGGGATCTCTCTCCCTGCTGGCAAGAGGTCTTATCTTTAAATCTGTGGGTTCTGGCTTGCTCAGTGCTGGCATGAGTGGCTGTTGTCTTGACCTCCCATGCACCCATCCTTGCTCTCATGATGATTTGCTCCTCCTAGCGGATTGAACTGGAGGAAAGGATTCAAAACCTTGACCTCCATCCATCGACTGACTCTACCACTCCCACTCCTACTACAGAAGCACCTCTCAGATCCGGTAGCCAGTGCCCAGCCCAGGCCCAGACTGCACTTCAGATTTGCCCTGCTGAGGGTCTGACTCCTAGTTGCCAGCAGTCAGGCTTCCTGCTGTTGCATATCAGGTTTAGGGGTGTGCTGGAGCCCATGGTGTGCCATGAAGACTCACTACTCTGAACAATCATTAACTTGTACACACAAAGATGCACTGTTGCATAATGGCCATCCAACAAATCTGAGATAGCTGAAGGAGGGTATATGTGTGTGGGTGTAGCAACTTGAAAGTAGTGACTTTTCTTGTCTGCTCTCCCCAGAACAATATTTAATTTCTATGCACCAGGTCTCCTAAATTATCTCACTGAGTCCTCACAAAGCAAACATTTAGTTGGTTCTTTTATAATATCCATTCTCCAGATGAGGGAATTGAGGCTTGGAGATGTGAAGTAAGTTGCTCAACATCAAATAGCAAGTAAGTAGAAGATCTTGCTCTTAAACCCATGTCTGTTTGACCTCAGAGACTGCCTTCTTAACCTATACATTATAGAAGACCGGTCTGTCCCAGAATCTTCCTATAGTGGTACAGGTCTGAGACTGGTTCCGGAATGTTCAATCTGAGGTATATGAAAATTTCTCAGTTGGGAAGCAGGCTGCCAGCCGCTATAATATCCTCTGGCCTGCAGGGACTTTTCATTTTCTTCCTCTGCCTTTTCCCTCATTTTCCCCATCTTTCACAGAAAACACTTAACAAGAAGGGTCAGTGTCCCTGGAAAAGGCATTTTAGATAGAAAAATGAACTCGGCCCATGTTTTCCCAGTCCCTCCTTCTGCCCCATTTTTCCTACCTCTATTCTTCTGCTCTGACAAGGAGTCCAAGGGTGGTAGGGACTGCCAACAGATTCCCACTCCGAGGCAGAAACAGGCCCAATCTCAAGAGTGGTATTTCCTCTGGCTTTGATACTTCCTGAAGCCATAGCAGGATGCCCCTAAGTGTGGAGCCAACATTAGTGTTTATCTCAGCTCTGAGGATCAAAGCCTTATTGATCCTGGCAGCCAGTCTTTTCTGGATTGAGGACCTTGTCATTTGTCCCATGCTGATGACCCAAGGTTTCCTTCCTAATTCTGGACAGCAAGTGTGGGGAAAGCTGCTTCTGGAAACAGTGATCACCTGTGTCCTGGGGGTGCGTACTGGAAGGTGCTACCCAAACTGGCTTCCTTCTTAACTTGAAAGTGTTGTCAAAGTGGAGGGCAGGGCCCTATCCAGTTTTATTTTCAGGGGCAAGAAAATCTCATCATTTTGGCATTTATTTCTTGTTCTGGCTCTGATGCAAAGGTTCTGATGTTTCCTGAAAGTGGAGCTTAGAAAATTAGCCATCTGACCCCTGCTGCTCTTTCCTGGTGGCTGGACAGATCGTTGGAAGTCTGTCAGGCATCATAGTACAGTGCAAGGAGCGTTAGATTAGGAGTCCAAAGATGGGGGTTTTAGCCCTGGCTCAGCAGTGGATCTGCTGTATCTTCCTGAGTAGTTTATGTTCTTTATGAGCCTTGGTTTCTCCATCTATGATTTTTTAAAAGTTTTGTTGAGGAATAATTAACATACAATAAACTGCATATATTTCAAGTGTGCAATATGATGAGTTCTGACATATGTACACACTCATGAAACCATCAGTGCAATCAAGATTATGGACATAATCTATCACCCTCAAAAATTTCCTCATGTCTCTATAATTCCTTCCTCCCACCTCATTCCCTGCCCATCCCTATCCCCAGACAACCACTAATATGTTTTCTGTCACTATAGATTACTCTATAATCTATAGATTTTTCTAAAGTTTTACATAGCGGGAGTCATATCATACAGTACATATTTTTTGGTAGGCTCTGGCTTCTTTCACTCAACATAATTTATTTAGAGAATCATCCATGTTGTTGCATGTATCAGTCATTCATTCATTTCCCTTCTATCTATTCTTTGGGGGAGGTAGTGTTGAATTTTATTAACATGGAAAGATCTCTAACACATAAGTAAGTTTTAAAAAGCAGATTACAAGCAGTGTGTACTATATATACTGTCTGGAACAAAACTATATAGATATATATGCATAGAAAAATCTGGAGGAATACATATCAAGGTAAAAATATTTGTCTCCACATGATTGGAATTGTGGAGATTGCTCTTCTGTGTTTTCTAGTATTTCCATTGTGAAAATCTATAGCTCTTTTTAGAAGTAGGAAAATGTTACTATATTTTTAAACAGCTTTATTAAGATGTAGTTGATATACAATAAATGGCCCATATTTATGGGCATACTATGACAAGGTTTGGTATGTGTATACATCATGAAACCATCACCATATTCAAGGTAATGAGCATAGCTGCCATCCTCAAAACTCCTCTTCCTATCCACAGGCAACTATTGCTCTTCTTGCTGTCACTACAGATTACTTGCATTTTCTAAATAAATAAATAAAAAGTGGGTATTTTTAGTTTTGTTTTATTTCACTCACCACAACTGTTCTGAGATTCACCCAAGTTGTTGCATATATCAATAGATCCTTTGTATTGCTGAATACCACTTCTTGGTATGGATGTACCACAATGTATTTATCCATTTACATGTTGATAGACACTTGAATTGTTTCTAGCTGTTAAATATAGCTGCTATGAACAACCATGTACAAGTCTCGATGTGGAAATATGCCTTCATTTCTTTTGGGTTGCTGGGTCATTGTAACTCTATGTTTAACCATTTGAGGAATTTCCAAGCTGTTTTCCAAAGTGATTGCACCATTTAACGTTCTTAGCACCTGTGCAACTGGAGCTGGGAGTTCTAATTGTTCTAAATCCTCATCAATAGTTGGTGTGGTCAGATTGTTTTTTTTTTTTAATTTTAGATGTTTTAGTAGGTGTGTAGTGGCATCTCATTGGGTTTTAACTTGCATTTCCCTAATGACTAATGGTGTTGAGCATTTTTCATGTATTTGTTTGACATCTTTATATCTTTTTTCATGAAGTGTCAGTTCAAATCTTTTGCCTGTTTTCAGTTGGGTTCTTTACTTTTTTATTTTTGAGTTCTGAGAGTATGCACACTCTGGATATGAGTACTTTTTTCTCACATGTGTGATTGGCATATATTTTCTCCCACTCTGTAGCTTGTATTTTGATGCTTTAAAAAGTGTATTTGAAGAGTAAATTTTCAAAATTTGGTGAAGTCAATTTTATGTATTTTTTTGCACTTTGTCCTCTTTGTGTTCTATTTAAGAAATCGTTGCCTAATTCAAGATCACTATGACTTGCTCCTATGTTTTCTAGAAGCTTTACAGTTTTAGTACTTACATTTAGGTCTATGATTCATTTTGAGTTAATTTTAGAAGATGGAGTGAGGTAGCAGTTCAACTTCATTCTTTTCCATGTGGATATCCAGTTGACCCAGCACCATTTGTTAAAAAATGTTACTCTTTCCCTATTGAATTGTTTTGACACTTTTGTTGAAAAAATACATGTGTGGGCACATTTCTGGACTCTATTCTGTTCTGTTGATCTACATATCCATCTTTATGCCAATACTACAATGTCTTGATTGCTGTAAATTTATAGTAAGTCTTGACATCAGGTTATTGTAAGCCCTCGAACTTTGATCTTCATTGTCAAAAGTATTTTTGCAGTTCTATATCCTTTTCATTTACATGTAAATTTGAGAATCAGCTTGCCAAATTCTACAAAAAAAATATATGCTGGAATTTTTGTTGGGATTACATTGCATCTGTAGAACAATTTGGGAGAATTGTATCTTAACAATATTGAGTCTTCCAATCCATGAACAAGACATACCCATTCATTTACTTAGGTCTTCCTTAATTTCTCTCATCAACATTTTGTAATTTTCAGTGTAGAGGACTTGCACATACTTTTTTAAATTGAAGTATCATTGATATACAATCTTATGAAGGTTTCACATGAACAACATTGTGGTTTCAACATTCACCCATATTATCAAGTCCTCACCTCCCACTGCACTCACTGTCTATCAGTGTAGTAAGATACTGTGGAGTCCTTACTTGTCTCCTTCTCTGCTGTACTGCCTTCCCTGTGACCCACCTATATTGTGATTCTCTTGCACATATTGTAATAAAATTTCTCTATAAGTATTTCAAACTTCTGATGATATTGAAAATGGTAATTTTTTAAATTTTGGTATCATTAATCTACAATTACATGAGGAACATTATGTTTACTAGACTCCCCCATCACCAAGTCCCCACCACAAACCCCATTACAGTCACTGTCCATCAGCGTAGTAAGATGCTGTAGAATCACTACTTGTCTTCTCTGTGTTGCGCAGCCCTCCCCGTGCCCCCCCCGTCATACATGCTAATTATTCTGCCCCCTTTATTCCCCCCCCCTTATCCCTCCCTTCCCACCCATCCTCCCCAACCCCTTCCCCTTTGGTAACTGTTAGTCCATTCTTGGGTTCTGTGTTTCTGCTGCTGTTTTGTTCCTTCAGTTTTTTTCTTTGTTCTTATACTCCACATATGAGTGAAATCATTTGGTACTTGTCTTTCTCCGTCGGGCTTATTTCACTGAGCATAATACCCTCTAACTCCATCCATGTTGTTGCATATGGTAGAATTTCTTTTCTTCTTATGGCTGAATAATATTCCATTGTGTATATGTACCACATCTGCTTTATCCATTCATCTACTGATGGACACCTAGGTTGCTTCCAATTCTTGACTATTGTAAATAGTGCTGCGATAAACATAGGGGTGCATCTGTCTTTTTCGAACTGGGCTGCTGCACTCTTAGGGTAAATTCCCAGAAGTGGAATTCCTTGGTCAAATGGTTTATCTATTTTGAGCATTTTGAGGAACCTCCATACTGCTTTCCTCAATGGTTGAACTAATTTACATTCCCACCTGCAGTATAGTAGGGTTCCCCTTTCTCCACAACCTCGCCAAGATTTGTTGTTGTTTGTCTTTTGGATGGTAGCCATCCTTACTGGTGTGAGGTGATATTTCATTGTGGTTTTAATTTGCATTTCTCTGATGACAAGTGATGTGGAGCATCTTTTCATGTGTCTGTTGGCCTGTAAATGGTAATTTTTATTTAAGTTTTTAGCTATTCGTTGCTAGTTTATAGATATATAATTGGGTTTTTTATGTTGACTTAGTTTCCTGTGAACTTCAGTTCATTAGTTTAGTAGCTTTTTTGTAGTCTTTTGAATATTCTAGATAGGCAATCATATCTGAAAATAGAGATAGTGTTACTTATATCTAATCTGTATGTCTTGTATTTCTTCTTTTTGTCTTACTGTACTCATGAGAACCTCCACTGCAGTGTAAACAGAAGTAGCAAGAGCAGGCACTTCTGCCTCGTGACTAATCTTAGGGTGGAAAATTTTGGTCTTTCAATCTTAAGTATGTGATTAACTATAAGTTCTCAATAGTTGCTCTTTATCAGGTTAAGTACCCCCCCCCTTTTTGGCTATCATTAATCTACAATTACATGAAGAACACTATATTTACCAGGCTCCCCCTCTCACCAGGCCCCTCACCCCACCCCACTACAGTCACTGTCCGTCAGCGTAGCAAGATGCTGTATAATCACCACCTGTCTTCTCTGTGTTGTACAGCCCTCCCCGTACAGCCCCCCCACAACATTATACATACTAATCATAATGCCCCCTTTCTCTTTCCTCGCCCTTATCCCTCCCTTCCCACCCATCATCCCCAGTCCCTTTCCCTTTGGTAACTGTTAGTCCATTCTTGGGTTCTGTGATTCTCCTGCTGTTTCGTTCCTTCAGTTTTTCTTTGTTCTTATACTCCACATATGAGTGAAATCATTTGGTACTTGTATTTCTCTGCCTGGCTTATTTCACAGAGCATAATACCCTCTAGCTCCATCCACGTTGTTGCAAATGGTAGTATTTGTTTTCTTCTTATGGCTGAATAATATTCCATTGTGTATATTTACCACATTTTCTTTATCCATTCATCTACTGATGGACACTTAGGTTGCTTCCATTTCTTGGCTATTGTAAATACTGCTGCAATAAACATAGGGCTGCATCTGTTTTTTTCAAACTGGGGTGCTGCATTCTTAGGGTAAATTCCCAGAAGTGGAATTCCTGGGTCAAACGGTTTTTCTATTTTGAGCATTTTGAGGAACCTCAATACTGCTTTCCTCAATGGTTGAACTAATTTACATTCCCACCAGCAGTATAGGAGGGTTCCCCTTTCTCCACAACCTCACCAAGATTTGCTATTGCTTGTCTTTTGGATTATAGCCATCCTTACTGGTGTGAGGTGATACCTCATTGTGGTTTTAATTTGCATTTCACTGATGACAAGTGATGTGAAGCATCTTTTCATGTGTCTGTTGGCCATCTGAATTTCTTCTTTAGAGAACTGTCTGTTCAGCTCCTCTGCCCATTTTTTTTTTTTGAGAGGGCATCTCTCATATTTATTGATCAAATGGTTGTTCACAACAATAAAATTCAGTATAGGGGGGTCAATGCTCAATGTACAATTTTTAATGCACCTCAAGTGTAATTCTCGTCAGTCTCCAATCTTCTGAAGCATAACGAACAAGTTCTTACATGGTGAACAAATTCTTATATAGTGAATAAATTCTTACATGGTGAACAGTACAAGGGCATTCATCACAGAAACTTTCGGTTTTGATCACGCATTATGACCTATAAACAATCAGGTCAAATATGAATATTCGTTTGATTTTTGTACTTGATTTATATGTGGATCCCACATTTCTCCCTTTCTTCTTCTTATTATTTTTATTTTTAATAAAATGCTGAAGTGGTAGGTAGATGCAAGATAAAGGTAGAAAACATAGTTTAGTGCTATAAGAGGGCAAATGTAGATGATCAGATCATCAGGTGTGTGCCTATCGACTAAGTATTAATCCAGGCTAGACAAGGGCAGCAAAACATCCATGGATGCAGAAGATTTCTCTCAAAGCAGGGGGGGTGAGGTTCTGAGCCTCACCTCTGTTGATCCCCAAATTCTCACCTGATGGCCCCCCTGCGACTGTGCCTGTCTTATGTTGTTCCTCCCTTGAGGAATCTTACCCGTCTCTGGCTAACCAGTCATCTTCCGGGGCCATACAGGGAAATGTAAAGTTGGTAAGTGAGAGAGAAGCAATATTGTTTGAAAAGGTTAGCTTTTACTTCTTTGCAAATTTATGCCCTGTGCCTCTGCCCATTTTTTAATTGGATTATTTGCTTTTTGTTTGTTGAGGTGCATGCGCTCTTTAAATATTTTGTTTGTCAACCCTTTATCAGATCTGTCATTTATGAATATATTCTCCCATATTGTAGGATACCTTTTTGTTCTTTTGATGGTGTCCTTTGCTGTACAGAAGCTTTTCAGCTTGGTATAGTCCCACCTGTTCATTTTTGCTTTTGTTTCCCTTGCCCAGGGGTATATATTCAGGAAGTGTTCACTCATGTTTATGTCTCAGAGATTTTGGACTCTGTTTTTTTCTAAGAGTTTTATGTTTTCATGACTTATGTTCAAGTCTTTGATCCATTTCAAATTTACTTTTGTGTATGGGATTAGACAGTGATCCAGTTTCATTCTCTTACATGTAGCTGTCCAGTTTTGCCAGCACCATCTGTTGAAGAGACTGTCATTTCCCCATTGTATGTGCATGGCCACTTTATCCTATATTAATTGACCATATATGTTTGGGTTAATATCTGGACTCTATATTGTGTTCCACAGGTCTGTAGGTCTGTTCTTGTGCCAGTACCAAATTGTCTTAATTACTATGGCTTTGTAGTAGAGCTTGAAGTTGGGAAGCGAGATGCCCTGTGCTTTATTCTTCCTTCTCAGGATTGCTTTGGCTATTCAGGGTCTTTTGTGGTTCCATATAAATTTTAAAACTATTTGTTCCAGTTTGTTGAAGAATGCTGTTGATATTTTGAAAGGGATTGCAATGAATCTGTAGATTGCTTTAGGCAGGATGGCCATTTGGACAATATTAATTCTTCCTAGCCAAGAGCATGGAATGAGTTTCCATTTGTTAGTGTCCTCTTTAATTTCTCTTAAGAGTGTCTTGTAGTGTTCAGGGTATAGGTCTTTCACTTCCATGGTTATGTTTATTCCTAGGTACTTTATTCTTTTTGATGCAATTGTGTATGGAATTGTTTTCCTGATTTCTCTCCCTGCTAGTTCATCGTTAGTGTATAGGAAAGCAACAGATTTCTGTGTATTAATTTTGTATCCTGCAACTTTGCTGAATTCCAATATTAGTTCTAGTAGTTTTGAAGTGGAGTCTTTAGGGTTTTTTATGTACAATATCATGTCATCTGAAAATAGTGACAGTTTAACTTCTTCTTTCAGATTCTGGATTCCTTGTATTTCTTTGTTTTGTCTGATTGCCGTGGCTAGGACCTCCAGTACCACGTTGAATAACAGTGGGGAGAGTGGGCACCCCTGTTTTTTTCCCGATCTCAGAGGAAAAGCATTCAGCTTCTCACTGTTCAGTATGATGTTGGCTGTGGGTTTATCATATATGGCCTTTATTATGTTGAGGTACTTGCCCTCTATTCCCATTTTGTTGAGAGTTTTTATCATGAATGGATTTTAAATTTTGTCGAATGCTTTTTCAGCATCTATGGAGATGTTCATGTGGTTTTTGTCCTTCTTTTTGTTGATGTGGTGGATGATGTTGATGGATTTTCGAATGTTGTACCATCCTTGCATCCCTGGGATGAATCCCAGTTGGTCATGGTGTATGATCCTTTTGATGTATTTTTGAATTTGATTTGCTAATACTTTATTGAGTTTTTTTGCATCTACGTTCATCAGGGATATTGGTCTGTAGTTTTCTTTTTTGGTGGGGTCTTTGCCTGGTTTTGGTATTAGGGTGATGGTGGCTTCATAGAATGAGTTTTGGAGCAATCCCTCCTCTTCTATTTTTGGAAAACATTAAGGAGAATGGGTATTATGTCTTCTCTGTATGTCTGATAAAATTCCACAGTAAATCCATCTGGCCCGGGGGTTTTGTTCTTGGGTAGTTTTTTGATTGCCACTTCAATTTCATTGTTGGTAATTCTTCTATTTAGATTTTCTGTTTCTTTCTGGGAAAGTCTTGTAAGGTTGTATTTTTCTAGGAATTTGTCCATTTCTCCTAGGTTTTTCAGCTTGTTAGCATGTAGGTTTTCATAGTATTCTCTAATAATTCTTTGTATTTCTGTGGGGTCCTTTGTCATTTTTCCATTCTCCTTTCTAATTCTCTTGATGTGTGTTGATTCTCGTTTTCTCTTAATAAGTCTGGCTAGAGGCTTATGTATTTTATTTTCTCGAAGAACCAGCTCTTGGTTTCATTGATTTTTTCTATTGTTTTATTCTTCTGAATTTTATTTATTTCTTCTCTGATCTTTATTATGTCCCTTCTTCTGCTGACCTTAGGCCTCATTTGTTCCTCTATTTCCAATTTCGATAATTGTGGAATTAGACTATACATTTGGGATTGTTCTTCCTTGTTTAAATATGCTTGGATTGCTATATACTTTCCTCTTAAGACTCCTTTTGGTGCATCCAACAGAAGTTGGGGCTTTGTGTTGCTGTTGTCATTTATTTCCATATATTACTGGATCTCCATTTTAATTTGGTCATTGATCCATTGATTATTTAGGAGCATGTTGTTAAGCCTCCATGTGTTTGTGAGCCTTTTTGCTTTCTTTGTACAATTTATTTCTGTTTTTATACCTTGTGATCTGAAAAGTTGGTTGGTAGAATTTCAATCATTTTGAATTTACTGAGGCTCTTTTTGTGGCCTAGTATGTGGTCTATTCTGGAGAATGTTCAATGTGCACTTGAGAAGAATGTGTATGCTGTTGCTTTTGGATGTAGAGTTCTGTAGATGGCTATTAGGTCCATCTGTTCTAGTGTGTTGTTTAGTGCCTCTGTGTCCTTTCTTATTTTCTGTCTGGTGGATCTGTCCTTTGGAGTGAGTGGTGTGTTGAAGTCTTCCAAAATGACTGCATTGCATTCTATTTCCTCCTTTAATTTTGTTAGAATTTGTTTCAAATATGTTGGTGCTCCTGTATTGGGTGCATATATATTTATAATTTTTATATCCTCTAGTTGGACTGAGCCCTTTGTCATTATGTAATGTCCTTCTTTAGCTCTTGTTACTTTCTTTGTTTTGAGGTCTATTTTGTCTGATACTACTATTGCAACACCTGCTTTTTTCTCCCTGTTCTTTGCATGAAATATCTTTTCCATCCCTTGACTTTTAGTCTGTGCATGTCTTTGGGTTTGAGGTGAGTTTCTTGTAAGCAGCATATAGATAGGTCTTGCTTTTTTATCCATTCTATTACTCTGTGTCTTTTGATTGGTGCATTCAGTCCATTTACATTTAGGCTGATTATTGAAATATGTGTACTTATTGCCATTGCAGGCTTTAGGTTTGTGTTTACCAAAGGTTCAAGGGTAGCTTCTTTACTATCTTACTGTCTAACTTAATTCGCTTATTAATTATTATAAGCACTGTCTAATTATTCTTTTCTTCTCTCCCTTCTTATTCCTCCTTCTCCATTCTTCATATGTTGGGTGTTTTGTTCTGTGCTCTTTTTAGGAGTGCTCCCAGCTAGAGCACTCCCTCTAAGATACCTTGTAGAGGTGGTTTGTGGGAGGCAAATTCTCTTAACTTTTGCTTGTCTGGGAATAGTTTAATCCCTCCTTCATATTTAAATGATAATCGTGCTGTATACAGTATTCTTGTTTCAAGGCTGTTCTGTTTCATTGTTAAATAAATAATGCCATTCTCTTCTGGCCTGTAAGGTTTCTGTTGAGAAGTCTGATGAGAGCCTGATGGGTTTTCCATTGTAGGTTACTTTTTTTTCCTCTCTGGCTGCCTTTAATACTCTGTCCTTGTCTTTGATCTTTGCCATATTAATTATTATGTGTCTTGGTGTTGCCGTCCTTGGGTTCCTTGTCTTGGGAGTTCTGTGTGCTTCTGTGTTCTGAGAGGCCTTTTCCTCCCCCAGTTTGGGGAAGTTTTCAACAATTATTTCTTCTAAGACATTTTCTATCCCTTTTTCTCTCTCCATCCTCTGGTACTCCTATAATGCGAATGTATTTCAGTTTCAATTGGTCACACAGTTCTCTTAATATTCTTTCATTCCTGGAGATCCTTTTATCTCTCTCTGCATCAGCTTCTCTATGTTCCTGTTCCCTTATTTCTAGTCCATTAATGGTCTCTTGCTTCTCATCCATTCTGCTTTGAAGTCCTTCCAGAGATTGTTTTATTTCTGTATTCTCCCTCCTTAGCTCTTGCATATTTCTCTGCAAGTCCATCAGCATGGTTATGACTTTTATTTTGAATTCTTTTTCAGGGAGGTTGGTTAAATCTATCTCCCTAGATTCCTTCTCAGGGGAGGTTATGAAGGATGTCTGGGTTAGTCTGGTCTGGATCAGATTTTTCTGCCTCTTCATGTCGATAGATGCAATGGTACGCTGTTGGCTCGTCTGTCAGCTGGGAGAACCAAGACCGTTTTCACTTGCTCCTGGCCTTTCTTTCCTGGGACAACAGTGACCCCTAGCAGCTTGTGTTGGGCAGTTGCACATAGACTGGGTCTCTGTTGCTTGCCCGGCCACTATGGAGGAAGCTCCCTTTCTGTGGGTGTGGCCAGCCTCAGGCTGCTGCTCTGCTATGGTGGGGCTGTGCTGGAGGGGGAACGGGTGTGGGGCTGTTTATCTCCGTGAGGGGTCTCAGAGCTGTGCTGCTGCCCTGGGGGTTAGGGTGCCTGGAGTTCTCCTGGATTCCCAGCTGCTGGGCTGAGTGTGTCGGGATGCTTCCATCCAGCAATGGGGTTCCTGTCCCTTTAAGAGTTTCAAAAAGCACTTACTTTTCTTTATCCCAGGGGCACTGCCTTTAGGTACCCGTTCGCAGGTTTTACTGTCCCATTTAACTAGTTTCCCGCACTCCTCGCACTGTGTGTCTGCGCTCTGGGGTGTAGATGGCTCGGGCTGGCTATTTAGCGGTCCTGGGCTCCCTCTCCCTCCCCATTCTGACTCCTCACTTCCCACCGGGAGCTGGGGTGAGAGGCTCTTGGGTCCCTCTGGGCCGGGGCTTTTATCTTACCCTCTTTGCCAGGTACTGGGTTCTCGTGGGTGTAGATGTAGTCTGGCTGTTGTCCTGTATCTTCTGGTCTCTCTTTTAGGGTAGTTGCATTTGTTGTATTTTCAAAAATGTATATGTTTTTGGGAGGAGATTCCCACTCTCCTACTCACGCTGCCATCTTGGCTCTGCCTCCCTTAAGTCCCCTTCTATTACTAATTTGTGGAGAGGTTTTATCAAGAATGGATATTGAATTTTGTCAAATGCTTTTTCTGCATCTATTGAGATAATTATATGGGATTGAAAAAGGTAGTCTTGTTATAATTGCAACTGTATTGATTGATTTTTGGATGTTGAACTAACCATGTATTTCTGGGATAAATACTATTTGGTTGTGATGTTTTATCATTTTATATGTTGTTGGATTCAATTTGCTAAAATGTTGCTAAGAGTTTTGTTACTGTATTTATGAAAGATATTCATCTGTAGTTTTCTTGTGATGTCTCTATCTGGTTTTGGTATTAGGGTAATACTGGACTCGAATGAGTTGGAAAGTGTTCCATCTTATTTTTTGTAAGAGTTTGTGTCAGATTGGTATTATATCTTCTTTAAATGTTTGGAATTCATCAGTGAAGGCATCTTGGTTATTCGTTCTATTCCTGAGGACCCTTTCATTTTTAACATTCTGTAGTTCTAATAAGGCCCTTGTCAGAAACCTTTCTGTTTTAGATGTGTGTGTCCCTCCTTCTGTATCCTCATTTCTTGTCTATCCATCTCTGCCTCCTGCCTCTTCCCCAAGCCCTCTATCAGCCAAATGTCTGACAGTGTGAGTTTGTTGATGCTGACCAGCTTCCTTAGAGAACGTTGAGGAAACTGTTTCAATTCATAGTTCCTCCAAGCACTGATGGTTTTTGGTTCAACAACCACCTGTAATATACCTTAGCTACTAGAGTAGATAACTGGTCATGGTCCTAAGCTAGGTGTTGCCAAATCAGTGGGTCAAAGCTAGTAAATAGGGCCAAGTCACCCTTGAAGGACTAGGGCAGGAGTTAGTAGGACTGCATTTTCAGGCATAGCATGGGAACCCCTAAGTGTGAGGCTTTCTAGGCCTCAGTCTTATGAAATTAGGAACTGGATCTCTAGATCTTCTGATTCTAAAAATGGAAGGAATAAGTGATACTAACAGAGAGAAGGAGGCCAAATAACCTAGTAAGTACATAATAAGACAACTCATGTTTTCAATGATTATTTGACTTTACAAGTTTTGACACTCAAAAATAGGTAGCCCCTTAAAGTTGGCACATTTTGAGAGAAGTATGGAAGGGTAAGAATAGGGTTTGTTTATATGTTGAATGCTTGGATAAGAAAGTTCTCTAGTATTGTAGTGTCAACCCAGAAAAACACCACCACATTCTAATGAAGGGGAAAAAAAAACAAACAAACACTGGAAGGATCAAATGTCAGGACAAATGTGAAAATACCTTTGGAATATTTAAATAAAGGCTTCCTACAAATTTGAAGTAAATTTCTAGGTACCATGGATGGATGGTGAGTAGCTACCAAAGTAAATGGGCTTAGAGAGACTGAGCAGGAAGAGAAAGCTTCTCAACGTAGTGTTTGTCAGAAAATGGAAAAAAGTTTGGAATCAGCTTCCCTGAACATGAGCATTTTATCTATTCAGTGGAAAAATGATTATCTTGAATTTAATTCTGGGCACTGCACAAGGTTAGAAAAATAGTTAATGCATGTAGCTCACCTGGAAGTCACTCTCTGGTTACCCACAGACAGAAATGGAGGTCAGGGCTCCTGCCATCTCAGTCCCCAAGGAGGATTAAGGTGTTGCATTTCTTCCTCTTAGAGCTCCCTGGCTGAACCTTGAAGTGCCTTCACTTGCCTCCTCTTAAATGTGTTTCACAAATGCTTTCAGTCATCTGACTAGTATGTGCTGACCATCTGGCCAGATATACCAGCATACCATCAGCACAGTCCTTAGCTGCCTGCCACCTACCCCATATAGTCCCCATGCCCTACCTAAGCCATTCCAACTACCCTCACATTTCCCAACTATGTTTATTCTCTTACCATGTTCTGGGGACTCTGAAAAAGTGTGATGGGGCAGGAGTGGGAAAATTTCTGCCAACAGAGCCTCCAATTCATAGAGCTATTTTCTCCACTTACTGTTGGGTACAACAGTTGGATAGCTAAGCTTCACACCCACCATGGTCTCCTAACCTTATTTGCTATTCTTTCATCACAGTGTGTACCTTGTCAGAAAGCAGGGGCTCTTGAATAGAGCCATCTCTGCTCTCATGCCATGCTTTTCGTTTCTCTCTCATCAACTCTTTCCCCAGCTTTGCCCCTTCTTTGGCTTTACTCCATCATTTCCTCATTTGAGCTTTTGTTAGTCCTCCACAACAAAAGGAATTTGTGAAAGCCTGTAATTTATTCGGAGAGTTTGGCCCTTGGATTATCCTCTCCCCATTTTTCAGCTCAGAGGGACAGCCCAAAGAAGTTGGCTTTTGGCAGCCAAGGAACAAGGAACGTGCTCTCACATGAGTTATTTTCTGAGCAGTCTCTTTGTACTTCAAAGACATTAGCCTGTGAGCCTGGGTAAGGGGCCAGGGCACTAATTAGGCACTTGAGTGAAAAGACTTTGAGCTTAAGGAAACTAGGAAGCTAATAGGCCCAGGATGGAGAGAGAAATGCCAGGATTCTGCTCTTGTACTGATCAGGCCCAACAGAAGCCCAACTGGTTGTGGGTGCCTAGAAGAGGAAAGGAGGGATGTGCCTGCTGAATACAGACATTGTGTTCACTTCAGGTACAGGTCTTTTGAGGCCAACTCTCTGGTAGTAATTAACTCACCTGAGGGTAGTGGTTGAGACTGAAGAAATCTCTGGGAACCAATGGATGAAAGCTGTGGATAGTGGCTTTATACATAGTTCATCCTCGAAGCCCTAGGGCTTTTTTGGACAGAATGTTTATTAGCCAGAAATGAGGCTTTTGCTTAGCACTTAGTGCAGCTATGGGTTGAAAACAATGCCCTCTGCCTGATGAGAAGTTGTGGGGTGCGACCTCTGATTTTCCCAAGTCTGTTTAGAAAGATGGCCCCGTATATCTCCTGTTAAAATGTATAGGCAAATCTTGGAGATATTTCAGGATCAGTTCCAGACCACTGCAATAAAGTGAATACAGCAATCGTGAGTCAAATAAGTTTATTGGCTTTGCTCCATCATTTCCTCATTTGAGCTTTTGTTAGTCCTCCACAACAGGAATTTGTTTCCCAGTGCATATAAAAGTTATATTTACACTATAGTCTGTAAGTGTGAAATCGCATTATGTCTTTAAAAAAACAATGTACATGCTTCAATTAAAAATACTTCATTGCTAAAAAATGCTATCACCTGAACTTTCACTGAGTCATAATCTTTTTGCTGCTGGAGAATCCTGCTTCAGTGTTGATGGCTGCTGATTGATCAGTATGGGTGGGGGCTATCAAAGGCTGGGTGGCTGTGGCAATTTCTTAAAATCAATGAACAATGAGGTTTGTCGTATTGATTGACTCTTCCTTTCACAAACAATTTCTCTGTAGCATGGGATGCCGATTGATAGCATTTTACCTACAGAACTTCTTTCAAAATTGAAGTCAGTCCTTTCAAGCCCTGCCACTGCTTTATCAACTAAATTTATATAATATTCTATACCTTTCAAGTTTGATCATGAGATTGCAGCAATTCAGTTACATCTCTTCAGACTCCAATTCTAATTCTAGTTCTTTCTACTTTTACCACATTTGCAGTTACTTCCTCTGCTGAAGTTTTGAACTCCCCAAAGTTATCCAGGTAGGTTAAAATCCACTTCTTCCAAACTCCTGCCCATGCAGATCTCTTGACCTTTTCCTTTGAAACATGAATGCTCATGAATCATGAATGGCATCTAGACTGGTGAATCCTTTCCAGAAAGTTTTCAATTTCCTTTTCCCAGATCCATCAGAGCAATAACTGTCTATGGTAGCTGTAGCCTTATGAAATGTATATACTAAATAATAAGACTTGAAAGTTGAAAGTACTCCTTGATCTATGGACTGAAGAATGGATGTTATGTTATCAGGCATGAAAATAACATTAATCTTACTGTATATCTCCATCAGAGCTCTTGAGTAACCAGGGGCATTGTCAATGAGCAGTGATATTTTGAAAGAAATCTTTTTTTTTCTGAACAGTAGGCCTCAATAGGGGGCTTAAACTATTCAGTAAACCATATTGTAAACAGATCTGCTGTCATCCAAGCTTTGTTATCCCACTAATAGAATCCAGGGGGTGTGTATTTAGCATTATTCTAAAGGATCCTACAATTTTGAGAATGGTAAATGAGCCTTAGCCCCTAACAAGGGAGTTAGCCTGTCCTTGGAAGCTTTGAAGCCAGCTGTTAGCTTCTCCTCTCTAGCTATGAAAGTCCTACATGGCATATTCTTCCAGTATAAGGCCATTTTGTCTACACTGAAAATCTGTTTAGTACAGCCGCCTTCACTAATGATCTTAGCTAGATCTTCTGGACAACTTGCTCCAGCTTCTACATCAGTACTTGCTGCTTTATCTTGCATTTTGATGTTATGGAAAGGGCGTATTTCCTTAAATCCCAGGAATTACCTTTTTGTAGCTTCTAAGTTTTATTCTGCAGATTCCTCATTTCTCTCAGCCTTCATCAAATTAAAGAGAGTTAGGGATTTACTCTGGATTAGGCTTTAATGTAAAGTTATGTTGTGGCTGATTTGATATATCCAGACCACTAAAACTTTCTCCATATCAGCAATGAGGCTGTTTTGCTTTCTTATCATTCATGAGCTCCCTGGAGGAGCACTTTTAATTTCTTTCAAGAACTTTTCCTTTGCATCCACAACTTGGGTAACTGTTTGGTTCAAGAGGCCTAGTTTTCAGCCTATCTCGGCTTTTGACATGCCTTCCTCAGTAAGGTTAATCATTTCTAGGTTTTGATTTAAAGTGAGAGATGTGCAACTCTTCCTTTCACTTGAAGACTTAGAAGCATTGGAGGGTTATTAATTGGCCTAATTTCAATATTTTTGTATCTCAGAGGATAGAGAAACCCAAGGAGAGGAGGGGAGAGATATGGGGGAATGGCAGGTTATTGATGCATTCAGAACACATATAACATTTATTGATTAAGTTCACTGTCTTGTGCAAAGTTTGTTGTGTCCCAAAACAATTACAATAGTAACAGCAAAGATCACTGGTCACAGATCACCATAACAAATACAGTAATTGTGAAAAAATTTTAAGTATTGAGAGAATTACCAAAATGTGACACAGAGACACAAAGTGAGCAAATTCTGTTGGAGAAATGGTGCCAATAGACTTGGTCAATGCAGGGTTGCTGCAAACATTCAATTTGTAAAAAAACAGTGTCTATGAAGTGCAATAAAGTGAATTCAGAACGGTAAAATAAGGCATGCCTGTTCTTTTCACCCTTCCCAACTTTCCCACACCTTAGCTGCTTCACTGAAATCTCTGTCTTCCTCATATGAGAGCACAGGGGATATAGGGAACAATAAAAACTCCCTAGTTTTGAATCCAGGATTGTGAAGACTGCTAAAAAAATCTCTACTCATGTCCTGTGTTTCCCCCAAAAAAGGAAATTGAGTGCAAGAAAGGTGAAGGGTAACCAGTAGCATTCATTTATCATTAATGTGTCTGTAATTATAATCATAATTATGATTATTGGTTCTTTTAAAAAATATATAGTAGAACTATGTGACCAATCCAAAAGGAATAATATTCGTATTATAGGGGTACCAGAAGAAGAAGAAAGAGGAAAAGGGATAGAAAGTCTCTTTGAAGAAATAATTGCTGAAAACTTCCCCAAACTGGGGGAGGAAATAATCGAACAGATCATGGAATTACACAGAACCCCCAACAGAAAGGATCCAAGGAGGACAACACCAAGACATATAGCAATTAAAATGGCAAGGATCAAGGACAAGGAAAGAGTTTTAAAGGCAGCTAGAGAGAAAAAGGTCACCTATAAAGGAAAACCCATCAGGCTAACATCAGACTTCTCGACAGAAACCCTACAGGCCAGAAGAGAATGGCATATATACTTAATGCAATGAAACAGAAGGGCCTTGAACCAAGGATACTGTATCCAGCACAACTATCATTTAAATATGATGGCAGGATTAAACAATTCTCAGACAAGCAAAAGCTGAGGGAATTTGCTTCCCACAAACCACCTCTACAAGGCATCCTACAGGGACAGCTCTAGATGGGAGCACTCCTAAAAAGAGCAGAACAAAACATACAACATATGAAGAATGGAGGAGGAAGAATAAGAAGGGAGAGAAGAAAAGAATCTCCAGACAGTGTATATAACAGCTCAATAAGCAAGCTAAGTTAAGCAGTAAGATACTAAAGAGGCTAACCTTGAACCTTTGGTAACCACAAATCTAAAGCCTGCAATGGCAATAAGTACATATCTCTCAATAGTCACCCTAAATGTAAATGGACTTAATGCACCAATCAAATGACACAGAGTAATAGAATGGATGAAAAAGCAAGACCCATCTATATGCTGCTTACAAGAAACTCACCTCAAACCCAAAGACAAGCACAGACTAAAAGTCAAGGGATGGAAAAACATATTTCAGGCAAACAACAGTGAGAAGAAAGCAGGGGTTGCAGTACTAATATCAGACAAAATAGACTTCAAAACAAAGAAAGTAACAAGAGATAAAGAAGGATACTACATAATGATAAAGGGCTCAGTCCAACAAGAGGATATAACCATTCTAAATATATATGCACCCAATACAGGAGCACCAGCATATGTGAAACAAATACTAACAGAACTAAAGAGGGAAATAGACTGCAATGCATTCATTTTAGGAGACTTCAACACACCACTCACCCCAAAGGATAGATCCACCAGGCAGAAAATAAGTAAGGACACACAGGCACTGATCAACACACTAGAACAGATGGACCTAATAGACACCTATAGAACTCTACGTCCAAAAGCAACAGGATATACATTCTTCTCAAGTGCACATGGAACATTCTCCAGAATAGACCACATACTAGCTCACAAAAAGAGCCTCAGTAAATTTCAAAATATTGAAATTCTACCAACCAATTTTTCAGACCACAAAGGTATAAAAGTAGAAATAAATTCTACAAAGAAAACAAAAAGGCTCACAAACACATGGAGGCTTAACAACATGCTTCTAAATAATCAATGGATCAATGAACAAATCAAAATAGAGATCAAGGAATATATAGAAACAAATGACAACAACAACACAAAGCCCCAACTTCTGTGAGACACAGCAAAAGCAGTCTTAAGAGGAAAGTATATAGCAATCCAGGCACACTTGAAGAAGGAAGAACAATCCCAAATGAATAGTCTAACATCACAATTATCAAAACTGGAAAAAGAAGAACAAATGAGGCCTAAAGTCAGCAGAAGGAGGGACATAATAAAGATCAGAGAAGAAATAAACAAAATTGAGAAGAATAAAACAATAGCAAAAATCAACTAAACCAAGAGCTGGTTCTTTGAGAAAATAAACAAAATAGATAAGCCTCTAGCCCAACTTATTAAGAGAAAAAGAGAATCAACACAAATCAACATAATCAGAAATGAGAATGGAAAAATCACGACAGACTCCACAGAAATACAAAGAATTATTAAAGACTACTATGAAAACCTATATGCCAACAAGCTGGAAAACCTAGAAGAAATGGACAACTTCATAGAAAAATACAACCTCCCAAGACTGACCAAGGAAGAAACACAAAAGTTAAACAAACCAATTACGAGCAAAGAAATTGAAATAGTAATCAAAAACTACCCAAGAACAAAACCCCGGGGCCGGACGGATTTACCTCGGAATTTTATCAGACACACAGAGAAGACATAATACCCATTCTCCTTAAAGTGTTCCAAAAAATAGAAGAGGAGGGAATACTCCCAAACTCATTCTATGAAGCCAACATCACCCTAATACCAAAACCAGGCAAAGACCCCACCAAAAAAGAAAATTACAGACCAATATCCCTGATGAATGTAGATGCAAAAATACTCAATAAAATATTAGCAAACAGAATTCAACAGTATATCAAAAGGATCATACACCATGACCAACTGGGATTCATCCCAGGGATGCAAGGATGGTACAACATTCAAAAATCCATCAACATCATCCACCACATCAACAAAAAGAAAGACAAAAACCACATGATCATCTCCATAGATGCTGAAAAAGCATTTGACAAAATTCAACATCCATTCATGATAAAAACTCTCAGCAAAATGGGAATAGAGGGCAAGTACCTCAACATAATAAAGGCCATACATGATAAACCCACAGCCAGCATTATACTGAACAGCGAGAAGCTGAAAGCATTTCCTCTGAGATCGGGAACAAGACAGGGATGCCCACTCTCCCCACTGTTATTTAACATAGTACTGGAGGTCCTAGCCACGGCAATCAGACAAAACAAAGAAATACAAGGAATCCAGATTGGTAAAGAAGAAGTTAAACTGTCACTATTTGCAGATGATATGATACTGTACATAAAAAACCCTAAAGACTCCACTCCAAAACTACTAGAACTGATATCGGAATACAGCAAAGTTGCAGGATACAAAATTAACACACAGAAATCTGTAGCTTTCCTATACACTAACAATGAATCAATAGAAAGAGAAATCAGGAAAACAATTCCATTCACCATTGCATCAAAAAGAATAAAATACCTAGGGATAAACCTAACCAAAGAAGTGAAAGACTTATGCTCTGAAAACTACAAGTCACTCTTAAGAGAAACTAAAGGGGACACTGATAAATGAAAACTCATCCCATGCTCATGGCTAGGAAGAATTAATATCGTCAAAATGGCCATCCTGCCCAAAGGAATATACAGATTTGATGCAATCCCTCTCAAATTACCAGCAACATTCTTCAATGAATTGGAACAAATAATTCAAAAATTCATATGGAAACACCAAAGACCCTGAATAGCCAAAGCAATCCTGAAAAAAAAGAATAAAGTAGGGGGGATATCACTCCCCAACTTCAAGCTCTACTACAAAGCTATAGTAATCAAGACAATTTGGTACTGGCACAAGAACAGAGCCACAGACCAGTGGAACAGATTAGAGACTCCAGAAATTAACCCAAACATATATGGTCAATTAATATTTGATAAAGGAGCCATGGACATACAATGGCAAAATGACAGTCTCTTCAACAGATGGTGCTGGCAAAACTGGACAGCTACATGTAGGAGAATGAAACTGGACCATTGTCTAACCCCATATACAAAAGTAAACTCAAAATGGATCAAAGTCCTGAATGTAAGTCATGAAACCATTAAACTCTTGGAAAAAAACATAGGCAAAAACCTCTTAGACATAAACATGAGTGACCTCTTCTTGAACATATCTCCCCAGGCAAGGAAACAACAGCAAAAATGAGCAAGTGGGACTATATTAAGCTGAAAAGCTTCTGTACAGCGAAAGACACCATCAATAGAACAAAAAGGAACCCTACAGTATGGGGGAATATGTTTGAAAATGACACATCCGATAAAGGCTTGATGTCCAGAATATATAAAGAGCTCACACACCTCAACAAACAAAAAACAAATAATCCAATTAAAAAATGGGCAGAGGAACTGAACAGACAGTTCTCTAAAAAAGAAATACAGATGGCTAACAGACACATGAAAAGATGCTCCACATCGCTAATTATCAGAGAAATGCAAATGAAAACTACAATGAGGTATCACCTCACACCAGTAAGGATAGCTGCCATCCAAAAGACAAACAACAACAAATGTTGGCGAGGCTGTGGAGAAAGGGGAACCCTCCTACACTGCTGGTGGGAATGTAAATTAGTTCAACCATTGTGGAAAGCAGTATGGAGGTTCATCAAAATGCTCAAAACAGACTTACCATTTGACCCAGGAATTCCACTCCTAGGAATTTACCCTAAGAACACAGCAATCAAGTTTGAGAAAGACAGATGCACCCCTATGTTTATCGCAGCACTATTTACAATAGCCAAGAATTGGAAGCAACCTAAATGTCCATCGGTAGATGAATGGATAAAGAAGATGTGGTACATATACACAATGGAATACTACTCAGCCATAAGAGGTGGAAAAATCTAACCATTTGCAGCAACATGGATGGAGCTGTAGAGTATTATGCTCAGTGAAATAAGCCAAGTGGAGAAAGAGAAATACCAAATGATTTCACTCATCTGAGGAGTATAAGAACAAAGGAAAAACTGAAGGAACAAAACAGCAGCGGAATTACAGAACCCAAAAATGGACTAACAGGTACCAAAGGGAAAGGAACTGGGGAGGATGGGTGGTCAGGGAGGGATAAGGGGGGGAAAGAAGAAGGGGGTTATTAAGATTAGCATGCATGGGGGGAGAGGGAGAAAGGGGAGGGAGGGCTATACAACACAGAGAGGACAAGTAGTGATTCTACAACATTTTGCTAAGCTGATGGACAGTAACCGTAATGTGGTTGTTAGGGGGGACCTGATATAGGGGAGAGCATAATAAACATAGTATTCTTCATGTAAGTGCAGATTAAAGATTAAAAAAAAGAAAGAAAGAAAGGGGGATTACTCCTTGATAGGATAAAACTATTGGTAAATCAAAGATTAATGCATGCTTTAAATATCCTTAATGTTGATCACTTAAAGGGTGTCAGATGATCAGCTATGGAGGTACTCTTTTCTGATAATATTCCTTTCTCTTAATAAAAAAAAAAGCAGCTCCTGTGTGCTGACCTCCAATGAGTTCTGCACAGTGGTATAGAGGGCATGTCAAAGTGTGGGCAAAGGGTCTGTTTGTTTCTATGCAGAAGATCAAGGCCTAGCTTGGATACCCAGAAAATGAACTAAGATATGATATGAGGAGGAGCTTCCGGCATCAGCACTCTCTGGAGGACTTGTGCCAGGGGGATGATCATCAAAAAGCCTCCACAGGGATCTGGGCGATGCTGCGGTTGTGGCTGCATCCACCCCACCGTTTCCTGGACTTGCCATTGGAATGAGGAGGGAGATGTCTAGGCTGGCATGTGCATACAGTGAGACAACGAATTTGACCGGATCTGTACTGTTGGAACTCAACCAGGAGTTGGGAGGGGTGCAAGTTGTAGCACTCCAAAATCTTATGACTATAGACTATCTACGGTTAAAAGAACATATGGGATGTGAACAGATCCCAGAAATGGGCTGCTTTAATTTGTCTGATTTCTCTCAGACTGTTCCACTACAGTTGGACAATATCCATCATATCATAGACAAATTTTCACAAAGGCCTAGGGTGCCTAAATGGTTTTCTTGGCTTCACTGGAGATGGCTGGTAATTATAGATTTGCTTAGTTTATGTCACCGTATTCCTATTATGTTAATATGTGAGCGCAAATTAGTTGGTAGTTTAAAATCTATACATGCTTAAGGTACTCTACAAGAAGATGTCAAAGAAATAATAAATCCTCCCATGTTTTCTTCCATATGCTACCTCTATAGCTTTTCTTGTTCCTTCCTAATTACAACCCTTAAATAGAATTTGTGCCTCATATCGAATTTACTGAGTATTATAATTCCTCCAGGCGGTAAAGATACCTCGAGACAAGTGCTGGGCATAGAACCCACAGGGCAGAAATCTGCAAAGAAGTAAAAAGCTAACCTTTTCAAACAATATGGCTTCTCTCTCACTTACCAACTTTACATTTCCCTGTATTGCCTCGGAAGATGACTGGTTAGCCAGAGACGGTTAAGATTCCTCAAGGGAGGAACAACCTAAGACAGGAACAGTCACAGGGGGGCCATCAGGTGAGAAATTGGGGATCAACAGAGGTGAGGCTCAGAACCTCACCCCCCCTGTTTTGAGAGAATTCTTCTACATCTGTGGATGTTTTGCTGCCCTTGTCTAGCTTGGATTAATACTTAGTCTATAGGCACACACCTGATCATCTACATTTGCCCTCTTACAGCACTAAACTGTTTTCTACCTTTATCTTGCATCTACCTACCACTTCAGCATTTTATTAAAAATAATAATAATAATAATAATAAAGGGAGAAATGTGGGATCAACATATAAATCAAGTATAAAAATCAAACGAATATTCATATTTGACCTGATTGTTTATAGTTCATAATGTGTGATCAAAACCGAAAGTTTCTGTGATGAATGCCCTGGTACTGTTCACCATGTAAGAATTTATTCACTATGTAAGAATTCGTTCACCATGTAAGAACTTGTTTGTTATGCTTCAGAAGATTGGAGAGTGATGAGAATTAGGCTTGAGATGGATTAATGATTGTACATTGAGCATAACCCCCCTATACAGAATTTTACTGTTGTTAACAACCATTTGATCAATAAATATGAGAGATGCCCTCTCAAAAAATATATATATATATATAGTAATCTCTTGATTATTTTTCTTTTACTAAATTTCCTCTGACAATCGTTCCCACTAACATTCCTTTAAATACTTTCTCTTATATCATGCTGTGGGAAAGTTGGGGTTCCTATGGCCAGGATCCTCACTGAACTTAAACCACCTGATGATGTAACTGGCCTGCTGCTAGGCTACCGCTTCCACACCTTTAGGCAATAAGCTACTATTGCGCTATATAGAAAGCTCTGCTCTGGGCGGAGGCAGAGACGCTAGTGCTTGACCTCCCGCTGGGAGAACAGCGGGATAAAAACCCTTTCACCCCAAAGAACGTCTTGCTGTCAATTTCTTTGGTCACATTGAATCCATAGCGAACTTGCCCGGGGCTGAAACCCGTTGGCAAGACACATGCTATTTGTCTTCATTCATTAATCTAGCTATTAAATTATGTTTTTTCCCCTTAATATAGGAAATTTTCCTTCACTTGGAATATCTAACTTCTCGGAAAATCTCTAAATAGGAAAGTTTACTTTGGTCTTGAACTATTAGATTTATACATTTTAATGCCCTGTTTTTAAAAACATTTTCCTTATTCTACAGTTAGAGCCTATAAGTCAAGGATTGTATGTCATTCATTTAGCATCCTTAATACTTGCAGGACAACCATATGTCTGGGCCAGAGAGGATGTTGAGTAACTGTTGAATAAATGAATAACATATATGGATGGTTTCATTTTGTTTCTTTTTTTGGTATCATTAATCTACAATTACATGAGAAACATTATGTTTACTAGACTCCTCCATTACCAAGTCCCCCCCACAAACCCTATTACAGTCACTGTTTATCAGTGTAGTAAGATGCTGTAGAATTACTACTTGTCTTCTCTGTGTTGCACAACCCTCCCCATGCCCCCCCACATTATACATGCTAAGCATAATGCCCCCCTTCTTTTTTTCCCCCCTTATCCCTCCCTTCCCACCTATCCTGCCCAGTCTCTTTCTCTTTGGTAACTGTTAGTCCATTCTTGGGTTTTGTGAGTCTGCTGCTGTTTTGTTCCTTCAATTATTTCTTTGTTCTTATACTCCACATATGAATGAAATCAATTGGCACCTGTCTTTCTCCACCTGGCTTATTTCACTGAGCATAATACCCTCTAGCTCGGATGGCTTCATTTTTAAAAATATACATTTAACATTAAAATCTGTATCAAGGTACTTTCCTTATTCCTCCCATAACATATGGGTAAAAAACACTGGCATTACATATAAACCAAATATAACACCATGGGGAAATGTATCCCATTTGACCTTTACCAGCAAAGACTTAGTAGGGAACCTAAACTTCTGCACTCATCCAGCTGTAACAAGGGGCCCCAACCTCCCCTTGCCATGCCAAGGTAGTATCAGGGAAAACTAGAAAGGGAGCTAGAAATTTCATTCCCTTGGTGGTATCAAGGCCTTCTCCTCCCCCATGATGTCAGTGGAGACCATGCAGAGAGCCTGGACTTTCACTGTCATAGTGTAACCTTCAACTCTCCTCCTATTCCTGGAGAGGTGTCAAGGTATTGTCAGTAAAGGCCAAGTGGGAAATTATGACTTTTGCCATTGCTTAGTATAGTATTATTTGAAGCAACATGGGAAATAGTAACAAGGGGTCCCTTCCCCTGCCAGCCAGGAAAATATCAGAGGAAGGCCACTGGGGATCTTAAACACCAAGCCCTGCTTAGCAGTAACAAGGCACCTATACTCCCCAGGGTGTCAATGGGGGCTAAGCAGAGAACTTGAACTTCCCCTATCTCTTCCATCCCATCTAACAATAATGAGGTGGAACCTCACTGGCATGGTGTCATAGTAGGCCTACTAAAACACCAGAGTCTCATAATATAATATCCAAATTGTCCAGGATACAATAGAAAATCACTTATCACACAAAAGACTAGGAAAATCTTAACTTCAATGAGAAAAGACAATCAACTGACACCAACATCAAGATGACACATGTGATAGAATAATTTGACAAGGATTTTCAACAAGCAATTACGACCATACTTGAAACAAATGAAACAATATTAAGTTTCAATAAATAAATAGAAGCTATAAAGAAGAAACAAATGGAAATTTTAGAGCAAAAAAATACAACTAAAATAATAATAGTAAAAACAACCTCATTGGATGGACTCCATGAAAGAATGGGGAGGTCAGAGGAAAGAATCAGTGAACTTGAATATAGAACGAGAGAAGTTATCTAATCTTCACAACAGACAGAAAATAAATTGGAAAAAAAACTGAACAGAGCCTCAAGGAACTGTGGGGCTATAACAAAGGTTGTAACATTCCTGTCATCAGAGAAGTCCTGGATGAAGGGGAAAAAATGTGGGGCTAAAAAAGTACTAAAAAAAATGGCTGAAAAATCCTAATTCGCAAATTTGCCAAGACAAACTTAGAATATCAAAAAGCTGAGTGAATCACAAAGAAGAGGAACTTGAATAAATCTATGCCAGAACACATCATAGACAAACTTTTGAAATCTAAATACACACACACGCACAAAATCTTGAAAACATTGAGAAAGAAATGACACCTAAACTTAAGAGACAAACTCTCAAGTGATTTCTCATCAGAAACCATGGAGGGCAGAAGGAAGAAGTGGCACACATTTCTTTTTTTTGAGAGGGCATCTCTCATATTTATTGATCATATGGTTGTTAACAACAATAAAATTCTGTATAGGTGACTCAATGCACAATCATTAATCAACCCCAAGCCTAATTCTCAACAGTCTCCAATCTTCTGAAGCATAATGAACAAGTTCTTACATGGTGAACAAGTTCTTACATAGTGAATAAGTTCTTATATGGTGAACAGTGTAAGGGCAGTCATCACCACAGAAACTTTCGGTTTTGATCACGCATCATGAACTATAAACAATCAGGTCAATTATGATTATTCGTTTGATTTTTATACTTGATTTATATGTGAATCCCACATTTCTCCCTTATTATTATTATTTTATTATTTTTAATAAAATGCTGAAGTGGTAGGTAGATGCAAGATAAAGGTAGAAAACATAGTTTAGTGCTGTAAGAGGGCAAATGTAGATGATCAGGTGTGTGCCTATAGACTAAGTATTAATCCAAGCTAGACAAGGGCAACAAAACATCCACAGATGCAGAAGATTTCTCTCAAAACAGGGGGCGTGAGGTTCTAAGCCTCACCTCTGTTGATCCCCAATTTCTCACCTGATGGCCCCCCTGCGACTGTGCCTGTCTTAGGTTGTTCCTCCCTTGAGGAATCTTACCTGTCTCTGGCTAACCAGTCATCTTCTGGGGCCATACAGGGAAATGTAAAGTTGGTAAGTGAGAGAGAAGCAATATTGTTTGAAAAGGTTAGCTTTTTACTTTTTTGTAGATTTACGCCCTGTGGCTTCTATGCCTTGCATTTGTCTTGAGGTATCTTTACCACTTGGAAGAATTATGATACTCGGTAATTTTGATATGAGGTACGAATTCTACTTAGGGGTTGTAATTATGAAGGAAGAAGAGAAGCTATAGAAGTAGCAGATGGAAGAAAACATGGGAAGATTTATTATTTCTTTGACATATCTTCTTGTAGTGTAACATAAACATGTATAGGTTTTAAATTACTAATTAAATTGCATGCACACGTTAACATAACAGGAATACAGCTACATAACCAAAGCAGACCTACAATTACAACCATAGTGGCACACATTTTTTAAGTGCTGGAAGAAAAGAACTGTCAACCCAGAATTGCACAGATAGTGAAAATATCCTTCAGGAATAAAGGGGGAAATCAAGGCAATCTCAGATGAAGGAAAGCCAAAAAAACTTGTCATCAGCAGACCTACCCTAAAAGAATGGTCAAAGAAATTTTGTAATCAGAAAGGGAACAATAAAAGAAGGAATCTTAGAAAATAAAGAAGAACAATGAAAAGAGTAAAATTATGGGTAAATACAAGACTTTCCTTCTCCTCTTTTGTTTTCTAAATTATGCTTAACAGTTGAAACAAAAATCATAATGATTCCTGATGTGGTTATTAATTTATATAGAGGAAATATTTAAGACAATTATATTATAAATGGGAAAAGGTGAAGAGACATAAAGGAGGGTAGATTTTTGCACTCCATTCAAACTATTGAAATGTCAACATCAGTAAATTGTGATGAGTTATATAGATGGAATGTAGTAGCTAGCGCAACCACTTAAAAAGGTACACAAAGGGATAGACTCAAGAGCACTATAAATAAATCAAAGCGGAACTCTAAAAATCTTTTAAAAGAACCTACAGGCCGGCAGAGAAAAAGGAATAGAGGAATAAAAAACAGAGGGAACAAACAGAAAACGAACATAAAATGACCCTAACATATTAATAATTTTGCCCATTGTAAATGGTCTAAATGTCAATTAAAAGACAGAGATTGGCAAAGTGGATTAAAAAAAAATCATGCCCCAGTAAGAAAGTCAGTTCAATATGTAGTTCCAGGGAATTATGCTGGTTGAAAAAGCCAATATCAAAAGGTCACATATTGTATGACTCCACTTATATAACTTACTTGAAATAATATTATAGAGATGGAAAACAAATTAGTGGTTGTGAGGAGTTAGGGATGATGGGGAAGTGGTCTGGGTGTGACTATGAAGGAGTAGTGCAAAGATCTTTGTGGTGATGGAGTAGTTCTGTGTTTCTACTGCAGTGGTGGTGAGGTGCATCTACACATGTTAAAAATGATATAGAACTATACACATACATTGTACCAATGTCAATTTCCTAGTTTTGATATTGTAGTATAGTTACATAAGATGTAACCATAGGAGGAAACTGGGTGAAGGGTTTATGGGACCTCTCTGGATTATCTTGGCTATTTCCTATGAATATATAAATAATTCAAACGTTAAAAGTTAAGAAAAGCCCAAACAGATTAATTTTTTAAAAATCTATATAAAAAATCCTACAGCTAACATCATACTTAGTGATGAGAAAGTTGTAGCTTTCTCACTAAGATTAGCTACAAGGCTACCACTCCTTTTCAAATCATACTGGAAGGTCTAGTTAATGTAATAATACAGGAAAATGAAATAACAGGTATACACATTGGGAAGGACAACATAAAACTTTCATTGTTCACTGATGACATGATCATCTATATAGACAATCTGGAAGAATCAACAAAAAAAACCCTCCTGGAGCTAATAAGTGATTATAGTAAGGTTGCAGATTATAAGGTTATTATTCAAAAGTCAATTACTTTCCTATATACTAGAATGAACTAGTGAAATTTGACATTTCAAAAATGAATGTTATTTATATTAGCCCCCCCCAAAATTAAATACTTAGGTATAAATCTAACAAAATATGTGCAAAATCTATACAAGGAAAAGTACAAAACTCTGATGAACAAAATCAAGGAAGAATTAAATAAATGGAGAAATATTTCATGTTCATGCATAGGAATACTCAGTATTGTCAGGATGTAAGTTCTTCCTAACTTGATACATAAATTCAATGCAATTCCATTTAAAATCCCAGCAAGTTATTTTGTGGATATAAACAAACTGATTCTAAAGTTTACATGGAGAAGCAAAAGACTCCATATAGCTAACACAGTATTGGAAGAGATGAACAAAGTAGGAGGACTGTCACTACCCAACTTCAAGACTTACTATAAAGCTACAATCAAGACAGTGTGGTATTGGTGGAAGAACAGACAAATAGATCAATGGAACAGAATAGAGAGCCTAGAAATAGATCCACATTAATATAGCCAACTGATCTTTGACAAAGAAGCAAAGGCAATACAATGGAGCAAGGATAGTCTTTTCAACAAATGGTGCTGAAACAATTGGACCTCCACATGCAAAAAAAAAAAAATGAATCCAAACACAGACAGACCTTACACCCTTCTAAAAAAATAACTCTGAATGGATCACAGACCTAAATGTAAAACACAAAACTCTAAAACTCCTAGAAAATAACACATGAGAAAACCTAGATGATCTTGGGTATAGTGATGACTTTTTTAGATGCAACGCCAAAGGCATGAGCCATAAAATAAAGAATTGATAAGGTAGACTTCATTAAAATTAAAAACTTTTGCTCTGTGAAAGACAATGTCAAGGAAAAGATAAACCACAGACCGGGAGAAAAAATTTTGTGAAGATATATCTGATAAAGGACTGTTATTCAAAATATATAAAGAACTCTTAAAACTAAACAATAAGATGGACAACCCAGTTAAAAAATGGGCTAAAAACTTTAACAGATACCTTATCAAAGAAAATATACAGATGACTAATAAACATACAAAAAGCTAGTCAACATGATATGTCATCACGGAAATGCAAATGAAAACAAGATACCACTATATACCTATTAAAGTGGCCAAAATCCGGTACACCACCACCAAATGCTGACAAGGATGTGGAGCAACAAGAACTCTCTTATTGCTGGAGGGAATACAAAATGGTACAGCCACGTTGGAAGACAGCTTGGCAGTTTCTTATAAAACTAAATAATATAACGCTCATGCTTCTTATTATTTAACCAGATGAAACAAAACCTTAGGTCACACCAAAATTTCTACACAGATGTTTACAGCGGCTTCATTCTGCATTGCCAAAACATGGAAGCAACCAGGATATCCTTCAGTAGGTGACTTGATAAATAAACTGCGGTATATCCAGACAATGGAATTGTATTCAGTGCTAAAAATAAATGAGCTATCAAGCCATGAAAGGACATGGGGGGAACCTTAAATGCATTTAACTAGGTGAAAGATGCCAATCTGAAAAATCTACATATTATATGATTCCAACTATATAACATTCTGGAAAAGGCAACGCTATGGAGACAATAAAAAGATTAGTGGTTTCCAGAGGTTGGTGCAGGGTAAGAATGAATAGGTGGAACAAGATATTTAGTGTAGTAAAAATATTCTGTATGATACTATAATTATGGATACATGTCATTACCAAAAATGCTATATCAAATATACTTTAAACTTCTTTGACTGTACAAAAGATATTTTCAAGCCCAATCATCAGTTTTCAGTTTATTGTAGATATTCAGCGAGAGCAAATAATGGTGACATCTGGTTGACTAAATGTCAGTAAGATTATCTACTGAATTCAAGTATTTTTTCCCTGTTTGATGACACACTTGAATTATTTTCTTGAAAATCTAGCCAGAATAAAGATGTATACATCATAAATGAGATCTCCCACTGGCACTTCCTTCTTCCCTGCCCCCTCTCCTTTTTCGTAACTTCATATTTATCAAGGTATAATTTAGATATGGTAATATTCACCCTTTTCATATGGTTCTATGAATTTTGACAAAAGAACAATCACTGTAGTTAAGATATATAACATTTCATCATTCCAAAAAGTTTCCTTGTGCTCCTCAATAATGAATCCTCCCTTCCTCCTGGCAACCACTGACCTGTTTGTCCCCATAGCTTTGGCTTATCCAGGATTTCATATGAATAGAATCATTTGTGTCTCACTTTTTTCCCTTAGCATTAATGCCTTTGAGAATTGTCCAAGTTGTTGCTTGTATCAATAGTTTATTCCTGTATATTGCAGAGTTGTACTCATTGTATTGATGTATATGCGCATTTACCCATGAACTATATTAAGTATATTTTGAGTTATTGTCAACTTTTGGCAGTTCAGAAAAAGCTGCTATAAACATCCAGGTACAGGTTTTTTGTGTGAACATTTATCTTGGTTGAATACCTAGGAGTGGGATTTCAAGGTCATATGGTAATTGTATGTTTAATTTAAAAGAAATTGCCAAACTGTTCTCCAAAGTAGGTATACCATTTTGCATTCCCACCAGCAACATATGAGATTTCTAGTTTCTGTACATCTTCACCAGTACTAGGTATTGTCATTTTTTAAAAGGCTTTTCAGTGGGTATGTAGGGGTAATTCATTCATTGTGGTTTTAATATTAATTTACTGAATGATTAACAATATGAGCATCTTTTCATGTACTTAATTGCCATTTATATTGTTTGTTTGTGTGTTTGTGTCCAATATCTGTTCAAAGCTTTTGACCATGTTTAAAATTGGATTTCTTGCTTTCTTCTTATTGAGTTGTGAGAGTCAACTCACACTTGTATTCTGGATACTAGTCTTTTATCAGATGTGTGTGTTATAAATATTTTTCCTAGCTTGTGGCTTGCCTTTTCATTTTCATAACAGTACTTTTCAAAAAGCAAAAGCTTTAAATTTTTATGAAGTCCAGAGAAGAAAAATAACGACTCTATAGCCTCTTACTACACTGATGGACAGTGATTGCAGTGGGGTAGGGGGGCACTTGATAATATGGGTGAAAGTTGAAACCACAATGTTGCTCATGTGAAATTTTCAAAAGATTGTAGATGAACGATATCTTAATTTTTAAAAAGTGGAGAACAAATTAGTTATAATTATAAAGCAATTAAGTTATAAAAGTAGTGTAAATAAAAAAATTTTTGATGAAGTCTAATGTATCGATTTTTTTCTTTTATGGATCATACATTTTGTAAATATCTGTGAAATCTTTGCCCAACTAAAAGTCAGAAAGATTTCTTCCTATACTTTCTTCCAGAAGTTTTTTAGTTTGAAGTTTTACATTTAAGTCTAAGATCCATTTGTGTTATTTTTTGTATATGGTGTGACTATTGGTATTTATACCAATACATATGATTACATCTGATCATCATTTAAAAAAACCTTTGAGGAAGGCACATCAGGAATTTAATCTCCGTTTTACAAATGAGAAGACTGAGATTAGAGAGGTGCTGTGTGACTTGGTCAAGATCCCACAGCTAATAAGAGGTGAAATTGCAAGGTAAGAGGTAAAATTGTGATGAGAGTTCAGGCCTCCTATTGTCTCTCCCAGGCCAGTACTTCTGTAGCTAGGCAGCTAGGGTTCAAGATGGCACCCTGCCGGCAAAGCAAAGACTCCCAGTGGGGATCTGAGCAATCTATCAGGCACTAAAAGACACAGACTAAAAGACTAGCCCTGACTTCACTCAAACTGTACTCCTCTGGCCCACTTAGGGCTCCACAACTGAAGAGAGCCAGGAGCTGGCCTTGTGTCTGTTCATGTGACACACAATGAATGCTTTTTGATGACGACGAAGACTTGGAATGTGCCTGAAAGTAATTACAGAGTTAGAAGTTAAAGCTAAGGTTAAAAGTTAAAGTTAAGGGAACTACGATTATTTAGCATAGCAAAAATGGCCCAAGATGAAATTTGGTAACAGCCTTCAAACAAACAAACAAAAAAACCTTAGGCTTTCTTTCTGATGGCTGAGCAAAGGGAAATGGCTGGAAGAATCTAAGTAAAAGTAAATTTCTTCCTTTCTGTTAAGGATTGTTACAGACACTTAAGAACCTTCAGAGACAGAATAAACTCTTACTATTTCAGTTTGGTGTCAGAGATTTGCCAAATACGGGCTCTGATGAAATACTTCAGCATGAGGGTTACATGAACTTCTTATACAGTGTCCTTAGAAATCTTTGGGTGGCTCCTGAACCTGCTCTATGTCCTCGCACAATTCCAGGAGGCCTTTGTCTGCGGCCTTCCTTGCTCCTTAGTCTTAGCATCTTCACAGGACTATTCCAATGACCAAGACAAACCTTACCCTTAGCTCCTGAAGTCTTAATTACTTTCCATGCTTCTTGGCCTTCAAGTCAAGTTGCCCAGTGCCTAATGCTATAAATTTGGATTAGCATCCCTGGAAGGGCCTGAAATGTTGGTTAGTCCAAATATGATCCCAATGCTTGAATCCCCCGTTTTATATCTGGCCTCTGCTTTTACATCTTCAATGATGGGAAGCTTCATTCATCCCAGTAGAAGATATATTACAATGAATTTTGGACTAGCAATAAGGATAGTTGGGTTTGAGTCTCAGCTCTGCCACTAACTTCCTGTGTGATCTTTGGTAAATCTTTTACATTTTTGAACCTGTTTCTTTATCAGTAAAATGGTAGTGGAGGAATCTCTGTTTTAGTTTGCGCCAGGTCAAGTGCTATAACAAATGGCCCTCAAAACTTCAGTGGCTTAAATGACAAGAAGTTTATTTCTTATGCAATATTCAGGACAGGGGTGACAGATGGGAGAGAAAGGGGGAACTTTGCTCCATTTAGTTATTCAAGGATACAGACAGAACTGATGGCAGTTCATTCAGGCTTTTTTTTGGTATCATTAATCTACAATTACATGAGCAACATTATGGTTACTAGATTCCCCCCCACCATCAAGTCCCCACCACATACCCCATTACAGTCACTGTCCATCAGTGTAGTCAGATTCTGTAGAATTACTACTTGTCTTCTCTGTGTTGTACAGCCCTCCCTGTGCCCCCTACACCCTACATTATTTTTGCTAATTGTAATGCCCCTTTTCCCCCCTTGTCCCTCCCTTCCCACTCATCCTCCCCAGTCCCTTTCCCTTTGGTAACTGTTAGTCCATTCTTGGGTTCTGTGTTTCTGCTGCTGTTTTGTTCCTTCAGTTTTTTTCTTTTTCTTATACTCCACAGATGAGTGAAATCATTTGATACTTGTCTTTTTCCACCTGGCTTATTTCACTGAGCATAATACCCTCTAGCTCCATCAATGTTGTTGCAAATGGTAGGATTTGTTTTCTTTTTATGGCTGAATAATATTCCATTGTGTATATGTACCACATCTGCTTTATCCATTCATCTACTGATGGACACTTAGGTTGTTTCCATTTCTTGGCTATTGTAAATAGTGCTGCAATAAACATAGGGGTGCATCTGTCTTTTTCAAACTGGGCTGCTGTATTCTTAGGGTAAATTCCTAGGAGTGGAATTCCTGGGTCAAATGGTAATTCTATTCTGAGATTTTTGAGGAACCTCCATACTGCTTTCCACAATGGTTGAACTAATTTACATTCCCACCAGCAGTGTAGAAGGGTTCCCCTTTCTTCACATCCTCACCAACATTTGTTGTTGTTTGTCTTTTGGATGGTGGTGATCCTTACTGGTGTGAGGTGATATCTCATTGTGGTTTTAATTTGCATTTCTCTGATGATTAGTGATGTGGACATCTTTTCATGTGCCTGTTGGCCATCTGAATTTCTTCTTTGGAGAAGTGTCTGTTCAGATCCTTCGCCCATTTTTTAATTGGATTATTTGCTTTTTGTTTGTTGAAGTGCATGAACTCTTTATATATTTTGGATGTCAATCCTTTATCATATATGTCATTTATGAATATATTCTCCCATACTGTAGGATGCCTTTTTGTTCTATTGATGACGTCCTTTGCTGTACAGAAGCTTTTCAGTTTGATACAGTCCCACTTGTTCATCTTTGCTTTTGTTTCCCTTGCCCAGGGGAATATGTTCATGAAGAAGTTGCTCATGTGTATGTCCAAGAGATTTTTGCCTAAGTTTTTTTTCTAAGAGTTTTATGGTTTCATGACTTACATTCAGGTCTTTGATCCATTTTGAATTTACTTTTGTATATGGGGTTAGACAATGATCCAGTTTCATTCTCTTACATGTAGCTGTCTAGTTTTGCCAACACCAGCTGTTGAAGAGGCTGTCATTTCCCCATTGTATATCCATGGCTCCTTTATCATATATTAATTGACTGTATATGTTTGGGTTAATATCTGGACTCTCTATTCTGTTCCACTAGTCTGTGGCTCTGTTCTTGTGCCAGTACCAAATTGTCTTGATTACTGTGGCTTGGTAGTAGAGCTTGAAGTTGGAAAGCAAGATCCCCCCTGCTTTATTCTTCCTTCTCAGGATAGCTTTGGCTATTTGGGGTCTTTTGTGGTTCCATATGAATTTTAGAAAGTCCATTCAGTCTTAATACATGACTTCTAAGGTTGCTCTGCAGTTTTAGCCCACAGGAAGACAGAAACCTCAATGGGAGTTTTTTTATGGTCCAGGCCTGAAAGTGGTATCACTTTTACCCACATTGTATTGGTCAGAATTCAGTCACATGCTCATGTGAAACAGCCAAAGAGGCTGAGAAGTGTACTGCAGCTGTGTGGTGGCTAGCCAGAAGGCTCCATCATAGGCTCAATAATCTCTAAAGGCCCCTGCCCCAGGTCTGAAGTTCTGGGTATGTTTATAAACTAGACTCCTGGTTCTCATATTGCCCAGCTATAGGCTTTTGAAAATTGCCTAACCTTTGACTGTTTGGGACTAGCAGGCTGGCAGTGCAGGTCAATGCAATGCTCCCTTTGAAAGGTCAGAGAAGAACTGAGATACCAGCCACACCACCAGGTACCATATTAAGCTAAGGTGTCTTTGTGCTTCTTTTCTCTGCAGCATGGGTAGGAGCCCTCTCAATGGGTATGATCTTCTTCTGCTCTCCCATTGTGAGTATATTCACTGATCGGTTGGGCTGCCGAATCACAGCAACTGCAGGGGCTGCTGTCGCTTTCATTGGCCTCCATACCAGCTCTTTCACCAGGTAAGGCTAGGAGTTGCTGGCCATGAGTCCAAAACTGAGGGTTGACTTCTTTCTGGGCCCCAACTAGGGATACTCTTCTAATTGCAGAATCTCCCGTGGCCCTTTTCATGTAGGGTCCTCAAAGACTCTGCTCCCCAGGAATCACTGTCCAATAGGACTTATCTAGGTAGGGTCCCCAGGACACACTGATAGGGAATATCCCCACAGAGGACCCAAGAGTTCCAAAGTGGTGTGAGAAGCCTAATTTCCGAAGTTCATACAGCTGGGCCCAAGTTCAGTTTTGGTTACTGAATGGCTATGGAACAATTGTTGAGTGCCATTCCTCTCTCTGGGCCTCTGTTTCTGTATCTGTATCATGAGATGATTAGACCAGATGGTCTTTTTGGGTCCCTTCCAGGTCTGTCATTCTGTTCCCGTTCAATGTGCCACACATCTCATGACTTCATCTGCCCTCCCAGGAGCTTCTGGAGTGAGCCCACATGAATGCTTACCATTACAGGACTCCTGAGGAAATATTATGCTGAAAAAGAGGTCAGCTGAGCCCCACTCTGTTTAGCATTTCTGGCCCCTTCGCAGGTATTTCTGGCCATCAGTGTATGGACAATTTGGGACAAATAAAGTTTCATGCCTTGGGCATGAGAAGGAATTTTTAACAACATATGCCACTGAGGTACAGACCCAGCACTCAGCTACCCAGCTAGGCCTAGGCTAAACTCAAAGTCTGGTCCCACTGGTCCCACTGGCAGAACTTGGTAGTATCAGGTAAGGAGCAGGCTATAAGTTCATTTTCTGCTTTCTTTCTGTCAGCCTGGCAAAACCTGTCTGTAGGGGAGAGGAGAAGTAAAAATCCTCCACCACCTGAGGAATATGGGATCCCCAAAAAACTCTGTTGACATTCAACCAAAGACACTTTGGAAGTTAAGGTACCTCCTACTTCCAACCTGCCTGGGCTGGTATAGGAGAATACTGGCCTGGAGACCAGCTAACTTGCCAGAGACTTGCTTTCTGAGCTTGCCATCCCAGAGAAGGCCCATGGTTATGCTCTCTACACCTAAGGTTCCACTCACAGGGGAGAATGATAATTGTGTTCCGTCATAACCAGATCCTTTGAGCGCGAGCCAGCTTTCTTTATGACTTGAGCATTTCCAGCTGCCCCGCCTACCCTTCAGCAGAGCTTGAATCCGGCCTGCAATGGTTTCTTGGCTTGGTCTCATCCAACTGGGTCAGAGGAGGGGAAAACCATGTCCTGTCTGGAACCTGCTAGCCCTCCCAAGGCAGCAGCTCCATATCCTTTCAGGACCCCTCTGGTGGTTGGCCTCATCTGCCCTCAGCAAGCTGGTGCCTGGCTCCTTGAGGGAAGGAGCTAGGCCTCAGAAGTGGCTCCAGTGTCAGCACTACACAGCAGAGGCCTGTGTTTTGAGGCTGAGCAGAGCAAAGTGTAAACAAATTAGCAACATACGGATCCCATTTCCCTTCCAATCCACATGAGCTCAGTTACAGGAGGGAATGGAGCTCAGATGTGTTTTTTTCTGGCACTGTTCTTTAGGCACATTGGAGTAGGCATTGTTTTCCAACCCCTAAGCCCCTTCTCCACCCCCTTTGCCCTTTCTGTAAGAATATCTTCAGAGCCGAGAAACTTTCTGGATGGTTTCACGTCCAGTGGAAAAATGGTTCTGTTGGTGGCTAGAACTCCCAAGTCATCCTTCCTGTTGTCTGAATCAGGGCTCTGAGTTCTTCTGGATGGCTTGAGGTGTAGCAGAGTGCAAGCAGGGCTGGGGAGGCTGTGGCAAGCCTATTTGGGGGCCTCCTACCTTGGAGTCCAGCTAGAAATAGATCCACCACATAGCACCCTGAACTGAATCACATGCTTTGCCACAGCCATACCCCTCCCTAAAGATCTCCCTTAGACCTTCCTATCTCCTCTCCCTTAGACAAGGACCCCAGTCCAGCAGGCCCCAAGAAATCTGATAGAAGTGAAACAGTTAGCTTAGCCATGTGTTCCAAGTGGAAGCAACTCTTTTGGAACTACAGCCCTTGCTCATACCCAGTGAATGCAAGCAGATGAAAAGCAGTGGTAATGATAGCTGTCTCAGAATTATGAGTGCCAGCACCACATCATCTTTGCAGCATAGGTCCAGGCCATCAGTATGAAGACTGGCTTGCTCTATATTATGTGGAGGAAATGTCTGACCATAGAGAGTACTGGGAAATTGAGTGTTCAGATAAGAACTATCATAAAATATGTGGAGTTTTCAAAAAGAAAACTTAATTCTTCATTAGGTTGTGCTACTATTGTCTGGGGCAGATGGCTGGCTGGGCTGACCTTCCATTGGCCTTTTCCATTTTGATACTTTGCTTTCTCTTACAGAGGCTTATGGCCACAACCGGGTCTAAGAGTTTTAAGTCAGCATCTATCTTATTTGGCCAGGCCTACAAATGCTTTGAGGCTCCACTTCCCATCAAGCAGCTAGGCTACTCTGAGAAGCTAATGCATACCATGTCCAGTAATGGGAGCTGGGCTCTAGAAGATAAAGGGACTACTTACCTCAGGATCTTCATGGAGATCATCTAGGGCCTGGTGTAATGGGTCTTGGGATATCTACACCTTGGGCAGGTTTGGGGAGCAGATGTCTTTCAGGAGACCAGCAGCCATTCTCTGAAATATTAAGGGCTGTGGCATGGAGAAAGATGTAAAGAGCCCTACAGAGGGTCTCAGCCTTCCAGGATCTTGGTTTTGCAGACCTTTGTTGTTACTTGGGATAAAGCTTTGACTACCAGCCTACACATGGTGCGAGACCTATCATGGTGAGCAGTAAGTGAAACTGTTCTCTCCTAGGCACTGACTTGCTCTTTGTAGCCCCTTATCTACCTTTGCATAAGCTGGTTCTGGCTTTCTTTTCAACAGTCGTCTCTGATGGGGTGCTATAATTCAAACTAGAGTCACACAGACCTAGAGTCTAGTCCAAGCTTCGCTGATCCCCAGTTATACTACCTTGGGTAAATTACTTCTCTGAGCCTGTTTTCTATCTCCTCAGTGGGGATCCAAAGACCCTGTTCCTTATCTGTTCTGAAGGTCAGAAGTGAGTGGGGCTGTAGGTTAAAGATGGGAGGATGAAGGTCTCAGGAGGGTGAAGGGAGAGGGGCAGATGGATTGATGGTCAGGCTGCTGAAGATAGCTCTTGTTGTCTCTCCCACAGCTCACTAAGCCTGCGTTACTTCACCTATGGAATTCTCTTTGGTTGTGGCTGTTCCTTCGCCTTCCAGCCATCTCTCGTTATCTTGGGCCATTACTTCCAACGCCGCCTGGGTCTGGCCAATGGTGTGGTGTCTGCTGGGAGTAGCATCTTCTCCATATCCTTCCCCCTCCTCATCAAAACACTGGGGGCTAAGATCAAGCTTGCCCAAACCTTCCAGGTGCTGAGTACCTTTATGTTTATTCTTACACTGCTTTCACTCACCTACCAGCCCCTCCTGCCCAGCTCCCAGGACACCCCAAACAAAAGGGGTGTCCACAGCCTGTGCCAACGTTTTCTGGCTCAGCTCAGGAAGTACTTCAACATGCGAGTGTTCCGCCAACGTACCTACCGCATCTGGGCATTTGGGATTGCTGCTGCTGCCCTTGGCTACTTTGTTCCCTATGTACACCTGGTGAGTAATACCAGGGTGGGCCCACTTACCTCATGAGAGAAAAGCTGCTTTAAACCTGCCTGAAGTCTAGAAAGTAGGGGCTAAGGTCACTGAAAGAGCAGAGTTGGAACTTCTGGAAAGAGAAAAAACAGTGTTTGGAGATACCTACAGTAGGAAAGAGCACAGGCTGAGGGAATACCTAAACAAGAAATGGAGGGAGTTTCTTAGGGTAAGACCCATGCCTATAGTTTCCCCCACTGACAAATCTGCATAGACTTTTAAGAGAAGATAAGCATCACTGTGATGCAGGAGACAGGCCCAGATGACCCAATGATAGGGTTTTCTAAGAGTGTGTTCTATGAAATGCTGGTCTTTGTGGTCAATTTTATTTAATATACAGAGGTATATTAGACCTCTGTAACTTCACAATGTGTAGCAATCTTTTAAAGGTACCAAAAAATCTTGCAGTGAAAGAAACTCATTCAGCTTTGCTTAACTGTTGTCCACCCAACTTGTTTGGCCACAGAACTGCTTGTTGTAGTCCACCCATTATCTTCGACAGACCTTATGTTTCTTAAAACAGTCTTTGGAAAGTGTTACCAGGAAGTGGGTCACTCCTTGTCCCCTAGTGACCCACTATTGTCCCAGGCTGTCCGGGGATGGGGAGGTTGTGGAAGAACCCATAAATTTTCTCAGTTGTTAAGGCTATATTCTGTTCTGTCAGGGTTTGCAAGGGGCTTGGCGATACTCACCTCCTCCCTTTTTGCTTAGAAGCCCAGAATCCAGAAAGCAAAGGGATATAGAGACTTTTAAGCTGTTAGAAGCAGCCAGAGAGCATGTCTCAGAGCTAGGGCTGCAGGCAAGGGCATCTCCGGGGAATTAAGCAGGGGATGTTCTACATATGCCAACAGCTAACCAGTTTCTCTTCTTCCTCCTGTCCCTGGTGGCCTGGTGTTATGCTTTTCAGATGAAGTATGTTGAAGAGGAGTTCTTGGAAATCAAGCAGACCTGGGTGCTGTTGGTATGTATTGGGGCTACCTCAGGCCTCGGGCGCCTTGTGTCTGGCCGTGTCAGTGACTCCATTCCTGGACTCAAGAAGATCTACTTGCAGGTGAGTGTGACCACCCTGTCCACTGTGGTGAGGAAGAGCCTGCCACAGATGCTGGGTTATTTCCAGTTTTTGGGACATAATGGTAGAGCATGTCATTGCTGTGCCCTGGCCCCAGCTCTGACACCAGCTTGTTGTACAGCATGGGAAAGTCAATCAAATTCTCTGAGTCTCAATTTTCCTTGCTTTCAAATGAAGACAGTCATCTTTGTTCTGCTTCCTTCATCAAGACTGAGGATCCAGTGAGAGCAACATAAATGGAACCTCTAAGAACACTTTCAAAGGAAGTGTTTATTAAGTAATGGGTTTCCCATCTGAGAGGGAAACTGAGGCCAGGAGCTAGATGCTGCTCCCACTGAGGACTGATCTCTTTGCTACTCTAAGCTGTCTTGGAGGATCTTGGGCATGTAGTACTCCCTGACCCACAGTGTCTGTCTACTCTAAGTCCAGGCCCAAATTCATCACCTCTTATACTTCCAGAGCTACTTGGAACCAACCACTGGCTCTCAAATGCCATCCTGTTGATATACACAGAAGAAGTGCTAGAGAAGGCAAGACCTCACTTCCCTTCTTTAGGCCTCACATTCCTCATTTGTACAGTGATAATTCTTGCCTTTCCTATCTCACGTTGCATGTAAGGATCTAAAGAAATATAGGTGCGACCAGGCTTTGGAAAGTAAAAAATGTTATAGCCATACAAGGTTTTAGTTCTCCTGACAGTGACACAGACACCCTCATATTGGGGGAAGTAGCCACATGGATGCTTGAGAGGCCACTTTCTATGTGAACCGGCCTCTAGTCTGGCTTGAATACAGACTACTGCTCAAGCTGTTTGGCTTTGTTTACCTGGCATCAACATTGTGTTTCTGACCTGGTTCATGATATTTGCTCTAGCAGCTGAGTTTAGCAGAAGGTGACCAAGTGTAGAAAACTGTGGAGGTGCATGGCAGCCCCAGAAAACATGTGGTCATGAGTAACCCATCAGGAAGGTGGTTGAGTCTGACTCTCCTGGGAGACCCTAAAAGCACTTCCAAGGGATCCTTACTACATTCACAGCATGGATTTCTCTGCCTTCTGAGATCCCCATCTGGCTTCCTAAATACCCTCAGATGTCTCATAAGGATATGATTAAGGTCTCCTGTTGTGTATAATTCTGTGTTAGATTGGCAAGAGCCAGTGAATTTGCTTTGTCAAGCCTAGAGGTGCCCTTACAGTCCATCTAGTTCAACCTCTCATTACACTGATGGACAAACTTAGGGGAAGACTCATACAGACAATAGTGGCAGAGCTGAACTCCTACAGAGCACTCCTCTTATATTCCACTTTTCCCTAAGTGATGGATGGCACAGCCAAGTCCCAGAGCTGATAAGTGACTTGACCAAGGTCAAACCAAAAAACTGTGACTGAGATACAGTAATTACAAGACTTTGAATTCTGTGCAAATAACAGCAAGTGCCTCATCTGGGTGGCTTTTTTCCTAGTAGTATGTGTGGCTTTCCCAGCCTCTTCTACGTGCCACCCCTTTGGGTCTTCCTTGTTAGTATAAGCAGCCCCAAGAAGCCAAAGGGTGCTGGAAATCAGGGTAGTCTAGTACTGAGCCAGGGCTTTATCTTGAGGAGAGGCAGTAGCCCCTGCTTAGGCATATGGCTCATTTTTTACCACAGTTCCTAGGAGAAAGGTAGGGCCCAAGCAGCTTTTGCTTTCTATTGTACAGAGGGAGTTCCAAAGGACACATAGGCACTAGCTAGTTAGAAACAGAACTAGGTTTAGGGTCCAGTGCTTCTGCTGATCACTTCCCCTACACACCCACCACTCTCTTCCCTTTTCCACTCTTTACTTGATCTAGTTTTATCACTTAGAGTAATATAAAACAAACCTAGAACATTAGAGCTGAAATATATCTTCATCAACTTGTATTCTAACCCCTTCATTTTACAAATTGAGGAACTGAAGCCCAGAGAGGGGAAGTGACTTGTCCAAACTCATCCTGCTGGAAAGTGTCTCAGGCCCAGAGCACAAGATAATGGATGAACTTTCTTTTGAGCTACTCAAGATACCCCATCACAAGAATTTGCCTCCTTTTCTTCCTGGACCAGGTACAGAAGTACAGGGCTGGGAGAGGAAAGGAGTGTACATAGCTTCAGATTCTGAAGAGCAATGTTCACTAATCTTGTAGTTCCTACTATTGGTGAACACAGGCACATGTGTCTGGTGTCCAGCCCCTTGACAGTCTGTTGGAAAGGAAATGGTGACAATCTTCAGGCAAGCCTCACTTTGGGCCAGTTCTTGAGGCCTGATTTTCAGTTCCAAGAGAGATTTTTAACTTCCAAGCCCTGGCTAAGCCTAATGGAGGATGTTAAGAGGCAGCTATATACAATAGGTAGTAGTTAGAGCTGATTGAAATCAGTTAATGGTGTCCTTTGTGTTATATAATGGTATTAACTCTTAATTGCCATAGAATTATGGCTTAGTTGATAGGTGGGCCTGGTTTTATCTTATAGTTGTACATGAATCTCCCAGAAGAGGACCTGGAATATTGGGATTCTTATTTCTGAATTCTGCCTAGCTATCCCCAAACAGCCTGTGCAAAGTTCAAAAGTACCCCAAGGAAGATATTTCCTCAGATGGCATGGCCAGGACATTTCTTATCCTCTGCAAAACCCAACCTATTGACCTAACAAACCCACTGTCAGCAACAACACAGAAAATCTTTAGGTCTTGAAACAGCCTTGACCCTACTATCCCTTACATGTGGCTGTGTGGTGACTTACCCTTCCTGGGTAAGTCAGCCTGCCTATGTGAACTATTAGAAAATCTTGGGTTCTGTCAAGGCCTTGGTAAACAGATCAGGTCTTAACCCTGATCCTGAGATGACCCAGGGCGCTGGCTACTGTAGGTGGTTGGAGGTGGGTGTGTGTGTGGGGGGGGGTCTTTTACCTGCCTGCAGCCTAGGTTTTCATTCCAGCTCACCTACACAAGTTGCAGATAAACCTTAATCAAAAGACCGGCTATGTTTCCAATTGCGCTTCTGTCTGTTGAGAGGTAAAACTAGCCTCTGGAAGGGTAGCTTCTTTGTCTTGGAATTATTTTGTTCACCCCAAAGAAAGCCCAGTGGCTACTCAGTGCCCCAGAGCTGGCTTCAGTGTCCCTAGATGCCTTCCTAGTGTTTTGGTTCTCCTTAAAGTCTCCTTTGTTGCAGTCACAGGGTGCCCAGCCAAGCCCAGAGGTCCCCAAAGCCATGCTGTCTGAGATGTCTGAGATGAGTGGTGTGTCCCATGCCCTAGTGCATAAGTAACCCGGGTGAACCCCCCAATGGTATCCTTCATGTGAAGGTGTTTTCTAAAAGCAGCCACCCACAAAAATGGGCACTGGCTCCATCCCCATATCAGGAAGCTGTGCCTTCCATTCATGCCCCCATCTAATCATCATTCAAGTCATCTTCACTTCCTCCCCTTCCTCTGCCCATACCTTCCTTGAATCTGAGAACACCGGCGTACTCTGATCCCAAACCCTTATGCCTGGGGCAACCAAACACAAAATCAGAAAGCAGAAACAGCAATTCCCTTTATTTTAGAACCCTGTGAAAAGACAAGTTTTTGAGGACGGGGGCCATGCCTCTGTCCCCTTTTTAATCTTGATAGAATCACAGTTAAGTAGGGGCTTTCTTCAAAACTTTGACTCCTTCAGTACAGGACTTAGAAGGGGCCTATGTAACTATTTCATCCAGCTGTTCTCTCTGTTGACACCCCCCTGCTTCATTTTATAGATGTAAAAATGAGGCCCTAAGAAAGAAGATGTGATTTGCTATGTGATCTTATCTGACAAGCACATGACCTCAGGCCCTTGTTCATCTAGGTTATCTCCTTCCTGCTCCTGGGACTGATGTCCATGATGATTCCGCTCTGCCGGGGCTTTGGGGGCCTCGTTGTTGTCTGCCTTTTCCTGGGCCTGTGCGATGGCTTCTTCATCACCATCATGGCCCCCATTGCATTTGAGCTGGTGGGCCCAATGCAGGCCTCACAGGCTATTGGCTATCTCCTGGGCATGATGGCCCTGCCGATGATTGCTGGGCCACCCATTGCAGGTGAGGCTGATATTAAAGGGAGGGCACAAGTCTTCCCTGGGCCCTAGTTCTCCTGAGTACTTTTCCTTGAAGTCCCCTTTATTCTCTATTTAAGCAGCCTTGTTAGAGTGCATGAAACCCCTTACCACTATGGGTGCAAGAGACTAAGCATAGTATATATGCATGGATTCACTTTGGGGAGTGGAATTTTCATGGCTCTATATCTGTTCCAGTATTTTACTGTAGACAGCATAGGTGATTCCAGGATGGTAGAGAGAGATGGGTTTGGCCTTCTTGGCCATTCTATTGATCCAATATCCTTTCTCTGTTCATAGGCAGGTAATTATTTGCATGGTAGTTAGGCAGGAAGAGAAGAGAAAGTGGGTCCCAGTTTTGTTAAGACTTAGGGATCCTCCTCCCACTCCACATACATTCCTCTCCTGGCTTCTGAACTGAGCCTGTACAGAGTTTTGACTAAGGCCACATCAGAACTGGGCCAGTGAGGTTCACTTCCAGTAACAGCAGACAAAGTTTTGGCTTGCCATCTTCCAGCACTCCCAGTTTCTCTCTCCATTCTCCAAGAAGGGCACTGTTGGTACCCAAGAAACATAGCATGGAAAATCAATGAAAAGAGGACTTCGTTTCCTTTCTTTAGGGTTTATTGCAAATACTGATTCATGAGCTACCCTTTCCTAGGCTGGCCAATTGGGCCAACAGAACAAATATTCCTTGAACAACATTCCTGTGCAAGACGCTATGGAGGCACTGGTCATGCTGTGTGACAGTGGCAAAAGCTTCCATTCAGGCATTTGTATAACAGCCACACTGTCCACTGAAGGGGTAATCTCTACCCAGCCCCTGTTCTCAAAGGTGGGTCCCAGAATCCACATCTCTTTCCAATTTGCATACCTCCTAAGCAGGCTGAGGGCCTGCTTGCCTTTCCTCAGCAGTGTTTCTGGGCTCATTCTCCCTATGATGTGCCCCACACTAGCTTCTGGAGGTAAGCAAAGGAGGCCTTGCATCCCATGCCAAATATATCCATGGTATTGGCAACTTAGAAGAACCCAGGGTAGGCAGCCATATCTGTAATGGGAAGGAAAGGTATGCATGAAGCCTCCTAGGGCAGATGGGAACTTCACAGAAAGGGTACTTCAGAAAAGGGGAAAATAGGGACTTGGCTGAATTATTCTACAAGAATCCTCTGGCCCAAGTTGGGGGTGGGATGGTATTTCCTTGTGAACCCAGACAAAGCTTAGCCATCTTCTGTGGAGTTCTTTTAAACTGACTTTCCTCCTAATTCCATATCTAGGAGTGAGTGAAAATTAGCTGTAGCTTCATGAAAGTAAAAAGTAAAAAATGGGGAACTTTAAGGGAAGCTTCATAGCTTCTTTCCTAATGAGTATTAACTTCAAGGGCCTGTAGCCCAGTACCTTGGGGAGGAGCTGCCTGCCTTTGTAATAGAGGTTTTATTTCTCCCATCTAGGAGTGTTTGATTGAGGGGCCTCCTCAGGTCAAGGCAGTGCAAGCCAGGATTCTCTGGATAGGAATTGTGATGGCCCTTAGAAGAGGCAAAGAGCACCTTTAATTATTAGGGCAAAGATGAGCTTGACTTATCTCTCTTGACTGTTTCAGGCCTTCTCCGCAACTGTTTTGGGGACTACCATGTGGCCTTCTACTTTGCCGGTGTGCCCCCCATCATTGGGGCTGTAATTCTTTTCTTCGTCCCTCTGATGCATCAAAGGATGTTCAAGAAGGAGCAAAGGGATTCCAGCAAGGATAAGATGTTGGCCCCTGACCCAGACCCCAATGGGGAGCTGCTTCCAGGCTCCCCCACCCCTGAGGAACCAATCTAATGTCTTTACCATTGTGTGCTCCTCCCCAACCCTTTCACCCCACCCTGCTCAGCATTTACATTTTTGCCACCAGCACACATGTCCCAAACCTGCACACACAGCATTTCAGCCACTTGACCATCACCTTGGAGCCAAAGCTCATTGTTAAACTCATTAATCAAATTCTTCCTGTGAATGCCTTTAAACTTGCCAGGGTCTAGGGAAGTCTGAAATCTCTCTCAGCCGTTGGAACCTCTCCATATACTTTCTAATCTCTGTGGGAGGTGGGGGATGGACCATCCAGGCCCCAGCTTGTTAGACACCCACTAAGAGCAACTGCCAAGGTGCTACTGTGTCCCCAGGAGCCTAGTGGGAATATCCAAGTCTCTGTGTGCTGAGGAATTCCTTGCCATCTGTCCGTGGGATCTGCTGGGAGTGAGGGGAAGGGCAGAGAGGTAAAATGAGGCAAAGAGCCTTGTTTAGCCTCAGAGTCTCCAAAAGCTGTGGCTTCCCAAGAGCTGGGGGTGCCATCATTTTACAAGTGTACAGATAGTCTCCCCATCATATGGTTGGTTAACAGTCTATTTCCTTCTTCCTTTCTTCCTGTTTTTTCCCCCTCTACTGCCTCCTCTCCCTTCTCTTCCCCTTTTCTTTTTATGACTGTCATAGGCACATGGGTGCTTGAAGAGAGAGGGGACCTAGAGCTTGGGCCAATGAGCCTCACCTTGGTCCAGCCTACCACTAACTAGCATCAATCCCATTCATCTCAGGCTGAGCCACATCTCACTCTCTGGCTCAAGCTGCTATAATCATAGACTGGAAGAGTAGAATATCACATAGGGAAGGGGCCTTAAACATTACAAAGTTCCACTCACTGATTTTTACAGATTTTCTAGGCTCAACTCCCCATCCTTGTATCCTTCTGTCAAAATGTGAAGAAATTCCTTTCATCTCAGCAGACAGAGGACTGATGACAGGGGTGGCATGGTGGAGGGAGGATGGAGGGACAATAGTTACTGACCTGGTGAAGGACCAACTCCTTCATCTCTCATTATTCTTGACAGGTCAGTATTTCTACCTGGACCAGGCCAAGAAAGGGACTGTTTTAAGGAAAAAGCCCATTCCCAACATGGAGCCCAAAAAGGTAGAGTCAGCAGTGTTGGACATGAGGTTGGACAATTTCTTTTAGGAAGTATAAACCATCCTAGCCTTTACATCTATCATGTCCCCCATGCTGGACATCCTGGGCTACTCTGCTGAGTGGGCATTAAAGGTGTCAGGAAAGGTACCCTCTGGACCATTTTCATCCCTTTGAAATAGGTGACAGATGCTTCCCTTTGGCCAAGCTTTGGGCAACGTTCTTGCTGAAGAGCACTCCCAGCCAGGTTATGTCCAACTACCACAACTCACCTCATTAGGAGCTCAACTTCTCTCCTCACTTGGCCCCTATGTCTCTTTCCCCATATCCTGGGCCTTTGTCTGCTGTGTTCCTCTTTCCCTAACATTTCATCATCTTCTTGCCAGGCATCCTTGGCTGTCACTTGGAGCTAACAGTGACTTGCCACCCCAAGCCAAGGTCATCCCTGGGCCAGGAGGATGAGGTTGCCACTGAGGGGCTCCAAAGAAGAAAACTATCCCCACCCATAAGTTTTTTCATTACAAACAGATGCCTGGGACATGGTTGGCCTCTGATAGCCTCCTTCAAAGCCAAATTCCTGTCCTCCACTGATCCCAGTCCAGGTCCTATCAATTACCCAAAGGAAAACCCACTTGTTTTTGTCCCTGTGTATAGAAAGGGACCTAATTACTATTCTGTAAGCTCAAACAGGAGTAGAATGGGAGAAGCTGGACTCCAAGAGCCTTGTAAGCCCCAGAAGAGACCATTGAGAATGTTGGGACAATCAAGCCCATTTCCACTCCTCTCTATCACACCCCCACCAAGTCACAGAGTGGAGAGGGGTACAGGGCTGGGGGGCAGTTCTGCTGGGCCTCCTTTGTTGCTCACGGTGTGGCTAGCTCTTAAGAATCAGCCTGCCAATCACTTCTCTCCAGATGGAGGAAAATCATTCACAGGTCCCAAATCTGCCCCATCAGGTGTCACATAACATGGCACAGTATCAGTTTACTTCTTCACACATATGCGTGTGCATGTGTGGAATTATGTACATTTGGAGAATGTTGGTTGGTGAAGGCAGCACAGTATTAATATTTAGGTAGGATGCAGCCTCTTACACACCACAGTTATGTAAGAGAACAAACAAAATTTTGGAGCTTGAGATCTGGGACATTTAAATCTTTAAATGGTTTGGAACCAAATAAACAGATCTAACTATGTAGCTTTGGTATGTATGTTGCCTACAAAGTGAAATAGTCTTAATATGGTTAACATCAGGAAGTTTGGCATTGGAAGTTAAATTTCAAATTTCTGCCAGGGTGAAAGCAGAAATTGGAAAAGGAGCTACACAGGGGTTTGGAGTTGGGTGGACTATTCAGGACTGGATTTTTTAGGGGGCTCTGAAGTAGAAAAGAGGTCACTTGACAAAATGAGAACATGATTAGTGGCTAAGTGGGAATGGAGGCCCCATGAAGGCCACCACTTTGCCACAAATATGCCATGTTGAAAATTGGCAAAGACCTTAGCAATAATCCAGTTCAAGACCCCTTTCCTCTCCCTTGTTATTGATGGGGGAAAATGAAGTGACTGGTATAGCTGGGTTACACAGTCAGGCAGTGACAGACCCTGGAATTGAGGGTGATGCAGGAGAAAGACCTATAACAATTATAAAGCTCGGAGTAGCCATAGAGTCTTCCCTTGTCCATACTCTGCATTGAATTGAAGGAGGGAAAGAGGCCTAGAAATAGGAAGAGACTGCAGCAGGATCACAGTTCATCAGTAACGGAGCAGGCTGAGACTTGAACTCAGGTAATCAACTTCCAGTCCAGTCCAAGCCCCTCATTTTACAGGTGAGGAAATGGATCCAAGGAAGGGAAAAGAACTTGCCCACTTCATTCAACAACTATGTAGTGAGCCCACTTCCAAAAGGATGACAGCAGGACCAGCTCCAAGCAAATGAAATATGAGCTAAGTCTAACTTTTAGCATACCTCATCTTTTCATGATTACTCTTACTCCCAGCTGACACATACCTTTGGTCTTCCCTCTTCCCAAGCACTCCAGACCTTCATGCATCCTTGGCCTTGGAAGAGCTGGTCCTACCTGCTGTTCTCCACCCCCAGCAACCCAAAATAAATCCATCTCTCTATGGCCATACACTGAACAGGAGAGGGATGAAGAGAGCTTTCTAGTTTCCTTTGAAAGAGGGTGATTTACCACCCATCTCTTGGCTATTGTTGCTTCTCCCCTGACTCAGTGCAAACATCCTCAGGCTCCCAGCATCCTTATCTCCTCCCACAAAGACTAATTACTCTGGTAATTAGTAATGATGACTGGCCTCAGGCTCTCCCACCCAGGTCTGCTGCTCCCTCAGTCCCTCCTCGAGCAGCTGCAAGGCCCCAGTCTGTGTTTGATCACTCAGGATTATTAGATTTCAAAGCTGTGGAATCCCATAATTTTTATAAGCATATCCTCTCCTCCCAGGCTTTTCTAGGTCTGAAGAGGCAGCCAGCAGCTATCTGCTACTTCTCCACAGCAGCAGAGCAGGCCAGCTGACAGGGATTACAGGTGCCCCCAGCAAATCCCTGGTGTCTGACAGCTGGTCCTAGATAGGGTAGGTGCTGATTTGAACCAGAGCCCATGAAGGAGGTTCTGGAATTCTAATATACTGAAATGTACAAGAGACTTCAGAGGCAAAGGGAAAGGGTTGGATACCCAACTTTTGCAGGGGTTGAGGCTTTGCTTAAGAAGGTTCTTTGAGTCCTGCCTTTCAGCTCTCTCTAGTGGTCACCAGAAGCAGAGTTCCATGTTTGATTTTCAAGTCATTTCAGCAATACTTTTTGGGACCAGTTATGTGTCAGACTGTGGATAAAATGAAAGTTCCTGTAGCCAGGATTCTCACCTGGCCCTGGTTGGCTAGCTCACTACACACGTGTGGGAAATATGTTGTTATTGACTCTATATAAAGAGGCCTGCCCAGTGCTCTGGGTGACACGGTGGCATGGCTGCAAGGCTGCAGGAGAGCAGCGCAGAGGACAGAGAGGCTCAGAGGACGGCTGTGCAGGATGACTGTGCATGCAGAGAGGCCCGGAGGACGGCTGTGTGGGACGGCTGTGCGGGCAGACAGGCGCAAAGGTAGAGACCAGCTTGCTGCATGCAGACTCGCTCTGAGTGGATGGGGTTCTAGTGACTGACCTGCCACTGTGGAAATAAAGTTGGGTATAACCCTTTCACCCCAAGAACATTTTACTGTCATTCCTTTGGTCAAATTGAATCCATAGTGAACTTGCCCAGTGCTGAAACCCATTGACAAGACACAGACCCTCTGCTAGAATCCAGGGATTTCAGGAATCAAATGAACACAGATAGAGAAAACAGAGAAGAAACACAAGGAGTATGTGCAATCTTTTTTCCAAGATACCTCTTCCTCTTCTAGAACCCAATGGTCCAGAGCTTATGGACCTCAGAGCCTTTGGGGTAAGACTGGGGCCACCATGACCCTTCCAGAACAGAGACCGCTGCGTTTTCTCCCCCCCATGGCAGGCCACTGGCCTCCTTCTGGGTAGAGCTTCTGGGGAGAACTACATGTTCTTCAGCTTTGGTTTCCAGCTGAGCCCAAGCGCAATCAAATTAGCCATTACTCACATCTAACAAGTGCTAGGGCCCTGTGTCCAGCTAGGGGCAGGGGAGGACAGTGGTGAACCAGGCTGTGCTGCTGCCCAGGCAACTAGGATGCATGGACTACCAGCACCCTAAGGTGCTGCACCCGGCCCAGCACCTCCTCAACTCCCCCACCCCACCCCACCTGCCTCTGCTCCTGCCACAGACTGTGGCCGCACAGCAGGAATGGGGGGTAGAGCTGGGAAGGGCACTGCTGCTCCTGGTCCAGCTGCTGACCTCTGGCCACCTTGAATGGGGAAGGGGCGGTTCCTGCCCCTTGGTGGCACTCCATCCACTTCCCCTTCTGGGAGGGTAAGCTCCCAGGAGGCAGATGCACCATGGAGATGCATCTGCCCCTGCTACTCTGAAGGAAATCTGGCCCCAGGGCAGGGGGATGGGAAGGAAGGTGGTAAAGCCCAGTCCAGGGCCCTGCTAGCTGTTGGGGGAGCCAGACAGATAGATAGCAGCTACCAGGTGTCCTAGGCTCAGCTTCTCCTCAATCCCCGGCCTGCATCACTGTCACCAATGATGCAGCATGGCCATGCTCACCAGAGCACCCTGTCCAGAGTCCTGGAGGCAATTTGGGCTGGGCTGGCAACACCGACTTCCCACCAGCGGGCCTCTTCTCTCTTCCCCTACCAGATTTGGCCTCAAGGCCCCAAGGGAGAGGTTGGGCTACAGCTAGCAAAAGACCTAAGTGATTCCAGGCACTAGGCCCGCCAGAATGAGGGGGCTGGAGGTGGGAAGGGCCTGCAGAAAATGCTCAGGCCCAGAACAGCCCTCCTCCAACACCCTCCTCTTCAACCTCCAACCCTGGCCTGGGCATGTGGGGCCACCTCTTCCATGCAGGTTGGCACAATGGGGCTGCCTCTGCCAAAGAATTGGCCCACTCCTCGACACCAACCCCCCAACTCCAAGTCCCCATAAACACTTTACCAGGACTCCCTGAGGCATCCATGATGTGGGAACTCCCAGCTCTGGCTGGCTCCCTCACCACACTGGATCCCACCCAGGGTGAAGGTGAGCCCCTATCAACTGCCCTAGTCTCACACAAGTGAACTAGCCAGATTTTGTAGGCTTGAGAACCCTCCTCCAAACCTAGATGAAACTTCAGGAATGAACCAGACTGATTCTAAGAACCCACCCTCCTCAGTTTGCTCTCCACCAAACACTTCTCCAACCTGCTTTCTTCAGTCACTTGCCTAAGTAGTGGTGAAGAAGGGGGCCAGGATAGCCACCTCCCCTCCTCTCCCCTCCCACACACACTCACATAAGTTCTTCCTCCCCCAAGGTGGAGTCTTCTGTTGGGGGGTAGCCTGAAAGATTATTCTGCCTTAAGTCTTGCAAAGGCCAAAGTTCCTCCTATCACTTAGAGGTCTTCCAGCTACCTGCCTCCTCATGGGGCTTTTGTCCTCCCCACAGACACACTCTTTCAATCTTCCAGCTCCATGAACACAAAGGCCTTCTCCACAGCGTACCTGGACACAGAGGCCCCCTTCAATGATAACAGGGTACCCTCATTTGCGGGTGGGCAATTTACAGTTCACAGGTGCTCCTGCATTCCCCAAACTGCAGCAGCTACTCTTATTCCTGTTTGACAAATGGAGAAAGTGAGGCCGAGAGCAGAACTAAATGCCATGTTTCTAATCCCTTCTCCAAGGCTCTTTCCACCCCCCTCACAAAAAGTAGGGAAGTGAATCTCTCTTTTCCCTTGACTTCTTAGAAAGCCTACTTGCTGCTCCTGGAGTCAGTACCTGTGGCCCCCAGGCCAAAGATGGAGGCAAGGCAGGCAGCACAAGCTAATTCAGAGTCCTTGTGCACCCCAGCTTCTCTTACAGAGGGAAAGGGATGGGGAGAGGAATGTGGAAGAGGAATTAAGAGTCTTTGATCTGCCTTTCCCTAGGAGTACACAGTATTGTCTTCTGGGTTCCTCTCTGTCTCAAAATGGAGGCAAAAACTCCAAAATGAGCTCTCCCATGCCTTATTCTCTCAGTCCTTCACTCATTATTCAATAAAATTATCATCACTGACGGCTGATTTCCAGGACCTTGTTTTATGCCCATAGATGCACAAAGCACACTTCGTCTGGTCTGGTTTTTGGGGATGGGATTGAGGAACAGTTCCTGGTAGGCCCTGCTTTCATGGGAAAGGATTCGTGTGTCTAAGTGGTCAACAAAGCTAGCTCAGAGGCCCCCTCTTCTGGACTTCCAGTGCTTTGTCAAGCTACAGAGGGGATGGGGAAAAGCAGCAAATATCATGCAATTAAGCGTAATGGAGCTCTCAAGGCAGCACCTGGGGAAAGGAAGAATGGAGGCCATGCCTAAATCCCCCTGCCCACATACATCAGTGAGGTGGACTTGTCCCATATATGCCTCTTAGGAACTGTGGCCATTACCTTCCTCCTCATCTCCCCTACCCCCCGTTAAGAGATTCTATGTGTTTTTAGGGGACCTTGGTGTCATCTATCAGCCCCACCCCACAGTACTGCCTTCCTTGGTGGGCTCTAAATTACCAGATCACAAAGCCTAAGCCTTTCCTTCAGGGTGAACACCTTCAAGCATCCAAGCCAAGTCCCTCCAAGGCTGGGAGTCATTTGTCAACCACAGTCGCTGGGCCTAGAAAGCAGGGATAGCCAAGTTTAAGAGAAAGTCAAGTTTTAGGCAAAGCTAGTTCTAGTTCAGTAGTTCTATAAATAGTTATAACAAATTAACTCCAGGAGCACTTTAAACATTATATTGACAGAGCACAGGAGTTACAAACAAACTTACTTTAATTCCCTTTTTCTAGCCAACTGAATAATTTCCTCACAATCCTTGGTCAATACAATTAAGGGCTGTCCTACTAGGAGGAAATAAGACCCAAAGAAGGTCAGTGTTGAAATGGTAGAGAGGTTTATGTCCAGTAATTTACATTGCACTTTGTGACTCTGGGAGATTCACAGAGGTGCCTCAAAGTCCACTAAACTTTCTAGAACTTGTTTTTCCCTATCCCTCCCATGAAGAACAGCTAACAATACTGGATATTATATATCAAACAAACTTAAGAAGACTCTGAAAAGTGGGAAGACAAGCTAGGGATCTCAGTACCTAAGGAGTGACTCACCGGAGATGAGTGCTTTAGGTTTTCTTTTTGCCTAATATACCCTAGACTTGATACTGGAGAAGCCAGAAACCCAGAAATGCCAAAGGGCACTCACATAAATAGCCCAAGAAAAATCTTCCTCCAGTCAAAGAATCAGGAAAGGGAAACACTTGGAAGATGGAAAACATTTATACAGTTGTTCTACTCTAGTCAAACACCACAGAAAAAAACTGACCCCACCACTACCCCAGCTAGCAACAGCAAGGTAAACAGAGTAGATTTCCACCTTCACTGTGCCATAGTAAGGCATCTATCCCACTTCATCATGGTAGTGTAACAGAAGGCCAAGTGTGGAGCCCAGAACTTCATCCCAGCTGGGCAAGAACACATGGGTAACAGTCATGAGGCATCCCTGTCCCTTGTAGCCCTTGTTGTATTAGAGGAAATCTACTGGGGTGCCTGAACTCCCACAAAACAGTAATGAGGACCCTCTCACCATCAGGGTATCAACAGAGGCCTGCTGGAGGACCTGTACTTCTACCTTGACTTGACAGTAATGAGATAATGTACCCTTTCTCCCATTGGCATGTTGTCAGAGGAGGTCTGCTAAAACAGATTTTAAAAAGACCCACAGTTCCATTACATACTATTAAAAATGTCCAGGTTCCAATAAAAAATCACTCACCACACCAGGACATCATACCAAAATCAATAAAATATCAACTTGAGCAAGAAAAAAATTACAATGCCAGCAATGAGATGGCACAGAAGTTAGGATTGTCTGACGAGGACCTTAAAGCACTCATCATAAAAATTCTTCAATGAGTATTTATAAACATGCTTGAAATAATTCAAAAATTAAAAGGCCCTCAGAAAATAAATAGAAGATATGAAGAGAGACCAAAAACACAGTAACTGAAATAAAAACTCAATGGATAGGCTCCACAACAGAATGAAGACAAAGGAAAGAATCATAGAACTTGAAGAAAAACCAACATAAATTATCTAGTCTAAACAATAGAAAGAAAATAGCTTAAAAAATTAGCCTCAAATTAAGACATTCTCAGATGATGGAAAACTAAGAGAATTTATTGACCTAAAAGAATGGCTAAAGGAAGTTCTCCGGACAGAAAAGTAGTGACAAAAGAAGGAAGATTAGAGCATCAGGAAGGAAGAAAATGCAATGAAAAGAGTAAAAATATGAGTAAATACAACAGGTTTTCCTTACCCTCTTAAGTTTTCTAAACATAATTTATATATTAAACATAATATTATAAATGGGGGAGAGTGAAGAGACAAAAAAGGAGGTAGGGTTTCTATGCTTCACTAAAACTGGTAAAATTTCACCACCATAGACTGTGACAAGTTATGTATGTATAATATAATACTTAGATCAACCACTAAGGCAGCTACACAAAGAGATCAAAGAGATACCCTCAAAAACACTACAGATAAATAAAATTCAAAAAAGTTAAAAATAACCCATAAGAGGGCAGGAAGAAAAGCCAGAAATGAAGAACAGAGAGAATAAACTGAAAAACAATAAAATGACAGACTTAAGTCTAGCATCAATAATTACATTAAATGGAAATGGTATAAATGCATCAATTACAGATATTAGAAGAGTGGATTAAAAATGGCACAACTATATGTTGTGTACAGGAAATTCACCTCAAATGTATAATGATAGGTAAGTTGCAAGTAAAAGGATGGGAAATACATGCCATATATATTAATAAAAGGAAAGTGAGAGTGGTTGTATTAATTTTTGACATAGTAGACTTCACAACAAAAAAAAATTACTGGAAAGAGAAAAGGGCAAAACATAATGACAAAAGGATTAGCCTATCAGGAAGATATAGAAATTCTAGGGCTGCAAAACAGATGAAAAAAAAAAGCTGAGAAAATAGAGGGGAAAATAGACATATCACACAATATAGGTGGAGATTTCAACACTGTATCTCAAAAACTGATAGAAAACCTAGACAGAAAAATTAGTAATGACACAGAAGAACTAAAAACACCATCAACCAGAAAACCTAATCAACATTTAAGGAGCACAGTACCTCAAAACAGCAGAATATATATTATTTTCAAGGACCCATGGAACATATACCAAGATAAACCATATCCTGAGCCATAAAACTAACTTCAACAAATTTAAAATAATTGAAATTTTACATAATGTTATTTTTTAACGAACAAATTTTTACATGGTGAACAAGTTCTTACATGGTGAACAGTGTAAGGGCAGTCATCACAGAAACTTTCGGTTTTGATCATGTATCATGAACTATAAACAATCAGATCAATTATGATTATTCGTTTGATTTTTATCCTTGATTTATATGTGAATCCCACATTTCTCCCTTATTATTATTATTTTTAATAAAATGCTGAAGTGGTAGGTAGATGCAAGATAAAGGTAGAAAACATAGTTTAGTGCTGTAAGAGGGCAAATGTAGATGATCAGGTGTGTGCCTACAGACTAAGTATTAATCCAAGCTAGACAAGGGCAACAAAACATCCACGGATGCAGAAGATTTCTCTCAAAACAGGGGGGGTGAGGTTCTAAGCCTCACCTCTGTTGATCCCCAATTTCTCACCTGATGGCTCACCTGCGACTGTGCCTGTCTTAGGTTCTTCCTCCTTTGAGGAATCTTACCAGTCTCTGGCTAACCAGTCATCTTCTGGGGCCATACAGGGAAATGTAAAGTTGGTGAGAGAGAAGCAATATTGTTTGAAAAGGTTAGCTTTTTACTTCTTTGCAGATTTATGCCCTGTGGCTTCTATGCCCAGCATTTGTCTTGAGGTATCTTTACCACTTGGAAGAATTATGATACTCAGTAATTTTCGATCTGAGGCACGAATTCTACTTAGGGGTTGTAATTATGAAGGAAGAAGAGAAGCTATAGAAATAGCAGATGGAAGAAAACATGGGAAGATTGATTATTTCTTTGACATATCTTCTTGTAGTGTAACATAAGCGTGTATAGGTTTTAAATTACTAATTAAATTGTGTGCATACATTAACATAATAGGAATACAGCTACGTAACCAAAGCAGACCTACAATTACCAGCCATATCCAGTGAAACCAAGAAAACCAGTTAGTCACCCTAGGCATTTGTGAAAACTTATCAATGATAACAGTATAATGGAATTAGATTAGAAATCAAAACCAAGAAGACAATAGGAAAATCTCTAAATAAGTGGAATACTTCATAACTAACAGTGCATAGATTAAAGAGGAGGTCTCATAGTAAATTTTAAAAATACATATAACTGAATGAAAATTTAAATACAACATATCAAAATATGTGGGATAGAGCTAAAGCAGGACAGAGAGGGAATTTTATAGCAGTAAATGCTTACATTATAAATTAGGAATGGTCTCAAATCAGTAATCTAAGTTCCTACTTCTAGAAACTAGATAAAGAAGAGCTAAGTAAACTCAAAGAAAGCAAATGGGAGGAAATAATAGAAGGCAGAAATCAGTGAAATTGAAAATATGAAAACAATCGAGAAAATCGATAAAACAAAAAGTTAGTTTTTTGAAAAAAATTGATAAACATCTAGTAAGACTAAATAAAAAGAGAAACCCCAAATCACCAATATCCGGAATGAAACAGGGGATATCATTACAGATCCTACAACCATTAAAAAGATAAGAGAATACTACAATGATGTTACACTCTTAACTTCAATAATCAGAAGAATTGGACACCCACAACTACATCAACACCCACAAATTACAAGAACTCAATCAAGAGGAAATACATTACCTGAACAGTTCTGTAACCACTAAGAAATTGAATTTGTATTAAAAGCTCCTCCAAAGGAAAAGCCTATATGGATTCAATGGAAAATTTTACCAACCACCAAAGAAGAATTTTAACAGCAATTTTATACAATTTCTTCCAGAAAACTTAAGAGGAAAAAAACAGTTCCCAGGAGCCAAGATGGCGGCTTGAGTAGTCCAGTGGAATTCTCCTCCCAAAAACATATATATTTATGAAAATACAATAAATACAAGTATTTCTAAAAGAGACACCAGTAGATACAGTACAACAGCCAGGATACATCTACATCTGTGAGAACTCAACATCACATGAAGGGAGTAAGATACAAGCTGTGGCCAGGCAGGACCCGAATGCCCCCACACCCCAGAACCCGGTGGGAAGAAAGGAGTCAGAACAGGGAGGGAGTGGAAGGCCAGGACTGCTAAACAACCAGCTCTAGAAACCCATACCCAGAGCGCAGACACAAGGTGCACATCGTGCTGGATATTAGAGAAATGGAAAAGCAGAACCTGCAGGCAGGTCCCCGCAACTGGCACCCCTGAGACAAAAGAAAAGAGAGTGCTTTTTGCCAGTCTTAAAGAGACAGGGCCCCCACAGCTGGACGAAGTTGTCCCGGCACACTTAGCCAGCATCTGGAAATCCCGGGGATTGTTAGGCGCCCTAACCCCCTAACCCCCTGGGTGGCAGTGAAGCTCTGAAGCCCCTCATGGCACAAAGAAGCTTTCCAGGCATTCACCCAACTGGGGCAGACCCCGACACACCGGCCCAGCAGTGGGAGAGTGCCAGAGCACACTGGGGGCAGTGGCACCAGAGAGGACTCGGACCGGCCCACGTGCACTGGCATCACCTGAGGGGACCAAGAGCGGCACGTGCAAGCACGCTGCAGTGGCGACCAAGCATCCCGGGAGCAGTCCACGTGCGACAGCGGCAGCAGCACCAGAGGGGCCTGGGAGAGGTTTGCGTGAGCCCGCAGCAGTGGTGACCAAGTGGCCCAGCAGCGGCCCGCATGCACTGGTGGCCACGGCGACAGAGGGGCCCAGAAGAGGCCCATGCATGCAAGCAGCGGCGGTGCCAGAGGGGCACAGAAGAGGCCTGTGCGCACTTGCAGCAGTGCCAGAGGGAGCAGCCGCACTTCCAACAGCCAACCGGAATCCAAGCCCAATGCACAGCCACCCGGGCCAGACCCAAAGGCCGCTGCTGGCACACAGCTGCCTGGCAGGGGCACCACTATCATGGAGGAGTGCACCTGGCATGGCGGCCATGCCCCGCAGGGCTCTGCACTGCTCTGACGGAGACCCCGCCCACAGCAGCTTAGGGGATTAACCCAGTGGCTGCTCCAGGAACGCAGGTAACCGACACAGGCAGCAGAGAAGGGCAAGGTATCCATCAAGCAGGAAAGGACTTTCTTCTCCCAGCTGACAGACCCTCAACCTGTGTACAGCCACCACTATCACCTTGAAAAGGCACAAAAATTTAGTCCAGTCCAAAAGAGTCCAGACAAACCCTGAGAGAGGATCTGCAGAGACAGACCTAACCAGTCTCCCTAAAAAGGAATTCAAAATAAAAATCAAAAACATGCTGATGGATCTGCAGAGAAATATGCAAGAACCAAAGGAGCAAGTACAGAGGGAGACTACGGAAATAAAACAATCTCTGGAAGGACTTAAAAGCAGATTGGATGGGATGCAAGAGGCCATTAATGGACTAGAAACCAGAGAACAGGAACACATAGAAGCTGATGCAGAGAGAGATAAAAGGATCCCCAGAAATGAAACAATATTAAGAGAACTGTGTGACCAATTCAAAAGGAACAATATCTGTATTATAGGGGTACCAGAAGAAGAAGAGAGAGACAAAGGGATAGAAAGTGTCTTTGAAGAAATAATTGCTGAGAATTTCCCCAAACTGGGGGAGGAAATAGTTGCTCAGACCACAGAAGAACACAGAAATCCCAACAGAAAGGACCCAAAGAGGACAACACCAAGACATATAATAATTAAAATGGCAAAGGTCAGGACAAGGACAGAGTATTAAAGGCAGCCAGAGAGAGAAAAAAGGTCACCTACAAAGGAAAACCCATCAGGCTATCATCAGTCTTCTCAACAGAAACCTTACAGACCAGAAGAGAATGGCATGATATATTTAATGCAATGAAACAGATGGGCCTTAAACCAAGGATACTGTATCCAGCACGATTATCATTTAAATATGAAGGAGGGATTGAACAATTCCCAGACAAGCAAAAGTTGAGGGAATTTGCCTCCCACAAACCACCCCTATGGGGTATTTTAGAGGGACTGCTCTAGATGGGAGCACTCCTAAAAAGAGCACAGAACAAAACACCCAACATATGAAGAATGGAGGAGGAGGAATAAGAAGGGAGAGAAATAAAGAATCCTCAGACTGTGTTTATAATAGCTCAATATGCAAGTTAAGTTGGACAGTAAGATAGTAAAGAAGCTAACCTTGAACGTTTGGTAACCACAAACTTAAAGCCTGGAATGGCAATAAGTACATATCTTTCAATAATCACCCAAAACATGAATGGACTGAATGCACCAATCTAAAGACACAGAGTAATAGAATGGAAAAAAAGCAAGACCCATCTATATGCTGCTTACAAGAGACTCACCTCAAACCCAAAGACATGATGCACAGATTAATAGTCAAGGGATGGAAAAAGATATTTCATGCAAACAACAGGGAGAAAAAGGCAGGTGTTCCAATACTAGTATCAGACAAAATAGACTTCAAAACAAAGAAAGTAACAAGAGATAAAGAAGGACATTACATAATGATAAAGGGCTCAGTCCAACATGAGGATATAACCATTACAAACATATATGCATCCAATACAGGAGCACCAACATATGTGAAACAAATACTAACAGAATTAAAGGAGGAAATAGAATGCAATGCATTCATTTTGGAAGACTTCAACTCACCACTCACTCCAAAGGACAGATCCACCAGACAGAAAATAAGTAAGGACATAGAGGCACTGAACAACACACTAGAACAGATGCACCTAATAAATATCTATAGAACTCTACATCCAAAAGCAACAGGATACACATTCTTCTTAAGTGCACATGGAACATTCCCCAGAATAGACCATGTCCCAGGCCACAAAAAGAGCCTCAGTAAATTCAAAAAGATTGAAATCCTAACAACCAACTTTTCAGACCACAAAGGTATAAAACTAGAAATAAATTATACAAAGAAAGCAAAAAGCCTCACAAACACATGGAGGCTTAACAACATGCTCCTAAATAATCAATGGATCAATGACCAAATTAAAATGGAGATACAGCAATATATGGAAAGAAATGACAACAACAACACAAAGCTCCAACTTCTGCGGGACGCAGCAAAAGCAGTCTTAAGAGGAAAGTATACAGCAATCCAGGCATACTTAAAGAAGGAAGAACAATCCCAAATGAATAGTCTAATGTCACAATTATTGAAATTGGAAAAAGAAGAACAAATGAGGCCTAAAGTCAGCAGAAGGAGGGACATAATAAAGATCAGAGAAGAAATAAATAAAATTGAGAAGAATAAAACAATAGAAAAAATCAATATAACCAAGAGCTGGTTCTTTGAGAAAATAAACAAAATAGATAAGCCTCTATCCAGACTTATTAAGAGAAAAAGAGAAGCAACACACATCAACAGAATCAGGAATGAGAAAAATAAAACCACAATGGATCCCACTGACATACAAAGAATTATTAAAGAATACTATGAAAACCTATATGCTAATAGGTGGGAAACCTAGGAGAAATGAACAACTTCCTAGAAAAATACAACCTTACAAGACTGACCCAGAAAGAAACAGAAAATTAAAACAGACCAATTACCAGCAAAGAAATTGAAGCGGTAGTCAAAAAAATACCCAAGAACAAAACCTCCAGGACAGTTGGATTTACCTCGGAATTTTATCAGACATAAGAGAAGACATAATACCCATTCTCCTTAATGTTTTCCAAAAAATTAAAGAGGAGGGAATACTCCCAAACTCATCCTATGAAGCAAACATCACCCTAATACCAAAACCAGGCAAAGATCCCACCAAAAAAGAAAACTACAGACCAATATCCCTGATGAACGTGCATGCAAAAATACTCAACAAAATATTAGGCAACCGAATTCAAAAATACATCAAAAGGATCATACACCACGACCAAGTGGGATTAATCCCAGGGATGCAAGGATGGTACAACATTCGAAAATCCATCAACATCATCCACCATATCAACAAAAAGGACAAAAACCACATGATCATCTCCATAGATGCTGAAAAAGCATGCGACAAAATTCAACATCCATTCATGATAAAAACTCTCAACAAAATGGGCATAGAGGGCAAGTACCTTAACATAATAATGGCCATATATGTTAAACCAACAGCTAACATCGTACTGAACAGCAAGAGGCTGAAAGCTTTTCCTCTGAGATCAGGAACAAGACAGGGATGCCCACTCTCCCCACTGTTATTTAACATAGTACTGGAGGTCCTAGCCACGGCAATTAGACAAAAAAAAAAGAAATACAAGGAATCCAGATTGGTTAAGAAGAAGTCAAGCTGTCAGTATTTTCAGATGACATGATATTGTACATAAAAAACCCTAAAGACTCCACTGCAAAACTACTACAACTAATGTCGGAATTCAGCAAAGTTGCAGGAAACAAAATTAACACACAGAAATCTGTGGCTTTCCTATACACTAACAATGAGCCAATAGAAAGAGAAATCAGGAAAAGAATTCCGTTCACAATTGCATCAAAAAGAATAAAATACCTAGGAATAAATCTAACGAAGGAAGTGAAAGTTTACCCTGAAAACTACAAGACACTCTTAAGAGAAATTAAAGAGGACATAAGCAAATGGAAACTCATCCCATGCTCTTGGCTAGGAAGAGTTAATATCATCAAAATGGCCATCCTGCCCAAAGTAATATACAGATTCAATGCAATCCCTATCAAATTACCAACAGCATTCTTCAATGAACTGGAACAAATAGTTAAAAAATTCATATGGATCCACCAAAGACCCCAAATAGCCAAAGCAATCCTGAGAAGGAAGAATAAAGCTGGGGGGATCTCACTCCCCAACTTCAAGCTCTACTACAAAGTCACAGTAATCAAGACAATTTGGTACTGGCACAAGAACAGAGCTACAGACCTGTGGAACAGAATAGAGACTCCAAACATTAACCCAAACATATATGGCCAATTAATATACGGTAAGGGAGCTATGGACATACAATGGGGAAATGACAGTCTCTTCAACAGATGGTGCTGGGAAAACTGGACAGCTACATGTAAGAGAATGAACCTGGATCACTGTCTAACCCCAAACACAAAAGTAAATTCAAAATGGATCAAAGACCTGAATGTAAGTCATGAAACCATAAACCTTTTAGAAAAAAAAGTAGGCAAAAATCTCATGGACATAAACATGAGTGACTTCTTCATGAACACATCTCCCTTGGCAAGGGAAACAAAAGCAAAAATGAACAGGTGGGACTATATCAAGCTGAAAAGCTTCTGTACAGCAAAGGACACCATCAATAGAACAAAAAGTTATCTTACAGTATGGGAGTATATAATCATAAATGACAGATCTGACAAAGGGTTGACATACAAAATATATAAAGAGCTCACACACCTCAACAAACATAAAACAAATAATCCAATTAAAAAATGGGCAGAGGAGCTGAATAGACAGTTCTCTAAAGAAGAAATTCAGATGGCCAACAGACACATGAAAAGATGCTCCACATCGCTTGTCATCAGGGAAATGCAAATTAAAACCACAATGAGATATCACCTCACACCAGTAAGGATTGCCACCATCCAAAAGACAAACAATAACAAATGTTGGCGATGTTGTGGAGAAAGGGGAACCCTCCTACACTGTTAGTGGGAATGTAAATTAGTTCAACCATTGTGGAAAGCAGTGTGGAGGTTTCTCAAAATGCTTAAAATAGCAATACCATTTGACCCAGGAATTCCACTTCTAGGAATTTACCCTAAGAATGCAGCAGCCCAGTTTGAAAAAGACAGATGCACCCCTATGTTTATCTCAGCCCTATCTACAATAGCCAATAAATGGAAGCAACCTAAATGTCCATAAGTAGATGAATGGATAAAGAAGGTGTGGTACATATACACACTGGCATATTCAGCCATAAGAAGAAAACAAATCCTACCATTTGCAAGAACATGGATGCAGCTAGATGGTATTATGCTCAGTGAAATAAGCCAGGTGGAGAAAGACAAGTACCAAATGATTTCACTCATATGTGGAGTATAAGAGCAAAGAAAAACTGAAGGAACAAAACAGCAGTAGAATCACAGAACCCACGAATAGACTAACAGTTACCAAAGGGAAAGGGACTAAGGAGGATGGGTGGGAAGGGAGGGATAAGGGTGGGAAAAAGAAACGGGGCATTAAAATTAGCATGTATAATGTGAAGGGGGTACAGGGTGGGCTCTACTACAGAGAGAAGACAAGTAGTGATTTCACAGCATCTTACTACGCTGATGGACAGTGACTTTGAAGGGGTATGTGGGGGGCACTTGGTGAAGGGGGAATCTTAGTAAACATAATGTTCTTCATGTAATTGTAGATTAATGATACCAAAATAAAAAAAAAACACAGTTCCCAACTGTTTTTATGAGGCCGGCATTACCCTGATATTACAACCAAAAAATAATACAAAAAGAAAAAATAAAACTATATACCAGTATCCCTTATGATTATAGATGCAAAATTGAATACAATATTAAAAAGATCTCTATAACATGCCTAAGTTGTATTTATCCCAGTTATGTAAGTTTGTTTTTAGAAATTAGATATAATGTGCCATATTGACAAGTTAAAGATGAAAAATCATATGATACTATCAATTGGTGTAGAAAAAGCATTGACAAAATCCCACATTCATTTATGATTAAAACCTGTCAGCAAGTTAGGAATAGAGGGGTACTACTTCATATTGATAAAGAGCATCTACAGCTAATATCATGCTTTATGGGGAAATACTCTATGCTTTCCTGATAAAATCAGGAACAAGGCAAAGATACCCATTCTTGCCACCCTTATTTAACATATTACTGGAAATTTTAGTCACTGCAATAAGACAAGGAAAAGAAATAAAATGTATACAATTGGAAAGGAAGAAATAAAATTGTCTCTTGGAGATGACAGGTTGTCTATATAGCAAATCCCCAAAACTTTATGAACTAACATGTGAGTTCAGCAACATTGCAATATACAAAATCAACACACAAAAATCAATCACATTTCTACATACTATCAGTGAACACACAGAAACCAAGTTGGAAGCACAGAAACATTTCAAATCATTACAAAGAAAGTGAAATATGTATGTATGTACTTAACAAAATATATACTGCATCTGTATGCTGAATATCAAGTGGTGATGAAAGAAATCAAGGAAGACCTAAATAAATGGAAAGACACACTGTGTTCATGGATTAGAAGACTCAGTGTAGTAAAGATGTCTATTTCCCCCAATTTGATACAGAGTTTTAACTCAATTCCTACTAAAATCCTAACAAGATTATTTTTGGTAAATATGGACAAGATTATTCTAAAATTTATATGGAAAAGTAAAGGAATTAGAATAGCTGAAATAATTTTGAAAAAGAATAAGAGGAATCACTCCATCTGCTTTCAAGTCTTATATAGCTATAGTAATCAAGACTATGTGGTATTGGTAGAGGGATAGATATATAGAACAATGGAATAGAATAGGGACCTTTGACATAGTTCTATGCAAATACTGTCAACAGATTTTTGACAAAGGTACCAAAACAATTTAATGGAGAAATGGTAATCTTTTTAACACAGTGCTGGAGCAGTTGGATATCCATAAGCAAAAAACAACAACAACAACAACAAAAAAAAACCTTGACCTAAATCTTATGCCTCATGCATTATACAAAAATAGACTCAAGAGGTAGCAGAAGAAAATGGGGAAAATCCTTGGGACCTAGGGCTTGGAGAGGAGTTTATTTAGACACGACACCAAAATCACAATCCATAGGAAAAAAAATTAGTAAATTGGACTTCATCAAAAGTAAAAACTTTTTGCTTTGCAAAAGACCCTGCTAATTAAATAAAAGGACAAGAGCTGGGAAAAAATGATGGTGGTATAGGGAGGCAAGGCAAAAACTTCCTCCTAAAATCACTTAGAACACAAAAATATAGCAAATACAACTAGACCTGAAATCAACATGAAGACTGCAGAACTGACCTACATCTGGGAAAGAAGAGAAAATCTACAAAAAAGGGCAAAGAGGCAAAACCATGATCCAGTTGGACCCATGCCCTCCCCCTACCCTGGCCCACAGGTGGAAGAGGAATAGATCCAGGAGGGAGTAGAAGCCCAGGACCTCTGAACGCCTGGCCCTGTGTATCTGCTGCAGGAACACAAGCCCACATTGCCTGATGCCCTGATGACCCACGGGGGTGGACAACAGAGATGGGCAGAACACTCAGGGAGGCTGAGATTGCAGCTGCCTGTGAAGAACAGACATGCTTTGTTTGCCCCCATGAGAAAGAAAGACTTCCCAGCAGTAAGAGGGGTGCCAGAGGGGCAAGGATTGCGCAGTGCTCTCTCTTTAGGAGAAAGGTCAGGTGGACAAAGCTCCCTAGCTGGCCCTCAGCCCAACAGGCTGGGAGCCCTCAGGAGCTTCAGACGCTCCATCCCTCTCACTGACAACTAGTCTGGAGACCCCTCGCAGTGGCATGCAGCCTGCCAGCTGTCAGTGAAACCACACTTTACACCTGGGTAGGCAGTGGGAGAACCCCCAGCCTGCTCAACCCTATTTTGGGCCAGTCAGGGAGCTGTGTGCAAGAACCAGCATGGGAGCTCTTTCTTCCTGGCAGGTGCTGGTCCTGCTCACCAGCAGCCCCTGCCATCCCAGCAGACAGAGTGGAGGGCAGCTTGGACCACAACAACTCTAGCCCCACAGCCCTGTATTACTAAGAAAATACAATATTAAATCAACCACTCACAAAGTTAGTCAAGGGATACACAAAGAGCACAGAATATGACACCATATATATGAAGAGTGGAAGAGGAAGAAGAAGGGGAGAAAACAAACAAAAGAACCATTGGATTGTGTTTGAAATAGAGTAATAAGCAATATAAGAAGGAAGGTTAGATATTAAGGAAGCTATCCTTGAACTCTTGGTAACCACAAATCTAAAGCCTACAGTGGCAATAAGTACATATCTATCAATAATCACCCTAAAGGTAAATGGACTGAATGGAACAACCAAAAGACATTGGAAGAATGGATAAAAAATACAAGACCCATCTATATGCTGCATACAAGAGACTCATATCGAACCCAAAGACATGCATAGACTAAAAGTGAAGGGATGGAAAAAGATATTTCATGCAAATAATAGGGAGAAAAAAGGAGGGGTAGCAATAGTTGTTTCAGACAAAGTATAATTCAAAACAAAGAAAGTAAGAAGAGACAAAGAAGGCCATTACATAATGATAAGGAGGGCAGTCCAACAAGAGGATATAACCATTATAAATATCTATGCACCCAATATAGGAACACCTAAATATGTGAAATAAATACTAACAGAATTAAAAGGGGAAATAGAATGCAACACATTCATTTTAGGAGACTTTAACACACCACTTACACCAAAAGACTGATCAATCAGACAGAAAATAAGGAGAGAGGCACTGAACAACACATTAGAACAGATGGACCTAACAGACATCTACAGAACACTCCATCCAAAAGCAGCAGGATACACATCCTTTTCAAGTGCAAATGGAATGGTTTCCAGAACAGATCACATACTAGACCATAAAAAGGGCCTCAATAAATTAAAAGAGATGGAAATTGTACCAACCAGCTTCTCAGACCACAAACATATGAAACTAGAAATAAATTATTCAAAGAAACAAAGTAGCCCACAAACACATGGATGCTTAACAACATGCTCCTAAATAATCAATGGATCAATGACCAAATAAAAACAGAGCTCTAGCAATATACAGAGACAAATGAAACAACAATTCAACAACCCAAAACCTGTGGGACACAGTGAAGTCAGTTCTAAGAGGAAAGTATATAACAATACAGTCTTACCTCAAGAAATAAGAACAATCCCAAATGAACAGACAAATACACCAAAAAAGGGAAAATTGCAGACCAATATTGCTGATGAAATAGATGCAAAAATCCTCAGCAAAATATTAGAAAACTGAACTCAAAAAAACATCAAAAAGATCAACCATCATGACCAAGTGGGATTTATTACAGGGATACAAGGATGGTATAATATTCAAAAATCAATCAATGTCATATACCACATCAACAAAAGGAAGGACAAAACTCACATGATCATCTCAGTAGATGCTGAAAAAGCATTTGACAAAATCCAACATCCATTCATGATAAAAAATCTTAACAAAATGGGTATAGAGGGTATATACCTTGACATCAAAAAGGTCATATACAACAAACCCAAAGCCAACACCATACTTAATAGTGAAAAGCTAAAAGCTTTTCCTCTAACATAGGTCACAAGACAAGGATGCCCACTCTCACCACTTTTATTCAATGCAGTATCAGAAGTCCTAGCCACATCAATCAGACAACACAAAGTGATGAAAGGCATCCAAACTGATAAGGAATAAGTTATATTCTCATTATTTGCAGATGACATGGTATTATATATAGGAAACCCTAAAGACTCCACCAAAAACCTATTAGAACTAACAACGGAATTCAGCGAAGTTGCAGGATACAAAATTAATACACAGAAATCTGCTCCATTCCTATATACTAACAATGTTTTAGAAGAAAGAGAAATCCAGACAACTCCATTTACAATTGCATCAAAAAGAATAAATTACCTAGGAATAAACCAAACCAAGGAGATGAAAGACCTATACTCTGAAAGGCATAAGACACTCATGAGAGAAATTAAAGAAGACACCTAATGGAAATACATCCCATACTCATGGGTAGGAAGAACTAATATTGTCAAAATGGCCATCCTAACTAAAGCAATCTATAGATTCAATGCAATCCCTATCAAAATACCAACAGTATTCTTCAACAAACTAGAATAAATAGTTCTAAAATTCATATGGAAACACAAAAGACCCTGAATAGCCAAAGCAATCCTGAGAAGGAAGAACTTATATTGTCAAAATGGCCATCCTAACTAAAGCAATCTATAGATTCAATGCAATCCCTATCAAAATACCAACGGTATTCTTCAACAAACTAGAATAAATAGTTCTAAAATTCATATGGAAACACAAAAGACCCTGAATAGCCAAAGCAATCCTGAGAAGGAAGAATAAAGCTGGAGGGGGAGGGGGCTTATGCTCCCCAACTTCAAGTTCTACTACAAAGCCAGAGTAATCAAAACAATTTGATACTGGCACAAAAACAGACCCATGGGTGAATGGAACAGAGCAGAAAGCCGAGATATAAACCCACACATATATGGTGAATTAATATATAATAAAGGAGTAATGAACATACAATGGAGAAAAGACAGCCTCTTCAACAACTGGCCTTGTCAAAACTGGATAGCTACATGTAAGAGAATGAAACTGGATCATTGTTGAACTCCATACACAGAAGTAAACTTGAAATGGATCAAAGACCTGAATGTAAGTCATGAAACCATAAAACTCTTAGAAGAAAACATAGGCAAAAATATCCTGAATATAAACATGAGCAACTTTTTCCTGAACACATCTCCTTGTGCAAGGGAAACAAAATAAAAAATGAACAAATAGGACTACATCAAACTAAAAAAGCTTCTGTACAGCAAAGGGCACCACCAGCAGAACAAAAAGGCATCCTACAGCATGGGAGAATATATTTGTAAATGACATATCCGACAAGGGGTTAACACCCAAAATATGTAAAGAACTCACACACTTCAACATCCAAAAAGCAAATAACCCAATTAAAAAATGGGCAGAGGATCTGTACAGACATTTCTCTAGAGAAGAAATTCAGATGGCCAACAGGCGCATGAAAAGATGCTGCACATTGCTAATCATCTGGGAAATGCAAATTAAAACCACAATGAGATATCACCTCACACCAGTTAGGATGACCAGCATCTGAAAGACAAGAAAATACAAATGCTGGCGAGGATGTGGAGAAAGGGGAACCCTCCTACACTGTTGGTGGGAATGTAAATTAATTCAACCATTGTGGAAAGCAATATGGAGGTTCCTCAAAAAAGTAAAAATAGAATTACAATTTGACCCAGTAATTCCTCTCCTAGGAATTTACCCGAAGAAAGCAAGATACATGATTCAAAAAGACATATGCACCCCTATGTTTATCACTGCACTATTTACAAGAGCCAAGATATGGAAGCAACCAAAGTGTCCATATATAGATGAATGGATAAAGAACAGGTGGTACATATACACAATGGAATACTATTCAGCTATAAGAAACAAATCTTACCATTTGCAACAACATGGATCAAGCTAGAGGGTGTTATGCCCCATGAAATAAGCCAGGTATAGTAAGACAAATACCAAATGATTTCACTCATCTGTGCGGTATAAAAACAAAGCAAAACAGAAGGAACAAAATAGTACCATATTCAAAGACTCCCAAGAAGTGAGTAGTTGTTACCAAAGGGCAGGGGATGTGGAGGGTGGGTGGGAAGGCAGAAGGGGATTGAGGGGCAGTACAATTCACAATTACAATATTGGTAGTTCACAGGGAAGGCAGTACAGCTGGAGAAGACAAGTAATAATAGCATCTTACTATGCTGATATACAGTGACTGCAATATAGGGCAGTGAGGACTTCATAATATTGGTGAATGTTGAAACCACAATGTTATTTATGTGAAACCTTCATACGATTGTATATCAATGATACTTAAAAAAAAGACAAGCTGCACACTGGGAGAAAATATTTATAAACCACATATCTAACAAAAGACTCAAATTTGTAACATATAAAATTCAACTGAAAAAGCCCCAAACAATCCAATTAGAAAATAGGCAAAAGAGGGGGGAGTTGATAATATGGGTCAATATTGTAACCACAATGTTGCTCATGTGAAACCTTCATAAGATTGTATATCTATGATACCTTAATAAAATTAAAATGGGCAGAGGACCTGAAAAGACACTTCTCCAAAGAAGAAATACAAATGGCCCATAGGCACATGAAAAGATGCTCCACATCTCTAATCATCAGGGAAATGCAAAAAAATAAAATAAAGGAAAAACAAAATAGGCAAAAGATATGAAGGGATGTTTCATTGAAGAGGATATATATATGAGAAATAGTCACATGAAAAGATGTTCAACTTTTCTTGTATTAGGGAAATGCAAACTAAGATAACTACGAGATATCATTATATACTTATTAGAATAGCAAAAATAACAAGTGGTGACAATACCAAATGCTGGCAAGGATGTGGAGAAGCTGGATCTCATAAATTGCTGTAGTAATATAAAATGTTACAGCTACTATAGAAAATAGGTTGGCAGTTTCTTAAAAGGATAATCATACATTTAACATGAGACCTAGCAATTGTACTCTTGGGCATTTATCCCTGATACATGAAAACTTTTGTCCACACAAAACCTCTACATGCTTGTTCATAGCATTATTTTTAACAGCTAAAATATGGAAGCAAGCAAAATGTCATACAATAGATGAGTGGTTAAACAAATAGTGGTACATCCATACAATGAAATACTACTTAGCAATAAAGAGGGACAAATTATTATTGCAACAACTTGAATGGACCTCAGGGGTATTCTGCTGAATGTCAAAAAGCCAATCTTACAAGGTCACATACTGTATATTTCCATTTTCCATTTACTCACTTGGAGATGGAGAAGGGATTAGTGATTGCCAGGGGTTAGAGGTGGTGGTAGGGTGAAGCAGGTGTGAGTGTGAATATAAATTAGTAGTATGGGGAGATACTTGGGGTGATGAAATAGTTCTGTATTTTGATAGTGGTGGTGGCTATGTGTATCTATCTAAGTGATAAAATGGCAGAGAACTGCACATGCACATTGTACCAATATCAGGTTCTTGGTTTTGATACTGTATAGTTACCTAATATGTGGTCAGTGGGGGAAACTGAGTGAAGGGCATACAGTATCTCTATTATCTTTCCAATTTCCTGTGAACTTATAATTATTTCAAATAAAAGTTAAAAAATTGCATTAGGAGGGGTGCAAGTTGTAGCTCTCCAAAATCTTACGACTATAGACTATCTACGCTTAAAAGAACATATGGGATGTGAACAGATCCCAGAAATGGGTTGCTTTAATTTGTCTGATTTCTCTCAGACTCTTCAAGTACAGTTGGACAATATCCATCATATCATAGACAAATTCTCACAAATGCCTAGGGTGCCTAACTGGTTTTCTTGGCTTCACTGGAGATGGCTGGTAATTATAGATTTGCTTAGTTTATGTCACCGTATTCCTATTATGTTAATATGTGTGCACAAGGTAGTTAGTAGTTTAAAACCTATACATGCTTAAGGTACTCTACAAGAAGATATGGCAAAGAAATAATCAATCCTCCCATGTTTTCTTCCATATGCTACCTCTATAGCTTTTCTTCTTCCTTCCTAATTACAACCCTTAAAATAGAATTTGTGCCTCATATCGAATTTACCAAGCATCATAATTCCTCCAGGCGGTAAAGATACCTCGAGACAAGTGCTGGGCATAGAAGCCACAGGGCATAAATCTGCAAAGAAGTAAAAAGCTAACCTTCTCAAACAATATGGCTTCTCTCTCACTTACCAACTTTACATCTCCCTGTATGGCCCTGGAAGATGACTGGTTAGCCAGAGACGGGTAAGATTCCTCAAGGGAGGAACAACCTAAGACAGGCACAGTCGCAGGGGGGCCATCAGGTGAGAAATTGGGGATCAACAGTGGTGAGGCTCAGAACCTCACCCCCCCCTGTTTTGAGAGAAATCTTCTGCATCTGTGGATGTTTTAAGGCCCTTGTCTATCTTGGATTAACACATAGTCTACAGGCACACACCTGATCATCTACAATTGCTCTCTTACAACACTAAACTATGTTTTCTACCTTTATCTTGCATCTACCTACCACTTCAGCATTTTATTAAAAATAAAAATAATAATAATAATAAAGGGAGAAATGTGGGATCCACATATAAATCAAGTATAAAAATCAAAGGAATATTCATATCTGACCTGATTGTTTATAATTCATAATGCGTGATCAAAACCGAAAGTTTCTGTGATGAATGCCCTTGTACTGTTCACCATGTAAGAACTTATTCACTATGTAAGAATTCGTTCACCATGTAAGAACTTGTTCGTTATGCTTCAGAAGATTGGAGACTGATGAGAATTAGGCTTGAAATGGATTAATGATTGTGCATTGAGCATTGACCCCCCTATACAGAATTTTATTGTTGTTAACAACCATTTGATCAATAAATATGAGCGATGCCCTCTCAAAAAAAAAATTGCATTAGCTCTAAAAAAGTAGCCTAAATACCTTATATTACAAATAGGGAAACTGGAATGCCAAAAGGACAGGAGACTGGCCCAGTGTTTCTCACAAGTGTTAGTGTAGCACTGAGACTTGGCAACCTTTATGGGTGTCATGAGAGCTAGCTTTCTTTGGGGCTCTAAAAACTCATTAACTTTCACTGGTGTACTTTCCAGTGTCAACTTGCCCACACTTCCATCATATTCTCTAATGCCAAAGTTCTAGTTCTTGCTGGTCAGAATTCCCTTAAGTCTTACTGCCTATGGAATTTCCCCCCTCTAGATAGCTTAACCTTTCATAGCAGCCATCCACTTAAATATAGATTGCTTAGGTGGATTTTCTAACCTTCACTCCTAACTCTTTACACTGTCTTAAGATCGGCTCAGTTATGTTCAAGATTTCTTAGAGGCTTCTTGCCCATTTCATGATCTCTTCTGTTGGAAATGGCCTGCTCATTAGCTAGGCCTACCAGTTCAAGTCTACTGCTGATCACAACATAGCATCATCTACTGAAATAGGAGGATATTCCATGAGTCTATAAAGTGCCTGTAAAATATTCAGGTCTGAGATGCCCAGCAAACAACTTGGGGGAAGTGTCTCAAGTTCCAGGGAGAGGTCAAATGTAGTGATGTAAGTTATGAGTCACTGGGGTAAGGAGAGTAGTCAAAACCATGGAGAAATTACTTGATAAGATTACATACAGAAACATGACAGAGGTGTGTCAAATCAAACAGTGCTAACTTGAGGAGAATGAATGGTCTAGTAGTGCTTTTTTCTCCAAGCTATGATCTCTGATGGTTGAAGCCTTGAACCCCCCCAAAAGATGTTGAGGAAAATAGAAGGGCTTTGTGTGAGGGGTGGGGTAATGCAAAAAGGGGTTCCCTCTGGATGAATTGTCTCAGTGGTTTTTTGCAGGCTGTCTCTGACCTGGGAGTAGCTTTACTCCTCCTTTTAGAAAAATAAAGGGAATAATGATAAAAGGGTCAACCCAACAAGAAGATAAAACCGTTATAAATATCTATGCAACCAACACAAGAGCACCTACATATGTGAAACAAATACTAACAGAATTAAAAGGGGAAATAGAATGCAATGCATTCATTCTAGGAGACTTCAACACACCACTCACTCTGAAGGACAGATCAACCAGATAGAAAATAAGTAAGGACACAGAGGCACTGAACAACACTTTAGAAAAAATGGACCTAACAGACATCTACAGAACTCTACACCCAAAAGCAGCAGAATACACATTCTTCTCAACTGCACATGGAACATTTTCAAGAATAGGTCATATACTATGCCACAAAAAGAGCCTTGGTAAATTCAAAAAGATTGAAATTGTACCAATCAGATTCTCAGACCACAAAAGTATGAAACCAGAAAAAACTTATGCAAAGGAAATGAAAAATCCCACAAACACATGGAGGCTGAACAACATGCTCCTTCCTACATAATCAGTGGATCAATGTCCAAATAAAAACAGAGATCAAGCAATATATGGAGACAAATGAGAACAATAACTCAACACTGCAAAACCTGTGGGATGCAGTAAAGGCCGTGTTAAGAGGAAAGTATATTGCAATACAGGCCTACCTCAGGAAAGAAGAACAATCCCATATGAGCAGTCTAAACTCACAATTAATGAAACTAGAAAAAGAACAACAAATGAGGCCCAAAGTCAATATAAGGAGGGACATAATAAAGATTAGAGCAGAAATAAATAAAATTGAGAAGAATAAAACAATAGAAAGAATCAATGAAAGCAAGAGCTGGTTCCTTGAGAAAATAAACAAAATAGGTAAACCCCTAGCCAGACTTATTAAGGAAAAAAGAGTCTACTCGCATAAACAGAATCAGAAATGAGGAAGGAAAAATCACTATGGACACCACAGAAATACAAATTATTAGAGAATACTATGAAAAATTATATGCTAACAAACTGGACAACCTAGAAGAAATGGACAACTTTCTGGAAAAATACAACCTTCCAAAGCTGACCCAGAAAGAAACAGAAAATCTGAACAGACCAATTATCAGCAATGAAAGTGAATTGGTAATCAAAAAACTACCTAAGAACAAAACCCCTGGACCACATGGCTTCACCACTGAATTTTATCAAACATTAGTGAAGACCCATCCTCCTTAAAGGTTTCCGAAGAGTAGAAGAAGAGGGAATACTTCCAAACTCATCCTATGAGGACAGCATCACTCTAATACCAAAACCAGGCAAAGACACCACAAAAAAAGAAAATTACAGATCAATATCCCTGATGAACACAGATGCAAAAATACTCAAGAAAATATTAGCAAACTGAATTCAAGAAAACATCAAAAAGATCATCCATCATGATCAAGTAGAATTTATTCCTGGGATGCAAGGTACAACATTTGAAAATCCATCAACATCATCCTCCACATCAATAAAAAGGACAAAAACCACATGATCATATCCATAGATGCTGAAAAAGCATTTGACAAAATTCAACATCCATTCATGATAAAAACTCTCAATAATAGGGCAAGCACCTCAACATAATAAAGGCCATATATGACAAACCCAGAGCCAACACTGTACTTCACAGTGAGAAGCTGAAAGCTTTTCCTTTAAGATCAGGAACAAGACAAGGATGCCCACTCTCCCCACTTCTATTCAACAGAGTACTGGAGGTCCTAGCCACGGCAATCAGACAACACAAAGAAATAAAAGGCATCCAGATTGGCAAGGAAGAAGTTAAACTGTCCCTGTTTGCACATGACATGATATTGTACATAAGAAAGCCTAAATAATCCACTCCAAAACTACTACATCTAATATCTGAAAGCAGAGTTGCAGGATACAAAATTAATACACAGAAATCTATGGCATTCCTATACACTAACAATGAACTAGCAGAGAGAGAAATCAGGAAAACAATTCCATTCACAACTGCATCAAAAAGAATAAAATACCTAGGAATAAACCTAACCAAGGAAGAGAAAGACCTATACTCTGAAAACTACAAGACACTCATGAGAGAAATTAAAGAAGATACCAATAAATGGAAACACATCCCGTGCTCATGGACAGGAAGAATTAATATTGTCAAAATGGCCATCCTGCCTTAGGTAATCTACAGATTCAATGCAGTCCCTATGAAAATACCAACAGCATTCTTCAACGAACTAGAGAAAATTGTTCTGAAATTCATATGGAACCACAAAAGACCCAGAATAGCCAAAGCAATCCTGAGAAGGAAGAATAAAGCTGGAGGGATTATGCTCCCCAACTTCAAGCTCTACTACAAAGCCACAGTAATCAAGACAATTTGGTACTGGCACAACAGACCCATAGACCAATGGAACAGACTAGAGAGCCCTGATATAAACCCAACCATATATGGTCAATTAATATATGATAAAGGAGCCATGGACATACAATGGGGAAATGACAGCCTCTTCAACAGCTGGTGTTGGCAAAACTGGACAGCTACATGTAAGAGAATGTAACTGGGTCATTGTCTAACACCATACACAAAAGTAAATTCGAAATGGATCAAAGACCTGAATGTAAGTCATGGAACCATAAAACTCTTAGAAGACAACATAGGCAAGCATTTCCTGAATATAAGCATGACCAACTTCTTTCTGAACACATCTCCTCGAGCAAGAGAAACAAAAGCAAAAATGAACTCATGGGACTACATCAAACTAAAAAGTTTCTGTATGGCAAAGGACACCATCAACAGAACAAAAAGGCATCCTACAGTATGGGAGAATATATTTGTAAATGACATATCCAACAAGGGCTTAACATCCAAAATATATAAAGAACTGACACTCCTCAACACCCTAAAACAAATAACCCAATTAACAAATGGGCAGAGGATATGAAGAGACAGTTCTCCAAAGAAGAAATTCAGATGGCCAACAGACACATGAAAAGATGCTCCTCATCACTAATCGTCAAGGAAATGCAAATTAAAACCCTCACACCAGTAAAAATGGCCAGCATCGAAAAGACTAAGAACAAGAAATGCTGGTGAGGATGCGGAGAAAGGGGAACCTGCCTACGCTGCTGGTGGGAATGTAAGCTAGCTCAAACACTGTGGAAAGCAATATGGAGGTTCCTTAAAAAACTAATAATAGAAATACCATTTGACCTGGGAATCCCACTCCTTGGAATTTACCAAAAGAATACAAGTTCTCAGATTCAAAAAGACAAATGCACCCCTATGTTTATCGCAGCACTTTTTACAATAGACAAGATATGGAAGCAACCTAAGTGTCCATCAGTAGATGAATGGATAAAGAAGATGTAGTACATATACACAATAGAATACTTTTCAGCCATAAGAAACAAATCCTACCATTTGCAACAACATGGATGGAGCTGGAGGACATTATGCTCAGTGAAATAAGCCAGGAAGAGAAAGACAAGTGCCAAATGATTTCCCTCATTTGTGGAGTATAACAATGAAGCAAAACCGAAGGAATAAAATACCAGCAGACTCAGAGACTCCAAGAAGGAACTAGTGGTTACCAAAGGGGAGGGTGGGTGGGGGATGTGGGAGGGTGGGTAACGAGGGAGGGAGCAGGGGATTGAGGGGTATTATGTTTAGTACACATGGTGTGGGGGATCACGGGGAAAACAGTATAGCACAGAGAAGGCAAATAGCAAATCTGTGGCATCTTACTACACTGACGGACAGTGACTGCATTGGGGTATGGGTGGGGACTTGATAATATGGGTAAATGAGGTAACCACATTGTTTTTTCATGTGAAACCTTCATAAGAGTGTATATCGATAAAACCTTAATAAAATTTTTTTAAAAAGAAAGAGAAAAGAAAAACAAAGGAAAACCAAAGTTCAACTCAGACCTGCAGATGCTGATTACAAACAGAAGGCTGCTAGATACAGTGTCAAAAAGGGTGCTGAACAATACCTGAGGGCTGCTGTTTCTAACAAAGAGGTCCCTCAGATTATAAGAGAAGGCAAAACAGGAGAAATTCTAGGTAAGTTACTGAGAGTCAGTGTTTCCTGATAAAAGCTTTCCCTGAGCCTTAAGTGCACACTTTTTACACTTGTTTTCCTTCTCAAGCTTTTCTATAACCAAGATTTCTCTTTTTTTTTAGCATCAGTCAACGTGGGTGGAATCTTTGTTGAGCCACATGCAAGTTTTAAAAGAATTAGTTTTTCCACTTATGCTATTTTATCAGCAGATCCTTTTTTTTTGCACCTGGCATACCTAATTATTTGCCTATCCAGTTTCTGTTGTAACCTCTAAATAGTGGCTAGATGCTAAGCAGAAAGAAAAAAAACGTTGCCATAGCACAAATCTTCAGCCGTTGATTTGTTGCTTCACAGACAACTAGGTGTAATCCGTTTACCTGGTAAAGCAGGGACTGTTACATGGGCTTTTTGGTTTTATTCCACTGCCTCACAATGGACAGTTTCCATCTCATTCTAGAACACTGTCTCCCTGCCTGTCTCCTTCAGACACTTGGTAGGCTTCCTTGGGCATCCAAAGAACATTGGACAAATGCATTCATCTTTATTGAAGCTAGCTTCCCAGACCACATGCTCAGTACTTTTTAAATATCTCAAAATCAGATGTACAACCACAGCCATTGGTGGTTGACTAAGCTACCTCTCCCACACTGGGCAATACTGCTTTCCTATCTTATTAATATCTCAACAGAATATCTCTCCCACTAAAGTGCCTGGGAATTTGCCTATGTGATCTCTAAGCTTCCTAACAAAGTAGTCATTATTATTCTCACTTTGAGAAAGGAAAACTGAGAATCAGAGAAGTGTCATCTAAAACCACACAGCTTGTAAGAAGCATGTGAATTAAGTCCGACTGGCTCTTAAACCTATGTTCTTTTCCTTGTATTTTTAGGTCCCCAAACATCCCCCATGGGTCATTTGCTCAATAGGATCATTGTTGCTCATTACTGTGAAGGCCCTGGACCCTTGTACTGCCTCTTTAAGTTCCTGGGGCCATGGGTCCTTATCCAGACACAATTCTAATAATTCAGTTGGATCTCCAGGTGAATAGATTCTTTTGAAGGAGGAAATATAGAGGTAAATTTTAGGGGGAAAAGGCTGCCAGGAGTTAACTTTCCTAGGCAAGTGTGTTACACAGGACTGGGGTCCATATCACTTTATTCACAGAGCCTTTTCTCATAGCAACTTAGGGCAAGGTTAGAATTAGTAGTTCTTTACAGCCATTGTACTAGGGCCTCTTCCCAAAATCTGTTCCTTAGCCTCAGAAGACACTTCTGCAAATGAGTCAGACTCCATGTGCACTCACCTGCAGCCCTGAAAATCCCTGGACTGTGCTGGCACACAGAGGGAATATGGCTATGAAGTCACCATCAGACCCATCTCAACAGTTAGGGGTTTAGTGGTGGTATGGCAGAGAGATGAGGTAGGATTGCAATATGGACCTACCTACTAGAGTAGGAAAGCAATGTATACCACCATTAATAAGCAGAAAAGGAGCCAATTTCCGTGCAATTCTGCAAATCAGCCAATTCTGGCCTGATTCTTATTCTGTAGCCTGGAACTGCCTTTCTTTAGCCCTATTTCCTTTGTCCCTCCGCTCCTGTATCTGAAACCCAGATCAACTAGGAACTCAGCACAATGGTTGGGGCCCCTACTCTATGGCTAGGTTAGGGCCCCAAATCCCCTCAATAACCATAAGCATTCAATCTGGAATCTCCCAATTTTTCAGCTATCAATTGTCTCTCAGGATGGTTTGAATGAAGACCTGCCTAGATGCAGGCAGTTGAACTGGGTGACTGTCAATCATAAAATGCCAGGCCGTATTAGCTAAGACATAAGTGTACGTTAAATTTACTAGATTTATCTGAGTTCGTTGAATTTAGTCTACCCATCAGTAAAATCACTAATAAAAAAAGTCACCAAGAACAGTGACTGTGAAGGGGTATGTGGGGGAGGGGGGGGATTTGGTGAAGAGGGAAGCCTAGTAAACATAATGTTCTTCATGTAATTGTAGATTAATGATACCAAAAACAAAAGTCACCAAGAGGCATCCAAAGGATTTGAATCAGCTCTTTAAAAAGATGAAAAACTCAACCAGCCCCATAGTTCATTTTATGGGCAATCCTACCCCCTACAGGTATTATTAAAGAAAAATGGAGCAACGCTTGCTGGGAAACTTATTCCATTTTATTTGTGGCATTGGGTCCCATTACCTGAGGATTGTTGTCAATGTCCCCCTTCCAACCTCAAGAAACTCACTTAAGCATATATACTATCACTTACTATCTAACTACAAAGCAGAAACAGATTGTAAATCCAAGTTAGCCGTTTCTACAAATGCCAGGAATATTCAAATGTGATTTCAGATGATAGAACTTCTTGGGAATTATTTGTATTATTTTAAAATAATGGAATTAAGAGAAACGACATAAAACTTCTTGTACTTGCTCCTGCAATAAATACATGTAACAACCATTATTTATTGTCTGCTCGTAATGCTTCAGTTGTGATGGGCTTCCCTAATTTTTAATAATGGAATCCTCAACCAGCTAAGGCCTTTGCTAATTCTTAATGGTTACATTTCAAAACTTAATAGGAGTGTAATCTTTTAACCTCAAAAGAGGAGAAAAATGGTAATTCTTTAAGCGTGGATAGACACTCTAAACCACAGCTTTCACACACAATTTAAAGAATGCTTATTTAGTTCAAGAATAGTGTAGGTGAGCAAGAAAGGTGTGCATATCTACAGATGAACTTTTAAAACACATTGCCATTTGCATCCTACCCACTTTAATCACTCTCTCTCTCATATTGTTCCAGAACTGCACTATCCCATATGGCAGCTGTTAGCCACTTGTTGGTATTAGCATTTGAAATGTGCCTTGTCCAAAATGAGCTGTACTGAAAGTGTAAAATACCAGATTTTGAAGACTGTATATGAGAAAAAGCAAATCTCAATAGTTTTTATATTATGTTAAAATATTTTGACCTTATTGGGTCAAATAAATGTATTAAAATTAATCTCACATGTATCTTTTTACCTTTTGTAATGTGGCTGCCAGAAAATTTTCTATTACATGTTAACTTGTACTGTATTCCTACTGGACAGCACTATTCTAGAACATTTGGTAGACAGGTGGCCAAGAGTTAATTTATTTAAAAAGTAGGTACATCACAATCATTAACACCATCCACTGAGAAACTCGGCAAGATTTCAGAGGCTTCAAGTCCCCATCCTGCCAAAAGTGGAGAGAAACCTTGCACCAGCACAATGCCTGGAACACAGAAGCACAATACACGTTTATTAGCCAAGGAAACAAACTCTAAATTCAGATGAGTCCTTGTTCACTTCATTTACTCTTCACTCCTCCCCTCAAATTATCATTTGAATGGGGATGGATAACACTATGCATATCTTTGAAGGTTTTTATAATACTTTATTAACTTAGACATCTCAGGAAATGCCTGCTGCTCGTAAGGATTAGATCATTCTCCATGTTTCCAATGTTGAATGAGGCATGATAATCCTTTAAAAATACTCAGCAGCCATTTACTTATTCTAAATACTGCACCAATATTTTGAAATGCATTGTTTGCAACTGCCATTAGAGCTTGTAGTACATTCTTCTGAATATGCTTAAAGGTGACAAATCTCCACTGAGAAAAAGTTACTTCTTGGAAACAGCCAAGATTCATCACAAAAGTGGCAAATGTAACAGGGCCGCTTCTCTCAGTTGCTCATAAAATTGTTTCTGAAGGCAATTTTAAAGAAGTTCCAAATATCTCCTGAGCAATGATGACATTCTTGGAAAGTCTATGGCTGCCCAAGACAACTTTAAAGGGCATTTACTTGGATGCCAATAAGCTGCTGGCATGCTAAAAAAAGAAAACAAGCTGCAGCTTTTCCTAGGTATTTTGTATTTCAAATTGTAGTAATTAGGACCAAAAGCACATGATGTGGGTAAGGGGCTGTGATGTCCATTAAACAATGAAGATTCCCAAAACTATTCCAGCCTCCTTCCTAACTTTGGGAAATGAAACCCCTTAATACACAAGGTACTATTGTATATTTTGGAAATGTCTAAAGTGATTTACTGAATTTACAATACATGACCTTTAATCTTATTTGCCCTTAAGTTTTAAGTTTTCCTTTGCAAACTAGCTAAAACTGGTGTTTATTCTCATAAATCACATCTCCTAAGGAATCTAAGTATAGGGCTTGAGATAAACACTAAAAAACAAACTAGGGGCCATATAGCAGCAAGATGAAGAGCACAATGAAAATAAGCTCTGGAATCAGAGATCTGACTGGAAATAATCTGCCACTTACTATGTAACCTTGGGCAAATTACCAAATGCCTGTATCTCAGCTCCAACATCTGTGAAACAGGGTGGTAATAATACACTTGAATCACTGTGAGAACTAAATAAGAGTGCATAAAACAATGCTTGACAGCAATCAGAAAACTTTAATACAGCTATTAGTAATCCATTTGCAAGGACTTAGATTAAAATCTTGCCTAAGACCCTAGCTTTAATTTCCTATTTTTAAAAATGACCATTCAGAGTAGTTCATAATCTACTGACTTACCAACCCTGTATTCTAGGTCCCTTTTACTGAGTTTCCAGCAAGATGCCTGCACATTGGCTTACTTTGTTGCCTAGAATGTAAACTTTTCAGTGTTCTTGAATTTCAAATAGAATCATGAATGACACTAAAAACCCCGGTTAAGTTCATGAGGCAAATTGTTGACATCAAAATTATCCCAAGGAACTGAGTTCCCATTCAATGACAGAGCTCTGTAGGCACCAGAGGAAAATAAACTATAATAAAATTCTCCATTGATAAATGAGTATCAGTATCAAAGGGCAGGTATCAGAATGTGATGATCTACTTAAGAAATCAGAACTTAGTGGCTTAGGCAACATGGGTAAGAGGTTGGAAGTAGGGATGAAGACAAAAGTTGCATGAGCACACATGAACATCTAGACAAGCTTTTGTATTTATTTATAGAAGTTAAAGGAGTAGTCAGGGCAATGGTAAGAATGCAAGAAATAGCAAAGATGCACATACTTAAAATGTCATTTGCTTAGATCTTTCCAGGAATCATGTACTGGAATATACTTTAATCTTTTACCACTCAAAGATTAAACCATTAAGCTACAACACAGAATGGGTTATTCCATTAACCAGTACTTGCCCATACTCATAGCAGGGAGGGGAATCAAAATCAAGGCTGGACTGTAATTCCACTTGATTCTAAAAATCAGGTCTATTTGACATCAGTTTGAAGCAACAGAACCTTTATCATATTCCTCTTGTTAAGAAAAACCCAAGGAGAGATGATCAAGCACAAATGATCACTTCATGCATTTTATTGATAGTCTATATTTTAAATCTGCAGTATGACATCTTACATAGGGAAAAAGCTTCTTCTGAAGATAACTATTAATAATCAAACCAGCTTTAATATGACTGACCTTTCAAGGTCTTGTTTTGCATTAAACAAGTTAATTTTTAGCAGGTGTAAAGCACTGTACAAAAAAACTGGGTACATTCTCAAATTTTAATACAGGGCTTCCCAACCAGGAGTCTGCTAGATAGATACTGAGAAGGGTGTTATGTTCAGGTTTAAATTAAAAGAAAATGGGAAACCAGATAATGCAAGCCAACCAAATTCACTTCACTTTGTACTCCTTTCTGCTTTTTTCAAAGTCTCTCCCAGAGGTCAGGAAGCCCTGGTATAACAATCACTTTAGTCTTTACAGAAATACATTTATGTGCTTCATGTTCAAAGACATAAAGGCAGCCTTTTTTATTCTTCCCTCTCCAAATCCCTTCAGGTTCTTAGACGCTTCAGAAAGCTCTCCAAGATTGCTGCCCCATTCTTTGAATCCAAGTAAACACCTATACCAAAGCAGCTCTTCCTGGGAGAAGATAAAATAGGCACAGATACATAACAAGGCCAACTGCGTACCTACTCAACTTGATACCTATCACTTGGCCCTACATCTTTTAAAGCAGCACCAGGGACAAATGGAGCTATCAAGAGGTAAAATCCAAACACTGGACAGTTAAAACATACGTAAACCAATCACTTAAAAGAATGCTAGCAGAGGGTCACTAAATAAAAGTTAAGGCTGGGCAGCTGGTTCAACTATACCTTGGTATTAGAATAAATCTGCAAGATGAGGAACCCTGAAACAACTAGGCACAGCGGTAGGATGGGGTTCACTTTCACTGCATGTCTTTAATAAGGTATCACTCAATCCAAGTGACTATAAAGCAGCTTATGGGTCTTCAGTAAACAAATCCTAATAAAAACAAGTGCCTCACTGTAATTTTGTGTTGGAGGGTGCGCCTATTTCCTTCAAACATGAATTATAACACCTGTACAGATATGAAAATAATCATGAAGCTGAAATAAACTGTTATTATTACTTAAAAGAGTTTCAACACCTCAATAACAGCTCTATTCCATGCTGTATTTTAGATACAAAATGTAGTTACATATATCAAGTGAGACAGCTCACTTGTTGGGAATATATTTTAGAAGTGTTCCTGTTAAGAACTCAATTTCAGAAGGCTACAAATTTTAAAGGGAAAGCACTGAACTCATTGCTATTTAATTGCTTATTAAAAATTTGATTTAAAAAATAAGTGAAATTCTAGTTCCTCACACCTTATACTTTAACTTTCCAAATGAAGCATGTTGATTTACATTTTCAAATGTTCTTTTGAAAGCACACAATTTACTAGATAACTTGATGAATTACAGCACTGTTATTGAATATTAAACATACTGAAGAATTATGCTATACTTAGAGGGAAAAAAAAACGCCTGACACTTTAACATGTGCCTTATCAATCTCCTGCATTACTAAGGTACAGAATACTTTAGAAAGTAGCAATCAGCATAGTCTTAAAAGACAAGAAAGAATAAAAGTGCCCTGTAAAGGTGGCTTCTATGTATGTAACATTTGTAATACATTTGACAGGGAAGCCAGTAAGGTAAAACTTAAAAACTCAAATAAGGCAGGTTACGAATATTTTTTGTTCACATAAGAACAAAAGACTAGAACAGGGAGGGTGTGGGGTGGTGGGGGGAAGTTTCCTCCATCTTTAAAAGAAAAGTATTAACAACATTCACAAGGTGCCAATTCATTCTAGCAAGCTGTAAAAATGGTCTTTTAAAGAGGCATTTTACAACATTTACTCCCTATTACATGGGTATTTTGGAAACTGAAAGTCATGGTTGGTGCTTGACCCATTTCATGTCATGGACATCTGGGAAGCAGGTGGTTAGAAAGAAAGTATATTAAGTGATAATCCTTTATAAATATGAGACACTGACACAGTAGGAGAGAATACTTGGCACAGAAAGGACATTTTCCCAGGGGGAGAAAATTATTCAAGTTAACACTTATAGCTAATCCGTTTCCTAATATTCTGGTGCTAAATGTTTTGTTATTGACTGTACGATTCTTACTTATACTCCCACACTAATGTGAATACTTTTCTCAACTCCCATCTCCATTAACACCACTGAGGTGTAACTAATGTGTTCTTTTTTAGAGCAAATATTCCAAATTAATAACATGAATCAATTTCTAGTGTTGTTATAAAGTCTGCAAGCTTTAAACCTAACTTGCTCAATTTTGTTTCTAGAACTAATAAATCTCAGCCTTGTTAGCTGCTTGGAGTTAAATAACATTAACACCTCAAACAGTTCAGAACAGTAAGTGAATTTATCTGAAAGAGTAAAGGAAATTCAGTTTTTAGTACTTTTCCCTGTGCTTTGAACAATGTAATTTCCCAACATTGTTTTTTCTTGTTCCTAGTATACTACATGAAGTTGAATCTGGGCCTTTAAGATAGAACCTTTCTGTAATAAAGAAAAAGTGCTAAGATACAAAATGAAATGTAAAGTCTTTTTCAAGAAAATACTCCAAGAGAATAGGTGTTCGGATGCTGTTGAGAAGACTTGTTTTCCATTGTACATCTGACACCTACAAATGACCTTGTCGTTTCAATGTCCACAACACTAGTTAAGTATGTATTAGTCAAAGACCTTGCAAAACAAACAAAAAATTAAGTAGCAAATTCCACTAAAATATTGTATGCATTCTACATAATCCAATTGAAATTAGTGAGTGCTATTAAAAAAAGATGTCTGCATGCACATATTCAGTATGTGCATTCTACTGAAGGCTAAAAAATAATTCTATTTCCAGTGTTTACCAACAGTTTCAATACCTACACTCATAACCAGCATTCTGCATGAATTACCTCTTACTTTAATACTTAACAAATGAGTAATACATCTTGGGAGGTTAGGGAGGTACTTGTTGTAAATAACCTTCTTTTCTTAGAATGTGCTGCAGTTGCTTTTATACTATTATAAATGAACACCCCCTATAATAAGAGGACATTGTATATCAGGAGGAAAATGGGTTTGTTTTTAGCCAATAAGAACTACCCTGAAAATCTGAAAACCAGAGATTACAGTCTTAGGAAAGGAGACAAGGACGCTCAAAATATAAAGGAATCCTGACTTTTACATGGACAATTTTTTTAAAAGATAGAATGTATTATGTAAGCGTCATAAACAGTGAAATCTACTTGCATTAAAAAAAATAAGTGAAGCTTTGTTTGGACATTATTTCCCTGCAAGAGCAGTACATATCCTTAGTAAACAACTACCATATTTACAAGTTAATTTCCTTGATACTTAGGTAGGATTGAAAGCCAGAGGAAAACATGAAAGGAATGAGCTTTGAAATAATCTTTACAGCTGAGGTGATGGCAGTTAAGGTAGCCAGAGAATTCCTAAACCAGGCTTGTTTATTTTGTAGAGTATCTGACTATGCCTGGGTAGCTTGCTCACTTTGTTAAAGGCCAAGGACATGTTCAATTCCTCTTTGGGCCCATTAGCTTTTCCCAGAAAAACACAGTCCTCCACAGTCAGATTAGTCCTAACCTACACCAGCCTCAAAAGAGAAATCCAAGGAGTACTGGGGTTCTTTACAAACCTATTCTTATTACTAAGGAAACAACATAAAGTGATGTCCCATAGAGCATGAGTCAGCAGTCTCACCTTCAAATATGGGCAGCACAATTATTAAACTGAATTTAAAATAACTCATAACCCACTTTCAACAAAGGATAAAAATCCCTTAATTCTTCAACTGGTCTCTAAATGTGAGATGTTCAGTCTGTGTTAGAGAGGGCAGTAATGAAATACTATCAAGTGTGCACTGGTACCTTAAAATGACAAATCTCGAAAGCAATGCAAATTCGAGACTTTCCTATTAGCACACACCTGTACCAACTTCAATTCTTAAACTAAAAGTGGTTTATAGTCTCTTTCCTCCACCTTTTTTTTTGAGGAGCAGACTTGTAAAAACATCAATGTAACCTGTGCTAGTGGTTTGCTTTTCTTAAAACAAAGCTCTGTCAAATTTGCTGATCTACTTCATCTACTTGAGTAGAATACTGTGTCAAGGATCTCACCGTACAAAACCAGTTCACGTTTGCATGATTACCGTCTTCATGAACAGTTTAAATTCTTCAGAGCAGTTTTCTGTACTCCCGTCTTTCATTTCCTGCCTAAATCCAAGTTAAAACACGTAATTTCTATTGGTCTTCAATGCAGTTCAATTGTGCACTGTCTTTCGCATGTCACAGTAGCTGTTCACATACATTAAATATATAGATATGTTCTGCTCTTGACATTTACACACTTACAAAAGCAGCTTTGTACTTCGTTTGGTGTGTTTTTTACTATGTTGGCTCACAAAAAGCAGTTTTTTCATTTCTAAGCATGGTACTTTACAATTTTTAATGCATTAATATAACAGTGCATTGGAAAAGTACTGAGCCTCTACAAAATAGCTTTACATTTTTAAACAAATGAATGTGATATTTTTTCACTTACACAAGTATAGGCTTTTTTAATATTTCCACAAGATAAATATCTCAATTAAACTATAAGCTCACTCTACAGTGTGCCAGAGTGATGGGCTTCAGAGAGTTTTACACTTAGAAGATCCTAACCTTAGTGTTATTTACACCAACATGTCCAATATCACCTCATCTGAAGGTGAACAAATAATATTCAGCATGTAGCTGAATTTGTGTCAACTAATCACTAGGAATGGTATAGCTTTAAGCAATCACTCAGGAAATACATACTGTAAAACTTGGGAAATTTCCTTCACCTCTCCTATGGCATGGGGAATTTTAAAGATCAATGTGAAACAGGTAAGAGCCATTGCTAAGGCAGATCTTTTCAGATAACAAAGGAGAAAATGACAAGCGTTCATGATAAATCATCAGTAATATCAATTACTGGTACTGAAATCAGATTTTTATGTATTAAAACACTGCTTTTTAAAATATTTCCTTTTATCCTGGAACAGAAATTGGAAAAAGGACAATGATTCATTAGAAAGCAATGACTCAATTCAGGTTGCTACTTTACATTTAAGCACCACTCAAAAAGTGGACATAAAGCAAGTGATTCCTGTTTGCCCATCACTGTAACAGCTTCACAGCTGAGAGTTCAGACCTTAAACAATGCTTTCTCTGTTACCAGAAGCTAAGACTGCTCTGCGACAAATAGGACAAGTAGAATTCTCAGATAACCAGCGATCGATGCAGTGGACATGGTACTCATGGGAACAAGGTAGTTTACGAAGTTTGTTGCCTTCTGTGTATTCTGTAATGCAAACACTACATGTTTTTAATGCATCATTTTCACCAAAACTTCTCATTGCCAAGTTGTCAATCTGTTCTTTGGTGAGTCCTCTAGGTTGGTCATCATCATCCTCATTTAAGAGGAAAAACTGAGCTAGACTAAGGAAGGGCAAAGAGCCACTTTCATCAAATGTTACTGGGGCCCTGTGTCGACCCTCTCGCCTGGTACCTGATGAACCTGATGATGAACTTCCTTCATTACTGCCTTCAAACACCTCTGAACTAGTTTCTGAACTTTCACCACTGGAGCTGGAACTAGGACTGGAACTCGAACTCGAGCTGGAACTTGAACTGGAACTCGAATTGGAACTTGAACTGGAACCAGAACTGCTACTACCACCAGAACCCCCTCTTCCATTCCGTGACTCTGCCCTTTCAACATTTCGACTTGAGACTGAGCCACTAGGTTCTGAATCACTATCACTGTACATAAAGTAGCTTAACTCACCAAAACCTGTCATTATCTGCCTTAACATGGTCTGAATTGCAACAGATGTAGTTTCACTTAAACCAGTGTTTAAGATTCTACGAATTGGAATTCTGATGGTACTGACATAGGTTCTCACACCTGCCCGCTCAGAACGTGAAAATGTACGCCTAAAACCTCCTCGTTCACTTTCGTAAGTGACGGTGTTGTTTGGTGTCTGAGACCGTGACCGAGTTCTGCTAGCTATGCTATCTCTCTGCCGATATTCTCCAGGACGAACTCTTCTTACTTGAAGATCAAGGACTATGGTTGGAGGTCTCTGTCCTGATCCTGTAGATTCACCACTGCCACTTGCGTCTGAAGAAACTGCTCCCTGCGGGGCATTTCTTGCTCCAGAAGCTGCAAAAAGACCTCTACCTAGCAAGTCAGGTCCACTTATTTGCTGTCTCAATGTCACATGATGTCGGGTTCTAGAACTTCCTTCTGTCTCATTTACCAAAGGATGCTCAAAAGTCTGAGATGAGATGCTATGATGAGATCTTCGTGGAATTTCACTCATTGGATGCAGAGGTGACCTACTTCTTTCAGCTCTAGCTCGTGTTCTCCGATGGTCTGGGCTCCTGCTTCTTGCTCTTCTCTGACCTCTGGTAGGTGGGACTTCTCCCGTTAATGCGTCAGTTGAACTTCGTTCTGATCTGGATGGCCTTGCAGCTACTGATTCAGAGCGTGGATTTTCCACTTGCCTTGGGCTGCTGTTGTCCATACTTTCTCCACTAGAACGTCTTACAGATGGCTCATTTTCATTCTCTGGATTTTGGCTCCCATTATTACGGTTAACATTGATCTCTAAACTGAATCTGAAATCACCACTGTTTGGATTAGTCCGGCTCACTGCTCTCCAAGATTGGTTTCCTCTTTGCCCACTTCTTGTTGTATTTCCAGTTTGTCTGACAGAGTTAAGCCAGTCTATTATAGAGTCACCATTAGACACATCATCTGAAGAGTCTCCACCTGTTTTAAAAAAAGGGAGGGGAGAGGGAGAAAGAGGAACTACTAAATAGAACAATCATATAATAGTGCTCTGAAACTTTGTATTAGAAAAAAAGGGCAAGGATGCTGAACAGATTTCATATTTACAGATTTTTTTATAAATTATGCTGCACAGATTTTCAAGTAAAGGCAGGAAAGTTTCAATTCCATTCATTAGAAAGAGCAAGATAGTCCTAGAGAGACTCAGAGAATTTTGTAAAGGGTATCTAGAGGAAGTCTATTTTCAGCACTTCACCACATATAGAGCCTACAGCATACCACTGTGGACTGTCAGAGACATCTTTTCCAGCCCACTGTCAAAACACTAATGTAATCAAACAAGGTAAACACTAATTAAGGTCGAGGGCTACTATTTTAGTCCAAATCACATTTTTGTCAAATTTTTATTAGTCTACAACATTTCTTCTAGGATCTTGACTTAAGTGCCTTTGATAATACAATACCTTTTAAATAAAAGACTGCTGTAAACCACTGCAAAAATATAAGGTTTATAGGTTTAAAAGTATTTGAATACTTCATGATACCCAGATTTTAAATTAAAATAGAATGGAGATCAGACCAAATGAATAGCCTGAACCTAGCATGGTACATATAATAGCACACTGAAGAACCAAACTGTTATAGCCTCTTAAGTTAGATAGTCAAATTCCCTCCTTCACACTGGGAGAGATACACCAGACCTGAGGTAAGAGCAGGATTTCTCAACAGTGGCATGATTAACATTTTGAGCCAGGTAATTCTTTGTTGTGTGCTCTGCATTTCACTATGTTAGGATGTTTAGTAGCATCCTTGGCCTCCACCCACTAGATGCCAGTAGCAAACCCCAGTTGTGACAACCGAAATGTCTCTAGACATTGTCAATGTCCCCTAGGGGGCAAATTTATACCCCTTTGAGAACCATCAGGTTAGAGAATACAGTATTTCTTCCTGCTGGTGATGAACTGACATGTTTCTACGGAATAATTCAGTAGGTAGGAGGACATTTCAGTAGATGTGATAATCAAGAAAAAACATCACATAAATAGGCCATTTCTTATTATGTCCCTACTGACACAAACAACCCAAAAGTGAAGCAGGAAAAAAATCATGGTGACAATTACTTAGCAACAAATTAATTTGTGCCATTTATGGATAATCTTTGGCCGACATTTACAGTTATGAAGTTCCTTATCCACTCCATCCTCTACGCATTCTCCCAAACCAAGTATACCTCTATTTTCATCTGAGTTTTGTGGTGGCGGGCCCTCTTTAATTTGTTGTAGTCTTCTCAGCAACTCTTCCTCAGTACTTTCACCTGAAAATAGTTTAAAAATGTTTGACAAGCTAAAATAAAAACCAATACTTATACCCATCTGAGATGAAAACCAAGAGGTAAGTAGGAACCTGGGTAAACTTCACTTCTTGGAGCACATGACAACTTATATTTATACATGTTTCTTTCCATCTTATTAAATGCTTTTGCACACAACACCTCATTATTTAAAACTCCAACTCTGGGAGGTGGGTATTATTATTTGCACTTTAAAACAAGAAAACTGTGACTGAATAAGAGACTGATGGGCTAATAAATGGCAAGGCCAGAATGCCATCTTAGGCATTCTGATTCAAGCCTGGTATTGCTGACTCAAAATGCAACTTCCTCAAATAAGAGTCACGCTAACTAACATCTTACCTTTTAAAATTTAAGCAATCACTCAAAGGTTAGAATTAAATACAAATGAGGAGGAAGGGAGATAATGTATTTAAAGTAGACTCAAATGGGACCTAAATGGGCAAAAGAGAATAACCAAGCACAAAGTTCTGACTAACTGAGGACTTTAAACAAGGTTACCACTGGAGGATTAGGATTAGGACTTAATCAGGTAATCAGAGATAACAAAGAGAAAAGTAGCCTAGGAGCTAAAGTGCCAGTTGTCTCTTCCATACTTAAGACTCATGTCTCATAAGTTAAACAAAGCTAACTAACAACAAAGAGACTGTTCTTTTTAGTCCAGATCACATTTTGTTCCCACTCTTTGATTTAGCTTGCTATAAATTCACAATATAATTCATAAACTAAAAAATGTGAAATAGATTCCAAGTATGAGTAGACAGAAGCAGGTTAAATTCAGCAATAATGGCATTTTATATCCATTGTGTTAAAAATCGTACTTCATAATGACTAAAGAAATGTATTTTAAAAATAGGTTATTTTTACACACCAGCAATTTACATATATAAATCCTTAAACTACACATGGCATACCTGGGGTGCCTAGCAAATTGTTATCCCTCATAAGCCTATAATCTTCTTCACTCAGGTTATTTACAAATTGATAGAAAGCTTCTTCCCGATCCAATCGGTCCATCTGACTTCTGCGTTGTGCTGCAGACTGATCACCACTTCCTTTATCGTTAGAATCTGAGTTTTCCATCTTGATAAACAAGTGGAAAAATATCTAAAAGGAGAAAAGAGATCAATATTGAAAACAGAAGTCAGTATGTCTATAGAACAATTCTAATTATGTGAAAATCCAGAATGTAGGTCAAGATGTGGATTTTAAGACCTCATGTGAAGGAAATTTCATAACATTAAAACTAAAAAACACAGTTGTACCAGGATAAGAGTAAGACAGGGGTTGACAAACTATGGCCCATGGGCCAAATTCAGCCTTGGTGCCAATTTTTTTCTCCTTGAGATCTAAGAATGCTTTTTGCACTTTTAAATAGTTTTTTTTAAAAAAAGAGAGAATACTTTGTGATGTGTGAGAAGTACATGAAATTCAAGTTCAGTGTTTAGTTTCACTGGAATACATTCATTTACACATTGTCTACGGCTGCTTTTGTGCTATAATGGCAGAGCTTAGTTGTGACAGAGACCATATGGGGCACTCTCACTGCTTTGCACTGGTAAGCTGTGCAGCATAAATTGCAGTGATGAAATTACAACTTGACAGCATTTCAAGTACCATGCATTATCAACCATACTGTGACATTCAAAAAAATGATTGGTACACACTCATCATGTCCAATGAAGAGAGAGTGGACTTCAAATGTCACCCTTAAAGGCACAGTGGAGTGTGGATTATTTTGTTATCAGATTAGATGGTAAATACTATGGTTACTTTGCTATGGCACTATAACTGAGCTAAAATAATAAAATACATGCTGATACTACCAGATTAAGTGGGCATCACAGTATTTCCAAATCACAGGAAAGCTACAGTCTAAACAATTAGAAAAATTTAAAACAAAATCTCTCTCCACAAAACTAAAAAATGAGGCTTCAACCAAAGTTTCCAAGTGGCTCATTTGTTGGCTAAGCAAGGAAAGCTGTTTTGATGGTGAGTTAAACTGTTTGACTGCAGAAGCTAAAGAGATGTGTGTTCAGAGAAAATATATGTAAGATTAGCCCTTTGGTGAGTAGTTGCTCAAAAAGTTGAGGATGCTGAGATATAACATAATCAATTGAAAAACAAGGCAGTAAATTATTTTTGAGTAGTGATCTTTAGTTGACAAATGTAACTGATGCTATTCAGTTGCTATTTAGTCAAGGAGTTTGAAGTAACTATAGAAGTAGCCTGTAAAAGTCTGCATGGAACTACAGGTGATATTTTCAAAGAAGTTGAAATAACACCTATTCAGCACAACCTGAAGGAGAATCTGTTAAGATGTGTCACAACTGAAGTGGTGGTAAAAATATGTCTAGAGCAAAAAAAGACCTAGTTGGACATATTTACAAAGCTTATGAAACTGCAAGGTGTTTAGTCTATGGCTATTCATTATATTATTCATCAGCAGGTAGTTTATAGAAAATTTTTCAATCTATCAAGTTACTGAACCAGTAGTGTCAATTGTAGACTTCACTATTGTGGACTTAATTAACCACCTGCATTCAGTTTGGTGATTTTGTCAGAATTAGAAGCTGAATCTCCTGACTTGCTCTACCACTCACTCATTTTGATAGCTTAGCATTGGTAGAAGTTTCGCTGTGATATGTTGTACACAGGTTCCTCTTTATAAGGAACAAAATTTTTTTCTGAATGACAAGAGCCACCCTTGATTTTATTATCAAACTGAATGAATGGCTTGGGAAACTAGTTTTTGTTGCAGACTTCATGTTTCTTAATGAATTCAGTCTAAAGTTAGAAGGCAAAATAGTGCTTGTATGAACAACTTATACTTCAGTTAAGTCATTTCAGCTATAGCTAACACTGGAATCACAGTGTCAACTGCTTTATGTACAAATGTGCTGTCAAAGAGGTAAGAACTCTATTCCCACACAAGTTTTTAGCAGGTTTTCTCAGCACAAAATAGAGTTCTAGAAGCATTTTTTTGGACCTTACTGAACTACAGAGGAAATTTCCTTATTTGAAACCCTATTTAACTGTGCAACTGAGAAGCTTGTACCTAACCTGCAATTTAACTCTGCAGTGTAATGATGTGCTAAAAGGTAAGTAAGCATCAAGAGAAGAATCTAACAGAATCCCATAAATGCTTTATAAGGAATAAATATGCTTCACTAAAACAATGCTTGTGCTATCCTAAAAGAACAAATCTGAGGGTAACATACACCCAGATTTAAAACTGTACTACAAAGCTTTAGTAATCAAGACGGTATGGTATGGGCAGAAAAAGAGACAAATAAATCAATGGAACAAAACAGACCAGAAACGAACCCACACTTACATGGTCAATTAATACACGATGCTTTGGCAAGAATATACAATGGGAAAAAGATAGCATCTTCACTAAATAGTGTTGGGAAAACTGGACAGCTACATGCAAAAGAATGAAACTGGAACACTGTTTTACCCCATTCACAAAAATAAATGTGAAATGGATTAAAGAGCTAAATTATAAGACCTGACGGAAACCACAAAACTGCTAAAAGAAAACATATGCAGTACACTTTTGGACATCAACATTAGCATTTTCTTTCTTGATGTCTCTCCAGGCAAGGGAAAAAGAGCAAAATAAGCAAGTGGGACTACATGAAACTAAAAAGCTTCTGCACAGCAAAGGAAACCATCAACAAAACAAAAAGACAACCTCCTGAATGGGTAAATGCTATATCTGATAAGGGGTTAATATCCAAAATATATAAAGAACTCATAAAACTCAACACCAAAAAAACCCCAAATAGTCCAGTTAAAAAAATGGGCTGAGGACCTGAATAATGTTTCCAGGGAGGACATACAGATGGCCAACAGACACATGGAAAGATGCTCAACATCTATTGTCAGGGAAATATAAATACAAACCAAATGAGGTATCTCACTCCGGTCACAATGCCTCGTACCAAAAAAAAAAAAAAAAACAAGAAATAACAAGTGTTCGTGAGGATGTGAAGAAAAACGTACCCTTGTATACTGTTGGTAGGAATGTAAAATAGTATAGCCTGTATGAAAAGCAGTATGGAGGTTTCTCAAAAAACTGTAAATAAGAATTACCACATGACCCAGTAATTCCACTTTGGGGTACCCAAAGAAAACAAAATTACTAATTTGAAAAAACATATGCACCCCTATGTTTATTTCAGCATTATTTGCTGGAGCCAGGATATGAAAGCAACCTGTCCATCTAGAGACGAATGGAGAAGGATGTGGTACAATGGAATACAATGGAGTATTACTCAGATATAGAAAGAACTAAATCTTGACATTTGCCACAATGTGGCTGGATAGTATACTAAGTGAAATAAATCAGACAGGGAAAGAAAAATAATCATACTTCCCTTTAATGTGGGATCTGAAAAAATAAAACAAAACAGGAAAGAGACTCAAAAACACAGAACAAACTGGTAGTTGCCATAGGGGAGAGGGGTCAGGAAGATAGGAGAAATAGATGAAGGGGCTAGAGGTGTAAACTTACAATTACAAAAAAAGTAAGTTACGGGGATGAAAAGACAGCATAGGGAATATAGTCAGTAATATTGTAGTATCTTTGTATGGTGACAGATGGTAACCACACTTATTGTGGTGAGAATTTTGCAATGTATATAATTGTTGAATCACTGTGTTGTACTTCTGAAACCAATAATATTGTATATCACTTTGTATGATGACAGATGGTAACTAAACTTACCATGGTGAGCATTTAGTAATGTATACAATTGATGAATCACTAAGTTGTTCCACCTGAAACCAACATAAGATTATATATAAACTATATTTCAATAACAAAAAATACTGTGTATCAACTATACTCCAATAAAAAAGTTTAAAAATTTATATATGTGTGGACTGATTAGACAGCAATACCTGTATGTCTGAAAAGATATTTTCAAATGAAATATGGAAAATCTCATCTCAAAGTCAGTAACAGTATATAGCATCACAGTTTTGATTAGGAGTGTGTTTAGCCTCAATTAAGCAAAATGTTATTTCCCTGAAAAAGAATGTTAGTAGACCTATATTGCAAAACATTGTACTCAATTATTATATTTTGATTTTTATCAAGAAAAACTTTGTGCAAATACAGCCTCTTTTTATATAAATAACTATGTTACATGCTCAATTTTGCTTTTTGATCAGTGAAGAAAAAAAATACTATCTGGTCTTTTACAGAAAAAGTTTGCCAACCCCTACTCTAGATAGCACATAAAACTAACCAAAAGTTCTGAATTATCCTTCACTACTTGAAAGAATATAGGAAATTACTATGTTGGTGAATTTCTACACTCTCAATTAACCACTCTAATGAAGAATGGTAGTAAACAATCTAAGAGAATATGCCAAATAATTTCACTCTCTAATTCTTTTCCTTCCAACTCCAGATTGACCTTTATTTAAGTTCACATTGACAAAATTAAAGTTAATTCCATGAAAATATGAAAATCTGACTTGTGGAAAAGAGGTAATCAATAACCGTACTGGGATTTAATCCCACACATAAGACATGACATATCTGGATGTTCACAAGTCAATACTAAAGAGAAAAATAAAAACAAACCCTCTTTCATATATAAACAACAAAGAAGCCTCTCTACCTGTCTGCTGAGCTTACAGGAGTTTTAGTTCAGACATGGGCACATCTAGATCTCCATTGTTTTCCTTAGATCATTATTCTGAGAACCATCTAACCACTGTTTAAACAAAATGAGCGTGTCAAGGAAGGAGAATCAGAGGGAGACCTTAATATTTTTGGAGTTTCCTAACCTCATAACTACGATTTCTCAATTTAGTAAAACTAAACTATAGAAATTTCTGAAAGATGCTCTTTTTATAGAAACTTGAAACTTTAAGACGACTGGACATCCACAGCTTTAATAAAAACACTCAAAAAGTTATGTGAGCTAGGCAACAAACGAACAAAAGGAAGCAGTATTTTTCCATATGCTAAGTAATACTACTTGGTATTGGTAGTAGCAATCAACTTAATTTTAAAAAATACTGAAAAGCACAAAGGAAAAAGGAACTTCAGTCATAATTTCTCAAACCAAAGAAAACCACCAGTAACATTTGGCTAATGTTCTTAGTCAATATTATGAACACTAATAATAACATGAAAGTTAGGATGAAGTCCATTTAAACATAAAGGATCCGTGAATAGTTCTGAAAATAATTTATTAAAAAGTACAAATCAGTAGGGTTGAAAGGCTTACAAATATATATAAATAATTCAAAGAAGGCAAAAATGTTTGATAGTTTTGGCATTTAAAAGACACAAACCAAAGATAACAAAACTCACATACCCAGGACTGTTACAAGAATGGCACAACGTCTTAAGAGTAGCATCGGGGAGATTAAAGTCCACATGGAAAAGAAAGTTGGAAAAATATGGTAAAGATTTTTAAAACGGTCTTGAAAAACAGAATCTGAAACAAGAAAGGGGTCTTGTACTGAGCAAGAGGAGAAATTGGTATATTAACAGAAGATGGAAGGTAGAGGCATTCAACTTCTATTTTTATTTTATCCAATAAGGAGAATTACCTTCCAAATGTAAATAGTAGAAAAACAAATGTCTCAAAGAATCAAGAGCCCAAACTATAAAATTTCTAATAATCTTTGAGAAATCACAGAGAACAATAAAGATGCTAAAATACTAGATTTAAAAATGATCTAATCTTCAAAGAAAGTGAAGTCTATTAACTATAGCACAGCAAAATCTGACAATAAATCCAGGGAAAATTCTGTAATAGACACTCAGATATACTGCAAACATGTAGAAGAAAATATTTTTCACCAGAAGTGGGGTTTGCTGCCAAATTAACGTCATTTGCTTTACATAGGGATGGTTCTCAACCTTGGCTGGCCCATCAGAATCACCTGGGGAGCTTTCACTAGGGTTGACCAGACAATAGTTTTAAAAAGCCCACAGGTAATTCTATTGTACAATCAGGGTTGAGAACCTCTTTGATAGGAACATCAGGATAATACTGCTGACTAGCCTAGCTTGGCTCCTGTACAGAGTCTGAAAAAGTTTCTCATCCTACCGTTATGGAGAAATGTTGGCTAAATCAGTGCTTCTCAAACTTCAGCATACAAATGAATCAACTGGAAATACTGCTAATACAGATTGTGATTCAGTAGGTTGGGAGTGGGGCCTGAGAGCCTTCCTTTTAAATAAGCCTTCAAGAGATTATTTGCTGCCCATCCTAGAATCACAGTTTGAGTAGCAAGGAGATTGATGACAATCAATAGATTCACAATTGTTGAATAAGATCCTCAAAGATTATGGAGTGATGTTAACCTGCAAACAGCCCTGTCTTCAGCATTTTAAAAAGAACCATACCAAAGACATGCTAACCAAATCTATAGAAAACTCAAAGCTGGGAGTTAGTAATGAAGATATATATGATAAATAATATTCCAAATTCTCAGTGAACTGTGAGGATGAACTGAAATTAACAAAAATGATGGATAATGTGCTACCTTCCACACTTAATTATTAAGGGTTATCAAGCTAAAATAACCCATAGTAAGAGTACAGAGTAGGGGGGAAAACCTGTCTTGGCAGTTCACATGAAGACCTGAAGTTTTTAGTTAACAAAAGCTCAATAAAAAGCCTGTTTGACCTGGCTGCTAAAACACCTACCAGAGTTACATGTCCTGAAAATAGACCAGTATTCAAACAAAAGTAGGTGACAATTCCATATTGCAACCTGCTCTTCAAAGGAGTGGAGTATTTGAAACATTTTAAATAGGAAAAGGACACTGACAAACACAAGAAAGCATCTAGAATGACCAAGATAGTGAGAAGCCAGGCAACACCATAAAAGAAAAGGTTGAATCACTGGAGATGTCTAACCTGAAGACAACTAAAAATGGGCACGATTGCCATCCTCAAATATTTAGCTACAACATAAAAGAGAGCAGAGTCAGAGAGTCAAACTAGGGCCAATATCTGAAGAAATAGGGAAGCAGATCTTTCCTTTAAGGCAATCACCTAACAAATAAAGTTGTCCAAAAGTGGAGATGCAAACAGCCTCTTACAGCAAGCAAACTACCCACACCTCTGGAAATATTCAAGCAGAGGCCAGGTATTTAAGAGGTGATTCCTTAACAGGTGGGAGCTTGAACAGACTGACTTCAGAAGACCCTTTGAACTAAAATGTCATTAAGAATGGGTAAGTCTCTTGGTTTTCTATTCTGGGCCTAGGACCATATTAAGCTACACACCGCAGTGACACAATTCCATTACAACCTTCCTGACATGACCAATCTACATTGCCTCGTCCCTACCCTCCAACACATCTTGTGTTTTACTGCCTTCACACTTCTAATGCTGTGCCAGCAGCCCCTTCCTAGACTCTCCCCATTTCACTCACCCTCTTAAAGGTTCACTGAAATTTTACCTAAGAAGCTATTCCTAATTCTTTCCAGCTGTTTACTGACTCCTCCTCAATTTCTTCATCTATCTGTGCACACAGGCATTTCCTGACTTACATGGTCTTTCATATTTATGAAATACTAATTTTATCAATGTATCTCATTTACCCAAAGTAACATTTCAACACGTTACCAATAAAAAAATCAGTGAGATGTATTACATTCTTTCTACAAATACTCAATCTCTCAAATCTGGTATGCATTTTACACTTAGAGCACATTTTTAAGTCGCATACTAAATTTTCAATGGTTAAAATGTAGTCCTACCAAAACAACAAAGTTGTTTCATGGAAAAATATTTTACACAGCTTCAGTTTTTTATTGAACTTGATTAAAATTAAGGAAAATTAAAAGTTTAGTTCTACAGTTATACTAGCGGTATTTCAAGAATCCAATAAACACATGTGCTTAGTGGCTACCACAATGGACAGTGCAGCTGTAAAGAATGTGTTTGTAAGGCAGAAAAACCTCACATATAGAGTTTCAAAATGTTCCCAATCTATTGTTCAAGCTCTGTAGACCCATAACATAAATATTCCACTTTGTTTTTCAAAAAATAATGTTGTATAACCTACAAATACATGTGGGATAGATGATTGTTTCCTATGCTCACCAATCCTCAAGATTCACTCTTGACCTTTCAATTTCTATCACTTCCTACATGGAAACTAGAGAGAACACTGTATCTCTATTCAAAACCCTCCCAATAATGTGACTTTAGAGATTGTTGAATCCTAAACAGCTCCTGCCTTAGAACTTAGAGGTTAGTTTATTCCATGCAGGAGGGATTTTTATTGGATTTTTTTAATTCAAAATTTTAACAAGATACACTCATAAAGCAACATGTGAATAAATCCAAATTACTATTTCCATAATAGCATGCTGCTCTCCTTTCCCCTACCCTCTCATACACAGACTATAGAAAATCAAGCAAAACACATGCCATGCCAGCAATACACTTACTTTTTATTTCAGAATTGCAACCAAACTGGCAGGGCTTCATTAAACAGAACACACAATGTTTGTTGCTAAAGAAGAGGTTTCCATTAAAGAAACAGTCTGTTTTTTGTAGCTGATTAGGAGACAGGGAGAGAAAAATCTCTCCCCCTGATTTGGTTCCCTACTTTTGTCTAAAGCTCCCATTCTTTCTCCCTTATTCTTCACTGGGAATGGAAATCAAGAAGTTTCAGCACTGGCAAGACACCTCTACCTCCAGGGATATTTAAGGGGTGAGTTATGGCTATAACACTTGCAGAGGTCCCCGGGACTAAAGGTAATTATATTTTGAAGGAGAAAGACATCCTGAGTTTAAGCAGTGCCCTCAAAAGCCTTGTAAAATAATCTTACATACACCAAGTGAGCCTGGTCTCCTTTTAAGCAGTCCCTTCATTACCAAGTGGCATATAATGAAAAAATGTAATAAATCTAAACCACAAAATTCAGCTCCCAACAGATGTAATGTCACTATTGTTTGTTAAGTGAAAATGAAAGGTTAAAGCATGCCAAGGATATCAGACCAAAGTCCAAATGATCAAATACAGATCTCTCTCCCTTTTGATGTAAAAATATTAGTGAAGCATTATGTTAACAAAATGAGTCTCTAGATTCTACTCTGGTGAACACCACTGTGGAATATTTCCAGTTTAACTTGTAAGAGTTAAAAAGAAGCCCCACACACCCCTGGGGGGGGGGGGGGGTCCTTCTATCATTATAAAAGAATCTTAAATCTATTTAGTTACCTTGCTCTAATATTCATGTATAGAAGTCAGAAATTTTGGATTGGGCATACAATTTGTACCTGCCACTTTTAAACTTAAATATTTCTATGAAAAGCTTACCAATAAAATGATTTAAAATAAATAACTGTTCTTAAATCTCCATAGTTATACCCTCCATCCTTTATTTATACAGCCCTTTCACCTATATTCCATTTAAATCCTCACAACAATCCTATTATGAAGTAGGAATCGTCACCTCTTTTTACAGACAAGAAACAGAAACACAGAGAAAGGAAGGCATTTACCAAAGGCCACATGGCCAGTAAGTGGAAAGAGCAAGGAATTAAATCCAGGTCTCCTGATTCCAAATCCAGTCAAC